>NW_027526203.1:304611853-305991853 GCF_048455015.1 Haemaphysalis longicornis | reverse complement strand
ATTTTCTTTCATTTTAAACTTCTTTCCTTAATCTCAGTAGGCACGACAGAAGGTAGTTGAATGTTAGTTTGAACTGGTACTGTGAAAAAAAACGATACTGAAAGTAGGATTTAAAAAAAAAAAAACGAGCGAAGAAGGGTCTTTGGGACAAAGTAACAAGATCAAAATAATTTTTTTCTTATTTTCGCCCTTGATTTCAGGTTCCGTGTAAGTTTTCCTTCTTGTGTATTCGAAGTCCTAAAACATGCCATATCCTGAAATGCGAGATTAGCAATGAGCAAATGAAGAATTGAATCTGTTGGGACTACACGAGAAGAGATATTATCTTAACGAAGTTACTGAGACGTGTAAACGCCTGTATAAAATTGATGGCCATTTGCGGTTATAAGGGCATATTGTAATGGTCGATTAGCACAAATGAGTAAAGTGTCATGCCGGGAACCGTGCGACACTGCGCAGCTCGTATTGCTCGCAGTCATAGATCCGCTGACACTTGAAGTCAGATCACTGCCTTGGTTTCGTCATTCACAGTATTTGCTGTATTTGTAGAGGTAAATCGCGGTGAAAATGCATGGTGGCGAAGCAAACCAAATGGGTGATGTTTAAAGGTAATGCACGGCGTGAGTAAAATAGTTCAGGTAACTGCAGGTGCCATAAGAAACAACCAGCATGAGTACAGCCACAAAAAACATTGCTGCGCGCAAACTAAAGCTTTCCGCTCGTGATTTTTGATCACGTCCGCTTTGGGATCCTCGCCATACGTAGCCGGCATAGTTCATTTTAAATTACACCTCTTCTTCTCTTGCTGAATATTTTCGCATCCGACTTTTGCACTGCCAGTTCCAACGAACTCTTCATGACAATGTCACAGGGCTGAATGCGGATAATTAATAGCGCATTACTCCGTCCAAAGGAAGCTGGTCGAGCAGCATCAAGCATCGCTGTCCACGCGTGCTACAGGTGCAAAACCCTCTCGCTAACCTGCTATGTATTACTCGCCTGCATAGGTACATTACAGCGAGAATTCGCCCAGCTGTACTAGTTTTCTTCGAATAACTGGACGCTAGTTTGGTCACATAGAATGAGGCTTTTCCGATATGTGTCTAGGTTTTTAATTTCCTCTGTGAAGTATCAGGAGTATCTTTTTTTTCAATTTCATAGCAATGCAGCAATACTACTGACACAGGCGATGCACAAGGTAGGGACTGAGCCATCCGTGCTCTCCGGCATTCTGGAGATCCTTTAAAAACATCCGATGCGGCCCTGCAATTTCTTTCGCTCAGCCACAGCTCACTGCCTTCCGTCGGTGAACATCAAACCAACTCGTCACAACAAATGAAGCAAATAGACAAAATAAGTAAATGAAATGCCAACAGATCTGCGTCGTCGATCGCGAGCCACCCTAGGACTGCGCATTTTCTCCGTGCGCCCGCCAAATGCCTGAATATTATTTGCTAGGCTTTATCGTCCCAAATACAAGACTCCGACATGTTCTGGTCCGCTCTGGTGCGCTCTCGTATTACGGTGCTTGATGTTGGTACTTGTTGAAAACGAAAAAAAAGATTGGTTTAGCCGTCAGCGCACTTTTCTTTCCTGCAGAGCTATTTCAGAGACACAAAAAAATTGCTACTCCCGTCGAAATGTCTACCCACAAAAAAAGAGGAAGACAAAAAAATATAAGAAGTCAACTGGGGAAGCAATTGGCCTGCGTTTATCTCTATAAAGGAAATGAATCTGGGACGTTATAAATATTGCAATTCCGTCATCCCCTCAGGCAAGACTGTGCTCTTGTTGTGTCGGTGTTGTCTCTCTCTTCTCTCCCACACACCCACGCACCAAATCCTCTCTCTCTCTCTCTCTCTCTCTACATATATATATATAAATATAAATAATATACATATATACATTGGAACCCCAATCATACGTTGTTTCACCGGCAAGGGAAAACAAAACGCAGCAGCCAGGAAACCTTCGAAAATGAACGAAAACAGTGCAGCTTTGACTTTCAACCATGTATTTCTGCCACTTTAGCTTTCGAACCTTAAAATGTTCGAGAATCTAGGATTTCCGCTTTTTGCGATCGCTGGAAAACACCACGCGTCGCAATGCAAAGTCCCTAGTGGTGTCGACTCTCTTCCGCGCTGGCTGCTTGTCTACTGCGCTTATACGTCAAGCTTTTCCTGAAGGGAAAGCGGCTCCCGTTTTCGCGACGGCTTCAAGGCACGACAAAGTTCGCGGTTGCAAGTTCAACGGTGTTCTGAAGGCCTGAAGCGCAGGAGGACGACGATAGCGCGTGGTATTCTTGTGGTGGTGCTTTTATCCGTTGTAAGCGCAGTGATGATGGTGATGGCATTGAAGAACATAGGGTCATCTAGTGGTAACGAATCGCACCCGCGTGCGGCTTCATGCAGTCAGTTCCGTAGCCAAGCCTGGTCAAGGCTAGTCAAACGTGAAAATGGCGGTCCGCGCACGCGGCCTGGGAGGTTTCGGATTGTCAGATTGCAACGAATGATCCGGGAATATGCTTTGAGCCACGACGTAACAGTGAGGATTTTAATACATCGGACTCTATGTTAGCTGCGCCGGTACTAGAGAAAAAAAAACGTAGCAGCCGGGAAAACTCAGCAGTCAGGAACGTATGAGCGGGATGCTACTGTGTATATATATATATATATATATATATATATATATATACATACATTTTGTATATAAATATACATAGACATATCCATATGCCTTTCCAATTGATAAGGCCTTCGAGATCAAATCGAAAGGCGTGGTTTCAGTCTCCACTCTGGGCGCGTCGTTTTCTTTCTTTCTCTCTTTCGTATATTTAAAAAATGTTAACTTCACAAACCGTAGCAAAAAAGAGCCTAACAATACCCCTATGCCTCTATGGCGTTCTAGACTGCCGAGCTATCTTTCTGTGTGTATATATATATATATATATATATATATATATATATATATATATATATATATATATATATATATATATATATATATATATATATATATCTACAGAAAGAAATGCCGGCAGTCTACAGTCTAAAGGTGCGGGTTCGGTGCCCACTCTGGGCGCGTGTTTTTCTTTCTTTCTTTCTCACGTAATTAATAATAAAAAAAAATAATGTAACGTCACTAACGGTAAAAATAGTCTAACCATTCCCCTATGCCTTCTTTGGCGTTGTAGACTGCCGCCATTTCTTTCTGTATTTTTCTAACGAGCCCCTCATTTCCAAACCTATATATATATATATATATATATATATTTATATATATATATATATATATAAGGTTAGTAGGGACAGAGACACACGAGAAAGACATTGAAAATAAAAATAAAAGTTTACTGACGTTTCAGGGAGAGGACTCCCTTTCTTCAGTCCTCTCCCTGAAACGTCAGTAAACTTTTATTTTTATTTTCAATGTCTTTCTCGTGTGTCTCTGTCTCTACTAACCTTATTTTTTCGCGCTCTGTGTGAGTTTTTGATTCCAGACTATATATATATATATATATATATTGAGAAGCAATGCCAGGAGACATGGCGGAGACGACGTTTATTCGGAAGAACAGGATCAATCACTATGGCGGCGATGGAGCGTCCGAGAAAGATGAAGAATCATGAGATGATGATAGACGCACTCAATGCAGCGACGACAACGAAAAGTGAAGGAGGTATTGGCCAGTCATCATCATCATCATCACCATCATCATCAGCCTATGTACGCCCACTACAGAGCAAAGGCCTCTCCCATAAATCTCCAAAGACCCCGGTCCTGTGCTGTGACAAATTTATCCCCGCAAACTTCTTGATCCCATCCGCCAATCTAACTTTCTGCTGACCTCTCCCACCGCTTGCCTTCTCTAGGGATCCACGTTGTTATCCTTAACGACCAACGGTTATCTTGCATTCTCAGTACACGCCCTGCCCCCATCCATTTCTCTTTATTCATTTCTACTAAAATGTCATTAACACGCGTTTGTTCCCTGATCCACTCCACTCCCTTCTTGTCCGTTAATGTTACTTTTATAATATTCCGTTCCATGGCTCGCTGAGTCGCACTCAATTTAAGTTGAGCCCTCTTATTAAGCCTCCAAATTTCTTCCTCTAGGTGACTACCGGTAAGATGCAGCTGCCATACACTTTGTTCTTCAGGGACAATGGCTGCCATTTATTATCTGAGAAGGCCTGCCGAATGCACTCCACCCCGTTCTTATCCTTCTAATTACCTCTGCATCATGGTTGGGATCCGGGGTCACAGCTTGAACTAAGTAGATATATTCGCTTACCACTTCTTCCGCCTCGCCACATATCTCAAATAGCTGTGTGGTCACGAGGTTATTGATGATTACTTTAGTTTTCTTCATATTAATTTTCAGGCCCACGGTTCCACTGTGTTTGTGCAGTGTGGTAAGCATGCCTTGTAATTCGTCCCCCGAGTTACTTAGCAAGGCAACGTCATCACCAAATCTGAGGTTACTGAGGTATTCTTCATCAAGCTTTACTCCGTCCTGATCCCCATCTACTGTTCTCAATACTTCTTGTAAGCATGCTGTGAATAACCTTAGAGAGATTGTGTCTCCTTGTCTGACGCCCTTCCTTATAGGTATTTTACTGCGCTACTTATGGAGGCTTATGGTAGCTGTAGAGCCATTGTAAATATCCTCTAGTATTTTTACATAATGCTCCTCTACCCCCTGGTTCCGTAATGCCTGAATGACTGCCGACGTTTCGACCGAGTCAAATGCTTTCTAATAATCTGTGAAGGCGATATATAGGGGTTTCAGTATACTCCGCGCACTTCTATATCAGCTGACTCATCGTGTGAATGTGGCCCATTGTTGAATAGCCTTTACGAAACCCTGCTTGTCCTATAGGCTGACTGAAATCTCACGTGGCAGAAATTCTGTTATGGGCTACCTTGGTAAGTACATTATAAACGATCGACGGTAAGCTGATCGGCCAATAATTTTTCAAGTCCTTCATGGCACCTTTCCTGTGGGTTCGGATGATGTTCGCATTCTTCCAAGGTTCTGGTCATGCCTGCGGTCATTAGGTATGATCCGCATGAACCGCATGAACCCACGACCTCCAGAATACCGGTCGAGAATACCGGCCCGGGGGTTAAAAAGAAGGTCCCCTTCACCCCGAACAGTCCGACTGGCGCTGGCTGCCATCCCCAAGTGCAGGAAACAAAAAATACCTTCATATAAATACCCAAAAAAGTGGTGGGGAAAGAGCCCCGCCGGTAGCGTAGTGGTTATCGCACCAGTCCGGTATTCTGGAGGTCGGGGTTCGGATCCCACCCGGCGGGCATTTCTTCACCACTTTCTTTCTGACTGAATAAATTCTTCATCTCTTCACCACAACCTCCCCTTTGCTTTCAGAGGTCTTCTTGACTGCCAACCCTTATTTTCTGTCATACATATATATATATATATATATATATATAAATATATATATATATATATATATATATATATATATATATATATATATATATATATATAAGCAGTAAAAGAAACTTTTCGAGGAGGAGCCAGAAGAAATAGTTGAGAAAATGGTAGACGCACGATTAAAAATAAACACAGTAGTTTACTGACGTTTCGACTGCAGGACCAGTCTTCATCTTGAGTAACATACAACGTTGGAGCACGCACGCTCATATAGGTGCAGAAGGTGTTCTGCAGTGCACCCTTGTTAACAACATTGGCGGGTTGGGGCGAGGGAACAGGGAAGGGAGGACGTTATACATGTGGCACTATACATGATGACAAACTCAATCATGTATAGTCATCATGTATAGTGCCACATGTATAATGCCCTCCCTTTTCTGTTCCCTCGCCCCAACCCGCCAATGTTGTTGATTGATTGTAGGGTTTAACGCACCGACGCAACGCAGGCGATGAGGCGCGCCGTAGTGGAGGGCTCCGGATTAATTTTGACCACCTGGGGATCTTTAACGTCCGGCGAAATCTCGTACACACGGACGTTTTTGCTTTTCGCCTCCATCAGAAAAGCGGCCGCCGCGGCCTGGAATCGAACCCGCGACCTCGTGCACAGCAGCGCAACGCCTTAGCCACTGAGCCACCGCGGCGGGCCCGCCAATGTTGTTAACAAGGGTGACCCTGCAGCACACCTTCTGCACCTATATAAGCGTGCGTGCTCCAACGTTGTATGTTACTCAAAATGAAGACTAGTCCTCCAGTCGAAACGTCAGTAAACCACTGTGTTTGTTTTTAATCGTGCGTCTACCATTTTCTCAACTATATATATATATATATATATATATATATATATATATATATATATATATCTGTGTGTGTGTGTGTGTGTGTGTGTGTGTGTGTGTGTGGTGTTATTTTCAACGAGCCCCTCATTTCCTATTCTGATTCGCTACATGCATAGCGAGGGCCTCTGTTCTGGCAGTCTTGGGGCCATAGGAAGCTTAAGAGGGTTCAACGCTGGTCGACCACTCTCGACATGTCGTAGACACCAGAGTCATGGCCCGGGGGTTAAAAAGAAGGTCTCCTTCACTCCGAGAAGTCCCAGTGGCGCAGGCTACCACCCCCAAACACAGGAAACAAAAATACCTAAAACATAAATGCCCCAGAAAGTGGAGGGGAAAATCGGGCCGCCGGTAGCGTAGTGGTTATCGCACCAGACCCTTATTCTAGAGGTCGTGGGTTCGGATCCCACCTGGCGGGCATTTTTTTCCACTTTCTTTCTTTCTTTCCAAATTCTTTATCTGTTTCAATGACCTTCCACATCCTCCCTTTTGCTTCCCGAAGTTTACTTGACTGCCAACTTTTATTTTTATATATATATATATATATATATATATATATATATATATATATATATATATATATATATATATATATATATATATATATATATATATATATATATATATATATATTGTAATGAAGAGAAGTGACAGGACTAACGGACCTCGATCGTCCAATCCCTGTTCGGGTATGTGCCAGAAGCATTAAGCTGGCATCATCTCTGTGCGTCCTTGCGTTCAGATCAGCGATCCCCTATCCGGTTCACCTGGAACAGACTGCGGTGCTTCCCGCCTCTCGCTTTTACTGCTTGTTAGCAATTAAACCGCCTTTCAAGTGGCGGAGGTGCGGGGTACGAGGTGAACCAACCTGGAGCTTCGCAACCGCACCGTGCCAATGGCCGTCAACCCCGTCGACGTAGGCCAACAGCCACCATCACCGGTGCCACCGGTCATCTGTGCCGGCACCATCCGCCAGCGTGACCCGCCCTTTTTCACCGGCAAAGGTGATTATGATGCCGAGGATTGGTTGTCCACATTCGAGTGAGTGAGCGTCTACAACAAGTGGGATGACAAAGCTAAGCTGAGCAATGTCGAGTTTTACCTTAGGGAAGTGGCTGAGGTCTGGTTTCGGAACAACGGCAGGACCATCCAAACGTGGGGCGAATTCAAAACCCTCTTCGCAGAGGCATTCGACAGGCCAGCGGTGCGGAAACTGCACGCTGAACAGTGTCTTCGCGTATGCGCGCAGCAGCGCGGCGAGAATTTCATAAGTTATATCGAAGACGTTGTGGATCTCTGCAGGCGTATCAACATGGGTATAAGAAGAAGTGACAACTGGGCTAGTTGGTAATGCATATGGGACATCTTGAAGGTAGCGCACTTAAACACGGACACTAGCGAACGAAACGACAAACCACAGCGCTGACTCACAACTGATTTTTATTAGGACAGACACACACTTAAATAGTAAAACCCAAACCAAACCCATGTGACCAGACATCATACATACGTCACAATCCAGCGCATCATTTCTAAAACATGACAGGCATGAAACAGACTGTGTGGATGAAGGCGCGTGTTATATTTACGTTACAGAGCGATTTAAAAATTCAAACTCACTCTCATCTAAATTAATCGACAGCACACTAAAGCACCACACCCCCTTTTTTCTTATATGCCTCAATAATCTTGCGTGTTAACTTATCCCTGTGCACAGATTATATAACCGTTTCCTCGAACGCAGGCTCGCACTTGCACTTAGATACGTGTTGAGCCACGTGCGAGGAGGTGTTTTCTCCTAAAAACCTTTTGTGTTCTAGCAACCTGACATTGATACATCGACTTGTCTGACCAATATACACATAATCACAACCATGCAAAAAGTGTGTTGTCGACCTTATACTATTTCCTTGTGGTTATACTATTTCCAGGCAATTCGTATTTTTATATTGATCTTTCAGTCAACTCAGATTTTTGTACACGCCCTGAAAAATTATTCCCCGTTTTTTTTTCCCGGCTTATTGAAGGAGACAGGTCTCGTCCGCAAACCCCAGGTGGCTTACATACGCCACCTAACTTGTATTCTTCATCTGATTTCACTGAGTCTCAGAAATGAGTCTGTTTGCGTATATATTCCTAGATGGTATATCTGCGGGTGCACTGCCTGAGAGATTAGTTGCCAGATTGCAAACTCTGCTTTTGCAATGTCGAGAAGCTGCATGGGGCTTATACTCGTGCAAGGGCCTAATAAACGCTATTGAAAGGCCGACCCGCTCCTGCATGAAATATTCCGACTTTCTTCAAAGTTACCTTGGCGTGTGCTGTGTACCGTACACTCCATGCGCTGCTCCGCGAAGCAAAGAGGCGGGCTTGCAAAGCAGTGCCACCGAGAATATACGAGTCACAAGACGAGAACAGGAGCACGCACAGAGACATGCTGAAATCGACCAAGCGGCAAATCGAATCATTCTGCTCAAAATTAGGCAGTAAATCACGAGGATTCGGTGCTTAGTCCGCGCCCTACGAGTACCACCAAGTGTCCTTTATTCTACGTACGGTGTTGCTTCGCGGCAGAAAAGCCGTGAAATAGCCGCCCAAGAATTTTTCGTCAAAGTAAGCGCGTCTTCAGCTCCAGTCTTTTCTTTTATCGTGCTCCCTGTCCTCTCACCTTCTGCAAATGTGAGCGACATAGATAAGCCGTTCACAGAAGAGGCGGAAGTAATTGCTCTCCGTCAGCAAGTTACCTCCGCCTTGTATAGTCGGCGTCAGCTATGCAGCTCAGAGGCACCTTGTGAACAAAGCCAAGAGTTTTCTTCGCGGCACATACAGGCGAAGCTAAACTCGCCACCTCGAATCATTTTGGAAGCGCGGTCTCCAAATGCCTGTAAGAAAACCTGGTAGGATTGCTGCAGGCAATGACCTTTATCACCCAGCACAATATATAGCTGCTCGGGAAAACTGATGTAAAAAATGGTTCTTGTCGGTCTGCACTCCATTTTGACTAAGCGGACTGTGTATTCCCCACAGTTGTATGAATTGAGAAAACTCGCGCAGCAGCTACAATTACCTGCCTGCCCTTGTACATCACATAAATTGTGCGAAAGACCAGCGTCGCCTCACTGCAGCCGTGTTTATCGACAGGAGAGCGGCCTTGACTGCGTGGTATATGATGCGATAAAAAATTAAATTACAGTGGTGATCATCAGGGCTTACGTGAATAAATAGCCATCCGATTACATTTCTAACAGGTCTGACACTCGTCTCTCAGGGATGGCGAAACAGCACCTCAGGATATTACGCTTGGAGGGCTGTTAGATGGTATTTCTACTACAATACTCTTTAATGTTCGAAGTTAATCAATAAGCGTAAGACAGCTGACATAAGGAAGTATAATATGGAGAGGACTGAATATACTGTAAAGAACGGAGGCAGCCTAAAAGCAGTGAAGAGGCGTTTAGGCGTGGGGTAAAATCAGATGCATGCACTTAAATACAACCAAGGCAATGTCATCACAAATACGGATAAAATAGTCATAGTAGCCGAGACGTTTTATAGGGATCTGTACTGTAGCCAGGACATCCAGGATAATGCCGAACGAGAAAGTAGTTCAGGGGAGATAGACATCCCACCAGTAACGACAGAAGAAGTAAGGAAGGCTTTCAAAGAAATGATAGGTGGCAAATCACCTGCTGAAGATCAGATAACACTAGACCTCTTGAAGAATGGCGGGCAAATTGTACTAGTAAAACTGGCAAACCTGTACACGCAATGCCTAATGACCGCTAGTGTATCAGAATCTTGGACGAACGCGAATATCGTACTAATATTTAAGAAAGATTACATGAAGGACTTGAAAAATTACAGGCCGATCAGCTTACAAGAAAATGGACAGCTACAACAGATCTTTTCCATTTAGTCTCGAATTTGTTTCCACTTTAGAGTTCTTACCACGCAGGAAGCTGAAAAGGCAAATATTTTGACCATATAGGCTCAGAACCATATTCACAATGGACCATATTCACACGATCAATCAGATGATAGAGAAGTGCGCGGAGTATACTGAACCCCTGTATATAGCCTTCATAGATTATGAGAAGGCATTTGACTCGGTCGAAACCTCAGCAGTCATTCAGACATTACGGAACCAGGGTGTAGACGAGCATTATGTAAAAATACTAGAGGACATTTACAATGGGTCCACAGCTACCATCCTCCTCCATAAGGGGAGCAGTAAAATACCTATAAGGAAGAGCGTCAGACAAGGAAACACAATTTCTCCAATGTTATTCTCAGCATGTATTCAGAACATTAGATTGGGCACAGGTGGGAGCAAGGGTTAATGGGAGATACCTTAGTAACCTCAGATTTGCTGATGACGTTGCCTTGCTAAGTAACTCGGGGGACGAATTGCAAAGTATGCTTACCGCACTGGACAAAGAGAGTAGAATCGTGGGCCTGACCCGCCGCTGTGGCTCAGTGGCTAAGGCGTTGCGCTGCTGAGCACGAGGTCGCGGGTTCCATTCCCGGCCGCGGCGGCCGCTTTTCTGATGGAGGCGAAAAGCAAAAACGCCCGTGTGTACGTGATTTCGGCGCACGTTAAAGATCCCCAGGTGGTCAAAATTAATCCGGAGCCCTCCACTACGGCGCGCCTCATCGCCTGCGTTGCGTCGGCGTGTTAAACCCCACAATCAATCAGAATCGTGGGCCTGAAAATCAATATGCAGAAAACTTAAGTAATGGTCAATAACCTCGGCACAGCACAGCGATTTGAAATCGGTTGCGAGGCAGTAGAAGGAGTAAGCGAATAGATCCACTTAGGCCAAGCTGTGACCCCGGATCCCAACCATGAGGCAGAGATAATTAGAAGGATAAGAATGGGGTGGAGTGCATTCGGCAGGCACCCTCAAATAATGTATGGCAGCCTACCATTGCTCCTGAAGAAGAAAGTGTATGACAGCTGTATCTCACTGGTACTCACCTACGGAACAGAAGTTTAGAGGCTCACTCAGAGGGTTCAACGTAAATTGAGGACGACTCACTGAGCATTGCAACGGAAGATGATAGGTGTAACATTAGGCGACAAAAAGGGACCGGAGGGCTCATGCAACAAACACGTGTTAAGGACATATTAGTAGAAATTAAGAAGAAGAAATGGACGTGGGCAGTGAATGTAATGCGAAGGCAAGATAACCGTTGGTCATTAAGGGTGACAGAGTGGATCCCTAGAGAAGGGAAGCGTGGCAGATGGCGGCAGAAAGTTAGATGGGCAGATGAGATCAAGAAGTTTGCGGGGATAAATTAATCGCACTTAGCACAGGACCGGGGTAATTGGGGATTAATGGCAGAGGCCTTTGCCCTGCAGTGGGCGTAGATAGACTGGTTATGAAATGATGAAATGACTGTTTAATGATAGTCATATTGGAATTGCAATATGCTTGCGGCAGGCTGTCGAGGTCTCATTGCATGCGGACGAGATTCGCGCCTTGAGCTCTGAACTTAAGAGACGTGTAATACGAGCTTGTGATCAACAGCTAAAACTTCAATAGCGTCAAAATTAGCGTCAATAGACGGCCGGTGTCAAAATTTCACCGGCTAAGTTTATGGTGACAGTTTGCTGTCGCTGTACCCCTTGTTGAAGCTCATCTTTTTCTGCCCGTAACATATGCATCATATTCATCTCTAAAATGATAAGGTGGAGCGCTTTGCTGTTGTGTTCCATATGCTCTACCAGTGCAAGAGGTTGTTCTGTTGAGTCTTTTCTGCAAGGCTGCTCTCCCACAATCAACGTTTCCAGCATGGGCAATGTGCGTCAGGATCCAAAGAATTTGGAAAAATCGCCTATGGCTGCGGCAGCTTTACTTTGCTTCCGGCTTGATTGTATAAGCTCATGTTACCGCGGCAGCACTCGTGTATACACCCACGATCGAAAGTTTACGGACAGTGGCAATTTTGGATTATTTATCCGCCGCGCGGCAGCCCGGGGTACTATATGCCGTATTTTTCATTACTTCAGCAACTATACGACATCTCACACGGACACGGCAGTTTTTTGGGCTGCTACCGGAAGAACAATAACCTAAAATTGCCATTTTCCTGCTCCGTAAACTTTTGATCGTGGCTGTACATAGGTGGCTAGGTTACATTTCATTCTTACGCTATTGATGTAAGGATTCCATCAGCCAGATTTTCTGTAAAAAAGAAATTATGTCAGAACACGTTGTCCACTGAGTTATCTCCTATTAGGGCGGCGCTTCTCTATAGAAGCGACGATCCTACTCGCAAATGAGAAACTTTATTGGACTTTCTACCAGTCTTGCAAGCACTGAAGAAGTTGCCCATTAAGACTGGCGGTATATATGCCGTTAAAAACTGCAGCGTATCTGCTCGTTTTGTTGCAAATTCCGATGGAAAACGATAGTCGACAGGCGCCCCTGCCATGTAAACGTCTCCCTTCTCTTTCTCGCTCACCTCCCATGCCGTTGCTCTCCCGTCTAGTTCCTCCCACAATAATACGATAGAGGTTTGCTCAAGTCAATATAAATTTACCGCGTTCTACTGCTCCAGGCGGGGTGCCTCGATGCCAGCGCTGCCGTAGGGTGGAGACGCGTGATTCGAGGCACCCTACTACAATGCTTATAGAACCACGTTGCCTTACTCCACATGCTTCCCAAGCGGGTCGTGGAACGTATCTAGTGGAATCTTTCGATACTGTTTTCGTGTGATTTCTAAAAATTCCGCCAGTAGCTATATTGGCGCGGGCAAAACCAGCCGATGATTTTCTGCTGTTGATGTTGTATTTTATTTGACATCGCAAAAAACAAGCATCAATGAATTTTTTAATAAAGTAACACTGCAAATATCACTTATGAATTGATTTTCTGCCTCACATTAGCGTAATGTGTTGTTCTTGTTCAACAGTGTTGACAAGTATGAAGACTGCCACCGGACATAGGGGTTTAGGTTTGGCTATGGGTATAGAAGATTATTGTGCAGCTTCTCTTTCACTTTGGCCGGGTGGATGAATCGAGTCACAGACAGACAGAAAGACAGACAGATAAATTGACATACAGACAGACCAAAATTTCTGCGTTTATGTAGGCCAAGAAAGTCTACCGTTTTCAAAAGCCATGCCTGCCAGCAGCTGGCTGCGAAAAATGATAGAACGCAGCAAGAACCATTTGTAAACCCTGGCGCCTGCTGACGAGTGGCGTCCCGCACTTGATTGCGAGGCCACAAGTCGAAGCGACGCCTTCGTCGAGACTCTGTCGGAGTCTCGTCGTGCTCCCGGTGTGGGGACCGGAGGCCCAGCATTTGGGAGTTCAGCGGAGGTGACGACCCACCAGTATAGTTGAGGTCAGCCTGTCGGAGTCAGAATATCACGTTCGACGGCGATTGCGAGATTGCCAGGGCTAGGCGTCTTCGGGACATATCGCGCTCTGGCGTGCCAGGCAGCTTCCTGGAGTGCGTGAGGGGACTGGAGGCGAGGACCCAGAAGAGAAGTAGGGGTTAGCACGCACGAGACTGTCAGCATGCCACGCGCCGCACCTCTCGCAGAATGATGTGCCGAGCGTCGGACCGTTCGACGAGGGACGGAATACTTGGGGATCGCATGGGACGAGCTATAAACGTTGAATATCGTCTCCGTCGCTGGAACATTTCTTTGTTTGCAATCTCGCTGTACACATCGGGAGTGCGCAACGACAGTTGGCCCTTTTTTGGCTTGCCTTGTTATACCTCTTGAAACTTGCCTGGTCTATTCCTACACGCGATGCACACCAGCAAATGTGACGAGCGTCCTTATACCACTACTACCATCCCACCGTCCCACTGGCGCAGTCAGGTGGATTGGGAGACAAGTGCACACATATGCATTTATATAAGTGCAGACAACGGGTCTGCAGTGATGCCCGTGTCATTCTGCTGTCCAGGGAAAATTAGCTGATGTAGCTGCGAAAGGTGTATATTGTCTACCAGCAACCACTGGAATTCCGTACGCGAAAAGAGATGGGCGTGCGGATGGGCATGACCGGGGGGCGTGTGAAGCTGTTGGCTTGGCAGGACCCCCTGATGACCTACTCGCCTCTTCAAGAGTGACCCGCATTGCAATATCAACTCTATGTGACACAAAAAACAAAAAAAAACAATAAAGTGTCTTGCATCGATAGCGCCTGAATGTTGCCCAGTCTCGTAGCTTTTTGTTTTTAGGCTAGGTGGTTTAATCCTTGTACTTGGTGTGCCCTGGGAAGGAGGACGTTAGGAACGCCTTGTGCTAATTTATCGAATCCTGTATTCTCCTGGGAGGGGGCGGGGGAGGGGGGGGGGGGGGGGGGGGGGCTCCAGTTGTGGCAAATACCGGTGCTGCGCACCGCTAAAGAAACCTTTTTAGGCGAAACCTATAGAAACATGAGCTGCGTCATGGGACATTCAGGAACCGAGGCGCAGCGCTTACCCTATATGCTTAAGATGAAATTTGCCAATATATGGCTAAGCAGGCTAACCGCCATTCCGTTGGCAAACGGCGAGTATCTTCCGGTCATTTTTCCAGGTCTTCACTGAGCAACGTTTTGACGGTGCTCAAAGGCGATACGAAAAGAGGGTCAATATAAGGCATCGGTATACAGACATTCAAGATATGGGGTTCGTCAAGACGTACTCTTCCCTACCTCCGTTTTCGGCGGAAATAAATAAGGGCATGAAAAGCCCGAACGAAAGAAGCCAAAAATGCGGCCTTTACACTTAGATGGTCCGACAGCGAGATTACTACCGCGCCCATTCTAGGGTGAGCAGAAAAGCTCTGAATACATAAATGTGTTCGCTCGATGGCTTCGATCAGATACATGCCTCTGCTTCAGCCTCCCCGCCAACAAGGCGGAAATCATGAGGATGGTTACGAGCTGGATGGAATCTCTGGGCGCTGCATTGACCTAAGGCAGTTTTTCATTTGGGATATTCTGCCTTCTTTCCGCAGCCATCACTATCAACTTCTGTGAGAGCTGTCAACTTATTTTCTGTTTTGATTCATTTGCCTCTGCATGAATAACACACTTGGACAGAGCGTTGCAGTAACGAGTGGCAGTAAAAGGCGGCGTCTGGCACTACGACAGCGGTAGAGAACTGCGCGAACGGCGCAAAAAAAAATAAAATTGGTGCCCACAGTGGCTTGAGCGGAGAGATTGCGTCCGTCCACTACAGCGTGAATCAAACAAAGACGTGGAGCGACTTTGCTGGGCCTGTTCATTGTTCTTGATCGTAAACGGGCCGTCTAACGATCCCTGGCATGTTGTTCTGATTGGCTCTATTGAAAAGCTAGTGGCACGGCTCCAACTGAAACGAGTTGTGCAAGAAGTTATCGCATAAGCTTTCATTTTCATTAGTACGCTGCTTCTATCAAGAAAACGATGGATGCTGTGGCCCTTAATTGTTTGTAAATCGAATTCGTTAATGTGATACACGACGTGTCCTTCTTACAGATGATTTAAAAAATGCTACCCAGGCTCACAATCGACCCATTTAAATTAATGGCCTTTAAAAAGACGATCCTCGGAACGCAGCGCCTATTTACAAGCACCCTCGTAAAATTGACGTGTACTGATGGATCTCAGCGATGGATCCTTACTAATAAGACTTCCGTCCATTAGGATCAAAGTTTTGTGCAAATTCATGCATACATAGGGGTACAATATTGATACCTTTATTTAGTAACGTGCCATGTCTCTCACGCTCTCCAACAGCAAAGCATATTTCATATTCGTTAATTTCACTGATTTCTGCACCTGGTGGGAGGAATAAATCCACAGCATTATTGCTAACCTCTTCTGCATTCAGCGCGCCAGGCATCACTGGTTACGATTCAAGGGATGCTGGCATGGCAATGATTGTTCATCGCGCTGATTCGCCCATACCTGGTTACGGTCAGAAAAGTAATGAGGTTGGTGCTTCGAGGTGAATTTTGTCACGGCTGTGCAAGCGTGGTATTATTACCGTTAGCCAGTAGTGGACACCGTTCTCAATGCAAGCCAAAGGGACCGTCGTCACCGCATGAGCTCAGCCTACGTACTAAAGACAATAAGATATATGAATGAAGTGTCTCGGAGGGGTAGCGTGTATGTTACCTGCCCCACAGCAGTTATTGGCTGCGAATAATGGCGCACGCAGGTGGAATGGGGCGGCGAATGGGCCGCGCTTACCCCTCAATTATTTCGGCTCGGGAAGGCAGGGAAAGGAGTTCAATAAATATACATAGCATAAAGTAATGGCAACTGATAATTGTTATCGCATGAACAATACGTACTGACTATTGGAAAAAATTCGCGCCCCGTGATCTGCGGACAGAGTGTGTAAACAGGGAACGACAGACCACGTGTGGAAACTAATGACTTCAACCCGAGCCGCGGGCTTACCGTGGGTTAGTCTCCGGTGGCACGGCACTCTCGCTGCTTTATTTCGAGTTTTAAAGGCGATCGCCTACCTTGGGCTACGTAAACTCGAAAATTCTGGTCTCGGTGTGTGTATGTCTGTCTGTCCCTGGATTCAGCCATCCGGCCATTAAAACTCCTATATATATATATATATATATATATATATATATATATATATATATATATATATATATATATATATATATAGATATATATATATATATATATATATATCTATATATATATATATAGATATCAGGGTGTCGACCCGGAACTGAACCGAAGAAACGAACGAAACGGTTACCGGTTCATGACGCAACAGCTCGACCCTCCGTTCCTGATTTTGTACAGTCATTGCAATTCAGGGCTTTTTTTTATTCACCCACCGTCAACTTCGTACCCGCTCGCCCAATTTCCCCTCCAGACGATTGACACTATTACCTATTACACTCTATGTAACAGGGAAACTGAATGAGCACCAATGTAGCAACTGTGTGTTGCTGCTGGAAGCGCGAGCGTAGTGCAAGCTTACCAATCGAAGTGCCATTCTCGGCAGCTTTCAGGGCAAATAAAACGACTTTGACCTTCCCTAGCTACGACTTCATTGGAGCAATCAGGCTGCAGGAGTGCTCCACTGTGCAAAAGCGAATGCCCACACCCGATATGTGCAAACTTTTTGCATTTCATAATTTGTTTAAAAGGTCCTGCACCTGCAAATTGTTAATACTTGACAAGTGTGACCGCAAGAGCTGCTCAGTTGCTAAGCCCTTTGCTGCTGACCACAAGTGGCCTCGATCTCCCTTTCGCACGACCATTTTTCTGAAGTAGCTGGAAATCGAGAACGTCCGTGTATCGATGTTTTGATCCCCGTGTAATATCACCAGCTGGTTAAAACAGGTCTGCCGGCCTGCAACATAAGCTGCGCCTCGGAGCAGAGATATAGCACGGGGCTTCAAATGCGCCAGTTTTTTTAAAACTGCGTTTACACGGAAAACAACAAAAAAGAAAAGGCGAATCACGTTGTTTTAAAATATTACGCAAAAAGAAAGTAAAACCAAATAATTAAAAATAAACATGTATATTGCTCTATTCTTTTCTTTGCCCTATTTTTCACAACCAAAAGTGTCATCAATGCGACGAAAGTGAGTTCCCTGACCAGTTTTTGAGGACAGTACAGTGGAAAAGTTCCGCTTTTTACAGATACAAATAACAGATATGTCATTAGAAATTGTTGAAGTGCGCACTTAATCCCTTGGCAAGAAACTGCAGCCCTCGACCTTGTCTTGGAAGCAGAAACATTTATAAAGCAGATGACACGTGGAGAAAAGCAGGCCGGTACCTCACACTGTCTCATTCGCCCAGCCATCATCTTTTCTGCTTTTTCTGCAGTTTTGTCGCTTTCAGATATGCTTTTTAAAGACGATAGTCTTTCTTGGGCTACTTGAACCCAGAAATTTTGGTCTGTCTGTCTGTATGTCTGTCTGTCTGTCTGGCCATCTGTCTGTCTGTGACTCGATTCAGCCACCCGGCCAAAGTAAAATTTATATGGCGCAATAGTCTTATATACTCACAGCCGCATGTAAACGTCTAAGCCAGGTTTATATGTTCATACTTGTCAACTTTGTTGAACAAGAACAAGACATTACGCAAATATAAGACAAGAAATTAGTACACAAGGGATATTTACAGTGTTACTTTATTAAAAAAATTATGGATGCTTGGTTTTTCGATAGCAAATTATATTCTACATCTAGTGGAGAAAATCGCCGCCTCCTGGCGGCATATGAAAAATCACGCGGCAACAGCAACGAAAGGCTCCACTAGCTAGGTCCCACGTTCTGCTTGGAACGCACGTGGAGCGCGGCCACGCGGCTCTATAAACCTTCTAGTCGGCCGCCTCCATTCACGCGCGTCTCCGCTGTACTGCAGCGCTTACATCGAGGAACCCGGCGTGGAGCAGTGGAACGCGGTAAATTCAAATTGCCTTGCGGAAACCTTGAGTGTGTTTACCTTGGAATGAGCGCCACGGTACAGGAACAGCATGAAAGGTGAGCGGGAAAGCAAAGGGGGGCATTTCCTTGGCAAATGTCTACAAAGACTATCGTCTTTTGATGACATTTGCAACGAAAGGAGGAGATACGCGGCCAATTTTTTAAAGGTGCACTTGTACTGACTGCCCAACTCACTACATTACTTCTACTGCTACTCGTTCTGGAGGGGTGTACTGCTATGAATGAATTAAAGCGCGTCTACCCAAAAAAGTCCCCTCTCATATCCCGCGCGTCAAATTTCCCTTTCATTTCGTAAAAGCATGACCTGTTACAAGATTCCGCAATGTAGCACACGGTACGATGGCCGTGGGTAAGGCGGAACAGTGACATACTGATTGTAATGCACACATCCCGAATAGCTATCTCAAAAAGAATTGCAGTTGTCACAGCAATAATGCAGTGACTCAGCGTTACCTAACGCGTAATTTGAACAAAAGCGTGGCTAACACATTCGATAAGGTGACAGCTAACGAAGTATTCAGGGTATATATATATATACATATACATACATACATACATTTATATATATATATATATATATATATATATATATATATATATATATATATATATATATATATATATATATCACGTACCGAACCGGTTCGGTGAGTTGAATAATAACTGTAACTGAAATTAGAAAAAAACATTTTGTAGTTTAGAACGACAGTCAAATCAAACTGCAATCAAAAATTCAAAATGCTGCTGTTCCCCAAGGGCAGTGGCGCAATTGCAAAGCAAACTTTAAAGGAGCCATGAAGAGAAAACAAAAGTTTGTTTTATTCGAAAGATTAGGTGTATCATAGTACCCTAAGCGCTTTCCCAGAAGCAAATTATGCTTTATTCACTGAGAAATAAGGCAATTTAAGCCACAATTTTAAATCTCCCGCTAAATTACACATTTCGTGACGTGAACAATGGCGTCATACGAGCCGGTCCATGAAACAGATACTTAGTATGTCAACTCCATATAGCACCCACACGCGGGAATCAAACAGGAACCGGAACTCGGGCCGCAACCTAGACGGCGGCCATTTTAAAAATACTAGAAAAACCTAGTGCACCCGCAGCCCTAGTCATGGAATCGCCTGATCCGGAGAACAAAACTCTCGCCCAGAAGCTCGGGCTTGCATTTAACAACCTCACACCACTTGAACGCTCAATGCTTATAAGTGCGCGAGCGGCAGGAGTTGTGGGATAGGCGGATGGACCGGAAAGCGACCATTCCGCGATAGCCACAACAGACGAACGCCCAGCCGTCGGCACCGCTGCCTCGTCAGCCCCGTCGCGACGGACGAATGCAGACTGGTACGTGTGTGCCGTATTTTTATTACGGTTAATAATAGTTCAATTTCAGTAGCAGTATCGCTTATGCCAGTTGGCCGATGTGGTGTATGGAAAGCCGTTCGCGCGAGCGGAACCAGACCAGACCAGAAAGATACGAGCGTCAATGCGCGGTGTGTACGGCATTTTTTCCCCCAAGGTCAGAGCGCTTTGACGGCGATTTGACGAAGTCGGCGACGAGCGCCAGCATGTCCCAGTAGTGAGCTAACGTAAGGGTCCCTGCCGTAATCACTTCCTCGGAAATGAAGCGAGCACACTCGTACTTCCTTTAGCTCTCTTTCTCCTCCGTTTGCAAAGTTCACAAAACGTAGCCACTTGCTTCGCCGAGGTTCGTCGTTGGGCAGCACATGAAAGGAGATCTCCTCACCGGCGGGGATGTCGCACTCCCTAGACGATTTGCCAGTACTACATGAGATTTTCAATACGCAGCAACGAAATTTTATTAACAAACTGAAGTTTTCAGTGGTTGTAAACTGGAAACGAGCTCCTAACAACAGCAGCAAGCCAACACCATTGCGAAACTTCTGCGACGACTGTTACTATCTCCACTATCTCGCTGCTGCTTGCTGTTTCTTACTCCCCTCGTTTCTATTTTTACCTTTGCTGGTTGGAGATATGACAGCCAACCTCCTGTGAAGGGATTACGATACCAAGCAAGGTCGCGGCTGTGCGTGCTGGAACGGTTCGTTGGCCTCGAACCGCCTCGAAGCCGAAAATTCGTCTGCGCGACGGTGGCGACGGCGAGATGTCGAGTTCGGCTTGGCGATAGTTTCGTACGCATTGGCATACACGCTTGCGTGTTTATTCGGAACTTCAACCGTTTACTCCACCGTTCTTCGTGTCATAAAAGGAATGTGCAGTATGTTTAAAGGGCATATAGCTCACTATGCAAACTGGTAAGCCCAGCCTAACTTGCGTTTGCTTTTGCCGGCCTCCGCCAATCGCAGAGCACTCTCGTGTGACATCATAGGTTCTGTTGCGGGAAATGAGCTGATGAGTCGCATGGTCATTCCCTTTTTTCCTAATTATGTAGCTTATTTTAGCGAAGTTTGTGTTAAAAGTGGTGTCAGTATGGTTCTAACGAGGCAATCTTTCGCATGAACCAAACTTGTGTTTTCTCTTCATGGCTCCTTTAAACAATTACGTGGTATGAGAAAAACAGATGAAGTGGTGATGATTTACCACCTGCTTTCTCTCTCAGACTTAATGTTGTTCTAGCGACTATTTATAAAGCCACCACCTAGAGATATGACCATGGGATATATTTTCTGCCTTTTCCTTTTTTGTTGAAATCGCAATCGTCGCTATGGATTCGCCCGTCACGCTAACCTTGAAGCCTAAATTTAGGCCTGCGCATTGGCGCGTTCAAATACCAGCGCTAAATACCAATGGCACGCATTTTTTAAGTTTGTAACAAAGAAGAAAAATCCTACAACAGGCACATAAACACTACCAATGAATTAAATTATTTGGTTACCCTGAACAATTTGTTAGCTGTCACGTTTTCGAAAGTGTTAGCCCCACTTATGTTTAAAAGTAAGCTTTCATTAACGCTCAGTCACTGCATTATTGCTCTGGCCACTGCAATTCCTTTTGCGATAGCTATACCGGATTTGTGCATTACAATCAGTATGTCATCGTACCGCCTGACCCCGGGCTATCGTTCCGTGTGTACATTGCGGAATATTATAACATATTATGCTGTTACAAAATGAAAGGGGAATCTGACGTGTGGAACATGACATGGAACTTTTTTGTGTAGACGCTCTTTCATTTGTCCACAGCAGTACTGCCTTCCAGAACGAGTAGTAGTAGCAGTAATGTTGCAAGTTGGGCAGTCAGTACAAGTGCACCTTCGAAAAAAAGCATATCTGAAAGAGACAAAACTGCAGAACAAGCATAAAAGATGATCGCTGGGCGAATGGGACAGTGTGAGGTACCTGCCTGCCTTTCTGCACGTGTCATCTGCTTTATTGCTGTTTCGGCTTCCTAAACAAGGTCGAGGGCTGCAGTTTCTTGCCAAGGGACTAAGTGCGCCCCTTAAAAGTTTCCCTGACATATCTGTTCTTATTTGTATGTGTAAAAAACCGAACTTGCCCACTGTACTGTCCTCAAGAACAGACCACAAAACTCACTTCCTTCGCATTGATGACACGTTTCATTGTGAAAGGCAGGGCAAAGAAAAGTATAGAGCAATATCCTCGTTTTGGTGTTTTTTCTACTTAGTCGGTTTTACTTACTTTTTGCGTAATATTTTAAAACAACGTGATTCGCCTTTTCTTTTCTGTTGTTTTCCGTGTAAACGCATTTTTAAAAAAACTGGCGCATTTGATGCCCCGTGCTATATCTCTACTCTGGGGCGTAGCTTATGTTGCAGGCCGGCAGGCCTATTTTAACCACCTGGCGATATTAAACTTGGATGAAAATCAAGATACAGGGACGTTCTCGATTTCCATCTACTTGAGATAAACGGTCGTGGGTAAGGGAGATCGAGGCCACTTCAGGTCAGCACCAAACGGCTTAGCCACTGAGCAGCTCCTGTGGCCACACTTGTGAAGTATTGACAATTTGCAGGTGTCGGACCTTTTAAACACGTTACGAAATGCAAAAAGTTTGCACACATCGGGTGTGGGCTTTCGCTCTTGCGCAGTGGAACACTCCTGCAGCCTGATTCCTCCAATGAAGTCACAGCTAGGGGAGGGAAAAATCGTTTCGCATCCCCTGCAAGCTGCCGAGAATGACATTTCGTTTGGTCAGCTTGCACTGCGCTCGTGCTTCCAGCAGCAACAGACTATTGCTATATTGGTGCTCATTTATTTCCCCTGTTGTTACATAGAGCGTGGTAGTGTTTAATTGTGTGGAGGGGAAAGTGCGCGAGCGGGTACGAAGTTCACAGTAGGTGAAAAAAAAAAAACCTGAATTGCATTGACTGTGCAATATCAACAACGGAGGGTCGAACCGTATCGGCATAAACCGGTAACCGTTATTTTATTTTTTGGTTCAGTTCCGTCTTTCGGTTCGGTGCGGTTCCGGTGCGACAGCCTGATATATATATATATATATATATATATATATATTATATATATATATATATATATATATATATATATATATATATATATATATATATATATATATATATATATATATATATATATATATATATATATATATATATATATATATATATATATATATATAAAGCTTTCGGAATAATAAATCTACGACTATACTTCACACTTTGATGAGGATGATGACGTTTGGATTTTTATGGCACAAGGCTGACTTAGACAAAGAGCGCCAAATCAGTTGTTATATATGAGATGTGAAGCTGTGAACACTAAAATAGGTTGTAAGAACAAAAGTAAAATCAGTGAAAGACAATCAGGATGGCTGGAGTTGAAGGTCAGGTTGTGATTATGCGTGGATGAATTGAGGTATAAAAATTTAATTTCTGCTAAATAGTTAAAAACACGTTTGACGGAAACCATGGGACATTCAGACAGTAAAAACTGTGGTTGTGGTGCGGTGTGTTGTCTGTAGAATTAGGCGAAGTGTTTGTGTCATGTTGGGTGGAGGGCTTTGCATTGAAGCAGCACGTGGATCAGGGATGGGCCGTCTCCACACCGGGTACATAGGATACTTCATACTGTTCAACATTGTTAGAAAAAAGCGAAAACATCAGGGATATTTGAGGCAAAACATCAATGCACAACTGGTAGTTCAAGTGGTCTTTTAATTGAAAATGAATGTGTGCTTGATATTTTCGACACCGAATAAAAATACTTGTTGGAATCAAAATTTGGCCAAAAAATATAAGAAGAGCTCGCGCGGGCCTGGTCCTCATGTTCAACAGTAACAAAGGTTCTCGCGTAGATCACGCGAGCAGTACAACGCAGGAGAATCTTCCACTAACGACAACAAATTTTTTAACTGCTCACACGCGTACGTCGGATAAAAGCGAACGAATACACTTCTAGACGTGTATTTATGCGCGTGAGGGCATCGCCTGCGTGAATATGAACACTAAAAATGCGAAACCAGATTTTCTGCTTAAACACCGAGGCACAGTGAAGAACAGTGTCGCGCAAATTAGTTCATCCCGGCTGCCGCGGGTGAAAGTTCACTGGCGGGACAAACGGTATGAAAGCGTGGCCGTATACAGCTACTGAACATAAGCGAGTTCTCGTTCAGGGCGACGCGTCGTGTCCTACCTACTTCGTTTGGCGACCTGTAATGATAAAAGGGCCGGATTTTTAGGCATTAAAAAGTGCATTTTATGCGCCAAAAATATGCAGGCAAAAAATGAAGGAAGCTCACACAAACTAGCAAGACTTGAAAGCAGGGCAGTTGTACGCAACCTTCACAACCATCATGACTCTTTAAGACCATGATTGCAGCCGATTTGCTTCTTCTTCGCTGCAGCAACGACCCTTACTCCTTCATTGTTGCTGTGAATATAAGCTTGCTTCATTTTCCCGGAAGTGATAATCATTGGACATCACCTTGGAGAGCCGTACGCTATGACGTGTCTTTCTCGTTCCGAGCAAATGTTGCCAGGATTACGGCGAACGCTGAAGTTTTTTTTAAGGGGGGGGGGGGGGGGGCGGGGGCGGCAACCTTGTCTAGTCTCCCTAAGTGGGTATCCTTGGCTTGAGAAACGTGCACCGGTGAGGCTGGGCGGTCGCCGCGAGGCACGTGCACATGCTCGCTGGGCATTTTCTTGGTATTGTAACTGCGGACACGCAAAAGAACGATTTGCGAAACACCTTCGCTGTAAAAAACGTCTTAAGCCTCCAACATGGTAAATACAGGCACCATACATTTTTACACAAATGCTAATAATTTCAAACGACGACTTGCGCGACCTGTACTATGACGGGAAAACCAAAATATTATTGTTTATGTTGGCACATAGAAGCGAACACTGTTGAACAAAACAGTTAAATTGTCCCATAAAACTACTGAACTAATGGCCATCCACTCGCCCATTTCATCAAGCTCACTGCTCACATTCATGTTCAACGGCCACTGTAGCCTCCTCGAGCGTATAGTAAAAAAAGGCCTGAACAAGAATACTGGCGAGCTGGGAACCCTGATTTTATAAACCTCTGTTTTATGTCTGCCTGACACAATTTAATTACGACACAATAAAAACAGACATAAAAATCAACGCATGAGAGACGACGATTAATCAAGAAACTGACGTAGTCTGACATGAAGATTTTAGCGATTTCCTCATACACAGTGATATTATCGGAATTGTTCAGGCAAATCGTCATATCGCTGCCAAATAGGTTCACCCATTCTAAGAACATTTTTCAAAAGGTGGGTAGCAGTCGAACAGATTTTGACGGAAAAGGATGTTTTAGAGCCGGTCGGTAGTGTGAATTTTAAAGCACAAGAAAATCCGGCTGCGCAGTGATGATTCGACGTTGGTTCTTCAATATAATAATGATCTGCTAACGAACACGTGTTCCATGCTCAATAGTTGCGCTGAAAATTGAGTGGGATTTGAGTATGCTTCTAGAAACGACGATGGAACTGCACATGTTTAGAGAAATTGGTTTGGCGAACACGCAAAAAATAATCTATGAATCACTGAAAATTTTTGAAAACAGAAAACTACCACCATATCCAGATTTTTGGATTCGAAATTGTGCCTCTTGTCACTGACAATGAGCGTCCCATTCCACTGCTGGTGGGAATTGCTTTCCGGCACTTGGTTTAACCAGACGAGTATCTGGAACAATTAGCAATGAATAGCGACCTCAACCTGCTCTCGAAAGCTAAACTTGAGAATAAATAATGTTAATTTAGGCGCCGATTTCGAAAATAGGCATATATATATATATATATATATATATATATATATATATATATATATATATATATAGTCTGGAATCAAAAACTCACACAGAGCGAGAAAAAATAAGGTTAGTAGAGACAGAGACACACGATAAGGACATTGAAAATAAAAATAAAAGTTTACTGACGTTTCAGGGAGAGGACTCCCTTTCTTCAGATATATATATATATATATATATATATATATATATATATATATATATATATATATAGACATTAAGGCGCAAACGCATAAATAGGCATTTATAGGGACTATACAAACACCATGAAAGCTCTTTTTAACCTCTAATTCCTGCTCACACAGAAAATGGCGCTATAGGAGCGCAAGTATCAAGATGGGCTTTTGCCTAAAATACGGTCTCTAGTAATGAAATCAGAAGTTCGAGCGCCAAGCCCCAGCCGTAAAGAAGGCGCCCATACAGAAGTTGTAGACAGTAATGCAGCACTACATTTTCTCGATTTTCCGGACACTCGACGCTGATTTTGTCATCTAAGTCGAGCCCACTTTTACCGGCCGCAGGTATAACGAACGCTCGGTTGCAACGAACGAACGCGGCATAACCGTCACAGCATGCATTGAGGAAATGGCATTTTGTTTCAGATGTAACAAACTGGGGCGAGGGTGCAACTCGGGTACAGCGAACGATCGACCACCAGGCGACCACGCGGGGCGTTCTCCGTGGCCTCTTAATCGGCTTTCGACGAACACGTAGTGGCAAACGAACAGAACTGATTGCCCCACTTGGCTTGCAGGCGGGCGGAGGGAGCACACGATGCCGGACGGGGAAGCGGGATAGGGGAGAAAATAGGGGACACGATGGAGAACTTGCGGAAGGCTGGCGTTGGCATTGTGCCAACACCTGTGAGGCACACGCGTTTCTCTCATCTAGCTTGTCTGGGGGCGGACAAATCGGCGGAACAGATTTTGCAGGGCCACAAAGTTAGCAACGCATAAATTTCGGCAGTCCCCGGTCATGCTTCCTCCCCCTTTCCTCTCCAGGGTGGCCAAGAGAAAAGTAAAAAAAAAAACAAGGACGCAACCTGAAACGCATGCCATGAAGCCGAGACGCGTCTAGTTCAACTAAGGTGTCATCGGTTGTTCTCTTCGGATATTTTTTTTCCACATGGTATTTATTGCGATGCATGTCAATGTAGGAAACGATATTTACAACACATATTCACAACTATGTACACATACAAATCAGTTGATTACAAGCTGAAAAGCAAAAGTAAACAAAATGAACAATTTTGTACCCTCAGTGTAAAACGTGGGCAACGTTGAACAACTTCGGACATTGTGAACGATGTCGTGCTGAGAGCAAAAAACTGCGACCAGCTAGTTAAGACGTACGATCTGTCCAAGCCAACAGCCGCTCCAATATTAAAGCGAAGCTTTAGTTTTCTCACTAATGGCGTCTGTAACGCGAAAACGCCCTGCAGGAAAGTCAACTTTCTCTGACGATGATGATGAATGATCTTGGGTGAAGTGAAAGAAAAAAAACGCATTAGTGGCCGGACTCGAAGCCTGGTCCCTCACCTTAAGGAGCCGGCGTCTATCCGATTGCTCCATTTCTACATGCTCGAAACTCGGTCCGAACTCAGGACGACAACCAAAAAATCCGTCACGAGAAAGCTTCGCGTTCATTCATCGTCGTCGTTATACGTTGGTGTGCAGGATTTCTTTTAATGACCGAGAGAAGATCCTGAGCTCCGAGATCAATGCCGACCTGTCTACCAGGAAGCGCAACGGCCCCAATGACATTTCATAGGACATATGCATATATTATGAGATATCTTTCCTCTTGCCTAGCTTCTTTTTTGGGCCGCGAGTGCCATTCCGGCGGGCGTGCGGCAAACGTCGCTTCATGGCAGCACCAGCGCCCTGTTATCGCACCGCGCCGGACAGCCGATGTCCGCGGCAGTGTCAGTGCGCCCGCCGTATGCTTGCCGTGTTTTGACACGCGGAAAGCGCTTATTACATTTATACCGAACTTCGTATATAACGAACAAATTCAGCGTCATTGTCGAGGTCGTTTTAAGTGGGCTGGGCTGTATTCAAGTGAAGTTCTCGTCCGAGTTTCATGAATTTATATTCTTCGCTATCCCTCCATTTCCGAAGCACTAGCATGGACAACGAACGCGGGCTGTACACTAGACATTCCGTGCTGCGCACAACTTTACACAGGGCGAGAATAATACTAGAAGAGTACGCATAACGTAAAAAAAGTTTAGCACGACACAGAAATCGGCGTCTCGCCTAAGTCAACAAAAAAACATGGTCAGGACGGGGACTGAACACCGACGGTCATGTATTCGCATTTATTTGCGCCTCGGTGAATCGCAGCCCAATTCAAATTGAGGCAAAATTATCAGAGAGCGTGGATGATAACAGAGATGGCTGAAACGCGAACACAACCACAAAGTCACAACAATGCACGTACGTGAACATACTCTAACGCTGCTGAGAGAGGCTGCCATGGCGCAACACCCCAACAGACGGCGCTGGCACGTCATTGGGAACTAGATTTTACTTTTTTTTTGTCCCTGATTCTCTTTTTGTAAAACTAAATGAATTATATACCCATAGGGCTGTTGGTTCTCGGGTTTTATATATATTTTTTTTAAATAGGGGGTAAAAATCGGATGCCATTTTTAAAACTGTAATGAGGGATACATCCGGCTTCTTGTGAAACCATTCCAAACTTAGGGTTTTTTCGGGCTATTTAAATATACAGATGTGCTAAGTAATACGCTCGGTATATTTTATCAGAAGGTATCACGAGCTTCTAACTTCAAATGTGTTAAAATTGCTGTCGCTTCAAGCTGATGATCGGGGGAACAGCAAGGTTCCTAGCAATTACTCTACAGAAATTTTCGTTTGTTTAAAATGAATCAATAATGATGACCGTAAAGAGCGTTGATAAACTCCACGATATGTAACATTTTATTCACGAAAAGCTGCTCATGGACGTTTTACACATCCTTGTTTACATTCCGTCATCATCTGTATGCGGAACACGTCGGTCTCCATTCGAGACGTGTCCAATCGTTGAACGTATCTCCGCCGGGAGAAAGTTCTCTCGACATCACAGCTTCCATTACCTAGCCACAACAAATGTCAGTGCAGCATTTGCCAGTCTGGGGTAGAGTCATGCCAATGCGTTCGACTGCTATGTTTGTGGGGTTTGCGTCCAGCAAGTACTCGTTAAGAACGGCGTACCGTCCGTACGCGATTGTGCAAATCGCTACTTTCAACAGGTCCATTCGGGGAGAAATCAGGTTTAACCCGAGTCTCCTGAAACATGTTCGGGGAGTAAAATTCAGGAAAAATCGGGTTTTACCGGAAAAAGAACAACCCTACATATCCATAAAAAGCTTTTAACCTTATAGTCATCTAAACGCTCGTTATTGTGTCTTATTTTTCTTGATTTCCGGACCCCTACCGGCGAGAGTACTCACTCGGCGAGCAGGTACGGGTAAAGTGTGTTTCGGGAACACACTCAGCCTAAAGTGCATTCCTGGGAGAGTGCCTTTCGCGTTTGTCGTTTAGCTGTTTCCATATTGCATTTTTTCCGAGCGCACTCTGTGAAAGTGAACTTAAATAAGCCCGTTCGGCAGGGCTATAACATTTCTTATATATGTCATCTAGGAGTCTTATGTAGGTCTCCTTCATTTCGCGGTGTTTCAATGCTTCCAGCGCTGCTGCGGTGCTTGCTGAATGAAACGCTTTTTCATATTCTATAAATTCCATGTACAGGGGCTTAATATATTCAGCTGATTTTTCTATTACTTTATGTATGACACGGAGGGGTGTATTCTAGAGTATTATTTCTGAACTCTGCCCGTTCCCGGAGTTGTTGGAACTTTCGGATGCCGCTTATGCGGTTTCCTATTACATTGGTAAACAGCTTGTATACAGCTGAGATGTATGCTGATGGTTCTGTATCTTCTTCTTCTAGATCAGAATTATGTCGCGTTGTTGCAGGTTATGGGCACCTATAAATTACTTGTGCATTTAGAAAATAGGCCACCAAGCTTTTATAGTAAAAAAATGAAGGAAGCTCACACTAATGCGCAAGACTTGAAGGTAGCGAAACTGTATGCAACCTTCAGGACCATGACGACGGTTTAAGTCCACGATTGCAGCCGATTTGCTTCTTCTTAGCCGCTGGAACGACCTTTACTCCATCATTATCGCCATAAGTGTGAGCTTTTTTTATTTTTTTCTGTAGTGATGATCATTAAACGTCACCTCGGAGGATCATAAGCTACGCCGTGTCTTTCTCGTTCCGAGCAAGTGTTGCCCCAATTGCGGCGAATGCTGGAGTTTTATTTTAGTGTCAATCTTGGTGGCAAACGTGCGCCGGGGACGCTGGGCGGTCTCCGCGAGGCAAGCAGACATCGCGCTAGGCATTTTCTAGGCTTTTTAACTGCCTGGCAGTCGCTGCAATCTTGGCCAATCTCCCTAAGTGGGTATGCACGGCTTGAGAAACACACACACACACACACACACACACACACATATATATATATATATATATATATATATATATATATATATATATATATATATATATATATTTAATAGAAAAGGTTTCTGGCAATAGGGTTAACTGTACGATAGGGAAGTCACATTGAAAAACATAACAATATTTATTCTAACGTTTTCAAAGGTACAAATAGTGCAGATCAGTTGGGTTTAAATACATTTCAGTTGTGGGCGGGGCAAGAATTTATATCAAGAAAAACGTAGGCTCTACCCTACACAGAAAAATGCCAAGACCCAGAACGGGTATACGGGGGCCGTTCGTCACATGGCCTTTCGCCACAGGCCGGTTCGTAATAGGCCGTTTGGTCACATAGGGTCATTCGTCTTAGGTCGGTTCGACACATGGGAAAGTTCGTCATAGGTGCACAAAACGAATGTCCACGTGCTTTTTTTTTGTATACATGTGGATCTCAGCGAAGTAGGTAGGACGGTTCTTTTCAAAAGTGAGAACCGAGGCATACATGTTTTCTTTTTTTCTCTCTTTTCGGCCGTACGTCTGGGAAAGTTCAGCAAAGAATGAAAGCCAGAATGGGCAAGTCGGATGACCTGGGTTGATCAAGAATATGGATAGAGTTCAACAACCCTAGACAGAAAAGTCGGGCAGGGACGTAGGCTAATCAAGTTCTTGGAAGACGTGCTGCATGAACGCGCGTACTCATTTTCTGTGTTGCGGCTGGCTTGGGCACCCTCCATGGGAGGAGGCCAAGTCGTCACAGCCGACTCGTCATGGGAAAACTGGTAAACATGCATTTGGTTCTAAGTGGTCCCGTAATAGGGAAAGTGGTAGCACCGAGCTTCTCGTTCTTGGAAATTTCGTCTGGAAGTTTCATTTTGGGCGGATGTCTAGAAGGGGGGGGGGGGGGATGTTAGCGGCTTCAACTCTGATAATTCCTATTCATAACAGGTTGTGTCTTTGGCATCGGGTGAGTTAGCCTTCCCTTTTGCTTTTTTGCAGGTGGTGGTTGAAATTATTTTTTTAGTTTAACACGCTGTCTCTTTCTTATGTTACTTCTCCTCCCAAAAGAAATGTGTCACACTGGTAGGGAAAGATATAGTACAAAACGTCTTAGCTTCACATTGCGGAAAAAGGATTGCGAGAATCACGTAGTTTGTGAAAACGAAGTGTGCAAATTAATTATATTTACACTTTCTTACTCAGTAACCAATACGCAACACGTACAAACGATAATCAGTGATGCGTCATCACCACTTACGTCTAAAAACACACCGCAAATTTTGTTTTACCGTTCCTGTGACGAACTTTCCAAAGTGACAAAATGTCCTATGACGAATGATCCTATGTGACCAAACGGCCTATTACGAGCCGGCCTGCGACGAAACGCCATGTGACGAACGGGCCTACAAAAGCACAAAAAAAAATCCCGAAAAAACTGCAGCGTCACTTCAAGCTTTAAGTCCAGTTCCAGGACGATTTTATATGTTGCCTAAAATACATAAAGCAGGAAATACACGCAGACCAATCATCTCCGGTATAGGGGCGGTAACAGAAATGATCTCTAGGTTTATTGATAGCTTAATCAAAGACATTGCTCCCACACTACCTTCGTATGTAATACAAACCATTTTGTGGCTGATATTATGGATCTAGTTATACCGGAAGATAGCCTGATAGTCACTCTCGACGTCGCCTCGCTATATACAAATATTTCACACTCGGACGGCATCCGATCTGTCATCCAGGCGTACGATATGATGCCGCCCAAAACAATTCAATTGATGGTGAAACTCTCGGCGTGCTTCTGAAGCTTGTCTTGGAGCTGAACAACTTTGAGTTCGACAATAAGCACTACGTGCAAATCGAGGGGACCTCGATAGGAACAAAAATAGGACCAAACTATGCTAATATTTTCATAGACACATTGGAATCTGAATTTCTAAGCAACGCACAGCTTCACCCTCTTTTCTATCGAAGATTCATTGACGATATTTTTCTCATTTGGTGCCAGGGGGAAGAGGAACTTCTAAAATATATCACCGCTTTCACCAACGCCCACAAGAGCATTTCATTCTCCCACTCATATTCCGCATCTGCCATTAACTTTCTCGATGTTTCAGTGAGGATATCGGACAACAAGCTTGTGACCTCAGTGTACAGGAAGCCAACGGACCGACATCAATAGTTGCATTTCAAAAGCAACCACGTTAAATACTGTAAACTCGGCATACCATACAGTCAGTCTCGGCGTTTTTGAAGGATATGCTCTGACCCAGCTGATTTTGCCTCTGACTGCCAACAACTAACTAATAACCTAACACGACAACAATACCCACCGTCTGTCATCAGTGATGCTATTCGGAAGTATGAGGAACAGAACCGCCGCCACCTGATAACTAACTCAAAAGCCAAATCCTTGAATACGACCCCCAACCTTATTCTAACATATGCCACTTCGTCCTCCAGCGTAAACGTCATACTGAGAACATTCTACTTGGTTGCGAAGTGTTTTCCCTGAGACTTCCCGCTTCGTGTACCGACGTGCGAGGAACATCAGAGATATTGTAACGTCATCTAAGGTCAACGCCCCCAGTTTCACAGGCAGCGGACCCTGCAATAAGCCTAGGTGCAAACTGTGCCCCATGATGACTAAAGCCTCTGTCGCCACCAGCACCACGTCTTCATTCTCTTTCCAGATAAGAGGAAACTTTGACTGTGACAGCGCAAACATTGTCTACCTTCTTGAATGCACCATATGCCACGCCCAGTAGGTTGCTCAAACTGCGAATTCGTTTAGAATGAGAATCAACAACCACCGAGCACACATAAAGTCCCTACCACACCTTCCCCTATCTAAACATGTAAATAATCTAGGCCACCCCTTCCACGCATTCCCAGCCACGGTGCTTCAGTCCAATTTCAAAACGCATTTTGACCGTGAAGCCCGTGAATCGTACCTCATTTACAAGTTTAACACTGTCTTAAGCGGCATAAATGAAAACACAGGCCGGTTGTCTTGCTTTCCCAATCAGGCACCGGAGAAGGCCGATGCAGCGAGCAACTGAGAAATTTTGTTGTGAAAAAGAGGCGTTTTTACTTCTTCTTTTCTCTCTTTTTTTTCAAATCTGTGTATAGTGTAGTGTGTACGTAGTGTACTTTGTACTGTGTCAGTGTATTGCTTGTGCATAGTTGCCGTACCGTATAGGCACGAATGTACATAGATTTCACCGTAGTACCCCCTGCGTTATTTTTTTAATATTTTTCTTAGTATTATTAATATTATTATTTTGCGTCCTTTTGCACTGAACAATTGCTATTGGGTAGATAAAACCGCTTCTCATTTTTTTGTGGTGGTGCTCTGTTTATAGTTTTTTCTGTGTGTCTGTATGCGGGTATGCAAAGGAATATGATCTTGCGTGAATGTTCTTCGAGAAATTCCTGTGGCACTGTATATCTCACTTTTTGTATGCGTTATTTACCCTTATGTGCACTTATTTTTCGGTATTTATGTGATCTAGGTTGAATTAACGTTACTTTGCACTGTATTGTCCTTGCATTGCATGACATAGCCTTCCTGCGTCCGCCTCGTGGACAGCTCTTGCGTTTTACACAGGAAATCGTTTCCGCGATTTCACGTCATGTGAAAAAACGTATCGTTTAGGGCTTTCTTCGAACCTGTTTCATCCCCGCATACCCCCGCTGTGGTTCCCGCGCCCTTCCAGCTAACTCCCCCCACCCCTCCCCCACTTTCTTTTTTTCTTGTGAACGCTTGCACTAGGCGTCCGTAATTAACTCTGCTCTCCCACCCTTTTCACCTAACCAGTCAATTTCCTCTGCTTCTTTGCATAGTTCTGTATTCTTCAAACTCCCGTGCCCTGATACCTACATGTGGCAGCACTGTTTTCAAAAAATAGCAGCAGGTTGCCCTACCAGGCAGCAGTCGCCAGAAGGTCAAGGTCAAGAAACGAGCAGGAAACGAGCCCCTCTTTAGTCCCTCACGTTCGTGGTAACTTCAGTGCCGTGCAACCCTTTCCTGTTATCCTATACGCCTCGAGCGCGGCCTGTAGGGGCGCCACTGAAATCCCCCTAGCGGCCCGTATCGAAAGCAGCCGCGGGAGTCCGCGCCCCGCTCCCCAGTGCCGCCGCTGCTTTTGCGGCACGTTCACGACTGAGATTTACCGTTTGCGGGCGTTCGAAATCCATGTTTATGTGGAGCAGTCACTCTGTTCGCAAATGGGGTGCGTTTACGAGAGTGCAAATGTTTCTGACGCGATCTTAGTGTGGTATATTCGGTCTGTATAAGCGCCAGGTGTGTGTCACAGGCCAGCATCGTGGAACCGGCGTATAATGGAGTCGATTGTAGTTGCACTGACCTGAATTTACTAGCCGTGTCTCCGTAAACACCGGTTCCTCAGATGTTCATATGCTACGGCTATACACTACGATTTAAATAGGTTTTGTGTGCTTACATAATCAGCGGAGCACTCATACCTGACAGCGCGCCAGTTACATTTGCCAATATTATACCTCAGATATTGATCACCACCATTTACAAGCCAGTCTGTGTTAATTTCGGGAATATTCAACAAAAGTACGATGGACAATGCATAGATATACTCGGGGATCAGCTCACGACAGAGTCGTCTTGTCGTGAGGTGAGCGCCCGCAAACACTCATCTGCTACATATATCCTCTGCGAGCAGCGCGGAGACGGGCTTAGAATATAATCCGCGTCCGCAACTAAATGCTTCTTCGAAATATCGCCATATGGGGAGCCTGAAGAATAAAGGAGCCTGAAGAATATATATATATATATATATATATATATATATATATATATATATATATATATATATATATAAAATCCAGGGAGTAGTAGAACTTTGAAGATGGTAGAGAACACAAGAGAAGAAAAACTTCGAACAAGGTAAAAGCACGATTGTGGCCTACGTTTCAGCAAAGAGAACTTGAGAAGCAAAGAGAAGAGAGCAAGTTCTCTTTGCTGAAACGTAGGCCACAATCGTGCTTTTACCTTGTTCGAAGTTTTTCTTCTCTTATAATATATAAATATATATATATCGAATATATGATCGAAAGGCGTGGGTTCGGTCCCCACTCTGGGCGCGTGTTTTTCTTTATTTCTTTCTTCTGTATATTAAAAAAAAAAAGTTTACCTTATTAACCGTAGTGAAAAAGAAAAGAGCCTAACCACACCCCTATGCCTCCTTTGGCATTGTAGACTGCCGACCTATCTTTCTGTATATATATATATATATATATATATATATATATATATATATATAGATGTATGTAGGTATACAAATACAGGAATACTTCGTTAACTCGAACTCGTATATCCCGAAAAATCGGAAATATTGGCTAAGTCGAAATTTTTCGCGGGGCCGAACCATGTCCGATACGTCCCATGTATTTGTTGACCGTTATTTAGAAGTAGTTTTGGGTCAAACTGCGGATATCTCGCAATGTTCACTGAGAGTGCAACGAAAATTTCGCCGCCGCGGACCGTTTCGCGCGATGCTACCGCGCCTAAGTCCCTTGATTTTTTTCCTTTAGCCGCGCCAAACACAACACCAGTATTTTCCCTGAACAGGAAGTCTGAGCCTAGAGGCATATCAGCTTTGTCAAGCAACCCTGTGGCACGTCATGCGACGGTAGCGACATGCGCAGAGGTACAGTGCACAAGAAGATAGAGGTGTGTAGTGCGGGGAAAAACCCAATGAAGAGCGCGGGCCGTTTTTCGATGAAAAAAATTTACACCATCTTCCCGTGAGGGGAACCACGGGTAGATGCGACGCATCGTGGGGTTTCCGTTGCGTTTCCGTTATGTTGTTTCCATTTAGCCTGTCAATTTGTTGTTGTTTCCATTATATTACGTACGGTTGCGCCGACCATCGGGATAGCAGGCCTGTTAGTCTCCATTCAAATCATCGGTGGTCATCGGATGTCATCGGAGCGGCGGAACGACTGAGCGGAGCGGCGCAGTTACCGCGTTTATATGTACCGCGCGTTAACGGTGAGGGGAATGAGAGAGAGCAGCGCATGCGCATGTGTTAGATGTTTAACCGAGCGCTAACGCGCGCTGACGCACAGCTGGCACGGCGACGGGAGCGAGCGCTAACACGCAGATGGCGCTGCGGTGGGAGCGGCGTTAGCGCGCCGCTGGCGCGGCGAGGAGAATGGGGGAGGGATGCGGACTACGGACGACGGAAGACGCCGGAGGGACAAGGCGAGTTAAAGAGATGCGTCGCATGTAAAAAGTTTTATGGAGCACAGGTGTCAAGCAGCTAGAGGACTCTTTACTAGGCCCGAGTGCGACAGAAAAGCAGGCCAGCATTTCGCAGTTCTTTTCTGCTAAGCAAGATTGCAGTGCTACAAAACCCAGCCGGTGAACGTCTCTTGTATGCCTTTTTTCTCTTTCAAACCTTTATGAAAAGGAAGATTGGAAGCTGCTGTTGAAGAGCTGGTAAGTAGTAGCGCCTTGTTTGCAAAAAATTCGATATTTCATGGCAATTCGTGCAGCATTGCTTATCTCGAAAATCCGCTTATCAAGAAATATTTCCCAGTTTTTACTACTCCAAGTTAACGAGGTATTACTGTATATACAAATTAACTACAAGATGTCAGATAGAAGCGTCTGGTCCCTGAATGGGAAATAATAGCCATAAGAATTCACTGTACTTACAGCGCCAAAAAACACGTGCGAGCATCAGCCAGCGGTTTGCGATGTGCTGCGACGTACTCGTAAGCCGCGCCGAGCTTAGTAGGCCGCAGTGGCAGAAGCACACATTTTCCTCCCGGCACGAGCAGGAAAAGGGCTATCATTTACCATCAGTGTCTAAACTGAAACTAATGATTCACATTTCGCGTCAGACAGGCGCGATCCAACGTAGGCGTTCCTCGGGTTCGCAAGTGCGTCTGCAATACACCGGAATGCCAGGGAAATTTTTTTAAGGAATTTGTTCACTCCGTATGAAAAGAGTGGATAGTTGACATGTCCGCGTGAAGTTCACCGTTTTTTTCTTGCGTTTGTGATGATACCTGCTCTTTCTGTTGGATGATATTGAAGACAAGCTGTCTGCAGCTGCACTGTTGTCAGCGGGTGCGTAAGCTATGATGGTTCCTAAGATACTTACCATAACCGAATAAACAAGTGGGTATACCAGAGTAAGTGTGTAATAAAGAGCTTTGCAGTTTTTATTGCGTGTAAAGACAAAAACGTGGCAAAACGTTTCTCTTGATTCCAAGTTTCAATATAAAGTTGTCAACAGTATGAAAGTTACTACACGACAAAGAGAAGAGTCGAAGATTGGCCGAAAAGAAAACTCGAAAGAATTAAGCGATAAGCCAACCCACGAAGCAAGCAAATAAAGCCGAACAAACATGGGTAGTGTTCCTTCATTTTTTTCCCTTGTTGTTCAAAGAACGTCACCCTCTGGGCGTCCGCGGACGAGCTGTGCCTGACTCGAAGTGGCCCTCCACTCCCGCCGGGGCTCTCAGTTGCCGCCACACTCGACGGACACGTTTCATCAGCGTCTGCAAGCGTTCACCGCGGCGGCCCGGCCGCAGCGAGGCCGCGGCGTTATCCCTCGCTTAATAGCGGTTCTGTTTTCGTAAACGAGAAGAATACATTAGTATTGCACGCACGACCCCTGCTCTCCGCGGTTGCAGACCTCGGGACCTCGGGTAAATATTAATACTTGTGGTGCCGGGACTGACGCGAACAGGGGTCGCCCGGCACGCCGCGTGGCCCCTAGCTGTTCCTCTGTTCCCGGAGCTTGTTGACAAGGTAACCCCCTTGGGGAGGCAGATGAAGTTGAGCGGGAGCCACTTTTATTTTCTCTATCTTGTCACGTGACGTCGTACACCCTTCGCCAGTGTATCTTCCTGGCGTTCCTTTAGGAAAATAAAAACCCCCTTTCGGCTGTGCTTCTTGGTGATCAGCTGAGCTCTCAACGCTTCGGCAAACTCGAAAAGACAGCCTTGAGCTTTCTCATCACAGCGCCGTTTTTGCGCTCAGCGCGGAAAGCGGGTTGTGGGGGGCTGAAGATTCGCGGCAGCAGCAAAATCCTTGTTTGCCGTGGTCTTCCCTGGCTCCTGGAAATACGGTGACCTTAGACGGCCAAAGGAGTAATAATGGCTTTGGAAAAGCGAGCTCGCTCTTTATATTCACTACCTTGCGGAGGAGGTCCGCGTATAGCGTCTTTTATATGCTTACTTACTATGCACTTCATTCATGTGAGGTTTCTAGCTAAAAGAAACTTTACGTTGTTTTCTTGGCGCACAAGAGGAAGCGGTCCAGCACCCCGGAATAAAGACACATATAACGCCCAAACCTAACGCTGCTACCAAGAACCATTCCTAAGAAAAAGTGTGTTAGTGATGTTAATCGTGATATCACGCGCTATTAGCACGCTACAGAGCCGATCTCATGACATGTTACGGGTAACAAGACAAATTTACTTTATTTAATGTGTCCGCAAGAGTGGAGAAAACGTTGGCTTAACGTGTATCGCCTCCCTTACAACACCCGCGAGGTCAGTTTACTGCTCTACTTGGATGCCGCCTTATGAACGCCAAGAAAATGGTTGAACATGCAAAAAGTTACAGCTTGAACATTGCGCTCGGGCCTCGTGCAACGTCGCAGCTCATAAATTTTGCCTTCTTGTGTTACGTCTATCAAAGTCCCTTGTTTACAAATATGAGGCTTGCTTCACCAAGACGCCCGGTATGTCTTTTCCGTTCGGTTACAAAATACAGGTTGCTTCCGCGCAAAGTTTTGCACATTTCTACGGAGTTCTGAACCTTTAATACTTGTAAAAGGTAATTTCAAAAGTACCGAGTAATCAATGTTAAGTGCTGGCATGAAGTAGTTCAATACGCCTTCAACTGGTAATGAAATGGCTGCTAATTGCACAGTGTATTGTCGTCACATCCATGGTTCATTCCTATATCTGATCCCTCTGCGATATGCTTCGGAACAAGGCGAAAGTTGCAGCGCTGTATGCTTTACTCAGTCAGCGCAGTCACCACGTCCGAGGAAGAAAAGCAGGTTAGGTAGTCCTAACATGAGCTAGAAAAGAAGGTCCCACCAAGCTTCGCCTGGGGGGCAATAGCATCATATGCTGTCCTACGCGCGGGGGTCAATATTCGTCTGCGGCTGAACCCAAGGCTACTCTACAAAGCCGTCCTGCTTTAGTCTCGGAGAACAAAGGATCTAAGCCACCGCATGGGGACAACCTACAGGACTACGCATATTTAAGAGCGTATAAGATTGCGAGCCGACGCTGGCGAATATTTGATCAAAAGAACTTCTCCTTTGCGCAATTGAACTCGATTGTTAAAAGTCGATTGAGTTTGAAGCCCCTGATGTTTCAGCTTCCATCAAAGGAGATTAAAAACACGCGGTGCGTTCTTGCAGAGCACACGGCATCGCTAACTTGCTGCTTACTTTCTGCCAGTATATATATTCAGGGTATCTTGGAAGTCCTCGAGTTTCTTTAGTTGACTGTGCGGTGAAATCTTGTGGCTTTGTCCCGTTGAGTTTGCCCTTGTCTATTTGCGGCACCGCAAAGAGCTGACAATAAAATAGCGCACAGGGCACACGGGCGTGTAAAGGTATGTGCCTTTCCAAGATCCGATCAATACTGACACAAAAACGTCGGCGTAGTGTTTGCGAACGCACGGTTTGTATATTTTATACTGAAGTTAGCATACTGTAAGGAGACACAACAAGGAAATCAAATAATTTAAGGCTGCGTATGCATCACTACTAGATGTTGAGGTTTACCTGCCAGGATCACTAATTGTTTTTTTTTGGCCGTTGCCTGACGATTTCTAATCCGAAAGAAGTATTAAATTTGGTAGGTGGAAAATCCCTCTCTGGCGCACAGACGGCACACAATGTGACTCGCGGGGCCACACCTGACGCCGCCTTTTCTGCTCGATGAATAATTGAATGCTTTCACAGTATTACGTTTTTTGGTAGATAAATTAGCCTTGACATGATATGTACATCGCATATTGTTGGCAATAACACGAGTGAACGGCGAGCCTAAAACTTAAGGACGTCACCCAGAACATCGTGGACTGAGGATGTCGCGCACGCGAGCGAACAGTTCGGCTATGCTTCGTTTTGCACTTCATAAGCGTTCAGCCCTAATACTATTCTTTATCGTAAAAAATTACTAAGAAGCGAATCTTGAGTTTCTGTTCTGCACGAGCTCCAGCTTATATCCACCTTTTCGGCGGACCTTCGACCATCGACTTTCTTGAAAGCAGGTTACACCCCGGAGAGCCATTTTTTTAGAATTATCGTCATTTCAAGATATGAAGAGCGCGTCAATGCGGTAACCCTAACGCACCAACCAGACATTCTGGCTACCATTTCGGCCAGGAAAGTCGACGGCCACTGAGCCCCTTCCTGCCACTCACGCCTCTTCCATTTGCAATGGAATGCGTCTCACAGAGGGGAGGCACTATTCAAGCAGATTGCCCATGAATCGCGATGGTACACTAAAGTAACAAGCCGGCCCTTGCCTCAACTGCCATTACAAGGCCCAAGGCAACATTGTTGCCGCACCTGCTTACCCAACATTCTCACACGCAACGGCCACGCCCTACATTAAAATGTTTGCCCCCCCCCCCCCCCCCAGTAACCCTGCCTAAACCAGCTTCGATCTTGCCCCCCGATAGCCTGGACTTCCTCGACAAGATTTAGCGATGACAAGCAAAATCTTGAAGCAGGGGTTATGTCTTAGGTCGCCATTCAAATTCACCATCAAAAAACCTCACTGTATCTAGTACGCCTAGCGGAGACTATGCCATAACATTCAGCCGCATCTCCTCTATTCAACTTAGCCCTACCCAATTTCAGCGTTTACCATACCTTACGCCACAACCTGACACCTACGTGGATTCATCTACGCATAAACCCTAGAACCCCGAATAAGAACCCTTCTTCCCTCTTCATCGCAAGCAAGCGTCGCCTCCTCTACTTGCGCATTCTCAGCCGAACACGTCAGCCGCATACCACTGCCTGCGCGCGCCTTTTTTGAAACGTCGACAGCCTCATCTCAGCCGCATAACACTGCATGCACGCGCCTGTTTTTAAACGTCGGCAGCCTCATATACCGCAACCGCCTTCTTACCAGAACCGTCTAATATTTTCTACTGTACAGAGAAGTCATCCATCGGCAGGACGTCAGCCCATAGCACGACCAAAACGTCTGTCCTTCCTGCGGCACTCCTCAGCCCACCGATGGTGATCTCCGCCCTCCTCATGGCACGCATGTGACCTCCCCTATACATACTGTCCCGGACTCCTAACTACAGCCCCTAGTGTGATCACGCATAAACTTCCCGTGCAGGCCATATACGCGATCCTCATACACCAGTACGATTCCAGACACCACTACAATGCACGCGCGACAGACTGAAATGGTGAGTCGGCCACGGGCTGGCGAGATTGCGTTCCCCTGTGGGCCCAAGACCGACATCCGGTACGAACCCAATGCCACCTACTGGTTAACTTGGAACGCTCATAATGCTTCGACCAACTGCAAAAGGCTCCTGCTGTTCGGTCTCCGTAGCCTATTCGGTGGAACCACAGGTTTTAGAAATAACGACCTGAGTTCAACCGGAAGCAGTGGTAAACTTTTTCAAGAGTCGGGATTTTATTTATTCCAAATATTCTATTGGCTAAATCGTACTCACTTTTGTCGTAAATGAGGCGAGTTTGGTATAATTTACGTCAGTTTAGGGGTGGGGCGTGGCATACGAACACGTTTATTTAACGTTCTGCTTCACGCCGGAAATGCCTGGCCTGTGCTTACCTCGGAAAGGAATATCGCCGTATTCCGCCACGTGAACGCTTGGGTAATTCCCGCCTCACCACTCACCTCGAAAACCGTGGTCTCTTCCCCCATCATGTCCAGCTTTTTGACACAACACAATGTTCTCCACACAAACTTTACTCAGGTGATTATTTCCTACATATCGAACAGCAAGTCATCGACCATTTCAGCAGAACTTATCGCAGAACAGTTTTTGCCATCGACGTCAAGGGCGCCGCCTGTAGTCCCACACACAGTAATACTAGAAGGACCTCATTAAACTACATACGGTGCATTCGTTTACGACTATCCTATGCAAGAGCATTTCTCACCAACAGCACCGCCGCCATAGGCATCCGACCCCTCCAATGCGGCCCATTTTCAGCACCTCCCAAAGTAGCACCACAAGGTGCAGCTATCTCCCCTCTCCTCTCCAATTAAACTCTCCCCACGCATACACCTCTCCTTCAAATCATTCGTGGCCTTCACTGTGTCTTTATACACTCAGGATTTGACACTTTGAACACCACGGGATCTGTTGGCACTCAACAAGATACCCTTCAACAAGCCATCGAGACCACATAGGCACCAACTCACATGCCTATGACTTGGAGGCCTCATGCCTCGCCGACCACCCCGCCCCCTCCCCCGAAAGTCGGCACTCCACATTTCTCGCTCCCACACCCATCCATTAGTTGGCCACCAGCTCCCCGGCTCGAAAAATTCATTAAGCCTCTACACACCGTTTTCTGCAAAGCGCTACGATTTTAAAACAGTGGAGCCACCAAGCCGCAGGCATTTATTCTGACCACCTTATCTCAAGCGGCCGGCTCCGGAACATTTCGCGTGCATGCGTACTCGTACAGTCTTTGTCAAAATTTTCGAATTCATGACGAAAGCACACAGGCCGCAAAAATGTCAACGTACAAGCTTACGTTTCGAGCGAGGGTGAAACGTTTTATACCCGAAAGATAGAGATAACTTTCTTTCTTACTTTCATAAAATAATTCTGTCACATTTAAAGTTAAGCTATTTTTTTGAAATCTTTGCGGTTCAGAAGGCTTAGGATTGCCCTAAAAAATTTTGACAGAGGGTGTACACCTCGCTTCAGATATGTGTGCTGCGAATGCGCGCCAATTATTAGCGGCTACTGCAAACTCAAGAAAGGGAAGGCACTCCTCTTCTCTGGCGTGTGCAATGGGCCACTAGCAAAAAAGTGGCCGGGGTAGAGGCTAAATGGAAAAACGGTTTAAGCTCAGCGCCCTATTCCATTACGGTAGCTCTGAAGCCGCAGCCCTTTTCCAACCACAAGCCACCGGCACCCGCGTTGCACATCTCGTCGAACGCGCCAACGCCGACGCCTCAAGGAAGGCAATAGAGTCCCACTCATTAAGAATTTTCAGGAAGTCGCATCACATATGCCGCCCCATACATCGCCCTGAAACCAAAGAACGCGAGAAACTTGACATCTTGACAAGACAATCCTACAAAATAGCATTTCGCCTTTCATTCAAACCTCTATTTTTTGTTTCCTTCAACTGAGGGTCCAGAACACTGTTGAGGGACTCATGAAAGCCCAACCGTGGAGCCAACTGACCAGACTCCTACTAACTACCACCGGTCGTCATTTTCTCCAGACCCTCATTTACATGACACCACCTGCTTCCCAAGCCCTAAACCGCATTCCGTCCTCAATCCGGACTCAGATCACTGTGTCACCCATTCCCAATAATATGCACCCAAAATTCAGCAAAGGCAGAAAACCCTCAGGGTAGACATCTTGGCGCAAAATTCCACTCCCAGTGTGGCACCCCCCACCCCTTACACCAAGACCATACATGGCTGTTGCAAACTCGCAAGGCGCAAAACCTAACCTCCCTCACCATGCTATCCACATCCACCACCACAGATGAAGAAACTGCCATAGCCCTCACTCTCTAACGTGCTCTCTCCATGCGTTATCAACCCTCTATCGATCGCTGGTTTTACATGGCGACAAGACAATGTACATAACGCGGCGAGAATTTTCCTGATATCTCCCATCTATTGCTCACGCAATAAAAAAATTTTTAATGCGATGCAGGCCGTTCATGCCTCATCCAGGCTATTCGGCGAGTAAAGGAAGCTAACGGTGTAGTAATATTAACGCCGAAAATACGACTAACTATATTCATTTAGAAAGACCTGCAGCTACCACGCGGTGAGGCGGAAGACTGGTGGTACAGTCGTTTTTGAAATGGGCACGCTGCTACCAAGGGGAAATGAAAGGGGCCTTTCACAGCGGGGAAATGCCCAATTGAAACTGGGATTGCCAGATCGGAGGTATACATGTGCGAAGGGGAAGTGTCCTACAACACGCACGTGCATTGCACGGTGGTTCGCCTTTTGCTGGACAACTGCAGCCCAGTCTGCTGGCTGCCCATCTCGCATGCGACTTCGTATACCCGTCGCATAATGCATACCCCTTTGCAGACTGTGATTGGATCTACTACTTCAGAGAGATCAAGCAGTCATGGGTTAAAAAGTATCCCCGCATCTACGCAGTTTAATCTTCTCGCTTAAACCACTGCCAATACAGGCGAAATCTTAACTCCCTTTGCTAGCACATTTTGGACGCTCCAGCGGGACGGGATGCAACCGTCGAAGCCCCCAGACTTAACGGCGCCCCATTCCACCCTTTGTCTCGGACGGCAGCATGACGGAATCTGTGCCGTTATAAGTTAGACGAGTTCTGGCGTTAGCTGCCATCCGCGACTTCTCATGTCAAGGATCGCGGCATTGTTAAGCTCGGCGCAGTTCTGCGACTCGGCTACGGATCGTCACTAGCGAGGTTACCAGTGGCGGCCGGGAAGGCTGCCGAGGCCGTCCTGATTACCCATCACGGGTGCGACGTTTATGGTAACAGACTGCCAAGTTTAAGACCCATCTCGGTTATCTTCCCGTATCTAAAATAGTAAAAATAGGGCTCTCGACACGTTCGATTCTTTCTAAACAACCAAGATGGATGTTTTATTCCTATAAATTGAAAGCTGCTGCACTAATTCCTAATGTAATTATCCTGTACCCCAAAACAGGTTTTTACAACGCCTTTCATAAAGGCATGCCCCGCAAAGCTCGAACCATTCACCTCCAAATACACTGATCCGCGCATTTTATGCCGCGCACTATGCATCAACAGACGCATCCAACATCAGGAATCACTAAACTTCAATATCCTGCCATCAAGAAAAATTGCCACAAGGCGCAATTAGCACATCTTCTCCCCTGTAATTAGCTTACGGCTCACTTTTTTCGGCTTTTCAAACAAGTATCCAAGCTATTTCGGGCACTCAGTCGGGTTCCTGCGGCTCCTCAGGGGACTAGAATTATCCGTCAAGTGATCAGAGGGTTTACTGCAATGACGCTTTATTGGTTCCCATGCTAGATGTCCATAAAAAGGCTTCTTAGTAATTTATCACTTCGATCTAATTACGCAAAATCCGCGTGCGCCCAAAATACTGGCTTGAAATGTAAGCGAGGAGTAATTTTTCATCAGGGTTTCGATATGGAGATGCACTGATAACCTGAACTTCGCAGCTAACCCCTCTGCAAACGCAAAATTCATTTTACTGTTCTGGTTTTGTCAAAATTGTTCTGTACCGAAATAACGCAAGCCAGAAGCTTGAACGCTGAGCCAGTGTTGCCGATCGTTCACGTCCGTGGCTGGGAAACAATTCAGGCCAGAATGTACTCCATGTAATCAAAACCACAACAAGACAATTGCATGTTATAGTTGTTTTTCCCTGACTTTATACATTTCCTTTTATTACTTCTCTTTGTCAGTGAAGTACACTGTATCCGGTATTGCTTATATTCTAGCGGCACCAGCTCACACGCGCGCAGAGCTTCGTAGATATAGGTACTGACCAAGTAGTAAAAACAAGACACTAAAAGAAACGGCGCTTCTAAGGGGGGCGGTGTAACGCCACGAGCGCTTGGCCTATATGTTAAGCCAGTGGCATCTGTCCAGAGAGAAGAAACTGCGTGGCAGTCGCGATCGACATTTCACTGCGCAGCACCACAAGGAATGGTGACCGCTATCATCTCGCCCGTCAGGTGTCACTACCCCCTTCTTCGCCGCCGCAGCTATAAAGCTTTCTAGCCCGTGCTGTTTTTCATGGGCCGTTTCGCTGTATGTTCTTGCTCCATGGTATAAACGGACATGTTTTACGCATAAGTATGACAAAGCTTGTGTTAATGGAGCCAGGTGGCAATTGGAAAGCAGTACTTTAAAATAGAGCTTTTAATGCTTAATCTCATACATTGTTCAGAAAACCCACATTTGAGGAGCAATTCACTATTAAGGCGACGGTTGGATGCTTGGCTGAAGCTCACACTTTTTACGAAGTGCGTATTGTTTAAGCACTTCATAATAGATGGCCACCAAACTTGCACTGGCACCAAAATGAAGCCACTGCCGGATCCATTCGCGACGGACAAATTGGAACTATTGATAGCACATGGAACAGATTTTATTCGTTAAGAAGGTTCTGTTCACGAAAGCTCACACACCCGTATGTCCTTGGGACATAAAGGAAAAAATGAGAAAGCAAAAGAGCAAAAGCACAGGAACTCATTGCGCACAGGCAGCAGGGGTCTTTGGGGAAGCCATAATCTGCGCCGGACAGAGGGTTACCGACCACGGCTAGGTGACGATGGCTGGGGAGGTCTCAGAGGCCTCCTTCAGCAAGCAATGTCCGCACTGTTTACTACTGACCCAGACACGAATATCAATGCGGGTAGCGCCTACTCTGGCCTAGGGCCCGTCGTCATCCTTTTTTTCTTCTTCCCCGTATCCGGCAGGCACAGGTTCTTGAGTTCGTGCGACATCGCACTACAAAGGACGAACACGCTTTGCTTGATTTCCCCAGCGTCTCCATTTGGGGACCTACTCTGGCTGGCTTGGGAACATGGACGAGGCGTTGCCATGGCGACGAGAACGCGTTATCGGGAGGCCGCCCGGCTTCCCTGTATCACTTCTCATCCTCGTACGTGGTGTTTCTCACCGTGTCTCCGCTTGGACCACAACTTCCGTATGCGTGGGATGATAGCTGGCTACTGCTTGGCTCCGTCACCCATGCGGTCATCCGAAATGCAAGAATTAGGACACGAAGGAAACTAGACTGGCGTTGGCTCCGGGGTCTACCCGAGGTTTTAGGAAACTGGGGACCTCCAATAGACCTACCGAGCCTAAATAATCTATGAATTATTTACTCCAGTTCTTATAGACACGTTACCTAATAATGAAGACACAATTTCAGCTTTTCGGGTATAATTACACGTTGAGGTACACACTTTTTGTAAGGTTATTTCTTTTCTACTTGAAACTCGAATCCTGCATACGTGAGAAATAGAGCAAACATCGAAAAAAAAACTGCGCGCAACAGTCAAACCACCGTTACCAAGGAAGGAAAATAAAACAATTACTGACTTTGTTGGAGTCGCGGAACATTTTGAAAGTTGTGAACTGTGAATGGTAAAAACAGCAGATGATTTCTTCAGTACGAATTTACAATTTTTATATGTTTCTAAAAAAACCAGGGGCGGAAAATTATAGCCAAATATAGTTACAGATATTCAGACAATTACATCGACATAAAACTACCACCATCTGTATTTCCACAGAGCAGCGTTTACCAACTTCAATCGCCTTGAAAATAAATACCACATGGTGCTTCTTTTAATTCATATGTTCTTTTGATTGCTAACGGTGCATATTGCCTTTTGATTCGTAACATTGCATATATGCTGGAGATGCATTCATACTTCCCGGTTCTACAGAAATGTCGGTTTAATTCAGTATCCTTCCAAGTGAGGGTCGCTTTGTGACCTCTGCAAGCACATGTTACTTTCGTTGTCAGAGGTTCTTACAAACGTCACGTCATTGTGCGATATTGCCCGCGAACATGCCTACGCAGTTGTATCCTGTCGACGAAGACGAGCTGCTTCCGCATTAGCCCGTTTACGTTCGCTCTCATGCGGGCCAAGAGAACCACCCGTGGCTGAGGCAATCCGTTGAGAAAAGGCTTACGCAGAGCGGAGCCACGTGATCTGCAGACTGCTTGGGGGCGTCTACAGACTTCGTGCAGTAATTCTCTTCTCTTCTTCATGAGCGCTCTGTGAAGAGGCTAGAAGCACCATGTTTCTTGCTATTATTTGAGTGTAACATTTGTTTAGATGTGAACACGTCTGTGATGACCATGGACACTGCGGTTCGCTTTGAAAGAGTGGCTATATATTTCTTGATGTATTTAGTTCCAACTTAAAACTCAGAGGGAAAGGGCGATCGCCAAGCTTAAGGACAAACTCCGTATCCAGATCTCCCTGTAAGAAAGCCTGGAGATAAATGATGACGTAACAGAGATTCCTTTCTTCATAGGTTTAAATGATTCATGTTAGAATGTGAGACCACACACAGGAAATGCATAGTCATTAAATCTACGGCCGGCAACGTAGCAAACTCACCGCTATAATGACGTTGGGACCAAAGGTTAATGTCGCTACGCAAAATTGTGTTCGGGCGGAGCTAGTTGAGCTTGTTCTAGGAGGAGGACGGGGGACGGGGGCGGGAGTTAAGCATCTCTATGCATTACACTTCAAGCTCACCAGACACCTCCAGCTAGTCTAATATTCTAAATTCACCTGGTGTGCAACCTAGCCTCGTGCCCTATTCTCTACATCGTGAATTTTTTCTGCATTCGTGAATTAGCCGGAACTTTGGCTGACTGACTTCCATTTTTGTCACATGCTTGCGGCTTGCAAAGTGGCAGTGTGTGCATTCGTCATTTTTGACATTTCGTTAAGTTTACTGGCCACAGTTCTAAATGTTGCCTTTTTCCCCATACGGATGGTGCATAATTATTGGCCGGCATTGAAAAACTAGACGAAATGCAACCGGCATGACAGCGTAGGCCTGTTTTTGCTATTCAACAAAAATATGGCTTGTAGGACATCCCAAAGAGCTCCTCATTAAATATATGAGCCACCCCCTCCTTGTGCTTGGCTGATAAAAGTGCGACTAATGCAAACAGTTGGCGGGAACATATGCGTCGCATATTCGAGACTTCAGCTTGCGTTGAAGTCACCTGATTTTTGTAGCAACTTGCAACTGGTGGCTCCCGCCACCCCGAAGTAAGCCAAAAATTTTACGTGAAACCACTGTGAATTTGCAACAGGTGCAGTTTCGCACGATGCGTGGTTTAAAACTGTTTTCTAGCGAAATAAGTAATAGTTTCGACTGTTTCCAAGTAAGCTATAGCGGAGCATAAATGTAACGTCCGGGGTTTTGTTTTTATGTTTGCCAATAAAATAGCAATTATTTTTTTGCCTGCAGTCTGTCCCTGCGGTCTTATGCGGTTGTTTGCAGATTTTGCACCATGGTCGGCAGTCGTGATCGAGTGATTGATTGGTGTGGCCACAGAAGTTTTGAGCTGGATGCGGGCATATGTCTTGCCGGTGGCCCAGCTTCCCGTAGGAGTGACAGTACTGTACTCTCTTGCGATAGGGTCGGCAAAGGTAGTCACCGCTCTGATATATCACGTTGAACGGTACGTGGGGGCCATTAAAGTAGATGACGGCTGCGGACGATTTTCCGAGCATTCGGGCTGCAACAACCGTATATCTCTTTGGAACGTGGAGTCCGTCCATGAGTTTTCCGGGACTGGTATTCGATGGAACCCCGTTGACGACTCCTCTGCTGCTCCATTCCGGTGTTTTCCCATGGCCTCGCACGGTGAATATGCCTCGTCCTAGTTGTATGCTGCTGATTTCTCCCAGGAAGTCGAAAGCCAGGTCTTTCCTTGGCTTACTTGCAATGACGAGGTTTTCACCGGTGAGCGCGACTGCACGTGCGTAGAATAGGTGCGCGCGGAGAACTATCACTGTGGGGAAGCTGCCGCGTGAATTGCGACCCGTCTGCCTACCACATCACATGGGCCTGCCAAAACACCCAATCTGTCCCTGCAATTCCCAACCCGTCCACTGAGCAGCGTAACGTTGTGCTGAGCAGATCGGACCTGAACGACCAGCTTATGCTGAGGGCACGAGCAACGGCGCAACACTCTGGTGCCCTGTACTAAGGGCGCCACCACATCAGAAAGCAAACAAACTTTTGCTCTATAACAATGAAATTTATTCCTCCTCCTCCTGCTGCCTGGCAGGATAAGTTGCGCGAAATACACAGAAACCAAAGCGAAGAAAAAGACGCAAACACGATGCAGGAGTGGAGACACCTTTGTTAATCGCTGGCTTTCGTCTTCAAATCACGTAAGCGGACTTGAGTTCCACAGGAATTTTCCTCCATCTTAAGCCCTCACCCCTAAAGCAAACAAGCCATCATACAAAAGCAAGCAACACTGGAAATCATAAAAAAGTCAACGGGGCTTCGTGCGCCGAAGCTGCAGGTGCGCTATGAGGGTGGCTTAGTGGAAACGTATTTGCGAATCATTAACATGCGCTGTAATTTCGACACATGAACGTCTTAGGGGCTCGGGATGTCGGCGTCTCCTGTCGTCGCCGTAGTATCGCGTACCGTGTAGTCACGGTACTAAAACACCAGGAAACTCGTTTTCCAACGCCTCGCGCTAGAACATAACAAGCACTAAAAGTTATCCAACGCCTCACGCTTGAACGTTTCATCTTCGTGGTCGAAAACGCGTACTAAAAAAACGCACCGGGACACTCGTTTTCCAGCGCCTCGCGCTATAACGCTTCGTGCTTCAAAGACATGCGACTTTTACAGCAAAGCTGCATATCTCTATCCCCCAATGGTTTCACTACCGTGGGCAAAGACGACAAGACGCCAAAAATACAGTTATATTGCGTCGTTGCATGCCTCATCCCTCCCCAGGTTTCTTGTTAGTGGTGATGGCCCGGGTTTTTTTTCGTCCAGACACACATTTTTTTGCTACCCAGTGGCTGGGAAAGTGCTGTGCACTTGCAACGAATTAACCAGACTAGAACCCTTGATGTTACGTCTGCCTGAGTTGCTCGGCCGCAGTATGCACGTTAATGAAGATTTCACGTGGTCTGGATTGCAAGGGAAAAAGCTCTGCTTATACTTTAGAGGTGGGAATTACTCATGCCACACTATTTCACTGAAGGGTCAATATATCATCACGGTCTTTCAAACTCGTGCATTACTTTCAAACTCGTGAGCTGCAAGAGCTCGGGCTATCGCTGCGTTTTTCTTTTTAATTTTCCTTCAACGAGATGTACGATGGCGGTGCGGCCGCTCCTGGATTCAGTGTATAGGCAACTCATTTTCTGCCACTCCTCATACCTTTTTTTCCCCACATGATGCTTCTTGTCAATGGCAGCGATTGTCTTTATTTTGGGTACAACGGAAGTAGTGAAAGCGATTTATCTACAGCATTCAGCGCATTACGCTGGTGGCACCAGAGGCACATCAAACACATCAAGACGAAATGTTTTATATATCCCCTATAGGGACCGGGCGGCCGTTGTATGGCACCACCGTCGCTTCAGCGAACAGCGTCGTCCGTGGCGAACCGCTCGTCAGTGGAATGCCGGTGGCGGTCAGCGCAGCGTAGTTGTGCATGGCTTTGAGTCGTTCTGCTGCGGTGCGGCTTGCAAAGCATAGATAACCACAAGGACGTTTTTCAGATCGGTAAATCTCGAAAGTAGAGGCGACCTTTAGGAGGGATGCCATGTCTGTAATTTACGCCCATACTCAGTAATTACAAATAGCAGACGACGCTCAATGCGCCAAGCTGGAAGTCAAGCTGGAATTCAAGTCCGTTCCCTCGTGCAAATTTTTCATGCCTGAATGCACTTTGGCGTATCGAGGAATATATTGCAGCTAAATGATCCTACAAAGCCGGTGTGTTAAGCCGATCCAGGGATGCTGCGGCGCGCGTCTTTGGCAGTTGATGACGAAACGGCGTCGTGCACAATAAGCGAAAGACAATGTTGGGGGGGGGGGGGGGTGCCTTCTGAGATTTACACCAAAAACAAATTGTGATGGATGACGCTCCGTAACTTCATTAACTTCGGTAGCAACGTGTTCAATTTCACAGAAATCCGTTTACTACAGTTATCGGGAATCGTTTACGAAATAAATAGTGCATGATGGTAGAATGTTATTGCTTGTCGTGGAAAAGCATTGCTTATGAGACTTGCAATGGTTTCTGGCTAGTTGATAAATGGTTTTTCAAGAAACAATTCCTGCGTAGGTGAACGTCGAGAAGAAGGAGGGTGCCAAAAACCTGACCTCAGTTTCACAACTGAATGCTGCGGTCGAGTTTTACAAGCTGCCACCTACGCTTGAACAATCAATCATGCACTCCTCCGTCTAACGACGATGATGGTTGATCGCAAAGCTTTCTTGTGTGGGTTTCCTTATTTTAATTTAAACTTTGACTAGTTGAGCTTTGAATTTTACCAGCACGCAGTTTTGTCTTTTGATCGCAGCGTCTTTGACATTGACCCTTTCCCATTCTATTTCGCAAGGAGAAAGCTTCGCGTTCAACCATCATCCTCGTTAGACGGAGAGCTGGGCGATTTTTCTGTTTAATTTTGCACTTCCATGCACCCCTCTCCAAATCCTAGCTGCTTCCAGCGTGTCGGAAATGCGTCTGCAGCTGGAGGACTCTGGCTGACGCACCTCTATTTGAGGCAACTTGTCGCGCGTTTTGTTGGTTTATTTACAAGGCATTACCCCATTTTTCAGGTACTCGGCAAAGAATACTTTGGCATTAAAAAACACAGGCTGACGTTTACACTACCACACTTTTAACTATCGGTGCCAGCCTTTATTCCATGCAGGTGGTAAAATGGGAAGGGGAGGGGGGATCATTTGTATATAGCTTGGGCTGTTGGGTGGTTGAATAATTTTGGCTTTTAATAAAAAGACCTCTACAAACGTGGGAGTTTCGTTTCGGCTCTCAGGCTCCCATGCCGTCACAGTGGCGCTCACCAAAACGGAAGGCAGAAAGCTTAGGGTTACAGAACGAAAGTGTAAACTGCCGTGACGTTTGCACGGCCACACGGTAATCGATCTCGTATTAAGTGCCTTTCTCTTCCAAGCACACGTATCGCGGTATCCCAGCGTTAAGGCTGGCGTGGAAACCGTAGTTATTGAAACCAGCGAAGACAATTAAAAGCGGTGGATATGAATACTTATATTAATAGTTTTATTCCTACTTAGATCTCGCGGAGACAGGCGCAGAGCGCTGCAAAAAGAGATCATGTCAGCGTAGCCCATTACCAAACCTAGAAGCGTCCAACAAGTTTACGTAGCCGTTATAGGATTTAACAAGACATGAATACTAATAATAGTAGGTTTATTCGTACTCACATTGAGTGGAGCCAAGCGTAGATCGCTGTAAAAAGCGCTCATGTCATTGTCGCCCATACCCAACTTTAGAAGCGTCCGGCAAGTTTACGTAGCCGTTATTGCATCTAAGAACCCAACACATCTGTCTAGACTTCGTTTCACCGCACATATCCGCTCACTACATAAACAAAACATTCAAAGCACAGAAGCAAGCACGGCAAGTACAACGGAAGGCTGCGTAGTCCAATGCACCGGCTCATTCCACTAACGAAGGGAGCGCCGAGTGGTGGCGCCACCCGTTCAGCTGCCCTGTCCCTATACGTAGATCCCCTTTTGCCGACAATGGGAAATATTGATGAGAGGTTTCGAATTACACACTGCGAATGAGAATTTTGAGGACAGTTTTTTTGGCTGCATGCAGACAACGGGAATTTAGATGAGGTACTTGGTACATTGGCTACATGCAGCCGATGACAACTTATATGACAGGTTCCGTCCATGCCTATAGATATTGAAGTAGCCTTTCCCCCAACAGATCCAAGTAATGCATGATAGATGCTCACGCAATAATACGTTTTATAAAAGCGTAGGCATCCACGCACTAATAAACATTTGCTCTGCTGAAAGGCAACATGATGCGCAAGCGAGTGGTCAGGTAAGGCAAAAAAATGCGAAATGTAGGTTGCAATTCAAAGATATACCACGGGTCTTCTTGGCCAAAATGCACCTAAATGGCCAGTTTTCTCAGGAAGAAAACAAATTTTACCGCAACGAGACATTAAAAATACCCTCATGCAAAAAAATTACGTCCATGGTGTGACACTACGCACTTCAAAACTTCGAAACTTCATTGCATGATGTGATTTCCAGAATCAAAACGTATGCGGTGCCTTCGCAATACCCAGACGCTTCCACTTGATAGGAATGAGTGGATTTCGAGTGTGTTCTGGTAAAGCGTACCAATCAGTTATTTTAGCCTGTGAAGCAAAGACTTTTAGAGCAGCGTGGGCTCATTTAGCCCACTAGTTCATCTTCATTATCCTTGCTCAGCGTTCTACAGCCTCCAACGTTTCTTTACAGTGCTACTGTGCTGCCAATTTTTGCCTGGAGATCTTTTGAAGGGGCCGTTTCATTATTCGATATGTAGATGAAACTAATAAATATAATGTATTAATATATGTATATCGTCACCTGAAAGCAATTCCCTTGGCGGCGCCTTAAAGGGACACCGAAGGCAAATAGCAAGTTGGGCTCAGACGGAAGTTCAACTACCCCGAAGCCCTCTCAGCGTTTATTCTGCGGCGAAAGATGCTTTTATTACCCAGAAATTGCCAATTTAAAATCATTTCATTCCTTGCGCCATTTCATGACGTTTCGCTTGACGTCAACGGTTGCCCGAAGCCAGTAAGACAGCGGTGTGGTCTAGCAGGAAAACTAAAACGTACTGAGCGAACCTCCCTGTTCTGTGAGCGAACCATTAACTTCTAACCATTAACCATTAACCACAAGGACGTGTTTCAGATCGGTAAATCTTGAAAGTAGAGGCGACCTTCAGGAGGGATGCCATGTCTGTAATTTACGCCCATACTCAGTAATTACAAATAGCAGACGACGCTCAATGCGTCGTCTGCTATTTGTAACTCACAGAAGCCACTGGTCGCGCGCTCGGCGCATACGACAAAACAGTTTTCCCGCCCCACAGTTCAGTGCGTCATTCTTGGTGCCGCACGGGACGTGAGATGGTGGTTAAACAATGTGAATGTGCCGCGCGGCCTTTTACTATACCTCAAAAACGTCTAGCGGAGAGCGCAACCGCAGCGAGAACGACGACATGGGGGCTCTTTTGATTCGTATTCTCGTTGTAGATAGTCGGGTTTCAGCAGCTTCGATGCACTGGGCTTATCAATGTGGCGCCATCTGTTAGTTTAACCAGAGTCCCTTAAAGCATTGAAGGACTCTGGTTTAACTTGTAGCAGCGTTCAACGCTAATTTTTTTCCGTGGCGATATGTTATAGGGTGCCTTGATGCTCGCGCGCTCCTCTGAGAATGAGGACAGCCGCGTCGTCTGCTACGGCATCCGCCATTACGCCTCCCGCCGCAGCTGGGTAGCATGCGAAGCGCGCGACCATTTGCGGTGCACGATACGTTCATGAACAAGCGCACGTTCGCAAGCTTTTCTATTTTGCGAAGCTTAGCCAGCACTTAGTGCTGTTGTTGCCTAGATGCTTATCAAAGGAACGAAGTATGCCTTGTAAGCTAATGCCCTGTGCCTGTGTTAGGCGTCAGTAGTTGACGAACACTTCGATATATTAAAAACGAATCATCTTCCTTAATTAGGCGGGAAACAACAGACGTTCGATAAGTCTAAACCTTTACCTATTTTCTTTGTAAAAACGTTGTTCCAAACACGCTACCTATCGTTTAAAGCACTTATATACATGCTGCCAGCAGCCGTACATGTACCTAAACGTAAAAATTTCAGTATTGTGGAGCTGGCTAGTGTTTACAAACAATGTTTATAAACAATTTATAATTTTCTAAAACTGGCATAATTGCATAAGGTGCCGAGCGGCAGTACGGTGTAAATATGCTAGCTGGTAAGATGAAATGTGAACTACTTTATTAGTATTCTTGCGGAAATGATTCAAGTATTTAAATTTTTTTGTGGTATATAAACACCTGGGCCCGCTTGCACGAATACACGTTCTTATTGGCAGTCTTATTCACAGTCTAGTCTTATTCACGGATATCAATAAGACCGCGAATAAGATTCGGACTAGTGCGCTTGCTCGAAAGCACTCGGGGCAGGCTACAGAACGGTCTTATTTAAGACTATAGGGACAGCAGGTACCTAGATGAGCATGAGAGAGGCTCCTAGGGAAAAGCGGGGAATACGCTGCAAAACTGCTTGTTGCCGTCACCGGCGTTGGGCAAGCGTTTATTTTGAACCATGATTGGATTTATTCAAGCAATGCTGACCGTCAGACGGCGTATTGAGCCTTGTCACAAATACGTTACAATGATCTGCCATCCTTGGTAGGCCAACTCACGCGGCCGGGCCTCGGTCGCCCGGCCGCGTAAACGAAGTCATAAACAAATATCGTCTGCTCGAAGCGTGGGCCCGAGAAACCCACTGGGCTGACGCAAAAAGCAGCGACGTTGTCTCACGTTGTCGCAACACGAGTCGTGCTTTTGATATCACCGTGAATTGGAAAGTTGCAAATTGGCTTCGGGTTTATCGTCGTAGACGTCGATGCAACGAGCACTCCAGCGGCTCACGCCGCCTGTAACGGCGGCACGATCGCAACAACCCGCTGCCTGCTGCTGCTGTAAACAATCGCGCTGTAGAATATAGCCGAATGTTGATATTATGCATGCTGCTTTTACGTGCCGCCTCCGGATCCCACTTGCTCAAGCAGAATTAATGCGCAATCAAAGTACAAACCCAAACAATCAAGCTTCGTAACCGCCACTTTCGAAGAGAAGGAAGGAAAGACACGAAGTCTGCGCAGCTTCTCGTTGAAAACGCGATTTTATTTGTCGCTCACGGGCAGAGGTACTACAGGCTGCTAGCGTTTTGCTGTTGTGTGTAATTTTGTTGTCACATTGCAGTTCTATTGTGAATGCCTATTTGTTGTTCCTGAGTTAATGGGCATGGTTTTATAAAACAATACATTTGTTCCGTCCTTTCCCTGCCGCCTTTTCGTATCTACTGTGGTGACAGCTGGCATAGCAGACGATCACAAATTCACACCGCGCGCTTGCCCGCCCGATGTCTGCTCGGGACTAATATCGGGCCGCACACTATCATTCCTGTCCATCTTTGTTTCACGTGAGGGAGAAAAAAGCCGCGCTACCCGGGAAAAACAAGCACACGCCCATAGCGCACAGCGAAAGTTGAAAACGGTGGTTGGCTGCAGCCATCGGTGCCACATCAAAGCAGGTAGGCCCTTTTTGCCTGGAGATCTTTTGAAGGGGCCGTTTCGAATTACACACTGCGAATGAGAATTGATAATCAGCCGGCTATCTTGATTACCGGAGCTGTGACAGTAATTAAGCGTGCTTCTTTTCACGGCAAAGCGTCTGATAACCAACGGAAAGGGGCCTGTGTCGTGCTTGCGGGAACAGCCTAGCAGACGATGGTTGCACTGGCGTGATCGCTCTTCGCATGCGATGTAATCTCGCTCGTGTGCCAGTTTCTACCGTGATAAGGCGCTAACCCACGCGCCGGTCGACGCTCCCGTGATATTACTAAAAAAATTGGCCGGCTGTACACTCACGCCGGATGCGTATTAGATATGCAGCTGGAAAGGTACGTACATATTCATGTCTGCAAAATACTCGCTTCTCTCAAACGAAACGAGTACAATAAAATTAAATCTGTAAGTCAGATTATATGCCTCCAGAATAATCCTTTCTCTCGAAGGAACCCGGTAAAATTGAAGTAAATCTAGAAGCCAGAGTTAGGCCCAAGAAATTTTCAGTTGCGACGCGATAGAGCTTAGGCAAGGAATCTCTGTACGGCGCGGCCTGTGGCAGAGAAATGGGCAGCAGCCAGTCCCTCGCCTTCCTTTATGCGGCAGCCGCTTCGTGCGGCATTGAATCGCTTCAACTCTTTTCTAAGCGATCAGTTCACGAATAACGACCATGCGAACAATAGAGGCACATAAAAAGCACCTACTCCCCAAATACAGCCATAAAGGGATCGAACTAGTGAAAAAGAACGAGCGAACGATTGCACGAGCGAGTAAAATAGAGTGAAAGGGGAGGCTGAATGTCTTGACATGAACACAAGCGTCTAACCGTGATGGCCCGTTCCTCGACCTTCAAACTACTGAGCTGCAGGGGCTCAGGCTAACGCTGAGCGTTTCTTTTTAATTTTCCTTCAACGTGATTTACGACTGCGGTGCGGCTGCTCTTGAATTCAGCGTATAGGCAGCCCTTTTTCTGTCACTCCAAGGACCGCTATTTTTCGAGGAGTGGCTATCCCATTCTCCCCTTTGAAATGACCGTTTATTCCCAAGAAGACGCATGTGATTTGGGAGCACCAGGCACGAACTATTTGTTACTTGATATAAGTACACATACATTTGTGCATTCTTTGCGTTTGCACGACAGCATTTTTCTATTATTTTTATTGGGCGTAGATGTTGCCTTTTACTCGCACTTTTGCGGCAGTATTCGAAGATGTGCACCGACGAACGGTGCACGGTCAGGGCCCCGTATTTTCGCGCTGGCTTAAAAAATTTCGTAATTCCATCTGGCTGCGGGAGGAACAATAGCTGAGATGACGACCCAGGGCTTTGAGACACCAATGGGGATTATGACACGTAAGGGGTCGTACTGCAGGCGCAGTTTCGTGCAGCAGTAAATGGTCTTCTGACGTATACAAAAGCGGGTCATTAGACGACTCGTTGTATGTCTATGGACATCACCAAATTGATTTTCATAATGGAGAAAAATTAAGGGCGTAAAACAACAAAAAAGGGCGTAAATCAAAAATAAAACAACATACCCACCGGGTGCGAAACGGACTCACGACATTCAGATTACGCGTCTCGTGCCTTACCTAGTCGGGCATTTCTTTGAAGTTTTCCCTGTTTAGTCAGTCTTATCTAAACACGTTGCGTTTGCTGGATCTGCAGAGTTTGCAATGGGCGTGCGCGTTCTATGGAAGTGGTAACTGCCATATATTTGTAACGTGGCTCCACTGGGCGCGGGTTCTATTCCCGGCCGCGGCGGCCGCTATTTCGATGAAGGCGAAAAGCAAAAACGCCCGTGCGTTCGAGATTTCGGCGCACGTTTAAGAACAGGTTGTCAAAATTAATCCGGGGCCATCCCTACGGCGTGCCTCATCGCCTGTGAAGCGTCGGCGCGTTTAACCCCAAAATCAACCAAAACGTGGCTCCACTCAACTAGACGGAAGACAACGGAACAACATAATGCCCATGCAGAGTTGCAGTATGTGTCGTGCTGTAAAAAAAGTACGGCGTGGCATCGCTGCGTGTGGGCGTCACTTTTGTTGGACAAGCGCTGGGGAGAAGAAGGTTTTTTCTTGAAATTACCCCCACGGATTCGCATCAGCTGAACCCTAGAACTGATGATTGTCGTTCCATTGAAATTTCCTGCTATTACGTACGGTGATGGTAGTTGATCCATTACGTTCTCAAACTCCGTGGGCGCTGTAGGGGTAGTCCGGCAATGTATGCATTGGGGATGCAATGCTGTAACTGCAACGAGAGCATGGGTCTCATCACTACCGCTTCTTAGTCCACAAGTTTATTTATCACATGCCACCGACTTTTTCACAACTAAAACTGGACCACCAGATGAATGACTGCAGACGACTGTGTCTTTAAAGGGACCCTGCAACACTTACCATCGACTACTCGTAATGTATTTTGGGATAAAGTTTATTGTCCCAGAAATCTCCTCCCGCAAGAATTATGAAAAACCGTTCACAATTAACGAAACTACGCGCGATGAGAAATCGCGCATAATCGTTCCCTCTCAACTCGACCGCGGCCAACGCGACGAAAGCTGCGCGCTCTCTCCCGGAGAGGGGGGCGGCTCGCGGCGTTCTCTTCGGCGGCCTTCGATATATCACATGCCGGGTAGTTTTTTCCTTTTCTCCGCAACACGGAGGGGCCTATTTCCGGTCTGGTGCCACAAAAAAGCAGGCATGGGTGCCTGCTCGCAAGTGCGCGCTCGGGCTGGTATAGCGTTTTTGAAGCAATAAACGTTTGTAGTGGAGTGGTCCCGTTGAATGGGAACTATTGAGCTCATCACTCAAACTCCGCGCGCACTCAAAACACAAAAGAAACGGCAAAACTGTGCCTACAGGTTCAGGCATAGAAGAGGTTCGTACACAGCGATGACGACGACGGAAATGGGAGAATCTAGCCGCGAAGTCGACCAGAGACAGCCGATCGGGCAGCCATGGCCTATGTGACGTCCCTTAGGCCATGCCAGGGGTTGCATAATGAGGACAACTGAAGAGAGAGCGGTTGGTTTTTCCGCGTCTTTCACATCGATTTGCGCGCTCACCCCTTCACGTGCACGTCTAATATTTGTCTCAGGTATTCCTGGCAGTGTAATCTAAACGTCGCGCAGGTTTACTTGCACTGCTCAAAGAGTGTTGCAGGGTCCCTTTAAAAGAAACACACGTGTTTCCTAAGCAGGTTACTTGTGTCTACGGATTCGTTCTCTGAAGACATAATACACTATAAGCTGATAATATGTAAGGATTTTATATATTTTGTCGAAATTTCTGATCCGGTGTCTATAATTTTATTGGAATGCTCCGCTGCGGTCTTGGTTTTGTAAGAGTGCGCCAGGACAGTTATTGTGTTACTGTTTGGTGCTCCGTGCAGTTACTGTAGTTGGTAGGGTTCTTATTTTTCCACGAACCATATGTGCACGGTATTCTTTGAATGTCTCTGGGGCCTTCAGAATATCGCGTCTACTAAATGGACAGAGCCCTTTGCGGCCGACGATGAATCGGTCTCTTTGGAGCGCCTGTTTCGTGGATGGATGTTCACCACAACTGCGGCAGCCACAGGGGCCGCCAGAAGCGAGGCGGTTCTGGAGAAGGCTGGCCCTCTGTTTCTGTACCCACGACATCCCTAGAGGCGACTTTGGGAGATGCAACGGTAGCGGAAGAGGCAACAGAACTCCCGACGGCGTTGGTTCTAGCCGCAGCCACTGCAATTGCATTTACGATATGGCACGGCAACGTTCTCGGCCGCCGACGACAGCACAGAAGGGCCGGGTCAGCATAGTCGCACTGAGTAGTAGGAAGCGAGACATGACACCGCTCCGGCCCCGCATCCCCCCGCCCCCCGAGCCACCTCGGCATGGAACGGGACGAAAACATAGTAGGAGGTAATTTTCAGCGCCACTTTTGGGTTTATCATTTGCTTTTGTGCTGTAAACGTTTAACATGCTCGGAAGTAGGCTGGGTGCGTTTAGTCACAGTTGTCGTACTTTAGTTCATTACAGTCATAGTTTGGAGGACAGGTAGTCGGCTGTTGAGTTTTGTTGTGTCGCACATAGCCACGTAACCGAGATGAAGAAGAGGACATGATTAGGGGACGCTACTGTGTAAAGAAGAAGGAGGAAGAAGAGGAACTTTTAGGACGCTATGATCGTAGTGACAAGCATCTTGAGAGTAGAGACATCCCTCTATACATTCAATCCTTGATTGCTGCGTTTTTAACTGGAAGGACATTCTTCTGTTCGAAAGATGGCATATCATCTTCGCAATATCAGCAGTTTGGAGAGGTTCCTCAGGGTACAGTCCTTTCTCCGGTTCTTTTTAATATTCTTCTCAGATCAGTTCCCATTATGGATGGCATATCAACTTACGTTTATGCCGATGATATTGCTTTTTACTCATCGGGCAGAGACATTCATGACTTGTGTCAAAGATTACAAAACTATCTGGCCACACTAGATAATTGGCTTAGCAGGCTACATTTGTCACTTAATGTGGGAAAATGTGCGGTCTTAGTATTTCAGGTTACCATCCCCCTATCTTTATGCCTATTGTACCGACAGCAATTCATCCGTCAAGTTACAGAATTAAAATATCTCGGTATAATCTATGATGACAAGCTTACATGGCGTCCTCATATTAAACATATTGCTACTAAAGCAGAAAGAGCTGCAGGCGTGCTCCGCAGGCTATATAGCCACAAATTCGGGTTGCGTAGAGATACACTGTTAATGATATATGGCAGTTATGTCCGCCCGGTATTAGAGTTTGGCTGCGTCCTATTTTCTGGTTGTGCGGCGTACAAATTAAATCCCCTATTTATCGTCGAGAGAATAGCTTTGCGACTATGCGTGGGATTGCTAAAATATGTCGCTAACCCTATTTTACACCTTGAGGCACGATTTCCTCCACTGAAGTTTAGAGTCCAATTATTGACCGTATTAACCTTTGTCAAATTGTTTGAACCCCCACTGCATAACGCACAGGTCATTTTCCGTCTGAGGCCTGATCTTTTTCAAGGCATTCAGTGGCCGAGGTTCCAGAGACCCCAGATGGATCTAGTACAGTCATGGCCTCCGCCACTTCACGCAGACCTTCTTCGGCTCCCCTCTACTTGTATTAGTGTGTCATCTGTTGAAATAAACTTTGATAATATCTTCCCCCCGAATGCAAAGATGTTGCCAGCCCGAATTCTCAATGGATTGCTGGAGGATAATTTGCCAACCCTTGATTCCCATATCGTCATTGCTACCGATTACTCACAAATTGATGAGAAAGCTGGAGTCGGGATATTCTCCCAGTACCTCGATTGGTCATTTTCGATCAGGTTACCTGATTACACACCTATTTTACAGGCGGAATTATTGGCAATACTTTTGGCTGTTCAAAAACTTCAGCATAGATTTTCCCATGTAGTTATACTTTCTGACTCCCTCTCTGTGTGTTCCGCATTAACATCCGAAAAAGATTCTCCAATTATCCGCACATTCCGATCATTTGTTCCTCATCAGCTTTGTGAGGTTAGGCTAGTGTGGGTTCCAGGACATGCATGAATCTCATACAATGAAGTGGCTGATCAATTAGCCAGCATGTCTCTTGGTGGCCCTCTGGTCGTGCAATGTCCAAATGATAGTTTTCTATTGGGGGCGAGATTTAAACGTCTACAGCTACTCCAGCCTTATAAGCAAGACGCCCTTCCATCTTCTAGAGATTATAGCCACCTTCGTCATGCATGGAAGCTGATGTTTTGTGAAACGAGGCTATGCGAGGTAGCAATCACTAAACTTCGGTGCAAAATTCCCCCACTGAATTTTTATCTTTATAAATCTGGTCTGGCTCCATCTCCGCAATGCCCTTTCTGGGACGAACTGGAAATATAGAACATTTTCTATTTAATTGCCGCAGCTTCTCCCCAATGCGACGCACGCATCTGGAGTCAACCTTTAGACGCGTTAACCTTCCGCTATCTAGTTCCGAGATCCTGTCACTAGGCGCTTCCGCCCTAGGAGTCCGCCACAAGGATGTTGTGTCTGCCTTCCATTCTTATGTTGCGGCGACAGGCCGGTTTTCCTGCTAGCCAGCTAAACGTTCACACTTATCTCATTTTTCTTCCTAAATCTACTTTCATATTATACATATTTAAAAAATTCTGTTTGGTATTTACTTTTCTAAATTTTGGGATCTAAAATAATGCAGGTCATATCCTCATTAGGTACAAAACTTCTTGGCCAATCCTCCGCGTGGGTATGCGCCATGGTACCCGCCGCGGTGGCTCAGTGGCTAAGGCGTTGCGCTGTTGAGCACGAGGTCGCGGGTTCGATTCCCGGCCGCGGCGGCCGATTTTCTAAAGGAGGCGAAAAGCAAAAACGCTCGTGTGTACGAGATTTCGGCGCACGTTAAAGATCCCCAGGTGGTCAAAATTAATCCGGAGCCCTCCACTACGGCGCGCCTCATCGCCTGCGTTGCGTCGGCGCGTTAAACCCTACAATCAATCAATATGCGCCATTGTCTGAGGCAACCAACCAACCAACCAACCAACCGACCGACCGACCGACGAGCAATTTAGTGTGATTCAAATACAGTTATTCTTTCGTTGCGGCGGCTAAGGAGTCCATTCTTCCGCAACATATGGTGTCTGTAAACCCGGGAACGAAGTCGGAGCTACGAGATCGGCAGATCAACACCCGAACGGACTGAAATCGGTTACTGTGTCTACCAGTCAGACGCAAGCAACGCAGCATGATGCATAAGCTGAAAGAAAAGAGAACGGCTCGTAGGCAGCAAAACACCAGGGTCATTAATGAACCTAAGACGGTGCTGGATACCGCGGATGTGGAACCGTTGGGCTCACTCATAGAGAGGCTGCAGTTGAACAATGATGCGTTGAGTAGGCTGAATGCGGCGCTGGAAGACGCTATACTCGACGAAGAGTTCGCGGCTGAATTCGAAGCAATGATGAGATACGAGGACACCGCCAAAGGCATGCTGGGCCAGCTTAAGGCCAAGGAGAAATCACTTCGGAGTGGTCCACGCCTGCCTGATCTACAGCCCCAGCTACGGCGGTTAATTCTCACAGTGACGAGCGTCATCGGAATGGAGGCTTCGTGAAGCTCCCTACGCTTCAGCTGCAAACCTTCAACGGCGAGTTAAGCCAGTGGCTGAGCTTTTGGACTAGTTCAAGGCCGCCGTCCATGAAAAGCCCAGCCTGAACAATGGCGAGAAATTCAATTACCTTCGGTCGCTGCTGGGTGGATCAGCTGCTTCATCCATTGCCGGTCTGCAACCGACGGAAGATTGTGACCAAGACGCTGTAGAAATTCTTTCTCGACGCTTCAGTGACACCCGCCGCATTGCGCAGGAGCATTTAGCGCAGCTTCGAGTGCTTCCTTCAGTGGTGTCCTCGAATGATGTCGGAGGACTACGACGACTGCTGGACCACGTGCAGTGTCATGTGCGTGGACTCGCAGCTCTGAAGGTTTCGTCTGCTACGTACTCGACGATGTCGACTGATGTGTTACTGGGAGCCTTGCCATCCGACATCGTCGTTGCTTATCACCGACAGATAGCACATGGTGCACACAGGTCATGCCTTCTAGAGGGAGAGTCCTCCACCGGCGGAGCAGCTGCGCCACCGGCGTCCTTTGACGGTGAGCTTGACGCGCTTTTAACCCACGTTATGATTGAAGTAGAATGCCGAGAACGGAGTGGAGTTGAAAGCGAAAAGGAACAAGATCGGCATAAACCACAAGGTGAGAAGGAAGGTTTGTGCATGCCGTCAATGGCGGCGGTGCTGAATTCTAGTGCCTTAGTCGAGCCCAGGTGCCTGTTCTGCGACTCCGACCAGCATTCCGCGCCGCAACGCGACGGCAACATCGCTCATAAGGATCAAATGAAGAAGTTGGGAGCAGACAGACGATGCTTTCGGTGTACTTTGAAAGGAAATTTTTCAAAAGAGTGTCGTTGCACTGTCAAGTGCGGAAACTGCAACGGGCGATAAGAGTTCCCGGCGCCAATGCTTGTCACAAAAAGGGAGCCAAGATTGGAGCGGGGAATTGTCTCGACGCAGAAGTTTACCGTCCGCGGCCCAATACGAAATGGAACGAGGTACCAAGAAGCGACATTGGGTCCTAGCAAGTCAAGGATCAGACAAACGTTCATCGTCTGAAAGATTTTTGGCACAAGACAAAGGGAAACTCAACTGTGCACGTCACAAGGAGAGGGTACAGATGAAAAGTAGCGAAAACAGAAGAGGGCGTACATCAATGAGTGAGGACGACTGTAGAAAGCGACCAAACGGAAACCGATCCGGCTTGGAGCCAGCACCAGTGATTGAAGGAAGTTTGCAAACGTTGCACTTCTCGGTGGAAAGTAGTAGATGGGTTACCGAACATTTTTCTCTATGAGGCGAGCTCGATATCAAGTGTTTTCGGCGTGCCGTAAAGTAGCATTTTAGTCAAAGGCTTACGGACAACGCCAGGAGCTTGGACTACAATTTTTTTGTGGAGCGGGGAGGATGTTGAATTTTGTTGTGTCGCACATAGCCACGTAACCGAGATAAAGAAGAGGACATGATTAGGGGACGCTACTGTGGAAACAAGAAGGAGGAAGAATAGAACTTTTAGGACGCTATGATCGTAGTGACAAGCAATTTAGTGTGATTCAAATACAGTTATTCTTTCGTTGCGGCGGCTAAGGACTCCATTCTTCCGCAACATCGGCAGCTAAGCACTTGGCGGACGTTGACGCGGTATATACTTTTACGGTGTGCATACAGCAGACATTTCAATCAGCGGCGCGGGTTAGGGATATATGGTAGAACGTTGCAATGTATTAACCCGTAAGTCTGCAAATTGCTCCGGTCAAAGGTCAGGGTGACACGTTTGCTACGCAATCTGTTGCCATGAGGCCTGATCCTCATTCTTATGAATGCCGTTATGCCTTTGTCACGCACTCCGTCACCAACATCAACATCGGTTTCTTTCACCAAGTCAAGCTCACACATGACGGCCGCCAGGCTGTTGAGGTTGCAGCGCGGAGTGGCCGATATTTTGAGGTCGGGCACGGCAGCCTGGCTTAGAAAAAAGTTTGCTCTTTTGTGAATACTTCAACAAGCTTGTGGTCAGATGAGAGCTGATTCGCTGTGTAGTGGCTAACAATCTACTTCACTCTTAGCGAACTTGCAATTATAAAGGCGGTTTTAATCATTATTGGGGCTATTTTTTTTCAGGAACTGTAATATTGTTAACCGAGGAGAGTTGTCTGGTTGCATTACCAATGGTGCTGCTAGCGCGGGAAAACAACTTCCGTGTGGACACTCTTTAGGGCAACGTCGCTCAGAGAAAAAATTTGGAGAGAACCGCATGACATGGAATGAAAGATGGTCGGTTCAACGGTCCCATGAGTTTACCCTAGCCCTACGCTAGGTCCCGGTGTTCCTACCGTGTAAAAGACAAAAAGTCCTCCAACCTAGGCTTCACCTTAAAACTTCACGCTACGGTAGGCCACAGCTGAAGGGATTCGCGGTGTCGCCGCTCACCATCACGAAGATTGATCGAGATTCCCCGCGTAGGGAACAACGGTCGAGTTGCTGCTAATGAATCTTGTTCGGCGAGACTTCAATGAAGGCGTAACCGATCCAAGAGTGTTATTGTAATGGGTTCTCGGTTGGTGCACGGGTGTTTAATGGCCTGCCCCGTCCGTAGAGACAATTTTCACTTTTGCGGCAACAAATAAAGTCGTATGGACCTGATTTTCATCCCTGCTTATGCTACGGAAAACTGGAATGAAATGTCAATGTGCCCTTTACATGTAGTTGGTTCATCTCGCTGCTAATTACTACTTTACCGCACTTGTAAAAGGACGAAAAGTCGTTGGCCCTCCTGTGAAGCGGGACCACTGTTACGCTTCTCGTTCTTGTTGTCCGAGTAGTAAAGAGGAGGTATAGGTGAAAGGAACAACAGTTTTGTGTAATACCTTGATAATTCCTGTCCCTCAGGAAGCTCTATTAACAGCCTTGTCACGTATGCAGAATAGAATGACTACTCCGCTTCGCATTACACATCTCACATTAATCAGCAAGGGGATGAATTTCATAATAAAGGTGAAACCATTTTTTCCAAAATCTCACATAATGATTCCATCATTGAGAAGCGTTGCTCATTGGGATGATTTTGAAAAGTGCAGCCTTTATTTAGCCCACAGTTTCAGTTAGGAAGCACCCCGATTGCGCTTGGAAACTATACTTCATTTCATAATTGTTGTCCTCTTACTGTGACTGAGCCCACAGGGCCACACCAAAGGATTTAAGCACGCCATAATGACTTCCACACACGTTTTCGCATAGGTATACGCTTACCATTCATAGGCCCGTTCGAAAGCAAGAGGTGAAAGCCAGTTCGCGCCTGCTTGAATTGTTGCCCTGAGCAAGGAAGTTCGTCGGGGCAGTATATCGTTGTCCACGGTGTCAGAAAAGGCAGCAGAAACTAAACCGAATTTCGGAGATGATGCCTTAACTATTAACAACGGAATCGGGCAAGCAGCTATCGCAGCTTGTGTACACTACCAACCACGCGCCCCACCAGCATTCAGACATTGAAACTGGAACAGCAAAGCCTAATCCTGTGTGACCTAGGCAGGAATGGACATAAAACGCAATGGATCTCAGATCCCCAGTTTATAACCTCCAACATACACGCTTTCGTTTCAGATGGTAAAAATAACAAAAAGCATAAATAAGGCACAGAAAGGCTCACTTGGTGAAACATCGTTTTATATAGTCCCTCCAGTGCTAATTATGTTTAAACAAAGAGAAAGTGGGCGTGGGCTGGCCTGCTGTGTACAGTATTTAGTCTTTAGCTTGTTCCCCTATTTGGCAGGGATGAACACAAGTAGCCTTATTTCTATGTCGGGGAAAGAGGATGCTTCAGAGGGAAAGGCGAAGCGGTTAATTATGATCGACTAATCGTACACAACAAAGGTTTTTTTTTTGGTCAGCTGCTGCTGCTGCGGCAGAACGGCGCCACAGAACAACTCTCTACCAGGGGGCGCCAGCATGTCGTTGGTTTTTTTTTTTAACGCGATAGCGTTATTAGGGTCATTTTTCGATTTCCCCGTAGCTGCTAGCCATCAGATATCAGCCGTGCCCATGAAGCGGTCACGGAAATACGTCACCGCTGCCACCCGGAAGCTACGACTGAGGCAGCCATATTCGAGGGCTGCCCTGAACCTGTAATATGGCGTAGGGGCACCTGAAATGCGTAAAGCAGGACATTTGATACCACGGTGGAGACGAAAGTAAGGACATGCATTTTCAGCAGGCGCCACGCCTGCGCAGTGAATTTAGTCGACTGCCCAGTCGGTGATAGCATACTCGAAGGACATGTTCGCCAGCCGGGCCCGCAACTGACGCCATCACACCAAAGCGTCCTTCCACCGGAAGATAAAAAAACTCCAAATGTCCGGTAATTCACGTGCAGCAGCTACGCCTAGGCTACGAGACGCGGCGCAGCGGAAGGCTCCGTAATAATTTAGGTTACCTGGAGATTTTAACATGCAAGGAAATCTTTACGCACGGGCGTTTCCGTTTTGTGCGTCCGTCAGAAAAACGGCTTCCGCGGCCGTGAATAGAACCCGCTTCTTAGGGCTCAGTAGCGAAGTGCCTTAACCACTGAGCCACCCCGGCATGTTTCCTACTACACTGATGCCGGCACCAACGGCGGGTCACCCATCTAAAACAGGGGCAAAGGATTAACACCACCGTCTCAAAAATCAAAGAAGGCATTGATGACGAGAAGAAAAGAAGTAACATAAAACCCAGACATCACCATCATTTTTAGCCTGCTTGCGCCCAGTGCAGAACGAAGGCCTCTGCCAAAGATCTCCAGCCAGGTTTATCGAGTGCAAGATAAGTCCTCCCTTTCCTCCCAAGTTTCCCTCTCTTTTCCCTCCCAATTCCCCCCCTCTGCCCCAGCAATAAACTGTAAAGGCAATAGGTGTCAGCCAAGGACTCGATGAATGGATAAGCTGCGAAAACCACCTATATATGGGCTCTAATCACGTGAATTTTCAAAATACTTTTCGATATTCTCGTGGTTGTGTCTTTTCTACAAGCTCCGTTTGACAAATGACGCAGGGCTCCACACGGCAAATTTAACAAACATCCTAAAACAGGTAAGGATGTCCTCCCAGATAAAAGTCGCGTATGAAGCTCGGCGTGGCTGTAGAGTCAAGCGGAGAGCGGAACTCACAATTGCCAAAAGGAAGAAAACATTTAACCAATTGCCCACATCATAAAACGCCTAACCTAGAGAAGAGCAGGAGAGAAAGAAGAAGAAACGGTAAGACCCATACAGCCACTGATCATGAGCCGCATATTACGGAGCTATCCTGTACCACAAATTTACCCGCGCCGAAGAAAATCAAAGAAACACCATCACCAGGGCAGCACATACGACAGTCCTCAACCTCGAAATTTTGACCGTGAGACAAACTGTACCGTGTACCACGACCGTGTACCACGAGGAAAACAAGATGGACAACCAGAGGCGGATCTAGAAGAAGGGGAAGCCCATTAACTCAATGGAGGGATGAAATAACATTCGGAGACAAAGAATGGACTTGGGCAGTGCAGGACAAGAGCGGTGAAGCTCAATGGGAGGGGCCTTCGTCCTGCAGTCGACTTAATTAGGATGTTGATGATGATGATAAATAGGCCCTCAAATTTGACTTCATAACGCTTTTTGAAGAAATCATAGAAACCACTCTCCTAGCACCAAGAAAACGGATGTAAAAACAAAATCGCGAGGGCTACCCCTCTGAAAAGAAACGAATGCGCACCATGACAGACATGCACTGATCCAGCGACTCCCCATAATAACTCTCCTCTGTAAAAACCACGGGTCCAAGCATACACAAGCACAACCGATATGGCAAGATCAAGTTCATTCGAGGAAAGTTCCAAAATAATGGTAGCGCTCCAGCATCTACAAAAGCACTACGAGGCAGCAATTGTTGTAGCTGACGACTTAATCCTTCTGCGTACATGTCCCTTCTACATACAGCAACAAAGAAACGAAAGTTGGAGACATCTTCTTGGCAATCCTACAAGCGGAGGTATCGAATAGAAGCTTAAACATCATTACAGACTCTCAAAGTTCATTGGAGGGATTTGTGCATGCAGAATACACCTAAACGCCTCGGTAAGATACTCCCTTCCACAATTCAGAACGTTAACGTCTCCTGGACGTCCGGACACAAGGGCCTGGAAGAGAACGACGCACCGACCAAGATACACGCTAACCCACATATCGGGCTCCTTGCGACCACGACTACCGCACTCCCCTCCAAGAAAAACGCCAAGAACGTCTCCCCCTGCTACGCCTAGGAACACAATTTTTCCTTTGCACATGGAGGTATCAATTGCGAAAAATCTCAAACTCCGTGAAGGATAAACCAACACAAGTATCTACAAATCTACGTGGGTGAAGATGTTCTGTACATCACACATTAACTTAGAACTGCTAAATACGGGGCAACATCCGCCCTCTTCCACGCAACCTTGCTATGTGCAAGGATATGCTCAAGGAAGAACGAATAAAACATTAACAAATTCCACTTCTATTGAGACGTGGAAGGCAGCTTTTACCAGCTTGTTACCTCAAAATCAGGGCGAACTCATAAGAGGGCAGGGAAGGAGCTGCTCCATACGGCACCCTAGACTTCAGTTTCCACCCTTGAGCTCCCTACCATCGCTTCAACCCCTTTTCCTAAACATCAACTATTTCTACTGTAGCAGGGATCTGCTCTGTCTGTCTCTCTCTCTCCGCAAAAAGCGAAAAGCTTCAGTCTGGCATACACATCAGATCAGAAAAACTTTGAGAAACTGGCATTGACACCGTCTCATTCAAACTGACCAACACCCCTCAGCCGCAACCTTTGACGCTCACATCTCAAGCCACAGAAGCGCAGAGGGCCTTTGTCTATGCCGGGCCACTGGGATTAAAAACCCTCGCTTGTAGTCTTTCTCTCTTCGCTCACCTTCAGTGTTCGTGAAGCATAGATTGCAAATACAGAAGATGCGTTCGAAAAATGCTCCCTGGGAGTCGAAGCAACGCTATCGTGTGTTACATCTTAAGACCCAAACGAAGATGTCACCTGAACAATCTTAACGACGAGGTATTGTACAGTGGCATTACGATTAATGTTAGAGTTCTTGTATATCGCGTAGCGCAAGGGATGCTCGTCTGATTGCCACATGCCGCGGATTCCAGCTTACGACGCCGAAGCCTGCTTCCAGTACTGCGCACAAGACACCGTTCTCAGTCAGTTCTGCGCATATCTAGGTAGTAACATTGGATCTGCCACAGTCCTTCAATGCTTGTTCTATTCAAGTGACCGGCGGCGGTTGTGGTGCGGCGCCAGCGGTGGCCCCTCAGCTGATAAGCAGCCGACTATCCCGCAGTCGCGCTTTCCCGCAGCTGCTGGCATCGAGTTTCATACTAACATAGCGGGAAATCTGGCGCCACTGTCTAGGGGAGCCGCGGTTCGGCGAGCGTTCCGTCATGTACCGGGTAGGCACGTTCCACTTGTCCTTGGCGTGGCTCATTAATAGGCTGAAAAGTTGGCTCTGGCTGCAAAAAAGCGTCAATATTACCGTAGAAGGGTCATCAAATTTGATTAGTTATTATAACATACAACCTACAAAAAGATTAATTCACAATAATAAAAACTGGCCCCGACGAAGAATGTTTAAAATGCAAAAAAGACGTTCCGGCTCACGTACGGGTGCCTTGTTCAGTTTTTATTCTTGACATGTGTTTCCCTGACCAGACGGGCTTCCGTCCAACCCTCGATTTCAGACAGGTTAATTTGTCAGTGATTATGTAGAAGCTTCATGCACGATGAACAAGAAAAAATGTTAGCTTAGCTTGAGAGTACCCACAAAAAGAGACGGACGGTACATGCGCGCCAACAATCTGCTCACAGCTAACTTACTTTTGTTATGTGAACCAACTAGTCACGCAGCAACTCTCATAAATGGGCCATGAAGACAAAAAACAACTTTGTTCAGTTTGAAAGGACTACTCTTTGTTAACTCACGAAGTTCCATCCCAGCGACAAAAAGACGTTTCTTTATTAAAAAAATAAAACGCAAAGAATCTTGAAAAACGAAAATTTCGCGTTACAGTAAAGTAAAATGTGCAAGAATGACGTGATTTCGGTCAGCAATAAGCCTACGGTTATCAATGTGTCAACTGCACGTTACCATTCAAGTGATGTGATCAAACGGGACTAGAAGACTTCCTGCAATTACCTGGTCTTGTTTCTTGGTGGGGGCTTAAGTAGCCTGCTGCTAATCCACAAACAAAATTCTGTGACGTCATAGAAAACTCGCAGCTCAGTAGCTGTGAACTAGCCACTACTTCAGCTGTTTTCCTTAATATCTGTAATATTGTTTTAAAGCTTGGGGCAGAGTTGGTCTCAAAAGAGGCTATTTTGTGAATTGAAATTGCATCTTGTCTTCGCGGCTCGTTACTACTGCTGAACCAAGGGACGTGGCTCGTTCCCCAGGCGCGGTGGCTGCTTTGCAGATGGAGGCGAAAAGCGAAAACGTCCGTGTATCGAGATGTACGCGCACGTAATAGACCCCCAGATTGTCAAAATTATTCTGGGGTCCTCCTCTACGGCGCGACCCAGAGCACAGGTGTAACATTGGCGCCTTAAATCTCGAAATTTCAATTTTTGAACGTTCGTTAAGGTGGCGTGATATTTTTAGCTTACTGCAACATTCATATCGACTGCGCTTCTTTAGACTAGGGCACCCTACTGACTGTCGTCACTAGAGCGCTTTCAGGTGGTAGAATTTATTTCGCACAGAAGCTGCTAACGTTGTTGGGGCTGGGGTCTCTGGTTTTTTTATTGAAAGACACTGAAGTGTATTTGTCAATTGGTTGTATAGTGTTTAGTTTACCTCCGGCAAGCTTTAATTTCAATATTCGGCGTAATTCTAGGGCCTTAGTGCATCTGTCATGCTGGGCTGAAAAGAAAACGCCACGTCCTACAGCGGCACTCAACCGCCGCAGTGTGGTCACAAACATTTCCAATGCGGTGTGACACTAAGTCAGTTTGTCTTCAAAAGCATGATTTTCCCTTATTTTGTGGTAAATGTGGGCATTTTGTTACTTCACACCGTAGGCACACTCAACATGCTCCCAAACCACGAAATTCAACACACACTCGCGCACGCCCACGCCCACGCGCACACACACACACACACACACACACACACACACACACACACACACACACACACACACACACACACACACACACACACACACACACACATACACACACGCGCGCACACGCACACGCACACGCGCACAAGCACACGCACACGCACACGCGCACGCGCACACACACGCGCGCACGCACACGCACACGCGCACGCGCACACGCACACGCACACACACACACACATGCACACACACACACGCACACACACACACGCACACACGCACACACACACACACGCACACACGCACACACACACACATACACACACACACGCACACACACACACGCACACGCGCACACGCACACACACACGCACACGCGCACGCGCACACACACGCGCACACGCACACGCGCACACGCACACGCACACACACACACACACACACACACGCACACACACACACACACACACACGCACACGCGCACACGCACACGCACACGCACACGCGCACGCGCACGCACACACACACACACACACACACACACGTACACGCGCACACGCACACGCACACGCGCACAGACACGCGCACACGCACACGCACACGCGCACGCGCACACACACGCGCACACGTACACGCACACGCACATGCACACACACACACACACACACACACACACGCACACACACACACACACACACACACGCGCACACGCACACGCGCACGCGCACGCGCACACGCACATGCACACGCGCACGCACGCACGCACGCACAAACACTGCGTTCTCACTGTGTTCATACGTATTACAGTGCGTACATTTAGTGCTTCAATGTTAAGCACTTTGTTGTCTTTATAATAATTTCATTGTGAGGAAAAGAGTCATTGTACGAGGGAAAAAAAGGAAGCAGTATTAACTTGCTACTCACTACCCCTTTTGATCAAGCTTGGGAAAAGTGCCATTAAAATTAGTTCTATTAAAGAAAATGACAATTCAGACAAACGCGTTTCGTGTGAGAAGCTCTGCTAATGCGCAAGAAGCAATTCGCAACGACAGCAAAAAGAAGCCAATCCTGATGAGCTCACGTATGACCGGCCGCTGTAGAATAAGCACAAACAGAAATTTGGCCAAGGTGCCGACGATCTTCGCTGAAGACCGTCTCCTTAGTTAGCTGCTGATCGCCATACTAAGGACGAAATGCGTACGTGGGGCTTAGACAATGAACCAATTTATATGCGTGTCAGGCATTTACGAAATGACTCACTTCGGCCCACTGACAGGCTGTGCGGGAACGGGCGGGGACTGTAATGAACGGCAGGCTTGATGAGATTTATCCCCGTGAGTGCGCAACCAGCGACCACAGTTGGGCGAATATTTGTGCGCTGCTTCATCTCGCCGCTCTAATATTACTATACACAGTAGCACAGGACCCTGTAGGTACCCTCGGGAATCAAGAAAAGTGTCAGAGTATATCGCAACGTGGAGGAGCAGCACTCGCTATAGCAAAGAAAGGCTCTTGCTGGGGTACAAGTGAACTTAATTTCTAATGGTTCTTTTAAGGAGCTGACTCGATAATATTTCCAGGGGAATGTCACCTAGTACAAGCAGTAAAGGTAGAGATGCGTTCAAGCATCTCAGCTTCACAGCGATTCGCATACGTGGCGTCAGGACTGCATTGCGTATGCTAAATGCCTTAATCATTTTCCTATTATGACTAGGCGCCCCGTTAGAACTGGAATAAACAGTTAGCGGTTTTTAAATGTATAACAATACGTTGTATATGAGCAGGCTTTTTTTTTCATCATTAGGGATATTTCCCTCCGTGGGTGGAGAGTGTTTCTTATTTTGAAAACTGAGTAACACATGGTCGGGGTAAAAACAATACTTAATCAATATTGTGTTAGATCGTGTACATTCAGTTTTTTCTTTTTCATTTTCTTTGGTCATCCGAGCCACCTACCCGATGCTTTTGAACGAAGGCGTCAGCGGTGGGACCATCGCGAAAGCGCAAACGGAAGAAAAAGTGGTCTGGTCGGGGGCAGTTTGTTTTGTTGCTCCCCACGCGTAAACAGAGCTGATGACAAGTGACAGGCATTCGCGTTGTGAACGGTGGGTTCGCCTATAAACACGCACTTTATGAAATCTTATCTCTGTTTATCTTGGACGTACTGTATGTTAAAAACGGCTGCGCAGACGTACCACTCCTGACGTCAGCCTCGAATATCACGTGAACTATGCTCACGATGGATTAAAACTCAATCCTGCGTGTAGTTTTATATCAGACAGGCTCTTTTACACTGGGCGATAAACACCCTCACGTTGGTATGCTTTCCGTAGCAACACTACCCTTTGTATGAAGTGCTAACCATTAAATTAACACACCCCGCCCCCCTTCGTCTTCGGCATTTGCGCTAGGTTTCCGGGAGTTTACGTATTCGAGGACATTGAGCGACTGAAATTGTGAACTTCTATGTAAAACTGGATGCGCCTTACAACGTCTGCTACAGTCAAACCCGAGTATAGCGAACTGCAATATGGGCCACGATTAGTTCGATATATCCAATAGTTCGAAATAGCCGAAGCCGCCAATAACGAGCTTTTTGTTAAGAGTTCTCAATACGCGGGACCCCCCCCACCCCCAACACACACACACACATACACCCCCCCCCCCTCCTCAGGCTCCTGCCATCCCCGCATGCAGAAACGAGCATAATAAATTATGCCATTACCATACACAAAACTATCTATTTATTGCAAGCAGTAGAGCTACTTTCCTCTGTAACTACCTAATTTCCCAAAAAGCGGTGATTCCTGTTTTCACTTTCGTTTTGGCGGCGTCAACTAGCACAGAATTCTCTACATGAGACATCATTTGCATCAGCTGCAGTCCGTGTCCTTCAATATCGAAGCAATATCGGTGAAGCACACTGACTGCCGAAAGCGCTTCATTAAGCACCGGACGGCTTCCACTCGCGACATCCGCCGCCTCTTCGGTTCTTCCAGCAGCGCCACCAGACATGACATCGGCGACGGTGTCGGCAACCGACGGGCTCACAGTGCGGGCAACGCCGCCGTCGACACTCTTGCAATCCTCGAAGGGTACTCCTTTCCGCACAACATCGAGAATGTTGGCGGGCTTTTCCCACAGTTCGCCTATGCTTCTATCTCGGTCCGTACTCGCTGACTGGGAGGGTTAGGCGCGTCGGAAACAGTTACGGACAGTGCCGGGAGCCGCGTCGCTCCATGGGAGGCTCAACATCTCGATTGCCGCTCCGAGACCGTGCATTTTGGCAGTAATTCTAGGCGCGCCGAATTCGATATATGAGATGTGAACTTCGTTATAAGGTATACGTTTCGCCTGTATTTTAGTAACTGTGCTTTCTTTGTTCGATATATAGCATAATTCGCTCTATCCGGGTTTATTATAATCGGGTTTGACTGCATAAGTAACTAAAGTATACACACACATTTTAGGTGCGGAGTACCTAGGACCGCACAATGTCCGTCCGCGTCCGTGCGCATAGCATTTTCAATTTGCAAAAATTCACACGGGCACCGGCAGGATACGAGCCTGTGTCAGGCAGACCAGACAGATTGAGTGTCAGTCGTCTTACCCATTAGGCTACGACCGTGAGTTAGTACCCGAGAGTCAAACGGCTTAGTCCCTCGCCTGTAACGGTGCGGAGTAGCTTAGTACCTCCCAATCTCCGTCCGCGTCCATCCTCGCGCACACCACCATCAACCGAAAATCAAATCGAATGATGGTCGGGGCGCAAATCGGATGTCACTCGGGGCACAACTTGGATGTCATTACGAGTCCCCGTACTCCGCACCATCGCCATCATCCACGGAGTGGAGATGCTGCCGTTTTTTCCGGAATGGGCTTTTGTGTTGGTTGCTACTGATCCCTCAAATAACTTCACGCACAATATGGGTCGGCCTGACTGTCTGGTGGCCGCACTATCGCTCCGCTGAGTGCGGCCAGCGGGGCGCGTGCTTGATGCGATGTCGCTGCCGCCAGACGCCCAACGGCGGCAGCAGCCACCGCGGCACTCTTCGTTCTCGCGGTGGCTCTGCGCCTGCCCAGGCGTTGCCTAGTAGCCCAGTTTTCTGATATATTATTGAGAGGCAAACTAGTATGCTTCCCAGACACGGGGATTTGCAGGCCTTTCCCACTCTTACTAAGCACATTACAGGTTACGGTTAGTGAATACGAAGACACGAGTTCCCAGTTGAATGCCTGAGACGCCTTGCTTCCGCCTCCAATTCCTGAAGGGCTTTGTAATTTTGCCGCTTGAGACGCTTCACCTTGCGTAATACCTTAACGGCTTAAAATGGCTTCGCTCTGTCTCCTTCGTGTTGCGCCGCTCCTCGTTCCTGGCACCGTGAATAGAAAGAGCTGACGAAAATGGTGAATTTTACTGCGGGCCTGTTCGCTCGTTTGGATGCGTCCTTCCGGTCCCTTCCTTTGTGGTGTACCGGAGTGGGGGGCCATTTCTCGCTACTGCTGAATTTAGGCTCGCGCTACAGAACGCCACGTGCTATGAAGCGTTGTCGCCGACCCTCTCTCCTCACCATGATTTCTGTCTGCGGACACCTCCCCGCTCGGGTATCTCCCCCCAAGGGTGTATCAACCTAGCTTTTTCTAACCTTATTGGATAAATATTTCTTCCTTTAACTTCATTTTTATTTATTTTTGCTATAGGTTTAAGTTTATTACCTCAGTTCTGTAGCTTTTACTAGGGATCCTGCCTTTTCAATGAGGTAGACTTTTAATTTGGTTGTCTAATTTCTTCACCGCTTTTTTCTTATAATGAGAACTATCCTGCTTAGAAAATCATTTTACCCTTGTTTTATTTGGGCCATGTGAGCCAAATTGACAACCAGGGTCGAATTAAAATTGGACCCTTGTTGTTAATTTTCAAAGGCTTTGCATTGGCCCTTACTTTTTAAACAGAGATGTCATTTTTAATTTTTGCTATCTCGGAATATTAGTTCATGAACAGTCAGTTCCGCATGTCTGAGATAGGTGTGTGCGTAATCGTGCATTCACTTTAAAAAATTTTTTCGATTTGTTTTTAAACATTTGTCGCCTTCCACAGTTCATGCCATGTTACTTTTCCGTTGCTACTGTCTTTTTGTTCGGTCCCTCTGTCTTTTGTTTACATGGAATTGACTTATTTAGCCTTTTTCGGGCACTAAGTTATCCTCGTCGGGGTATAATCTTTGGACTGAAATTAACATATACGGGTGACGGCTAAAACGCGCGTTTTGATCCTCCTTCGGTTCTCCACAGGCGGCTAAGTGTACCTGTACACTGTATATATATATATATATATATATATATATATATATCAGGGTGTCGAACCGGAACCGAACCGAACCGAAAACCGGAACTGAACCGGTATTTTTGCCGGAACTGAACCCGAACCCGAACCGTTATTTTTTGAGCACGCTGAACCCGAACCGGAACTGAACCGAAAAAAGAAATAACGGTTACCGGTTCATGCCGAAACGGTTCGACCCTCTGTTGTTGACATTGCACAGTCAATGCAATTCAGGCTTTTTTTTCTTTCACGTACCATCAACTTCGTACCTGCTCGCTCACTTCCCCCTCCAGACAATTGAACACTATCACACTCTATGTAACAACAAGGGAAATGAATGAGCACCAATGTAGCAATGGTCTGTTGCTGCTGGAAGCGCGAGCGTAGTGGAAGCTGACCAAAGGAAATGTCATTCTCCGCAGCTTGCAGGGGATATAAAACGACTTTGCCCTTCCCTAGCTGCAACTTTAGTGGAGCAATCAGGCTGCAGGAGTGCTCCAGTGTGCAGCAGCGAAAGCCCGATGTGTGCAAACTTTTTCCATTTCATAATTTGTTTAAAAGGTCCGACACCTGCAAATTGTAATATTTGACAAATTTGACCGCAGGAGCGGCTCAGTGGCTAAACCACTTGATGCTGACTACAAGTGGCTTCGATGTCCCTTACCCACGACCATTTTTGAGGACAGTACAGTGGACAAGCTCCGTTTTTTACAAGTACAAATAACAACAGATATGTCAGGGAAAACTGTTAAGGTGCGCACTTAATCTCTTGGCAAGAAACTGCAGTCCTCGACCTTGTCTTGGAAGCAGAAACAGTAATAAAGCAGATGACACGTGCAGAAAGGACGGCCGGTACCTCACACTGTCCCATTCGCCGAGCGATCATCTTTTCTGCTTGTTCTGCAGTTTTTTCTCTTTCAGATCTGCTTTTTTTTTTCGAAGGTGCACTTGTACTGACTGCCCAACTCGCTACATTACTTCTACTGCTACTCGATCCGGAGGGGAGTACTGATTTGATTTGATTGTGGGGTTTAACGCGCCGACCCAGCACAGGCGATGAGGCGCGCCGTAGTGGAGGGCTTCGAATTAATTTTGACCACCTGGGGATCTTTAACGTGCGCCGAAATTTCGTACACACGGGCGTTTTTGCTTTTCGCCTCCATCAGAAAAGCGGCCGCTTCGGCCGGGAATCGAACCCGCGACCTCGCGCTCAGCAGTGCCTTAGCCACTGAGCCACCGAGGCAGGTCAGAGGGGAGTACTGCTGTGGACGAATTAAAGAGCGCCTACCCAAAAAAGTTCTTCTTATGCTCCGCGCGTAAAATTTCCCTTTCATTTTGTAACAGCATAATCTGTTATAAGATTACGCAATGTAGCACACGGAACGATGGCCGGGGGTCAGGCGGTACGATGACATACTGATTGTAATGCACACATCCAGTATAGCTTTCGCAAAAGGAATTGCAGTGGTCAGAGAAATAATGCAGTGACTGAGCGTTAACTAAAGCTTACTTTTAACAAAAGTGTGGCTAACACATTCGATAGGGTGACAGCTAACAAATTATTCAGGGTGACCAAATGATCTAATTCATTGGTAGTATTTATGTGCCTGTAGTAGGGTTGTTCTGTTTTGTTACAAATATTAAAAAAATGTGCGCCATTGGTAATTAGCGCTGATATTTCAACACGCCAGTACGCAGACCTAAATTTAAGGCTTCAAGGTAAGCGTGATAGGCGATTCCATAGTGACGATTGCGATTTTAACAAAAAATGAAAGGGCAGAATATACAGGGTGTCCCAGCTATCATGCACCAAGATTTAAAAAAAGAGAAATTGCGTAACTCGAAGAAAACCTAGTGCATAATGTTTGCAGTACTGTGAAGTTGCGGAGAGTAATTTTTTCGTTAATGAGACTTAATTAATTGATTGTAATTAATTATCTAACTGGAGAAATACTTCCCTAATCACTAAAGTGTCAATGAGGCACTTGTAGGTAACCACGAGGGGCATCTAACTGCGCTATTTTCAGCGACGAACTAATTGCGTACGCATTTATTTTGACTGATTAAGGAAACCCGCGAAATATGAAAAATACCACGTGACGACGCTTACGCGCGCATTGTAAAGCAGCGTCCCCAAACAAAGCTGATTGAAAGCAACTGCTTCGCGTGTTATCCGCCCGAAAAGACAGCGCATCACCTTGATAATAGCATGCATGGAAGGAGCAGCAACAGCAAGATTCCCGGGACGCGTGTGCAGATAAGGAACAAACTCGGTCGCGATTTCTTCTTTCTTTCTTTTGTTTATTTCATTCTGGCTAACTCAGAGGCAGCCTGTTTGAGGGCGTTGCTTTACGGTGCGCGCGGAGGCGCCGTCACGTGGTATTTTTCATATTTCGCGGGTTTCCTTTATCAGTCATAATAAATGTGTACGCAATTAGTTCATCGCTGAAAATACCGCAGTTAGATGCCCCTCGTGGTTACCTTCAAGTGCCTCATTGACACTTTAGGGATTAGGAGAGTATTGCTCGAGTTAGATAATTAATTACAATTAGTTAATTAAGTGTCATTAAAGAAAAAAATACTGTCCGCTTCTTCACAGTACTGCAAACATTATGCACCTGGTTTCTTTCGAGTTACGCCTTTACTCGTTTTTTAAATCTTGGTGCATGATAGCTGGGACACCCTGTATATCCCACCGTCATATCTCTCGGCGGTGGCTTTATGAATAGTCGCTAGGACAACATAAAGTCTGGACGAGAAAGTAGGTAGTAAATCGTCACCACTTCATCTGTTTTTCTAATATCTCGTGATTATTTAAAGTTTGCTTTGCAATTGCGCCACTGCCCTTGGGGAACAGCAGCATTTTGAATTTTTGTTTGTGTTTTGACTTTACTGTCGCTTTAAACTACTAAATGTTTTTTTTCTAATTTCAGTGACAATTCAATTCATCGAACCGGTTCGCGAACCGGTTCGGCACATAATTTTGTCGAACCGGAACTGAACCGGAACGAAATTATTTCACCCGAACCCGAACCGTAACCGAACCGGTATTTTTTTCGGTTCGACACCCTGATATATATATATATATATATATATATATATATATATATATATATATATATATATATATATATATATATATATATATATATATATATATATAGCGAATCAGAATAGGAAATGAGGGGCTCGTTGAAAATAACACAGAAATAAGGGTTGGCAGTCGAGAAAACCTCGGAAAGCAAAGGGGAGGATGTGGTAGATCATTGAAACAGATTAAGAATTTGGAAAGAAAGAAAGAAAGTGAAGAAAAAATGCCCGCCAGGTGGGATCCGAACCCACGACCTCCAGAATACCGGTCTGGTGCGATAACCACTACGCTACCGGCGGGGCGATTTTCCCATTCACTTTCTGGGGTATTTATGTTAGGTATGTTTGTTTCCTGTGCTTGGGGGTGGTAGCCAGCGCCATTCGGACTAATCGGGGTGAAGGGGACCTTCTTTTTAACCCCCGGGTCCTGACTCGAGTGTCTACGACATGTCCAGAGTGGTCGACCAGGTTTGAACCCTCTTAAGCTCCCTTTGGCAACAAGACTGCCAGAACAGAGGCCCTCGCTATGCATGTAGCGAATCAGAATAGGAAATGAGGGGCTCGTTGAAAATAACACAGAAATAAGGGTTGGCAGTCGAGAAAACCTCGGAAAGCAAAGGGGAGGATGTGGTAGATCATTGAAACAGATTAAGAATTTGGAAAGAAAGAAAGAAAGTGAAGAAAAAATGCCCGCCAGGTGGGATCCGAACCCACGACCTCCAGAATACCGGTCTGGTGCGATAACCACTACGCTACCGGCGGGGCGATTTTCCCATTCACTTTCTGGGGTATTTATGTTAGGTATGTTTGTTTCCTGTGCTTGGGGGTGGTAGCCAGCGCCATTCGGACAGTCCGATTGGCGCTGGCTACCACTCTGGCTACTCACAGCCAAATGCAAACGTCTAAGCCCGGTTTATATGTTCATACTTGCCAAGATAGTTGAACAAGTGCAAGACATTACGCAAATATAAGACAGGAAATTAGTACACAAGGGATATTTACAGTGTTCCTTTAATAAAAAATTTATGGATGCTTCGTTTTTCGATAGCGAGTGATATTTTATATCTACTGCAGAAAACCGCCGCCTGCTGTTGCTCGCTCCACCTCATGGCGTCATATGAAAAATCACGCGGCAACAGCAACGAAACGTTCCTCTAGCTAAGTTCCACGTTCTGCTTGGAACGCACGTGGAGCACGGACACGCGGTTCTATAAACATTCAAGTCGGCCGCCTCGATTCACGCGCGTCTCCGCCGTACTGCAGCGCTGGCATGGAGGAACCCGGCCTGTAGCAGTAGAATGCGGTAAATTGAAATCACCTTGAGCAAACCTTTAGTGTATTTACCTTGGGATGAGCGCGACGGTACAGGAACAGCGTGAGAGGTGAGCGCGAAAGCAAAGTGGGGCATTTCTTTAGCAAATGTCTACAAAGACCATCGTCTTTTGACGACATTTGCAACAAAAGGAGTAGATACGCGGCCAATTTCTTAAACTGCGTCCTGCGGGATGGGGAAGGACATCGGTGCTCACGGGTTAACTGGCGGAGACATCTCCCATTTACTTTTTACACAGTATAACCACTTACGTGCCTAATCGCCAGTCACACTCCTCCACGCTTCCCTTGTTCGGCTCCTTTTTTGTCTGTCAGGGTTTCCGGGAATGCTAGACTGGCGCTGTCGCCCGCGGGGGCGACGCACTACCCCTCTTTGACACTATGTTGCGGCCGGTGAAGGGGCGATCCTTTTTGCCGGCCACAGCTTGGCACATTCCTAAGACGAAAAGCGTGGGCTGGCTGTTCCCCAGTTCTTTATTTCTTTCTGTGGCCTCTATTTCTTTCTCCGTTTCCCCTTCTTTTGTTTTAGGTGTCCTTCTTAGGTGTCCCTTTTCATTTTTTTTGTTGTACCACGTGTCGATAACGACTTCTAATCAGGGCGCAATATAGCGTACCTTTTCTCGCAAAAAACACGGAGGGCAGTGCATGCCCTCCCATGTGTATATCTTCCATTTTTTCTTCTATTGGTGTTTTATGACGTATAACTTATTTTAAACAGGGCGCACTGTAGCGCACCTTGTTCTCTCCACCCGCACCTTTAAAAGCGTGCGGCAGTGTACTGTACTTGTTACTGCGATGAAGACTGGTCCTCCAGTCGAAACGTTCGTAAACCTTTTTGTGTTTGGTGTTTGAGACGGGCGTCGGACGACTTTTTGAGATTTCGCCTGGACCTTTGGAAACTTTTCTTCCTCGACCGTATATATATATATATATATATATATATATATATATATATATATATATATATATATATATATATATATATATAGGGTTTGAAAATGAGGGGCTCGTTAGGAAATACAGAAAGAAATGCCGGCAGTGTCCAGCGCCAAAGGAGGCATAGGGGAATGGTTAGACTATTTTTTTTGCCGTTAGTGACGTTAAATTATTTTTTTTTTAATTATTACGTGAGAAAGAAAGAAAGAAAACACGCGCCCAGAGTGGGGACCGAACCCACGCCTTTCGATTAGATCTCGAATGCCTTACCAATTCGGCTATCTGGGCGACTGTGTTCTCCTTAGCTTTCTGGGGTATTTATATTTACTACAACTGTATCTAAAGGCTAAAATGTCGCACACCGAATTGGCCAACTTACCAATGGAGATTCTCATCGTCCCAAACAAGCCCTAGATAATCACCACAAACATCGACGTCGTGGACTGGCTTGTCAACGGAGTGGTGGGAAGTTGAAGTTGAAGTTCTTTATTCCAGTCAAGTACACTGGCTGAGGAGGCGGGAAAACAAGCCGCTGTACTCGCGGCTTGACGGAGCTCCCAACCCCCACGACACAATCAGCAGGGACGAGGCAGCGGGAAAAAAATACAAAATACAAAATGCAAGCAAACAAGAAGAAAGCAAACAACAACAAAAAGAAAAGAAAATGCAAACGGAATAAAATATTTGTTTAAACCAATTACGTCAAAGGGGGGTATTCATGCTGTATTGTAAAAACATAAAAACATTTTCCGGAGGGTAGAGTAAGACGTAGAGCGAATGGATAAATCGTCGAAATCATATTTGTTTAGCGCTAAAGGCAAAGTGTACGATAGAGTCTGGAGGCCGTAATTTGTGCGAGCAGGTTTAATGTGCCAGTGTTCATGGTGTCGTGTGTAATGGGAAATTAAGTTCTCGTGTAAGCTAGCGCTGTCAGACAGAAAACTAACATTGTTTTGCATGTGAGTTTTGAATAGTTGGAGAAGGCGGAAGTCGTAAAGGTGATTGACGTTAATAATGCGGTATTTAGAAAACAAGGGACTGGAAGATGATAAAGGTGAAACACGAGCAATTGCTCGTAACGCCTGCTTCTGTAATACTAAAAGTTTTTGCATATTTTTGGCAGTTGTGGTCCCCCAAACTAAATGCCAGTAGTTGAGATGTGACTGAAATAGTGCATGGTAAATCAAAAGTTTAGTTTTCGTTGGCAGCATCCATTGCACCTTATGAAGAATAACTACTACACGCGCAAGGCTTGTCTGGATTTGTGCAAAATGGCTGTCCCAGAGCATAAGTTCGTTGAACCGTGATCCTAAGCTTTTAACAACATTAGCTATTTCAATTACATCATTCCCAAGCCTTAGGTGATCAACGATGTTGTACTTTACGTTTTTAGCTCTAAATAATATTGCTTTAGTTTTCAGAGAGTTAATATTCAGTGCATTTTTCACAGGCCATTCGTTTAATTTATACAACAGACAGCAAGCAACAACAACAAGCTATCACTCGATTAGCCTTAAAGGGGCACTGACACAAAAATTTTGCATCTTGTTTTTTTTGTTGCGATAAGTAGCTAGTGACCTACTTATAACCTATAGAAACCTCATTTGCTTCAGCGTGCGACGGTTGTTTAATTAGAGGCATTTTCAATGCGACCAGTCGCAGTTTCGGTTTCAGCGAGTGCCGCGAAACGATGGATTTTGTGGATTTTGTGTGAACAAAGCTGACCACGTTACCGTCGGAGGGATATCACAGAGCAGAGCTGCCGTAGCACTGTCGAATCCGCATCGACGGCAGTTTCTGCGAATGCCCCCACGTACTGATCTCGTGAGGCTGTGACGCAGGCGCTGCGAGTGGAAATGCTACCGCGGCTAAAGAACGACGCGCGACGCTCGAGACGGTGGGTGGCAAGACGCGCGCTGGGAGCAGACGGCCGGTCTGCCTACAGGTCCGCCTACAGAATATGTTCGGCTTAGCACTGCGGCGGATATCCGATTGCCGCTCTCATAAGCGGTGCAGATGACAATTTTTCATGCAACCCGCCATCGCATCATTAACTCCTTTCTCATGTAAGCCACCATGGTCGGGACTTGGGGACAATTTCGCGCAGCGGTAACAAGCTATCACTCGAGCTGCCTGCGCCGGCCTGGGACACTTCGCGGCCGTGGCCGCCGCCTGCACAGCGACCGTGCGGCTAGCTCAGTGGGCTTTTCGTGCCTCCGGCGCGTTTTCGCATCCAATGGTAATAAAAAGTAATAGAAACAGAGTGCCTGGAATCGCTGTAGAACTTTGGTCGCGGCCAGCTGCCCGATTAGCTGACGAAATCACGGCGCCTCCGCCGCCAACGATCGGGTCGTTCGTTCTCGAGAGCAGAAGCTCCGCCCTCCGGCCCTCCGATTGGAGCGGCGAGCCGGGCGAGCCGGCGAAAAACGCCGGCAGTGCGGAAGCGGCAAACACATACTCGTGACGTGTTGGATGTTGTTTATTTACACAATACCCTCGGGATGTCGATTGCGCGTGGTCCTCTGCTGGCTGCTCGGTTGCGTTTCGCACACTTTAAAACTGATTTTAAATATGTTCTAGGCTGTATTCGCCGCTGATATTTTGCAGATGATGTATATGTGTTCCCACCAATCTATCTCCGAAGTTATCTCGCCTTCAAAATTTTGTGTCAGTGCCCCTTTAAGTACTAAAATGTTAGCATCAGTACCCGAAAGAAATAAGCTTGTGTCATCAGCATTTATAACATACTGAACTTCGTTATCTATTTGAACTAAATCATTTATATATATATTAAAGAGCAACGGTCCAAGGATACTTACCTGAGGAACGCCGTGTTTTAAAGTAGAATAACCTGATCGATGATTGTCAACAGACACATACTGGAGGCGATTATTTAAATAGCTGCTAATTAGTTCAAGGGCTTTATTTCTAATACCATATACAGACAGTTTCTGAAGGAGAGTGGAATGATTATTCCTGTCAAAAGCTTTGGAGAAGTCAACAAATATACCAAGCGTAATATTTTTACGTTCTATATTACTGATAATTATTTCCTTTTGACGAAATAATGCCAACTCTGTGGAGGCTCTAGGCCTAAAACCGAATTGCTTAGACGTTATTACATTGCATTTATCGAAGAAATTGGAAAGGCACCGGAATATTAATTTTTCGAGACCTTTCGAAAACACCGGAAGAATAGACACGGGCCTATAATTATTTAAAACTTCATTAGGGCCGCCTTTGCGAAGAACAATGACTTTCGCCTTTTTCATTTCACTCGGAAAGACACCAGAAGCCAACGATAAATTATAAATATGAGTTAAGGTGGGACATATTATATCTAGTACATACTTAATGGATTTGATCTTAAGGTTGAAAGCGTCATCACTGTTGCTATTTTTTATATCTCTATATACTGACAGTACTTCGGCCTCATCACAGGGTGATAAAAATATGCTGTTACTTAAATGTTCATTCAAATATTGCAACGCACTAGAATCATGGGTACTATCAATTAGCGTTGAAAAATAATTATTAAATTTATCTGCAAGTTCATTTCTGGAATGTGTTTTTCCGTCAATTACTAGGGTGTCCAGACTAATGGATTTTTTTACGGTGTAAGAGTTCATTTAGTTGACGCCAGACTTTGCTTGAGTCAGTAGTACCTTCAAATAAATTAAAATAGTAGTTTTTTTTAGCCTTCCTTAAACAAGAGTTCAACTTATTTCGGTATGATTTGAAAACAGAAAAGGTTGCAGGGTCCCGAACCCGTAAGAATTTTTGATAGAGCCTGTTTTTCATTGAGATCATTTTAAGTATGCGGGAGGTAACCTATGGCTTCCGTGCTTGCTTAGGCCGCTTTACTTCTTGATACGGAAAAGAATCATCGTAAAGGGGCACAAAGATATTCATAAAACTATCAAATGCCTCATTCCATGTAGTAAGTGAATAAATTGACTTCAGTTGAAGTTGAGAACCTTGGTACGAAATTGATCTAAAGTCTGTGAAGTGATACAACGACTCTTATACGTCTTCCCTCGGTTGACATTTTATATTCATGATTAGGGGTGCACGGTAGAAACATAGGTAGGTGGTCACTGAGCGCACTGCTTATAACGCCACCAGACAGGGAATGAGCTGAGCTATTGGTTATCAGTAAATCCAGAATCGTTGCGCTATTAGGGGTTATGCGGGTAGGTAGCATTACAACATTAACAAAAGAATAAGACAGAAGAAGAATTGACAACCGAGAACTTCGCGGCGACTTCTCGTTCATGTCAATATTGGAATCACCGCCAATAAATAACGAGTAACCACAATCAATTGAACGCTGAAAAAGTCTTTCCATAAAGTCAAAAAAAAATTATCAACATTACCATCAGAAAATTATCAACATTACCATCATTACCATCATTACTATCAACATTACTATCAGTTGTTAAACGGTTTTTCAAAATCCAATTCCTGCGTGGTTGAAGGACGCGATACAGGAGGGTGCACCGTGCCCGAAACCTGAACTTAGTTTCACAAGTGAATGCTGCGGTAGGTTTACAAGCTGCCACCTACGCTTGAAAAATTATGCACTCCTCCGTCTAACGACGATGATGGTTTGTAGCAAAGCTTTCTCGTATGGGTTTCTTTGGTTGCCTTCTGGAGTTAAACTTTGACTAGTTGAGCTTCGAATTTGGCCAGCACGCAGTTTGGTCTTTTGATAGCAGTGTCTTTGACTGGCCATTTCCCATTCAATTTCGCACGAACAAAACTTTGCGTTCAACCATCGTAATCATTAGACGGAGGGCTAGATGATTTTGCTGTTTAATTTTGAACTTCCATGAACCCCTCTCCTCATCTAAACTTTCTCCAGCGTGTTGGAAATGTGTCTGTGCTGGAGGACTCGGGATTGGACTGAACAACTTTTTATTTGCCCAGATTTGTCGCTTAGCCGTCGATCAGGAGTCCTTCGTCCCTGGCGGCGGTCGTGACCATCTGGACGAGCCGGATCTGGATACCCGGGTCGGAGCTGAGTAGCGCGGTCTCCCACTGCTCCTTCGAACTTATGCTGAGTGCAGGCTGCCCTGCCTTACTGCTTTGCGGGTCATTTCTCCGGAGAGGGCAAGACCATACCATGTGATGTAGGTCAGCCCTGTCACCGCACGCCTTGCATTTATCTGAATAGAGCCCTGGATAACATCGGCTGTAAGCCGCTGGATTGGGGAAACAATCTGTCTGCAGCCGTCGCCACGCTACTGACTGCCATTTGCTCAGTGTCTTGTCTGGCGCTGGGTATTTGGCCCTTTCCAGTCTATAATGGTCAACTATGTCTCTCTAGAACACCAGCCTGTCCCTTCCTGACCGTCGTATCGAGTGCGCGTCTGTGTCAGGAGTTTCGACATCAGCTCGGTTAATGAAACCTCGTGCGGCGTCATGCGCACACTCATTCCCGGCGAGGCCAGAGTGGGCCGATGCCCATATCAGTTGTATTTTGCCGTCTCGCTCCATAGTCAAACCGGATTTTAGAATACGAAACGCCTCGGGTGAGATGCAGCCCCTCGCGTAGTTTAGTATGGCCAACTTGGAGTCGCTTACTATAACTTTGGTCTTGGAGGACGCGACCATTGCCAGGGCAATGGCCACCTCCTCGCCAACCTCCGGGTCCATCGTCCAGACTGAGCCGGAGGCGATGCAATCGCCCTGTCGATTCACTACCGCTAAGGACATAGCGTCGCGGATGGTATATGCGGTGGCGTCCACGTACACAAGGTCCTCGGATTTCGCGTATCTTTTGTGCCGAGCCCTGGCTGTGGCCTGTCGTCGCTCCTCGTTTTGTACCGGATGCATGTTCTTAGGGAGTGGAGGGATATGTATGTGGGTCCCTATCTCCGCTGGTATTTCGACTTTCGCGCCTTGCGCTCCTCTGTGGTTTATGTTGACAGATTCTAGTATTTTCCTCCCTGTCTGACTCTTAGAAAGCCGTTCCTTTTGGGTGGTTAGCTGGGCTTCTATGACCTCACTAAGGTTGTTATGGAGGCCGAGTGCTTCAAAGCGTGCGTTCGATGTAGTTACAGGTATAGAGAGGGCTTGTTTGTGCGCTCTCCTTATCATAGCGTTTATTTTGTTCTGTTCATGCCGCTTTAGGTTCAGGTAAGGGGTAACGTGTGTGATTCTACTTAAAACGAAAGCCTGCACCAATCTTATTGGGTTATGCTCTTTCATTCCGTGGTGCCTGTTTGCGATGCGCGAGATGAGCCGAATTGTTTGATGGACGCTTTTTTCCATAGCGCATATGGTTTCTATATATTGCGCCCATTGGCCCGAATTCTGAGGCCCAGAACCCTGATACTCTGAACTGTAGGGACCTGCAACAAGGTGAATGTTTGCTGATGCACCCATATTTGAGGCAACTAATCGCGTGTTTTTGGTGTCTTCACAAGGCATTACACGATTTTTTAGGTATTCTGCAAAGAATACTAAAGCATTAAAAAACACCGGCTGACGTTAACGCTGTCACATTTTTTTAACTATCGGTGCCAGCCTTTATTCCACGCAGGTGGTAAAGCAGGAAGAGCAGGAGGGATGGTTCGTAGCTTGGGATGTTGGGTGGTTGAATAACTTTGGCTCTTGATAAAATTACCACCACAAACGTGGGAGTTCCACTTCGGCTTTCAGGTTCCCATGCTGTCACAGTGTCGCTCACCAAAACCGAAGGCACAAAGCTCACGGTTACATAAAGAAAGTGTAAACTACCGCAACATTTCTACGGCTACACGGTAATCCATCTCGTACGCAAGTGCCTTTCTCTTCAAAGCACACGTATCCAAGTATCCCAGCGCTAAGGCTGGCGTGCAAACCGTAGTCATTGAAACCAGTGAAGATAATTTGAAGTGGCAGAAATGAACACTAATATTCCTAATAGTTTTATTCTACTCAGATCGCACGGAGCCATGCAGAGAGTGTTGCAAAAAGCGCTTATGTCATTCTAGCCCGTTCCAAAACATAGAAGAGTAAAATATGTTTATGTAGCCGCTAATGCATTTAACAAGAAATGAATACTAATAATAGTAGCTTTATTCGCACTCAGAGCGGGTGGAGCCAAGCGTAGATCGCTGAAAAAAGCGTTCATGCCATTGTAGCCGATACCCAACTTTAGAAGCGTCCGACAAGTTTACTAAACGTTACTGCATCTAAGAACCCAACACATCTGTCTAGACTTCGTTTCATCTCACATGTCCGCTCACAACACCAGCGAAACATTCAAAGCACCGAAGCAAACACGACAAAAACAATGGAAGGCTGTGTAGTCCAATGCAGCGGATCATTCCACTAACGAGGGGAGCGCCGAGTGGTGGCGCCACCCGTCCAGCTGCCCGGTCCCTATGACCGCCGCACCGCTGATTGGCGGTGAGATCTTTGAGTGGCGCCCCCTGGCTCCGACGTCGGCTTAGGGATTCGCGCCGCTGTCGTCTGCTACACTCCGCTTGTGAGGGGCAACAGTGCCTGGGCTAGAAATCGCCCGCTTCGTTGCTGTAGTGCGTTAAAAAGCGTATTTCTAGCGACTCAGTTATTTTGCCAGCTTCTGACGCATCTGAATAATTTTAAGCTATATCCCCCACAAGTTTGCAACACACGAAGAGATAGAGAACAACTTTCTTCAGAGTATCGGTCAGAAGATCGTGTGTAACTCGTCCTTTCTTGCTTATTCGCGAGGATCAGCGATCAGAGCTTCTCGATAAGTATTCAAAATGCGTGGGCTCCCCTGCAGTATTTTTGAGATGCTCCTATGAAGACTCAACAGTTTAATACTACATACCAAGCAGCGGCCTCTACACGCTCATCGCACAGCAGGAAATAAAGCGGCTTTCTTCTGTTTCTTTCATTGTTGTCTTGTATCGGATTAATGTTTCTGGCTTTTTTTTCCCGCCCAACGCATGAATTTTTCTGCGCCGTCACCAACTTCTTATTAGGAGGTTTCGGGATGTTTGGGAGCCTCACAAAGGTCGTGTGGATATTTCCTTCATTTTGTATGGCATACATTCCCTTCTTCACAAATTGGCTTTCATTACGGCTACGTGCAAGAAGGTGCATATCCGCAGCGTGCTTTGTTTATTCATACGCAAATACAATGAGAAGGTTTGTGCTACGCCACCGCGATCGCGCCCTAAACAACGTGGTCCACAGTACTCGAAGGCGGCTTTTGTGCTCCGAATTTCTATCGTAATTATATCGTTATCATAACGAACTGACTCTCAACTCGAACAATGATGACATGATTACGGTGTTGAAGGCATGATATACTCGCTAACTAACGTAACAAATAGTATACCTGCATATATTACAAGACTCGAAACAGAAGAAGAATTCCAAGTAGCTCTTTATTGCTTTTCAACCCTTCCAGGCACGAAGAACAAATCCTATTCTACTCGGGATGGCGTTCTATGATTTGAAGAAAATTACTTTTACCCTCTTGTCCTGGACTGAGGACCCGGCCCACTAACCAGATCGATGTAATTGTTAAACAAAGTTTTCCCCTCCTCCGCTTACTCCTTCTCTTGGGTGCAGTTTTCCTATAACGCATATCCGAATATCGGGAAGATACGGCTGTGCAAAATGTTTCGAAATATCCCTTCAGGTCTTAACAAACATATATGTGTTACTATAAATTTAACGAAGACGTGACTCGTTTTGCTCAATAAACCTCCATACTGGTTAGATGCCTGGTATAGAATCAGCAAGCGCGTATGTACACGCTGGGTTATTTGGAACTCAACCTACAGTTTTAGCAGTCTATAGTGCATGTCGGCAAACTTTCATGCCTTGACAACGTAAAGTGATGTAACAAAACGCGCTCGAGCGTTCGGCAAGGTTGCAAAAACTGTTTTACCTTACATATGATTACCGGGAATCGTGATGGCTTCTGCCAAAGTCTACAGCCCTGAATGCCTAGAATTTGTTTTGGTCTTCCATTTTCGCTGTTTTCGGTTATTCGCAGCTGACTGTTCCTTTTGTTCGAATGCTTACATGAGAAGCTGACGCCTAGCTCCGACTCTTCGAGCTCCGCACAGGACCGGCTTCGCAAGGAATGGGGTGGCGCCGGCAATGTTTCTCCCGTAGCGGTATCCAAAACTATACTTTGGCACCATGAGCTAGTGTATGCGATTTTAAGCCTATTATTATGATAAAAAGTTACCCACATGCCAATTCTGGTGCTGACAAGCATCAGACGTTGACCGAGCGTAAAGAAACAGCAGGGAGAGCGATCCTAAGTGAAGCAGACGACAAATGCGAGAATCCCTAAGCTGACGTCACGGAGGCGCGCTTCGCAGCGCCGCCTGTGTTCGCGCTCACCGCCAATAAACGGCCGAAGAATGCGCCGCAAACGAAACAAAATCCTAGTGTTACTTGTCCCGCGGTTTGCTGGCCGCGCGGCAAAGCTTTGCTACACCACTCGGTTTCGTCGAAGTGGCGCCAAGACGAGAGCTGCTGTAGTCTTAACCAGGAGTAAAACAAAACCGAAAATGGGACAGGAAATTACGAGTATGGCGCGGGGACCATGCCTCGACTGCGCGGGCCGTGCATGCATGCGGCCTTGCAGTTTGACCGAATGTGCCTGTGCCGCCATCTTATGTCCGTCTCCCTTCACCCCCTTTTTTGCCCCTTTTCCCTTCCCGCTGACAAAGGGGGGAAATCTTACTGCCGGCCTGCACGTGGCCCCCCCTGCCGGAGGACTGGGCTGTGTCGCTCGGTTTCGGCTGTCCTGCTTTGGTCCGTCGCAATGGCAGGAGTCAGTGGTGTGCCAGGCCCACTGTATTGGGTATTCAACGCCCATGGGAGCTTGAGCAACTCCCAGGCACTCTGAGGGCAAGTGCCTTCCAAGAACACCGATGCGTGATGCGGACGCAGGCCCGGACAGCCTGGGTGACTACCGAGGTTGGTGCTTGGTACGGTAATTCGATCAAAATTTGCGGTCGCAAATTTCTGTGGATCAACTATTATTCTCTTTGGCCGGGGGCGGTAACGCGCTCCTGTAATCCAGTGTGGTGGAGGCCGGGGGGTCAATGTTGCGAAGTGCAACTGCACCAAGCGGTACAGTTTGTGTTATAGTGGCGCACGGTTGCTAAGGCAATGTGAGCGCTACTATGAGGCCGGGGGAGTGGCGAGCCCCTGTAACCGCAGCTAGGAAGGGGCCTATAAACACGAACCCATCTACTCGCCGAGGGAGGTGACGAGCCCTTGTAATCCAAGTCATAGGGGTACATGCGGTACAGTTCGTTTTATCGTGCCATGCTGAAGCATGGGTACACACAATGAGGCCGGGGGTGTAGCGAACCTCTCTAACCGGAGCATGGAAGGGGCCTTTAATGCGAACTGGTCTGCTGACCGAGGGAACTTGATGAGCCCTTGTAACCTTCAGTCTTGGAGGCGAGAGTGTAGAGCCACTGGGAGTTCCTCAGAGGATCCCTTGTATCCCGAAAGATGGTATTTGTGGAGCAACTATGACTCTCTTGGCTAGGGTAAGTAGCGAGCCCCTGTAATCCAGTGTGGGAGGAGGCCAAAGGCTGGGGGTGGTAACGCGCCCCTGTAATCCAGCGTGAGAGGAAGCCAGCGGGTCAATGTTGCGACGTAAGCACTGCGCTCACGCGGTACAGTTCGCACGTAGTGTTGGCGTACCATTGCTGAAGCAATGGGTAGACCACTACCGAGCCGGGGGCGTGCACACCCCTGTAACCATAGCTTGGGGCTCGTTCTGTTGAACTTGCGAACTGGTCTGCAGGCCGGGGGTTGTGACAAACCCTTGTAACCTAATGTCATAGGGGCCAGAGCGTGGAAGTACGGTAATTCCACGGGACCTCCTCGAGGAATCGGGGAGGCCGCACAATCCCTGCCCAGGGAGCGTGCAAAACGGCCGCCACAGCGGAGGTTCCTGGTCAACTGGAATCAGGTCCTACGCGGAGGTCGGGCGGTCGGGTGTCAGCCCGGCACTTGGCAATGCGGTTGAATCAGGAAGACGTGTCGGTTTCGATCAACTATGACTTTCTTTGGCCGGGGAAGTAACGCACCCCTGTAATCCAGCGTGAGAGGAGGCCGGCAAGTCAAGTTGCAAAAGTAGCAAGTGCTGGTCAGCGTACAGTCGTTTGTATTGGGAATACCGATTAAATTCGGGGAACCATTACGGGCCGGGGGACTGGCGACCCTTGTAACCGCAAGCTTTGGCGGGGCCAGCGACCTGATCGCAATATGTCGGGGGGAGTGACAGACCCCTGTAACCGAACGTCAAGGGGGCTAGATGTTGTACAGTCCGTATGGGGCCGGGGGGGGGGGGGGTCGCGCCCCCCTGTAACCTTGCTGCGAGGGGCCTATAGACTGATCTTCTCTAGCTGAGGCGCTTGCGAACCTCGTCACCCAAACGCCACTGGGACGTACTCTCACGAGCTACTTGGTGTCCCGCACGCGGAAAACGGGGAAAGGTGAGGTTAGTACACCGACCGGGGAAACTCTCCTGGCTTAGTAACGGCTAGTAGGCCCGGACCGATCTCCTCTGCCGAGCCGCTGACCCCGCGGCAATGCCAAAAGACTCTTGTTCCATTGAGCGAAAGAGTAGGCACAGAGGAGGACATAAGTACATGGCTCTCATAACCGCTCCCGTGGGAGCCTGGCGAACGTGGATTTTAGTTAACGTTCGCATACAAACTTCCGGTGTCCGGAGACCGTGAAAAGCAGGTGTTGCAAGTACCTGTGTATAGTGGAAAGCTTCACTGGTGATCCGGGAATACCTGGTGCGGGGCCGTCGGTCAAGGACGTTAGTACGCATCAACCGCTGAGCTGGGGGTCGGGAGGGGGCCCGTCCGTCGCCACCAAATAGGGTACTTCCTGTCTCCGACGGTTGGAGCCCAGTAATCGGACCCTATGGGTGAGCGGTAACCCGTGGCAGGGACCGTATATTTGGCAATTGGCACTGTCTGATGCCCTCGCTGAGCAATAAGTCTTGGAAGAGAGTCAGACAAAAGTATTGGAGCAAAATTGCTCGCCCCCTTCCCACCCTCCTTCCCATAACCCATCCCGATGTCCAAGTTCCCGTTCCCAGCAACCCACCCTACCCGGCTTTTTCCTAGGGGGGACAAGGGGGGTCCCCCCGGGCTCGTCCCCCTGGCGGTGTGTCGCAAGAAAGCTTTTCCCGTTAATTTCTCTCCACCTCCGGGTGGACAAAATTCTCTTTGCCGGTTGGCCCTTTTTGTTTACTGTTGCAATTGGGTATAACCGGTTATACTAAGGTGGTGCCGCGGAGCTATAATCTCCATTTACTCGATGACTATTTTTACACCATTTACGGAGCACGCAGGACTCACTCTTGTTTTTGATTTAGTGTTTGCTTGTGTGCTTCTTGTTATCGTGTTTTCGGGCTGTCTTTTCGTCCGTGTTCTTTCCCCTTCCCTCACCTTCCACCTTTCTAGTTAATCGGAATGCCTCACCTTCTCAAACTGTTTGAAACACCCCTCACCCGCGACCTCTCCTGGAGGGATGAGGGAAGTGACCCTCACTCACAGAAGTTTTTGTATAAAGGCGAAATGTGAGAAATTAAAATACAGCCCTGAAGAAGTAGTTTCTAACATCGAAACTGTTGGCAACAAAAAACGGGACACGTGTCAGTCGACTTCTTTCACTATTTTTATACTGGCCCATCGAACCTCATGATCGCTCTCTCTCTCTCTCTCTCTCTCTCTCTCTATATATATATATATATATATATATATATGGGGGCGCAATGGGGGCGCACAGGCACGCCGTTGTTTGTTCACGCTCTTGCGGTTATGCGCGTTCAAACAACACTGTACAAGCTATTTCACCCACACCAGCTATATCACCGGGATAAAATTTATCCAGGCTCGTTCTCTAAAGTGTTTGACTTTCCTGTTCAGAATAAATAATTCATTGATTTATTGAACTCCTCACCAGTAACGGAATAAGATGTAACAGAAAAGGCCAGCCCGCGTGCACGATCGCCGCGGATGGTGCAGAAAGATCGGGGCTTGGGAATGTTGTCAGAAAGGTTCGTGTTAGGCGAGCAGCTCTTAGTGGCAAACAGTACGGGTAAGAGGGAATGCACGATATGGCATGGAGGTCACGCTCACAACAGTGCGAGCGTACCACCCTATCCACGTGGATCAGCCAACTTTGTCCAGAAGGACAGCATTGCGAGGAGGTAAGCGGAGAGGGGGATCCGAAGGGGCGTTAACTGGCCCCGCTGCGGTGTCCGTGTGGCCTTCGCACAACGCAAGTAGACACAGGCGGGAGAAATACGACCATCAGAAGTTTGAGACAGGGGAGAGGAACCGAGGAAGACAGCCGGGACAAAAAGGGCCCCGTGGTGAGAAACAAGTGGCAAAAAGACAAAAGATGATATACGGCAGACAGGCGACAAAAGATTGATGCTTGGAGGGCGGTCTGGTTGCAGACAGCCACTTGTCGCCATGGCAACGGCGCGTTCGAAATTTGCGACCATCGACGGGAGTCGGGCTCGCTGCCGGATAACCCGTGATGTCAGCTTCCAGACTCCAAATTCCGGTTGGACGCGTCGCTGTCACGTTGCTAAACCTTCAGTAAACCCCCTGTCTTGGTTTTATTTCTCCCCCCGCGTTGGTGAAAATACGCGCGTGACGCGAAGAAGAAAAAGCAGCTACGTTAAGCAGCATAATTACGACAATTACAAATTAACAAAATGCCTCTATAATGCGCTCTCCCAAACAAACTTCACATGCTGAAAGTATGCGGGTTCATAGCGTTCATTAGACGGACCAATGCCTGCGAAATTCTGCAAGTGCGCCAAATAAGAGCGCCGATTTTACCCCACCGAAACACCACGAGTTCTCATGAATAGGCTTTCGTATAAAAATCAGCAGCATTTGTAGCTTCAGGTCATTTAGAATGGACATATGCGATAAATCCCAAGTCGTTTTGTTATCTGTTAAAAACCCGAAGCTATTCAGTCCACTCACTCATAGTTGCTTGCTCACACAGGTTGTGCGACTCCCAAAGAAAATATAATAAAATTAGGCTGAAAGGTAAGGCGTATATCTTAAATGGTTATGAATTCGTCTCTATGGTGCCCTGTAAAGAAAAGTGAAAGCCATACTCTTATTTCATGATTTCAAATACTTTGTTGCAGCGTTGGCTGATTCGAAAAAAAAAAAAAACATTGAAGTATACTGTCGATGAATTTGCTTGAGGGGTATAGCCGCATGTTACCCTGCAACACCCTGTCTTAAGACACCGCTGTCAAGCCTCCATCAAGAAGGTTGAAAGGCTTCGTGGCGTTTTGCTGAACGCAAATACGTGTTTTTTCTGCAGACTTAAAACTTGGGGACAGAAAACATTACAGGCAGAATTACATTCCCATGATCGACATGCGAAGGATTGTGCACTTGAAAAAGAGGAAGGAAGGAAGGAAGAAAGGAAGGAAGGAAGGAAGGAAGGAAGGAAGGCCTAAAGCTAAGGTCTCATTGGGAGGACTAAAATTTTACAACAACGTCTTGCGCTCAATCTAGATGCTTGAACTACGGCTATGTTTGAAGATTTACTTGCGAAATTGGCACCTTCTGGGAATTGTCTTAAATATTGCACGTTCCCGCTAGTGAGGAAGCTCTCAAGATTATGGCCGCCTCGTATGATCCATGGAACCTATGTGCACTCGAGGGTCACATCCCGCCACGCGACCGACAAGCACTAGGAGGCCGGCTGAAAGCGGCCTCGTAGAGCCTCCGTGGCTCTCGAGGCGTGTTGTGCCTGCCAGTAGGCATTCTGGAACTCCCAATCGGTGACACGATCTGCATGGAAGCTAGCAGAACAACAACAACAACAACAACAACAACAACAACAAACGAACATTTATTGTGAGTGATGGCTCAAGGCCGCATGGGGAAAGGGCGAGAGGGGAGAAGAAGGCCTCAATAGTGTCCTATTACGGAAGAGTCAGTAACGAACCGCCACAAAGCGGATGCAGACTGTTTGATGCGGCCCCTCGGACGGATCCCGTTCTTGTAAGCAAGGACCCAGGCAGGCCGCTCTGTCTTGCGTGGCCCTACCAGACCTATCCAGTCCCGTACAAGATGATGTACGGTCGGCTTCAGCGCCTGCCCACATGCGTAGCAGACATATGAAGAAACGGATGGGGAGGTTGTCGCAGTGGACATGTCGTCGGAATCTGCTGCAGTGGAATTGCCCCTTCTTCGTGTTGTAGCCAAGCTGTACCTCCACCTGGCAACGGCGTCATCTGTTCAAGCGTATCTAGAGCGCGCATGATTAAGGAAGACGTGTGCGGCGCGGGGAGTGCAAGGTGGCACTGGGTCGGCATTTGCATGGCACTCTTGATAGGAGATCCTGACGGCGGCGCTGTTTACGGCGGCGGCATTCGCCATCGTGGTAAAAGTAGAACTCCTCGGGGAGGGAGCCGTCAAGCGGCGGGCGGAAATTCCGAGAAGCCTCGGTCGCCAGCTCGTGAGCCCACTCACTGCCGAGGGGTCTTGCATGGGCGGGTATTTGGCATTTTGTGACAGTTATGCCACTGCGGAGTGGCAGCGTTGCACAGGAACGTTTAATTTTATGAGCAACAGAGTGCCATCACGGTGGTCCAACGAGATGCCGAAAAGCTTCAGTGCTATCCGTAAATATGCTGACGCTTCAGTACGTAGCGGGATCAGCTGTCAGTAAGCGGACAGCCCGCTGGACTTCCTAATCGACGGCGCAAAGCTCCAGCTCGGTGGCGGTAGGTGGTATGGTCATCTGGAAGGCTCGGATTGTGTGTTCGCCCGGTACGTGAGTAACGGCCGCGAGGGACGCTGTATTTAAATCGCGCCGCCACGAAGCGTCCACGAAGACATAAAGTGTTGTTGAGACTGCTGTGTTCCAGGGAGTTGCGGTGGCCGAAGGAACATGACTCTGCGACGGATAAATTCTTTGGGGACGTCGAGTGGGTGCTGGCCGTTACTTAGTACACACAAAACACAAGTTAGCCTGAATGGGAGTTTTTTGGCTAGATTACGTCTTTTAAATTCCTCACGGCAGGTGGCCTACTACCACGTGTGGTAGTATGATGGTGGAAAAACTGCCAGTTTACACCGGGGGCCGCCAGCCGTCGTAAATAGGCGCATTTACCACGATTGTACCTCTTCACAAAACGCAGTATCTAGCTGCGAATACTACGTTTTCCCTAATGGGAGTATTAAAACTCGCACGCCTCCTCAATCTCCTGCTCCTCATCCTTCACCCCTTCCTCCTCTACGCCTCCTTACAAAATGGCTACCAGTTGGTGCCGTGTGTCGTGTGAGCTCCAGCGTCCCCGAAAATTTACTGTCGATGTGAACTTGCGGCCGCACGAATGGATGTGAAGTGCTTTGTGAGAATCGAAGCTCGTTGCGAACATTGTGGAACCAGCCTGCACTGACGTGCGACACACTGCAACGTCGCTTCCGTGTCACCGACCTTCGAGCCGACGGAATACGCCAGCGAGCCGACGCGAGGCCTAAATGCAGTGATCGCTGAGAGTGGCTCGTTAAAAACAACGCGGTTGTGCTTCGGCGAGGTGGTTGAAGCTAAGATTTTTACGTTTTTTATTGTACCCAACATTTTGAGAGACTTGTGCCCCTTCTAGTATCAAACTCAGCGTGTTTCCCGCGTCACTGCACGGGCGATTCTCCGCCACTGAAGGTGAGCGTAGTGCGTGAGAGAGGGCGCCATGTCTGGAACGTCATTGGGGAGGCCGAACGGTGTGAAAGCAATGCGTATTTGCGCGGGTCTCGAGCAGAACACTCACTCATTCACACTCGCGAGCAGAATGGGCCTCCGGCGCTGGAGTTTTGGCGACATGCAGGGCCCGTAGCGGCCAACGCCTCTGGGTAGCACAAAAGCAGACTACACTCGCCGCCCTCCATGTGTTTTCAATTACAAGCCAGAGTGAAAGTTGGTTGTGGAGCTTTCTGGCGTGTTTAAATGACTGCATACTCTATGAAATAGCCCTTAAAGTAGTTGCAGAGGCTAAACAAAATAATATCCGCTAAAAGAAGCCGATTTGTCGGCTTTCTTTTGAGCGATCGGAGCTTTCGCGGTGGTCGCGTCGTGGGACAGTATCGCCAGGTCGGGTGGTTTAACTGTTTGACGACAGTTACAGTTTTTTCTTCTTGCGTGCGGTCGACAAAGGAAAATCACACGAGTAGCATAGACACGGAACGCTGCTCATCCTATATCCTGAGGTAACTGCAAAAGGTTGCTTCAGCGGGAGCATGCAAGCGAACGCAAGAATTGCGCAGCCGACTCAGCTGACACTGCTGTCCTGGCACCGCCTTTGAAACGAGTGGAAATTTTGTTTCGTATTTTGGCAAGCTAAATGATTCTTGCGTAACGTTTTACGCCGCACGCTTTACGAACGGCAGGGTACATGTATACTAGCGAGTAGGTGGGGCAATAGCGCCAAATAGTAAAGGACGCAAAACATGCACCAAATCACACGCCCGCTGCCTGCAGAGATGTGTACTTCTGTAACATCACATAACACAGCCGCATACACGGCGCGGAGCCCCGAATATTTACATACGATCATCACTGACTGTGTTGGTTGTCTAGTGCAGGGGTCGGCGAATTTGAACGCCGACACGCGAGTTTTGACTTCAAATGGAGTTAGACAGCAAGACAAGAACAGAGAATTGGCGTCCTCCAGTTGAATTGCCCCCCCCCCCCCCCCCCCCCCATCTTCACACTTCGCCAGATTATTGTCAAATAATATTAGAAATTCCCAGAATTTTTTCTCTTTGCATTCAAAGCCCCCATTCCCCTCCCACCCGATTTGCCGTCCAGCTCTCCGCCGTGTCGGCTGCATGGAACTCTGCCGTTGCTGACCCTCATTCTAGGCTATTAAGTGCGAACTGGGAATGTATGCTGCAAGAGCGTAATTAAGTAAAGCGAGAGCAAACAAGGAAAGCGAGCGGCCACTTAGTTCGCCCGACCACTTTGTTTTACGGCCACTAATTTCGGAATCGCAAAACAGATTTCACGCTTCTGACGGTCGCGGCATTTTGTCACTGAGACACGCAACAAAACGGCAAGCTAACGCTGCACCATGTATTCGTAACGGCGACGCAAACGAGCACTGTTTAATGAAAGTGCACGCATAGTGTGCAGGTACGCAAAAGAGCGGCGCACCGCAGCAGGCGAGCCTGCGGTCCGCCGGACTCGCTGGCTTTTTAAAGCGCGATCATCGCCGATTGCGTCACTCTTCTTGGCTGTTTTTGAGAAGTCTTTGTCACCTAGAGTATCAGTTTAAACTAGAAATTTCACTTAAAATTTCACTTCGTACGACCATCGATCGGTGAACCTGCGAGTAGCAGACGCCGTCACGGTCGCGGCACTTTAACCGGAGCTGTAAACGTGTTTAGCGCTGCAAAGCTTTTTCCCCTAATGCCAAGTTGATCGCTGAAATAGATCGGACGCGTCGGGGATGAGCTGGTGACCACGTCGCAAAATAATCGGGAGCGTCGAGCTCATTTTGCTTCTGTTAACACGGGATCCTATGGGATCCGCGCAGCTTTGTACTACCCGGAAGTACTGCCCGAAAGCCGCTTGCGCAGCGCCCCCTGGGCAGCGCAGGAGGCCCATGAAAACTGTCCGAACTCTGAACAGCTGTTAGGTGTTTTTGTTAGGCTGCGTCTGTGGCTTACTGGCAGGCGAGGGTGAAGTTGGCCGGTCAAACGTCGCAGGGCGACCGCTTTTCTTGAGAAGTACGTGTGGTGCCAGCCGCGCCTGCTACGAGGAGGGTGTGCCGCGTGCCGCCGGCGATTAATTGCTTTCACAGGAAAGGGAGAAGGTCGGGGCCCCGTGGGAGCTCTCCGTACGCTAGGCACGTGTAACTATAACCAGCAAACGCCATTCGAGGGAGTATTGTGTACAGTCGACAGACGACTGCTTATTTTATTTTTTTTTTTTTTTTGAAGGGGGGTAGGCGCAGGCGCCACACCGACCGAAATTTTTCCTTAACTTTGGGTGAGGGGAGAGAGGGGCAGTGCGGGTGGTAAAACCAAGGAGGTATAAAAACCTGAAGCTCGCTCCCAGAACACTACACGCGAGGAAAAGAGGGAAAGGAAGCATTTTGAGAAGTTAGTCGCCACAAGGGTCGCGCTCCCTTTTGAACAGCAGAGCACTTCGTTTTGACGAACTAGTGAGCGCAGGTGTCTCGGACGAAAGTGCAATTTTGCGTAGCTTTAATAAACATTCAGACATTAAGGGACGTTGGACACACGAGTGACAAGTTCAGCGTCTTTACAATGCCGTTTCTTTTTTTTTTTTTTCAGGTCAGATGCCCAATATGCTTCTGTATTTGTTGCCGCAGATTTAAAGCGTGTTGCTATCCCTCTAATGCATGTGTGATTCTGTGGCTTCCTGGGGAACGTGCCAGGAGGTGCGGCAACGTCAGCGTTTGGGAGGCAGGTGCAAGCAAACAGCGCACCGACGACATGCTGACCTCATTGTTTGCAAATGGCTTACATTTTTTTCGTTGAGGAGTGTTGTAGTAGATGAAGTTCTTACCAATATACCTTGTGTTCTCGATGTAGGTGTTTTGTTGATTCAGTGTTTTTATTGTGTTATTAACGTGTTAACGCGTATATCGTATTTATGTAATTTTTATGCAATAAATTGACTGTGCAGAAAACAAACTTTTCACGTTTCGCCATTCATCGTTTGAAGCGGGAAAGGACTAGAAAATACGTAATCCTTAACGAAAAATGAAAATGTGGCCTGTGAGCTCATTAAGAACTCCCAAATACAGTAATAAATTCCTCTGCAGCGCATATATCAAGCGCACAAAAACAACAAAAAACCCTCAAATGCAGGTCAACACTGCTCCGAACGCGCCCCCTGAAAACTCCCAGTTGGAGGAAACAATACACTCCCAATGGTACCCCTGAAAACTCCCATTGTAGTGACAGTAAAATGAAACTGCCATATGCTACTGAAAAAACTGCTGAAATAATGGGAGTAAGGCGAAACTCCCATTGGAAGGAGTTTTGAAAACTCCGAATTGGTACTGAGTTATGCAACAAGCCATTTACTCCCATTTCGGCTTATTTGTGTTCTGTGTGTAAGGAGCTCGCCTTCCCAGGGTGGAATCTGCTTATGTATGGCTGGCGTAGACGTGTCGAAATCGTCCCCGTCATGCTACAATAAGCGGTGGCCCTAGTGAGTGAGGTTGCGACGGTCTTTTGCGGCTTCTGCGCTCGATTGGATGGTGCTTTCGAGAGTGGGGAGAACAGTGTGCCTGTAGAGCTATACCCGCGTATCTCGTGGAAGCCCAGTTACAGCTCGAAGTGCTTCCCGGTAAAGGACCACCAGCTGGTTGGTCTGGTGTTTGGGGAGTGGACAGTACATGACACCTTATGTTGCTTTGGACACGAGTGCAGCTTGCTCTAATCGCCCGGCTATGTCCTGGGATGCCCCGCCAAAGGTGGTGGAGATGCCGCGAACGAGGTGCAGGAGGCTACACCACTGGGTACGGAGCTGCTTTATCCATTCTGTAGCGCCCCCGTTCTGGTGAACAGGTACTGCGAGGACACGCACACAATCCTATGGAGCAGGCTGGAGCGGATCGCTTTGAATGCTCAAATAAACCCGGGAGGGCTCTGCAGGGTAGTTCAGTTCATGCCACCAGGTGGCGCACAATGCTAAGGTGGCCAAATTCCACCATCATCATCAGCAACCGCAAGCCCGGTTATAAATATCGTGTAACAATAATAAAGGCTTTTTTTTCGTGGGTACGATGGTAGCGTCTGCGTCTCTCTGCCACGTATGGTGCGCGGCGGATACAACATAATGCAGGAGTGCCTCGTATGGCCAGGAGGAGTGTTTTTTCCAACGATATTTTGATTGCCGTGGGGGCGAGGAGGATGCTGACCGTGTCTAATGCCGTGTGAAAATGATGCATCGCGGCGTCGGTCGAGGGGTGGTCACCTGCTTCGGTCCAAATTGTTATGTCATCGGCACAGGCCGTGGCATGAACGCCTTCCACCGCAGGCACACCATGAATGAACTTCCTCATAGCCAAATTAAAAAAATTCCCCGCATTTCCCCGAGGGGAAGAATGTGAAAGTGCGAATGCAGGAGTTGAATTTGCGCGGTTCGGTAATGTTCGCGAAAGAGAGATCACACACACACACACAACTACAAAGAAAGAAAGATGCATTTATTCACAGACACCTATTTGTGTTGTCGTTGTACTTGATTGCTAGAGCGGATCTCAGCTTTGAAATTTCGTGTCAGTACTCCTTTAAGCGGGTGCATTAGCCCTTCTCACGCCCGATTCCTGGCCAATCCCCCCGTGGGTATGTGCCATGCACAGACACCTATTTGTGTTGTCGTCGTACTTGATTGCTAGAACGGATCTCAGCTTTGAAATTTCGTGTCAGTACTCCTTTAAGCGGGTGCATTAGCCCTTCTCACGCCGATTCCTGGCCAATCCCCCACGTGGGTATGTGCCATGTCCAGCGGCCAGGCAGCGCGCGCCCATCTCCCCCCGTTGCCAAGGAAGACGAGGAGATTCCTGGCCAATCTTCCACGTGGGTATGTGCCATCTCCCCCCGTTGCCAAGGAAGACGAGGAGCGTGCGCACCCGCAGCTGTTGCTATGTGGACGGAAGGCGGTCAACGGAATTCAGGGTCGCTTACAAAGTGCATTCGCACTTAAAAGAATGAGGGAGATGATCCCCTGGAGCACCCCGCAGCCATTCATGAAGGAAATGGTGTCGTGGCGGCCGGATCTGATCTCGTATGTGCGATTAGCCAAGAAGATTCGTACGAAATTACTCGCATAATCCTCCCCGAGGGCATCGAGAACCGATGAGTGTGAGATGGTGTCAAAAGCCTTTTCTAAATCAATAGCAACCATAATGTGTGGCCGCTTATACCTGCTTGCTCGCAGCAACTTTCGAAGAAGGCAAAGACTGTCGTGGGTGCTCAAGTTTGTTCGGAAGCCCTTCTGTTCCGGGAAGAAGTAGCAGTTTTCTTCTTCCAAGTGGTGATTGAGGCGTGTCGTGGCCATCTGCTCAATCAACTTACACATGGTAGACGTGAGCGAGATTGGGCGCAAATTTGCAATCACTGCGGGATCCTTGCCTGCTTTGGGGATAGGTACCGGGACAGTGTGCTTGAGGGCTGCAGGAGCGATGCGGCTGATCTATATCTCGTTAAGTGCTTCAAGAATCTCCTGTTACTGTACTACAGGCACAATACGAAGTGCAGACCAAGACACTCCATCTTTACCTGGTGTGCTAGATTCATTGATTTGATCAAGGGCAACCGTGAGCTCAGTGGAAGTAGAATGCATCACAATTTCGTCGCTGTCGTTCACTGGCTCCAGACCGTAGATAGAAGGGGGTGGTTGAGACGGTAGTTGTGGAAAGAAAATACCCGTGGCCTCTCTGTCGAGTACCTCAGGTAATTGCCCAGTACAGAGTATCACCGTGTCCACCGTATCCTGCAGCTGGGTACGCCAGGCAAGGCTTCGGAAGGTGCTCCTGAGTTTGCGGGCATCGGCTTCGTAGGAAAAAAGAGTCGGAGTAATCTTCTTAACACTGCGGGCCAGGAGCTTCGTGTGCTTCATAATGTGCGCTATCTGGTGGTGGAGGCGCACGAAGTCGACTAAGTACGACCTTTTGTCCGATAGCGCTCCGGCAAGTCATCACAGACCTTCCATATGTTGATCAGGTGTCGGTCTGGAGCAGGGGTGTTCTGCTCTACTTTAACGACCATCGTAGCAGCGTTTACAGCAATCGAAATGTGGTTTATCAGAGATGTGAGTGAGTCTAAGCTGGGGTGGGGATGTCTTTCTGGCTCCAGAAATTGTAGATCCCTGAAACGGGGCCAGTCGACATACCGCATCTGTTTGGTAATTGTCCGCACGCTGCGGGAAGCGGGATCCAATTGGGATAGTGGTCATTTCCCCAAGATGAAGACTCGCATGTCCACAGTGACACCGTGGAAGGAGTGGTCCAGGTAAAGTCAGGAATGGTGTCCCGCCGAATTGGTGAGTGCACTAGCCGGGTGGGGTAGCCCGCAACTGGCGCATCCAGTCGAAATTCGCTCCCGGTAATTGAGGACGCACATAGGTTGATGCCACAACGAAAGTTCTGGGGCCAAGGGACACTCGCACATCTACTACTTCCTGAACATCGTTGCTCATGCTCTCAGTAGGCACTTGGCAGTGAGATGTTCCTTTCGGAAGATACAAGGCTGTCTGCTGGGTAACTGCTGTGGTGAACGGTTAAGAACGGTTGGCGTACCGAATGGTGGGGACCTCGTAAGAGCGGTAGCATTCTATTTCCGGGACTTTGGCTTTCGTCTCCTGGAGTAGGACCACCAACGGCTCAAAGCCCGGAGATGGGATGCGTTGACCTTGGAAATTCCTATTCAAATTCAACGCGTCCTATCTGTACAGCGGTTTTCGTGAACATCGGCGGCATCACGATGAGGTGGACTCCAGTTCCTTGAGCGAACGTTTGCCGCTGGTTTTTGCGGTGAAACTTCAGAGTTAGGCTTATAATCAACCGGACGCCATTGCGGCTGCTTCCCAATTACAATAGTAGTGATGACTCACCACTCGCGGGACAATTTCATAAGGTTAAAAAGTTCTCAATGACCGGGTTGCAAGTTTCTTCGCAGCATCCAGTATCAAACGACAACCTTTACTGCATTTTACTAGCGAAAAATAGACGCCTTAACTGTGACAACCTTTAATTGCAAGCTGTACAGTCTCACGGCGCCTTGGCACATAACCTTCCTGGTTTGGGCAATCCCGTTGTGATTGAGCAAGAACACTCACCCAGTTCTGTGAATCATCATGAGGAAGGAGTTACCGATTCCTACTTCGCCAATCCAACGCATCGTTCAACAGCAAGCCATGCTAGCTCTGTGACTAACCTTGAAGAGTGCGTCCCACTCAATGGTGAAGATTTATCGGCCACACCCCTTAGGGATCCCCCATACTGGGGAAACAGTTCATGAACCTCTTGTAGGAGAATAACAGCAAGGTTCCCGTCGCCATGCGAGAGAACTTAAAGGGACTGTTCCTCGGCATGCAAGGCATTATTTTCCACCTGAAGATAACCTTTCTCGGGTGGAGGGCTGCATTGAAGAATTACGCGCGAAGCTTGTTGAAGTAACGTATCACTGCGAGTCGCCTCCTGGTCCTAAAGGCACGTTTGTGGCCCCGGCGTCGATGGCTACTTTTGTGGACGTATTCCGTGGTGATTGTGCCAAGCACGCAATTCCTGCTCGCTCCGAAGCCACGCAGCGGACTCCCACTGGCACCTTTGGCCTTCAACAATCGAGTGCCGTTGGCCCAAACGCCCACATGGCATTTTACAGCAACCTAAACGATGTCCTTCTGCGGTCTCCCGTCGTTCCGTATGCTAGCTCGGTGCCAGACACAATCACATTAGTTAAATGTACTTTCAGCAATTACCCCTGCCGCTGCGGTATCGGGCTTATTCCGTCACCCTCGGGCCTCACCGTCGTCTCTGCCGACCGACAGCCCATCGACTACCTTGAAAAGGCCATTGCTTGGACCGTGCAAATTAAAACTGATCTCGAGGTGGCCCCGCCCCCCCGCCTTCGTTTACTGCAACTCAAAATTTCTGGTGGGAACCCTGGCATTCTCCCTGGAATCTTGCGTGCAAATGTCAATGTGCGCAAGAACCTCGCTATTCCTGAAGAAGGCTTCCGACATGGCACACATTTCAGAGACAGCGTGGTGAGCGATGTGCGTATCATCGAGGTATTACCAGCGGTATACGACTTACTTAAAAACGGACCGACGTCTCATAGGCTAGACCTCCTGCCCATAACTTCTACGTCGCCGCCTGCCAGAACTTCTGTTCTTATGGCCATGTGTCCGACCGCTGCGGAAACTATCGCATCACCTGCTGTGTGGAGGTGCACTCAGCAGCTGCGTGAAATATTGGAAACAAGAATAACGTGGTGTGCAGGGAGTATCATGGCCTGGGAAAGATAGATTTGCTCATACTTTTAATGCCCCATGCTGCGACGTCTTAATTACGCGCATTGCTCGACTTCGCCCGAAAGCAATCCACGAGGAAATTCTGCCGGTTTCCCCACCGTCTGCTTAGGTTTTCCGAAAAAAAAAATGACATGGCTCAAGTTCTTACAGGCCAACCTGGATCACACGCGCGCAGCGACAGCCCATGTCGTCTCGTATACTGAAGCCCAAAAAATTGACTTTGCAGTTGTTTGTGAAACTAGTCCCGGAAATTCCTCCTCGTTGATTTACATTCCACCATGGTACAACCACACGGTGCATGGTTGTTTGTCCAAACCCATCTTTGTACATCTTTCCTGTTCATGTGTCACCATTCATCATCGCCCTTGCGTTGAGTGCGGCCGATATTTCTATACTTTTGATAGTAGCATACGCCGCTCGATCAGTGGCTCTGGATCATACTCTCACGTCTATAGCGTCAATATTAGACAGTCAAAATTCTGACAAATCTGTTGATTGCGGGCGATTATAATGCGAGGAATTCGTTGTGGCGCGGTGATGTGGTTACTACACTGCGGTAAGAGTGGGCGCAGTTCATTAGCTCTTGGCAATTGCGGATACTGAACGACCCGAATTATTTGTCTACGTTCGTCACTGACTACACAGAAATGCAGATTGACGTCACATTGACTGCCGGAACAGCCTGATCTGGAGTTTTCTGGACAGTTGCGACACCCCGACCCTGTTGGATCATCGCTTCATCGTGTTTGTTATAGAAGTTGTTTTAATTGAGTGGAAGAAACTGCTAACCAAGCTACCTCGGGCCGTCTTTGCGGGGTGGCCAGTTTTGCCCTTGAGCGCTAGAGGTCAAAACCACACCCCCTTCTGCAAGCGGCCGGCACGGAGCAGCGTCCCGATGGCGGGGAGAGATAGGCGGCAGGGGAGAGACAGGCGAGGAGGGAAAGGAGACGTGTGCGGGACCCGAACGTAGGACGTGGCGGAGGAAGGCGAGGAGGCCACCGCAGTACCGATAAGCGCGCCACGAAGAAAGGCCACGAGGCAACATGCGGCGCAGAACCGCGTTCGACAGAGGAAGATGAACATCTTCCTGTGGTTCCCCGCACAGCGGCGAGGATTAAACAACGCCGTGAGGCGAAAAAGAGGAAACACGCTACTGTTGCGTGTAGCTTCGCTACCTTGAAGTCTTGCACATTAGTGTGAGCTTCCTTCATTTTTAATTGGACTTTAAAGGAGCGTTTGACTCCACTTGGCACCCATCGTTGCTGCACTTCCTGCAAGCACATCGCTGCCCTTCTAACATTTACCGCTTGCTCGAACCATTCTTACATGGAAGGTCCGCGCATTACAGTAGTTATGCGGGGAGTGTGCGTGTCGAGACAACCATGGGCAGCCCGCAGGGCTCATATTTGAGCCAGCTATTGTTGAACATCGCGATTTATTGCCTATTGTGCCTTCCTGTGCCACCTAATATGCATATTGAGGCCTACGCTGACGATACAGTCCTAATCAAGGGAAGTACCCGGCGAGCGTTTGATAAACTCGCCAAGGATACTCCAGAGAAATATAAGAAGGGGGCAAAGCCTTCATTGCAATCAAACGTGTTATTTTCTTAATAGATGAGTCCGGACAAGAGACACATTTAAGAATATGCACAGTTCTCGCGAGTCCTGGACTTATTCTTGGATGGGTCGATCATCCGGACTGTCCATAATCCGGACCCATGAGTGCATGTGTGCTTGAGTACTTATGAGTGCATGTATTCATGAGTGTAGCATTCGCGAATACTGCACTCATGAGTACATGCACTCGCGAGTGCATGCTGACGACGCCTTCGACTCCACAACGGCGTCTGATTCATCCGCGGTTGTGGCCTGCGTTGCTTATATGTAAGTGTGCTTTTGTTAGTCTCCTATAAGACTGTGATGTGAAAGAGGCGCTGAGGCAGAGTTTACAATTGCTCAACTAATGATTCCTCAAACAATGCTTGATATACGGCGCGTTTATAAATATACTAAAAATTCACCGCAACCGTGCCAATCTTTCTTAGCTGCCCACTAAATTGGCGACACTTGTGTTACTCAATTAGTCTATATACCTAGATCAGCGCTTCAATGCAAGTCTTAAATAAAAGCTAAAATACCGATTCAGTACGAGTACAAGAGAGTACAGATTGAGTGCGGGTGTAGGCGAGTACGAGTGAGTACAAATTGAGTATAAGTGCAAGTAATTACAGATTGAGTACAAGTACAAAGGAGTACGATGAGTTGAGTACGAATGAATACGAGTACTTGTGAAGACATAGGTGTTTGACAGCAGGGGCCCAATTCTCCAAAACGGCGCTGTCATTTCGCGAGTGACGTCATTTTGGCGTCAAATTCGAGCAAGACTGTGGCCTTCCACGGTGCTGGGGGAATGGAGCAGAGGAACTAGCCAATCAAAGAGCAAGCTACGTTCCCTAGCGTTGTCCCTATAAAGCCTTCTAGGGAACGTTGCCCGGGGAGGTTCGAGACGGAGCCGCAAGTCGCCACAGATAGTGCACACCGCGCTCTTGGAAAGGCGAAATTTGCGCGCAAACTCCTCGTCGCTCAGGGCGAATGTGTCGCACGGCGTGTGTTGCCGCCTTAGCCATCGCATTTGCCGTCTCGGAGCTTGCGGAGATTGCTGCGCCGCTAACGAAGAGGCAGGTGCACCGCCATGTCGAGCGAGATACACCGATTTAGGCGCGGTTTACGGCAGCGTTCGATTTACCGCGTACTGCCCGTACTGGTGCAGCCGCGTACTGGCGCACTGGCGCAGCCCAAGTGCGCCTGGCGGAAAAATGTGCGGCATATGTTTGTTCCATGCGCCCGCGTAGTTATTGTGCCGTTCGAGTTGACAGACGGGTACATCCATCGGTGACAGCGTGAAAATGTTTGTTGAAATCAGGTTAAGCTACATCGCCGAACGATTTGGCGCGAACGAGCTTCGGGTTTTACAAAAAACAGAGGTAAAAACAATTAGCAGATGCCAAGCGCGAACGCAACCGCCTCTGCACCGCGCAGAAGCCACGCACACCTTCGCCGGGAAGCGAGCGCTGTTTGAAACGACGCACTTCCCCCCCGCATCGTTTCTGACCGCCTTATGGCGTGCAGTTGATTGGCATTTGACGTAGTCAATTACGGCATTTTGTCTTTCAAATCATATAAAACGGCGTAATAAGTAGGTCACGGGCTATGAGCGACTGCTCCGGGGTACTTTTCCGGATGACGCAAGGCGTGACGACATTTTGCACAGGGCCAATCATGTGCGCCCCCAAGGTCGTCGTTTCAAAACGAGGGGCAAGTGGCGCGCGCCTTTTCCTTAGAGAATTGGCCCCCAGGGGAGTGATATTGTAAATGAGTACGTGAAGGATAACTACCATTCATTTTTAGTACGGACCAGCTTCTTGAGCCTGAGTTTCAGTGAGTGCAGCATGAAGGAAAGATATTGTCGTGGAGTTCTGTGAGGTCTTTATATTTCGCCGACCTATATCAGTACCCCACCTACAAGATACACCTACGTGTCTCCTTATCCACTTCAACCAGCCCATGCTGTACGTGTAACGTGTAACTATACATGTGCGTACAAAGTGGCCCTCCCTTTCTCTGTTCCCTCGCCCCAACCCGCCAATGTTGTTAACAAGGGTGTACTGTAGCACACCTTCTGCACCTATACAAGCGTGCGGGCTTCTAGGTTGTAAGTTACTCATATGAAGACTGGTCCTCCAGTAGAAACATCAGTAAACCTGTTGTTTAAAGCATGAGACAATCATTTGCTCAAAAAATATTTCTTCTGGCTCCTCGACAAGTTTTTTCCACTGCTTATATATATATATATATATATATATATATATATATATATATATATATATATATATATATATATATATATATATATATATATATATATATCAGGATGCCGAACCAGAACAGAACTTAAAAAATAAATAACCGTTATTGGTTCACGATAGAACAGTTCGACCATACTCTTTACGTATCATCAGCTTAGTGATCACCCACGGACGTTTACCCTTTAGATCAATAACAACATTATAACGCCATCTCCAAACTTGGTCGCAGCTCAAGGAAGCAAGTGCCCACCAATATTGAAATCGTGTGTATCGGCAGGCCGCCCGCAGAATATCCCACTATTGGCTGCGTGCAAGTGAAATAAAACGCTTGCTTCTCACCTCCAAGTACAAGTCTCGCTGTAAATATACAAGCATTGCATATCAACGCAGAACGAACGCTAAAGTAACAAAGCAATAGGTTTTTAATGATTACCTTGCTAAATATTCTACTTTTATGTATACCACAACAAAAACAAAATTTTAAGATTCAATTTTTCTTAACGAGTTGTACTTCCTTGGCAGTGGAATGCAGTTTTGTGTATTGTCCCTCCTAATGCATTGATAAATAAGACACTAATTGTGCCAAAAAAGGGCAAGGACTAGTGGGTTATTGGTCGCGGGGGGTGGTGACAAAACCATGCCTTCAAGCAACCTCCAGCGCTCGTCTCAATGCTCAAACGTGCATCGACGGGACAGTGCTTAGCATTGCAACGTCCGACTACTCTGAATTAGGTAATTGCATGCCGCTAGGACTGGGCGAACTAAATCTTGTCTTTAGGCTTTACATATCGAGCATTAGGTCCGGTAATTTTCTGGATAAATCAATCCTAAATTTCAGGTAGCACAGATTTAATTAGTTTAGAGCTGCCTCCAGGTGGCTTGCTGCATATTGTTCAGGGATTTATGAGCGGGAGGGTATTTATTTATGTGTAGGCGGTAGTCCATAACTATCTGATGGTACGTTTTCATGCGTACCCAGGCCGATCTGAAGGGGAAGTCACACACATCCCGATTGTCAGAAAAGCCCGTGCAATTAGAAAAATATGAAGGGGGAGGCAGGCCGTCAGACTGCTGCACCGAGATACAGCGACCCACACCCTAAAAGGGCCTACTTGCCGCATTTCAAAATTCCTGGGGATGGAGAGGGGTGCATGGCGCTTTCATACCGTGATATAATCGCACTTACATTGCTCTTGGCAAAGTGCCGCCCCACCAATTCATTTCTCTATAGAGGGGAAGCCGACTCTATAGAGGCTCGTTGCATAAAATAGTGGCTGGAAAGGACGTTTACGATTTAGTAGACAACTGTCCGAATTTTTGCACCATTTCTTGTAGATTGTTACTGTTATAAAAACACAGGTAAAATTTCCTTTTCCTACGTGTGAAAGGAAGCTCCATACCGAAGTCGTCTGAGTTCGTGGATAGCGAGATTCCCCTGCTGCATCTACTTACACGCTCTGCATGGGAGTTCAAAGCAACCATAACCTCAAAACAAACCGTGAGCTTGTTTTATTTGAAAGTAATAGCATTCCGTAACGCTACCTACGCTATACCTGCCCTTCAGGATGTTGCATTCCCCAAAGCGGTAATAGCTATTATCGCTTTCGTGAATGCAATAATAATAATAATGCAAGATAATAACTAATAACTAATAAGTTTCACTCTAACCAATGTAAGCGGAAACGTAATGTAGGAAAAAGATTTATGAAGCAGTTAATTTTATGTTAGCAATAAAGAGGTACGGCAAAACAAGATTCCAAGCACCACTAAATCTCACAAACCTGATTTTTAGCTGTCACTTTGGTCGGTGGTTGCAGTCACATAAACAAGTCCATGTGATGCCACAAAAGCTACGTCAGAAATTGCCTCTTGAACGGCAACTTCATTTTCCCGATTATCTAGCCAAATTGTTCAAAGCTTCCATCATAATCGACATCGTGGCTATCGCGACAAAGCTATATCTTGTATGAACCAAACATGTATTTGTTTGGTCACGCTTCATTTGAACTAGAAGCTATTTTTTTCGCACTTAGCTATAACTAATAGTGCTGAACCGGTTCGCGAACCGGTTCGGAGTAAACTTCAGTCGAACCGGAACTGAATCGCAACCAAATTATTCCAGTTCAATCGTAACCGGCACACACACACACACACACATATATATATATATAAATATATATATATATATATATAGTGGCGCTGGCTACCACCTCCAAGCACAGGAAACAAAAATACCTAAACATAAATACCCCAGAAAGTGGAGGGGAAAATCGCCCCGCCGGTAGCGTAGTGGTTATCGCACCAGACCGGTATTCTGGAGGTCGTGGGTTCGGATCCCACCTTGCGGGCATTTTTTCTCCACGTTCTTTCTTTATTTCCAAATTCTTTATCTGTTTAAATCAACTACCACATCCTCCCCTTTGCTTTCCGAGGTTTTCTTGACTACCAATTCTTATTTCTGTCTTATTTTCAACAAGCCCCTCATTTCCCATTCTGATTCGCCACATATATATATATATATATATATATATATATATATATATATATATATATATATATATATATATATATATATATATATATATATATATATATATATATATATATACATACATATATATATATATATATATATATATATATATATATATATATACATACATATATATATATATATATATATATATACATACATATATATACATATACACATATATATGGCATGGTTAGATAAGGAGGGGCTCGTTGACGACATACACATAGATAGGTCAACAGTCTTCAACTCTAAGGACGCATACGGGAATGACTAGGCTTTTTTTACTACGGTTCGTGAAGTTAACGGTTCTTTTTTTTAATTTACGTAACAAGGACAGAAAGAAAAACACGCGCCCAGAGTGGGGAGCAAACGGGTTCGCACTCTGGGCGCGTGTTTTTCTTTCTTTCGTTGCTACGTAGACTTCAAAGAACTCTTAACTCCACCGACAGTAGTAAAAAAAGCCTAGTCATTCCACTACGCGTCCTTAGGCGTTGAAGACTGCCGACCTATCTACCGGTATTCTGGAGGTCGTGGGTTCGGATCCCAACCGGCGGGCATTTTTTCACCACTTTCTTTCTGACTCAAAAAATTCTTCATCTGTTTCTATGACCCACCACTTATTTCACCGAGCCCCTCATTTCCCATTTACTGATTCGCTATATATATATATATATATATATATATATATATATATATATATATATATATATATATTACGCAGGGGGCGGGGGCCCTTCCTGTGTACGTGCGTTCGTGTGTGTATTGCACATGACAAGGCACGTGCGCTGCACTTTATCCCACACCCGGCTGTGCAGCTCATGAGGCAACTCTCGCGTCGCTGGTAGGCTCCTGAGCCCTTTGATGTCAGCTAGCTGCAACCTACTCTGTTCTTTGTAGGAGACCAAGAAGGCTTTCGCTTCGCCTTCTACAGTCAAGACTTTTACGGGCGACTCATCCATACAAATAGAAAAAGAATAGGGGTAAGTAAAAGCGAGGAGCGGCGGAACCGAGACAGAGCGTTCAGAAAAGCAGGAAAAACATATGCATTGCTTCTTTCTCGGCTTTTCTTCTTGATCTCTGCGACGGCCCCTGCAACACTTGCCCGGGCCCGGCCGTTCTTCTGCCGCACCACCGATCACTGAGCGGACACGCCGCCGGCTGTTCCCTGTCCGGGTACGTGGGTGGCCATTCAGCATCGCATACGGGCACAGAGCCTCTCTATCTCAACCTCCCCGCCCTCCAGCGAAGCAAAGGCGAACAGCCAGCGAGATATTCCCGGAAACATGATCCCCTCCAGCGCAGATGCAGAAAAAGGGTTCATCCGAGCAGCCAGCGTCAGCGCACTTTGCATGTGCCTAGTTTGCATGCATGAGCACACCGCGTAAACACGTCCATCGGAAAATTTATTCGCGATCACGCTGCCTGAAGAGCTGTGTGTACGTTCGTGTTTTTATCCCTTGTACTTCAAAAGCGAGCGTCTCGGGAATTAGCCACCCTAAACGTACAGATTAACACGTACGGTTAACAACTGTTCGGAGCCGATCGAGAGGAACGGTTGGCGCTCGTTTTATTTCTTCAGTACAAGCAGGGCAGCTGCATTTCGCGTCGATTCTGAACGTAAGTACACTGCAAACAGTAGAGATTAGTGTCAATGCACCTACGTAAACTGGCCCCATTATACATGGTTCCGGTGATTTAAAAAGGGCTTTGTTTATCCACACACATGCACGCACGATATGTATTAGATCTCGATAGCCCAACCCTCGGATGCCATTGCCTTAGACGACTCCTCAATTTTTATGCACTGAAAAGCCATACTTTAACGTTTTTTTTATATCTTAACTGCTCTTCTGATGAAGCAATTTTTTGTCTAGCTACAAAAAAAATGCTATGGGGGCAAGGAAGCAGAATGTTGCTCCACGCCTACAGGCATAGCAGATATATAAGTATACTAATTTATATAGTTAGTATATATATTTATATATATTAGTACATTTATGAAAACGTTTCGGAATACGTGTGTGTGTGTTCTAATGAAGGCAAGTCCCTTGCCAATACGTGAGAAAACCTATCCTTGGTAGTGTTCGTGCCGTGTGGTCGACTATTTCCTCATACTATTTCTACGAACTCTTCCTTAGTTATGTTTATATATATATATATATATATATATATATATATATATATATATATATATATATATATAGCGGATCAGAATAGGAAATGAGGGGCTCGTTGAAAATAACACAGAAATAAGTGTTGGCAGTCAAGAAAACCTCGGAAAGCAAAGGGGAGAATGTGGTAGGTCATTGAAACAGATAAAGAATTTGGAAAGAAAGAAAGAAAGTGGAGAAAAAATGCCCGCCAGGTGGGATCCGAACCCACGACCTCCAGAATACCGGTCTGGTGCGATAACCAGACCGGTTTAATACAAGTGAAAACTTTCAAAATCCATATACATCAAGTACTGCTTGAAAAAAGTCCACCTCGAAATTAAATTTAGAGTTGAAATGTTCGACAACCTATCCGCAGTGTTCTATTTTTATACCTCACATGCGTGTTTTGTTAGGTTGTGATAACATCAGTTCATATACAAAAAATTCACAGTTGTAATTATATTGTTTATGCAATGCCATGAACACAAAAAATCCTACTGTCCTCCTGATGTGATACAGTTTCTTATTTCTTTTCCGCAGTTATTTACAGTTCTTTTATTTTTTGTGAAAATTGCAAACAACTGTACCATTCGATGCCGCTACAGCTGTCGGGTGGCACAACCCAGTTAGGCATGGTTTTGCTTTTCGCCATGTCACCCAAGACAATTGTGACGTTGTCTTCAAAGAAATAAAGTCAGGAAGAAGTTCTTCAAAGTTCTCTTTTAGTACATTTATTTAGGAAAAAAACAAAAAGTTTTGCACAAAAATAAATGTCGCGCATGACCGGTTTATGTGCTGTTTTCTGCGCCGTCATGAGAAGGTTGCCTCGAGTATTGTTTAATGTATACCGTTAAAATTGTGCTGCATACCCACCGTGAGAGCAAAAAAAAAAAAAAAAACTGGTTATCTTGGAATTATTTAGGTAAAACTTCCTTTTGCTAAACTTTTTCTACTTATGTCAGGGTCACTACGTTTCGCGTAGTGTATAGCTGTTATTATTATACTGCTCTTTTGTGCTTTGTCATTGCTTTATATAACCAACAATTGTGCTGATATAGTTTGCCTATGCTGCCGTTTTGTTTGTTTGAGGTTTATAATTTGAGTGTCTGGTTGTTGTATCTGCTTCGTTAGTGCTGCTGCCGTTGTGCTACATCAGGGAAGAAGCCTCGTCAGGCGGCTCGATCGGGCTCAAACGTTCGAATGGGCTCAAACGCCTTTGGCCCCGTTTTCATCGGCAGAAGATGGAAATTTATACTATTTTGCGTTATGTACTTGTAATTTGCCTAAACAAACAAACAAACAAACAAACAAACAAACAAACCGGCTCGGCGTAGCTTGTACCAACTAGTAACGTTGGCTTGTACAAAGTGTGATCGTTAGTGGTTCCCCAAAGACCTTTTCTCCGGTAGTCATACACCGTCAGAGAGAGGAATGGCTCACTGTCTCCCGTGGCCCATTAAGACACCGCAATGGATTGTGCTCATGCCGGTGCGCCAAGGGGATCCGCCGCGCCAAAGACTACGGCGGCGTTACCCCTTCCCGTGACGCCAGCGCACGCGCATTCCTGGACGACGCCGGGCGCTCCTCACGAAGCACAAGCTGAGGTGCGCTCATGCTGGCTCAGTTGATTGATTGAGGGCTTCAACGCACCGACGCTACAAAGGGGATGAGGCGCGTCGTAGTGGAGGGCTCCGGATTTATTTTGACCTACTGGGGATCTTGATGTGCGCCGAAATCTCGAACACACGGGCGTTTTCACTTCTCGCCTCCACCAGAATGCTGGCTGAATAAATTAGTTCGAGCGCAAATACTGTCACATGCGGCTGGTTATTTGTGCGCGATCACGAAATGGATTATTGACGTTGACCGAACGTGGCCATTGTCGGATCTTTGTGCTCTTCCGTACCCTAAGAGCCAGCTGCAGTCCGGCAGTGACCACGAAGCATCTCCGCACACCCACGCTACTACCGCGGTTGTGCCCAGCCCTTGCGCCACTCCAATTTTGGATTCGGATCCCACGGTACACCCACTAATGTATATATAAAGCAATTTCATGGTTTTTCCCAAACAGCGCCAAATGGGGCGTGTGTAAATTGGGAATCTAATTACTCATTCGTGCAGATTCCCCAATGTATGTCTGACCCAATGTATGTACTTGCCTTGAATGATTGAACGGGGGGAGCAAAGGGGGTTATTTTATCCACCGCTTTATTTACAGCTGCAAGGTATCGTAGGAAGCTACAGCTTTAAAGTCAGCAAAAAACAGTTTTATTATATTTGAGGTATTTCTTTCACCGGAGGTTCTGATGGCTATCTACCCGCTGCGGTGGCTCAGTGGCTAAGGCGTTGCGCTGCTGAGCACGAGGTCGCGAGTTGGATTCCCGACCGCGACGGCCGCTTTTCTGATGTTCTGATGGAGGCGAAAAGGAAAAACGCCCGTGTTCACGAGATTTCGGCGCACGTTAAAGATTCCCAGGTGGTCAAAATTAATCCGGAGCCCTCCACTACGGCGCCCCTCATCGCATGAGTTGCGTCGGCACGTTAAAGCCTACAATTAATCAAATCAATCTGATGGCTATCTGTAAGGTGCCCTTCACGTACCCTTGAGGTATTTTATAACAACCCTTCGCTTTCGGGCACACGACTTAGATGGGCACCTTCCCCAATCTCTTTTGTTGCAGACAACTGCTGGTAGCTAGCTAGCTAGTCGAGTCTGTCCGCCACTAATCATTGTACTCTTAACGATTTTAAAGGTTTAGACACCAGCTTCTTGAAATGCCCCTTCGCAGTCGGCAGTCTGCATTCTGAGTGCCAACTCGGCTTTTGTTCGGGACTTCTGAGACGGGGTTCCGCAGCCGCAATGTTTGCTCTGCCCTCTTGAGCTAAATTGAAAAGTCTAATCGATTTCCGCTAATTGACTTATTTTACACTCGGAGCTTATGGTAGTCAGTTTTATTTATCGATTTCTACTCTACTTTTTTTTTTCCGCTCTCTTTACTTTGACTTAAAAAGTCATTCCCGCGTCGCTCAAAATTATATTTGTGCAGTGCCTTGTAGCTAGTTGATATTTTTTTAACCACTTATGATTCGCCGACCCTCTGATTGAGCTCGTGCGTTCCTGTCCTCGCGTAACCGCTTTTGAGGCCTTACGACCACCGCCACAGTACTGCTCGGGCGTTCGTGAATCTTTCAACTTTGACTCGCAACCACTTCGACGGCCGCTTCAACTGGACGTTGTACCGTACCTACGACTCCGTTCTTGAGCCTGCAATAAGTGAGCCGTTCCTTACATGCATGGGCCACTTCTGCCATAGCAAAATGCGAGCGAATGAACTTGGCGTTTTGGTTCTACAGCGAACCCTTTAAAACTGCCGCTTTTTAACGCCGCGTTGCACAAGCCTCTCTGTCCCATTTATGCCATGTACCGTGCCGTTAAAATATACATTTCTTCCACGTGTTCATACAGCGTTCCCCAGAGTTTCGGTTGACTTCTGGCGTTGTTTGTGGGGCCGTTCTATGTACGCAAAGTCCCCTCTCCCCTTGATCCCTCGCTCTTGTGGCGTGCGCACACCCCACTGATTGCGCTTCGTCATAAAGTTCAAACTTGAGGTAGTTGGTTCTGTAATTATATGTCAAAAAAAGGACTTAAAGCAGGACCAAGAAAGGAATACTCTCCTCAATTACCGGCCGTACCAGTGCCTTTCTATGTGTATTAGTGAGTTGCGGAAAATGACAACAGTTGATAGTGCGCGCATCCTTACGTCTTTGTGTTTTCTTCCCTTGTCTGTTTCAGTTTTAATAGCGTGGTTCAAGAACGCATAACCAACTAGGGCCCGTTTTAGAGTTGCGGAAATTTTTTGCCTCAATGAAACAAGAGCCACACGCCAGCCGTCAGTTACCCTCACAGATAATGATCTAGAAATGCTCACGCACGCGCATAGCCGCTGAGACGAGAGAGGTTTTGACGGGTTGGCATTTTCTTGTTATCAATTCATAACTTTTGATTGCACCGGTGCGTTTTTATGTGTATTAGTGTCTGTTGTGGAAAATAAAAATAGTGCGCGCATCCTCCCGTCTTTGTGCACTCTTCCCTTGTCAGTTTCAGTTTTAATACAGCGCGGTTCAAGAACAAACAAAATCCAATTTCTGCGCATCAACATTTCGGAGCACTAAAGATCCCCCTGGGATCTGATATATCCTGCACCACTCCAACACACCATACCTTATAGGCCAGGTGCTTCTCCACCACGTGCAACCTCCATTTGGTCTTTGGACCCATGACATACATTGCGCGATTCCTTTTCTGAACAAAAACAACGCCTTCAGATACCGCAAACACAGTGTGGTATAGTGCGCACGTGGGTGAGCTCATCCTTAAATAAAGCCTTGTCTCTGTAGCGGGACACAGGTGTCATAACCTTAAGCCGGCAGCCTTTTATGCGGCCGACAGGCTAGCAGTGTGCTTGGGCGGGTGCGGAATTTTTTTGAGAGAAGATTTATGATCGGTGCAAATAACAGCGCGCCGCCACAGTTTCAGTATACTGGTTTCCCAAGTTTGCTAAGATTTTTTGGCGACACAAAAGACACCCGAAACTTTTGACTCGAGAAACAATCTGCATTTCACAAGGGTAATCGCAACGCTTGCACTGGTACCTAGCGTTTAAATTCAGCTCACAAAAGTTTATATGGTCTAGGGAGTATATGTGATCGGACACGATGAAAAAAATTACTATTGATTTCCTCGTTCTTAAACATGAGTGCTGACAACGTGACATTGTTTTCAGAATGCGAGAACTGCGAATATTTTGTCATGCTTGGTACCTGGTGCCACTAAAGTCTCAAAACCCTAACGGAATCCATGCTTTGTTTTCCCTACACGAAATTCTCACGCGTTGCAACATGCGTCCCTGCCTTGGGGAAAAATATAAAAAAAACTTTATACGTAAATCCCACAAGCAAGACCAGAGGGGTCAGCGGCCACGCCGAAACAAAACCAACTGGGCGGCTGGCGCTAAGCAGCCAGTCTGAGCTAAAAAATTGGCCCTGGGCCTCCTGATTATTAGAGTAAAAATAACACTAAATAATCCCTTAAGCTATATTTCGCTAATTGTAAGAACAGGTAGCAAAAGCGATGTTTCCAACGCCGTCTACTCTCCGCGTGAAGTTTATCCCTTGCTTAGGCCGCGTGTTCGTTTGGCTGAATAAGCCGTTCGACACGCTCAAAGGCTACGAAGCTGCAAACCCACTAGCTGAGAAAGCACGTATGGCTAACTTGTATGAAATACCCAAATATCATACTTGAAGGCGGTCGCGATATTAGTTGCGGGACTTTTCACGAAGAAAGCCAAACCACAAACTTCTATTGACCACGCGGCAGTTTAGGGCGCACTAAGAGTAAAATTTTGCGTTAATTTTATTTAACCTCCCATGAAGGTTTGTGCACGTTTCTGAGCCGAAAAACAGAATAAAAATGTGTTACTACTACTCGATAGTGTTGCCAGGAGGGACAGAAGTTTCACACCACCACTGACGCAGCCGCCCTTATATGTATACGACCCACCTCACCCGTCTTTGAATGCTCACGTCACCTGCCTTTGGTGCAGACTACAAAGAGGACTTTGTTTTAACACCCGCATTCTATACCCCTTTTTACTTTCTAGACGTGGGCACCTCAATTTCGGTTTTTGTAACCAGATGCCAGCGCCGTTTATGAAGCGATCACCGCAACTGCCATGCTGGGCTGTTAAGTTCTCCGTTATTTGCGTGCCTCTGTCCGGTGTCCGTTCATTACCCTATGAACCATAGGCGTTTGATGTTACGTTAGCGGTTGCAGTGCTTGTACGTGTGTTCCGTTTTGTTTTTATCACCTCCGTGCGGAAAAACCGAACAGTGAATTTGAGGCCGTAATTCGCTGCTAGACTGGGCGATGGCGGCCCCGGCTGTTGCGAGCCGCCATACAGCAGTGGTGGGAGTGGCGCTGGTGGCACTCCGCAGTTCTGCGATGCAAACGCCACCGGAATTCCGCTGGCTCGCTTAACAATCGATGTCGAAGGGGGGGGGGGGGGGATACGTATTTTAAACGCCACCTGAGTCGTAATGTCCACCGATCAGTCATGTCTACAGAAGCACGGACGTCGAAACGCAATCGTCTTTCTACGCAGTTTCAGTTGGCAGAATTCTTCTAGCACATTCCTACTCCGAGATATTGAACTGCGAAGTTTAATGGCCGATCACACGATTACGCATGTTAGACCGTGAAGACGGGCGCAGGGGTGCTATTCCAGAAAACCCAAGTTTGAGCGAAACTCGGGCAAGGCGGAGCTGAGGTAATAATAATAAGCTCATGGTAATATTTCGAGGTTGGGTTAAAATGCTTTAAAATGCGAGTCATGCTATTTGCTGATTACTGAGGTGACGTAACTGGTCCAGGGCAGCGCGCCCCAAGAAGGCGCGACTTGGGCGTGGCGCATCTTTCAGTGCGCTCTCTCGCTCCACTGTTCCACCAGTGGCTACTGGGGGCAAGCAAACCCAACTACTTTATTTTACGTCACTTTTACTTGATTTTTCTGTATTCACTACAAGGTTCATATATACAGGTACAAGGTTCATATACAAGCTTTTTTTTTAAATTTTTCTTCCTAAGAAGCCGTTTCTGCCGTCGGTGGCTGACAGTGCAATCACGTGATTACGGCCAACTGGCAAAAAAAAGAAAGCGGGTGATGGAAGCGCACCACATTCAATACAGTTGCTGCTTGTATTACGTGATCGAAACTATCCGCTTTTTCATACAAAATCTCTTCGGGGAACTCAAGCCTGCTTACTTGCTTTTACGTAAGCAGACATATTAGGTATTACCAACTTTTTTTTCAGATACATTGTACTTGCATTTTTTTTTTCATGTTTTCGTTTCTTTGTCTCTGCGTGTTCCAGTTTGCAAGCAGACTGGAACACGCCGCAGCTTTCCTAGAATCGGGGTTTTGCGAGGGTTGTATGCACCTGTCCTACTCCGTGACATCACGTTCAGGCTTCATTTTGCACGCACTATTCTACAACTGTTAGTTTTCAAATTCACATTGTTATGAATTTTGCGAAGCGGGAACATTAGCTTCTCAAGGCTCCCAATTTCGGGCTAATCCGACAAGTGGCCGTATGCTACGAAGGAAGGAATTTGCAACGACAACTTTTCAGATTTGCTCGCTTTATTTCTTTTTGCTATTCACCACTCTTTTTCAACGAAGCTCTCCGCAGTCGTTTTTTATAGAGTTCAATTCTCTCACTCCCCTTTCTCATATCCTGTCATCTATTTATACTGGAGGCCAAGTTGCTGGCCCATGCAGGAGCCCATGCAGCCCATGGCCCCTCTATTCCTTCGCGCCCTTCCCACTCTCGGTTACCCGCCCCCTGGCGCAACGTGGTTACTTTAATTCCAAATTCTCCCTTTTGCTCTCTTTCCATGCCCTGCTTCCTGCCATACGAGCGTGACGCTGAACAAAACGCGTGGAAATTTGCAGGGATCGCCTGTGACAATAAACACGCGCCGTTGATTGTATACGTTATACGTATAAGCTATCCCGCAAGTAACGCAACGCCTCAAGAAAAAAATCGCGCCAATCCACCCCGTGAATGTGGTTGGAAAGCAAAGCTGTAATCGGCACCCATAACGATTACACATGCGACGTCACTTAAATTCACTCACATCGCTCTACAAATAGTAAAGCCAGAGAGAACTGACATGCACTTAACCACACCATTTATTACTCCAAAAAGATATTCTTGGTAAGGTTAAATCAATGCATGATGCATGAACGGTGTTTGGTTGAGTTGTATTGGGTAGCACAAGAGTGGAAACTTTTTTTATAAAGTTAAAGTGCGTTCCAACCCGATGTAGACGATTAACTTCTCCGTCTCTGCGCCAGGGACGTAGGCGACAAGATTTGCGGCAGAGAAGGAGGACGATGAGGAAGAAATACTTCTGTTCAGATTTCTGAACGGCCCTGAGTGCAGCCCTGGGGAGGGATTCCTTCTTCTGTGGGGCCCATATGCAGTCCGCGCAGCCTGTGTTCTGTCCACCAGCTGAAGTTGGGTAGGTAGAGAGGGCCTGGACAGCAGCATCTCCCATTGCTCTTGTTGGGTAGTTGACGGAAAGAGAGGAGGTTGCTCAGGGCTAAAGTCGCACACCCCGATTACGGGGTGGAGTTTTCCTATTTCTGAACAAAATTTACATTCAGTGTCGTAGGGATTCGGATGCATTAAGTGAAGACGCGTAGGCTGTGGGAAGTAGCCCGGACTGTATGAGCCGTAGGATAGTTTGTTGTTCTCTGGAAAGGTCAGGGTAAGGCGAAGGTACGGTCTGTCTAAGAAGGCGATAATGCTGGGTTATCTCCCTGAACGTGACAAGCGGTTGACTGTCCTCGAGCAGCTCCTTAGCACGGTGGGTGAAAGCGCAGGCTTGTTCGGTGGGCGTATTTGTTGCCCTCCATTGAAGCGTGAGGCGGTGTCCAGATGAACTGAATGGAAGCGTTTGGGGAGTGGTTTTTTAGCACGCGCAGTGCAGGTCAGGACACCCAACCCGACTGATAATTAGAGTAGGCTCCCTGGGAATCGGTGACTACCCTCCGAACCGATGGTTGAGTAAGAGCTAGGGTGATGGCTGCCTCTTCTGCTGCCGTCATTTCTTGGGTCCTAAGCGAGGTACACGCAAGGAGGTTGGTTTTGGAGGTAGCAACGATGAAGGCGTATTGCTGCCATCGATGTTTGGATGCATCTGTGTAGATAACTGCATGTTCCCCACCGAAGGTGGTGTTAGCTCTTGAGCCCGTGTTTTTCGGTGACCCTCGTCGTGTTAAGGGGTTCAGATTTCTAAGCAAAGGGAGCATCTTTAGTTTTAGTCGCCAAGAGTCTGGGAGTACGTCAAGCGGAGTGACAGTCTGGGCTGCCCAGCCAATCTTGTGAAGCATGTGGTTACCCACCGCTGTTCTGAGTCTGGACCTTCTGGTTAGACAGATGGCCTTCTATCAGCTCTTCCACTGTGTTGTGGAGCCCCGTGCTAAGCAGCCTGTGTGTAGACGCACTCATGAGAAGACCAATGACCTGCTCGACCGCCTTTCTAATCATTATATAATGCATCTCTATGTCTTCCTTGTCGAGAAGAAGACAGGGGGTTGACGTAAGTGACTCTTCAGAGGACACAAGCTTCAATTAATCGAAAGGTACCAGATTTCCTTAGGCCTCGCTTCTTGGTGGCAACTCGCCTGATAATGTGAAGGATTTGTTTAATGCTGTTTTTGAGGCGGTGCAAGGAGACGTCACTCTCGGTGTTAGCCTTGAGATGTAGGCCCAGGATCTTGATGCTGGGGCTTGGAGTGATGGCCTGGCCATCAAGGAGTATTTGAATGTATTCCTTGATTTGGCGTGAGGGCGGACGAGAAGGAGCTATGATTTTTTACGTGAACACTGGAGGCCACAGGCTTTAGCACATTGGCATACTAGAAGTGAGATGCGATGCATGGGTGTGAGCTTCATTTAATTTTTGTAACTCTTAGCACATGAGCAAGGTGCCCACAGGGCCGCTAGACGGGTGTGAGTGGTCGCGTGACGCTTTCACGTGGCATTCAGCGAGAACGCAGAGGGTAAACCCGTAGATGTGCTTGGTGGGTACACCACCTGGATTCCCCGTCTTCGCGTGCTCTCGTAGCTAAATCGGTAAGACAACGCGCTCTCGCTTTGTTCGTCTATTAGTTGCAGGTTCGATTCGCGGCGGTGGCGGTGAATTCTTTTATTTGTTCACGGGAGTTTTCTGGTGACACCAACGGTCGCGAAAGAACCCTTGGGGGGTAGAGGTAAAAAGCTTTGCTTTAAAACTGTCTCCCGCGCTGACGATGACGAAACCCACAGTCATGAAACGCCACGTTTAAGACTGTTTAGCGAGCAGACGATAACTGAAGCGCACGATCCGGCTGCAAACGGATAGACGAGCGGTAGAACCTGCGGAAGCCTTGTCCGGCGGACCACCTAAAAGAAAGGTGAGGTGATAGAAACGCGTCTTCAGCGATCATATTGCGCAGACACCGGCTGACTGTTGACTGGTGGTGGTCGATGGTGCGGTTGCCACCAACGATTCCGTTGCAGGTGCCCGTCGCGTAAAACCACAGAGCACACAACACTTGCATCTTGAGGGTCATCGAATGAGAGCCCCCTCGAAGTCGTCGCAAACGGGACTGCACAACCAATGCACAGAAAACGAAGCTCGAAATTTATCCTTCTGTCGGGGTAGAAATATGACTGCTTACTGCAGCCACTAAAAATTTAATTACTCAATTTTAGTTAGCTAAGTCACCTACTGATTGATTGGTTGTAGAGTTGAACGCGCCGACGCAACGCAGGCGAGAGGCGCGCCGTAGTGGAGGGCTCCGGATTAATTTTGACCACCTGGGGATCTTTAACATGCACCGAAATCTCGTACACACAGGCGTTTTTGCATTTCGCCTCCATCAGACAGACAGACAGAAATTGAACTTTATTAAGTCCGCAAGGTCTTACCTAGCAGACCAGAGGACCGTCCAGTGTAGACGCCGGCCGCACCTGCGCGGGTGGCAGGTGGTTCAGGACCTCCGCCCTAACGCAGGCCTTCTGGACGGTCCGGAGTTGAGTGCAGTAGTCTTCGCTGTTGAGCGCCATGGCCCATTCTTCCTCTGTGATGAGTTCGGCGTCCTCTTGTAACGCCCGGAACTGTCCATAGCATATTGTCACGAAGTCAAAGACGACGCAGTTGTCTTCAAGGAAAACAAGTTTATTGGAGCGAACTTGTGCTCCCCTAACTCAAAGAATACACAGGCGGCGAAGCGGCAATCAACGAAGTGACGCGTGCAGGCGAGCTCCGGCGATTCGAATGCCGCGGCGTCTGCTCTGCAGGCTTTTATTTTTCGGCGCAAGTGTTTCTGGAACCGTCGACTCACATCCAGAACATTGTAGATCGCAGAAGATTATTCTGGGCTAGCGACGTTAGGGCGAAACAGTCTGCTTATCTGAATGTGATAGCCCGTGCGGCATAAAAATAAAGAATGGAAGCCGCGCTTAGCTTGGAACGCAGATAACACAGCCGGGCGTGGCCCGGCAGTAAAAGCAAACAATAAATAAACAATACATGGTTCGTGGCAATATGATCTAAGTTAGAGTAACCTGTGTCGCAGAGGGGAGAATGAGGGTCAATGTATAGGTGAAGTAAGCTAAACCGGCTCCTGGTTGGGAAGGAACCGGTCCGAAGCATTATAAAGGCTGCTGACTGTGGGTGTGTGAGGGCAGGGTGGGCCAGCGGTAGTGTTCTTCGCGTAAGTTGGTTGTGTGTGACTACCTCGTTGAAAGTGAGTAACGCGTCTCGGAACTCTCTGGGGGCCTCGGGAGCTCGGCGTGTTCGATCGCCGCGCCTGGTGATTTCTCGCGCGCGGTCGTGAACGAACTCGTTGGCGTTGGGGAGGGTGTCGTGGACCACGTGGCCCATGTGGGCCGGGAACCATGTGACGTTATGGAACGTCTTTTCTTTTCTTCCCTGTAAAATCCTGGCCGCTTCTTTGGAAATAGTTTCTTTGAGGAAGGCTCTTGCAGCCGAGCGGGAGTCCGTGTAGATTTGCTTGAACCGGGTTTCCGTCATCGCGATGGCTAAGGCGATTTGCTCGGCTGTAGTGGCCTTTGGTGCATAGAAGGACGCCGAAGTGACGAGCTTTCCTTTGACATCCACCGCTGCCATGCCAAACCTGCCCGAGCGGCCGTACTAGGCGACGTCCACGAACAGGGCTTTGGCCGGTTCTGTATTTGCGAGCTGTAAGATGGTTTGGGCCCCGGCTCTTCATGTCCCCTCGTTATATGGGGGTCGTACATTCCTCGGTAAGGGGTCTACCTGGAACGTTTCCCTCACCGTTCTGGGGACCTGTGCAGTGTGACCCACAAAATCTTCGGGCATGTAGCCGATGTCTCTGAGAATTTTCCTGCCAGCCCTGGTGGAGAGCAGTCTTTGTTCTTGCGCGGTTCTTTGCGCTTCTGCGATTTCGAACAATGAATGAACGTGGATGCCGAGTTGTTCGAAATTTTCCGTGCTTGCTCAGAAATGAAGCCGCCGCGGCAACGCGTGAAAATCGGACCCACGACCTCGTGCTCAGCAGCGCAACTCCTCAGCCTCTGAGCCACGTTACGTCCCCGGCATCAATAATTAACACCCAATTATCGGTCACCCTGGGCGCATAACCTCACTGTAGAGGTGGCCTTCGCGTAAATCTAAGCGCCTTATTAAAAGAAAAAAAAACCTGTAGAAATAATTTGATCACCCTATATAAGGGATGTACGGTCAGGATGACACTTTACAAGAAAAGCGATACATTCCCGATCCGAAACGGAGTAAGACAGGAAGACACCATCTCGCCAAAACTGTTCACAGCATGTCTGGAGGGGGTATTTAGAAAGCTTGACTGGCAAAACACAGGATTAGGGGTGAACGGAGAATACTTGAGTCATTTGTGGTTTTCAGACGACATAGTTTGTGATCATGATTGGCCTTACTCCGCGCAGAGTATGCGCATTGTCGCTCGGAGCCGATCTTCGTGGACTCTTGGTTTGTACCATGAATGCTATAAACGATCATCAAGGGCTGTGTGTAATTATAGTACTCTCCGTGACGACGCATTAGGATGAGAAACTTTTTTTATGCGCGTTGCGTGCAGGTTGAGCTATTTTCCAAATAAAACGTTCGCATATCTCGAGCTGCGTTACCACATTGTGCTGCCTGCTTATGTTTCAATCGTCCAGCAGTGTAAGATGAAAAAAGTTATCCAAAAACATAACTGTAACCGTTGCTTTATGAGAACTTTCCCTAAAACAACTAAATAAAAATTGGCTGCTAGGATGACTCTATTGTTGCGCTGAGTTTAATTTATTTGCTAGATTAGTTAGCTCACGGTGAAGTTACAAACTTTGTAGAATTCCCGTCTGCGGTGAGTACATGGGTATCTACAGAAGGAGTTTGGTTAGAGGAAAACGGATATAAATGTTTTTATTGGAAACGATATAAAATATCGTTTGGCAGTGGATTGTGTTCGCCTAAAAAAAGTAAATAAAATTTTGTAATTTTATAACGTTAGGCTGGAAGAAAAAGGGGATTTTTCAACGCTAACCGGCTGTAATGACCGAGCAATGTACGTTGTTTTAAATTGATTTCAAGGAACGAGAATAGATCATAATGTTCTATTGTTAGGGATAAATTTACTTCTAGCTTTGAGTGGTTCCCGTTTTGTCGCCGTTGTCACAGCTTTGCGTGTGAAAAAAAATGGATTTTTCTCCATCCATTGCCCTCCAGGTGCATTAATTTGGCACGAAAGTTTGTCGTGAGGACGAAGTTTCTTGCCATTTATCTACAGCATCCATCGTAGTCTTAACTTAGTGTCTACGGGCAAGCTATGCAGCTAAAACATGTCGCAAGTGCACTGAATTTTCGCAACTATATGTCGTCCGCATATGCTGTCAGCGACTTTCGCTATGTTTGCTCCCACAACTCACGACCGCGCAGTGCTAGAAATTAAGTTTGCGCCTTCAAAGCGTTGCGGCACAGTCTAACACAGTTGAAAGTTACGCAAAAACTGAGCAGGCGATGGCAAACACGGCGCAACTATGCAGAAGAACACGCCGCGCCGAGCGATATTAACAGACCTGCGCACCCAGGCAACGCTGGTCCGCCGGAAGCGGAAGGCGCGAGAGCTTCCGAGATTCGTGGTTTGCGAATACTTTCCTCCCCTCCAGGCTGCTTAGGAAAAATGGTGTATACGACATCTCCCTTAACCAATACCCCACAACCTTCCCCTCTTTTCAGGCTCCCTGCACATTTGTACCACCCCGTGTGGGAATCCTCGAATACCACCCGCCTCCCATTCCTTCGCCGTCAACAGAGCGGTGGGAGTGCGAACTCAGCAGCTGGCACCTTGAGGGTCAAGAACAACCAACCGGACTTATCGCACAGCTCGTGGCTTTCTAAAATAATAAAAGACCAACCACTTGTCTTCTTAATTCCGACCTTGATATGGCTAGGGTTCCGGGCATTTTACCTGTGCGTGCGTAAAAACGCCTTGCGGCCAAACCAAATTTATCGCGAGTGCTCAGCAGTAAACGGCTGTAACACTTGCTTTACGAGAACTTTCCCGAAAACAATTAAATAAAAATTGGCTGCTAGGACGACTATATTGTTGCACTGAGTTTTATTTACTTGGCATATTAGTTAGCCCACGGTGAAGTTGCAAACTTTCAGAATTCCAGTCTGCTGTCAGTACGTGAGCATCTGCGGAAGTAGCTTGGTTAGAGAAAAAACGGATATAAATTTTTCTGTTGGAATTTTCCCTACAACTAACTCACGATGCACCTCAAAGACGCCTCTACCGATTTTCATTTCATTGTCACTAATACTTTGTACGTTCACAATGCTGTTGTGAATGTTGTGCAATCCCGGTCTGTTGTTAATACATACCGTAAAGTTCCAAGAGAACGCCCTTCCCTGAACATTTTCCAGCCCCCTTTAGGGGTGAAATATTCAATTTACTAAAGACCCCAAGATCGCCTACCCCCGAAAATCGCGCTAGCTGCGACGCCTGCGAAACACTGGTGAGCTCCCTCCGCGAAAACGTCCCGCAGCCGCTAACACAGCGGATGTCTCGATTTTGAACAGAAGAGACCCAATCTGTCCGGCTTTTTTACTTGCTATCTCCGCAGGTTGGCGGTACGGCCACTTGTTTGTAACTTTTCGCACCTGACCCGAAAGTTCTCCCATCCCGTATTTTTCCCTTGATATCTCTGTAGTTTGGGTAGGCGTTGCTTAGGAACTTTACGGTAGGCATATATAGGGACAGCATGTTTACAGAATACTACCTAACTCATTTTATAACGAAATTTTTACAACAGAAATTACATGACAGTTGGCAGCTAGCGCAACTCTATCACTACAGTGGATTTCATTTACTCGTAACGATTAATTATATCACAATAATTGAGTTCATACATCTGTTCGAAATTATGTGTCACCTCTGTGTCGTGTGCTAAACAGCTTCACTGTTCATCCAACTCCATTCAGTTGAATGACTCATTATTTTCTTGTTCTATTTTTTCTTCTCCTGGAATAAACGTTTTCCTCACTCACTGACTGCTACTCTAATTACAATAGAATTTAATAAACTTCCAAAATACCCATTTCAGTGCCCAAATTTAAACTATACTGCAGCTGGCATGTGGGTACATGCACGCCCAAAGTTGGATCTCAAAAACAAAATTGGCGTCCCCCGCAACATTTAGCAACTGGCATTACGCGCACCATATGATGTTGAACATTGTCAGGACTCAAGGTATCGTCATTTTAGTAGACTCAACCCCCACCCCCCCTGCCCCCAATCTTGTTGTTCACCCCCTTCCCATCCACATTCACGCTAGTGGCTTCCACTCTATGTCCTAAATACTGGAGTATGGCAGAACCCTTTAGTTTAGCAGCCCCAAATTTTGCGAATTTACCATACGGTTCACGTTCGCAGCCACAAAGTTTGGCAAATCGTTCGAACCGAAGTGAGGCATCAAGGGTTCTAAGCAGCCATGCGAGTTTACTCATAGCTTTCATAGTTTGGCAAACGGCGTGCGCGGCGCTCAGCGTCACTTTAAGTACAGATCACTTTAGGGGCTTAGCCTTGCCGTCGTAGCTCTCTGTAAGGCGTAAAGCTCGACTGCTGGAATCACGGGGCGCAGCGAGATAACGGACCAAAGTGGAGCCCGGTGTACCGTCGTAGCGGCGTCACAGAGGCTTCGAGAACCAAGCGGTTTACATAGTCAATACCATTCGAAACTTGTGAACCGCTGGCGCTTGTCATACCCGTTGTTAACCGCAATGAAAACAGCAGGCAAAATAATATACATTTCAGGCAAAATATACGTAATTAACCGGCAGCGCCCGCGTTCATTTAGGAACGCAGGTTGGGTTGGTTTTTATGACAGTATGCGAAAAAAGGTGGCAGTGCAAGAAAAAAAAAATCGCTCGTTCCAAACTGCGCACTAAGGCGACGGGGGCGCCGGCACGTGAAGGATTAAAAGCAAGCATAAAAAGAACAGAACTCCCGCTGGCGCTGTTTCTGACAGGGGCGCGCGAGCACTGCGAAGGCAAGAAATTTGAATTGCATTGGGCAAACCTTCGTTCCAGTCATCAAGAGAGGAGTGAGACCAGGCGGCGAAGAGCGTGATGGGTGGTAGCAGTGAGCGGATAACGGCGCTACAGCCCATTATGGCGAATCACTGCTCTGCACTTCCGACAGCTTTTACGTTGAGTGGAACGGCTTTAATTTTAGGGGCGAAGCTCCTAAAGCCATGGGTATGTCCATCCCTTGTGTCTCGTGGTACGTGACCGCCGCATGCTTTCGGAGATGTCGCAAAGTGGGCCGCGTTGCACGCGCAAGAACCGGCTGCAACCGGCAGCGCAAACTCGGCACCGGGAGCGCGAGCTTGTCTGTGTTCGCCAACGGAGGCGCGAGCGCACGTGCACTGCGAGGGGGAGATCACGCAAGAGATCACGCCACGAACGCAGGCAGTCGTTGTCGGAGATCGAACGAGACGCAAGGACCTTTGCTCGTTTCCTCTCATCTTGTTCGGGCACAAGTTCGCCTTAATATCTCGTCTAGAAAGTCGCGCTTAAACCGCGCGTCGGCAGCTTCGGGCTGAGCTCGCTTGATGCGTTTTGCAGCCGCCTCGCGAGCTCTCACTGCATCGGGGTTTGCCTGCCGATACGAGCGCTTGCTTGCAGCCTCACGAACCCTACAACAACAACAATAAACGAACAAGAACAAAATAAAAGAACAAAATAAAAGTTGATTTGTACAATGTACGCACACAGTCTTATGTCTTTCTTAATGATGTAATGGGCGAACTTTCACGGGAGAGTTACGGTTACCGATGATCTCCCCCTCTCGAGCTTCGCCCCACTTATCATCATTCATTCCGTGGATATGGCGTGATTTTTTTCTCCAAAAAGTTACCCTTGAGAAAAGCGTGGTTCATGAGGTATTAAAGGCGATAGCCTTCCTTGGGTTACTGAAACGCCAGAATTTCGATCTAATGTCCATCTGTCTGTCTCTCTGTCTCTCATTCGATTCAGCCCTCCTGCCAAAAGTAGGAACAGTTCGTCAAGAAGTTTATGTTGGCGTTGGCAGAACCGTTCTAAACTACTAAAACTGCTATGGTCCCAAAAGACGGCGCGGGAGGAATGCGAAGGCGGGAAAATTGAATTAGATTGAACAATCTGTCGTTAAAATTCATCATGAGAGGAGCGAGAGGGGAAGAGCGTGAGAGGTTGGAGTGGAGAACATCGAAAGAGTTGCGCGGAAGGGAAAACGACTATCGTCTTACGACAACATTGTCACTGAAGCAAGCAGAGACGCCGCCAATTTTTTACACAGGGACTTTGTTGCTGCATTCGAAGTGCAAAACAGCAACAACAAATGCCAGGTTATCTGGCTGACTTGGAATCAAACACAACTACGTAATAAAGGGCTTACGAAGAACTTAGTTAATGTCAGCACGCGTTCATAACCACTTACTTTGAGGGGGCATATTACCGGGTTACCCTAACGACTGAAGCACGTGAAACGTGCCAGCGTGGTGCAACCACTCCATCTGAAAGTTCTGTAAAACTCTTCTTCAACGGTAGGAGCCTTCCCCAATTCGACCTTGAGGAAAGCGCAGCGCACGGGGTGTCGGTCTTTCCGGTACCCGCCACGGTGGCTCAGTGGCTGCGTTGGGCTGCTGAGCCCAAGGACGCGGGTTCGCTCCCGGCCGGGGTGGCTGCTTTTCTAATGGAGGCGAAAAGCGACGCAGTTGGTGTGGCGAGATTTTGGCGCACGTCAAAGATCCCGACATGGCCAAAATTCGGCCGAAGCTCTCCACTACGGCGCGTTAAACCCCGCAACCAATCGGTCTTTTGCGCAAGCAATTTCAGTTTTTTTTTCTGTACGCAGATTTTTGGTACATTGTGTTTATCGATCTTTTCGAAGCCTCTGCCGTTCACCCTGCTTTGCCTTAACAGGGCATTCTGCGCCTGCTGATTCATTTTTCTTCCCGTATTGCAAATTTAAAATTTTCGCATGACATCTTGCGTCGTATATCTAGAAAACAGCTCAACGGACGGAACGAGAACAAATAGACAAGAACGGGCACTGACTGACGACTACATTTTATTGCGAAATATGGGAAATAAGTAAGGAGCGAACCAGAACAACAAATACTCAGCGAAAATTTCGGGAACGAAAAAAACCGTGGTTGAATTGGCAACTTATTGGCAAATAGTGGAATCCCCCCAACACTCAAACGTTTACACAGTTTATCTCTTTTTTTCATGTAGGGCAATTAATCGCACGCTCACTCACGAGTCTCCCTTTTGTGTATTTCGAATGCCTCCAAAATTTCTCGTGCGCGTTGGTCCTGGTACCTGTTTACAATCGAAGCGCAGTCAATGGTTGGCGAGCATCCACACCTTCCGCAATGGATTGCCATATTGCTCCCCTGTAACTTCTTGAGACAACTGTCTTACTCCCGCAGGTGGTTATCAACACATGACCTGCACAAAGGCAGCGGGACGTCGTATACAAGACTGCCTGCAAGTCGAGAGGGGTTTTTAACTTTCTTAACACGACGTCCGAAGCCCTGGTCACCAATGCTCACTTTTTAGCAGAGCCGGGCGAGCTTGTTTGGTAGCTGAAAAAACTACCCTGATGCCAGACTTGCTTGTTGCTTTCATTAGCTTGTACGACATGCCGTGCAAATATGGAACGACGACTACTTCCTTTTCTTTTTTTTTTTTGAAATTCTTAACGGACCTCGCAGAGGCCTAGCAGAGGGCTTGTAATAATGCCTCGCAAAGAAGTTGCGATCACTTCGTGCCAGACATGTCAAAAGAGCACGAATTACAAGTCACGGAGGTGGGCTTCCCGGGCTGTTTTATCAGGAGCCTATCAGCCGTATTTTTAAAATAAATACGCCAATGTAGGCCCGTTAAGAACTTCGGGAAAGAAAAAAAAACACAGCCATCATTCTATATTTGCACGGTCTGTCCCACAAACGAATGAAAGCGGCGAGCAAGTCTGGCTTCAGAAAAGTTTTTTCAGCCCCTAACAAGCTCGCCCGGTACTGCAAAAAAGTGAACAGCGATGACCAGGGCTTCAGACGTTGTGACAAGAAGGATAAAAGCCCTTCACGACTTAGAGGCAATGTGTTGTGTACGACGTCCCGCTGTCTTTGTGCAGGTCTTACGGGAAGACGGGGGGTTGCGTTAATGACCGCGTGGGCAAGCATGCCAGTTCTCTCAAGACGTTCCATGGTAGAAGTATGAAACTACATTGCGGAAAGTGTGGATGCTCGCCATACCTTGACTGCGCCTCGATTGTAGGCAGGTACCAGGGTCAAGGCAGACGAGAATATATGGAGGCGTTCACAATATACAAAAATAGAGCCTGGTGTGTGAGCGTGCCATTAATCGCCTTCTAGGCGAAAGACATAAACTGCGTACGCACAGTGACCGTCGTGGGTGACACCACTGCTCGCCACTAATAATTCTAGCATGTTTTTTTTTTACTTTCAAAGTTTTCGCGAAGTGTTTGTTGTTCTTCCTCTTCGGTTATATACTTCGCATTTTGCGTAATATAATTCAGTCGTCAGTCAGCGGCCGTTCTTGCGGTATGCTTTCGTCGCGTCCCTTGCGCTGATTTTTACGATGGATCCGTACTGACTCCCCAAGCTTCGCGCGCTAGCATCTTGCGTAGCGCAGTGCCCTAGGTGTTTGGGTATTAGTCCCGCGTGTGGCCACAATGGGGCATGTGCTCGAGATAGTACGATATACAGTCTGCAGTCTTTAACGAACAGAAACATGTTCCGTATACCCTGCGGGTCTGCACACTTTGACAAACAGAAACATGTTCCCTATACCCTGCGGGTGGTTACTGTCAGCCACGATAGGGAAGCAATCAGCTCTTTGCGGTGGCAACATACGCGCGGACAGGCTAAGTTACCGCTGGAATGAGGATTCAGGCACGTCGACACGCTAAAGGCACATCTCTTTGTGTCTGGAGAGAACACCGCTATCAAGGACACCCGCCACTGCAATCAAACTCGCAAGTGAGCCGTGATCAGACAAGGTAACCATTGCGTAACAAAAAAGAACAACTAGAGGTCATACCCGAAGCAGCCCTTCTTCCGAACAACTCGACCCGAACACGTTACGTTAGCACGAGGCGCCTCGTACGGAGTACCGCATGAAGACAATATCAATTTCGTCTAGTTAGGGACATGCCTGGAAATGTACAAGGAACAACCAACACTTCAACACCAGTGTCAACCTTTACGAGAACAGGAGTGCCATAAACACGTCCCTGAAAAAACCTAGCTCCCTCGGAATCCCTGGCATCAAAATCAAGGCAGTTGTAATTTGTACATTTACGGCGTTGTAAAGTCCTGCCTTTATGGGTGTAGGCGTAGTGCCATACTTTCAGAAGACGCTACTTAATGTCCCTTGATCTTGCAGTGGTAACACCTCACCGACCTCGTAGGGCCTAAATACCTACCGCAGAATGGCTAGCTGTGACCGCCGGCAACAGTAGCGGCCAACTCTGCATCGACGTTGGTTTGCGAGGGCGTCAAGATCTGCCCCTCACTTTACGTCGGTTTTGTTGCTCGCTGATAGCCCAAGTTCATCGACGTCCGCGAACACTTTCCTTGAGGCTCGAATTCTGAACAGGCGCTACCAGTGCGAAGACCGGGACCACTTGAAGAGTTTCCGAGAGCTTCCCCTCCAATAGCCGCCTGGCGAAACGGTAGCGTGTTCTCCCTCGGTCCTTTATCTTTCGCTCATGCGGCCCTAATGCAAATAGGTAATTGTGAAATCATTGGCCCCCACTCGTCATTCCGTCCACTTGTTTTAAAACAATTAATGCATAATAGCTTCGGAAACAGTGCGGAAAACTCGAACAACAGAGATGACAAACACAAGTTCTGCCGAAAACTCGTGAAATTTTAGTGGAGTTGACAGTATATAGAACGACGAACAACTAATTTTACATCAGTCTTCTGTATAGTCCAAGTTTTCCGCGGAATTTTTAATGTGCACCAATCTAGTCCAACTAGTCCAAGCTTTAGTAAACTAATGCGTGACGTTCCTAGCGAAGCCAGGACGTGTTGCGTGTGCATCTTGGCCATTGCAGCCACTTTCCTTAACCTTAACCCCGCCGGCAACTTTCATGGATTAGAGAGAAGCTAAATAGTCTGCTAAAGAGAACTAACGCGACGTAGTCACTCACATGCTACGGAAGAGCAAGAAAACTAAAATAATTAATAATGAAAGCGAGTCATCCGGAGAGAAAAAAAAACACAAAAACAACGAGGAAAAGCAAGCCGAGAAGAAAATGAACGCAATACAGCAACGAACGTGGCACTAAAGCTCAAAGAGGGCGCCTCTTCATTGGTGTGAGAGGAGGAGTCCAAGTGAACCGCCGAAATACGAGTGCTTCGATAGCACGTCACCAACAGGAGCACAGCCAGCCAGGTATCAAGTTGACACCACCGGCTGTCAAGACGCAGCCAGGTTAGCGCGAAGTTCGAACGGGAGACTTGGAACCTCACAGTTTCTCCGGCCATACCCTTCTGTAGGACAAGGGATTCCTCAATGTTTATTGCGAAAGATACATATGGCTTATTGAGCGAGAAAGCCAGCGTTGAAGCTTGCGTTGGCATTGGAGTAAGCGTCCGTAATAGCGAAATGGCGCCCACAGCACGTGTCTTTGAACTATTCCGTAGCGTGGAGAATTCCATAGCACCTGCTTAAACTAAGCAGTAGCGAAAGGAGGCCGGCCACGCCAGTACACCGCAGATGATTAAAGACAGCAGAAGAACGCAGCCGAAGGAGCGGACAGGCAGACAGCGGAATCAACCATCGCCAACTCTCCCAACACACGACGGCAGGCACGAGGAGCCGCGCAACACACAGGAGAAGGACCGAAGCCACTCGAAACCGTGACGTGTAAGCGGATGGCGAAGCAAATCATCTCAAGCGCCAAGCGGACAAAGCATCTCAGATATGTCAAGCGGAAGCAACACTTTTCCGGCAATCAATTGGACATTATTTCTTTCGCATTCAGAACCCTTAAGAAGTGTTGAGGTGCCCTCAGATATTTAAAAGTATGGTTTCCGTCTTTTGACCGTTTTTATTTACCACATTCTGAGAAGCTCCGCGGCGTCCTCTATGCGCAGAACTTCAAGAAAGAAGCAGGGTTTCGGGTAAAAGCAGTTTAGGTGTGTTTGGAAGCTTCGGTGCCAGGCTTCCGCCGTGTTCGCTTTCATCTTTAGGCCGCGTTAAAATATTATGTCTCTGACGAGAAATATCACTCCCGTGGTGTGGTGCTCTGTGGTGCTCCTGTGGTGCTCCTCGAATCACTGTGGTGCTTCTCGAATAGAAGGTGTAACTCCTGTCCGTCAAACTCCCCCAACTTGACTTTTTACAGTCGAGTAGTACATTGCTAGCTTCCGGTTAATATTTCTCCTCCACGGAACTATACTTGGGAGCACCCTTTATGAGGAGGCGGACTAAACCAGATTTCCATGTGCTTACTCGTGGCGTAGCAAGAAACAAGCTCTGCAATCACCCATACTACTTAGAGTTCCGTGCTCGGACTTCTAGACAGGCAGTTCAGCTTCAGTTGTGCGGTGGGTGACCGTTTGTACTTCTCCAACGACAAATAAACACCTTGTAATACGGGGGAAGCAGACAAATATAAGTGAGGCAAGGGTGCATGGAGATCTAGTGCAGGCATGTCGTAGTTGTTATCGGTACTGAACGGAAGTAAGGCATTGGCGGGTGTTTCCCCCGAATCTGCGAGAAGTTACAGTGATAACTATATCATCTTTAAGGAAAGTATACGAAAGAGTCGGGGTGTTGCTGCTACCTTGATTGTCCCCCAAAGTGATATAGTATAAACTACGGTTGTCTTCCACTGGCAATTGCGCATACATCGGCATTAGATGGGTGGGTGATTTAAACTTGCTGCAGTTATAGATTTCGTACGAGACAAATTTGTTTAGGTTTTTGGGAATAAATCGCAATTACGGCTCCGTTTAGGCCGTTTTGTCGAACGCCGTTGTTCCGAAACAGAGGGCGCAAATCTTTTTTCTAAAGCTCCGTGCTCTTAGTTGGCGGTCACTAGGAACGTCCGGTCGTTGAAAGAAGTAAGCACCAAAATATTCCAGCGGTATATTATTGCTCCACGCGAGTCAGCACACCGGTTTATATTTATTTCAGGTCATCTTTAAATGTCCGGACATTCTTCTGTTTATGTGACCATGCCAAGCAAAGTGGCCACCATTGGCTGTCTGCTTTTGAGCTGCAGCAATAAAAGCATCAGAAGCTGCTTTAATGGAAATCGTCACGAAATGGAATCAGATCACAATATGTTGGGGTGAGAAAATCACGATTCCCCGTTCTGTGCAACAATATCTACAACTTTCGCCATGCTTCCAGGTATACACCGAAAAAAAAAATGTACGGACATTTTGAGAAATGGTCATCAAAAGGACTCTGAAACACTTCTGATAAGCGATTTTACTTTTCCCTTCGCGTGTGGAACCACTGCGAAAGCTATGGTTATCGCCAGCAAGGAGCGGCACAGCGGGATTCGCTTGTCTCAGCGGATACGCCTTCCGTTGCTGCTTTGCTTTTGCGGCTTTCTTTTTAAAGTGGATATCGAACGCGTCCATTGCTGAATCTTACAGCAAGCCGGCCAATACCCGCTACACCACCGTAACGACGTAATTCGAGCGCTCAAAGAACTCCGAGACAGGGAGAGAGAGAAAAATCTTTGGAGCAAGTTTTCAAGTTTTCAGATGGGCATAGAGCAGTAATTTTTGGCTGAGGTACTTTACGACCCCTAATATAAGTGCTGGATACGTTGAATGACTACGTTCTACAAGCGTTTAATATTTCGAAAAATGTTGAAAAAAGTGTTGCAGGGTGCCCTAAACCTTAAGCATTTTTTTCCTGCCGAAGTGCTATACACCGAGCTTTAAAGGCGGCTTCACTACTACACACTGAAGCATCCCTTGGAAGGCATTTTACCATTGGCAATGAGAGATCCCTAACTTCAAGCCTATGGCCTCATTCATCATTACCACTGCCCTCGCGCCGCGGTTGCTCAGCAGCTAAGGCTTTGTGGTGCTGACCCTAAGGACGTGGGCTCAATCCCTGTCGCTATGGCCGCTTTTCATATGGAAGCGAAATGTGAAAACGCCCGTATGCCCGAATTTCCGCACGCCTTAAAGATCCCCAGACGGTAAAAATTATTCTGGAGCAACCCACTATGGCGCACATCATCGCCCATCTGCAGCTTCGGCGCGTTAAACCCCACAATTTTTAACACCAGAGCTGTTTAGGTCGAGCTTTGCCCGTCCGTCCCACCAAAAATTACCTCGAAGTCTGAAGAAAAAAAAATGGTAGGGAGGTCCCCGGAATGTAACCCGCGACCTTTACGGCGTGAAACCGGCAACCTAACCACTGGGCCACCCCAAAGGCCCTAGGTGTACGGGGTAAGCAGCGGCGGGGAACAATAACACAAGCAGCCAATTATCCGGATAGAATAAAGAAAATGCTTCCCGTGGTCGGAATAGAACCTGGGTTCCTCGTGTTATGAAACCAGCATAGATAGATCGGCTTAGCTATCATCGCATTCTAAGCGTATACCTTTTCTTTGGGGTTCGTAGTGCAGGCGTTGGCTTTGGACTTGGCTGCGGGTTCTAGCGCGTGCTTACGAGGTCCACTTTGAGAGAGCTGTACAAGCCTTCGGACTAAACGATACGGGCCTGCCAGTCATGAAGAACTTTTCAGCAAGTTCAGAAATAAATGTAACGTGCAACAGCCGAGTATCCGACGAAGGGGGAGGGGCCACCAGCCCTGCTCTTTCTCCAGCCTTGCAGCACTAGTGCAAACTGCGCCAATTTTTGTTACTATTGTACTCTTGTTTTGTGCAGAGTTACCTGAGTTGTTCTTTGGAATACTGGGGCTATACATATGCTACATATGTGGAACTGGTCATTCCAGTGCGCAAGCGATCCCGAAGAATCATCACTTTTTCAAATGATAAAAAGCCTTGCAGACCTCTTTTCCACTTAACACGAATTAATATTCTTGTAAGCGGCAATAGATGCTTCCTATGTTACCCTTTATCCTGGGGTATGGGCTAACAAGTTCACGAACAATTCACCAGATAATGGTGAGCCGTTGCCGCTGAATACATCTATGTTCCAGAGATGACACACTGGAGCTGCAACCAGGAACCAATTTAATTTACAGGCCTGTCATAACACCTACCGTCAGAAGTTAATCAAATTTCATGGCTCTCATATCTTAAGGGTATACTAATTATTTCTAATAATGTTTGCAATAATTCCAAATATTTTCTGATAAATTTTAATTACTAATCAGTATTTCCAATAATGTTAGAAGTAAAGCCAACTTTTCCCGTCCTTTGGACCTTATTTTCCTAAACGTGTGGACATGAATGCATCGCATTTTTAACAGCGGAGCTGTTGAAGCTTGAGCTTGGTCCGAAGGCATCGGCAAAAAAAAAAAAAAGAAAAAAAAACGCCTCCGATGCGAGGCGCCCAGCATGACCTTTATTGATATGTTACGTCAATTTTTTTATTGATATGTTACGATGTGTTGATTGTCGTGCTGTTTCTCTGTACCGATCTGTTCTGTTGCTGTCAGTATTGCGCTTTTTTTATCACCGGGTACTCGACAAAAGGCTATGTGTCCAACCGCTGCGTACTTTACAATACATAAAGTGAATGAATTAATTAATGAATGAATGTAAACAGCCTTATATTAAAGTATTAAGACTTCGTTATCTTAAGGAACATTGTACAACAAGCAGAGTTATAAAAGTCAGCTTCACCGTCATGCACAAATGCATTGCTAGCGCATTCTGATACGCGTTCTTTTTTTGCCGTTCTTCGTTGCAGATGCCTACGCTACCAATCATGTTCGTCAGCACTTTTTAAACGATCACGCCTCCTACATTAACCAATCCTGAATTCATTGGGCAGATAAAAGGCGTTATACTACGGCCTCAAGTTTTTCGTGTTGCAAACCGATTTCACCCAGGGTTCTCGCTAAAGTGCGCGCCGGCTTTAAAAGTGAAAGAATTGATCAGCACTGCTGCAGGGCACCTTTAACCAGGCGGCATGTCATTGCGTCAGTTTTCGAACTGCTCTGCTAGTTCTGTATCGTAATGGCTGAGGTAGACTCAGGAAAGATATGGGATCGACACCGCAGCCAAAGAGCGGTAAATACAGTTTACCATCCTTGCATTAAATTGCGATTTACAGTCATTTTCCAGGATCACATTATTCTGGGAGGTTGGAAGCGGGAAATCTGGGCTACAATTCCCAATTTATTTTTGCAAATGATCTCACAAATAAGAAATGTAAGTGTGCGTCAGAATGAGAGGTATGAAGATGAAAATCCGCAGGGACAAAAGCTCCGAGGACAGCTAAGCGCTTCTTGCGTTTTGTAAATGCGAAAGAATTAGTGTCCAAGTGAATGCGTGGGACTATTTGTTTCCGCGTCACATTGTCGATGGATTTGGTCCTCTCGTCGTTTGACTCGCTTTCCTCCGGCATATGCTTCCCAAGCCTTAACGCTTTTGAATGACTTGCATCTGTCTCCCACACGTTGCGGCGCTTCTCGGTCCTGACGCTGCGTAATGAGAGTTGACGGCGATTGTCATTTTTGCTGCCTGTCCGTTCGTTTGGCTGAGTTCACCAACTTCCCTGCTTCATTCGCGGTGTAGTGGTGTGGCCGGCCACCTTTCGCTACAGCATAGCTTGAGTTTGGGCTATGAGCCACATGATAGTCGATGGCTCCGGATTAATTTTGACCACCTGTAATCTCTAATGTGCGACCAAATATCGACGCACGGCATTTTTGATTCGCGCCTCCGCCTGAAAAAAAAAAGGCACCGCCGCTGTGATCGAAGCCGCGCCCGAAAAATCATTTGTGCCACATGATCTGGTCATTGATTGCAGTGCTAGCAATATAGCTAAAAACTATGTCATAAAAAGGTCACGTGTTTCAGAATTCCCCAGGAGACGACATCCCTCAATTGCTGAGGGGTTGCTGCGCCCATAATCAATTGCACCATAACGCTTTTCTTGAGAAACTGGTTATGAAACAAATCTTATACGAGTAGTATCAGATGAATTCTACGAGCTTCAAGTTACATTGAGAGATTCTTAGACCAAGCGAATGGGAACGCAAGGGCAAGTAGAAAAAGTGCAGGGACAGAATTACCGTAGCTAGCCACATTGCGACGTACCCACTCTCACACTACGCGCAGCGCGGGGAGCCGCGCGTCCCGGTCACGTTAGCAGCGCGGCTCACGCAGCGAGCGGCGATGCAGGGCGGTTTCTCTTTTTCGTTGGTCATCAGATTACGGAGTTAACCAGGCATTTGCTGATCACGGAGTTAACCAGACATTTGCAGTTTAAACCACCCGAACCTAGTTATTCGATTAAGGGCGGGAGGTATAGGGCTAGTTGGCTATATGATACTGAAGACATTATTAGCTCTGAAATAGGAGACACGAGATACAAATACACAAGACAAACCATATGCATCAACTAACTTCGCTACAGACGCACGAAATAAAGGGTACCCCCTCCCCCTTAAACCCGAATTCCTGACGTGTGCGCCTTAATCTTCCTTTTAAGATGTACACATATTTGCCCCAAAATGCCGCTGAAGGGGTACTGACTCGAGCGTTACTGACAACAAATAAAAATCTTTGAAGCCATTCCGTACTGGTGCAAAAAGCGACACACATGTGTCACTACTCCTTCCGTGGCATTGTGGAACAAAGAAGTGTATTTCTGAAAGGAAGGAGAAACGCACAGACGTGAAGAACGAATGGAATTATGAGGCATGGGAGTGGGGGGAGGGGGGGGGGGGGCACATGCCCAAAGGAAGTTGGGGGGGGGGGTTTAAGCGCCGAAGCTACACCCGGACAATTAGGCGCTCGTTAGTCGAGGGCTGCCGTTTAATTGAGACCACGTGGGGATATCAAACGTCCACTGAACTCGCCACACGCGGAGGTTGGCATTTTAAGCCTCCGATGCAACAACGGCGCCGCGGCTGCGATCGAACCCGCGGTCTTGTGCTTTGTGCTCAGCAACACACTGCTTTAGTTACTTATGTAACACGACCATTTGTCATGTAACTAGCCCTGTAAAAATACTAAAGGTTCGCTGAAGATATATCTAAACGAACCCTTTAGGGAGTAGTGGGGCTTACAGGTCAGTATTTTTGTTAGGGCTAATTATTTTGATACAATTCTTAGCTGGTGTATTCAAGAATGAGTCGGAGAACTAGCCCTATATATTTGAAAAATTATGAAGGTTTTGAAGAAGTACTTTCACGAAATAATGCCTGAGTGATTTTTTTTTTCAGCTAAGCTAGCTTTAGGCAAATGCAGAATATACGCATTCAAACACGGTCCGGGTAACATTGCACACAACATGGACGAGATAATTAATGTAGCAGAACGATTCTACACCTGAAAAGAACTAAGAGCATAGGCTTAGTTCACGAAGTCCCACTAATAACCAAAGAAAAAGTTCAAAACACTCTCAAAGGCATGAAAAGAGGTAAAGCTGCAGGTGACGATGGCATAACCGTGGATTCTTTAGAGGAGGGGGGATATATTTTACCAGAAAAGCTTGGTGCACTATTTTCAAAACGCTTAAGGACTCTAACATTTCCCATAGCCTTGAAGAACGTCAACATTATTGTGCTTTACAAGAAAGGAGGCACCAGGGACCTTACGAACTACAGACCCATCAGCCTACTCGCAGTCGTATTCAAGCTGCTTGCCAAAGTAATAACTATCCGAATAAGTTTCAGCCTAGATTCTAATCAACCCAGAAAACTGGCTAGGTTTAGGAAAGTATACTCGACACTGGATCATATTCATGTCGCTAATCAAGTGATAGAAAAATCCGCAGAGTATAAGGCCATTTACATGGCATTTATAGACTACAGAAAAGGGTTTTATTCAGTGAGCACCACACCAGTGCTGGAAGCATTGAAAGTCCAGGGGATAGAGAAGACATACATAAGGAATACCACATCGCCAAAACTATTCACAGCTTGTATGGAGGAGGTATAAGGAAGCTTGACTGGGAGAACACTAGATTACGGATAAACGAAGAATACTTGAGCCATTTGAGATTCGCAGGAGACGTAGTCTTGTTAAGCGAGTCCCCAGAACACCTGCACGAAATGCTTGAGGAACTAAATACAGAAAGCAAGGCCGTGGGACTAAAAATAAGTATGAATAAATCTAAAATAATGTTCAATAAACATTCCAAAAGCGCCCTTTTCAGCAAATCTAACGAAACGCTAGAACAAGTAGATGATTATAACTATCTCGGTCAGGCCACCTGTCCTGATCCCAACCACGAGAAAGAAATACGGCGCAGAATTTTTATGGGCGGGGGTGCATTCGCCAAACACTCCTAAATTATGAAAACTAAGCTACCTGTATCACTGAAAAGGATTATATACAACCAATGCGTCCTGCTGGTGATGACATATGGAGCGTAAACTTGGCGTCTTACGTAAAAACTTGAAAGAAAACTTAGATGAGCTCAACGGGCTACGGAACGAATAATGATTGGAGTAACATTTAGATACATGAAACGTGCTACCTGGACAAGAGAACAAACTATAGTAGAAGATATGATAGTTCAAATAAATAAAAAAATGGACTTGGGCTGGCCACGTAATTAGGGGAAATGACAATCAGTAGACTACCAGGGTGACAGAGTGGACACCCAGAGCCGGGTCTAGGAAAAGTGAAAGGCCAGTTACTCGATGGAGGGACGAAATAAAGAAATTCGGAGGCAAAGAACGGACTCGAGCGGCGTGGGACAGCAGCGGTTGCAGGTTGCAATGGGCGAGGCCTTAATCCTGCAGGGAACCTAGCGGGCTGCTGCTGCTGCTGCTAATGGTGATAACGTAGAGAACTCGATAACCTACTGCTATTTTTGATACGCGTGATAGCACTTGTTTCTTGTTAAATTTCACCATTCAAAACGTTAAAGTGCGAACTAAAAAAAAAGGCAACAAAACTTGAAATAGAACGAATAGTCTTTATTTTGAGCTACTTGAAACAAAACTTATATATGTTGAGTTGGAAGCCAGATATTATTTATGTATGAGAGCGTCCTATTCAAACCAAGCTTCGGAAACAATATATAAAATTTGGGTTACAGGTATCAAAAAATTGAGACGATTTGTTTTTTTTTGTTTTATTATCTTTTTGCTCGTGCGATTGCATTTTGAAGTTCTCTACAAAGGAGCGAAATGACATAAACCATGTAACGTTTCACAGAGTAAAAAGAGCCGTAGGGTATAAAATACGAAGTTGTACAGTGTATCAGAAATCGTAGAATCCTGAAGATTCCATAAAGATTGGTTGAACGCGGAAACTTGATGACATGGGAAAAGAAATTGCATGAAGCCGCAGAGGAGCGTGAAATTGATACCCACACGTGCGCTAACAACGACATCGGGGGAACTCGTGCGCAAGGCATTTGAATCATGCGTTACTCCGGCTGTTTGTTGGAACTTCAACCATTTTATTTATCTTTTTCAAGGTTAAATTATTTTCGCTCGTAAACTTGCGTTCCTTCGTGGCGCGTGGAATCATAGAAATCTAAAGAGTCTTTTTCGTTTAAGAGAGAGCTTTCCTTTCAACGTCGGTATATAAAGATGGCGTGTCTTCATATTGCAATTCCAGGGAGCACCCGCCCCAATTTACAGCACTCTGCCTAACGGAAATTCTCTAGACGAGCTGAAAAGGGTCGTCCCCTTTCCTGCGTTTTTTGTTATTTCTCAGCGTACAGAGTTTCCCTGTGAGCTCCCAGGAACAATAGCGACTGCCCTGCTGTCACTCACGATAATAAAAGGTTGTATCATTCACTTTAGATCACCAAGCAATACAACCAAAAGAAAATTCAAAGAAACCGTGACTTTCAAATAACCCGATTCAATTAAATTCAATTCAACCCGATTCAATATTCAAATAACCAGACGTACCTGCGTAAAACAATACGGAAAGAAATGCAAATTGCTCAGGGGATTGAAGTGGGCTTCCGCGGCTTGACAGCGGAAGTATTATGGCTTCCACGCGCATCGCACGCCTTCCGCTGTTCGACCTTGGCGAACTAGCGTGGTCGACTGCGCTTAGTTGACGCAGAAAGTGGTTGCACACCCGACGTCGAAGCATTTGATACCTTGAGACCTTGGATATGAGGACCTTGGATCCATCTGCTGCTCCCAACGACGGGTTTTCCGCCTGATGGGTGCGTAGCATTCGCATTAAATGATAAATGTTGTTCCTAGAGGCCGCCGTGAGCGGGACGAAATCGTTCTACGGCGTGTTCCGCAGAAGGTGGCCTACACAAAACATTCTCTTTAGAGGGGCACTAAATGCTGAACAACAGCATTTTGAACTTAAACATCCCATTTCAGCGGTCCCTTTTTTTTGACGACAAAAAATGTTTTGTCTCTATACAAATGGGTACATAACAGTAGAATTTCCGTGTGCCTCCTCTCTCCTCTTTTATTGTGCAAAAGCGCACGTGAGTAGTGCAGAGATTCTGTCCCATGTTGTCACCCAAGTGGAAAGTTTGAAAATACTGCCCAGTTTGCGAGCGGGGTTAACGCAAGCAGACGGGGTACGGCTTGATCACTTATTTGCTCGAACGCTAATAATCTTGAACATCGGCCACAGGTTACTGTGGTACGCTTATATAGATGGCAGCCAGAAACAGTGTTGCTTCCGCTTTCGGAATCACAAACATTTTAATAAAAGTGGCGGCAATGAAAGACGGAGAGCGCCGGGAGCACTACGCGCAGGAGCGACAAGTGGAGCAACTAATAAAGGTCAAGCGGCTGATGCACAGGGGTCCGTTCGGTGTCTCCGGGCAAATCGCCAACGTGACGGTCGAGGTGGACCACATGATTACGACCCTTGTCCGCGACGTTTCCGACGATGACAAAATCTACATCCACCGTAAAGACGTGAAAGTGATGAAGTTAGTGTACAAGCACGTGCAAGAAGCGAAGTTTTACAAGCAAATGTAAAACTTCGCTTTAGGTCGTTTGCTACCCATGCAAGGGACCGGTAATTTTTTAAAGGATGGGACATGTAGGGCTACCCAGTTCCGCCCGATCCCATTTCATAATTTCAAAGTTCTGAAGTCACAATCAGTAGTGCGGGAAGCTAAAATTCTTGAAGTGGCCATGAAAGGTTCTGAGCTATTGACGTTTCTAGCGTTATTAAACGTCTAAAAATTTCTCATTTGGCGTTGTACGTGCCAAAGTTATGCGCTGCATTACTGCACTCGAAGTACAACTGTCGCTACAGTTCAGCGGACTACAATCTTCTGAGCATGCATCAACAACGAAGACGGCCGATGGATTTAGCTTCGCGGTGCAATGTTTTCTTGTCTCCCAGGTGATGTTTTTTTTGTAGCACCAAATAATAAAATTTTGGGGATTTTGCGCCCGCCGTAAATACACCTGGCTGTAAGGTGAGCCGTAGGGGAGCGTTCCGGATTAGTTTTGACTCTCCGGGACTATTTAACGTACGCGGAAATTTTGACACACCGGTGTTTTTGTTATTAGCTTCATCTTAATAACAGCCTCTGCGGCCGGGGTCGAACCCGTGTCCTCTGGCTCAGCAGCACAACGCCTTAGCCACCGAGCCACTCCGTGGGTACGACGCGTTAAACAAGTGCTGCTGCCACAGGGTGTGCGGTTTTGCATTCTTGGCACTGGGAACTGCTGAATGGGCCGACTTCTACAGATCGCTGGCCGGTACAACCTCATGGCGAATGCAGTCCTCATTGTGAGGAGCCGCCCGAAGTCATCCCATCGCAACGAGGACACTCCACTCGCGGTTTGGCGACAAAACCTGGTTTTCCATGTGTTCCACAAACATCTCTAAAGTCAATTACATCATACAGCATGACAGAAGTTATAGCGGTACTGCTAGCTTAAGTTAAAAAGCCCACATAAAGTGATTTTTTCAGGATTTCTGCAATCCCAGTTACAGCATGTTTCCTCTTACCGAGTTTCATTACGCTATATAACTGAAAAGCATGGCAAAAAAAGTAATTTTAAAATGATTGAAATTTTATATCCCGCACAAGCATGCTTCCGTCAAAATAATGGTGGTTCCACGTTTTGGCAATGGTGTTAAGTATCGACTTCTCATAGCCCAGACTGATCCATGCTGCTGTCGGTGCCAGATGTTTTGACCTTTCTCCCCAGCTACCCTCTTCCTCGCAGTTGGTGCTCCGGTTGCCTCAGTTAGCGCAAGTCACTACCCTTCGAAGGCTACAAAATGACCTAGTCCCCCTCTCTCTACCATACTTAACAAAACGTACCCTACCCAAAGACACATAACCTGCCATCACTGCACATTCCCTGGCACCCTTTATTACCTGGTATGGAAATCCGAGAAATCCCACCTTTATCCCTGATCCCAAACCTTACGTGGACCGCCTGGCCAGCTCGTACCTTGCGCAGCAACACGAAGACGCCGATAGAGCCCGGGCAGCTAGCTTGGACCAGGTCATCCTGGACTAAGGACGTTCCCACGTGGATGATGCCAGTTGAGTAAAACGGAGCATGAAATGCCCACCGTTTTCTCTTTTAAGTGCGAATGCACTTTATAAGCGACCCCAAACCATCCACCGCCGGCGGCGGCGGCGGCGGCGGCGTTGGCGTCCGCAGTGCTCCTCTATATTTAAAAAAGAAACAGCATCCGGCGCCAGGTTTCGATCCGAGGACTTTGCGGCCGCAGCGCGACGCTCTACCGACCAAGCCACGGACGCGACGGTGACATCAGTGTTAGTGAAGCGCCTTATATCTTTAACGCATTCAAACTACGTCGTCAGCGGCGTGCGTTGGCGACTCAGCGGCGTTATAGCGGCTTGATAACTGCGTGGTGTACACGTGATACTACAAACCCGATGGAAGAGATGGAAGAGAAGGCGGCGAGGCGGTGGGCTGCGGGGGCCGAGCGCAAGCGCCGCAAGCGGGCCGACAACCGTGCATTCGCACTTTCACATTCTCCCCCTCGGGGAAATGCGGGGGAATTTTTTTGAGATCCAGGTTTCACAATGTCAGGATTCGTGCAAGCACTGGAGTCAACCGTAAGAAGCAGATAAAAGCTTCCGCTCTAAATTTACTCATTTACTTCTTTGCAAGACAATCGTACGAGGAATCAGGGGATGATGTCTTCAGTTTTTGTTTAGTGCTGTTTGAATTCTTGAGGGGAAAAAAAACGAACTGGCTCTGTTCGTGAATGCCTGCTAAAATGGAAGAACGTTGTGTTGAACCTGCAAATAAGCGAGCCCGCATGCATGGCCGGTGAGAAAAGGCCTTTAAACATACCCCGCGGACGCCTGGTAGAGCGTTTGTCGCGTCTCAGTTAACGGACTTTTCTTCTTTTGTGTTGATATCGTGCGCTCTCGCTGCCTTCTCATAACATCAACTTTTGTTTCGTTTAACAAAACAAGAAACCTCATTTCTCTGTTCTAACCTCTTTTACGGGGTCATAATTAGGCAAGTCATGCGGAAGATTATGCTTGTTGAGGCTCAAATTCACATACGGGAAGGTGCTCAACCTCTGCTTAAAAATAATTTGAACGGCCCAAAATAACTTGATGTTCATTGCCCCATGAGTATCTGTAGTTTGAAAAAACATTTAAAATAAGCTTAAATGTTTCCTTTTAAGCAAAATTATAAATAATATACATGCTACACTGTTTGACTTAATGGTAAAAATGGGCGCAGTCAACGCGCGTTTTTGCCCAGATAGGTATTGCTGAACGTTACAATGCTTGGTTGCAGGAAACAACGCATTTGCGGAAGGTTTAGCAGCCTTAAATGAGCTTTAAAACTGGGATGTTTAAAAGCGAGATGCAGCTGATACTTTTTTTGCAAACGTACTAGCATTTCAGTCTGTTAATAATGGCTCTCACCCACATTAATTTGCGTAATGAGAAATTCAAATCAACTATTGCTGCAGAGACCAGAAATGAACCTACAGAGCGAGACACAGCATCCTCCGCGCTAAGTGTACCCAGTGCCAGAGCAAGTCAGACATATTTTGCCGGCTTCTCCTAGCCTATAAATGCAGTCGATGTTCATCAGCTAACTCTGTGGACTCGAAAAGGCCTAGTGCATAATCCTTAACCAAGAAATGCTTCTATGATTGCCGAAAGAAATGAAACCTGCAGCGATCCCTTGGCAGTGGGTTATATGTGGGCTTCCTAAAGCTTACGTGGCAGCGGTAAGCTATAGGTTCATTTTCCTTAGTGGTCTGTACTATTGGACTGGTTTGCATGGACCAGTGAAATACATACAACTTGATTTCGACTCCAGCAATCACCCTATTTTTATTTTACTTACTACAGATCTGTTTGTCTTGCATGTCCTTTATGAATTATGTGTGCAGTAGCAATGTACCATATTATCCTTCCAAATATTAGCGGTGCTGCAGTGCGACGGGCGATTTGTTTTTCTGGAGTATGTTTTCTTCGGTGAATAATAGAGCCTGTGCTTGTAATGGATATTTTTATTTCTATCCGATTCCTCCTTTCTCTTTTATTTAGAAGGTTTCAACTTTTCTTCCTAAGAATGATAGGTATACCATAAATTGCGAGTACGCGCTCCGTGGCACTTGCTTGGAAGTTTTGCGCAAAGGTAACTGTTTGTTTGCAAAGACTGTCCATGCGTAACGGCATTGCCTTTCAAGGTTCACCTAGTGAGAGTTGCTTCCAATGGAGATTTTGCCCTACGAAAACGCGAGATGACTGTTTTAAATCGGCCTTGCAATACTTTTGATAAGCGCTGTCACTCTTTCCTTCGCGTCTGGAATCACCGACAAAGCTGTAGTTATCGCCAGCACGCAGCGGCACTGCGTGATTTGCTCGTGGCACCAGATACGCCTTCCGTTTCTGCTTGGTTTTTTCTGGCTTTCTTTTTAGGTTGCTATTGAAATGCGTTCAATGCTACAACTGAACGAAAACCATCCAACAGGCGCTACATGGCCTTAGTGACGTAACTCGAGCCGTCGAAGAACATCGATACAAGAAAATAGAGAAAAATCTGATGGGCATATCTGATGGGCATAGAGCAGTAATTATTGGCTGAGGTACTTTGAGACCCCCTAATATAAGTACTGGGTATGTTGGGTATTACGTTCTGGGATGATTTAAGACTTCAAAAAAAGTTGAAGAAAGTGTTGTAGTGTCCCTTTAAGGTAACATAGCAAAGCATTCCAACGGAAGCTTGTAATATCATACAAGAAGAATTTCAATAAAATAAGCTGGGGCAGTTCAGTCCCGATGCATATATTTTCGTATTGCTGTATATGGTTGTACACAAAATACCATTTTCAATAAACATTTTAGTAACCTCACATGCATTGCGTTCGCCACCCGGAAATTGCCATTCGTGAGTAACTGGACCCAACTGAATGAACTCGATCAAGAATAGATGCCGACATATACCTTGGATATTTCGACTGATGCTGCTTTAATATCCCGGCTTCTGATTGTTTTACCGATTGTTTAAACACGGAAAACTACAAAGACGCTGTGGCATATCGTTTGAAACACAATGGCTACACCCTGATAATGCGAGGTGTCGCAGTTGATGAACTTGCCATCCGCGTATTTAACACAGCTGCACTCAAAACTTTTATAGCGCATCTTCATTGGGCTAGTTTTGCATACCTTTTTTCGTCCGTGTTAAAAATTTTGTAGGAAACTCCCGCGGCTTCTTGCAGCACATGTCGCACCAAAATGCAAGGCGTTTCATGGGGCCGGGCATTCCATAGCTCGCCCTTTAACTCGGCAGTAGCGAAAAGTCTCCATCAACGCCAGTACACTGCAGATGAAGTTAGGGAGCGGGAGAACACAGCCAATTAGGGAGCGAACAGGCAGGCAGACAAATCCACCATCGCCGTCAACCCTTCCAATACATGGCGGTAGGAACGAGTAGCGGCGCATCGTGTAGGCGACAGACTGGAGCCACTAGAGCGCACAAACCAGGTGCCCAATTCTCTAAAACGAGAGGCCGTCGTTTTGAAGCGACGCGGTAGCGCTATGCAAATACATGTGTTCTCGGTTTGGGGCGCCGCTCTGAGGGCCGGAGACGAGTCCTTCAAAGCATTGAAGGATTCTGGCTGGAGAAAGAGGAAAAAACTTAAAGCCCTTCCACTCAATGTGAGAGCTGTCGGTAGTGCAGAGCAGTGATTCGCCATAATGGTTGGTGGCCCCGTTATCCGCTCACTGCTACCACCCATCACGTTCTTCGCCGCCCTGTCTCACTCTTCTCTTGATGAATATGCAATTCAAATTTCCCACCTTGGGAGGGCTCGCGCGCCCCCTGCCTGAACTGCGCCAGCAAGAGTTCTGTTCTTTTTGTGCTTGCTTTAATTTCGTATGCTGGCGCGGTTTTGCGTCATTTCGAACGCGCAATTTTTTTCTTGCGCGGCTGGAGCCTTTCTGCGTCATTCAGAACGTGCTATGTTTTCTTGCGCGGCCGCTATTTTCGCTTAATTGTAAAAACCAACCCAAAGGGCGTTCCTAAATAAATGAACGCGGTGCTGGTGGGTAATTACATATATTTTGCCTCAAATCTACGTGCAGTTTTCTTTGCGCTAAATAACGGAGAATGTATGACAAGCGCCAGCGGTTCGCGAGGTTCGAACGGTTATGACTATTTAGACCGCGTGCCTTTCGAAGCCTCAGCGTGACTCCCTGAGTACGGTACACCAAGTTCTACTTGAGTCGGTTATCTCGCTGCGCCGCCTGATTCCGGCAGTCGCTTGACATCGACCATTAGCGAGTTACGACAAGGAGAGCACATAAAGTGTTCTGCCCTTAAAACCCCCGAGGGGAGCACTTTGACAAGGGCGCAAAGCGACACGCAATACCATGGGCGTCGGCAGGATTTTGTCTTGAGGGGGCAAGCCCGTTGTATCGCGGGGGGAAGGGAGAAGGCAAGAGGCGCGGGCAAGTGCGGGTGTTGCTTGGGGAGTGGAAGCAAGTGGTGGTGTGGCTTAATTAGAGAGGGGGGGGGGGGGGGGGGGGGGGGGGCAAGGGCTCTTTTTGCACCCACCTGCCGACGCCCATGCGCAGTACTGCGTGTCGCTTTTACAGTGCCGCAGGTCGGTTTGCGCCCTTGTTACACGGCTCCCCTCATGGGTTTTTGCTATTCCTCCAGTACTCAAAGCGGGGCCCCAACCCAAGAAAACATGCATTTGCATAGCGCTGCCGCGTCATTTCAAAACGACGGCCTGTCGTTTTAGGGAATTGGGCTCCAGCTCTGTTTTGTGCGCTGAAGCAAATCATGTGAAGCCCCCGCCCGGGGCACCTTGAGTACTCTTGGTGACGGTATTGGTGGCACCGCGGACCCCGAGCCCCCATACTCACGCGGTATCCTACCGTGGCGAGTAGTTTCAAGGTGATGGGTAGAAACCACAAACGGTGGCCGTCGGAGGCATGGTCAAGCTCCGGCTAATGGGCTCCCGGTCTGTTTACCAGGCAGGGAGCTCCGCGACCTCTCTCGGCATCAGGGTGGACCGAGCGAAGGAAGTATCCGCGTTCACTGCTTTTTTCCATGCTATAAGGTTCTTTCAAAATTTTCTAAACCCACTGATCGGCCCCCCAAAAGGGGCCGCACCGAAGCGAACTTTCCCTCATTGCCTGCCCTGTCGATCCAAATACCAGAAAACTTCTCCCGGTTCTTGATCATTGCATCCGAAGACAATACAAAGCCAGTGACATCTACAACCATTTTCCTAATAGCTAAGTGCATTGAACGTGTTGTAGGAAAACACTACAAAGACAAAAAACTGACCTCTGAAGAAATCCTTGTAGAAGTAAACAACCCGGCACAATCAGAAAAGCTCCTTGAACAAACCCTCATTGGCGACCTGAAAATCAAAGTCACTACCCACAGAACGCTAAATACACTACAATGTGTCATATCCAAATCTGATCTTTGAAACGAAACTGACTTTGACATCCTCGAGGGCTGCGCTACCAGGGCGTCATTGCAGTAAAGAGGATCAGGAAATCAGGAAAACAAAACCACACATGTAGTCCTCACTTTTGACCACAGTCCCTTACCTGAATTTGTGAATTCAGGCTTTCTTCGATGTACCGTCCGACCATATGTCCCCAACCCGCGTCGGTGTTTTAAGTTCCAACGTTAGAGGCACAGTACTAACTGCCGTGGTTGGGTAACGTGTGCGAAGTGCTCAGAGCACGACCGCACCAAGAGAATTGCAACAGCACTTTGATTAAATGCCCGAATTGCAGTGGCCTGCACGTAGTGTACTCAAGGACGTGTGAAACATTTAAACTCGAGAAGAAAATCATCAACCTCAAAGTCAACCAGAGCATCTCTTATCTAGAAGCGCGTAAAAAGGCTCAGCGCCTTCGCTTCTGCGAAGTATGCCGCCGCAGCTCGCCGGGGGGCGGAGCGGCGCCTTGTCACTGTGGCCACCCAGTACTGCGAAGCAGACATGGTGTCACCCCAGCCTCCCAAGGTGCTGCCTAAGGCAGCCCAACCAGCTAACACAACACCTGTGGCACCCGCAAGTGTTGCGCCGGCCACGAAAGCCAGGAGTAACGGCTCTGCCGTTGGTCCTCTTCCGGCTGCCAGACCTCATGTGGCTATGGATGTAGATGTGGCGGGTCGTTCCACCACTTCTGCGTCCACCACACAACAAACGGTGGTGGGTGAAATTCCTTCCACCACTTCAAACATATTTCTCGTCACTGTCACAGCACTTAGACCATGACATGGACATCACACCGTCTAAGCCAGCGCCACAGCGGTGAAAGAACAGCGCTTCATGGTGGGGCGGGGCAAAAAAGACACCAGCCCCCCTTGTCACTCGCTCAAATCATACCTGAGTGGGGTAGGTGATACTTCCAGCCCTAGTCTTCGTCTACACCAGCCAAAATCTTCTTTAAACATTTATGGTACCACAAGTAGTTACGCAGTAGAACTGCACGGCATTAATTAATAAAAACCGAGATGATATATATAAAATCCTACACAAAACTCAAACAACCACCCTATGTTTACAAAAAACTGACTTGAACTCTAAGCACGCCAACTTCCTGACCCAATACACAGTATTTAGGAGACACACAGAGACAGCGGCACACACTCCTCAGGTGGCGTAGCTATAGTAATGCAAAATCTGTCCCTTGCCAATCTCTACCGTTGCGGACTGGCTTAGAAGTGGTTGCTGTTCGGGCAATTGTTTTCAACAGGCTAACAACAATTTGCTCACTATACATTCCCTCTTAATATCGTTTGTCCACCTCTGAATTTGAGCCCCGTATAGATGAGCTGCCGGAACCGTTTTTACTAGTTGGTGACCCGAATGCGCACAGCCCACCGTGGGGATCGGAACGCACAGATGCCCGGCGCCGCTTGATAGAAAAATTGCTCTTGTCATCCGGAGCTTGTCTCTTTAACAAAAAAAAAAACAGCCCATATACTACAATACAACACACCACACATATTCACACAATGATATGGCTATAGGCTCCCCCGTTCTATTTCCGTCAATCGAATGGGAAGTGGCTACGAATGCCTACGGAAGCGACAACTTCCCAGTCACCCTCAGATGCTTAGAAAAGTGCCCCTACAGGTCCACTTCACATGAAAATTTTAAAGAAGCGGGTGACGACTGGTCAACTTTTAAAGAGTATTCGAAACTTACTTACACATCAATAACACACTTTGGTATTGATGAAGCATGCACTTTCATCACAGCACATATACTTGATGCTGCTAAAGTTTCTATTCCCTAGACCTCCGGTACCACACCTAATCTACAGAGGTCCTGGTAGAATGACGATTAGAAGAAGGCCAGAAATTCTCAGAATAAGGTCTGGGAGGCCTTCCGTGGGTATGCTACTACAGAAAACCTAATTTCCTTCAAGCACGCAAAATATATGGGAAGGCGAATCCGGCGTCAAGCAAAAACAGACAGTTGGAGGTCTATCGTCAATAAATACCTATACAGATGCATGCAAAGTTTGGAACACGATACGGAAACTGCAGGGGCAAAAAACACATGTCACACCTCTTGTCAGCACTACTGGCGATACACTCGAATGCCAAGCAAACACCTGGCACAACCCTTTGAACATATTTCCAGCTCCTCTCACTACACCCACACATTCTTGCAATACAATGTCCGTTGAAAGAAAGCCTATTCATGACAACAAAAAATCTAATGACGGGTATAACTCTCACTTTTGTCTGCAGGAACTCATGGTAGCCCTGAACACATGCCGTGCTTCAGCGCCAGGGGCCGACAGAATAATAAACACAATGATTCAGCACCTGCACGTAGACACACTCAATACTCTTCTTTTACTGTACAAGATAAGGTGCGCTGGGTACTTTCCTCGTGCTTGGAAAGACGCAATTGTGTTAGATATTCTGAAAGAGAGAAAAGATGCCTCTTCTGCGACAAGCTATCGCCCCATTGCTTTGACAAACTGCTTGAGCAAGCTCTTTGAAAAGATGATCAATAGGTGGCTTATCTATTTTTTAGAATATCACGGTGTCCTCGATAGCAGCCAGACAGGCTTTCTGTTTGGCAGATCAACAACTGGCAATCTTACAGCTGTTGAATATTATGTTAGGTATGGTTTTGCTCATAAAAAACACTGTATATCTATATTCTTTGACATTGAAAAGACCCATGATACCGCTTGGCGCTACGGCATCCTGCATGACCTGAAATCTTTCAGCATTTGTGGAAACGTGTTAAACCCACTGTAAAGTTACTTGCCAGGTACATCATATCGGGTACGAGTTGGTGCAGCGTTATCCAGCACGTATACACAAGAAAATGGCGTGCCCCAGGGTGGAGTGCTTAGCTGCACACTGTTCATTTCAAAAATGAATACGTTAGGGACAGCACTGCAACCCACCATTTTTTATTCAATCTACGTAGACGACGTTCACATCAGCTTCAGGTCATGTAACTCCTCTGTCTGTGAACGGCAGATCCAAGTTGCGGTGAACAGACTAGCCAAGTGGGCAGACCAGAATGGTTTTAACCTAAATCCGCAGAAAAGCACTTGTGTTCACTTTTCTAGGAAGCGTGGATTCCATCTGCAACGGACCATACTACTTAAGGGAGTGGACATTCCCGTAAAAAGGGAACACAAGTTTCTTGGAGTAGTTTTAAAGGATAAGCTTGCATTCATACCACATATTAAACAACTTAAAATAAAATGCATGAAGACTACGAACATCTTAAAAGTCCTTTCCCGCCAGTCATATGGAGCAGATACAACATGCCTTTTACGTGTTTTTAACAGTGTTGTGAGGTCCTGTATGGACCTGAAAGTGTAGTGTATGGGTCTGCCTCAAAAACAGCTCTAGAAATGCTGGACGCAGTGCTGCACCTGGGGCTCCGCCTGGCGTCCGGGCTTTCCGGACGAGCCCTATTGAAAGCCTCTATGTCGAACCTGATCAGTGGTGCTTAGAGCTCCAGCGTACATACATGGCACTTTTGTACTGCGTAAGGCGACATCCCTAACAAGTCATCCGTTCGATGCTATTATTGAAAACACATCCTCCGAAAGGCTGTTTGTGTGCCGCCCGTCGCTTCCTCTTTCTCTATCCGAGTGAGAGTAGAGGTAGAGGAACTTTGGGTAATCTTACCTGAATCCTACAAAATAGACTTCGCCGAATTCATGCCGCCTTGGCATCTGCGCCCTATCACCTGTGTCATGTCGTTCAAAGAGATTTACAATAGGCATTCACCCAAAGAACTCAACCGACAACACTTTCTGTACTTGCAACAGAAATTATCATGCACTGCTTTTTATACGGACGCCTCTAAAACCGCCACTGTTGTGTCGTGTGCTGCACATGGTCCCAACTTGCCAGCACAAGGACACTAAATAGAAACGCAACTATATTTACGGCTGAGGCACATGATATATTAATTACGCTAGAACACATAATACGAACAAAAACACAACAATCCATTATATACACAGAGTCCTTGAGTGTTGTGACAGCTTTGCATGCTGGAAAACCAAGTAGTAACAGTGTGCTGAACCGGTTAGTTAAAGCGATAATGGCAGCCTACGCATTAAAACAGGTCATAGTCGTGTGTTGGGTGCCTGGACACAGTGGCATTCCTGGTAATGAACTTGCCGACCAGAGCGCCGCTGTGGCAGCACTTCGCTGTTGTGTCGACGTTCAGCAGCTTCCCTATCTTGACTGGAAACCGTTCATTCAAAAGGCAATCCGACAACGCTGGCAGCAACACTGGGACATACTGACAGACAACAAATTCCACACTATAAAACCCCACTTAGGCAGATATTACACAGAAAAACACAACAGAAGAACGGAAGTATAGATGTGCAGATTACGAATAGGCCATACACACGCTACTCACTCGCACCTTCTACAGGGACCACCACCGCCACGATGCCACAGGTGCGGACATCGCCTATCAGTCACACAGGTCTTAGTTGAGTGTGGCTACTTCCACAACGCAAGGAAGAAACACTTCCGGGAACTCTACACGCACATGATTCCACTTCATCCCTCGATGTTTTTAGCTGATGAAACCTTAATTCCAAGTACACGCCTTTTCGCTCACCTGGGAGACATTGGCTTTTTAAACCGCATATCATACCACGTGTAACCTCAGGGCATCTTAGAGTGTGGGAAAGCTATGAGTGTTCATTTATTCTTTACATTCTTACCCTGCCATCCCCCTTTCCCCAATTGTAACGTTGTTTTAAAGGGGGGGCTCTCTACACCCCTACTCTGACCGCTTTTAATCTCATCACATTTATAGCATCATTTTACTAAAAGATCATTCAAAATGATCAACCCTTGCATTGACGCTCTTTGGCCATCGTTGCATTTGCACCATAAAACAAACAGATACTACAAATTGTGTGAAGCGGCAAGAGGACGAATCCCTTCATTAATGCCGGATGGAAGTAAAGCGTCGGATGCGTTCAATTATCTCCCGCATTGGGAGCACTTGGGAAGTGCTTACGGAAGTTCGGTCATTTCTCAGACCGTTTGTTAGTTCCGCTAACACTTCTCCTGTAGTCGTAGTCGATGATTTAACTGTGATGTGTGGGCAACGAAGGACTGGTTTACGGGTTTTGTGTTGGTGACATTTTCTTTTCAATGCTACACCCATCCGACGTAACCCACCGTACGTACATCAATTTGACATTATTGAAGAATGTGTTGGGAGATGCGATCATGTCGTCAGTTCCGCTAGAGTCCATCTACTTTTCTTCTTCTTTCTTCTTTAATACCTGGTGAAAAAATAGGAGAGGTTGACGCTTTATAGAAGCGCCGGCTACTCCTTCTCGCGTAAGTTACTGTTCGTAATAGACATTTCAAGAGTCTCAAACTCACTGGTGTTACGAATCGGCCAGCGCCGCAGTACTTCCCCGCATCACTCCTCGGCTGTGCGGCGAAGCCACTCGTGCGCCTTCGAAAACAGGCGCAATCATGTCGGTGACAAGTGGCGACAAGCCGCGTCAGACGCTTCGCTTTGAACGCATTTCCAAAACTTCGGCGGCTCCCTGCGAGGCTCGTCTCCACGCTCTTCAAGGACACAGAGACCCCGTCGATCGCAACGGAGTCCTCCTCTCTCCCCTCTCTCGGACTCAACGTGCGCGGAGGCTAACGACGACTAACGAACACTGGAAAGAGCGTTGCATGTGTCTGTGACGTTTGTGCGTGTTCCCACTTGTTGGCGTTTTGACCGTTACCGCTTTTGGGTATAAATAGAGCTGCCCAAGCGTTGTAACTCATTCCTGTTAGAGCAGCGAATCGATGTTGTCGCTCTGCTCGAGTCCTGTTTTGTAACCTCGCCCGTCGGGGCATTGTTCTTTGGCTTCGGCTCACCTCTCGCTATGAAGTAAACAGTTACGTTGTCCTGTCAGCTCTGGACCTCTTCCCGGCTGCAGTCGGCCTTCACGGTCGCAACAACTGGTTGGAAGCGGTCGGATGGCAACTTCGTAACACCTGAAGCCAGCGGTGCGAGACCCAACACCACGGACGTCAAGGCGGCTTCGGAATTCACGGCGGTCAAGGGTGAGTGCGGGACTTTTCTTCACTGAGTTTTACCAGGCTTCTGAGGATAGCTGGTAGGGCGTGTTTTTGTCGCGTGGGTTATTCGCGCAAAACATTTTTGGAGCAGTGGGAAAGCAGTACTCTAGACCGGCCATGAATTTGAAAGCGTTGAAAAAACCGCAGTTGTTGGAGCTTGCAAAAGAGTTGCGCTTGGATGTTACGGACGCGCTGAGAAAGCCAGAGCTGATACAGGCTATACTCGCTGTCGGGGCTGACGATGAGGAGCTGTCGGAATGCATTGAGCTGATCAATGGCAGGGAGACCGCGAAACGTCAGGCCGCGAGGCAGAGGCTAAACGTCTGGCTGCAGAGGAGGAACGCGAGGAAAGAAAACGAGAGCAGGAACACGAGGAAAAGATGCGATGGTACGACCTCGAGCTCAAGCAAATCCTACGGGAAAGAAGGAAGCTCGAGCGAGAGAGACTCCAACGGGAGAGTAAGCACCTAGAGCATGAAATTCAACTCGAGCAGGAAGAAGTGAAGCCCGAGTTGGAATTGTTGCTCGAAAAACACCTTGTTGTCGAGGGAAGCACCGTGCCAGCGCTGCCAGTAGCAGACGCTCGGGAGCTCGAGTCGGAGGCGACGGTTGAGGCCCATCAGCGTGGCAAGGTTGCTGAGAGAGATAACGACGGCGCATTAGCTCAGACTGTCGGCAGAGGCGGCAGAGGGCAGTGCGTGTCCACTGAGTGCGGTAATGTGTCGGCGTTTGTTTTGAAGATCTCGGCGGAGTGTTCGGATGGTTCAAATTCGCGGGAAGCCTTGGGAACGGCTGCTGACGTGAACGTGAACACTTCGCGAGATGGCGACGTTTCGCAGGAATGCGTAAACGATGAGGTTTCCGAGACGCCGCACGAGTCCGCTGAAACGGAGGTTGTTCCTTCGGACGGTAGTGCGGAAACGAGCGATGTGGTGGGAAAGCCTGCAGCCGAGGCAGCGAACGGTTTGCACGGTTCAGTTGGGAGTCGTGACGATCTCGCCACTGGGCAAGCCGATGCCGTCCTGCCACCAGCTCAGGTAACTGACCTCGAGCAACGGCCGGCCGAGCTCGTAGAGATTCCGGTGACGCGCGCAACTGAGCGGTCTTTTGAAACAGGGCAGCTTGGTTGTAGTGTAGAGCTGACAGTGAGAAAAGAGAACGGGAACGCGCTTCGGTGTTCGCGTGCTGAGGCTGTCGCCGAAAGCAGAAAAGAGAACGGGAACGCGCTTCGGTGTTCGCGTGCTGAGGCTGTCGCCGAAAGCGCGAGGGACGACGAGGTAGTCACTGTACGAAGCTACCCGGTGTCTAAAGAGCACGTCGTGCCCTTGTCACTCCCAGCTGATGCTCCCGACGATAGGCCAATATGGGCTTTGCTAGTTGAGGCTCCGGTGTCGCCTGTGGCTGAGCCGAAGTCGGGAACCGATCAGCCTAGAGGAGAGAACGTAAACCCGTTCCGATGTTCGCTTGCCGAACGCGTTGGTGAAAAGGCGAGCAAGAAGGATAGAGGGAAAATTTCCGCACGTACTTGTGGCGCGTGTTTCAGTGCGGGCACGCCCAGAGGCAAGGCCATGAGCTCTCATCGCGCCAAGGGAACGCCGCCTCCTAGAAGGAGTGCGCGCCTTACGTTCGAACGTTGGAAAATCTCGCTCGCTCCTCCGCGCGCTCGGCCTTTGTCGAAAACAGCGGCCGGTGTCATTTCACGCGGTCGCAGCAGCGTTGAGAGAACGGCTGCACCTAAAGTGCGGTACAAAAAGGGAAAAAACTCGGAGCAATGACGAGAGCTCGAATCGCAGCTCTCAGCGCGAGAAGTGGATTGTAGACGCCTGACTTTCTCAAGTTCATTGTTTTTCCTGAAGCAGGTTTCGCCCTTTACGATGACATTTTTTTTGTGTGTGGGGCATTTCCAATCACGCGAAATGTCACCTTTCAGGTTTTGCCACTTATCTAAAGTACTGCTGGGAAAAAATATAACTAGAGTAGTTAGTTATTCGCGTACTTTTTCGCAACTAAAAGCCTGGTAGATCTTCAGTGTTGATTTGTCTTCGCACTTGCCGGCGATGCGGTTGTGTCTTCCTGTGTTGTTCTGTTGCTTGCCTGACCAAGCCAGAGACGTTCTTGGGGAGCCACTACTCGTCCAGTGACCCGCCCGGTGAAGCTACAGCACGGTGTCGTACAGCCAAGGCCAGGAGTCGAGCGTCTGCCGAACACTTCACTTCGACAGCATCCCTCCGGACAACGGTTGCAGACCCTTATCCATCGGGATCTCGGACCCCCGGCGGAGAAGCTGTTACGAATCGGCCAGCGCCGCAGTACTTCCCCGCATCACTCCTCGGCTGTGCGGCGAAGCCACTCGTGCGCCTTCGAAAACAGGCGCAATCATGTCGGTGACAAGTGGCGACAAGCCGCGTCAGACGCTTCGCTTTGAGCGCATTTCCAAAACTTCGGCGGCTCCCTGCGAGGCTCGTCTCCACGCTCTTCAAGGACACAGAGACCCCGTGGATCGCAACGGAGTCCTCCTCTCTCCCCTCTCTCGGACTCAACGTGCGCGGAGGCTACCGACGACTAACGAACACTGGAAAGAGCGTTGCGTGTGTCTGTGACGTTTGTGCGTGTTCCCACTTGTTGGCGTTTTGACCGTTACCGCTTTTGGGTATAAATAGAGCTGCCCAAGCGTTGTAACTCATTCCTGTTAGAGCAGCGAATCGATGTTGTCGCTCTGCTCGAGTCCTGTTTTGTAACCTCGCCCGTCGGGGCATTGTTCTTTGGCTTCGGCTCACCTCTCGCTATGAAGTAAACAGTTACGTTAGCCTACGGCTTCTGGACTTCTTCACGGCTGCAACAGCGGCTGGCCGCTCGCATCATACACGCTACCACTCGTATGTCGGAGGCCACGGAGATCGGATCGGGTGCCCCCGCCCGGTCGCAACACTGGCCAGTTCGGCGACGGCAGTCCATCTACTTTTTAGGGCGCAGCCTTTTGGCGGCCGGTACCTGGGTTTCGCGGTGTCGGTGTCTATGTCCATGTAACCGAGTGAGCGAACGAAGTAGCGAAGGCAAAAAGAAAACGGAGAGTAGCGTCTGACCAACGGCGAGGAGAACGGCGGAACGCGCGACTATGGCGTCATGTCTCACACTGCTTCTCCCTCACAATTTCTCCATTCGTCACCGCCAGGGAGCCACTCTCCCTGCCACTTTCCCCAGGCGCTGTTCCGTTCGTCGCTAATGTGAACCACGCAACATTTGCGCGGGAGGTTGAAACACAATTTGCGACAACATGCTCGCTGGTCCCCCGTGCGGGGATAATCCGATCCACGTGACCTTTGCGCGGGAGGTTTAAGCACCCATTGCAACAACACGCTGGCCGGTGGCGGCGACGTGCTGAGAGATAACAGCAGAGTAGCGCGCCCCAACGCCCGCTCGCTGACCACGCGATCACTTCCTGAGAAGCAGATATGCGCCGTGACTAAGAATACGGCAGTTCGTGCTGCGCAGAGATTTCGCATTATGGAATGTAGTAATCGTCAGTGCTTTTTCGTTCTCCATCGCTATTTTACGAAGACGACTCGTCAAAATGGTGTATGTCCTATTATCAATTGCCGTAAACAAACATTTGTCGAGCGAATAACCACCAGTGCTGCGATAAAACCCTTTTTTTTTGCGCGCTTCCCTAGTTTTCCTAAATTCGCGAATCGATAATACGGGTACGCGGAAATTTTAAATTTTGAAATAAGATTGGCCTTCAACCACTCATAAAACATTTGTTATCTCTTGCACGGGTTTTAAGAAATCACGCACACTCCAATACTTAATCTGAGGACAAACGTGGCGCAATGCTAATCTAATGGTATGTGGTAGGCGCAGCATTGCTGCCATCACCAGGCCTAGGCCCCAGATATAAGTGTTAGAGAAATCGCTCGTGGAGATTTTCGGTGGCTTCTGGCAGTCCGAGAGAGAGCGAGGGTTCTAAATATAAACTCCCGCGGTAACGTCGAGAGGGGAGCCGTCGCGGAATAGCACAATGGTTAGTGCCCCACACGCGTTATGCGGAAATGTGGGTTCGACTCCCGCTTCCGGACAAAAACGGCAGATTTTTTCTCGACTTCTATTTTCGCTTATTTATCGCTGTATCAAAGAAACATAACAAACATACGTCATTCGGCACTATTAAATATTTCGAAAAAAAGCCGAATAGCATTAGCAATAACGACTGCAACCTTGATATGTATATATATGTATGTATGTTTGTATGTATGTATGTATGTATGTATGTATGTATGTATGTATGTATGTATGTATGTATGTATGCATTTTTAAGCAGATGAACACTCGGACAAGGAAGCAAATTCACGCCACCCGCGTGATAAGCTGAGGTGACGAAGCCGCCATACTATTATGGCGATATATCCTGCTACAAAAATTCATGCCTTCGAGTTAGTTTCCTCACTGCGGTAAATATTATTAACTTTTCATCGTGCCGTTGTGTACACCAAGCCGTCCTCTCATGATTGATTCAACGCATTTGTCACCTCAGCCAGCGGTAAGTTTGGTAAGTATCTCCGTGATGCGGTATCGAACTTTTTGCGTACGGTGGCCAACAAAGGCTACAGCTATACATCAAACTGAAAGCGTTGGCCCTCTGCAAGACCTCTCGGGGCGCTCTTACTGATTGAACCACAGCTTACTTCTGAACTTCAAAACAATGGGCCCATGACATTGACAGATCCTTTTATTTCATCGGGCGGAGTTGTGGAAGTTTTGTTCACTCTTTTGTCTACACTTGCTTTCTTCGTCCTTTTCCATCACTCTTTAGGTGACATGAACTAGTGTTTCTAGCAAAATATCGGTAGAGTCACTAGGTGTGTCAGGGTCGAATATCAACAGGATTGACAACAATTTCGGATCAAGAATAATTTGCAGGATCAACAGCAATTTAAATTACCCTTCTAGTGAAAAAGGAACACCTGTATTTTTTTCGCTGGTGTAGACGATTCCGTATTGATGGGAAATCTTCGAAGTTCATGACTGGGGCGCACAGAGCGTCGTTCACAGAGGCACTTTGCGCTTTCCCGCACGCACTGAAAACCAATTTCGTCGCTTTCTGGCTTTGAAAAAGTAACTTCAAGTGCAGCAGCAGATTTCTGGACCTATGACAGGTGACCGCCGAGGGGTCGTGGAGAACTACAAGTGCCATCTACAGTTAAAGGGTAAGGATACGACAGAACCGGAAAGCCCGTGGAGTTGAAAAAAGACACTGGTTGGCTACACCAAACATGGCAAATGGGAAAGGTTGGATTGAAAAAGAACTTTTCCAGCTGGGTTTTCCACACAGGGAGGCGGCCGTAAGGGCTCAGAAACACCTTAAATCGCGATTGTTTTCTATTAAAGAAAAACGAATTTTACGCCTCATTTTGACGGGTGGGCCTGCAGCACAGATTTTCGACACTATCGGTGACGCGGAACTGTGTTTTTGGAAATAACACCTTAATGCGTATCATTCGTGTGCTGCCTCCATCTCGGTTCGCCTTCCGAATGTGTCCTCGCAACAAAAGGAGAAGCTGAACCACGTGCCCGGGGGAGCAACTGTAAGCACTTCTGGCCGTTCGCACCCAGGCTACAAAGCCACCCCTGATAACAAACTTCAATGTTGCGCGCTGCAGTAGCGCTAACGTCAAGGATTGCGTCGTAAACCGTAGATAAATCTCCATTTTGTGAAGTGTGAAGACGGCTTGAGTATTCTGTTGAAGTGCCCTACTGTGTCGCCTGTCGCTATGTGTTGCCTTCACCAGTGCTTACTCCTTCACCATTCGCATGGCCAGCAGCCCTGCTGGTGAGGTGTGGGCCACCGAAGAAACCATTGAACACCTTCTGTGCCATTGTAACCGACTCACAACGCCTAGGCAAAAGCTCTCGACCACACTTCACTGACTCGAGAACCACCCCTCTACAGTCGAGACTATTTTGGGTCATAGGCATTGTTCGTCACAGGCCAAAAGGCTGAAACAGGCCGAAAACAGGTCAAGGCTATAAAAGCCTTACTTCGCTATTTTGAAGGAGACGGGCCTATCTGAACGGTTGTAGGGACATTAGTAGGGTGCAGCGTTCTTAGTTCGCCAATTTTGTCAGTGTACCGCCTCAGTTTTGTGCATTTTCTTGTTTTCTGTGCGTGTTGCGCACTGGTTTTGCAGTTGCCATGGCCACACCTTGGTGTTTCTAATTTTCTTGCTATTCGTCGTTCTTTTATTATGCACCGGGGTCTTTTCTTTCTCTTTCAGTTCCCGTATCCCCATCCCCATGAGTAGGGTAGCCAACCGGACAATACCCTGTCTAACCTCCCTGCCTTTCCTGCACTGTTCCTTCCTTCCTTTAAAGTGTAAACATAAAAAAGGCAGCTACATGTAAGTCGAATGTGTTTTACACGAAAGCTGTCTATGGCTGGTATTCAGCAGATCGTCTCCGTCAACAGAGCGGTGTAGAAAAGAATCGCCCGAGAGCGTAGCACCATGTTGCGCCGCCCACTCAAACCCTGGGATCGTAAAACTGCGCGCCACACCTTCAGCGCATGGAAAAACTAAAAACATTAAGAAAAACTCCTAGGGCATTCATATTTCAATACGACGGCTTATATTTCTCGTGAAAAAATGTCTTCCCAGGAATGAATTTGTCTTTAGAGATGAAGGCGACTTTTGGGGAATAGTTGTAAGCTTGGTTTTTGTAAGATGGCTTTCCCACACTTGTTGGTGTACAGGCACGTGCATCTTCTGATGGAGAATCATTACAGAAAGTGGCTCTAGCTCTTGTTGTATCGAAACTATTCCGACTCAAATTAAATGAAAATTAGACGCTAAGAAGACTCTAACATTACGCCGAATTTTACTTTTCATAATTACATAGTTCCCAGCGAGGTTGTAAATATTGTAGAATTCTCGTCTGCTGTCAATGCATCGGCTTGCACAGGTGGGAAACGGACAGCCCCATGTTTGTCCACTGGAATAAAACTCCAGTTCACAAAAGTGTCATTCAGGTAAATAACCAAGAAGTATGCTCAATCGCAATTTTGCAAAGAAACGTGTTTTGCTTTGTGCGGCCCTTCGCCTACGACCCGGTCAAATCATATTTTCGTTCACGTTGAGGCTCCATACCACAGCCTTGCTGGTCATCCTTCACAGAGTGGAGCGGCACTGAGTTTTTCATATTTCGAGACCGTCTCATAACCACAACTCAGGGGTCTTTGATCGTTAAACCAAGAAAAGCAGCTTGCTTGGGGTACGCTCTACTTTATTCACCAACTCCAGGTTGCTTATCACAAAAAAAAAAAAAACTCCACTATTTGAGCTTAGTTGTATCGACAAGAACTAGTGCCAGCGTGCCTGACTCATCGTTTCTTTGTTTTTTCCCAAGAACGCTTACTGATTGGAACAGGTATATCGATTTAACCGTTTATCGAAATTCACCTCCAAAGCTCTTCCCAATTGTTTTCAAAGAGCTGTTGATGACACGCTGGTGCGGGGACTGTGGCGCGTTGTAGTACAGTAAAGCCCGCTTATATCGAACAGTGCGAGGATTGTAAAATGGTTCGATATAGCAAACATTCGGTATAGAAAGTGAAGCAAAAAAAAAAAAACTTACACGAGAGCAATCCTGCCGACGGAGTCACGAGCTAACGCTGAGCTCTTACCACAATGCGGTTCACCATTGACCCGACACTTTGTCGGAAAGAAAACAATCATTTATTGGGGGCGCAAGAACTGCGTGAGTGTAGCCTGCTTCTTGGAGCGCAACCCGTTGCGAGTGACTGCTTGCTCCACGGCATCTAAACATTCGAGAAGCACAAGACCACTGCCCTCAATGGCACTGCAGTATCGCCGTACCAGGGCCACGGCAGCGACGGCTTCGCTCGTGCTCAGAAGCGGTACGGAGTCCTCGGCGTCTTAGACAGAGCATATACAAGAATGGATACAAGCGAATAACGGCGAACCAAGCGAACAGAGTAAGTGCGGGCAGCGAGTGGCGCGGGATTGAAGATCGGGGACACCGCAGCCCGCAGCGCCCAATGTGGCGCTTTCGGCGCCAACGGCATGCATGCGGGGAGCTGGTCCACTCTGCCACGGCCGGTTAGGATGCGCTCGAACTCGCGCGGGAGTGGCAAGCGACACCCGCGCCACTGCTGCTCGCCGATGTATTGCGGGAAGGCCTGCCGCATGCTTAAGGAGAGCGAGAAATCCGGCGTGGGAGAGTTCGATATAACCATTCTGAGCAAAATCGCGTTGAATATAAAAAGTTTAAATGCATGTAATTTCTATCAGAAATATACAAGGTTCGATATAGGCAATAATTCAATATATCCGTGTTCGATATAAGCGGGCTTCACTTAGAAGAAATCAGAAGGGAACCAGCACCAGCAGGAGAGGGTGACGTAGCTATGGGCTGATGAAAAATGCAGAAAAGTCGCACGGGACAGCATGAAAAACTATTCACAGGATGCACTGTAAACGAACTTGAAACCCCCCGCCCCCCCCCCCCCCCTTTCTCCCCTCTGCTTGAAAAATGAGGACATATTAGGACAAAAAAATGTATGTCAAAGTTCTATCCCAATTCTTGCTGCCCGTGAGCAGGACATGTATGGCTGCGTTTTATAGAGAGAAAAAAATGTAAGTTTCCAAGCGGGCAGCTTCCTTGAATTCCACCGCGGCGGGTTCCTTCGCCCACTGATGGCTGCGAGCGGAAATGTAACCAGCGCCATTATAAAGCCTAACGATGCCCTTTGAAAACTTGCACGCCCAGTCAGACATGCCAGTGTACCGACGATTAAACTTATCTTCATATCAGGCTGCGGGGCAGTGGTCATGCACCCCCAGAACGACGCGCGTTGTTTCCTGGGTCAATTCGGTCACCGCTCCCGTGCTCCGTCTACTTTTGAGCGTCCCTGTACAACTAATCTACCAAAGAAACTGTGAATTCAACATGTGAGGCACCTTACCTTTAAGAACGAAGAGGCTAGGCTGGATTCAGGAAAAGGTCGTCGACTCGGCGATATGTCATATTTTTTGTCACCAACCCCAAATAAGATATGGGCGGTATACAACGAATATCTTTTTGTATTGTAATTATTCTAAAACTGTCTTCGAGCAGCTAGAAAACGCTAAGTCATTAGTTAACCCACTGCTAAAAGCGTTGAGGAAACCTGCAGAAGTCTTAGAAATGGTGTGCACAAAAATTATACGAACAGTGTTCACGAGATGTGCAACTTGGTCTGCACAAAAATTATACGAACAGGGTTCAAGGGATGGGCAATCAATAACTTGAATTAATCATGCACTGCGTATTTCGAAGAGGTACAGGGCTAAGTGAAATAACAAATCAAACGTCGGAGCGTAAAGCATCGCCTAGTTCACTCAAAGTGTTCACCGCCTAATTTAGACATTCCAGTGGGAGTATTGCGTAACATAAATGGCGACAACGATTAAACAACAATGCGGCCTCCGCGCGTGCTCACGAACCTTCCATTTTTTAAGGCATAACGACTTCTTTTTCTGTCAGCGATATTGTCGGAAGGCTGACACATTCGCCATCGGTTTGAAGGAACATGTTAAAAACTCCAGCCACCTCGAGGACACTCTGGTTCTTAGATATTGGGCCAGCACAAGTGCTCCACCAAGAGCTGCGCGAATAATCACGAAACATAGAATAATCACATAACATAGCGAATAATCACGTAAACATACGGACTAGTTTGATGGAAGTACAACGCGCCTCAAGTGGAGGGTATTGTGTAAGCGACACACTCTGCACACTTGGCAAATGTTTCGCGTGTTTGACGCCGCAGGACCATTTTATTGTTTCCGCAGTTAGCTTAGGTCAATAAACTTTTTCCTATACAATTTAATTTCCAAGGCACTAGAAATTCAAACTGTTGCTGAAGTTATTTCTAATGAAAATAATGCTACGTCCTTTCACATCTGTCGCATAGTCAGCCGCGTCAGCACGCGCTACCACCGGCTGCAAACTGGCAGCGCGCATCCTGCACTACCGCGAATAAATGGTATACAATGGCGAACAATAACAGGAGTCCTGGTATAGCGCTGGGCTGAGTTTTCTCGTAGGTCTAGCAGCGTCACGCAGGGCTTTCATCATTTTTGTCCTGTCCGGGCAGAAGTTCGCCCTTGAATAAAATTTCCTTTCTTTTAATTGTCTTCCTTTATACATGACAATATACGTTGTTAGAGACACCGATTAACATCAGTGATTGTTTATAAGTCATTTTCCAAAATTGCTTATTTGGTGAGACATTTTATCAAATATTGACCCATACCCTTCCTTGGATATGCTCTGCAGGTAATCTTGGGGAATTCCCAGAGTAGTGTGGCGAATTTAAGCATCTGTATAGGCATGAGGGATAAATTTAAATAAGAATTTGGTTAAGGAAAATTTATCGCTTGATTTGTTTATTAAAAAATTCGGTGAATTTCAATTGATGAATCCAGAGAAACACACTTCCGCATGGACTATACACCTGACTCTATTCTCATACAGTTGTAAATTCTGCCTACATCCATGCACCTTGCCACATGGCGCGGTTGTACACACACACACACAAATTCCTGCCCAAATTCGAGTCCTTCAGTGTAGCATTCGCGGGTCAGTTAAAACCCGGGTCACCACCAACATCTGGTGGAACTGGCGAGACGGGCCCCCCAGAGCTGTTGCTTGCTGGACAAAGGAGACCCTCACTTGGCGGCCAGTGAACCACTTTGACTTCTCTTGCTAGCGTTTCAATTCATCAAAACTGTTTCATCAGCTTCAACTGTTTTATTAAGTCTTTGCCAAATACTTTTTGGGAGTATCCTCTATTGCATATATGCACGTAGTGCATACACAGAGGCAAATCTAACTCGCATTACATTATGATGTTCAATGAAACGCCATGCATCACAGAAGAAGTTATTGCGGAAAAACAGGAAGGCTGTGAAATAACTTATGTTCCCGATTACTGAACACTTTAACAATGAACAGGGAATGATCAGTGAACAGTGTACACCGAAGTATTCACGATCACGTTTGACAAAATAGCAAGAATAAAATAACTGACTAGTACCGTGCGTACAGTGACCAAAGCCGCAAGTACGTAAGATATAATTAAGAATTTTCCAACATGAATGTTAGGTCGGTAACTCATTTGAACAGTGTCTCGCGTGATACAACTTCTCTACCGTAGTCGAAACTTTTGGCAGTGCTGCTATGGTGCTCTGTGTACGATGAAGCCTGAACTCAAAGCGTCTAGCAACTCCATTGATTGTGCAGAAGTTGACACATCAACAGATCTTCCGTTGCGTTATGTAGAGCAGGACCAGCTCCTTTTTATTATCCTTCGCCTGCAATAATTTCATCTTAGTATTGTCACGAAGCCAAAAACGACGCAGTTTTCTTCAAGAAGAACAATTTTATTGGAGTGAACTTGTGCTCCCCTAACAACTCAAAGAATACACATGTGGCGAAGCAGTACGTGCGCAAGCGAGCGTCGATGATTCGATTGCCGTGGCGTCTGCTCTGCAGGCTTTTATCTTTTGGCGCGAGTGTTTCTGGAACCGTCGATTTACATCCAGAACATTGTAGATCAAAGAAGATTATTCTGGGCTAGTGACGTTAGGGCGAAACAGTCTGCTTATCTTAATGAGATAGCCCGTGCGGCATAAAAAATAAAGAATGGAAGACGCGCTTCGCTTGGGACAGAGATAACAGACCCGGGCGTGGCCGGGCAGTAAAAACAAACAATAAATAAACAAACCCATACATGGTTCGCGGCAGCATTATTTGCGTTATGTAACCTTTTCAGCGCCTGAGTGTTATGTAATCTGGATGCCTAACTTGGTCTCGTTTGCTTATGCATAAACTTGACTACATGCGTATAGCGGATTAGTTACCTCTTGCGTGCGGCAAAGGAATTCGACATGTCATTTTGAACTTTAAGTAGTATTTTAACTTGTCATAAGAATCGCATGACCTGGTAATTAGGTCAGGCGTACTCCGGTATCTATTACATCTTATTATAGGTCAGAATTGTATTACTGGGTTTTTTTTACACTTAGCTGGGCCTAACTGTAATAATAACCAACACTATGTGATTAATATGAGTGCATGTTCTAGTTGTCTTTACCGCCAAATTAGAGTGTGTGTTGATGCTCCATTCGCATCTTTGACGTCTTTGCACCATTGATGGCAAGCATAAGTAGCCACCGCAATCATATGACTTCGTCGTTTGCTTTGCCATCAAACTTTCTCAAATACATCTCATTTCGCCAGGCTGCCGTATCCGAACCCAACTTAATCGAAAAACGGAATGGAATCGGTATTTTTAAGGGCACTGAACCCGAACTCGAACAGTTAGTTTTGAGAACGCTGGACCGGAACTGGAACTCCAAAAAAAAAACCGTTACCGGTTCACCCCGGCTGTTGAAAAGTCATGATTAATAATATCCGGTGCCATTCTCTTTCAGGTGCGATTGATCTCATGTGCAGAAAAGCTTCGGTGGACATCCACCTTCACAGACTGCAATGGCTCATGATTTTTGTTGACGCGCAAAGCGGAGAAGCTGATGTTTTTTAACCAACCCAAACAAGTGTAACCACACAGTTTTCTCATTTTGAAAGAACCTCAACACCGACTCCTGAAAATTGCAGCCACTACGTATTTGGGCTATGAAACAAATACAGCGCTAAAAATGATTAAGAATGGAGAAACCCCGAAGTGGTGGGATGTGTCCCATTTTTCCAACTCCCACCCCATCTGCATTTTTTGCTTTTTTAGTTTGTTTTGTGCTGGTTCGTCGCCGGATACCCTAGCAAAACGTTCAAGTATGCTGTTATTCTCCTTCTAAAGAAGCTGTGCAGTTATTGAGCAAGTGATGATACTTCTCCCTAAAATACCCTTGTATACTGCTTTGAGCGCCAATTCAGCGTGTTTAGTTGATAATCACGTTGTGATGGCGGCCAGACGTGGTGACGGGTGCCAGATGGAACGGATACGTATTCATACGCACGCACTCATGGGTGGCTGCTCTCGGATCTTTAAATGCAGTGGTTGAATGTTAAATACAGTTGAACACGGATATATCGAACACGGATATATCGAATTATTGTCTATATCGAACAGTGCAAACATCCCCTTGAAAATCCCATGCAAAAGTATAGGGCTGTTGTGCGCGTGTATCGAACTCCTGATCATGGGCAGATTCGATATATCGAATTCAGCGCCGAAGGTGCCCCTTAAAGTTTGCTTGTTCTGATGGGGTGGAGTTGATGATAATGTTGACTCATCGCAGGAGCTGCCTGGCTTGGTGAGACAGAGGCGGCGTCCGCGGCATTATGTTGCTTCGATGGCCTTCAACAGCTGTTTTCACGCTAGCACGAGGGGCAGCTCTATGATAGCTAGAACGCGGATAGTGGTTGGGGAGAAAGAACATAAAGAAGCAAAACAAATTGACCGGAGGCACTCTTTTTCTGTGATTTAGCTGTTTGGTGGCTCATGCAAGGGGACCGATGCGGCGTTGTATGTTTGTTTTGTCCAAGGCCTTCATTTCGGAACATCGAAAGCGGGAATTCGTTGGGTGCAGGCTGCTGAAAAGATGTTGGTTGAAAAGGCGTTCGGAATTCCTCGCAGTAGTTTTGCGGGCGATGCACGCATCTACGTTGACGTAAAGGCGAATGCAGCACAACCCGCCCCGGCTATTCCGTAGCGTGCCGGGTGCAAAGCGACTGCATTGCACGCCTCCAGATGGGGGAGGTGTTCAGTTCGAATACTGAAGATAACGCCACTCAGTGCCTGACAACGTTCCCAACCGCCTACTGCAGTCGAGGTTCTGTCAGCGTTATTCCCCTATGTTGTGGTACAGTGTACAGCGTTGATTTTCTCATTTGTGCGTGTTTGTAATCTTTAAGACAATTTAGCGAACTTTACGACGCAGAATAAAAAACAAGCGAAGCTCGAATACATTTAAGCGATAAATAAAGTGCGGTGGTCATCATGCTGCGGTTCGGATATTCCGTGCTTTGAGGGTCAAAACGGTAAACTATCACTTTTTATGACTTCAGAAAACTCTCAGTGATGTGCGGAGTTGTCAGATAATCTTCAGATAGGCGTATTTGATATATCGAATTATCGATATATCGAATTCTTTCACGATCCCCTTGGAGTTTGATATATCCGTGTTCGACTGTAATCTGATGTTTTCAACCTCGGCCTAAACCCTGCAGCCTGTGACTGCGAACCATTTATCGTAGGGGACCAACCAAGCTAATCTATATGTGACATTTGGGTAGCGGTCATTAGCAGTTTTTCCTCTTCTAGTGACTTGAAAAGTCTGTCACTGGCATTTATTTTGCAAACATGTACCGGGCGGAGGTGACCCAGCGGTATACGGAGACTTACGTTCACAGGTTCCTGGGTTGGGGTGGGGCGCGATTGTTGATTTCTACCGAACACTAAACCTAAAACAAGAGGACGACGAAAAACAAGTTCTACAATTGGGTGCGAAAAGTAGGGTTAGTGACATTGGTGCCTACAATCTAATAATTATCGAAGAAACGTCAAAAAAGGAGGAAGCGACCCACCTGGCGCTGGTATACGAGCCGTGTATTACTCGCAGTTATCCATTGATATTCTGTATAATTTTGAGTGATTGCGGCTTCTGTGACAACACGGACACAATTCTCACCGCTCCATGAACTACTTTTCTATCCATTTGCAATTAAAGTTTATTTTCAAAGCTTGTACAATTTTTCCAAGGCATTACAAATAAACTATATGAGAAAAGGTTGACCGCGGACAGTGCGTATACTGCTCAGCAGCAACTCGATAGACAGATGTTCATTGATTGGTTACCCCCGGTTCATACTAAACAGAAAAATATTGACCATTACAAAAAAGTTCGTATACAGTTAACAACAAGCGTATAAATTCACGTCTTATGCCTATTGATGATTGTGCTAACAATACTCCTCATTGTATAGGTTAGATGCAATCATTGTTGAATTTACACTTGGCACATATGCTGTTTAGTGGCTCGATACTTACTTATTTGAAGCGCGTAGGTTATTTTACTGTGCGCAGTTTTCGGCTTGCATCACAGCTTTTGTATTTGCATTTTACCGATCAATCAAAAACAATGAAGACCAGAAAAAGAATGTTATATGAACTACGCTGGTAATTATAGGTTCTGCACTTTCAATATTGGCAGATAATATATTAGCTTTCCTTGAAATCTGGGGTGACATACGAAGAAGCAGTACAAGCTTCCTAAACTCTGTAGCTGTGAATGATATGAAATGATAAGATATCGATATTTCTTCAGACCGCAAAAATATTATTGTCTTCTCTCAATACATTCACATCAGCTATTTCTGGCCTAATTAAATCACAGCTCTTTGTTTCAGTAAAGGACTAGCACTGTCCCCAGAACTCTCTGCCTTGACGTACAGGCTTCTATTTGTTTCGCCCTCAGCATATTTTTCTGGTTTTGGAATTACGGGAGCCGGCATGCTTGCAGGGCTGCTATTTCTGCCATTTGAATAGATCAAGCTGGACAAAAGTAAAAATCCTTTTTTTCTTTATATTGTGGCCATGACCTTCCAATGCCATCACTACCACTAAAGTCCTCGATAACTGAACGGTATTTGGTTTACTTTAGGGGTGCGCTAGGAAAACAAACAGAGCTAACTACTTTCGTCGTAATTAAGCACAAGAAGTCGGACCGGAGCATTAATATCCGCTAGCAGCCCGCGAGGCGGAAATGACAGCTTGGAGAAGGTCAAGCCTTGGATAGCACGTCCGTGGAGGATAGCGAGCCCTTCGTAGTGTGAAAGCGACCCGTACGATTATGCGCTTCGGTCCGCAAGTCCTTCAACTGATTCTACAGCAGGCCCTTCTTGAGCTTGTATTGCGTAATCCTCAGCTTTTTCTGTTGTTTGAGTATCTCCAAATGAGTTTCTCATTTTCTTGGGTGCAGTAAATTTATTCATTCAGGAAGCGATCATCAAATTTGACCCCAAGAAAAAATATAAGCGCACGAAAGGAATGTTCGTTCAATACATGTTGTTGCATTCCTCGAATTTTTGTGCTACATTTTTATGATATGTTCGACCCATAGCCATATTCTTCGCGTTTTTGAATGGAAAGTTTCCATCATGCTCACTAACCTATAGGTGGCAGGTGTTATTCCCGGGTACAAGATTTTAAGATACATGAGGCACAAGTGATTTCGCTGAGATATTGTGAACATTGTCTTTTCTAATGTTCAACAAATTACTGCGTTTACAGCGGCAGCTGAATATGAAATTATTCAATCACATTGGCGGCATCCCTCGTCCCTCAGCGGGACAGAATAATTAAGCGGCCATCACGAGCCGGAATCACTTGCAGCCAGGTTGTCGAACCGGAACCGGAACCTAACTGAACCCGTATGTTTCCCGCCATTTTGGAACTGAACCCAAACCGAAACGAATCGAAGGAACCGTTCCGTACCGGTTTCGGTAACGGTTAGTTAAACGGTTGAGGGGACGATTAGAGTTAACGGGAAAATATCGACTCGCTCGGAACCACCTCGATATTTTAAGGCACCTCGGCATTTGCACATTTTGCGGCGTTCTCCTTCCCAACCAATCAGAAAATTTAGTTGCACTGAAAAAGCCCGAAAATTGTTCGGTCACGACAACCGAAATGCTATAAAATGTCCTTCTTTGTACGCGTATTGCGCTGTTATGTTGTTTCTAGCGTAAGGTTGACATATCGCACAGAGTTCGGAAATAGTTACCTGATGTATTCGTCCAAGGGTTTTTCGAATAAGTATTTGTGTGAGGTAAGCCTCTTGGAAGCAACAAAACTGAAAGAAAAATAGCGGTCAACTGGTTTGATGCGAAGTAATCGGACAGCGTTCTTCAATACGTTGTCTCTCTTCGTGCTACCGTTGTGCAGACTTGGAGTGCCAGCGACCACTACCACTGCTTGTGAATTCCCTAAGCTACCATCTTTAATAGATCTCTGTCGTTGTCACGTGTCGCTGAAGTAACATTAGCAAGTTGCTATCGTCGGTGTTTCCGCATAGTGAGTGAGTCATTAAAGCCGTTCCTTCCTTCTAACCCGTCTGTTAACAGATGTAAGGTGGGGAAAATAAAACACCTTTCGACTTCTAGCAGTGCTTATGCCCCCTCGTTGAATATACAGCGCCGTCGAAACGATAGCTACATGAAAATCGTAGCAAACCAACGAATTTCCTTTTCAATTCGAAAGCATTAATACCTCATCGAGCGGAAAGATGTGCGTGCGCCCGCGGGTGTGTGTGTGTGTGTGTGTGTGTGTGTCTGTGCGTGTGTGTGTGTGCGTGTGTGTGTGTGTGTGTGTGTGTGTGTGTGTGTGTGTGTGTGTGTGTGTGTGTGTGTGTGTGTGTGTGTGTGTGTGTGTGTGTGTGTGTGTGTGTGTGTGTGTGTGTGTGTGTGTGTGTGTGTGTGTGTGTGTGTGTGTGTGTGTGTGTGTGTGTGTGTGTGTGTGTGTGCATGTGCACGGCTGTGTGGTAATGTTGCGCAGTTACCACCCGGAATCGGAATGACTTCGGCTGCATTCATTTTTTTCGCAAACCCGGAATGGAATGGGAATGGAACGCCGACAAGGTTTCGAGGAATGGAACGGAAATGGAATGAGGCGCCTTGTGTGCGAAATGGAATGGGAATGAGGTGGGCTCAGTTTTAGCCTAGCTGTGTCGATCTTAAGCTGCGAACTACAGCCAAGACGGCTCTGGGACCAGCATCACCGCAACCGAAGCGGCCAATTGCTGTCTTTAGTTATTCGGCGGCTTCTGAGAACTCGTGCATGGATGACAATCGGGACTGCAAATGAACCCATCAAAGGAGAGGCTCTAGACAGGTGAAATGTTTCTTGCACTTAAGGTGTGCCAGAGTGGCTGCTCCTCGCGACTACCGTCGTATTCCGCAGCCGCGCAATCATCAAAACCCAGAGCTGCAAGCGCGGCCACCCTCCCTCCACCCCCATCCCCCTATGGAGATTCCAACCTCTACTGCTATGGATCTCATCTTACTGGGCAACATAAACGAGCATTTTCGAAATGCCAGCGGTAAGCCTGGGATAAAATAAATGTAATGTACCGATATAGAGTATACATTTTATGAGTTGGGAACGATTATGACACGGTCACACTTTCAAATTTCTGTGCGGCCACATAATTTCAAGACGTTGACACAGCTGTGCCGTGATGGCATTTGTCACCTCTTCACGTTCCAACATTTCAGTTCACGAGTTCGTTTTTAATTTAACACTTACAAGTTTCACTTCACTCACAGAATGTGTGCTAGCAGGTGTGTGACGCGGACTGCAGCCAGGTGGTTTAGTCGGAAAGGTGGAACGCACGGTAACCTGTTTAGGGGTGAGCTTCATTGATGCATGACGTGGCTCTGGAGGCAAAAATGCGCTATCCCCGTATATCCGGGGCGCCAGAAACGTGGGCGCAAAATTTCTATTGGCTGCGAACGTGGGTATGCATTTGGCTACGCAAGCGGGTATATGTCGGCCTTCGGGTATGCAGTGGCTCCGAAAGCGATTATGCGTCGGCCTGCGGGTATGCGTTGGCCTGACCTCTCTATTGGCTGCGAACACGAGTATGCGTCGGTATGACGTCCCTACTGGCTGGCACGCGAGATGAACAAAAAAGGCTGATGATGTATTATAAGTATTTTTTGGGCAAGGGGTGGCAGGTGGCCTACGAAAAGATGTGAAAATGCCGAAATGTAACCAGCTGGACGACTGGCGAGTTAGGGGTGAACGCAGGTATTTCACGGCCTGACGTTAATCCTAACGTGCGCGATTTGAAGTTAACGCCTTCAACCGGTACCAGAAGCGGGACGTACCATGTGTTTGGAGTGACTTGTCATCGTTATGCTGAACGATACGTTTTCCTGATGTTAAGCCTGAGATAGAGAGAAAATATTTATTGATGAGCGTAAGGGCTAATGGCTAGGCACACGCGCTGTGGAGGGCATCCCTATTCCGGGATACCCAGCCTGCGATTTGCCGTCCAGGCGCTCTTCTTGCTGGTGTCCAAGGCCCGGATCGCCCAGATATGAGATAGGATCGCCAGGCATGAGGTAGGGGGTAGGTTGGGAGTTTGTTGGCACTCCCATACCCTTGGTACAGGGGGCCGGGCCTGACATAAATTGCCGAGGGAGGGATACGGAGTGGGGTAGATAGAATAGAAAAGGGTTTTCTGCGGATAGGAATTTGTAATCGCCGAAGAGTGGTGTCTTCTTGTCTGGATAACCGAGGATGAGGTGGCAGAAAGATACTTCTGCCAAGCCTGTAATGAGTCAGGACATCTAAATACTGGAGAAATGGGCAAGTTTTGATCGCTGAGGAGAACGTCCCATCACGGCTAACCGCCCTGTGTATATATGTACATGCCGGTAGCGGCGTGAGCCACCTCATTAATGTCGAGGGATTCATGTCCAGGAACCAAGACGATGTGCATTTCAGCTATCTCTGCATTTTTGTTAGTATGTTCAGTGGTGGTTTTGTGATGCGCCCCTGCTGATAAAATCGACATGCACCTTGCTAGTCAGTTAGTAATGTGATGAAGTCTTAACTGGTCGTGGCAGCCAGGGCAATCGCAACTTCCTCTGCAGCTTGGGTTGAGGTTGTGCGAACAGTCAGAGCTGTCATTTCCTGGGCCGCCGCGTTAACCACGGAGATTGTTAACGCGGCTGCGTCTCTGCATCTTGTTGGCGGGTCATTTCCATACTTTGTATCAGGTATAAGAAGAGCGACTGGAGAAGGCTCTTGGTCTTAATAGCGGATAGAAGAAGGAAAAATGGAAGGGAAAAATGGAAATAAGATTTAGCACAGCAAAGACAAGGTTGGCGAACGGACAGGACGGGGGCATGTTAGTGGTTTCGCATGTTCCGCGATATCATAAACTTAGCGATGTTAAACTCAACCAGCACAAAACTTAGTGAAACTAAATGTAGCGACATAACTCGGTGAAATAACTCAAAGAGCAGTGATGCTAGCGCATTATCACACCACAAGAGAAATTATCGCTGTAATGACAGTCATATTTCTCTTTCTCTTTCAGTTTCTCTTTCTGCTGAAAATAAAGCGTTATTATTATTATTATATATTTTTCTCTCAACGAAATGTCAGCGAGTTCTGCCATTCCTCGATTTTGGCTGCGTGCATGCATATTTTCGCGGTTTTCGACATGACTGAACGTCAGCATTATGTTGCGTTCGTACCCGATACAGCCATCATCGTCATCATCATCATTATCACCACCACCCCCACCACCACCACCTCCACCACCACCACCAACAGCCTACTCCGGCCCACTGCAGGGCGAAGGCCTCTCCCATAGGGTTCCAACAGAGCTCTCCTGTCCTGCGCCGTTCGAATCCAGTGTTGGCCACCGAATATCCGTACTTCATCTCTCCATCTTGTTATTCGCCTTCCCCTTCTTCTAGACCCATTTCTTGGTATCCACTCTATTACCCTAATTGTCCACCGGTTGTCTGTTCGTCTCACTACATGGCCAGCCAAACACCAACTTTTTTTTATAACTTGAACTATGACATCGTCAACACTATATTCTCTGGTCGAGGTAGCTCGTTTCCTGTCCGCAAGTGCTACCCCTATTATTATCCATTCCATGGCCCGTTGAGCCGATCAAAGTGAACTTTCCAGTGGTTAGTAAGGCGCCACGTTTCACCTCCGCATGTCATCACCGGCAGTTTTACTGGTTGTATATTTTTCTTTTGAGTGGTAGAAGTATCTCACTTTTCATTATTTGGGAGTGCTTGCGGTGTGCTCCCCAACCCATACCTATTCTGCGCCGGATTTCTCTCTGTGGTTGGGGTCAGCGCTAACCACCGGTCCGAGGTAGTTATATGGTTATATTCTTTTACTTCATTTAGCGCTTCGTTTCCTAAGCTGAAGAGGGCACTTTCGACATGCTTATTTCTCAATACTCTAGATTTATTCATATTTATTTTTAGCCATACGGCCATGCTTTGGGATTGGAGTTCCTCAAGCATTTTTTGCAGATGTTCTGCAGTCTAACTCAGCAATACTATCTCATCTGCAAACCTCAAATACCTCAAGTATACTCCGTTTATCTTTAATCCTGTGTTATCCCAGTCAAGCTTTCTGAATACCCCCTGCAGACATGCTGTGAACAGTTTTGGCGAGATGTCATCTCGCGTTCTTACTTCCTTTCGGATCGGGGAATTCATCGCTTTGCCTCTGAAGTGTTATCCTGCCCCTACATCCCTTATATAGGTCGCCTAGGAGTCTTATGTGTCTCCTCTATTCCTGGTCCTTTAATGCTTTTAGCACGGTTGTAGTTTGTACTGAGTCAAACGCTTTCAGATAGTCTATAAATGCCATGTAAAGGGGCTTAGCGTCTTCTGCGGATTTTTTATCACTTGATTGACAACAGAGATGTGATCCGTGGCTTAATACCCTTTTCTAAACCCAGCCTTCTCTCTGGGTTGTTTGAAATCCAGGTTGTCTCCAATGCGGTTAACTATAACTTTGGTAAATAGCTCGTAAACAACTGAGAGTAAGCTGATGGGTCTGTATTAATATGTCCTTGGTATCTCCCTTTTTTATGAATCAGAATAATGTTCGCGTTTTTACAGTCTATGGGTACTTTTGGAGTCCTTATGCATTCTGAGAATAGTGCAGCAAGCTTTTCCAGTACTATATTTCCTGCCTCCTTCAAGAGATCCATGGTTATGCCCTTGTAACCTGCAGATTTTCCGCTTTTCATGTCCTTGAGAGAGTTTCCTACTTCCAAGAAGTTAATTCTACGTTGGGGAACTGCAGGAATGGAATTGAACTTCCCCGCCATCCCAGGAGGGGGAATGGGCAACATTTTGGCCTTTCGCGAAATTGAAAATAAAAATACCAGAAAGTTTTAATTCCCACGAATGGAATTGGAATTAAATGAGGCTGCCCATACCGCTGCACTGGTGTGTGTGTGTGTGTGTGCGCGCGTGTGTGGGTGTCTGCGTATGTGCGTGTGCTTGTGTGGGTGCATGCGTCTGTATGTGTGGGCGTGTGTGTGCATGTGCCTGTCTTTGTCGGCGTGCGTTTGCGTGCGTGCGTGCGTGCGGTCGTGCGTGTGTGAGCATTTTTAGCGACAAAAGGATGGCGGACGGGCAGTTTCTGTGCAGCACAGAGAAGTTGCCTGCCCGCGAAAGCGGTTGCCCAAGGATGCATTATTTGGCGACGAGTGCGGCCCGTCACTGGTCGGCGATGGGAGCGGAGCACAAGGACGCATCGCGGCGGGTACGTAGAGCCATTGTTGTTGCTTTCCTCAAGAAAGAAACTGCGGTTGATGATACTGGGGGTTCATGAGCCAAGAATAAAATTATACTTAAATGTATTTGTGAACTAAAACCAATTATAAATGTAAACTTGCCGCCATAAATAGTAATGCTTTCACACTCACACACGTAAGCAGCCTTAAGTGTCCCTGCGAACCTTCCATTTCGCATCAGTTATTGTTGTAATGGTTCGCCTCCCATAAAAAAACCTTTTGCACTGGATTGTACAGTGAATTTGACCAACGCAACATTTACGCGGAAAACCTACAATATGAATTTGTTTTTAATGCCGACCTGACAGCGAAGCAAAAAAGCGAAAACACAGCAGTAAAGTGTACAAAAAAAAACTCCTGCTTTTTTCTTTCGAATCCGTCTGCATAGAATCGAACCGGTTCGAGCCGGAACGTAATGATGCCCAGGAACCGCACCCGGAACCAAACCCGAAATACTTGAACGCGACCCCAAACCGCACACGAAAAAATAATTTAGGCTCGACACCCTGCTTGCAATGCATCGCATGTTAGCAATTTCAAACTGCCGTTTCCGCGCACCCGACTGGAGCTTCATACTCGGCAACTCCATTTTCGCATATTTACAGAAGCCTCCTTTGATTGCAGGAGAAGGCTCCGACACCGAGATAGCGAAGCGAAAATAACAGGTTTGCAAAATTTCTCAACTGCGAATTGCAGCTAGGTACATTTGTGGACTTTCACCCAGCTTGAGTAGAACGAAAAGCTGAGATAGTTGGAGCGGATTGGTCACTTAAAGTGCAAAAAGACGCAATGCAAGTAGTTTTTTGGACCTACGTGCGCAGAATTCTCAGGTGAAGGCTGCAGCCACACACACTCGTGTTGTCTACTTGTGTTACGTCTTTTTGCGGTTTAAATTATAACTATCGACGAGTTTCAATGAGAAATGTGGTGGAGCTAGTTACTCACTCAGTGAAACACCACAAAGGCTTAACTTCGCGAAGGAAATTAAAAAAAATTGGCGCGGCTTGCACTGGGGGTGCAAGGCTGGAGAAAAAGCAGAACTGGTGGCCCCTCTCCATTCGTCGAAGACTCGGCTGTTGCACCTTACACGGGTTTCCGAACTTTCCGCTGAAAGCACTCTGGATGTCAGGCCAGGATCGTTTTGTCCGCAGGCTTTCACATCTCTCCCAAAGTAGTCCGTGTTAGACCGCGCTAGAACAGGCGGCAACCAGCTCCGCAAACAGGCCCTGGCGTCCGTCGTATTCGCCGTTACCACCAGATTCTCGGCCGTGGCGTCAACAGACATGAATAATTGCAGTAACTTTGTGGGGGGATGCTCTACTCGCTCCTCGGAACTCCGCATCTCCACCGGAGAATGAGCCGCTGTCGTGAAAGAAAGCTTGCGTGACGCACGAAATGAATACGCTGCAACGCAGTTGTCGGCTGGCTATACCACGGATATCGACACAGGTGCGCCCGCACCTGGCCAACTGCAGATTCGTTCAGTAGAAAAGCCAAATAATGCTTCCGATGAAATTCACGTGCACTCTGATTGAGATAAAACAGTAGCGTAGCTGTGAGTTGCTTCTCAGCTGAGAGGCCAGCGACATCTATGGGCAAGTGGCCGAAGGAGAAGGCGCTCACACAGAGCTGGGCAATGAGCGGCTGATACCAAAACACGGCAGCTGGAAGTCAGCTGATCTGCGCCGACCACTTTACTCGTGTATTGCGACAGGTAGGCTGTAGGACGCTGCGCTAAACAGTACTTGACGTCGAGGTAATGCTTCCGAGCTCGGTGGGGTACATTACTGCTACTGCTTCGGCCCGTACAGACGCTGTCGCGCAACAGCGCTACTACGGCGCTCACTTTGCAGCCTTTGAGCTATTACCAACTTGTGCTCGCTCGTAAGGAAGTTGGCGTTGAATTGCAGTACAGGGTTGTTACACCGATGAACATAACAGCCACTCCCTTTGTGAAACCAACGTTGGTATCTTGAGGTAAGCTTCCTCGTACGGTAGTACTCCCTAAGATTTAATCCAATTGACTTTTTAGCTAAGCACTACTAGCCAGTTACTGAACTACGCTACCCGAATTTTTTTCCTGAGGTGGGTACCCAGAAGAGCCATACTCAGTAACGTTATTTGTGTCGCGACTTTGTATTTAATTTCGAATTCAACTCATCCTTAACTTTTTTGGTGGGGAACATTTCTTTTTCTCTTTTGGTCACATAAAAAACAGCGGAGACACGGGTAGATAACAAATGACTAAGAGCGCTCGGGAAGAAGTGGTGAAATTTTTATTACAAGACAATAAATACACGCAAAACACAAGACACAAGAATACGTGAGTATAAAAAAAGTGATAACACTGGAAATGGATTATTGAATGTGACATCGCTGTCAAAACAAGCTGCTCTCAGCCCTGAAACTTACTGACAGGGGCCAACTTGTGTCTCTTTAAAGGGGCCCTAACATGTAGAAAGTATGTTTTCCTATATTCTTGTATTATTACTACTATATTAGAGGGTCATGAACACAAATATATATCCCTCGCAGCAACAGTAGTTGCGGTAGCTGAACCTCGTGGCACTTTGTAAAATCGCAAATATAGCTGTCTTACGCTCGTAATTTTGCCTTCGGGGGTGGTTTTGAAGCGAGCGTGTAGCACACGCCTTAAAGTGGCCGAGTAAAAAAAATGCCTCAGTTGCAGTTCGAAAGCTGGGTTTCTTTTCGCGTGAGGTAATTACGGAAAGTTTGAGTTATTCTGTGCACATGCTCAGGCGGAGTCGGGGTTTATGGGAGACTCGGGAAAATAAAACACTGCTGGTCATACCGAGCTTGCTTGATGTGAAACTATAAATAAATGTGGTTTTGATTTGCGCGGTGTTGGAGGGGATATATTGGACTTTTCCTGGGTTAACCACTCGGGGGTAATTTGACCTACAGGCTTTGGCAGAGTCAAGAATGTTCGTCATTAGATGCCATCACTTTCCCTTCAAGGAGCGACTGAATTTGACACGCCAGGACCAAATAAGTGATTTCGAAACATTATTGAGAGACCCGCCACCAAATATTTGCTGGTTGCGGGAACTTCGGAACTGCTTCAGAGCAATGTTGTAACAAAACAAATCTATGGGAGAAAATACAACTATTCGTGATTCGGATATCATTTGTCCCTGTTGGAGAACGATATATTTGTGCTGCCTGAGAACACATTGATACGCCCGTGCTTCAATCAGCAGACGATATATGTTTTAATGAGTTCCTAGCTTTATTGAAAATGCCCTTCTATGCTTATTCACCAAAGGCAAACCGGCAGTTAAAGTGCCCGATTACCATTGATAGTTCGCGGCAGGCAGGAATTGTCACCAGAAAGTTGTTGGAAGATCTGCAAATAACTTTTGAACTCAACTTGCCCATTGCGTCCCTGTTTCTCTGCTTCGGCACTTCCCTTAAAGGAAGTAGACGTCGTCCCCTGATGCTCTTTATAGACTGAGCGATATAAGCAAGGGCAAAATAAATTCAGGGAGGTTTACCAGACAAGGTCTGATATTGCCGATCTACCACGGGCCAGACAAAATAGGAATCAAAAAGCGTTTAACCGAAGTCATCGTCTATGATCGCTTCTACTCATGATTGACTCTCAAGGGTATGTTAGCGATATTTAGGTAGGCTTTGAAATTTCTAAGCTGTATGAATTGGATTGATGCCGCAGATTTCACTGCTCATTAGAAGTGTGCCGAAGGAGGAAGTGATTGCAATAATCGCCCAATAGAAATGTGCAAGCAGTTAACACTGCGATTTGGCATTCTTACCACTGGGCGGTTTCAGACAACTGATTGCATTGAAACTTACCATAGAGAGGAAATATAAGATATCCTGGCTGCCTTTTGTCGATGCTAGTATTGGTGGCTGTTGCTGTTTGTTGTTGTTGTTGATCGGTGATAAGCCGCTGCATCCCAGTTTCCCTCCGAACCGCCGCTGGAACGCTGTGGAGCGCAGCAAATTATCCTCCGCACAGCATCGGTCACGAGGCAGGGTGGTGGGTGGACAACAGAAAAGTTCTCGCTGCTTCACCGGAGACCGTGCGCGTTCATTGCGGAGGCTGCCGGCGTCCAGCATGTTTATCTTCGGCCTATTCTAGCCGGGCAGCAGAGCGGCTGAAGCGCGTCCACCGTGTGCGGCCGTTTATGGGATGCCGATGCGGCTCATTAGGCACGCACGAGGGTGCAGTCATTAAGCCTGGACCAAACACTACGCATGCGTGCAGCGGGGGAGCCTAGTCGAAGCACGCAGCCTACCTCCTCGGCCGCCCCCCACCGCCTTCGTGAGCACAGCAACGCCGACCGTAGCATCTCTTCTCCCCGAAGCTCAGTCCAACCTTTGAACGTTGTTTGTTGGTTTGGATTCGCGTTCGCCTCAGCGGAAACAAAACTACATCCGGCACTGTGTACTTTGGATGCCTGTATTTTTCAGTGTGGTCGAGTTGCATGACCAGTACTTCTCGAACACGCCGTTATTTTGCCTCACAGGTACCCACATCGCTGCCAACGCAGTAATTAGCCAAAGTTCCGTGGGCTTCAATAGCCCGTGGCTGCTTTTAGATGAGACGTACTGTTTTTGCTTGATGAGGAACATCGCATTTTTGCCTGAGTTTGCACTTTGGTGCCCCTTCGTCTTGCTGTTTTGCAACACATCTGAACATAGCGGAACAGTTCAGGTAAAACATTCTTCGTAGGCACACAAGGTACTTTGTGAGGGTTGGGAACTGGGGTATTAGAAGATTTTTGTGCCATCTGAAAGCCGTGAAATATTGCGGGAAGCGGGACGCTTGATATGCTTTAAATAGCGGCTTAATGCTAGGCTTTGGTCAGTCCGAAAAAAAAGCGAAATGAACAGAAAGTTTAAAAATTGGCTGGTTAGTACTGCCTCGGTCAAGCAAGGTATTGCTGAAGTGACCCCGAAAACAGCAGTGAAAATGGCCAATAGTTGCTGGGCAAGGGATCAACGTTTCGATCTCCAGTCTCAGGGAGGTATTTCTGATGTAGGCGACATACCAGACTGCCCATGTGGATGAGATTTTGGAGAACATCATGGAAGGACCCCAAATGGTCTATGGCATTCTTATCCTCCCCTGCACTTCACTGTGCCTTATGTGTTCGTGTTATCTGTCTTATGTGGTCCCAGCATATAAAGCAGCTGCAGGAAGCAGCCAAAACCTCGGCGTCGACAAGATGCCACTAGCTAAGGTACCAGATGAATTTTTCCAGCATGTTTGCGCGTTGTGTGTTAATTATCAGACAAATACAACAATAGGGGGGGGGGGGTATCAGATATGCAATACCTGTGTTATTTAAAGTTACGACGCATTTTGAAGAATATGACCGCTGTAAAGTTCTGAGAGGCGGAACTAAAATTGGCAGCGTGTCTGCCCCCTTCGCTGCAAACGTCGCCAGCTTTGAACACATCTGCGGCTGGTGACTAGGGCTCCTGGACACCCGTTGAGTTGTAGCTCCACTTTATAGGTGCAAGACACTATACCACCCTTATGGCAGAAGTACCCTACGCCGCTTCATCTCCCCCCCCCCCCCCCCGCCTCGATGTACCGCGCATCAGCAGTGAATCCCGGTTGCGGATTCCAGCCCTAAAGTACTTTACCCTGGAGCACATATGGTTCTGCTACCCAAACCACAAGCATATTTACCCCCATGCATCTGTGAGGGCCACATCATCTACGCTGGGAATCTGGGTTCCATCGACGCGGACCACAATTGCGGCCAGGTTAATCCATAAAGCAGCGTCGACAACCTCAGAACTTGCTGCTTTGCACTGTGCCTGGCAGTACACGGGGGATTGAAAGAAATACGAACAAAGGAGGGCTAAGCATCCGACGAAAAGGCGACTCAAAACAAATTATTGGCGTCGCTTCTTGGTCAAACACTTCCCCTAAGAGTAGGCTACACTCTCAAGATGTCGGTAAGAACGGCGCATTTGTGCGGTTTACCGAATTTACAGCCATACGGTACAATATACGTCGGAGGCTGTGCGTTTTCTTGCTCGTACTTATTTTAATCCCCCTGTTTGAATCTGGGGCAACAAGCTTCTGTGTGGGTGATTTTGGCAGATTCACGGGTGGGGCTTCAGTAGCTAGCCTCATTTCCGCGGGAACAACTGGCCCATGAAATACACACTCCGCCTACACAGGCTACTACCTTGCTTCACAAAGTAGTGCTACAGTGGGTAACCGGACATTGTAGGGTGATTTGGAATGTGGTGGCCGAACCAAAACAGCTTGCGCGGCCCACAACAAATCTAGCGGCATCATCCCGATTCCATTTACTCGACGTGAGGCCGCGAAGCCTGTGTACTCTGTGGCGCGGCTGTTACGACTATCAATATGGTCGAACAAATCAAAACATTATCAGCCACTCAATAGAATTGATCTCGCCTCCACTTTCCGAATGCCGTGTGGCCTGCGAAAGCGCGACGAAGAAATTGTTCACCGGATTCGCCTCAACGTCACTTTTGCCAAACAATACTTGCAGAAGACTGCCCAAGTTGCCTCCCCTGACTGTCACACTTGCATCCTTCGTGATAACATTGAACGTGCACTGTGTGAGTGTCCCCGTTTTGACGCTCCACGGATAACCATGAAGACAACTTTGACACTGCGTTATGATGCACCACTGAAACGTAGCGACGTCATCGGCCCATGGCACTCAACTGCCGTGGTGAGAAGGACTACAAGGGCATTGGTGTCATTTCGCCGTGACTCCGGTCTGAACAAAACTTTGTAAACGTTTGCCTTAACTTTACTAATGTGCGTGGGCTGCGTCCGCATTCCTGCGTCTTTCAGTTTCTATGTGCATACCTGCGTTTGTTAGTCTTTTTATGACTTTTGGTGTCGTCGCTTCTTTCACTTGTTTTCACCTCTCTCATGTTCGTGCGGAGTAGTAAGCCAAGCCTCACTGCCAGAAAAACTTGTCTGTATCATTAAATGCACCCTCCTCTTCCTCCTCCTTCGCGAAATTCGACAGTCTTCTGCCACCCCTGCCACGTAACTGCCTCTCCTGTCTCCTCCGCCCACCTCTCACGCTGCATCTCTCCTGTCTCGGTAAACCCATTGAAGTTTCGCGGAGTTCAATTCTGCCGCCCTGCTGGCGCTCCATCTTTTGGGACTGCTGGGACTTAGCGCTGGAGCCACGATAACGAGGCTCGTGCACTAGCCTTATTTGCATTTTGTGGTTAAAACATTATTTTCAACTTGTTCTTTCTAGTTTGCTTTCACAAAAACTTAGCACACATCTACTTTTAATTTAAAGAACACTGCAAACACCACTTATGTGTTGACGTTCTGTCTCAAATACGCCTAACATTATCTTTTTCTGAACAATGTTAAGAAATGTGGAAAAAACGCCTCACTCAAGAATTCATTTTAACTTTTGTCTGGGCGTCGGAATGGAGGGATAGACATACATACATACATACATACATACATACATACATACATACATACATACATACATACATACATACATACATACATACATACATACATACATACATACATACATACATACATACATACATACATACATACATACATACATACATACATACATACATACATACATACATACATACATACATACATACATACATACATACATACATACATACATACATACATACATACATACAAACCCCGCCTGATCCCACACAACAACCACACCACCACAACCACCATACAGACAGACAGCCAGGCAGGCGTACCAAAATTTTCGCTTTTGAGTAGCTCAAAGAAGGCTGTCGTCTTTAAAAATACAGACGCTGTATCATGAATAAACGTTTTTGTTTCCATTACGCTACCAGACGGTCATTTTCTCCATGCACGAAATTTATGTCGAAGGGCGCTGTCATTGTCATTATTTCTTGCTTTAGGTAAATCGGCTTATTCGTTGCCCACGAAATGGAATAAGAAGAAAGCGGAACTTCAGGCAAAGTGCCTATTTTTTTCCTTGGGTCTGTATCAAGCCTATTTCACATGGAAGCATGAACCAACGCAACGAAAATAGGCACTTATATTTACAATAAACGATTGCTAGAATTTAAGCAATCGTTTATTGTAAAAATAGGTGCCCATTTAGAAGTTCGTGCTTATATAGGCTTATTAGCGCCAAAATTGCCTTTTTGTGTTATTTATGTCTTGTTTTGGTCTTTCAAGTTCAAGTCTGCTAGGACGGTTCTCACTTCGGAAGCGCGCAACCCGGTGTTCGTCGCACGCAGTTGGCGAGCAGACTCCGTGCGTCGTACCAAGTACGCGGAGATGCAAAAATCGTGTTCGAGCCGCCGCACCTTAACCTGACTTACCACGAGCAACCATACTCGGGTACAACTTAAAAATTGCAATAGCTTTTGTACTGTATCCCTCTGCCGAGGCGCAGGACTCAGATGTAAACGCGCGCGTGCGTTTTGAAAGGAGATTGGGCCTAATGCGTGACATCGTGCACTTTTTCTCCTGTAGTTTTTGTCGTTGCTGAAGTGGTTTATAAGCAGATAAAGTACAGAAAATCACGAAAAAGGCTGTTGTCGCATTCAAAATATTCGCAGTAATGCACTCATTGCGCCGCGCAGAGGAACATTCGGCTGGGGTGACAAGGCGCAGGGAATACTTCCGTGGTCGTCTCAAGTTGCACCCGAGTATAGGCCGTCAGAGGCCCGTACGCAGCGACTCGCGGCAACCTCGCCAGTAGATAGCCTTGACGTCACCCCTGTCAGCAGGAGTTCGTTCCAAGTTCTGTCATGGCGAAAACTTTTGCATATTCATTGCTAACGCAACCAAAACAAGCAAGGAGTAAAATAAACGGGACACAGCCGTGCTCGTGCCGCTAAAGGGCGATGACGCCTCGCGGGAGAAACGCTTGGGAACATCTGAAGTTCGAAAGTTGCAAGGTGACGCCACAAACACGTGCGCAGTCAGCCGCCGATTATGGGTACGTCACCGCCCAGCAAGATGCAGCACTTGTAATACGAACAAGTAACGAGGGATGGAGATTATAGAACGACCATCTCGGGCCGTTTCAAGTGGTCTGGTCGCTACAGCCGTGTTTTGCCGTTCCGGGTAACCTACAATGGCGTTTCCAACCTTGTTCTTAGAGTCAGTTGCAAATAACCTAGTGTGTTGTCTAATGTTCTCAATCGATATTATAGCGCACAGTTACTGAATAGTGTTATTCGCAGCAGCTTCGCTGGTCATCCACTTCTCCGGGACAGGATAACTCAGTTTTTTTTTTTACCGAAATTTCTGCGATTCGCCCTACAATCTATGGAATTCATCGGTGTTGTGAAGAGCTGAGAATGTCGTTCGGTTCTGTCAACTAACAAATAGCTACATGAAACGAAGGGCTCGTTGAGGCGCCTTTGTGTCTTCAAAGTTCAGCTACCGATGGCGCTTCTTCCACTGGATCCCGTTGTTGCCCTTTAAAAAACTCGGCTAATGACGGAGAACTACCACAAAAACACTTCGGAGATGTTAACAGCTTTGCAGTCGACAAGAGCGTCGCATCCCAAACTATTCTCACAACGCTACACTTAAACATGACTTGGCACTTTCGTGTGCTTATTTCACATTCTTGGTAGAAATCATTCCCCAGCTTGGAGCTTGGGCGCCACTCTGACTCAGAATGCTGAGCTCATGTCGAAGGTTCGGGACAGATCTGCCACCATCCATGAAGGAGCAGTGCTTGACGGAGTCTTTCTTAAGTTTAAGTATGTCGAGAAATAAAATTGATAGATTCCCTGTTGTAACACAAATATCAACGGTTCGGAACAATAAACATTCTGACATTACAGATAGAATTAAATTATGGAGCGTTACGAAGCACAAGCGCGCTCGCCCAACTTCAGTGGACGTTGAGCGTTCTTTTTTCGCACACAATTGTCGACTGAAAGGAGGTACAACTTCAACAGAAATAAGATTTACGCACCGAAAGACACGGACCGTGAAACGTACGGAACGTGCGCTAACTCGCAACTGGTTTTTAATGAAAAGACGACATGCATATATACATTCGGCGTAATCACACACGTGGTCTAAAATTTTTTTTAACAGGCATCCGGTGAGGGCACATATCAACAAACATCAAGAAAGTTATCCAAGAACGCACATTCTTTTGCGTAGATTAGCATCGATGGCACGTTCACGCAGTTATCTCCCTTTCGCTTGATGTAGAAGGCTTCCGCTACTTCAAGTGCCGTTACGTCCCGACTTCGTTTCAAAATTTTTGTTTTGTCAAATTCGGGTACACAGTGACATTCCTTCCAGTGGGACGGCAAGTGTGATCCCGTCCCATTTTTCATGGAAAGGGCGTGCTCTCGTAGTCGCTCATTCACACATCGACCAGTTTGGCCGATGTATACTTTGCCCAATCCAACGGTATCTGATACAAGACACCTTCAATGCAATTTACAAAAGGTTTAGCATGCTTCTTTTCGCTTGTTTTGGGAGGTATCCTTGCAGGGTTGGTTCGTGCGCATAGCGTGCCAAGTTTAAGCGGTGCTGAAAACATGACTGGGGCCTTATATCTCGTGGCGACCTTTAGATTATGCGCGACTCGGTGCGCGTAAGGTATAACTTCAGGGCGTGTTTTTTTGTGTGAAGGTTCTGAGTGAGCTTTTTTCAAGGCAGTTTTTGTTTTGCAAAGCAAAGCCTCAGTCACGCCAGTGAGCATTGAGCGCGGAAAGCCTGCGGCTTCTAGTCTGGTCATCTGATGGCCAAAACTTTTTTCCATGGCATGCTCACATGATTTATAGAGAGCAGATTGGAGGCACAAGGCCGCTATAGCTCGCTTCACCGTCTTGGAGTGTGCAGAATCGTAAGGCAGCAGTTTCATGGCGGTTCGGGGTGAATATTCCCAACAAATGTGGTCGTCTAAAAAGTTAAGGTTAAGATCTAAACACTGGAGACTACTGTAAAGGGGTAGCTCATGAGTAAAAGTTAAACCCTTCCCATCCCGATTGAAAAGGTCTAAAATTTCAGCCACAGTGTTGGGGTAGGTGGCTTTGTCTTGTTTCTTCAATAGGACCAGAAAATCGTCAACGTACCTAAAAATCTTAAAAACCTTGTCAGAGTTAAGTGAGTTACTCAGGTCATGGTGGACACTAGCCAAGGAAATGCTGCACAGTACTGGCGCTACACACGAGCCGATGCAAATGCCTTTTTAGATGCAACGCATCTCATGCTCACCCCTCTGTCCTTCCTGCGTCTGTCCGGCGTTGTCCGCACAGCTGCGCCTCTCCTCCTCTCCTCTCTCCGATAGCGAAAACTCTTTCCCAAACAGCTGCGGGTTGGCGCAGCGCGCTCTCACTCCGTTGCTAGGCGCCGGTGGGCGGCGCTGCGCTCGGCGCTGCGCGCGCTGCGCATGTGCAGTACTCTCTCTCTCCGCGCTCTCCTCTTCTTCGGGCGCTGTAAATATAAACCGGCATGCCGCGCTCCGGCGGTCTCAGTCGACGGTCGTCCGCCCACCTCCCCTTCGCGTGAGAATCCCTGCTATAAGCGTAATCAATACGATGGAAAACGCCAATGGAACCCCTCATGAGATGCGTTGCATTACGCCAGGGTTCCCGCGAGGGGAGGTGGGCGTATTTTTTTTTTTGAATGAAAAGCTTGTCGTCAAACGAGATGCACGTTGCACTTAGGTAGAATTCAAGTAGGACCAAAAAGTGAGTGACGGAAATTGAGTGACGGAAATTGAGTGACGGAAAAGTGAGCGACGGAAAGCACCACTTGGCACGCTATGCGCACGAACCAACCCTGCAAGGAAACCTCCCAAAACATGCGAAAAGAAGCACGCTAAACCTTTTGTAAATTGCATTGAAGGTGCTGTGTATCAGATACCGTTGGATTGTGGCAAAGTATACATCGGCCAAACTGGTCGATGTGTGAATGAGCGACTACGAGAGCACGCCCTTTCCATGAAAAATGGGACGGGATCACACTTGCCGTCCCACTGCAAGGAATGTCACTGTGTACCCGAATTTGACAAAACAAAAATTTTGAAACGAAGTCGGGACGTAACGGCACGTGAAGTAGCGGAAGCCTTCTACATCAAGAGAAAGGGAGATAATAGAGTGAGCGGGCCATCGATGCTAATCTACGCAAAAGAATGTGCGTTCTTGGGTAACTTTCTTGATGTTTGTTGATATGTGCCCTCACCGGATGCCTGTTAAAAAAATTTTAGTCGTCCTTTTCACCGTCCGTGCCTTTCACTGCGCTAAATCTTATTTCTGTAATATGAACCAACTCGCCCAGCAACACGTCTTACTTAAGTACAACTTCAAGCAGCAAAACATTGGGATGTGGCTGGTTTGTCATGGCTTTCAAGCCATTCTTTTGGTGTCGAATTACTTTACATTTCACGTACACCTGTTGAAATAGCAACGTCGTACTTCTGTCCTGTTTTGTCCATTGTTTTCTTGTTACTTATGCCCTGTGGCAAAACGACGCAATAAAAAAAACTGCGGTGTGGCGTCTTTTCACAAAGAACATAAAATTACTTTGCCTCAGCACAAGATTTACCAGCTGTTTTCACCGGAAGTCAAAAAGTTGTCCTGAAATACGCTGTTAAAGTTACTACAAATTGAGCATATACACGGCTAAACCACGGTCTTTGGGGTCTATATATGCCTAAATGACACTTTTCAATGCAAATTACCACCGCTTAAAGCCTTGATATTTCGCGCCGAATGTCCAATTCTCTAGTGAAAAGGTGACACCGAGGTCGCCGATTTGGTTCGCGACATCACGTTCGCCGGCTCGTTGCCCCTCATGGAATGACAGCCGCTGATGGTCTCCACGGGAACTCCTCATATCGAGATTTTTGTTCTTCGAACATTGAAGTTAGCCGTTTCGCTGAAGAGGCTGAAAGGCTCCCGTCTTCAAACTTTCGTGTAAACTTTCACTAGAACCTGCAGCGTTCAGCTTGGAGAGGGCGTGTAGAACATGACATGCCGCTGCCGTGACGTTAGCCAAGATGACATCACAATAGCCAATGGCATTCTGAGGTTCTGTCTTACCGTCGCTCCTTGGGCCTCCCATCCTTTACGTTTCACCGCTTTCCTTCGTTTCTGTGCTCATAAAGGTGCATGCAGAATCCTTAATAGCCGCTTCAGCCCTTGCTTATACGACCAGGTTTTACTTTTTTGTGAGAGGGGGGGGGGGGCATCATTGACTAAAAACTTGCCCTTCTGACACAACCTTTCAGGCCGTTTCATTTCGTCAGAGTACTAGGCGAGAGGAGAAGCTTATGTGCCCATTATGTCCAGGCGATATCTTTTGGCCATTCGAGTGCTCCTGTCCACAGCTGCGAAAATGTGCGTTCCTTTGTCCGTTTAACGCGGCCTTATTTCTAGCTGCCGTTTTATAAATGTTCATAGTTCTCACCTAATACGTAGAGCTCAGACGGGGCACAATCCACTTATTAGGCGTCATTTCAAGCCAAAGCAGTACTGGCTTACAATACAACATGTTCACTGGGTGAACAAAACTGTACAGTATTTTCGGCCGTCACAAGTACACATTCAATGAAAAGGTCGCAACGTGTCTTTGAAGGCTGTCGTGCACTCATTCCACAGTTGTACGTAAGTGCAAAAATTTTCGGGACAACTTGGCAAACTAAATTATAAGATACAACTGAATAGAACTCTTATAATAAATGGACTAAAATTTGAAGTATGGTGACAACGGTATGCGCTACTATAAATCCGTATAGGTCACATCGTTGCTGTTTAGAGACTCGTCCCTTTGCCGCTAGGTGTCGCACACTGAGAAGGCGCTCAGATATGGCGTCTAAGATATTCCTATTTTACAATTTACGTTGACACCTTTCGAAAATTCAAAAAGAATTAGAATAACTAAAACCAAAAGCAACCTTTGGCTAGCACGGGAATGGCGAACAAAAGCCTCAGTAATCACAGTCTGTTGCGTCAGTCTATTTTCTCACATTGATGGCCATTTATTTGGTGATTGGTGGTGTTGGAAGTTTCGAAGGCGACGACGACGATGCAGGCACCTAGCTCAACAGACGCATAGGCGAAGAAGACGAAGACGACAAGGCGAGGCGACAAGATGGCTGTACATTGAACTGTTCTCTGTACGTAATGTGAATATATCTGCTTTCCATCGACGACGGCTTCCTCCCTTGCCTCCCTGGACGCTTTTCCACAGGTGGAAATCTCTTTCTACTTGCAGCGGATAGACAGAAGTCTCGGTTGACCCAAACGTGTCCTTACTGTGTTAATTCTGCTGCTCTTTATTGAGTATTTATGGACAGCTAATTATAAAAGAAAAATCCGCCACCAGGAGTTTGTTTGTCACGCTAATTCGTTTCAAATAGTACTAAATACGGAAGACCCACTGAGGAGCACCGGTGATCAGGAGTATATACCCAGGTGTGGAGGGCTGCCTGGTCTGGTATATATAATAGTATCCTAAGATGCCGGTGGGGCTACCGTATCAGCAGGGCTCTAGATACAAACGTTAAATCATCGGAACAGGATCAGGCCACAATGGTGTAGTACACGGCGGAAATGTTGCTATTCACTGTAGTGTTACGGTCCTCAGTACCATGGAACTGTAGGGCACCTGACCAAGGCGGCTGGATGACAGGCCGGAGACAACCGCCCTATATCTATCTATGGAGACAGACGGATAGACGGATGCACGGATAGACGTACGGACGGATAGGTGGATGGATGGATGGATGGATGGATGGATGGATGGATGGATGGATGGATGGATGGATGGATGGATGGATGGATGGATGGATGGACATTTGGATGGACATTTTTATGGATGGATGGATGGATGGATGGATGGATGGATGGATGGATGGACGGGTGGATGAATGGACGGACGGACGGATGTATGAATGGATCGATGAATGGATGGATGGATGGATCGATGGATGGATGGATGGATTGATGGAGGGATGGATGGATAGATGGATGGATGGACGGACGGATGGATGAATGGACGGATGGACGTACGGACGGACGGACGGACAGACGGATGGGCGGGCGGGCGAACGGACGGACGGACGGACGGAGGGATGGATGGATGGATGGATGGATGGATGGATGGATGGATGGATGGATGGATGGATGGATGGATGGATGGATGGATGGATGAACGGATGGATAAATGTACGGATGTATTAACAGATGGATGGACGGACGGGGGGATACGTCTTAATAAAAGAAATCTACCGTGTTATTTAATCGTATCGCGACGCCACAGGTTTAACTGGAAGTGGTTTAATACCTGGCGTGATGCGCGATATCAGACGGGAACATGAATTCTGCAGGAAAAATGGAAGGGACATACCCCTACACACAACTAGCACCACCGGAGAGGTAGGTATGCGCGAATGGTGGTTCATTGGTTGGATTCAAATCCAAGAAGAAGAAAAAGTGCTTTTCATAACTGCTTTAATATTATTTTGAAAAGAAACTGTGGCTCCAGAATACTAATAGAAGAGCAGAAGCATACAATATAAAATATTAGTGGATCTCACGCAGAGGTGAGAATGGACGTGACACGAAACTGTCATAGTGGCGTACCTGGGTTGAAATGAACTAGCGTGTGACTTTTTAGTGTATTCTGCTTGGCGTAGTTTCTGATTATTGAGAACCGTGAGCCGTCGCCAGTGCCTCGAGAAGTATGAGACGTAAGAAGAAATGTTCAAAGTAACAATCTTTCTAGTAAAGACGCCACCAGCTACAAGTACAGAGAACGTGATACGTGCAGGAACTAAGCTTTCCCTAGGCGCCACCCCCCGCAAATCGCTGCCCCAGCCGACCCTTCGGGCGCGGCCCGAGGAAGAAAGCGCTGGCTCATCTAACTTCGTCCTTGAGCCCCTCCCCCTCAACCCCCGGCGCCTATTAGTCAGAGCGGGCGCAATAAGCGGAGGCTAGCTAGCATTGTCGGGCGTAGATAAAATCCAGCGGCGCACCATGCATGAAAGCTGCAGTAGGCCCCTCGAAACCTGGCTGAAGAAGCAAAGAAAGCTTCGCTTTAATAACTCTGTTACTGCTCTCGTGCAGCACCGACTACGGAAGTCCTGCCCAGTGTGGGTTTGATAGAGCCAAGCCACAGGACAGGGACGACTCCCCACGCGCGTACGCCAATCACTAAAAGGGAAAGCGATAACTTTCATCGCATAAGGATTTATTACGTGGGCAACCCCGATGCAAAACCGACACTGCACTATACACCTGGCACTTCCTGGGGCAATCAGCCGTTACCATCTACCTAGCCCGATATCGGGAGGCAGTTAGTGCCCTCACTGCCTACGCTTGGAACGACGTGCGCTGTGGTGAAACGGGGGATCACTGTGCCCGCTAGGCGGCGAACCACTTGGAGTAAACGGACGACATTGGCACTCGTCTGCTCACCTTTAATGGCGCCAACCGGAAAAGCGCCGAAGAGGGTCAACCCGACACAAGTCGGAGTAACCGAAGACTTACATACATCCTAGATAATGAACCGCCTGCACGAGCAGGGAATAACGCAATCATGGCATGCACAAATACCAAGGTGCGCGCTCCCACGCAGGCACAAAACTAAGCCCTTGTCTGCGTGCTTTGCACTGCCTTTGCACTTACCATGGCCACGCCTTGTATTTTTGTAATTTTCTTCGTCCTTTTTTCTTTTTAAAGGGGCCATGCAAACAAAATACAAGTTTGTTTTTACTCGATAGAATCCGTGCTTTATAGTGCCCCAAGCGCTTGTCAGGATGCAAACGATGTTTTATTCACTGAGAAATTAATGAGTTTAAGTTAAACTTTTAATTTTCTCGCTAAATTGTGTGTTTGCGAGGTCTGCAATGACATCACAAAAACTGACCGATCTGCAGCCGATTGCGACGCCTTAATTACCGTTACTGAACCTACATGGCGCCACCATATCGAAGCAAGCCGTTTTCTGTCTTTGGTTTGTTTTTGACAGTATTTAAACCTAGCTTGTTTTTGTTCAGGGAGAAAATAACTATTTCGTGAAACATAGCGCTCGTTCGACAAATAAGGTCACGTGAGACGCCGTTGCTTGCGTCAACCAGCCAGTGTCGTCTAAAACTACCCCAAAGCTCCAAAGCCTGTGCAGCTAAACCAAGCATAGTGCGCGCAGTACCAACAGCAGCACGCATCGGTACTTCTATGTTTACGTGTGCTTTTGTAACTTCCACTGTTTGTCCCACCATTCTTACTGCTTTAAAAAGAATGTGCCTTAAATGTCAGCGCAAATAGCTCGTTCGGCAAACTTATAGGCGCTGCCAAATTTGCGTTTGCTTTTGCTGGCCTCCTCCAATCGCAGAGCTGGCTGGTATGACATCATAAGTTCTGTTGCGGGAAATGAGCTAGTGGGTTGCATGGCCGTTTCATCTATTCCTAATTATGTAGCTTATATGAGTGAAGTTTACGTTAAAAGTTGTGTCAGTACGATCCTAAGGAGGCAATCATTTGAATAAACCAAGCTTATGTTTTGTCTTACGGCCCCTTTAAACATGTACCGCTGTCCTTTCTTTCCTATTCAATTCCCGCATGCCCATCCCCATGTGTAAGGTAGCCAATCGAATAGGCCTGTTGTTAACCTCTCTGCCTTTCCTGTACCTTCCTTCCTTCCTTCCTTCCTTCCTTCCTTCCTTCCTTCCTTCCTTCCTTCCCACGCAGGCGGGAAACAACGGCAGGCGCAACAAAGGACAAGAATTGTTATCATGCGTGATGTACTTTGCTGAGTAGTCTCTTCCGGGCAGACCACCCAGGTAGCCAGTCTCCCAAGTCCCTGAGGGAGAGGTGGAAGGCACGAAAGGATACCCTCGCCCCAACAAGGGTGTTAGCGCCTCCATGCTCAGAGCAAAAGGGGGGGAATACTTATCCCTACACCACGTAAAAACAGTGATTTCAAACCCTTTCGGTGCAGCACAAGTTGAAAAGCGATTGGACTGCCTTTGTGCGCATTGCTGAACCAAAGACAGAAAATCTAACATGCTTTCTGAGCTCTCGCGCTCTGATGCTAGAAAACAAACTGCTTCATGCAATGCCAGGACGTCTGGATTAGGCCTATGCTAAAGATTACATTGGCCATGGTGTGGCTAGCGAACAATAAGGCCGAGATTCCGTACACTGTTCCTAATCTATTTGACCACATGATCTTTAGGGCCTTCAACTAATTACAATTTGTCTACGCAAGTTTTCAGACTCTCTCGCCGACGACAAACTACGCCGACAACAAACTACGACGACATGGATGGATGGATGGATGGATGGATGGATGGATGGATGGATGGATGGATGGATGGATGGATGGATGGATGGATGGATGGAGAAGAAGAAGAAGCAATAGATAGAGAAGGAGAGATAGTTAGATAGAGAAGGAGCGATAGATAGATAGATAGAGGAAGAGAGATAAAAAGTCTTTTCTGCGTTTAGTGTAATATACATTGCAAAGTTTCGTCTGACAGTGAAGGCACAAGTCTCACCTCCGAGGCAGGGGAGTGGCCGCAGCGCCGCCCGTGCGCAAAGATCAGAGAGGAGAAATGCCGCCAGCGCACCGTGTGTCTCGGATGGCAGGGTAGTTACGCGCTCCTTCCAATGGAATGGAAGGAGCGCGTAATCTTCAGCTTTTTAAGTGCGAATGCACTTTATAAGCGACCCCAAACCATCCACCGCCGGCGGCGGCGGCGTCCGCAGTGCTCCTCTATATTTAAAAAAGAAACAGCATCCGGCGCCAGGTTTCGATCCGAGGACTTTGCGGCCGCAGCGCGACGCTCTACCGACCAAGCCACGGACGCGACGGTGATATCAGTGTTAGTGACGCGCGTTATATCTTTAACGCATTCAAACTACGTCGTCAGCGGCGTGCGTTGGCGACTCAGCGGCGTTATAGCGGCTTGATAACTGCGTGGTGTACACGTGATACTACAAACCCGATGGAAGAGATGGAAGAGAAGGCGGCGAGGCGGTGGGCTGCGGGGGCCGAGCGCAAGCGCCGCAAGCGGGCCGACAACCGTGCATTCGCACTTTCACATTCTCCCCCTCGGGTAAATGCGGGGGAATTTTCACCAGCATGTCGTTGGAAGGCGGTTTATATTGCCCGCATTCCCATCGCATTGCAACGTGACCGTTTCCCTATCGCTGTACCTTAATAGTAAGTCAGAGGAAAAACGGCCCTTTGCTGAAGCAGTCAATGTCCCGCTGGGCACTAGTGTGCTTTATTTTTATCTCAGACCTTTGTTTCTGGTGGTTAGAGGGATGCACGTAGAACTTCGTGCGTTGAAGGGCAATTCTGTGTGGATCGGGAGGCAACTCAATACTGCCATTTCCTACATTAAACGGTAACTCCATGAAAAAATCAAAGACGTCTCTATTCGGTATGATTCAATGCGGCATCCCCTCACATACTCGTCTTCGGACATCAAATCCCCCACGTGGTTTTATTGCGGCTTCCCACCTAATAAATTCACTTATATCGCTTACTTGGTTTAGTCAAGTCGTAACTGAGCTGGAACAAAAACCACCGGAAACTAACCCGAACCCAACTAGCATTGATATAAGTTTTGTTTCCTGATTCATACGTTGATCACAATCTGATCCGATTTCCCTTTCGTAGACATTTGAAATTTTGTGTCCCTACAACAGCATTCTGATCACGGCCACTCGATGGATACGACTTCCATCGAGTGAACGTGTTCCGATAATTGGTGCTGAGTGCTGGTAAGAACTCAGACAAGTTTACGCTTTCTGACACGTTGCGCGAGACTCTCCACGGAGAGCAAATGTTGTGGAAGAATCGAATGGCCCTTTACGCAATGCAATATCTGGAATTTGTGTTTGACTAGTTTTGCAACCCGCTATTGGCTGGGCTATCATTGCCATTGACTTCAACTAATTGATGCCACCAAACATGAAGCGCATAAAGGAACACGCTGAGTGCATAGTGCAACTCTGGATTCAGTCCTTTTTTCTCATTGAGCTAACAGCGACGACTGGCCGCGATTACGGTGGCTAAAAGGGCGGGTGGCGTCAGAAATATGCCACCGCTGTTCTATCTCCATTTTCCCATTTAAAATCAAATCAAATCAAATCATTTTTATTCAACATCGTTCTGCGCGCAGTTGGCACCATGGACAAAAAGCCCTCACAGGGTCGGCTTGACTGGGTCCGCACCCTCTGCGGGCCCAGAGTTGTCCGCGTTGTCCGGCACTGATGTACTGGTTTCCAGCTGTCTCCAGGTGTGGCATGGGTATGACTCTTTTTTAAAGTAAAGCTGTGTATGCCTTGGTTTCTACATATAGCCAAATCGGCATAACGAAATCAGCGTAGACCAGCAATTTTCAGCACCCAAGTTCTAGGCATTTGACATTTGTGTTATCTTTTTGAAAGACTCCTGTGAGTTTTTTGCAGGCTTCTATTCGTCCAGCTTGAAGGGTTGCAGGAGCGACATTTTGGCCGGTGTCTTTGGCGTCTAAGCACGCGTGCATGGGTACGGTTGGTGGAGTGGGTGGGCGTGTGCGCGCAGCCAGGCTTCGCGGTCTCATCGATGACATGTCCGTTGTGGTGAGATTTAAACGCGGAAGTGTCACGGCCCGATGCAGCCTGAGTGCTATCCTGCTAGGTCAAGTGGTTTGGGTTGGTGCGTTACACAGAGAGGTAAGATTCCCAAGACGCGGGAGGGGAACGGACAGCCCCGTGTTTGTCCACTAGGTATGCTCAAGCGCAACAAATTACAAAGAAATGTGCTTGGTTTTGCAGGGCCGTGAGCGAGCGCCGAGCTTGCGTGCGTGTCCAGACCGGCTGTGGTTTTGTGACCTTCTTGGACTGTGCCAAGCTTTGCTGGTTATCCTTCTTCACAGAGTGGAAGGGCACTGAATTTCTTGAATCATTCTATGGCCAGAAATCCCTAAAATACGTTATGTGCAAGCCTCAAACGAGCCACATACACGCTCGACATAATGCGTCCGGTAGTAGCAGGACGCGGTAGAGAGATGGAATTAATCCACTGTGCTTCTGTTCCTAAGTAGGCGATGTGGGGCAGTTTTAAACACGATTTTGACAGGCAAACACACTCATAAACTGCTCTATATATCCGGAAAGTGAATGTACGCATATGCAAGTGATTGAAAACATCAGTGGCGCGTCTGGTACTGTAGTACCCGTGACAGAGCGTGCTGCATACCTAGTAACATCCACTCCGAAAACCACAACGTCATGAAACAATCTCCTTCTCGTTACAGGCCCTTTATTCTCTATAAAGATGAGCAACCCTTCATTCGGGAGTGACGCCTATAGTGATAGATGAGTTTGTAATGCAGATTTAGGACTGGTTGACGTAGCCTTAACCGGATATACCGGGGTCTTTCTCTGCCCAAATTCTCGAGGCATTTACCCTCCGCGTTCTAACTGTGGGCTTAACTCTATACAGTTTAATATAATGAATGTAACTAGTACAGCTATCGTTAATTTAACTAGAACTGCACGCATTTTTTTTTGACATTTGTATTTTGAAAGAGAGCTCCTCGACCATGTAATACACCTAAAGAAATTATAAAAATGGACTTGTGGGAAAGAACTCGTTGTGGCTGGATAGGCTAGTAGTGCATGAAAAGGGAGCTCAGGGGCCCGCCTATTGGGAACAAAACTCTTTCCGTTTTTAATTAGTGTAGCGTAGCCGCATCATTTATAATTGTGTTGGAATCATTTCCAAATTGTACTGCGTTGCAGAATCCAGATATAAAATTCCCGAAAATAATCTGAGCTGCAGTGAGGTCACGGGAAAATGATATCAGAACGCAGCTGCCTTTTACTTCCGCACGAGGGGTGGATAAAAATTCCCTCACATGTTTTAAATTCAGTCCAGCCATATGAACGTTGAGGTCGCCTGCTCGTGTTCTACGTTACTCCGTAATAAAAATAAAATGGGCAGTTTTCAAGCTACAAATCATCTTGTTTGTACAGAGTAAGTGCTCCTCAAAGGTTTTTTTTCCAAATGCCCGATGTCACCGCAGTTTCAGGCGTCGCAGCCCACCAGAACCGCCTCTTGATAGTATGCAAATTGGAAACGCCAGACAAAGCACTTTAGCTATTACCATATATTTTACATACCTCAGCAGGTTCGCGGTTACTTTTTTTCTCGCAGGACGGTCAATGTTCACAAACTCGCAGGTTAACCGGTTATTCAAGCCCAAATATGCATAGTTCACAAGCTCAATGCACTGCAATGAGTGGAGCAGAGGCGCGATGAAGGACTGATCTTAGAAGGGAGGATGAAATTTGTCAATCTATTCTGCATAGGTATCCCTACCTGCGCCCGTTTTCATCATCCCAGAAAACTGAGGGTTGAACGATATACGTGATCAAGGCAGGACCAGGCGGATGAAAAGAACTTAGTGAGGACACCATATCTGAAAACGTTCTTGCAACAGCGATGGGAATGTTGCGGGCCCAGCGATTGGCATGTGTATGGACCACTCTTAGTTGGACAATGTGCCGAGTCACGGTGTTGTCAGGGACGGCAGGCTAAAAGTTTATAACGCTCCAATTCAGGCACACTTTAGGCGGCTCGCTGCTGTATTTGCCACAGGAGTACGGAGTCAGGGATTTAATCAGTGGGAGAAGGTACACAACAGCGAAGGAAAAAAAATAAAGAGGGAAGATTTCGGACGAGGTTTCTGTTTTCCAGTGGACCTAAGTTGGCTGTTGATGATGATGATTTAGTGAGCCTTAAGTCTGGTTGCTATGCCCGTACAATAGGTCTTCCATACCCAAGTTAAAAACCGGGCACAAAACAGAAAAGTCACTGGGTTAATTCCCGTTTCGAAGGAATTGCTAAGAACGCAGAACATGAAGAGTGATGATGGTTTGTTCGTGCCAGTAGGGACGCACACGCACGCACAGTTTGAAACCCTCAACCCCGCATTTAGACAAGGATCAGGTATCCTTCCAATTTTTGCTTTCCATTTCAGACCCACTATTTACCCTTGCATCACCAAGCGCACGTATTCGTATGTACTAGCCGTCAAGTCTCAACCTGTTCATAGCTTTGAATCTCAAAGTATAAAAAGAAAGCAAGGTGTAGTAAACAGCCCGGTGAAATCATCATTCTACCCTTGGAAGGCACTCTCCAGAATAAAGCACCTGTTCCGAAGTTTGCGGACCCAACTGCACCCGTTCAATTTCATCTCACTGAGCATGAACACCAGTGACCTCCAAGTCGCTGACACCTTCTGCAGGGGAATTACTGCAGCGCCAGCAGCTCTTTTTCCACCACACTTTCGGCTCAGCCGGGCATGCTCAGGCCCGGTGTCCCCAATGGACGAGTCATTCTCCATGGCAGAGTTGCTCGCTGCACTGTCTTCTGTCAAACAATCCAGCTGCCCAGGCCCGGATGATATCACCTACACAACCATCTCGCATCTAGGTGAAAAGGGAAAAGTTGCCTTCTGAATGCCTTCAATCTTTTGTGGGAAACTGGCCGTCTAGAGCCTAGGTGGAAACACGCTCACCTTGTTCCAGTCCTAAAGCCAGGTAAAGTTCCCATCGCCATCGAGTCCTTCCGACCTATAGCGCTCCTCAGTTGTGCCGGGAAACTGGTGGGAAAGAGGGTGTTATTCAGCTTGGACTGGGGTTTGACCATCCGAGATATATACCCAGCACAGATGTCTGGTTTCCGCAAGGGTCATAGCAGCCTCGACAACGTCATCGCCCTTGCGGATAGCATAAGACAAGCAAAGTGTCGGCGGAACATTACTGTTGCCCTGTTCCTCGACGTCAAGTCAGCGTATGACTGCGTCGAGCATGAAGCCATCCGCTCGGCGCTCAAGTCTTTAAAGATCAGGAGCCGCATCGTACTACTTCTCCTACCTCTCGGCTATCGGACTACCTCTCCGACAGGTATGTGTACAAGCCTACGTACAGCGGCGACTCATTGCTACACCAGGTGACCCGAGGTGTTACCCAGGGTGGGGTGCTGAGCCCTACACTCTTTAACATTGCCATAGTTGGCCTGGAGAAATGCATGCCACAGTCAATAGAAATCTCTCTGTACGTCGACGACATCTGCACATGGAGTTCTTGCCGCAATAGGCGAGTGTTACGGTCAAGACGGCAGCGAGCAATTGACTCCATTGCGGCATTTCTCGCAACTCGAGGTTTAGTGATGTCAGGGTAGAAATGTGGTGCGATAGCCTTTTCAAAGCGTGACCTTACGCGCTACGGCATCACTGTTAGAGGGACCGGAATTTCATACATCCCGGCCAAGAAGTTATTGGGAGGAACATTTGATAGTATTCTCACCTGGTTGCCTCATATTCGCCACCCCATGGACAAGGTTACTTCATTCACCCGCATGTTCTGCATGCCCTCCGCCAACACCGGCTGTTGTTCAGTCAACTCTCTTCTCCTGGTATACAGAGCGGTTTGCGTTGGCCTGATGTGTTACAGCATCCCCGCTTTGGTCCCTTTATCAAAAAGAACTGTCAAAGCACTACAGAGCATGCAAACACAAATACTGCGGGTCGGCATTAGCGTTCCAAAGACAACCTCTACCGTCAGAAAGCTGACAGAATGCAGGCAGCTCTCACCACTAGCTTTAAGCCCGCAGGAATTGCTTCGTGCGCGTCTGCGGATTGTGGCAAGACAGAGAGCCCATCGTCTAGCGACAAGCTGGGCCAATTAAGTGCGTCAGTTTCTGCCGAAGGTCTATCAAGAGCGTGCTCCTCCTGAGCACGCGCCCTGGATATTCCTGCCTATACCAGTCACCACTACTGTGCCCGGTATCACGAGGAAGGAGCATGTTCTAGCTCCCGCACTAAGGTTCTTTGCCTGGACTACATTTCGCGGATATACAAAGACCACACTCATGTGTACACTATAGGTCTGTGTCATCAGCATCATCCACTATCGGGGTGTGGATACCGTCATCACGCACCACAATCAGTGCCATGCTCAGTCACAAAACGTCAACTACGGCTACCGAACTTACAGCTCTGAGGGTGGCTTTTGCTCATATCATCAAGCAGCCCGCCCGAGAATGGGCTATATTCACCGACTCAAGGGCTGCCCTTCAATGCCTAGCGTCTTTACACCAGCTTGTGTCTGACATAAACGCTTTACATCTCCAAGCTCTACAAGCGCACCATCACATAGCAGTTTAGTGGATTCCAGCCCATCGTGGGGTAACTGGCAATGCGATGGCGGACATTTCTGCATCCGTTGCGCATAACCATTGTGCATCGGCAATATCGCCGCTCCTGTTCAACCTGGTGACGATCGGCGTGGCCTGGCGCCTGGACGAGCTCCCGGACGTCCGGTACTCCATCTACGCCGACGACATCACCCTGTGGGTCACGGGCGGCAGTGACGGCCACATCGAGTCGACGCTGCAGGAGGCGGTACGCACCATCGAGGCCGGCCTGGCGGGCACGGGTCTGCGGTGCTCGCCGCAAAAATCGCAGCTGCTGATCCTGCCCCCGCCGTGCCGGTATCGAAAGCGCGCCGCCGCGGAGGCGGAGCGCAACATCGTCGTACGAGCGGCAGACGGCACGGCCATCCCGACGGTCCCCAGCCTTCGAGTCCTGGGCATGCACGTCGACGCGAACCGCGGCAACGGCACCACGATCGAGAAGATGATCACGAAGATGGGCATAGCCACGCGCCTCGTGAAGCGGATCTCCACGCGTTCGAGGGGGATGCGCGAGGCCAGCCTCCTCCGACTGCTGCAGGCCTTCGTGGTGAGCCACGTGGCCTACGTGGGCGCCTTTCACCAGTGGAAGGCGCAAGAACGGGAGCGCATCGACGCTGCCATCCGCAAGTCCTACCGGGCGGCCCTGGGCCTCCTGAACGGCACGAGCAACGCCGCCCTCCTGTCCCTGGGGGTCCACAACACCCTGGCGGAGATCAGCGAAGCGCAGCGCAGCTGGAGCGCCTGGGCAGCACCACGTCCGGGCGCAAAATCCTGCAACGGGTGGGCCTCCGCCCGCCCCTCGGTCCCGCGGCGGAAGACGAGCTGGTCCCGCTGCGAGACGACGTCGCACGCCGTATCGTAGTGCCTCCGCTCCCGAGGGACGTGGACCCGGAGCGAAACGTCGAACGCCGGTCGGCGCGGGCGCGCGCGCTCGCCAGAACGTACAACGAGGACGAGGGAGCGGTGTTCGTGGACGCGGCCAAGCACCGCGAGCGGGCCGACACCTTCGTGGCGGTGGTCCTGAAGGCCACCTCGGGAGAACTGCTCAACGCCGGGAACGTGCGGGCCGCGACCGCCCGGCAGGCCGAGGAGGCGGCGATCGTCTTAGCCCTGACCCTGCCCGGCACGCGTACCGTCCTCAGCGACTCCAAGTCGGCGATCTCCAACTTCGCGAGGGGAACGGTGTGCAGGAGCACCGCGCGGCTCCTCTCTCGGATCCGGGAGGGGGCCGCCAACAGCACGAGCATCCGGTGGTTCCCGGCCCACGCGGGCCGGGAGCTGCCCAACGGCCACCACAACCGCAACGAAGAGGCGGACGCCGCGACCCGAGTCCTCGCCACGTGCCGGACCGCGCCCCCCCCGCCTCGACCGAACCCCGGAAGACTCCGGGGAGGAAGCAGACGACGACCACGACGAAGACGCAGGGTGCCCCTCGTCGCCTACGGCGAAGTGCTCCGGTGGTACAGACGCGAAAGAGGGACTTTTCCGCCTCCACACCCCGGCCTGTCTCGGGAGGAGGCGGTGCTCCTGCGGCAGCTACAGACCGAGACCGTGCTCACACCGGCTTTGGCGCGCCACGTGTGCCCGGAACTCTACGAGCGGACCGAGTGCTGTGTGTGTGCGCGAGTGCCCGCGGACCTGGCCCACATCATGTGGGGCTGCGACGAACAGTGCACGCGCGACGGAGGCGACCGCCTCCCGCCGGACATTCGCGAGTTGATCGGCTCCCCGGAGCACGGCAACCAGCTCAGGGCCGCCCAGCGGCTCGAGGCAGCTCTGGCGCTGCAACGGCGAAAGGAAAGCCAGCGCCCTTCGCCTCCCGGCCCCCGCGGGGGTCGAGCGGACGGTGACGGCGCGGGCAATCCGAGTAACCCGCTCCGCCGGCCGGGCACGACGCCTCGGGCTCCGCCCGCTACCTAGCGCAGGTAGTTAGACGAGGTGCGGCGAAGCCCTGCGTGGCCTGACCCGCACCTTTCTCGCAGGACGAATTAATAAAGTCATTTCTCTCTCTCTCTCGGCAATATCAATACCATTCTCCAGGAAAGATGCACCTGTCCTTGCATACAACGTGGCATGGAACATGCAGCGTGCAGGCTGGGATGAAGTATCACGTCATTACGCGCCGCTATCTTCCATCGATTCAAACTGCAAATTCAAAAATGCCACCAGGACTCTCCAAGCGGGTAGAAGCAATTCTACATCGCATGCGGTTGAATGTCGCGCACACGTGCAACTTTTTCTTTAAGATTAAACGACCTACGTCGCTGCCCTGCCCACACTGTGATGTGCGAGAAACCCTCCGTCACCTGCTCTCTGAATGTGCTCGATTCAGTGCTCAAAGATTGTCCCTCGCAGTGCCTTGGGACTGCCGCTTTCGGTGGACATTCATCTAAAGGACGTTTTAGGGCCATGGGCATGTCCCAAACGTGTTTTACGGGCAACAAAAGCTCTAATAGAGTACCTCAACACTCATGTCTCGACCAGTCGCTGTGAACAACTCAACGTTTCTGTACGCATCAAGTTCTTCAGCATCATCGCCATCATCTTCATCACGTCATCCCCTGGCGTAGAAAATTAGGCATTTTAGCCCAGCTAACATCGCCGGTCGTTATTAAAGGTCTTTCTCTCTCTCTCTCTCTCTCTCCCACGTTAACCTTTCAGCAGGGGGATTGGGCTGTTTACTTTGATGGTGGTATTGGCAGTGGCTATAGCAAGGGAAATGCCTTGCTCCAAGCAGATGTTTATCCCCATGTACACTTGTACAAACGTACGTACGAACTTTTGAGATTTTTGAATGTGAATGCTACAAAAAATTAGAATAAAGCAACAAATCATTCCTGCCTTTCGTAAACCAAAAGATAAAACACGCGAAGTTTGGTGATAAACACGTAATGCACAACAACAACTGCCGCCTTCGTCCCTCGTTGGCCTCCACTTCCGCCTGACGAACTTCGGGTTCCGCACGACGCTTAGGCGAACGCTCCTTGTTAGGCTCAGAAGCGCGCTCCGGAGCGCATGCCCGCTTGACCGCCTGCCCTTCGGCCAAACGAATTGCCCGTGGCCTACCCATAGACCTACGACCAGGAATCCAGATCATCCCCATCATCAGAGGTTCATAAGGTGGGCTTCACTGTATGGCGTTAAGTATACACACATCGCACGCTCAAGCTAGTTAAAGCTTCACTTGAAAAAACAAAATGTTAGCATGTGGAGGTAAATGTTTACAGAGTGCTCAAAGAAAAATAATACTGTATTACGTAAGCCACAACCATTGGTGAAGACCGCAAATTGGCCGCTGCTTCTGAAGTGCTCCTAACCCCAATGGAAGACTGCTCAAAACTCAATAGACCTTATGCGAAAGTGCCGCCATCTACCAGGAGAAAAACGAAACGAGCCCGCGACGCCATGTTGGGGGATGGCGGTCGTGGGATTGCTTGGTACGGAGCGTGTGAGGGGCTTTCTGGGCTTGGCGATCCTTTTATATTCAGATTTACGCGCATCAAAATGAGTGAAGAGTGATCTGTGGACCTTTCTCTGTTGCCCACATTTGCGAGCGACTTCGTAAATACGCATTATGCATCGAAAAAACACTCAGGGAGGCACCGGCAGGGAAGGTTTTGGAGGCTGTCACGTTTCTTCTCCTTTTTTTTTTTTTGATGTGAGAACGCGAAGATTGAAAGTACATCCGGGTTGGTCCATTCTTGAAACGCTTTCCTGAAGGTCATTCCTGAAGGTCATTCCTGAAACGCTTCGAGCCGATGCGGGCTGCCCCGAGGTTGAAATGGGGGAGGGCCCGGGGCATTCCGCGATATAGCTATACGCTAAGGGTCCTCTGGGACGCAGAGGAAACCTACAAAAATAAAAAATAAAAAATTACTCCCACCTCCCCTCGCGGGAACCCCTGTGTAGATGCGACGCATAGGGGGTTCCGTTGTTGTTTCCGTTAGGTTGATTCTCCCATCGCGTGAAACGTGCCGTAAACCCCCTGCCGCGGCTATGACGCAACGTGGCGCGGCAATGACGCAACACAATCCAACACAATCCACTTTAATCCAATCCAATCCAAATCCAATCCAATCCAATCCAATCCAATCCAATTTAATCCAATCTAATCCAATCCAATCCAAATCCAATCCAATGCCCCTCGCGAGAGAGTGTTCGCTATCGGAGAGGAGAGGGGGTGAGCGGCGGAGACCGCAGCTCGCGCGGCGAGGAGAATGGGGGAGGGGTGTGGACGGACAACGACAACGCCGTATGGAGGGACAAGGCGAGTGAATGGGATGCCGTCGCATCTAATAAAATAAACTGCATACCTTGCATTTTTTAACAGCGGGGTTGTTGTAGCTGGCCGTAATGTGTAGCACGTAACCTGCGTGGCGTGTGACGCATTAAACATTGCCAATATATTACCAATAAATTGCCAATGAATAATTAATCTACCAATACATTGCCGAGCACTGGTGAGCGCGTGCCTCTCAGCGACCACCGAGCATCCCCATCACACGCAAAGGCTTTAGCAAAAAAAAAAATATTGCGAAAACCTTAGAGAGTGAGAAAATTCCGGGCGCTCGTGAGCGCGTGCCTCGCGGCGACAGCTGAGCTTCTCCTGCTCGCGCCCTGGACAACAAAACTGGGTGCACACTACCGCTTAGAAAATTCCGCTCGAAAAATTTGATCTGGGAAAATAGGCTACGGTCGAACAGCAGGCGACGAGCGGTAAATGACCGATATTACTACGTACGTTACTTGCGCTACTCATGGCGCTACGTGAAGGTTGCAACTCTCGCGGATCCCTTATTTCCTGTAACGTTTGGCAAATGAAAGAATGCGTAATACTTTCATAAAAGCCCAGCGAACGTCCAGAATAAAAAGAAAACACGGGCGCGCAAAGCACGAACGGCAGACTCAAAACTCATCTCGATAAAGTACGAGCTGACCGATGCAGTCCGCCTTAACTACCAGGAGGCAGGAGTGCTCGGCGGCGAATACAGGGCTACAAAATAGCTAACTTTGGCACCTTTTTAGTCCTGCACATATTATTCGTTTCGTGACTATTCATGCGATCTAGGCTCTAGCTATAATATTACTGCGCTAAGACGTCGACACCCGCAAGCGACTTCACGCAGGGCTCGAATCACGCTTCCGTTGAGAGATAAAGATGTGTACGCTTTTTCTGTGGTCGTCCTCGTATCATCTTTGTGCACAGAAAGTTACACGGCAGTACTTAAGCATCTTGGACAACGATAAATGTCGACGTGCGCGTCGCTAACCCCGGGCTATCATGTATACTGCGGTATCCGGAGATCCGGGAATCTCCCAACATGGCGGAAGCGCACGCGGTTTCCGAGAGATGGCGCCAGTTTTTGCATAAGTTCTATAGGTAACAGTACCATTCTTACCTCTCTTGCGGCTGAGAATGACACTGTTAAAAATAGCACTGAATAATTATCCTCATCCGGATTCCCACATGCGCATGCAGCACTATTTGCAACACGATTCTACGCAAAAAAAAAACTGTTATGACTTATCTGGTAACACAATGCGCAGAAAATCCAGCACCGCACTCTGTGAGAGCGATCGCTTACTCTCCGCTACCTTAGACACCTTTTTCGGTGTTGTTATGAGACGCACCACCCGCTATCGTTTTGCTAGTGCCGCCTTGTATCAAAGTCAGTTTCGGAGTCCACGTTCTATTCGCATGAATAAATCAACTCCCCAATTTAAACGAAAATTGGTCGAAAAGCCACCTCTGATGCCTTGCGTCGATGCGAGGCTGCACGCTTTTTGTATGTGTGACACACTTGCATCGATTATCCACCCTCACTCCAGCCTCTCTCATAAGCCTAGTACTCCTTCCACAGTGATGAGTTGGAAGGTGACCGCGGCATAATGCTTTGACAGGTTAGACTTTACCCAGGTTTTTCATCTGGCGGTATCTGTCTAATACCGCCACACAAAACACCTGGGTAAAGTACTGCAAGAATGTCAATAGCACTAAAATATGTACACCAAAAAATTGGCGCCGCTGGCACTACGTCGCGCAAGCCCTTGAACCATAGCGAAGTTGGAGGATTTCTTTTTGTGTGAGCACTGAAGCACACATGTCCGCGCATTGAATTAGGTTTGCAATTGTTTATTTACATGTTCCCTCGTCGCTTTTCACTGCGGCAGTAGTATTTATCATCATATCAATGTATATCGTCGTCTTCCTCATGCATGACTGGCGGGCCCGGATTGTTCTGTCCGCAGACTTTCGCATTTCTCCCAAAGGGGAACGTGTCAGCACGCGCTGGAACCGGTGGGATTCGGCTTCGTGAACTGCGCATCGGTGGCGCGAGCTGTCTTGTGCTCCCCCCTCGGCACGCGCACGCACGTGAACAGTTATCTTGGAATTTTTGCGAGCGCCATGCGCAAGCCTGAACGACGCCGGGTGCTCCACGTAAAACATGGGCTCAAGTTTGCGGTGAACGGTGGGAGTAACTATGACCAATCGTTTTCTTATGACGCCTCACACATTGCGGCCATCAACAACAGCTCCGCTGCTAAAAACAGCACCACATTGCTGTAATTAAAGCACACCGAAAGCTAGTGCGCCGCGTTTGGCAACCTATTTGAACCTTATCGGTCACTTTGGGGAGACCGTCACCAGCCCTCGGCATGCTGGAACCGCATTCCCGGTGGCACTCTGGCCCCCTAGTAAGCCAGCCCGCGATGCAGCATGCGCGCGGTTAATAGAGCACGCTGCTAAAGGTGCCATGAAGGCAAAATGCAAGTTTCGTTCATTCGAAATATTATCTCGCTGGGATGACACTCGCACCACATTTAACAGAAACTTCAGTCAAATAAGCTCTACAGTAAGTAAAACAAAGAACAGGTATTCTACTCACCAGCTATTTTCCCGCTGTAAGGTTTCGGGCGTATTATAGTCGGCTTGTGCGATTGACTGAGGCCGACAAAATCAAACAAAAACTAAACAGCGATTACAACATGGCGAAACACATACATGCGCTTAAAATTTAGCTTAAAATCTTTTTACATCAGAAAGAATGGTGGGTAAATCAAGGAAGTTCCAAACGCAAGTCGAAACATACGCACCGCGTTCGCAACTAACTGTGGCCGACACTGAGAATCACCACCATCCTGCGCTGAATTAAGTGCGCTGGATATATCTGACATGACACCAGCCAGTTGGCATAGACAATGATACCACTTAAATGACACGGTTTGTCGAGTCATACGCAATTTTTCGCTTACCGATAACTATGAACCGTAACAAGAAACGCCCTGTACAGGTTCGATCATAAACAGACCGGGCACTCTGAGGCACCGTGATCTTTAGCCGAAATGTTTTTCTACTGTCTCAACTGGTTTTATTCAGTTTTTACTCAAATCATTGGCCCTATACACCAATTTTACATAACCATCTTTTGACGAAAGTATGCAGTATATAACTCACCTGCGACATTAACACACCCTCGTTTTGGCGCTATTCGCCCTAGAAGCCCTTGCGCCATTAAACACAGTCATCATCATCATCATCATCATAAATAAACTGGGCACGAAAGGGGTGGCTGGCGGAACTAAGGCCCATAAAAGAGCTCTTTGGTGCCTTAGGCACAACGCCATTGCTATGCCATCTAGGAAGGCCGACGGTAATTAAACTTTTGGCGAAGTTTCCATGCAGCAGAAGTCCTTATACTAACTCTCCTTTTAGGATACCTTCCTCTAATACATCATTGCTGACATCGTGAAGCATGCGATGTAGCGCGAAAATTGAAATGCGGACTTTTATTTTTCAATTTCTCAGTAAATAAAGCACTGTTTTCTGTCGCCCAAGCACTCAGGGTACTACAAATCACCAAATTTCCCAAATAAAACGAAGTTGTGTGTTGCCGTCATGGCTCCTTTTAGGAAGCGGGTTCCTTCACGCTTATCTGTGAGCCTGCCACCAAGGGGGCACGACAGGAAGAGGGCAGGGTGTTCCGCAGTCACGCTCGTGAAAACAAACAATCACCCATGGCGTTTACGGATGTGGCCATAAAACGAATCATCCCCATGTTGTGTTAAGAGCATCTAAGAAAGTTGGTTTCGTCCCCCGCGTATCCTGCCTAGTTTTATACGCGGCTCTATACGACTTGACATAAAAACAATCACTCCTTCTTCGAGGGAACCATTGCTTTAATAGAGGCTAAAACGGAAGAAACACGACCGCGGAGTCTTTTTCCCAACAGCCGCTGGGATTCCCTGCGTAAAATGAGATGTTCTGTACTTTTTTTTGTAAATGAGTCAATAAACCATAATTCCAATTTTACAGGAATGCTGAGCGTGGCCAAAAAAATTGAGGAGTCATCTTGTCCTGCAGTAACGGTTGGCCATCGAAGCTATTTGGGTGTGCCAAACCAAACGTACGATAAAAGCAACTGACGCCAATAACTGATTGTTGGAAGAGTTTCGCTTCGTCCCAAAAATGACACGGATGACCTTGTGGTGAATGTCTGCACTGTGGTTTTGACGTTCGCGGGAGCGCAAATGACTTTTTCCTTTGCGGCGAAAGTCATAGATCCCTCGTCAAACGCGAAAACTGACCGCCGTCCAAGTCTGCCCAAAGTAACGGTACCGAAATGGCCGCCGTTGTTAAGACAAAATAAATAAAATGGCACATTTGTGTTCATGTGGGATTATAATCCTGGTCGCTTGAGCAGGGCATAACCATTGCGTTAATCCGGCCTCATGCCAGAATGTAACAAGAATTGACCTGGTGCATGCCGGGTGACCGTTGAACGTAACGGCTCGTGAATATAGAAATGGTGCGCCAGGATGAGGGCTATAATTGTGGGAAAGCTGCCGCGGCAATTGCGGCCAGCGATTAGTCCTACACGTCTACTTGGAGTAATTCGAAACAAAAGTAGAAGAAACGAAAGCAAAGAAAGAGCCACCCCTTCTAATTTAAATCCACCTTCTTTAGGTTCCCGGGCATACGGGAATCTTTCCAAATGAAGCCGGGGACTCTCTAACAAGAATAGCGCTCTCTGGGTTCATTGTAGACGGCATTCAACCAAGACCTTTTATCACCTCCGCCAGGTATCGTAGGATGCTAAAGCTTCAAGGACAGCATAAATCAGTTTTATTGTCTTTGAGAGAGTTCTGTATCCTCTAGTCTGGATCTAACACCTCAGTGCCATTACTGTAATAAACATGAGTCCATCGATCACTAGCTACTATCCTGTAGACGTTTTACTGGGCTCAAGTATCAGCTCATTGAGGTGCCGCTTTACCGTTTTGGGTTTAGCAACGCAGTGCCAGCATTACTTTGATTCGGGGCTTCTAGGACACGGTTCAGCTAATGGAATGTTTGCTTTGCCCTCCTGAGCTTCATTGAAAATACTAATCGATTCTCATTATATTTTGCATTGTTCTCTCACTTTGAAGATTGCGATAATTTTTCTCTCCTTTAGGATTGCAAATGATTTCAAGCCGCTTTAAATTATATTTGTACTATAGTGCCCCGTAATTTGGCAAGAAACTTTTTTTTTTCTCCAACCATTGATGATTAGCCCATACCCTGATTCGGTATGCCCGGTACTTGAAATAACAACCACAACAAATACACGGACGAAGAACAGAGTAGACGAGACATCCGCGTCCCAGAAAAGCGCCTCTCTCGTTTACTCTGTTCTTCGTCCGTGTGTTTTTGTTGCGCTTCAAATCATGGCATCTATTCACCAACTAGCCCAGCAAGAAGTTCTCACAACAAATACGACGATACAAACGCGGTGTAGCAGAAAAAGCATCAATTGGCCTTCGCCTTGAAAGCCCGTAAGCTACAACTTTTAAATGCGGAGCATTTCTTAGGCTCGCCAACTCCTCCGTCCATAGGCGTCCGCAGCTCATGACGTCACGTCGAGGCGCAGGTGCGCGCCTCTCCCCCGTACCCTCCTCGCTCTCAACAACAGCTGCGGCGGTGCGGAAGGAGCGCGTCTGCGCGCGCATGCGCCGTAGTTACCCCGTGTGCTCCGTCACGCTCAGCAGCAACAGCGGAAGGTGTACACGTGATAGCGTCGTTCTAGCGGCGTGACAGCTGCGTGACAACAGCGTGGTGGGGGGCGTGAAAAGGTCGCGCGCTTGTGTACGGAAGTGCGCGCATGGGCGTCTCTCCCCCATACTCCTCTCCCTCGACAGCGCGCGCAGTGTATATAAGCGGCGGAGCGCGCGTTCGAACTTCAGTCAAGTGCGTCTTTGCTTGTCTTTCGTTTGGCTCCAGATGAAGTATAAGCGATGGAAGCAACAGTACCGTCAACAAGTAGTGCGACACAATGCAACAGCAGCGTCACTCTAATGATGACAATACCTTCACCTGTCCTTGCTGTGTCCGAAAATCACGAAACATTAAATAAGAGTAGTAAAGACGAAAGAAATAATTAAGCATTCCAAACCCTCCCCACATCCAAACGGTAACCACAAACTACCCAATTACGCAACTTTCACGCAATACAACCACCCCTATGCGACGCATTTACTCGAGTTCCCCCCGTGGGAAGATGCGGGCGGGCGGCTTTTTTAAGATACCTACCGCCGTGTGTGAAACGGCGTATGTTCATGGACTGAAGTTGCGGTGCGACTTGCAGCTCTTCGACGGAACGACATTCGGAAGGGGAGCCGGTTTTCGAGGCACACGCAAACAAAGTCTTTGGAAAGAATTGGGATTTCCTGTGCCAGGTGCTCACGTGGCGGTTTACCGGTAGCCCAATGTGGTGGTGGTGGTGAACGTTTATTGGAGCAACAGGGGAAGGGGAAGGGGTGTGGGAGGCCTCCTTAGACCAGAAGGCCTCGTGACCGCGCTGACTGGAGAGCCCGGGAGACCAGGGCCAGCTGGCGGGCTGGGTCCGGGCTGGTCAGCTCAGTCTCCCACTGCTCCAGGGAGGGTGAGGGGAGGGGGTTAGGTGAGTATGGGCAGGAGAATACTAGATGGTAAGTGGTGAGAGGGGTATTGCAGTGCTGGCAGTGGGAAGGGTAGACAGTGGGGGCGATATGGTTTAGGACGGCGTGATTGAAGAATGTGCCAGTTTGTAGTCGGCGGTATTTGTAACATTCGTAGTTGGTGAGTGTGTGATGAGGAGGAGCCCAATGTGGAAGCGTTGAGTGAGTGACTGTGCCTTGAACTTTTTCTTATGAATTTCTTTATAAAGGCACCCTCCAACACTTTTGATAAGCACTTTCACTCTTTTCTTCGCGTCTGGAACCACTGCGAAAGCTATAGTTATCGCCGGCATTGACCGGCACTGCGTTATTTGCTCATCGCACTAGATACGCCTTCATTTCTGCTTTGTTTTTGTGACTTTTTTTAAAATTTGCTATCAAAAAGCGTTCATTGCTGCAACTGAAAGAAAATCGGCCAATAGCCGCTACATGGTCGTAGTGACGTAATTCGAGCCGTCGAAGAACGTCAAGACCGGGAAACAGAGAAAAATCTGAGCGAGTTTACAAGTTATCTGATGGGCATAGAGCAGTAATTTTTGTCTGAGGTACTTTGCGACCCCATAATCTAAGTACTGGTTGTGTTGGGTGACTATGTCCTGCAAGCATTTAAGATTTCAAAAAAAGCAGAAAAAGTGTTGCAGGGTCCCTTTGAGGCAAACCTTGGATGGACTTGTACCGTCGGTGGAGCCGTACGCCAAAAACCTGTTGTCCTCACCCCCCTCCTCTTCTTCCTCGCCCGCAGCTGGCGGCCGCTGCCGTGCTGGTTCACGCCATAGTCCTCGCCACCACAGGCGCTCCCTTTCTCCGGAGGAGCGAGGGGGAGACCGGTGGTCCCACAAGCGACGCGTCGGATCACGCATACTCCCAGCCAATGGCAAGTGCTCCTTACTTCCGCCGGGGAAGGTTAACTGGCTCTGTCTGCGTTTCCTGGCTATAATGTTATAATGCTATAGCACAATATCCCGAGGCTATAAATACTAACTTTTCGTCGCGTTCTCTCTCTTCGCTTTCGCCTCCTTTCTGCTTTACCGTTCTTTCTACACCCGGAGACTCACAAAAAGCACCCATCAACGAAAGGGCAACGGCTTTGCTGTAAAAAAAGCTTGCCACCACTTGAGCAGCTTCCCCGCCCCTACATGTCAACTGTAACCCAGGGATTTATTAATTTCCTTCGTTACATAAAGAGATTATGGGCGTTGTGCCACTGTCAACTGGAGAGCCGAGCTAAACGGGTGATGTTATATAGGATGGTGAGGGGCACAGAGTGATACGTCTGATGACGCCCAGTTAGCTGTTGCGGCAGATGTGGATGATACAGCAACCATACGCAGTTTCTTCTGAGTACCTGGGCCTGGTGTGGCGGCACAAGACGGCGTTATAAATTACACAACAGAGGAACGGTCAATGGCTATTAACACTGAGCTACTTCCGGCTCGAGGGCTCTGAAAATTTATTTATGTGACGCAAAGGAAGTTTCACCATCCACCGAATGGGTATACAGGAAGCCTATGCACCGGCACGGGTGCTCTGAAAATTTATTTATGTGATGCAGAGAAAATTTCACACTCCCCAAATGGGTATACAGGAAGCCTATGCCACATTCCGAAAATTTTCACAGGGAAAGAAAAATTTATTCGTACGAGGGATTCCCGAATTATTCCTTACCCACGGCTGTTGCTCTACCAACAGAGCTAACATAGAGGCCAGAGGTTTGTATTGCGGGGGCGACTAATTCGACCACTTGAAGAGGAGCAGAAGTGGAAGATGACGAGTTTGGGCACAGCATCGAAAGTGGAGTAAGTTTGTGCAAAAAAAATTCTTCCGTATCTTAAAAACTTCGAACCATGGATTATTTCTTTCTCGCGCTGCAAGAAACCTAGACACAACGTTATTTCTCCATACTCCAAGACGCCTGTTTCTTTTCTTTAAGCGTTGCTCTTATTTTTCCCGCCGTGACTCATGAGCTGAGCTTACTTTTTCTTTCAAGGCGCTTAATAGTTTCCCAATTTTCTCTCATATACGACAATCGCCTTGAGCACGCATTGGTTGTACACTTTTCTGTATAAGTCCAGACAGCGCCGCCTGTATAAACATTGCCTGACGCGTCGCGCGCTTTTCAATGGGAAGGGTAGGGACACTTAGTTCAGGCACTCATCCGCTATATGGCGCGCGCCGGTGGACATCTCACCTTACGTCACTGCTCGCGAGTCGCGAACGCCGCACCCGTGTGTCTGTCGACTTGCCTGTTCGGTTTCAAGAGCCATTTCACTCGCATCTTAGCCGTGACGGGGCGATAGTTCTGGGGCGCTCTGGGGATCTCGTTCAACGTGTCGCTCGCTTCATACTTGCTGCATTTTTCCAAAGATAACTGACGGAGGCGGAACGGAAATAGTGCGAGAACATAGTAATTGTCGGCTAGATAAATAGTGAACAGAAAAACGATATTTTCGGATGGTGCAGCCATTATTTTAGTGATGTTCTTTCTCTCTGGAGGATTTAGGGAGGAAAAAATTGCGTGCGAATTTTTTATTCGGGCGCTCACTTCTACTATTACTTTTCAAAAATATCACGTGCATGTAAATTTCAGAAGATTATAGAAAACAAAAGAATAAGCAACTGAGGGTCCCGCCACGCTGTCCGGACGCTTTTACAGCACAGGGTTCAATTTTAAAAGTGCGTACCGATGCGGAGTGCGAACAGCAGGAATAAAACAAGACCGAAATGCGGAGGGGACAGAGGGGGAGAAAATTTCGGGGCCCGTGATTCAAGTAGATAAGCGCGCAAAGTCGGCATCAGCGTGCTGCAGCACAAGTGATTTTGCTAAGAGGCAAATGAGGTTTTATCAGCGCCAGCCCAAGACAGACAGGCATGGGGAAAAAGAAGGCGTAGGATCGCCTCCCGGGGAACCCTAAACAAAGTTTAAACTATTTTGCGTAGTTTCCGAGAAGCGGCGGACATGAAAGCACGCAGGAAGGCTACGGAGCGGGGAAGGGCAGGAGAGAGCAGCAGGAGAGTGGCTGTTTGGCCATTTTTCGCTCCCGAGTTAGGCAATGATTATGCAGGCGGCGTTGGTCCAGAGCTAATCGATGGTTCATGATTGTTCATTACCTTTCAAGTGTTTACCCGAGCACCCGAGCAAATTATACATACATCTATATATATATATATATATATATATAGCGAATCAGATTAGGAAATGAGGGGCTCGTTGAAAATAACACAGAAATAAGGGTTGGCAGTCGAGAAAACCTCGGAAAGCAAAGGGGAGGATGTGGTAGATCATTGAAACAGATTAAGAATTTGGAAAGAAAGAAAGAAAGTGAAGAAAAAATGCCCGCCAGGTGGGATCCGAACCCACGACCTCCAGAATACCGGTCTGGTGCGATAACCACTACGCTACCGGCGGGGCGATTTTCCCATTCACTTTCTGGGGTATTTATGTTAGGTATGTTTGTTTACTGTGCTTGGGGGTGGTAGCCAGCGCCATTCGGACTAATCGGGGTGAAGGGGACCTTCTTTTTAACCCCCGGGTCGTGACTCGAGTGTCTACGACATGTCCAGAGTGGTCGACCAGCTTTGAACCCTCTTAAGCTCCCTTTGGCAACAAGACTGCCAGAACAGAGGCCCTCGCTATGCATGTAGCGAATCAGATTAGGAAATGAGGGGCTCGTTGAAAATAACACAGAAATAAGGGTTGGCAGTCGAGAAAACCTCGGAAAGCAAAGGGGAGGATGTGGTAGATCATTGAAACAGATTAAGAATTTGGAAAGAAAGAAAGAAAGTGAAGAAAAAATGCCCGCCAGGTGGGATCCGAACCCACGACCTCCAGAATACCGGTCTGGTGCGATAACCACTACGCTACCGGCGGGGCGATTTTCCCATTCACTTTCTGGGGTATTTATGTTAGGTATGTTTGTTTACTGTGCTTGGGGGTGGTAGCCAGCGCCATTCGGACTAATCGGGGTGAAGGGGACCTTCTTTTTAACCCCCGGGTCGTGACTCGAGTGTCTACGACATGTCCAGAGTGGTCGACCAGCTTTGAACCCTCTTAAGCTCCCTTTGGCAACAAGACTGCCAGAACAGAGGCCCTCGCTATGCATGTAGCGAATCAGATTAGGAAATGAGGGGCTCGTTGAAAATAACACAGAAATAAGGGTTGGCAGTCGAGAAAACCTCGGAAAGCAAAGGGGAGGATGTGGTAGATCATTGAAACAGATTAAGAATTTGGAAAGAAAGAAAGAAAGTGAAGAAAAAATGCCCGCCAGGTGGGATCCGAACCCACGACCTCCAGAATACCGGTCTGGTGCGATAACCACTACGCTACCGGCGGGGCGATTTTCCCATTCACTTTCTGGGGTATTTATGTTAGGTATGTTTGTTTACTGTGCTTGGGGGTGGTAGCCAGCGCCATTCGGACTAATCGGGGTGAAGGGGACCTTCTTTTTAACCCCCGGGTCGTGACTCGAGTGTCTACGACATGTCCAGAGTGGTCGACCAGCTTTGAACCCTCTTAAGCTCCCTTTGGCAACAAGACTGCCAGAACAGAGGCCCTCGCTATGCATGTAGCGAATCAGATTAGGAAATGAGGGGCTCGTTGAAAATAACACAGAAATAAGGGTTGGCAGTCGAGAAAACCTCGGAAAGCAAAGGGGAGGATGTGGTAGATCATTGAAACAGATTAAGAATTTGGAAAGAAAGAAAGAAAGTGAAGAAAAAATGCCCGCCAGGTGGGATCCGAACCCACGACCTCCAGAATACCGGTCTGGTGCGATAACCACTACGCTACCGGCGGGGCGATTTTCCCATTCACTTTCTGGGGTATTTATGTTAGGTATGTTTGTTTACTGTGCTTGGGGGTGGTAGCCAGCGCCATTCGGACTAATCGGGGTGAAGGGGACCTTCTTTTTAACCCCCGGGTCGTGACTCGAGTGTCTACGACATGTCCAGAGTGGTCGACCAGCTTTGAACCCTCTTAAGCTCCCTTTGGCAACAAGACTGCCAGAACAGAGGCCCTCGCTATGCATGTAGCGAATCAGATTAGGAAATGAGGGGCTCGTTGAAAATAACACAGAAATAAGGGTTGGCAGTCGAGAAAACCTCGGAAAGCAAAGGGGAGGATGTGGTAGATCATTGAAACAGATTAAGAATTTGGAAAGAAAGAAAGAAAGTGAAGAAAAAATGCCCGCCAGGTGGGATCCGAACCCACGACCTCCAGAATACCGGTCTGGTGCGATAACCACTACGCTACCGGCGGGGCGATTTTCCCATTCACTTTCTGGGGTATTTATGTTAGGTATGTTTGTTTACTGTGCTTGGGGGTGGTAGCCAGCGCCATTCGGACTAATCGGGGTGAAGGGGACCTTCTTTTTAACCCCCGGGTCGTGACTCGAGTGTCTACGACATGTCCAGAGTGGTCGACCAGCTTTGAACCCTCTTAAGCTCCCTTTGGCAACAAGACTGCCAGAACAGAGGCCCTCGCTATGCATGTAGCGAATCAGATTAGGAAATGAGGGGCTCGTTGAAAATAACACAGAAATAAGGGTTGGCAGTCGAGAAAACCTCGGAAAGCAAAGGGGAGGATGTGGTAGATCATTGAAACAGATTAAGAATTTGGAAAGAAAGAAAGAAAGTGAAGAAAAAATGCCCGCCAGGTGGGATCCGAACCCACGACCTCCAGAATACCGGTCTGGTGCGATAACCACTACGCTACCGGCGGGGCGATTTTCCCATTCACTTTCTGGGGTATTTATGTTAGGTATGTTTGTTTACTGTGCTTGGGGGTGGTAGCCAGCGCCATTCGGACTAATCGGGGTGAAGGGGACCTTCTTTTTAACCCCCGGGTCGTGACTCGAGTGTCTACGACATGTCCAGAGTGGTCGACCAGCTTTGAACCCTCTTAAGCTCCCTTTGGCAACAAGACTGCCAGAACAGAGGCCCTCGCTATGCATGTAGCGAATCAGATTAGGAAATGAGGGGCTCGTTGAAAATAACACAGAAATAAGGGTTGGCAGTCGAGAAAACCTCGGAAAGCAAAGGGGAGGATGTGGTAGATCATTGAAACAGATTAAGAATTTGGAAAGAAAGAAAGAAAGTGAAGAAAAAATGCCCGCCAGGTGGGATCCGAACCCACGACCTCCAGAATACCGGTCTGGTGCGATAACCACTACGCTACCGGCGGGGCGATTTTCCCATTCACTTTCTGGGGTATTTATGTTAGGTATGTTTGTTTACTGTGCTTGGGGGTGGTAGCCAGCGCCATTCGGACTAATCGGGGTGAAGGGGACCTTCTTTTTAACCCCCGGGTCGTGACTCGAGTGTCTACGACATGTCCAGAGTGGTCGACCAGCTTTGAACCCTCTTAAGCTCCCTTTGGCAACAAGACTGCCAGAACAGAGGCCCTCGCTATGCATGTAGCGAATCAGATTAGGAAATGAGGGGCTCGTTGAAAATAACACAGAAATAAGGGTTGGCAGTCGAGAAAACCTCGGAAAGCAAAGGGGAGGATGTGGTAGATCATTGAAACAGATTAAGAATTTGGAAAGAAAGAAAGAAAGTGAAGAAAAAATGCCCGCCAGGTGGGATCCGAACCCACGACCTCCAGAATACCGGTCTGGTGCGATAACCACTACGCTACCGGCGGGGCGATTTTCCCATTCACTTTCTGGGGTATTTATGTTAGGTATGTTTGTTTACTGTGCTTGGGGGTGGTAGCCAGCGCCATTCGGACTAATCGGGGTGAAGGGGACCTTCTTTTTAACCCCCGGGTCGTGACTCGAGTGTCTACGACATGTCCAGAGTGGTCGACCAGCTTTGAACCCTCTTAAGCTCCCTTTGGCAACAAGACTGCCAGAACAGAGGCCCTCGCTATGCATGTAGCGAATCAGATTAGGAAATGAGGGGCTCGTTGAAAATAACACAGAAATAAGGGTTGGCAGTCGAGAAAACCTCGGAAAGCAAAGGGGAGGATGTGGTAGATCATTGAAACAGATTAAGAATTTGGAAAGAAAGAAAGAAAGTGAAGAAAAAATGCCCGCCAGGTGGGATCCGAACCCACGACCTCCAGAATACCGGTCTGGTGCGATAACCACTACGCTACCGGCGGGGCGATTTTCCCATTCACTTTCTGGGGTATTTATGTTAGGTATGTTTGTTTACTGTGCTTGGGGGTGGTAGCCAGCGCCATTCGGACTAATCGGGGTGAAGGGGACCTTCTTTTTAACCCCCGGGTCGTGACTCGAGTGTCTACGACATGTCCAGAGTGGTCGACCAGCTTTGAACCCTCTTAAGCTCCCTTTGGCAACAAGACTGCCAGAACAGAGGCCCTCGCTATGCATGTAGCGAATCAGATTAGGAAATGAGGGGCTCGTTGAAAATAACACAGAAATAAGGGTTGGCAGTCGAGAAAACCTCGGAAAGCAAAGGGGAGGATGTGGTAGATCATTGAAACAGATTAAGAATTTGGAAAGAAAGAAAGAAAGTGAAGAAAAAATGCCCGCCAGGTGGGATCCGAACCCACGACCTCCAGAATACCGGTCTGGTGCGATAACCACTACGCTACCGGCGGGGCGATTTTCCCATTCACTTTCTGGGGTATTTATGTTAGGTATGTTTGTTTACTGTGCTTGGGGGTGGTAGCCAGCGCCATTCGGACTAATCGGGGTGAAGGGGACCTTCTTTTTAACCCCCGGGTCGTGACTCGAGTGTCTACGACATGTCCAGAGTGGTCGACCAGCTTTGAACCCTCTTAAGCTCCCTTTGGCAACAAGACTGCCAGAACAGAGGCCCTCGCTATGCATGTAGCGAATCAGATTAGGAAATGAGGGGCTCGTTGAAAATAACACAGAAATAAGGGTTGGCAGTCGAGAAAACCTCGGAAAGCAAAGGGGAGGATGTGGTAGATCATTGAAACAGATTAAGAATTTGGAAAGAAAGAAAGAAAGTGAAGAAAAAATGCCCGCCAGGTGGGATCCGAACCCACGACCTCCAGAATACCGGTCTGGTGCGATAACCACTACGCTACCGGCGGGGCGATTTTCCCATTCACTTTCTGGGGTATTTATGTTAGGTATGTTTGTTTACTGTGCTTGGGGGTGGTAGCCAGCGCCATTCGGACTAATCGGGGTGAAGGGGACCTTCTTTTTAACCCCCGGATGGCGCTGGCTACCACCCCCAAGCACAGTAAACAAACATACCTAACATAAATACCCCAGAAAGTGAATGGGAAAATCGCCCCGCCGGTAGCGTAGTGGTTATCGCACCAGACCGGTATTCTGGAGGTCGTGGGTTCGGATCCCACCTGGCGGGCATTTTTTCTTCACTTTCTTTCTTTCTTTCCAAATTCTTAATCTGTTTCAATGATCTACCACATCCTCCCCTTTGCTTTCCGAGGTTTTCTCGACTGCCAACCCTTATTTCTGTGTTATTTTCAACGAGCCCCTCATTTCCTAATCTGATTCGCTACATGCATAGCGAGGGCCTCTGTTCTGGCAGTCTTGTTGCCAAAGGGAGCTTAAGAGGGTTCAAAGCTGGTCGACCACTCTGGACATGTCGTAGACACTCGAGTCACGACCCGGGGGTTAAAAAGAAGGTCCCCTTCACCCCGATTAGTCCGAATGGCGCTGGCTACCACCCCCAAGCACAGTAAACAAACATACCTAACATAAATACCCCAGAAAGTGAATGGGAAAATCGCCCCGCCGGTAGCGTAGTGGTTATCGCACCAGACCGGTATTCTGGAGGTCGTGGGTTCGGATCCCACCTGGCGGGCATTTTTTCTTCACTTTCTTTCTTTCTTTCCAAATTCTTAATCTGTTTCAATGATCTACCACATCCTCCCCTTTGCTTTCCGAGGTTTTCTCGACTGCCAACCCTTATTTCTGTGTTATTTTCAACGAGCCCCTCATTTCCTAATCTGATTCGCTACATGCATAGCGAGGGCCTCTGTTCTGGCAGTCTTGTTGCCAAAGGGAGCTTAAGAGGGTTCAAAGCTGGTCGACCACTCTGGACATGTCGTAGACACTCGAGTCACGACCCGGGGGTTAAAAAGAAGGTCCCCTTCACCCCGATTAGTCCGAATGGCGCTGGCTACCACCCCCAAGCACAGTAAACAAACATACCTAACATAAATACCCCAGAAAGTGAATGGGAAAATCGCCCCGCCGGTAGCGTAGTGGTTATCGCACCAGACCGGTATTCTGGAGGTCGTGGGTTCGGATCCCACCTGGCGGGCATTTTTTCTTCACTTTCTTTCTTTCTTTCCAAATTCTTAATCTGTTTCAATGATCTACCACATCCTCCCCTTTGCTTTCCGAGGTTTTCTCGACTGCCAACCCTTATTTCTGTGTTATTTTCAACGAGCCCCTCATTTCCTAATCTGATTCGCTACATGCATAGCGAGGGCCTCTGTTCTGGCAGTCTTGTTGCCAAAGGGAGCTTAAGAGGGTTCAAAGCTGGTCGACCACTCTGGACATGTCGTAGACACTCGAGTCACGACCCGGGGGTTAAAAAGAAGGTCCCCTTCACCCCGATTAGTCCGAATGGCGCTGGCTACCACCCCCAAGCACAGTAAACAAACATACCTAACATAAATACCCCAGAAAGTGAATGGGAAAATCGCCCCGCCGGTAGCGTAGTGGTTATCGCACCAGACCGGTATTCTGGAGGTCGTGGGTTCGGATCCCACCTGGCGGGCATTTTTTCTTCACTTTCTTTCTTTCTTTCCAAATTCTTAATCTGTTTCAATGATCTACCACATCCTCCCCTTTGCTTTCCGAGGTTTTCTCGACTGCCAACCCTTATTTCTGTGTTATTTTCAACGAGCCCCTCATTTCCTAATCTGATTCGCTACATGCATAGCGAGGGCCTCTGTTCTGGCAGTCTTGTTGCCAAAGGGAGCTTAAGAGGGTTCAAAGCTGGTCGACCACTCTGGACATGTCGTAGACACTCGAGTCACGACCCGGGGGTTAAAAAGAAGGTCCCCTTCACCCCGATTAGTCCGAATGGCGCTGGCTACCACCCCCAAGCACAGTAAACAAACATACCTAACATAAATACCCCAGAAAGTGAATGGGAAAATCGCCCCGCCGGTAGCGTAGTGGTTATCGCACCAGACCGGTATTCTGGAGGTCGTGGGTTCGGATCCCACCTGGCGGGCATTTTTTCTTCACTTTCTTTCTTTCTTTCCAAATTCTTAATCTGTTTCAATGATCTACCACATCCTCCCCTTTGCTTTCCGAGGTTTTCTCGACTGCCAACCCTTATTTCTGTGTTATTTTCAACGAGCCCCTCATTTCCTAATCTGATTCGCTACATGCATAGCGAGGGCCTCTGTTCTGGCAGTCTTGTTGCCAAAGGGAGCTTAAGAGGGTTCAAAGCTGGTCGACCACTCTGGACATGTCGTAGACACTCGAGTCACGACCCGGGGGTTAAAAAGAAGGTCCCCTTCACCCCGATTAGTCCGAATGGCGCTGGCTACCACCCCCAAGCACAGTAAACAAACATACCTAACATAAATACCCCAGAAAGTGAATGGGAAAATCGCCCCGCCGGTAGCGTAGTGGTTATCGCACCAGACCGGTATTCTGGAGGTCGTGGGTTCGGATCCCACCTGGCGGGCATTTTTTCTTCACTTTCTTTCTTTCTTTCCAAATTCTTAATCTGTTTCAATGATCTACCACATCCTCCCCTTTGCTTTCCGAGGTTTTCTCGACTGCCAACCCTTATTTCTGTGTTATTTTCAACGAGCCCCTCATTTCCTAATCTGATTCGCTACATGCATAGCGAGGGCCTCTGTTCTGGCAGTCTTGTTGCCAAAGGGAGCTTAAGAGGGTTCAAAGCTGGTCGACCACTCTGGACATGTCGTAGACACTCGAGTCACGACCCGGGGGTTAAAAAGAAGGTCCCCTTCACCCCGATTAGTCCGAATGGCGCTGGCTACCACCCCCAAGCACAGTAAACAAACATACCTAACATAAATACCCCAGAAAGTGAATGGGAAAATCGCCCCGCCGGTAGCGTAGTGGTTATCGCACCAGACCGGTATTCTGGAGGTCGTGGGTTCGGATCCCACCTGGCGGGCATTTTTTCTTCACTTTCTTTCTTTCTTTCCAAATTCTTAATCTGTTTCAATGATCTACCACATCCTCCCCTTTGCTTTCCGAGGTTTTCTCGACTGCCAACCCTTATTTCTGTGTTATATATATATATATATATATATATATATATATATATATATATTGAATCAGAATAGGAAAATGAGGGGCTCGTTGAAATAAGACAGAAATAAGAATTGCCAGTCAAGACAACCTCGGAAAGCAAAGGGGATGATGTAGTACGTCAAGATAAAGTATTTGGAAAATAAGAAAGTGGAGAAAAAATGCCCGCCAGTGGAGAAAAAATGCCCGGATCCCACCTGGCGGGCATTTTTTCTCAACTTTCTTATTTTCCAAATTCTTTATCTTGACGTACTACATCCTCCCCTTTGCTTTCCGAGGTTGTCTTGAAAGCCAATTCTTATTTCTGTATTATATATATATATATATATATATATATATATATATATAGGGTTGGCAGTCAAGAAAGTCTGGCGAAGATAAGAATGTGGTAGGTCATTGAAACTGATAAAGAATTTGTAAAGACAGAAAGTGGAGAAACACTGCCCGTGGGGTGGTATCCGAACCCATGACCTCCACAATACGCGGCAGAAGCGATGACCACTACGCTACAGCGGCGGGGTTGTTTCCCCTTCCCTTTCTCGAATATTTTTATAAGGTATTTTGGTTTCCTGCGCTTGGGGGTGGTACCCAGCGCCACTCGGACTGCTCGGGGTGAAGGGGACCTTCTCTTTAACCTCCGGGCCGTCACTCGAGTGTCTACGACATGTCGAGAGTGGTCGACCAGCGTGGAACCCTCTTGAGCTCCCTATGGCACCAAGACTGCCAGAACAGAGGCCCTCGGTATACATGTAGCGAATCACAATGTGAAATCAGGAAACAGCCCCGCCGGTAGCGTATAGTGGCCATCGCATCAGACGCGTATTCTGGAGGTCGTGGGTTTAGAATCCCACCCGGCGGGCATTTTTTTTTCACTTCCTTTCTGTCTTTCCAAATTGTTTTTCTGTTTCAATGACCTACCACATTCGGCCCTTTGCTTTCCGAGGCTTTCTTGACTGCCAACCCTTATTTCTGTATTAATTCGACGAGCCCCTCGTTTGCCATTCTGATTCGCTATATATAATGACTGGAATGAATACACTGTGAGGACTGATTCCCGCACCAAGGGCGAGTGTCTCTACATCACCTGGAAGTCGCCATCATCCCGCAGTGGCCCCAGCCACTTCTTCATTTTGTAGATTACCCCACCATCATCGTGCGATTTGGCATTCCACGGACTCGATCGCCCGTATAAAAGGCTGCCTCGAATCTCCGCCTTACAATATATATATACAGGGTGATCAGAGTTAAATAAAAGAGTTTTTTTTTAAATTAGGCGCCTAAATGTACGTGAATACCACCTTCTCAGTTAGGTTATCCGCACAGGGGGACACAGAATGAACTGATAGTTATTGATGTCGGTGGCTTAATTAACTAAAATTAAATAATTAACTATTTAGTCGCTGCAGTAAGCAGGCATGTTTGTATTGAAAAGTTGGACGCAATCGGGTTTCTACGCAGTTTCATTTGTCACAATTCTTCTAGCGCATCCGTGCTCCTAGATATCGAACTGCCAAGTTTAATTGCCATTCGCACGATTACGCATGCGATGCTGCGAGGCCCGGCGGAAAGCTCCTCCCTTTTGTGACATGCCTGCTGTGTACGATGTTTAGTTTGACGACGGGGTGGAGGCATTGGCAAAACCGATAACTGGCACCCTTTCAGCCTTTGCTGGCGTTATCGTAGTCTGCAGTACTCGGAACCGCTATCGGAACACAGAACAAAGAGAAGGAGCGTTGCGCCGGTCTTCACGGTCTAGCATGTGTAATCATCCGATCGGCAGTTAAGCTTCGCAGTTCGATATCTCAGAGCAGGAATGCGATAAAAGAAATCTGCCAAATGTATTTTAAAGCCGCTTAATTCACACTGCTCTATTGCGCGAATTCAGTTACTTCGCACTTTTTACTTGTCCTTTCCAGAAAATATCTTCTGCATTTCCCGTTTCTAGCTTGACATTTGCATCCTTATATACTTAAAGTCACAAATAAAGCCGATTGCCTGCATACACGTGTCAAAGCGAAACCGCGCGGTCCAAAGACCGCGTGTGGGCTAAAGCAAAAAAAAAAAATTCCCGCGCCTTCCCGCGAGGGGAACACGAGTAAATGCAGAGCATTGGGGGTCGTTAACGCCGCGTAAAGTCGCGTTAGGATGGGTAGTTGGGTCGTAGTTGCGTTGGTGTTGGTTTGGGGTAGAGAGAAGAGAGTAAAGTCGCGTTAGGGTGGAGCGAGCGTCAACCAAGGAAGGAAGGAGCAACGCAGTGACTGAAGCACGAGCGACCGCTAGCCGCTTTATATTTGCAGCGCGCGCAGTCGAGGGAGAGCAGTACGGGGGAGGGGGGGGGGGAGAGCGCGCATGCGCAAGCAGCGCGCGCCCTTCCACGCCCCACCGCGCTGCTATCACGCACCTGTTACGCCGAGACCGCGACGGAGCGAACGGGCTGACTACGACGCATGCGCACGCCAGCTGCTGTTGAGAGAGAGGAGGGAAGGAGGAGAGGCGCACCTTCTGCGGACGCGGAGCTGTGGACGCCGTCCGACGCAGGAAGAGGCGAGGCTAAGAAATGCTCTGCATTTAAAAGCCGCCCGCCCGCATCTTCCCACGGGGGGAACTCGAGTAAATGCGTCGCATAGGGGTGGTTGTATTGCGTGAAAGTTGCGTAATTGTGTAGTTTGTGGTTACCGTTTGGATGTGGGGAGGGTTTGGAATGCTTAATTATTTCTTTCGTCTTTATTATTCCTATTTAATGTTTCGTGATTTTCGGACACAGGAAGGACAGGTGAAGGTATTGTCATCATTAGAGTGACGCTGCTGTTGCATTGTGTCGGACTACTTGTTGACGGTACTGTTGCTTCCAGCTTATTATAACTTGCTTCCGTTAGCAGAGATCCCTGGAGACGGCAGTCAACCTGTTCCAGGTATACGTTAGATAGGTAGGGGGCGACGGGGGAAGCCAGTTGTAGCAATTATCCGTTACGTTGGCGATTAGTTGGTCCTGTGCGCGGAAATACTGGATAATTTGCAGACGGATATTCTGTAGTGTTTTCATGACAGCGCCCGGGGGCTAACCTTCACGTGCAAGATGCCGGAAAACAGCCACCTCAGGTTTTTGGATCTAAAACTGCGATTCGGCATTGGGCATACCTGCTGGTTTTACGAAACCCGGAGCAGAAAGGGCTTCCTCCCGCATTACTCGGCACATTCCAAAATGTGAAGCGAGCAATAGCGATTATGACCTTGCGCTCCGCTATTGAAAAGTCCTACCAACACGAGATGACTACAAGCTTCAACCAGCAGATTACAAGCTTACGTGACGCTGGCTACACAAAGAGCATGATAGCGGGCATGTCCGAAATCTTGCTTCAACGGGTGAAAGGAAAGAAGCGACAGACACCCGGCGTGGAACGCACAAAATGCAACACCGCAGTGATTCCCTACGTGCATGGCCTCACGCACAACCTTAAGAAGATTGCCGCCAGACAATGTGTTTTCGTCGCGTGATGTGCACCCAACAAGGCCTATAAAATATGCCGGCAAGTTAACGACCAACCCAAAGGAGCGCAATGTGATAAGAACCATCGCACCAGGTGCGCGGATTGCAAAAGCTAAGTCATTTATAGCATCCCATTATCATGCAGAAAAGTTTAGATTGGTCAAACTGGCAGGTGCATAAATAACAGCCCGAGAACACGCCGCATCACTCAAGACAAAGTCGTCCGGCCACATTCCATTCCATTGCCGCGATTGTACCTGCACCACACGCGTAGACGAAATTGACATTATCGGACGGAGACACAATCGCCTGGCAGGAGAAATTATTGATGCTCTTCCTATCGACAAGAAGGGCGACACGTGCGTCAGCACGGCTTCCGTGACATTAACCGACAAAGAAAAGGACGTACTCTTGGTGTATCCAGTGGACAGATTGTGCCAATTTCAACCAAGTTGTGCAATGTTTCTCTGTATAGATGTGTGTTTTTCTTCAGTAAACTTCAGTTGTTAGTCACCATTGTGTCGGTGTTTCTCTCAACCGTTCTTAGTTTCTGTACGTTCCAGCTGAAGGTTTTCCAGCGGATTTTATGCCAAACCTAACGCCCTGAGCTCAATCGTAGTCAAAGCACGGTCCCTTGCTTCACATACACTAAGATTAAACTCGCTTGGTATGTCGTAAGGCTAATAGTTACACCTCGGAAACGGTAACACCTAAGATAAAAGGATAACGAGTGCGACTCACCAATGCTCTGAATCAAAGTAACAAAGACAAGAAGAAAACTATGAAACTTGGGTATACGAATGGGGGTATGTGACGGCCTGACATTAATTGCGGCCTCATACACAATCCACTGAAACCAAGGATAGTACGGTGTTACCCCAACATATGGCACAAGAGCGGTGCGAACTTGAGGGTTGGTTCCTGCAACATGTTAGGCTTAACGTTGCGCTTTCAATCAACAGCTACACACAGCTTAACGTAAACTGACGTACCTTGGCATGTCGTCTCAAATTTACGGCTGCGTAAAGTTAACCCAAGACACGGGGTTAACAAGGAGAATGGGCTAAGAATCTCAGTTATAGGAAAAGAAAGAGGAAAAAACGCAAAGGAGAGGGGAGGATGATCAAAATAAGAGGACGCGTTCGAAAAGTGAACAGTAATGCTTTCTCATTCACTGCACCATAAGAAGTACATAGTGGTCCTAGTAATTATTTGCGCCTAACCGATGCGATATATACGCCTTGGAAAAGACATAGACGCAACAATAAGACACTAACCACGATGTCTTGATAAGTGGCTGTGTACTGCATCAAATTTTAAAACTTTCTGTTACAGTTGATAGCCCCCATACACTCATAAAGTAAGGTGGTCGACCATTTGTCTCCTGTTTCGAATTTTCCAGAGAAACGACGCAAGAGTGCGTGCGACGTCAAAGCACTGCCTTGGCAGAGATAAATGACTACGTTTCAGGCCTGCATTTTTTTTCTCTCCCCTCGTTGATTTAGCCGATCTAAACTTCCAGTCGTACATCAAGAGGGATAAGTATTGTTCTCACGAGCTCACAATGCCGATGCGTTCACCGAAAGAGAGGCGGAAATGATTTGCAGCCGGGGCCGTCAGCCCACTCGGTATAGGGCCGACGCCACGGGAATCTCGGCCAACGCTAAAAAGGCGGAGCGATAATAGGTGCGTCTGCACGCTCTCCTTCGCATTACGGGCCGACGGGCTGTGGCCGACTGGGATAAAACATTTTCTAAATTATCTAAGAAATAAAAGAAGCGCAATGAAAAGGGCATCACTCTCCACGGACGGAAATCCGCACTAAGATGGCACTCAGGCGTTAAGTCCCGCAAAGGAGTCTACGGCAAAGAGCTATCATCAGTGGCCAATAAGTCACTGATCGGAAGACACGCTTTGCAACAAATTTCGAGAGCGACACTAGCTCTATTGAATTGAACGGACTTCCCATGTAAACCGCGTCACTTGTATGCTTCTTTTTCGTGCAGCGTGGTTGCTTTTATCGCTGTTTCCTCTTCATTTTTCCTTCGCGCCAGTTTTGTCATGCCCGCCGTTGTTTTCAGTAGTTCCCAAATGTTCTTACGGCTTAAAGATACACAGAGATGGTGAAGTGTATATGGTGTAAGTAATATGAATGTAACCTGTATATATATATATGTATGTATGTATGTATGTATGTATGTATGTATGTATGTATGTATGTATGTATGTATGTATGTATATATATATATATATATATATATATATATATATATATATATATATATATATATATATATATATATATATATATATATATATATATATATATATATATATATATATATATATATATATATTTATGTATTTATTCATACTGCAATCCCCATTACAGAGATTTTAGCAGGGTGGTTACAGACATAATTTTTACAATGTTGGCACTCTAGAATGCATAAAACAAAACAAAAAATAGAACATCAAGATGTGAATAATCAGGTCAAATGTGCTGCAAACAACAATAAGGACGGCTCCATGACTTGGTTATTAGTTAGTTCATTCCACTGAGTTACGGTACGCGGGAAAAAGGAATATTTGAAGCAGTTATTTCGGGACCGGAAAGGGGTTAGTGCTATATATATTCGCTATATATATCTATATATAGCGAATCAGAATAGGAAATGAAGGGCTCGTTGAAAATAAGACAGAAATAAAGTTTGGCAGTCAAGCAAACCTCGGAAAGCAAAGGGGAGGATATGGTAGGTCATTGAAACAGATAAAGAATTTGGAAAGAAAGAAAGTGGAGAAAAAATGCCCGCCAGGTGGGATCCGAATCTACGACCTCCAGAATACCGGTCTGGTGTGATAACCACTACGCTACCGGCGGGGCTGTTTTTCCCCTCCACTTTCTGGGGTATTTATGTCAATGTAATTTTTTCCTTTGCTTGGGGGTGGTAGCCAGGAAAAAATGGCTGTAATTGAACGGCTGTAACCCTTACTTTGTCGCAACAGATTTCCATTGGCTGCCAAGGCGACTCCATCATAACGCCGAGGTTCATTTACTTCGCATATCTATAGTTAGTTCCCAGTGTAGTTTAAACTACAGAATTAGCGTCTTCTGTCAATACATGGGCATTTACAAGAAGGAAGTGGGTAGCCTCATGTTTGTGTACTTGGATAAAACTTTAATTCTTCCATGTTTTATCAGGTAATCGCAAAGCCGTAGTCACTACCGAGGAATGAAAAAAAAAATACGGTACATTTGATAACCTTGTGTGGGATGTGTAGTTTGCGCAGCGTTTGTGGTAATCCCCCTTTACAGATGGAATGGCTCCGATCTTTTTTTATACAGGGTGTCCCAGCTATCATGCACCAAGATTTTAAAAAAGAGTAAAGGCGTAACTCGAAGGAAACCAGGTGCATATTGTTTGCAGTACTGTGAAGAAGCGGAAAGTATTTTTTTCTTTATTGAGACTTAATTAACTAATTGTAATTAATTATCTAACTCGAGAAATACTGTCCTAATCACTAAAGTGTCAATGAGGCACTTTTAGGTAACCACGAGGGGCATCTAACTGCGGCATTTTCAGCGTTGAACTAATTGCGCACACATTTATTCTGACTGATAAAGGAAACCCGCGAAATATGAAAAATACCACGTGACGGTGCCTCCGCGCGCACCGTAAAGCAACGCCCTCAAACAGGCTGCCTCTGAGTTAGCCAGAATGAAATAGACAAAAGAAAGAAAGAAGAAATCGTGACCGAGTTTGTTCCTTATCTGCACACGCGACCCGCGAATCTTGCTGCTGCTGCTCCTTCCATGCATGCCATTATCAAGGTGATGCGCTGCCTCTCCGGGCGGGTAACACACGAAGAAGTTGCTTTCAATCAGCTTTGTTTGGGGACGCTGCTTTACAATGCGCGCGTAAGCGTCGTCACGTGGTATTTTTCATATTTCGCGGGCTTCCTTTATCAGTCAGAATAAATGAGTACGCAATTAGTTCGTCGCTGAAAATACCGCAGTTAGATGCCCCTCGTGGTTACCTACAAGTGCCTCATTGACACTTTAGTGATTACGACAGTATTTCTCGAGTTAGATAATTAATCACAATTAATTAATTAAGTCTAATTAACGAAAAAATTACTCTCCGCTTCTTCACAATGCTGCAAACATTATGCACTAGGTTTTCTTCGAGTTACGCAATTTCTATTTTTTTTTTTAAATCTTGGTGCATGATTGCTGGGACACCCTGTATATATTCAAGTGTTATATGCCTAGAAAATATCTACAGCTTACATTTCGCCACTTTAGTTCCGGATCAGGTTCCACCGTTCTACTTAATCCGCAGATTTCGCACCACGCAATGCTAACCAGTTTCGTTGTAAACGAAAGTGCTGATAAACAAACCTATTTTCCGTGTCCCTTCGAGTACTATAATAATTGACCGCGTGGTTGCTCACTTCGCTGGAAATGTAGAAAGGCGGCAGTGTTCGTCCGCTCTTACTTTCGGATCCATTCTTACCTTTCCATCTTCCACCGTCTCAACTGTCATGCTGCTCCCATCCGCTCTCGCTCCTTCAATGATGAATGCAATGGCGGTTCCTTTAATCCCATTCAATATTTCCGTATTTGCACTGGGCCATGTGTTGGGGAAGCGCAATTTTACTTGGCTTCTCTTCACCCCGTTTTAAATGCTTCGTCTTTCTTTTTATTTGTTCGCACATATCAACCGATTCAACGTGTACTTTAATTAAAAGAGCTCTTTTATCTCTATTACATACTTATATTTGGCCTCATATATGTCTGGGATTACTTCGCCGTGAGGAATGTGCATGTGTTAGCCATTGCAGTAGTATATTTGCAGCGGAGAAAACAGATACGTGTCAAATGTTTTGGCTGGAGACAGACAGACAGACAGACAGACAGACAGACAGACAGATACGTAGACAGACAGACAGACAGACAAACAGACAGACAGACAGATACGTAGACAGACAGACAGACAGACAGACCGACAGACAGACAGAGAGACATACAGACAGACAGACAGACAGACAGATAAAAATTTTTGCGTTTTGGTCGCCCAAGAACGGCAATCGTTTTTAAAGGACAATACAGAAAGCAGCTGGGGCATTTCAAGCCCGGCAACAGCTGTCACGCCCATCTTTGTAACCCACCCAATGCTACAGAGCGCTTCCCTTGCACATATTCGTTTCGAGGTGCATGTTTCAACTTTGTTGACCGCGTGACGTCTCGAGGTCAACAGGTTTTTTTCGGTGCGCCACGTGACACCCCTTCAATGAGACAACGCTCCGGTGCATGAAAGGCTCGTTGGGTGCACTCAACTTTACTGCCCAAGCATTGCTGATCACGTCCATGAATGGGCCTTTCTTCGCACCGGCGCACAGCGCAATCCTGTTCTGCGTGGAGTATCCCCAAAATGGAAAGCGCGGGCGTTGTGCTGGTTGAGCAACCCCTCCCGTGTTGATTCGCTCTCGAAGCAGAAGCACTCCCCCTATAATGGCTAAGCCACCTGGAGCATTTTGGCGCACTGAACGGGCTCGTCAGACGCGGCCGTTTCGGCAATCGCGGCAGGATTTCAGATGAGCGGATCGCGATGCAAGTGCAAGTTGCGCAGCACTGTGGCAAACGAAAGATTAGCTAATAATCGGCAGTTTCATTGTTGATTTCTTTTTCGCGAGTTTGGCAGCCCGTAAAGAGAAGAGGCTGCGTTACAGCGAAATAGAATAGTTTTTATCCTGGCAAAAGCAGCACACCCAAATTGAAGTCAGAAACTTAGAAATAGGCTGGGTGCGCTGCACCCAAACACTGGAGGGTAAATGGTATAGTGGATACAGTCTCCGCCTGCCAAGCAATATTATTTGTTTCATTTATACTGCCACGTGAAGTTTCTTCTCTCAGGCAGTTTATAATGTTAAGAGAAACTACATGTAGCTTTCTTGGCTACAGCTCCATAGACGTTGGCTGCCTTGCCCGAATCATCGATTCTGCCTCATCTGCGGCCACCAATTAACACTCCCTCAAAATTAGTGGCCCCTAGCAAATCGAAGGTTGCGTGGTAGCTGGCTTCCGGGGTAACTGTAGAGATGTAATTGAGGACATAGTTATCACTTAGGGGGAGAGTTATCACCCACTTTACGGCGAAAAAGTGGGCGTGCATCACCATCCTCTAAGGTTTGTATCCCCTTTTTCGATTCAAGGAGGAGGAAGGTCAGGATTCATCACAAAAATGTACGCAGTTCCGAGGTGGAGGAAAAACTTTATTCAACTCAAGAGCTGATAAGTGGGCGGGGCCCTTAGTCCAGGATTCTGTTTGTTCTACCCGCTTACTTCGCCGTTCCGGTTAGCCATAGCTGTCTATTCGGGTCAGAACACGAAATCTTTAGAGATATTCTTTTGATCACGATTTTGGGAAGTAGAGCAGCACCAAATTCCGTTAACCCGCCGTGGCGCCTCAGTGGCTAAGGCGTTGCGCTGCTGAGCACGAGGTCGTGGGTTCGATTCCCGGCCGCGGCGGCCGCTTTTCTGATGGAGGCGAAAAGCAAAAACGCCCGTGTGTACGAGATTTCGGCGCACGTTAAAGATCCCCAGGTGGTCAAAATTAATCCGGAGCCCTCCACTACGGCGTGCCTCATCGCCTGCGTTGCGTCGGCGCGTTAAACCCTACAATCAATCAAATGAAATTCCTTTCCGTTACAGGGAACTAAAATATTATCTTCAAGTGTACTCCATGTACGGTGGGGCAAGATAAGGTGGGTCACACAACCGTCATACACCGCCTATGCCACGCCAAGCCACTGTAAAATAAGGAAGGACTACGTGACGTTTGGAGCAAAGGTTCTTCCCTACAAAAATAACCATGGACGCCGTCGATTCCCAGCCTTCTGTAACAATATTCATCTTACGTCACATATTTCTCAAAAAAGCAATAAAGCTCGGCATATGCCGGGATTCGAACCCGCTAGCGTGGAGTGACAGGCGGATACTGTATCCACTACGCAATGTTCCCTCCGGCGTTACACAGTAGCCCTCCTTACGAATTTTATTGTTTTTGACTGCAGTGCTCCCCAATTTAAATTTCCTCTTTTTCGCACTAATACAACATTCTAGTTCACTGCAGATAAATTTCTTTGCATGCCTTGCCTTCCGTCTATGTACCTACGGTGGGCGCCAACTGCTTTGACGCGGCTAAATCAACATGTCTCCTGTCGTTTGGCATCAAAATGCAGCACAATGCCGGGATTCACTATAAAATAAACGTTTTTTCAGCCTAAACGAAATTTTTATCATTTCTATTAACGATCACGCTCGATATTGTTAATGCGTAACTTTAAAAAGTAGCGGGCGCCGCATTTTCGGTAGTCTAGCAACGCTGACAAATTTCCGGTGGTTTTCGTTTCGCCTTCGTCGCATGTGGGTGTGAGCCCGCCGATGTTGCCGCGGGAACATCGGCGGGATGTTGCCTTATACGGTTCTGTATGTTAAGCGTATAACACTACGTTAGCTGAAGTCCGTCCGGCCATTATTATGTTTTTTCAATATGTCCCTATTTCGTAATGTTTATACTAGGGGTGTGCGAATATCAAATTTCTTGAATGCGAATCGAATACCAACATCTAGCTTCCAATATCGAATCGAATATAGAATAATTAATGGGGAACATGGGTTTCGAAATCAACTTTTTTAGTTGTTTGTGGATTTCGATGAAAATTCACACAGCAACTGGAGATGCTTTCGTGATAACACCATAAAATGTGAAAGTTATATTTAAAAACACTTTTTATCTATAAAATTTTCTTTCTTCTCGCCTTGTACTGAGCTTGAGCGGCCTATAAAACATGGTATAAAAATTGTTCGTTCTTTGCATTTCCAAATGAATGGACGAGGGCGGGGCAGTCTTCTATTTTTTATTACAACGCAATTTTTTTAGTTTTCAGTTTTTTTGAGATGAATGTTCTACAGGCATTTAGACCATGAACGACTATTTGAATAAAAAACTTCCAAATAGTAAACCTGAAAACCTAAGAGTGGCAAGACCTGAACTGTTCATCAAGGAATGCAACGCAAAGAATGGAATCAACATACCTAGCGGTCAAAATCACTGGAACAAGCGATGTAGGTGGCAAAAAAAAAAACTGTTTTGAGGAAACGGCTTGTGAAGTTTCATTCATTTCATTCATCAAACATCGCTGGGGTGTTAGCCTTTCGTGTCCTTTTGAGCACGGGGCTTCTGGAATGCCTTGCGTTGAAATTGGAGTGCCTGTTGCCTTTTTACAAAACACCATTTTCAGCTCCTTTGGGGAGAGTACATAGCCCAGTTACGGACCAAAGGGGGGGGGGGGGGCGGGGGGAGATGGCTTTCAATGCAAAGTAGGTTGGTTGGCTGGTTGCCTGTACTGCACTGGACAAGTTCAATTTGCAGTGTTGTCACTGTGGCAACAAGTGAAGCACTCTTTTTTTGCTTAAATTTCAAAACTGAGTTTCGACTTTAATGATTTCTAACGTTGTCTGGGGCAGCAACTTAGTACTCGTACGTGCAGGTGTTCATTGCGAAAAGTTTACATACCACAAGGATACAAATGAGATACTTTGAAGCTTGGCACAATATTCTGCATAACTCCAACTTCAATGCATGCACGATTTTTTAAGTACTCTTGAAATTCAGGACATCGAATATTCCTCGAAGCACAGCCAATATGCACAATAGATGTATGCATTGGTATTTGTATTTTCCCTTAAAAAATACAATTTTTAAATGCTACGACAGTAACGTAGATTTCTAACGCCGTCAACATGTTTTTATTCCTAACTCAGACCTGTTTGCATAATTAAGTGTACGGGATACGTTACGCAATAAAGCTCTATGGCTCACCCGCATCACGGTGCTCGTATACCTCAACATGTCATACTTTGATTGTCCCTGACATAGCCACGCAGGTCACTCTTAAGATTAAATCTAACATCACAGGCATTAATTACAGCTACTGGCGTTCAATCGTACCCGGTTGCGCATTTAGGCGATGCTCCAACGCACAGTGGCTACGCAGTGCGCGCGGCAGCTTTTGAGGCGTCGTCCGTTTCTTTCCAAAGGCTAGCGAGCCTACTGTCAAGTTTAGCAATAACTAAGCATGTAAACATCGCAAATCTGGCGAAAAGATCACTTTGAAAACCGGTATCACAAGCGAACACACCGCGTTTCACTCTCCGGGATAAAGTCACGTGCACCCCGAAGCGCTCGATTACCTTCGCCTTTGGAGCCACGCAACTTCCAGTAATCTGTCTTATGATCTCAGGCATTACCATCGCGATGATGTCCGTGTTAAATACCACAGCAGTTAAATAGCTGAACAGAAACTTGGCCGCGGGAAGCAGCCGAAATGAACTCAGAAAAGCGAACTACGCAGTTGAAGGGCCGCCATCTTGCATTGCCGCAGCGACGCCCAATGAGAAGGGCCGGAAGGCCAATTTTTCTGCCGTACGTGCGTTTGGGAATGAACGAAGATAAGTAAGACGCCCGGGACCGGAAAGAAGATGAGTATGAAACATAGAGTATGAAACTCTATGCGCACGGCCGATCCAATGGTACCAAAATCGCCGCGCCCGGTGGCACCGTTTCGGAGGTATACGGCGCTGCGAAAATTGCCGTTTTTTTTGCCCTTTTGCGCTGACGTTTTGTCACCGCTGCTGCCAAAAGTATTGTTTAAGCCACTTTGTGCCAGTTTACGGCGGGAAAACTTTGCAAACGCACAGGATAGCAAACATGGAAACCAAATATGTGGCTTTCAAAAAAAAAAAAAAAAAAAACGATGTTTTGGTCATTTTTTTCCGAACTCAAAAGCCGCGTCCCCTCCTTCAACTAATCAATCCAAATATTCGATAATAGCCGATTATTCGAACCCTTTCGAATATTCGAATGTTTCGAATACATAGTTTTCGAAGCGAATACGAATAAGACATTTTTAATATTCGAGTAATATTCGAAAGTTTCGAATATTCGCACACCCCTAGTTTATACCCATACAACACTCGGTTTCCGTGCGGTCCCATTTTGTTTACCTACGCTTTTCGTGGCTTCTGATGTGTATTTAGGTAGGTTGGGATGATGGTGGATGAACGCTTCTCTTTAAATGTGGGAATGGCAGTTAAATTGCCATCGGCATTTGCCGAAGTGATCTAGCTGCTGCAGGCTATCATTTTTAAGCAAGGACATAAATTTTACGCACGAACTTTCCTACGTTTAGCCGTATATTCAAGTGTCTGTACTGCTTTATAAATGTTTTGGCTTTCATCAGAATCATTACTTGTGTGCTCGCTTAATCAGAAAAAAACACATGTACCATGGCATTAGAATGTAAAATTTAAGCCCAGATTCCTTCTTTGCTACAAGTGTTCACAAGAATCTGTAAGCGTTTCGCATTATCCGCTAGTAACACCTAGTCGTCTCCGCAGATCAGCTTTAAAACCCGGTGTTCTATCACCTGTTCGTTGCTTAGGCAAGATAAGTCAAAGGCCATTTTCCTATTTTTCAATCCTCTTTCCGTCCGTTTAAAGTAAACCATGGGAAAGAATTCTGAAAGAGCACGTCCTTGTTTCAACCATTTTTCAAGGTGAACAGGTTCCGTACCTCGGCTCTCTTGTCATGTAATGTACACCCTGTAATGTGGGCACATGCACTTTAAATCAATACCGCTTTGTTCCAGAATACTCCACCGCTATTTGATCTATACATTGAGCCGCCTAATATCTCGAGACGCTAGTTATTATGTGTGTTGTGGAACGATGCAGTCTTTAGCGACTAGGCTGGCAACAAAATATTGTCTGCTGAGCACTGGACAGGTCAATATTAATTTTTCTATTCTGGAAACGAATTATTTCTGCCCATTGTTACGGCGACGACGAAAACCACTCGTACTTTTAACAGAAACATGAGGTCCACATAAAATACAAGCCGAAAATGCACTTTTTCCTCACGGACAACGGCTCCTGCAATCACTGGAAAGAAAACTGCCGACGCGCATTGGGGAGCTCCGCATTAAATCGCCCGGCGAGATCAAAGTTCTCCACAATTGAAGCGTACAGACGGAACAAAAAAAAAAATCCGCCGCCGCAAATGTCTTCGAAATGCGATAGTATTCTGTTGTCCCTGTTATGTAAATTTCTCTTTTATTTTCCCCGTCCACCCCTCAAGCTCTTCCTATCCCCCTATCCCGTCTCGCTCCTCCCACCAGAAACACAGTGGTTTGATAAAGTCAATTCATATTTCCCGCGTACCACTGCTGTCGCCTCATGTATGGGAAATCCTTCGTTACTTGAAATGCCGCCTCGAGGTCTACGCTCGAGCACAAGCTTCTTGTATGTTCGGGTCGGAACACGAAACATTTCTTTCAACGCGTATCATTTATTTGCTATTGCGGATTTCATTGCTCGATTATGGGGTTTAACGAGCCTACGCTAGATAGGCGATGAGACGTGCCGTAGTGGAGGACTCTGGATGAATTTTGATCACATGGGGTTCTTTAACGCGCGCCCAAATTTCGAACACACGGGCGTTTGCGCTTTTCGCCTCCATCTCAAAACCGGCCGCTGCGGCCGGGAATCGAACCTGCGTCCTTGGGCTCACCATATTTGCTATTGCAAAAAAGCGTGCGAGATTTGAACCCGGGTTCAAAGCTCACACGAGCCGAAATCTGTTTTTATTTACTGTAATCCCTCGTTAACTCGAAGTCGCCAAATCGCCTGAAAATTTTGAGATAAGCGGAGTTTCGAGTGAGCGAAATGCCGCAAATTTGGTGCCAGGTGCCTGAAATAAGAGCTTTCGGTGTTATCAAAAGCTCCATTGCACAGGGAAGCTTTCTCAATAAAGACCAAATAAGTAGCAGCACAAAACCAAGTTGTTATTATCGCAGAAGAAAGAACTGCGTGATGCTCGCGTGTTTCGCGTTCACATTTGGCACCAGAAAACATTCTGAACTGAGGAAATATTTTTGTAATCTATAAGCATTTTTCTACAGTATTTGGCTAACGATAATCTGATATATTTCACATTGCGTTCTGCGTGATGTTACGGCGCTAAGTTTGTTTGCTGCCAATCTTTTTAGTTTGTGTAATTTCAGTTTGAAGAATTTGATGTGAAATTCCTTTTGTGCTTGCATATACTGGTACCCTCGTTTACGTAGAACTATGTATTCCTGTGTATTTAGTTGCTAGTTGTGTAATTAGAAATGTTTGGTTTCATTTCTTGTGTGTGTTCAGTGCTCGTTGCCAATGTGCCCGTTGCCAAACTCAGGGGCAAGGACCTTTGTTAAGCTGCTGCATGGCGGATGTTTGTTTTTGCCCTAGCATTCGTGTTGTTTTTTGTTAAGAATGCGAAATAAACGAATTGAATTGAATTGAATTCTCATAGTGCTTCAATCCATCGCGTCAATTTTTGGTCACCACTGCTACATTCTATCTTGATGCGAAGCAGGCGCGGCATGTTTCTTATTTCAGCCATAATAGTCACTTCTAGAGGCTACTCATCACCCGCATCGTCAGCTGCGTCGTCTACAGATATATCTCCACTATATATATGTAGGCGACGGACAGCATCCCGGTGGCGAAAATATCGGCGTCATCCAGCGCGTACTCCACGTGCATTTTTCGCTGGTGACCGCGTTCGACGCGTAGTGGGAGCTAAGCGTTAGAACAGAGACCTTAGCTGCCTGTAGCGGAGTGTTCTTTGTGTCCTCAGTGTCAACACTTCGAGATATCCGTGGTGCCCCGATAAAATTATTTGAGATAAAGGGGGCGAAATACACCGCTCCAATGGAAGGTATATGCACGGCCCAGAAAAAGTTTCGACTTGATCGATGTTTCGAGATGTCCGAGTTAATGAGGGATTGCTGTATTTCTCTTTACAGCGGGGGCCATTTTGATACCATTCGTGTTGACGCCGACAACGACAATAACGACGACGACGACGACTACAATCACTTCGCGTTTGATGGGAGACCTAATGATTTTGCGTTAATAATAACCCTATTATGTGTTAGCGGCAGAATATTAGAAATCGGAAGGTTACCGCTTTGAATCGCAAGCTCCCGCTTGCCCAAGACATGTTACCCTCAGCAAGGTTTGGCTGCACAAAGAAAAATTTCGGACGCCCCTCCTTTTCTACATTCACATTCATTTTCCGCTTAACTCAATAAACAGCCTTTGGCAGTACACAAAGAATGTTTCTTGCAAACTCAGGCATCGTATCTGAGTCGCTATTAAAAGCGCCACCAGGGCCGTTATGATAAAGTGCTTCACATACGCGTCGCTGTTGTTAGCAATGCGTTATCAATGCGTACGTTGGTAGCAATGCGGCGATATATAAACTGCGCCCGGGGAAAGGCGATTGCGATCAAGCCCACCACTGGAAAAACATTGATTTTTATTAATTTTTTATACCCCAGAAGCAACCATCGTAGCCGTGGTAGCTGCCACGCCTAGCTGTACGGGCCACCTCACCACCCTAACAGACTCTCCGCAGGTCTGCCGCTACTATTTTCTCTGCCGATTCCCTGACCAGGTTTTCAAAATCCTTCGAGATCCCTCAAGACTCCCGCCACCATCCAGATAGTGCGGACCTTTGGGCACTCCTCCCTCCTAGGAAATGAGGCAACACATGCCGCTGCCCGCGAACAACTTCCGGGATTCCCGTCCGAGGACAGACAACTGGCATTCGCACCACACCTCCGCCCTCTACCGCTCAGATATCCTACCCTCCTTGCCCACTACCGTCCCCTTCACTTCCACTACCACCCTCCCCAGCCGTCGCTCACTACAGCACACTGCAGAGGCCCAAACATGGCGCAGCTTACCGACCGGCAGGTATTTTAACTCCACCATACTCTCGTACATCTCCTCTACGACCTCCTCCCATCATCTGCAACTCCGGCAATCTGCCCACCACAACAGCCCACCTTGTATGGTTCTAGCCACGAGATCCCTATCCCATCCCCTCATTATCCCCTGAGTGGTGGGAATGCGCACTGACCAGCTTGCGCCCGGAGAATCCGCGACGCCAAATCAACAGGGCCACCCGGGCTGCAGAAAAGCGTGGCTTCCTGAACTGAGGTAACCAACCGCCGTTTTACTGCAAATCAGTATATATCTAACCCCCCAGTTTTCATTCGGGTGTCATCGATTTACTCGGCGCCGCTCCGGGGCTCCTTCTCACCAGCGCTGACACCTCTTTCACAACTATTGTCCCCATCGACTCCACCGACGCCCCATTTGGCAAGTTGCGCAGTCGGCAGCTGACGGCCGTAATGCGATTATCATATGATTGCGAAAAATAAACAGAAGCACGGATAGGCGTAAAAATGCACTAAAGATTGCTACACTCCCTAATATGATATTTCTGCGCAGCGCGAGCTACAGTCTTCTCGGTCACGGCGTATTTCTGCTGCGTCTTAGGAAGTGTTCGCCTGATCAGCGAACGTACGGCGGCGTGCGCTACTCTGCTGCTACCTCGCAGTGCGCCGCCGCCGGCGGCCAGCATGTTGCAAATTGTGTTTGAACCTCCTGCGCAAACGTCACGTAGTTTGAATTAGCGGAGAATGGAACAGCATCTGGGGAAAGTTTCAGGGGGAGGGCGCTCTTTGGTTGCGACACATGAAACATGTGTGAGGGAAAGGCAGTGAGAGAGCTAACGGCGTAGCAGCACGTGTCTTGCACCACTTCGCCCTCCGATAGGTGCTCCTCTCCATTTTCTTTTTTTTTTGACGCTGCTGCGTTCGCTCACTCGGTTATACGGACATAAACAGACGCCTCTCCCACGAGGCCCAGGTAACGGTGCCAAAGGGCTGCCCCCTAAAACGAACAAAAGCCTCCGTCACCGTGTCCACTCAAATTAGCTTCACCTAGTAGCTGTGAATCCCTCCCGGTAGAATAGAAACTTCCCCAGTTGAAACGCCGGCTTGAGCCCATATTTCTTTTTCACCTTGGAAGGCCTTCCGAGCGAAATTTTCGCCGGTGTCTTTCACGCCTAAGTATGCGCCGTCGCCAGTTTCCCATTTATGCTTGCACGGTTTGCAAATAAAAAAGGGGGGGCGTGCACGCACAGCTAGGCGTCATGCCGCTACGGATGATATGCCAGTTGTGCTGGTATTTAGATGTCGAAATTACATGGCTGAATGCGGTTAGTCGGCTGCCTCCTCAATCGAATGGTTCGGTGTGGGTTGATGTGTCACACAGACATCTTACACACACAGTAAGATGGATACGAAGGGGAAGGAAAACTGACAGCCACATGTTCGTACGCGAGAATATAGCTCATGGTCTTCGAGGTTTCAAATCGTTATGGGACGGATGCATGCCGTTCGTTTGGAGGAAGAAGAGCACGAATCGAAGCGTTGGCCCGAACACAAGCGCGAATGGGTGCAAAAACAACGGAAAGCTGCTGGCTCCGCCGTTACCGCCTCAAGTTCAGGTCGTGGAGTAGCGGTGAATCCCTCCCGAATGAACAGAACCTTTCCCATTAGGAACTCCGACGTGGGCCAATATAACTTCTTCACAGGGCTTTCAGGGGATATTTTCGACGGTGTCTGTCACTTCTATCCACGCGCTCATTTCCGGTTGGCGCTTTATACGTGCGCACGTTTGTAGTGGAGAATAGTGGGAGGGAGGAGGGGAGGCGTGCGCGTGCAGCTATATGTTTCATGCCCGTACGGATGGATGGCATGTCCGTTGTGCTGGTGCGAGATTTAAACGCGGACGTTAAATGGCCCAATGGGACCTGTCCCGAGTGCTTAGTGGTAGAGCTGATTGGGCTTGTTTGTTACGCTATGTAACCGACGCAAAATTATCGACGCAAAACCCGTTTAGTGATCTATGGACGCAAAAAAATGCCATATCTCGCCGTTCGGTTGGCTAAGACGTGAAATGACGTCATTTTTTAAAGTTATTACGAGAGTTGCGGCAACAGTCTGAACCCGGCGTTACACAAACAGTAAGATGCTTACGACACGCGAGGGAAACTGGCAGTTCCATGTTTATCTGCAAGAACAAAGCGTGGATCTGTTAGTGCTTCATTCAGCTAATTGGCAAGGAAATATGCTCCATCGCAAATTACGATAAACGTGTTTTGTTTCGTGCACTGATACCGTTAGTACTGATGCTCTGATGCAGGCAGGCCTGATACCGTTAGTGAGGGCACACTCACGCGTTTATGAATGCCGTGCTTCGCATTTGATAAGCTTCAATAAGCTTCTTAGTTGCAGCGATGGCGTAGAGGTAGAACACCCGCCTCGCGTGCAGAAGGTCCGTGGTTCGAATCCCGGTGCCGGACAATTCCCACCGGATAAAAAAAAAATCCGCGTATTGATGGAATTGCACAAAGGGGCTTGGGGTGCGGCCTGACCCCGGCGACCATTGCCGGTAATGCACTCCCTCACCAGAGCACAGGATTGGCCACCCTGGTGTAGTAACGGCCACAACCTCCCATGAATACGCCAACTAACCCTCGGCCCTCAGTCCCCAGCGGCTGCGAAGCAACTGACCACGGCGGCGGTCAGCCCTGTGACGCAGCAGAGGGTGCTAAGAATCCCTGGATCCGGACAGGCCGCCAATGGAATCTGAACCTGGCAACGTTTAACTCGCGAACCTTATCTAGCGAAGCGAGTCTCGAGGTGTTGTTCGAGGAACTAGAGGGCATTAAATGGGACGTAATAGGGCTTAGCGAGGTTAGGAGGGCAGGCGAAGCCTTTACGGTGCTCAAAAATGGATACGTTCTATGTTACCCTGGTCTAGAGGGCAGAAGAGAACTGGGCGTAGGATTTCTAGTCAATAAAAGCTTAGCTGGCAACATAGAAGAATACTATAGCATTAACGAACGGGCAGCAGGTCTTGTAATTAGGCTCAATAAGAGGTACAAGCTCAAGATGGTGCAGGGCTATGCGCCCACACCCAGCCACGACGACCAAGTAGTGGAACGCTTCTATGAAGATGTAGAATCGGCAATGGCTAAAGTAAAAACACAGTATACCGTAGTTATGGGGGACTTCAATGCTAAAGTAGGCAAGAATCAGGCTGGAGACAAGGCAGTTGGGAACTATGGTCTAGGCTGTAGAAATAGCAGGGGGGACCTACTAGTTGAGTTTGCAGAACGGAATAACCTCCGCATAATGAATACCTTCTTCTGTAAACGGGAGAGTCGGAAGTGGACCTGGAGGAGCCCGAATGGGGAGCACAAAAATGAAATAGACTTCATATTATGCGATAACCCTGGCGTCGTGCAGGATGTGGAAGTGCTAGGAAGGGTAAGGTGTAGTGACCACCGTATGGTAAGATCTCGAATTAGGCTCGATTTGAGGAGGGACCGCAACAAGCTAGTACGAAAGAAGCCGATAAACGAACTAACAGTAAGACGAAAAGTAGAAGAATTCAGGATCGCGCTGCAGAACCGATATTCCGCCCTTAACGAGGAAGCCGAGCTTACGACACAGGAAGCCAGCGACAACCTTACGCGCATCATCACGGAGTGTGCAATAGAAGTAGGGGGCACTATGGCTAGACAGGATACTGGTAAACTTTCACAGGAGACGAAAGATCTAATCAGGAAACGGCAAACCATGAGAATCTCTACCGCAGCTGACAGAATAGAACTAGCCGAGCTCTCGACGTTAATCAATAAGCGTAAGACAGCTGACATACGGAAGTATAATATGGAGAAGATCGAATACGCTGTAAAGAACGGAGGTAGCCTGAAAGCAGTGAAGAGACGTCTTGGCGTGGGGAAAAATCAGATGTATGCACTTAAGGATAAGCAAGGCAATGTCATCACAAATAGGGATCAAATAGTCACAGTGGCCGAGGAGTTCTATAGGGATCTGTACAGTAGCCGGGACATACAGGATAATGCCGAACGAGACAGTAGTTCAGAGGAGATAGACATCCCACCAGTAACGACCGAAGAAGTAAGGAAGGCTTTGAAAGAAATGAAAGGGGGCAAAGCACCTGGTGAGGATCAGATAACAGCAGACCTCTTGAAGGATGGCGGAGAAATTGTACTTGAAAAACTGGCAAACCTGTATACGCAATGCCTAATGACCGCAATGGTACCGGAATCTTGGAAGAACGCGAACATCATCCTAATCCATAAGAAAGGCGACATGAAGGACTTGAAAAATTACAGGCCGATCAGTTTACTGTCTGTCGTCTACAAGGTATTTACCAAGGTAATCGCTAACCGAATCTCTGCAACCTTAGATTTCAGTCAACCTAAAGAACAAGCAGGGTTCCGTAAAGGTTATTCAACAATCGACCATATTCACACGATCAATCAGGTGATAGAGAAGTGCGCTGAGTATACTGAACCCCTATATATAGCCTTCATAGATTATGAGAAAGCATTTGACTCGAACTTACCCCGGACCAGCTTGCAAAGTAACTTTGTTAAACCGGTACTATTATAAGCCGGAACAAAAAGAGCCACCGGAACTCGAATCCGACCCAAAAGAGCAGTTTTTTTATTCGACACCCCTAGTTGTAAACCAACTTGAGGGGCATGCATGGCGCTGCATACTCAACAAACGGGCATTGAGTACCCTCAGCGTGAAAACACACGAGGCCAACGCCTTCAAACTAGCGGCGCAACGTTCTAAAGCTTTGGGTCGGACACAAAGGGCACACACAATGAAACCATGAACCGGCGCGCCTTACAAACAACTAAAATGGGTTTGTCTATAAGTACACCGCATAAAGGTGCATCCCCCAGATTCCCCCCCCCTTGCCCCCTGCATTTCGTTGCGACGAGAAAAACACTGGCTAATGACTGAAGTCACCGCTTCCAGTCTTTCCAGGGCATACATTCGAAACCCGGAGAATGTGAGCAAAAGGGATCTAAGCCTAAGATTTTAGTTCAACTCGCACGTTTCATTCGTGTTGTCACTTTTTCTAACCCCAGCAGTATGTTGCTCCAACTTGCAATACAGAATACCTTAGAAGAATTTCACAAACCTCATGGTCACTGCCGAACCACCGGCTTCAAGCTCACACCCGCCGGGCCAGACACAGACCAGCCACAACGTGTCCGCCTCTACATCCTCCAACACATTCGTGTAGCTCCCATACGACAGAATATGGGACCCCGTTATAACATTCACGCCGCAAAGCAGGGGTTGATGCAGTTACTAAGAAGTACGCTGCGAACTCTGCGATGAACTCTACGAACCGCTACTCCCCGAGAACCCACCCCCGCAATCGCGGAGAGGGACGTCCAGGGCAACCAACCCACCGTTGCCACCGCATGCCCCACCTCTACAAACGCCACTGAGGAAATTGCGATCCTCATAACAACTTGAAAATATAGCGAATACGTCACATTCATCACGGACTTGCAAATCGCATGTCGCAAGTACCAGTTTTCCACATATCACCTCCTGCCTTCAAAATCGTCAAGACGACCCCGCAGCTTCTCCGCTTTTATGTAGTTTGAACCCTGGACACGAGTCCCTTGACGCGAATGAGGCGACACATGCCACAGCACGAGTATGCACCTTCCGTGCCATTTCGAAATATAGCCAAGCCCACGCACAAACTAGATACGCACAAATATCCTCCCACGTCAAAGCGTCAAAGCGTCCCGCCACCCCACTGTCACCTTTCCCGAGCCAAGGCGACCACGGCTGCCTGCTCCACCCTTTTCCACCATATCTACCCTACATAATAACAGCACCTGCAACGTTTTCCCCCATCCAGGCACCCTGTACCATCTGGTATGGGAATGCCAACAACCCCACCCCTCAGACCAAATTCTCGTCCCACACAGGAGTAGGAAATAACAGTTAAATTTTCTGCTGCCCACACTGCATTAAACAAACGGCAAACAGTTGCATTGGCCGGGTTGCTATCAAATACGTTCCCTTACCCCAACGACCTGTGCCACCGCAATTATCCCGATCGGTAAACAGACAGAAGCAGGTGGTGCAACGTAGCAGCCACCCCTCTGCAACACATGATCTGTAAATGCCCTATAAGCCACAGGAATTGAACAAGGTATACTCATAACAGGTATTGAGCAGTGGCAGGCCGCGTTGCTGAGCTCTGTCCCAGAGATACAAGCTGCTGCCATTCAGATGGCGGAGGACGCCGCCAGGGAACACTCGTCTGTGACCGCCGTCTGATGGCACGAACACACCAAATATTCCCGCATGGTGCTCTAGTCTTTCACAGCGGTTACAATAAAGCCCATTCACTCTCCCTGTCTAGGCGTAGGAGCAGTGGAAGGGCTGGCTGTCCAGTTCAGACTTCTTGACCCAGTGCATGCTGATAGGGCGGGCAGGAGCAGCCAGCAAGGACGAGGGCATCCCGGACTAGACGACGCCACCACAACGCCGGTGCCCTCGTCATCATGCACCGATGAGCTCGTAATTCAAAATATTTATTCTTCCTCTCTCTCTCTCTTTCTCTGCAACTTCGAGCCTCAATTGCAAAGCTGCAATTGCGAGGGAATCTTAAATTTTGTGCTATTGATAATAATGATTAATAGAAGCATTTTCGCCCAAGCATGACATTTCCGCGCTGTCGATTACCTTAAATATTAGCCCATCGTGTGACAACATATGATGGTGTTTCAAAGTAATTGCGAACAAATGGGTCGAAAAAGAGATACGCTGAACAAAACAACCATGCGGGAAGGTGTTGGACCGAAAATATCTCAATCACTGCGTGAGCGAAGGTCAAGAAAACACAAATCATAGCGCGCGAATTGGCCGCATCGATATTCGGCAAGTAGGTGCGCTACAGGGCGTCGGTGAAAATATATGTGCAACCGTGAATTTCTCAAAACACGGAAGCCCATGCCAGGGCTAGTTTTTCGTGCATTCATTGCTCCGCAGTGAAACGGGACACGTGTTACAACATGCCGCGATGCCGCTGCACCTACGGGGAACAAGACTTCATGCTTGCTGCAGCCACGAAAACGACACAAGCGCAAGCAACAAAAATGTAGTTTAAAAAAAAAGCAACAATAATTGTGTACGGTATAAATTGTTTGGTAAGTCGACATCATACTGAGCGGGAAAATTTTAGCCCCTTAGTGTGAGCCCGTATGATTCGTGAACGCTGAATTGTTATCTTCTCTGTTAAGATATCTGACTCGAAATGAATTCTGTGCACATGAGTCCATGGGAGTTCTGAATCTGTGCAAATTCGAAACCAGCACGAGTTCAATGTCCGGATGACTACCGAGCATGGATAAATACTGAGAACGAATGAGTTCTAGGAAAACTGAATGCATGTTAGTCGTGAACGCATGGGGAGTTCTGACACCTGCTCGGTTCAGAGAGATGCTGCCATGCGTTGGTTGTAAGCGTGAGTTTTAATGAGCGTATGTTAGCGCTTCAATGGTGGGGATAATTAACTTGATCATCTTTTTTTGAGTGAGTCTGAAGGCCCTCTAATTTCAGTTTGCGCTGTTATTCATGACGATCGCTTCCTATCCTTGGGCGTGGTGGGCACCTTCTTTCCATGGCTGTTCACTTTTGATTAAAGCTTACTGTCAAGAGTCTTCGCGACTCCTAAGCAAGCTGTGGATAACGTTGGAAATGTCACGTCGTCTTGCCCAGAAAAATTCATAAAGGCTACATTACTGCTTTAGCGCCGAAGTAATAATTTCCACGTAGAATCTTGTGCATGTGCTCTTTGACTCGGGCGCCTATGTAAATTTCTGAAACCCGCTGGCTTCAGAACGTTTCATTGACTTGAGCAGTCTCCACTGTGCCAAAGGCTTGTTTTGTTAACAGTGTCAAAATCAAGCAAAAATCTGTCTTCCATTCCTCAGACTTCTCGTTCCCCTGGGCCTCCAAAAATAAGACTTACCGTTTGAGGTAGATATAACAGCTCGAGACGGGAAACACCCCCGTAATTTGGTGGGCTACATGGGCACTGACAAAGTTCTATTTACACCCTGGTTAGTTCGTTCTTTTTTCCATCTTCCTGTATGCTCTTTTCGTGCTCGAGGTAGCTATGGATTGGGCGCCGTTTTGCCATCGGAGCTTTTCTTTTCAGTTGAAATTCTTCATCTCTAAAGATTTGCGGCACTCCTCAATCGGGACTTATTTTGTTTTGTGTTTATTTTGCCACAGTATTTAAAGAGGGCGTAATGGCTAGATGTGAATGCTAACAAAGAAATGTGACCAGATGAAAATCAAAAGGGTGGCTTTGCGTGCTTGAGGCCCACGGTGCCCATTAATTCGTGCTCTCGGAGCTATCCTCGATTGGTGGATTTCTTTTCCTTCCCAAACTCTCTCTCTATTTGTTCTTGTTCTCGGTATCTTTCTGTTATTTTGCTCGGAGCGTCATCTTTCTCGCATTTTTATCGTTCCCTCTCTTCCTTCGCTTGCTGCCACCATTCTTGCCTTACTTTTTACCGCTTCAGCAATTTTTGCTGGGTACCATTTTCTTACAACGACTTATGCACTGCGAACGAACTGTTCCTGCAAGGTAAAATGTTTTCTTTTTATAAGCTTCATCTCATCAAAGTGCCACTCTACTTACCATCGTGAGTTCACTCCGTCCAGCGTTGCAGCTCCATCCGACTTCACAAAACACCGCATTATAAAAGTTGCCCGTTCACTCTTCCAATGTTTATTGTCCCACAGCAGCGTACTTTGGAATGCGACGTGCGTGAGAAGTGGCTCATAATGGTGGTCAATGTGGTGCTCATGAGATCAGAGTGTCCAGTATTATTGCTATGCAGGCAGCCTCAATGGTGGCTGTGGTAACCGTATTTACGCCTGACCACCTTCGGTTCTGCTACACAACGAACCGAACCGTGTTTACCTCACTCAACGCGGTAGGCGGAAACCGCGCTTGGAACCTAGATTTTGTCCCGCAACGAAACGATGTGACGCCTGTCTTGTCACCTGTCCGGGTTGTGCAGCGCACATGACTCTTTACAAACGCGTACTTCCTTGATCTTAGAACGGGTGGGGCTGTCGACAGGCCTTTAACAAAGTATCTAAGCTAGCCTACAAGTGGAGAGGAGAACCACTATTGGCAGATTTAGGTTAGTCCCGAACAAACAGACGCAACAACTACGTTAAATGAGCGAGGCTTCTGCTATGAAATGTATGGTTCAATCGCGCATTGACTAATGTCTATTAGTATGGGGCAACTCCTCGAAATACAATATTGACAGTCTTCACATCATGTAGAAAAAAGGAATCCGTTCCATCTCAAACCTGGCTAGGTATGAACATACGTCTCCTTATTTCAGACAGCTTCGAAACCTTCCAATTCATTACCTGTATAAATTGCTAGTCTCTGAAATTTTGCTGTCACAAATGAAACGCGACCGTGGCTCATTCTTCACAGTGTATGTCGATACTAAATGTCATTAAAATTTAAGACACAATAGTTTTAAATCACCGCGAATGAGAACTAAATATGGCGAACAAATTTTAGCTTGGCAGATTCCAAATCTTGTCAACCAGCACCCGAATGTAATCGACGTTATAGAGAAATCCCCAACCACGCGTGTACTTAGCAATCAATTACATATTATGTTTCTGCAGCGTATGTGACACTTCCCAGTTACGTCGTCAACAGTATCTATGTATATCATGTTTTTTCACAAGTTGTGTGTGTACGAGTATATGAATCCTTTATTTGTGCTCTTTCGCTTGTCTGTTGTTTTTTAGGCCATTTTTGCGATATCTGTGTTCTTTTTTTTCATGTTTTTTCCAAGTCATGTATTAGAAATAACACAGTTGCCTTTTTTGATGTTGTTTGTTACAATGCCTCTCCTACTTCGCATTGGATGATAACCCTTTATTGTGTTATCTGGGCTGTTTTGTTTACTTGTATTATTTGTTTAACATGAACTGCAATGATGTTGATGTGTGTTGTGTGCAGCGGCCCTACGGGCCCAGTCAGGGGATCGCATGTGTCGCCTTTCGCCCATGAGCCGCTGCATTGTGCTGTACTGTTGTTGTTGAATAAATTGAAATGTTGAATTGGAATTGAAATTGACTAAGCCTTCCTCATTTGGCCGGACAGCGTTAGTGCAATAGGAAGCTTTTAGACGTACGTTATTTCTGAAAACTACGTGACCGCATTCGTAGCGCAAATACGAACCCTCCCAACCAATTTCACCAAACCGAATGAAACTGCGCGTGCTTTCTGCATCGGCTATGTTGCCGGTACTCTTCATCGCTCTCCTGCTAATTATAGGGAGGTGAAAACTTCGTCGGAGTCGCTGTCAACCGCCCGCTGCCAGTTAGACAACAGCATACTGCCTACGTTATAAACCACACTTTCCCTCATTATGCACTACTACTAGCCCCGTAAGCTGCCGGAGAACGTTTAAAATAGCGGCTGGATCGGTTTGTTCGCGGGTGACAGCGCGGAACAGGGGTCTCAGAACATCATCACCATCACCACCACCACCACCATCGTCGGCGCCGTTGTCACCAGCATCACCATCATCAGAAGCAGCAGCAGCCCGACGTCTCTTGCGGGAGGCAGGTTCCTCCCATACCATTCCCCTCTCCTATTTTGCGCTGTCCGAATCCATTTGTTTCCTTAGAATTTTATTATGGCATCATTCTACCAGTTTGCCTTTCTTCCCTTACTTCTAGACCCATTTCTCGGGAGCCGATCAGTTACCGATGCCATTTGTAACTACTCCGCACCACAAGTGTGGCCCGATTCCGTTTCCTTCTCTTAATTGAAGCTACGATCTATAGAATCTGACGTTGCTCTCTAAATCACAGGGCTCGTTTCCTACCTCCCTAAGAGCTACCATTACCCCTTCTTGTACGGCTCGTTGGGCCAACTGAGCCGCAAGTCCCCAAGTCTCTGCCCTATAAGTAATCACCGAGAGTAAGCGGTAGTTGTGCGCCTTTCTATTTAGTGGCGTAGGTACACTGTTTATTAATTTAGATTGATTGCTGAACGCACACCAGCTCACACTAAATCGACGCCTGATTTCCTTTTCCGGGTTTTGGCCTTCAGTGAGAATTTGCCCGAGATAGTCTTGCTCATCTACTTTTTCTCGTGTTGGATGCATCCTATTTACTACTTAAGTGAAACGGGATGCTTTCAGTCTGCCCGTTTGCCATTGCTTTCTGTTTAATCCTTAAATGTACAGCTAAGGCTTCAAAATACGGTTCCGTTAGCATTCTCTGCAGGTCATTCGGAAATTCCATGTAGCTCAAACAGTTTTTTTTCTTTACTCCTATTCCTGATTGCCCCCAATGAATCTTCCTACATACCCTCTCATGTGAGGCTGTAAGTGAATTAGGAAATGTAGTGTCTATTTGTATAACACCATTCCTTCTGTGGAAATTGTCACCCTTCTTACGCAGGATCATTGCAACGGTACATTCCTTGTCGGCGCTCTCCAAGAATTCTGTGCAAGTATACACACTGGTCTCCTATTGTTTCTACTACGGACTCAGTGTTTACTGAGTCTTATTATTTCTTACAATATATAGACGTCATGTCATGTTAAGATTTGACTCCGCAGATTGCGTCATTGCTGGGTTCACGATGTAATATCTACCTCGGATGAAGAGCCGTTATAATTCAAGTAATCGAGGTTTGCCGTAGCTGCAGGTAGCGATGTGCGTGTGACAACGGTCAATGGACAAATCATAATCCGCCTAGAAGGGTTCAACTACAGGTTTCCTTTCGAGGTTAAAGGTAATAAGATAAGCAAATTCTGGTAGTTCTTGGCCATAACGCAGAACAGGGAGGAACATTCGAGCAACCACTAATTGTTCGATTTCTACAAACCACCAGAGTGGTAAGCCTAATGTCCACACAACTTCAACGGACCAACACCTGTATTTTGCTTTGGGAATACCCGTAATGTGTGTAGATGCGAAAAAAACGTGTGGCGGCGTTTTTTTTTTTTTTGGGGGGGGGGGGGTCCACACTAACGTACACAGTGAGTTCACTAAATAAGTCTGTAGTATAAAATTAACATTGTAGCTCCCCAAGAAGGGCATGATTTACTTGTTTCCTTTTTTTATTTCGACGCTCGTTTGCAAGTTTTTGGCACACATGTTGAGAAGTGGGAAAAGGTGGCACAGTTATTTTTTTTCTCGACCAAACTGTCTTCAAGAGACTAAGCTATCGATGCCGGTTAGTTTTATTCTTTCAATCTGGACCTCCTTTCCGGCAGAAATATTTCCATTGCTTCCTCCGTTACAATAGATGGTAACAAAATTTCACCTTTCTCTATTCTTCCGAGATTCTACAAGCGACTTGGCTTTCCTTCCTGATTCCTGCGTTCGATGCACGTGGAGAAACATGACGGTTTGCGCACTAACTTCACTACTTCCGATGTGCAGTCGGAGTCCATGCAACTGAGTGCCGCTCAATACTGCAGCTGCTCGAAACTACGAATAAACCAGCAAGTACGTATACGGTATATTTACGCAGACTTCCCAGCCTCAGACGAGGAAAGATAAGCAGCAGCTGCCGGTTCATAATACAAAAAAAAGTTGTAAAACATCACGATCGTTGATGTTTAGATATGAAAATAAGGGAAAAGAATTGAGCGAGTGAAGAAAAAAGCCGGCGGGTAACCAATCTGTGGACGAGCATTACAGTTTCACTGCGTATTTGGCCCCTCTTACCGTGTCTCCAACGTCACGGTCTTCTCGTGAGGGCAGTGCACACACCTTAGGAAACTGCGAAAGATGAGCGGTTGTGCGCTTGCGTAAGCAAAGCGCGACGAACACCAAACACTTTCACCGAGCAGCGCACTCTGGCGCAGGCCAGCCGTGCCCGCTGAACAAGGAAAAGGCGTGAGACCACTTCCACCGCATATCATATGGCCGACTGCTGTCCCTGCCGACAGCAGGCGTGTTTGCTTCGGAAAAGGGTCGGCTCGCAGATTGAAACGCATATTTTCTTTCTTTTTGTGAATTCAGAATTTTCGCATGATTCTACAGGTCCCTCCACTGAGCCTAAAACGCGGCCTCATGGCAATGACGATGGGCTAGCTACTCGCCGTGCCAGAGGTATGCCTCTTTTGGATTTTAGTTGAGTGCTTCAACGCGAGTGTGGTCCGGTACCCCATGGTTTTTGTCACGAGAAAAGTATGATTACTGTTTTTCAAAAACTCATAATAATGTGTAAAACCACTTCAACAATAGAAACCACGTAGATTCGTTGCGCATTCAGCGCACTTAACAACTAGTCATGGCAAAAAGCAAAGGTGACTCTACCTTACCGTAATGAAATCGGAAACTGTGTAAGTAGCAGTATTTAGTTTCTGGTATGCTTAGATACTAATAGCACTTCACGATGCGGGGTAATGCTAGCCTAGAGGTGAGTTTTCAGTCTCCACAAATTATAATGAGCTGTCAGACATATTTTCTGAAAACGCAGCTATTTGGTTAATATTTCACTAATTATAGCAGACTCAGGGACCTGGCAAAAATAATCATGGTGCAAGGCCATTATGACGGCTAGGTTCTGCATCTTGTGAGGCTATTCTGTTTCGTATAAAAAAAATCAATGAGAAGGTAGTTAAAATTCCTTACCTCTGTAAGGCTGAATTTGTCAGAGGAGCAAATCCTGTTTTTTGTTCCCTGCTTTTTTTACAATATTAGCAGAGTAGCATCATTTTATCACTGAAGTTCATCTTGGATGTCCTTTAATTAAACTTAACATCACGTATATTAGAGATATAAATGAAAAAATCTTCATCCGCTTTACGAAAAAAAATGGGTTGTTAGGTACGTGAAAAACATTAACCGCAGAAGAGCATCAAGTTTTACCCCTAGAAAAAATCCCCAACGACTTAGCCTTTGTTTCAAAACGGGGTCAAGTATCGCGAAGGCCACGTGTCGCTCTCGCTAAACATTAGACGCGTTATGCTCGGTGGCATCCTGTTGGTTGTTGTTCCTGTGATGAGGCACGTATTCTAGTAATTGTCACTTTAAAAGCAGACCAGCCGAAGCGCAACGCGAGAACTTGGCTATGCTACTCTTTTTGCGCGGAGTAACCTGAAGACACGAGGTCTGAAGCCTTTAGACGGAGGGGCTTGAAACGAGCGTAAACGCCGCAATTTTCGGGCGCGAGATGGAAGCTGACAGCCAGTGGGCGGCAACGAAGAGATGGCGCCACCTCTCCGCTCCGTCGTTGGCATAGCAACAGGCCGCGACGCTCTCTGGCGGCCCCAGGGGGAGAGGGCCGGGGTCCTCCCCAAAGGCTGCGCTCATTCAGCCCCGGAGCGTTGGACACAGCGGTGCAACTTCCCCAAGTTCGCCCCGAACTTTTTCGTCCCAACTTGTGGGCATCAGATGCGCGCAGCTCTCCGTGCTAGCCGCGCCGCGGAGAGTTGCGCGCCACATTTCGGCCGCTCCGAACTGTTTATAAACTTTGTTTAACTGAATCAGCGGGACAAATTTTTATCCTAACACCAGGAAGAAAAAGACATTTTGACGGAAAAGTGAATCGACATGGCTACTGTGGCGTTTCTTCTCGCGGCCTTGCTACCTGCGCTGGTGATGACCGAGCTGACCACGAGTGCGGACGAGTGGGACGGTCCGTGGAACAATACGACAGTGTTGGTGCCGAACCGCACATACCAGGACCCGACGTACTACTCGGTCAACTACCGCATCATCGGAACCATCTTCCAGGGCATCATTTTCGCCGTTGGTGTGCTGGGCAACATCATGGTGGTGATCGTGGTGATGCGCACCCGCAGCATGCACACGCCGACCAACTGCTACCTGGTCAGCCTGTCAGTGGCCGACTTCATGGTCCTGGTGGCGTCAGTGCCCAACGAGATCATTTCCTACTACGTGCTGGGCGACGAGTGGATCTGGGGCCGCGCAGGCTGCGCGCTCTTCATCTTCCTGCAGTACCTGGGGATCAACGCCTCATCGCTGTCCATCACGGCCTTCACCGTGGAGCGCTACATTGCCATCTGCCTTCCCATGAAGGCCCAGACCATGTGCACCGTGAAGCGCGCCAAGAAGATCATCCTGGGCGTGTGGCTGTTCGCTTGCTCCTACTGCTCGCCGTGGCTGGCGCTTACAACTACCACGGCCGTCTACTATAAAGGACACGACAACATAGAGACCTGCACCTTCGCTTTGTCTCGGCACCACTACCGCAGCTACTTCTTCGCCGACATCATTCTCTTCTACGTAGTGCCACTGCTGCTGTCCTGCGTCCTCTACGGACTCATGGCCCGCGTCCTCTTCCAGTCAAACTTCAACTCTAAGGCCAACGGCACCACCGACTCCAAGAAGAGCTCATCCAACAGCAGCTCGAGAGTACAGGTGAGCATGCCTGCGGTCTCTTCGGCGTGCAACTGGCTCCTGAATCAGCCCTCGTCGCAATCTCCATATGTCCGATTTTAGCGCCTCTCGGAACGTCCCGTAAAATGGTTAGCTGAGCAAACGATGCTAGCGATCACATAATTTATTTTTTTGAGGCTGGTATTTCTGCGCGTATTTGGTTGTGATTCTGTTTTAAAAGTAGTTAGCTTTCATTTCACTTGTTTGTGGAAGTTATTTTAAAAGTTCACCAACAGCTATTAAAAATAGCGGTCGGAAAAAACCTAAAAAAACTCAACTACGTCCAAGAATAAATGCGTATGCGGGAAATAAGTAGGTAATTACTAAAATTCAGCAGTTTCTAGTTGGCTTTCAAGAGAGAAGGATTTTGTATGCCACAGAACGGAATGACACCATTTATTTAGTTCCATACTGACACCTAGCATTACATAATAAATGTGTCATGTGGAGGGACATTTATTTTATACTATAAAAGTTCATCGCATATCTGAATCCACTCGCACAGAATAGACATTATTCGCTTATTTTAAAAGGTAAATAGAGCTTACGACTTGTTCTACAAATAAGTTCCAATTGACACTTCCCAAGGAGGCTGTACAGAAAAAGAAAAGGAAGAGCTAATATTATTTTTTCCCCAAATTGGCGTATACATCCAAAAACTTTAGTGGGTGAGAAGTTTGAAAATTTCTTTAAAAGCACAGTTTCTATAGCAGTTTCGATAAAATTCGGCATACTACAACGTGACGAGATCCCTGCGCCAATGTCATCAGTCGGTGCGCGTTGTCGAAAATTTATGCCAGGTAGCTTTTTTACACACGCATGAAGCCAAGGACGACATGGCGACATTGTCGGCATCTGGTCTTTGGCTTAGCAGCAATCGCGCCGCTTGCAGAACAAAGAAATTATGCATGCTAACGCTCAACTACCACCTGAAATTTAGTCCCGTGTGGAGCATATTCTGCCTTACCACATACTTTTTCCCACGTACCTATCACGTAGAGTGCCCTTTTGTCTCTTAATTGCAGGTGCTAACTGCAGCGGCCACGCGTTGATAAAACACAATCGCCTGCGAATAATGTGCTTGTAACGGGGCGATGGAAACTTCTATTCTCGTTAGAGCGGTTTTCAGTGGTGTCATCTGGTGAAAATGTGCTATATATATTATTACACTGTTGAACTTTCGCCTCGTAACCAACCGGCAGATATCTTCCTTTGCGTCGTTTGATTATGCAGCTCAATGCCACCTCGTCTTTATTGGTTTGAAAGAATAACCTTATCAAATGGTTGTTCTTTTATGGCAGAGGGGGGCATATACCCGAGAAAAAAATCTTTGCATGCTTACGTCACGCAATCTCTCCACCACAGCACAGGCCTGCTCGTGCTATCAACTACGGGTTATACAGCGTAATCATTTTTTATTTCAGTAATCAGCCTATTCATGTCCACCGCATGACGAACGCCTCGCTCTGTGGGGCATGTTTTAACCTCTAATGCCGCAGGGCGGACAAATTCTGGGGTGTTTAGGATGCGGTGTTTTGGTCTCCAGGGAGCCTACCTGAAATGGTTGCACCTATACGAAATGACCTAACCCCTATTGATGCGTGCAGCAAACGCACGTTTCGTAAAAACTTTCGTTTTTCAAAAGTGCACCTACTTAACTGGTCCAAACACCACTCTTTTACCGTAAAAAAACTATATACGAACAAGCATGCGCCTCACTTACACGACATGTGTACGAGGAATCTATCTGCGAACATCTTGGCATCCTCCATACACAGCAGGCGCATGCGCCCGCATGACAAGCTGATGGACTCACCGGCTCGTCAAATAGAACGGAAAGAAAACCTGAAAACATTTATTATATGTACAGAACAAAAATTGCGCCCACCTCCCCGCGAGGGGAACCCTGTGTAGATTCGACGCATCGTGGGGTTCACTTGGTGTTTCCGTTGGATTGATTCTGAAATCGCGTGAAACGTGTCGGGAACGCGTATGATTATTATGTTTTATGATTATTATTATGTTTTATTGGCCAACCTTGGTCAATCTCTCTAAGTGGTATGCTTGGGGCTTCGCTGTCGCAACGACCTTTACTCCATCATTGTTGCTGTAAGTGGGAGCTTCTTTTCTTTTATTGCAAGTGGTAATCCTTGCCCCATCATGCGTTGTATCAGTAGCATCTTGACGTAGTTTGAATGAGTGAAGGATATAAGGCGCGTTCGTAGCATTTGATTCTGTCTCGTTTTTGTGGCGCAGTGGGAAGAGCACCATGTACCTCGCGTTCCGCCCACAGGGTCGTGGGATCGAAACCGGGTGCCTCTAACTATTATTTTTTTTTATAGTGTAGGGGGAGGGGTGTGGACAGACAACAACACCGTATGGAGGGACAAGGCGAGTGAATGAGATGCAGTCGCATCTGAAAGGGCCTGTTTGCCTTGAAGGACTATGCGCTCTGGGTGTCTCGCGATAAACACTTACCATTAACTTCAGAAGAATACCCTCATGGCTTTGATTGTCAGCCTCGAAAACCGCAACTTTAGTTCAGCGAAATAATGAAATTCCCATGAGTGCAAGCCGCTGACCCACGTTAAAACGCCTGAGATAGTTCACATTATTTAATCCTGCACCACCATGCATAGAAACCTACATGCCGGCCTTCAGTAGGGCAAACCACATTGGAATTCTGCTCCTAGTCTTACCGGTAAAAGGGTTAATCGTCCATAAAATAAGTCATCCCGCTTCCTGAACACATCTGAAGTACGCTCCTAGTTCCACGTTACAAACAGGAGCGGGAATAGGTCTTGGTTCGGGATGCAGGTGGTGTTGTAGTGCGCATTACGTGTCCTTAGCGGTAGCAAACTCGTGTAAAAATTTTACCCAGGTGCTCGCGAGGATTCATGAGAGCTCAGAAATTTTCAGAGAAAACTACAAAAACTAAAACGAACCTGCCTGTATCGTTATTCTTACCCTTACCCTCTGAACACGGGTTCCGATGCGGAAGTGATAACCAATCGAATCCATATTCCCCCGAAAACCTCTAGCAATTTTTTTACATATCTAAGTATCGGTGCGGGCATCTACTGCGCTCCTCAATCCGCATGATCAAACGGCAACTTCGGTTTACACTAAAAGCTAAGCAACGACGCGGCTGGCAGGTCCAAAACTTCTATGGGAACGAAGGGTGGTAATTAGCCGCCTCGTTGTGGCTCCGCAGTTATCACAGGCTTGCCTGCCTGCCCGAAATGTACGAGCTCATAAAATGTTCGCCGGAGTTGGACATCCGCTCTTCTATTACGTGTACGGACCTGGTGCTGCGGTGTGCCTTGGCTTTTACGGAGGCCGATTCAGAGCCCAATGATATTGCTTGCAAATGGCAAATGCAGCACGGGTACACCTATTGGGGCTGGTCGTACAGGATAAAATTACCGCATGCCGAGTGCTTTCACTAATGAATAACCATCTGGCATTCACATTTACAGAATCAGTCACCGCGTTGTTACAGGAGCGTAAGCACAGATATCCCACCTGCTACACACACCGAGAGGGGGCTAGGGGGGCTTCACTTGGGTGTTCTTTGTACGAGACATCGCCACGTCGTCGGTTGATATTTACATTAGCTACACCGCTATATATACATCAGGCGCTTTTACGTGCCAGTGCAGTGGGCTGGTAACTAGGAGCCAAAGCATAATTACTTTTAAATTGTGTTCTCTAACAAAGCTGTATGAACCAGTTCACATGGCAGAATGGTGAATTTTAACGCAAAACTCGTGAGTATAGCCGTAACCAAGGAAAAATCACAGAAGGCACCAATCAAATACGAATGTATATCGGCGATCATGCACAGAATTTATTTCATTGATGCATTAACGAGGTATTTCGGCAACAATGTCAACAGCGGCACCTGTCAATCATTAATGTTCGGGCTGCTTCGGCCACCGTGTTTTCATCACCGTGTGGCTGTCGCTGCATGGCTATTTCCATGTGGGCTTCGCAATCTGTCCATCGATGCTATTACTGACCATGTACAGCTGAGCCCAGATTTGTGAATCAAAACGATTTTAGAAGTTCCGAAGTTATCGGCATCTAACCAGTGCACCTAAGTTTGGAGGCGGTACACCAAGCCACTAGGACACGGGCCGTATTTTTTTTACTGCACGGTAGACTAGCCCCGCAAACCCTCAAAAATCGCGCGATTTATTCAATAGCACTGCGCTCACACACACTTTAAAAGTCAGGCAGACACACGCACGCTTAAAGAAGACGCAGTGACTGTGACTAAGATAGATAGACACTTCAACAAGCGCGCATTTTCGTGCCCCGACGTCCCTCCACAGTTCTGTTCATCATGTGGCACTCCACCAGGCTGCACAATCCAATTATACACAAAGATCACCGCGCAAGGAACAGTTTTCGGCCACTGGCAAAAATTGAATATTATATAAGGTGTAATGATTATATATGTTTTTAGAGTTCACCACATAGCCTCTCGAAAGGACACACAATTTCGAGGTAAAACAAGGCAGTGGTCAATTGTCTCATGTTGAGTTCTCAAGGTAGTCAATAGGCCTATGATAAAAAGCTCTTTTACTCGAAATGCACGCTTTCGCAACGAGAATTATGCAATGTAAAAAACGTTTTCCAGCAGCCTGAGTATATGCATACGCATGACTTGTTGCAGCCCTCTACTAACTAAAAATCTTAAATGCATATGACGTGTAAATGGGAACAGGGAGAAACATTAGTAGACCTGTCATGTCCTTCCTGGAGAGGGCGGACCAACTACTCGCGTCAAAAAGGCAGCAAAGACCTTGAAATGGTCAGCAACTTTAAGAAAGCCCCATTGTAGCTTAGGGTTTTCATGCTGATACGGCGCAAATAAAAAGGCAAAACCACAACGAGATACCGAATCGGTCACCATAAAAATGGATGATCAGCAGTTTCTTAAAAGAAGAAATGTAAAACGAACTGGCTATCAAAAATCCCACTGAGTCAGAGGAGCAGACTTAAATAGAAGAAAAAGGCTATCCTGATACATGGGCAACCCACCTTATAAGCTCCTACCATAAGGTAGAGGCTCATAGGGTGTGCGCCCATGGGCCCACCTTGCAAGTGTTTATAAAAATAAGTGTTTATAAAAAACACTTTATAAACTGCTTGTACCTCACCTTTTGCTCAGCTGAGGACATTAACTACATATTGAAGTCGCTAGAAAAGGAGCGCATTGCACACTGCGCAAATAAAGGCATCCATGCCTGCACATTAAGCTTCACAACTACAAACGCTGAAGAGAAATAAGACGAAACTGATGTACAAGGGCACATGAAACTGATGTAGAAGGACACAGATGAAGTAAAGCCCTTTGGAATTCCTTGTTATGGCCCCAATTTCCGCCGTTTTGTACCGCACCGATCTATTCAAAATCCTCTTAAATTTCCAGGATTCACATAAGCTTTGTCCGCATATCGACCTCGATGGCACTTTTCTTGTACTAACAAAAAAGTGCAACGTTAACTGTATGGGCTCTACATCTGACTTTAATACCTAACAGAGAGAAGCCAGACGTGGCACTGCCCTGCACAATGCTAATGCACAGCGGCTGGAGGTAGAAACAAAATAAAAATGGTCTTAACGGCCAGCTGTGCCATTCAAGGCATCTAATAAGACTAGGAATAGAAAGCTCGATGTTTGCGATCAACCTGGTCGTACAGCTATTGCAACATAGCACTACGCCCTTTTGTGTAGAGCTTCTGTAAGGCCACCATGCTCTGAAACATAAAATTGAAACTATGGGCTAACCTTCCACACAGCTTTAGTCATGTCAATTTGAATAACTGCAACCTACCGAGCCCCATCGGATGCGAATTGTAGAACAAAGGGAGCAATAAAAATGTTCGTCTGAATTCCGTAGCTCCGAATCCCACGGGTTTGTGCGCACCTCTCATGTTTACTGTTGTTAGTTATGGCCGGTCTGCCAGTACCTTCACAAATATTTTTTGTCAGTGTTACGTAAGTATATCAGTACGTAGCCATCCATGCCTTCAACTTTGCAGATCTGCTTTTTGTGAATTAGAATGGCATAACCTATGCAAAATGGCTTAGAAAATAAGAAGAGCAGAGTGCCACTTTTGTAAGCCACCGGGATTACTTCATGTAGGACAGGAGAAAAAAAAAACCCTTGAAAATTGCTTGATAAATCTCATAGGTGACGCCTTCAGGTCTAGAGTATTGGAGGTTCTGCATCCCTTAAAGGGCATTTTCGCAAATAGGTTGCTGTCAATGTTACATAAAGATATTGAACTCTTTCTCAACTTTGCTAAACTTCCGCTTTTGTGAATTAGAAGGGCATAACATCTGTAAAATATGTCATGCAGAATGTCAATTTTATAAGCCGTCGTGATTCCTTCACGTGAGACGGGAAAGTAACACATGAAAATTTTTAATAAAACTCCGATATGAGGCCAATGGGCCCAGGATATTTGCGGTTCATCATCGCTGAAAAAATGGTACTTACTTTCACTAATTCCAGTGTAATTAGTCCCTAAATTACAGCCACCTTTTTAATCACTCAGGCGCAAGAAAAGAGTGGAGAAGCAAGCTGAAATCGGGCACAACCCTATTTCATAATGGAAACCCTTTTTCGTAATGCAAAAAAATATACGAAATACGCCGCGTATATCAGAATATCCCCTGCTACTATGCTTGCGCTATTTCTACCATATCCTTTTCAAGTGTTGACTGACTTTCATCACCAAATGTCCGTCCTGTTGGCCGTTCCTGAAGAAACATGTTTCGTCTAGACCAATTTACGGCTCCGATATTAACGCGACGGCGCTATTAGGCTCATTTTCGATTTTTCCGTGCCTGCTAGCCGTACGCTATCAACCGCGCTCACGAAGCATCCCCGAAAGTACGCCATTGCTGCCCACCGAAAGCTATGACTGAGGCAGCCAGATGCGGCGCTCGCCTTAAAGGAGCTCTGCAATATTTCCGATGAAAGCTTTCACTCTTTCCTTCGGGTTTGGAAGCACTGCGAAAGCTGTAGTTATTGCCAACATGGAGCGGTACTGCCTGAGTTGCTCCTCGCAGCAGATACACCGTATGTTTCTGCTTTGCTTTTGTGGCCTTCTTTTTTAAAGAAATATTGAATGCGTTCAATGTTGTCACTGAAGAAAAGCCCGCCAATAGCCGCTACATCGCTGTAATCACGCAATTTGAGCGGTCGAGGAACGCTAAAACCGTAAAAGAAAGAAAAATCTTTCGAAAAGTTCATGTTAACTGATGTGCAGTCATAATTATTGGCTGCAATACTTTGCGACCCCCTAATCTAAGTACTGTATGTTTTCGAAAAAAGTTGAAAAAAGTGTTGCAAGGTACCTTTGATCTGAATTACCGTGGAACGGCAACTGCAGAGTGGGTGATTTGACCAGGCACCGCACCTTCCCAGTGAAGGTCGTTCTCCGTCCAGTCGGTGGTAGCATGCTTGGCATTCGTCTCGTTTATTTTGTCAATGCCAAACGCATCGCCCGCTTCACAATGGCAGTGAGTGGGACGCCTGTATCGCCCACATTTAGTAAGGTGGGGCCCCGGGGATCACCCGATCGTAACTGAATTCGATAGCGGCTTGTGCCTGGTTACCAAGGCGATCGATGTTTGAGATTGCCGAAGTAGCGGCGATCTGCCCAACGATAGACAACTCAGCGCCACGCGGATCACGTTTTGCTAACGTTGCCGCGCCCCGAGATTAACCGGTCACGTGACTAAGGCGCTGGCAAGGCTAACAGTTGAGGGAGGGCGACCGGAGTAGAATGAAAGGGCTTGGTGGGCTGCTGGGAGCTGATACGTTTGGCATTGCGAAATACAAGAGGCGATGGCTTGGCAGAAACGATCGCCAGCTGTACCAGCAACTGACGCCATCAAAGTGCCTCTCCCACCGGTACTGATGCTGACACCAACAATACGTTATGTAACTAAAACGGAGGGAAGATCTTTACGCCTCTCTCAAAAAATGAGTGTAAACCTACATCATAAGCAGAAATGAACTAGAATGAACCCTAATAAGAAATCAAGCCGAGTATATAGCGTATGATTACACAAACTATAATAGCACTTTCCGAATTTACCGCGGCTATGTACCCACCGAAAGCTCTGTCGGGTAAGCGATGAATGGCGCGGCGCGGCTAAGTAAAAGAAATCACGCTAACAATACATAAGAATGCCTTCCCAGAAAACAGACGCGTATAATCCTTGAAATGGCATTAGAGAGAAGCGACAGAGCCGAAGCCATGTGCACAATCACCAAAATATAGAGCATCTTTAACGAACTGGCCCGCATTGTAGAACGCCTAAGCAGTGGAACAGCGGGAAACACAGTAGAAAAAACGGTAAGACTTATGGAGGCACTGGTTATGAGCCAGAGATCGTAGAGACTGCCGTACCACAAACTTACCCACACCGAAGAAAACGTAATAGACACCATAATCAGCAATGCATAAGAGGCAGCCCTAAGCCCCCAATTTTCGCTGTGCCTTAACAGGTCCTCAACTTTGGTATTTTAAACAACTTTGAAGAATTGTGTAAAGCCAGTAATCTAGCACCAACAAGCGGCTTAGAAAGACAAAATCGCAAAGGGCCGTCGTATGGAAGATAGGCATCCATCCCTCCACAGAAGAAACTACTGAACATTTAACGATCCACCGTCTCCCCATAAACGTTTTCTTTACGGAAAAACATGGATTCAAACCGACAGGGCAGCCGGCAAGCCAGGATAAAATTCCTTCGAGGAACGCTTCAAATTTGTGAAAACAAAGTATGCATTGTATACATTGCTGCCTCCGAAGTACGGAGGCAGCAATTGTCATAGTATACTACCCCGTCAATCATTGTGACTGCGTGAACCTCATAGACAAAGGAACGGAAGAAACGAAAATTGGAGCTATCCGCTTGGAACTATCAAATAGGAGTATAAACATCATTACAGACTTTAAAGACACCCACATTGTTCTGTCTGCAACTGCTGGCTGCATCCAGAATACCTAAATGATTTACGAAAGCTTTTTCCATCTACAAGGCATAAAGTTAATAAAATCACATGGACACCAGCACAAGAGCATTCGGAAGCGAACGTGGCAGCCGACCAAGAAAAATGCGAACTCACATGTCGTTCTTCTTGCGAATGCTACTACCAGAATGCCCTCCCCGAAAAATTGGTGAACGCCTCCTCGTCCTACGCATAGGAACTCGATCTTTCCCTTTGCCACTGTAGGTCTCAAAACGGAAGAATCGGAAACAATGCGCAGGATAAACCAGCACATATACCTAGAAATCTGGATGGGCGAAAATTATTGGCTAGTAAGATCAGACATTACCTTAAAATTGGGATAAATGCGGGTGACTATTACCCTTTCCACGCAACCTGGCCATGCCCAAGGTTATGCTTAGGGCAGAAGAAGAAGAAGAACAGAACTTTATTGTCTCAGTAGGGTACACCACTGAAATTTAGTCAATACACAAAGGGTGCCCATAGCAATATACTGTAGGGCAGCCCCTTGTTGTTAATGCCATACAAATAGCTAAATTAATTTCAGCTGTTAGCAATGAATGATACCTAATGTTATTGTCATCTTGTACGAAGAATAAAGAATAACCAGGCGTTGCGTACATGGTTTAAAATTAAATACCTCAAGCACAACATATTCCACTTACACCGACACATATGAGGCAGCTTTGATCAGCTCGTTACCTCAAGGTCAGCGTTGATTGAGAGGTCAACAAAATAATATGCTGCAATTAGGGCTTTGGACTTCGGTGTCCACGCTAGAGCTCCGTACCATCTGTTTACCGCATTTTCATTACTTCCACTATTTCTTACTCAACAAAGGTTTTTCCCTCTCTTTCTATTTCTTTCTCAATCTCTCTTAGCAAAAACCAAAATGTTCAGTCCGTCCACAAAATTTGAGACTAAACACTTCGAAACACTGCCACTGTCGCCTTCTCGCTCAAACTGACCAACACGCCACAGCTGCCAGCTTTCAGGCCCACATCGTGATGGCCTCTTCCTTTCCTGTGCCACGGCGATTACTACCCCTGCTACACGGGCGTTTCAACTGCCTTTGAACCGAATGTCATTTGGCTGAAATGCCACCTGAGAGCTGCTTCGTGACGTTTTTCGGAGGCACATGGCTATTTAGATCAAAGGGGCATCACCAACGACCTTCGATGTTCTCAATGACCTTTGAAACGCGAAAGGTGTAACTCGCCGGCGCAGTTTCTGCATGCGGTAATCACAAAAACAACTATTCACGAGTAAAATTTGTTTTTTAAAGTGCATGATCTAAATACTTTTCCCCTTGTTTTTGTTTTCTATCACTCTATCTACGCTTACACGGTAACTTGGCACCCTCATAACCGACGGTGCGTAAAACGAAAAAAAAACTCCCTGTTTTGTGTATGTTTTGTGCCTACGTTTATAGGTTGTTGTCACTTTTGTCACAATAATTGCGTTTTTTCTTGGCTCAGTTAGATTCTAAAATTAATTGTTCCGTTAAGTTACGAGAACGAAACTGGACAGCAGGATCGAAAGTAAAACAAGGCAGTTGGAGGCGGAAACTTTAAACTGATTTTGAGAATTGTGTAGGTCGGCTGAACTCCTTCCAGTCGAATGAAATTCGAAAATTCGAAGGCCATTTGACTCCAAGGTTTTTTTAATTTTCAAACGCTCGTGTAGCACAGGTATAAGAGCCCTTCGGATACTCCTGCTTTCTTGGGGGACCATCCGTGCTCGGAGAGCGTAAATCGCAAATGCAACATCTCCGTCCCAAAACGTTTCCTCGGCGTTGAAGTAACGTTATCGCGTCGTACATGTTTAATTTAGCCGTAAACAAAGATGCCACCTGCAGCTTTTTTTACTTACAGGCTGCAGCGTTTGACTTTTATTTTGTATATTTTAGAAAAAAAAGTCGCTTAGTTACCGCTCTTTCAGCATTACGCAACTGCGTCAGGTGCCTGCTGAGTTCAAGCATAAGGTGTCACAGCAAAAATGGTGCCCACGCTTACGCCTGTATGGCTATATTTTAAGTCTCTTGTTTTACGAGTTCCCAGTTTTCTTTTTTTTATTTTAATGTTTGAAACCGCAAATCTGTCTGTCAAGCTGACAGCTACAGTGTTGAAAAGGACCATGCAAGAACGCCTTATTGTTTAGTTTTCGCAGTTGCCAAAAAAGAGGAGCACAACAATTTAGACGCCCGAGTATTTTGGGAATAAGCTTTGTTTAATACTTAGCCACAGGCTTTGTATTTATTTTTGTATTTGATTTTTGGTGACTACCTAAGGTTATACAACCTACAGCGGCCACTGTGGACGTGCAGGTATGCGATTAGGTTGATTCTCGAGGACCAGTACTTTCTTCATAGCAGACTGCATGGGCATGGGTCTGCACCACCAAGGGTGTGTACTTACGGTTGTGCACTTTCCCGTTGCGGCAAAATTTACAAGCTATGTCGAAGGCTTCTAGTGCCTCGCACTAGAACAGGCCCAAAAACTTGAATAGAAAAACACTGTTTAACTCGTTATCAGCGTGCACTCTGGTTAAACATCATGTCCAGGTAGATCACGATGTTGGACGACGAGTCCAGGCTGATAATAAGTTACTATTACCGGATTTTCTCTCAAGCTTTTAGAATGCTGTTTGCTCAGGTGCAAAAACGTTTTTTTTTTCACCGTTCATAGCGAAACCTTGAACTTTAGGACATGACTGCACAGAAGAAACATTTCCGTGTCTTCTGGGAATTAGAAGCTTTGTGATATCCCTAAATCAATTCTGCACTACTACATATACTGAAAAAATCAGTTGCTTTTCTGCAATACCCTACAAAAAACTCAGTAAAAATTCGTTGACAGTGTTTATGTATGAAAGTGTTTTTCTATGATAAACAACTATGAAAGTTGTTTATCTCATGCTCCTGGAACAGTTGACGGAAAACGCACATGTTGGGCGAGCACATCTACCAATGCTATCATTTTGATGATGGGACGACCACTGGTCCCACGTGCCCGTCCATCATATGCGTTTTCCGTCAACTTAACTTGAAGAAAATTATCATCTATCTATAAAGTTTCTGTGGCCAAGATTTACGACCCAATTTCTGTTCTGTTCTGTCTCGAAGTTCAGTTTTTTCTTTTACAAGCAGGTATTATTGTAACGGAGTATTTTTTACCTAATTCAAGCTATCCTGTTTTTTTCTTAATTTACGTCCAATTATGTGATTAGTAAATGATTCTTGCCCATAACATTCAATATACTTGTGTTAAGTGCAATGAAACAAAAATAAATGATGCACGAGTTGGCTGCACGAGCCAGGGAATATCACGTAAAAGCTGATTTTATGGGCGGAATTAGCCGTTTATTGCCCCCAGCGAGGAATTTCTAGGTTGTTGTTTGACAGATTGTTCATTAACTCCTTGCAGTCACCACGTCCTCTGACATGCGGATCCGCAGTATTCGCATACAGATATTGGGTATGTCGTTTTCGGGTGACCTCCCATGGGGATATAGGTCGTGTATGGGGTCATGGGTCTGGCGTGATAAATATCCTCTCTAGATATTTCAGATGATGATCGTGATTCACTTCCGATGTTTATATTATATGCATTCAAGCGGCTGTACTTGCAAGCAACGCAAGGCAGCAGCGGCTGTAGCAATTCGCACACTTCCCAGACATGACGTCCAATACACAAAGTGTAGACTGGATCCCAGTTCATTTCGGTCAGTCACTCGCATATAACAAAATTGGTTGTCCACTTGGTGCTCAAAGCATCAGACAGAAGCACCGCGCCAGTAAAAGGCTCATGCCATCGGCCGTCAAGAAAAAAGTTCCTGGGCCTGTTAAAGACCTGAAGAAGTGAAGTTGGAAAAAGCGGTGTCTAAGACGTTTCGTGCGGAGTTCGTGCGTAATACAGCATATGACAAGCCCAAGTATGACAAGAGGTTAAACAAGTAGCTGGCTTCTGAAAAACTGGGCAAATTTTATCACGGATTCCACCGCCGTCCGAGTGCTTGAAGTCACCGAATAAGAAAATGTTCTACTTCCTCGGAAAATCGTGCTGTCCATAACGAGTACTTTCTGGATCAAGATTACTTAGATACAACGAATGCTTCTCGATGATAGCATCGTTAATGAAGTAATTACATCCCAATTTTCGCTCTCAGATTAGTTCACTACGACTGTTAACATTTTAGCATTTTTTGGACGTGTACGTTCATAAAACACTACTCATTGGTCGAAGAACCACAGCAGAAGAGTTAAAAAGGGATAATTTTAATGTGATGGCAGCAGTCCTGACAGTAGAGTTTGTGTATTTTGTTTGAACTTCCATCGATTCATAAGCACTAGTTGCCGCTTCGAAAATTACAATCAGCTTCTTGAGTACAGCACCAGGTTAGCGTTGAAAGTCCGAATTGAGTTGGCGTATAGAAGGAGATGGCGTAAGTGGCTCTACTATGAAATGTGAATATCGGGCTGTTACTCGGGTATTTCGTGTTCAGGTAATATTCAAGACGCCGTATCCAGTTTACTCTTCAGGCCGCGAAATGTTTTATTTTGTTCTAACGGTACTGGTGTAAAGTTTTTCTAAGATGGGCTAAACAAGAGTTTTATCAGGCGCAACAGCGGGGCTGTCGCAACAACTGCTGCCGTTCCGCGACCCAAGAAAACACGCCATCACTTTGAGGCTACACCAGGTATCGACATAGCTGGCTCGGGTTACATGCCAGCAGCGGAAAAGTGAACACGACAGCTCATAGACACAGTCATTACCTAGATACATCGTCTTCGCTGGGCTGGCCACAATGAAAGTGCGTTCGCGCACAAGCCAACCATTATATTCCAAGAGGGCGGCCATATACACTGAACTTCCACGGAGACCATCAGTGGGAAGAGCATATCGCATTACTCGCGCTCGCCCCGAATAAGACAACCCAAGCATCATGGCCATGAACATAATGTCCCCGTACGCCCTCTAGGTAGCTCCCGGACACCCTTGAGGGGTAGACACATGCACTTTTCTTAGGAGCATGTGTGATCTAGGAACGTATGCATCAACCACCCGTGGAGCTACAGGGGCCAAATCTTACGGAAGCTACTATGTAACAATGGCAGAAAAATAACTCTACTAGCAGCGTGTCTTGTGTACTCACTACCAAGAACTAATCTTCTGACAGGGGTACTCGCGCAATATAACACCGATTCTGAAAAAAGGCAAGCGGCATTTCAAGAACGAACCTTTGAAACAATGTCCCTCAATGCGCCTTGGATAGAGAAATCCGCATGCAGTGCGTCATCATCTACGCCCGATGCTCGAGTTGGGGGGTGTGTGAGGTGCGCACAGTGCGCCGCAGGCTATCACAAATATTTGTATTACGCCTAACGGAAGGAGCACCTCATCTGAAGTGTAGCCGTATGCATACATATTGGCACAACTGTCAGCGCGTGAGGTCGTAATTATTAAGTGGTAAATATCGCCTGGCTTGCACTTATTACACCCTGCAAGAAATATGTACTCCACGTCTTCTCTGTAACACACAAGCAACTGCATTACACATGGCGAACCTGCTTTGAAGAAAAGATTGTGTCGGTGCTGTTTTCACGAAAGCAGAAGTTTTAGCGTGGAGTCCTGAAAGGGCATACAAGCGTCAAAAAAAGTGCCTGGCTAAAAATATGCCCAAACGTCGAATTTTAGTATTTCAAATATTATCTTGAACCCTACAAGAAATGCTGTTTCAGAGCAAAACATATTCAAAACAACATGAAACTATCTGAAGCACGGAGAACCTTTTTGATTTTCATTATGCCAACAAATCGCTGCTTCTGCTCCCACATTGATCGCCTTAATTTTACGGGAATGCTTTTGCGATTAAGCTTAAAAACTTCGTAACTGTTCTTGGTTTCCTGAGAACAAACGTGGACATGCGCATCTACCGTCCATGGGCTACCCACAGATATCAACAATTGTTTCAGCCAGTTTTCTTTCCCCTATTCTTTTTCTGAGGACAACCCTGGTTCAAAGCTAGGGCTTATTATCTTAATTTCTGGTTCACGGTTGGCCGGAGCTTCGCAATAATTCAAAAGTTGCACATGCTACGCTCTATGCATGCGTGCAGGGAACAAAAGGGTGAGCGAGTTGTGACCAAAAAAGTTAAGCTTTCCGGGTTCAGCCTAAACAACGCTAGATCCAAATCAGTACAAGGATAACAACGTCGGCATCTTTTGCAAACGCACTCTTCCATTCAATTAAAGGGATAATACAGCATTATGCACACCAACCTACTCTATGTAAAAAAAATCTTTGGGAATTATGGCTAGTTGTTTCATTTCTTTTTTATTATTTTATCATGCTAAAGCCGAACGTTTTGAAGCTCTGACCGCAGAATTAAGATCGGAGGTTTTTGTAGTCTCCGATTCCACTGTGCATGCTATAATATTTTTGGGCGTTCTAAACCTGAAACAATCATAATTCAAACACAAAGGGTGCCATACTTGCGTTCATTCAAAACTTATTTCACCGCGGAGTGAAATTAAATTACCAAAACGCCATGCATCCATAAATTGCCAGAAATATTGTTCGCCCTGCCAAAATGAGAATTTGCATGGGGTAGTGGGCGGTTCGTATAAAAATTATCTGCGATTTCTAAGGTCCATCTATGCAACAGCCTTGTCTGTATGGTTCCAGAAAATGCCAAACTTATGTTCTACAGAACCTCATTGTAATGTACCGCTAAATTTCCATAGAAATAAGAACCATGTAGTGACACCCGAATTACTCCAACAAATGGTACGATTCTGTCACTTAGCTGTGCAATTGTACGGGGGCTCCTTACGAAGCCGTTTTAAGCATAGTTGAGTACCTTGGAAAATAGCGCCTTTCTCGGCGAGCCTATGTTAATGTGCGAGGTTGATTTCTGGTGAGTTGTCCCAATGAAACTGCTGCCATTGATAGTAAATCCTTGATGTCATCTTCGTGTCATCCAGGCCACCTTATACAGTGGGAATATAAGAAATCCCACGAGAACCATAACACCTGACATGGACAGTGCGCAGCAGAAAGATGCAAAATGAATGTGGGAGCATTGATGACTCACTAGTTCCAAAACACGGCGTACCTTGAACACAGGTGACCCACATAACTGCCGACGGAGGGAAGATGAATAAAAGTTTTACAAATTAGGAGAGAAAAACTGGGTAATCCCGGTCTTACAGGGAATCGAACCCACAACCACGGGAATGGGCGACAAGCACCCATCCCCAGTGCCACAACAGCTTCATGGCTCCGAGGAAGACATAACAGCCCAAATGTTGGCGAAAACAGAAGACACACGTGGGCCACCTCCGTACACCTGCTGCGCCGTTATTTGTTCTGTCGGTGAGGAACAACTTGCCCAACAGCTTGTTCTTGGTGGCTCTAGAATACTAGTAGTGAATGCATACGTCGCGTCATTCGACTTAGAAACATGTCAGTTCACATGTACCAAGGCGAGCAGAGTTATTTGTACACGCTAACTACAGAAGTAGCGATCGCGCGGTAGGTAAGGGCGTTTCCGCTAAATGTCCTCTTTGCTTGTCGATGCCAACCTGGTTATGCGCCTGCCTAACGTTAGGCCTAACGTTAATGTTCGAGCTGTAACGTTAACCGGTACGCTCAGCTTTCCGTAAAATTTTGACGCTGCTTGGCATGTCGTACGTCTGAACACTACGGTTTCTTAACGTCAACCCTACCTATGAGCCTTGCAAAAGCCATTTTCCAAGGATCCTAGTTATAAAAAGAGAGATAAGGAAAAGACGCAAAGGGAGAAGGATGATGAGTACGAGAGGATTTCTGCTTTCAGCCCGTACTGCGTCGAGCTTCGCACCTGCGCCGCTGACTCACCCAACCGTGCTAGAGTCACCTGAGATACCGTGCACTTTGGTGGCACCCACAACATCGGCGTATCCGTTCAATTCAATACCCCTTGACGCTTGCTCAGGGGCCCTCATGTTTCATGACCGTGCGTGTTTCGACACTTGAGGCTACACGAGAAATTCATTGACTGAGGCAAGAAAATTAAAATTATAGTTTAAGCAGGTGGATTTTCCTTCACGCTGTTTCGGTAATGGTCGTTTAAAGCTACCGGCTATGGCATGCTACCACTCCACGTCTTTCGACTGTATTTGCAGCGTAGTGAGCATATACGCGACGAATTTTAATATTGATCTGTTTCTTCGTTACGTGAATTTTTATAAACTTAACCTTGCTGAGACCTGCTTATACGCCCTAACAACGTCTACTGTGAGTATAACCTTTTATAACCAATTCATGAATGTTTCCCTTGTCGTACAAGGAATAAACAGACATTTGGTGCAATATTTCTGCCTTCTTTTTTATTGCCGGTTCTTACTTTTAATTGTAAGTCACGTACTCTTATTTGTCATCCCATAGTGCGACTCGGTCTGCGTCATGATGAAATTAGTTTGGCCCTTCTTATGATTAGGTTTGGCACCCACTGTTTTTCCATGTGGCTACTCTGTACGCTCGGGAAGAAGATTTTCGAACGCTTTTACACTCCACTATTATTCGATACACCAACACCTTTTTCTTTACTGAGCGCTCGTAGAAGTACTTACTTTAGCCAGGGCGTTCTAGTGAGAACAGAAAGAACAATTGAAGTTTTGTTTTTTATATTAGCTAAAAATTCGTGGCGTGGCGCAATCGGAAAAATCAGACTTTCTTTGAATGGAGCTGAATGTCTCTAGCCTTCTTAATATTCCATACATAAGTGTCCCGCATTTGGCTTCCATCTTTATTACGGCCGCAGGAACCAAATACATTAGCAGTCAATAAGGGCGCAACAGCACAATCTCCAGTGATCATGTCATCGTAAGGATTTTGATTGCCGTAAAAAGATGAAGTCACAGTTAGTGTCCCACACTATATAAATGCCAAAGTACTCGTTCCGAAGTTTTGATGTTCCATAAAACTGTTTTAGCACTAACTAAGGCGGAGTGACTAAATTCGAAAATGCACGCACACTGATGTGCTGAGGCATTGGCAGACACGTTGATGTCCCTGCTTGTTTTTCTTTCTTCGCGCTGAAAAGATTGGACCTGGTTATAAACTTCGGAATTCCACCCGTAGAAGATGCACCTTACGGGTTCTTAGACACTTCAACTTACAGAGCCGCGGCGCGGTTTTGTCGCGCCGCCAACAGCTTAAGATTTCCATTTGCGGCAATTTGCTTTTCCCTCACACACCTCGCAATCATCCCGTCGAAGGGCGTCATTTTTAGCCGACTACCACTATACTTCATTTCTTCTTAGAAGGATGATATTAGATTTCACCGTTCAAATCCAAGCCGTAGTCCGAGTAGTCTGGTTGAAAAAAAAAAAGGTCTCTTTCCCGCTGTGGCTGCATTCCTGAGCGTATATTTTTTTAATGTACACATTTTTCTCCAGAGGAGCTTAAAAGCTCATCCGCGGGAAAAGGAGTTGCACACACAAGCGATGCTTCCATTTTCCCCTGAGAAAGGACTGATATTGGAACAGGCAGCCGACCTAAATAAACAGCGCTCAGCTACTTTCAGTCCCCGGACTTTGTGATACGTGTTGCGTGCCTCTCGAGCCTGTGCAGTCCACGCCAATTTCCGCCTCTTACGAACGCTTATGGACGTGTGCTGCGGTAAATATTTTTCTGGTTTGCGGTACAGCTTTGCGAGAACATATTCAGAGGTTAGCGTCGGTTACTGCAGTTGCTGCAGGGAGACATAAAATTCGCAGCTGCCACATGAAATTAAACTCTCTTCTGAATGCTTTAAATGAAAAATTGGGTTGGGACAGCTCAGGTTATAACTTAGCGCCTAACGAAACCACTCGTGTAGAGCTCTTTATGCGTCGCTAAGTCAATAGCACACATGTTGTCGCTCGCTTCCCGTAGCAGCTGTTCACATTGCACCCTCTGCGCCCACTGCGACGCCTGTGTGGCTGAAAAGACAACAGAACACAACTTTTGTCGTCACCCCAAATATTCATCGGAGAGAATCTAGCCAGCCAGCTTCGGTAAAATACTAATAGGTAAGGTACTTAATCTTTGCGCAGCTTTACTTGATAATAACGCCTTTGCATTAACCCTTACGCGCGTTTTTCTGGCATCGTTTCCGAGAACGTATTCACTGAAAAAATTTGCTGTCAATTTCTTCGCTTGGCAACACTGGAAACAGCCACGGCCATGGCCGCTGCACCACGGACATCGCAAGGCTTGTGGCATTGCGCTCGCACGCCAAATAAAAAAAAAACAGTGGCGTGCGTCGTCTGCTCCGATTCAACCCGATTATCTACGGTAGTGTTGCTTGATTTGATTTATTGTCGGGTTTAACGCGCCGACGCAACGCAGGCGATGAGGCGCACCGTAGTGGAGGGCTCTGGATTAATTTTGAACACCTGGGGATCTTTAACGTGCGCCGAAATCTCGCACACACGGGCGTTTTTGCTTTTCGCCTCCGTCAGAAAAGCGACTTCCGCGGTCGGGAATCGAACCGGCGTCCTCGTGCTCAGCAGCACAACGCCTTAGCCACTCAGCCGCCGCGGCGGGTAACGGTGGGGTCAACAGAGCTGTTATTAATCGCACTTACATTTGACTCGAGGCATTACTTTGCGTTCGGTGGAGTAGAGCTTAGAGCGTACACCACAAATTATGTGCTCAGCACGGACAAGTACCGCCATCCCGCGGAGCCCGACGTAACTAGTGACGGCACACACGCATTGTTGCCTGCATGCGTGACTCGTCAGTGAATACAAGCTATATTACGCATAGACAGGTAGTTGCGGCATGCAAATTCTTTTCCCGCTTTCAGGAACTGTCTCACAGGCAAGCGTTTTTGATTTTTTTTCCTTTTTTATTGTGCCTGTGTCGATTGAATCTCTCTGATTATCACAAGTCGGATGATTCTGGCTGAGAATTGCCCCGTTAGATTGCGCCACGTCCTAAGCTTTCCATGTTTTCTGCACGAAATCATTGTTTCCTTCCCGTCAAACAGCAGTTATCAGCTATTGCAATAGCCCCAAAAAGTATACGCGTTTTGAATTTCAATCTCCATTCCGAGGTGGCGGCCAGCAATCCCCTCAGGCCAACACTTAGACCAAGTCAAGTGCGGTACAGTGCCTTGAGGCGTTCGTCACTAAATATCTAGCCTAATTATTGCATCCTGTGTTAAAGTCTATAAAAATATTTTGATTGGGCTAAATTTATCTTCTATCTTTATTGTCCCGGTATTATTGCGCCTGTTACCAAGGTGCAGCTTTCTTTGATTTATAATCCGCTTACAACATGAAGGACCATGGCGTCAGCATGGCGTCAGCATGGCGTCAGCCTTGGTGCCTTCGCTTGTGCGGACTACAGTCGCTGGATGTGTTCTGGAAATTTTTAGACCGAGTGTGCGTTTGCAATTCCAGAGTATGCGTTTGCGCCAATATGGCGACGAACGTGCCAAATGTTCTCAACCAGCCTAATAATGGTTCCAGCGTTAAAGAATCCATCGCCAAATTATTGCCTATTTTCTCTTCCTTTGTTATTCTTCCCTGCATGTTCACGCCGCTTTACAGCTTTATTGCGCCAGTGCCCGTGGACATTTATCCATAAGATGAAACAGCCTTGTAAAACGTAAATTTATTAAGAGGCTCCCTGAAAAGAAAAGCTCGAGGAAATAATAGCCGTTCAAGCCAACAGCTCAAGGCAAGGATGCGAGTAGGAGGTCTTGGACGCGCCGCTAGCGCACAGCAGCTGCCTCGGCGCCACGCGTGCTCCTTCCACACTGCTCATTAAAAACGTTCTCCCCCACGAGTTTCCCGCTAGCATCATTCATCAAATCTCACGCATGTTAATCTCGGGGGGTAGCTCGCAGCTCCTTTCCGGTGGCTTTGAGAAGTGCTGGGCATCATTTTTCGTTTATGCTTGACGCGATTAAGGCAGCGGGAGCACCCGCGACGATTTATTTTTCAGAAAACGTTGGAAGCAAGCACTTGAAATTGAATTCTCCCTGATAATGGGAGTGAGGGGGGTCCTACTGTTCTCAACGAGGGCACGCGGAGAATAATTAGACCTATCAAGAGCGATATCAATGCACGCTGCATCGCGTTGTTGTTTTCAAGCCGCATTTATCAAACGCGCATTATTTCCTCGCTAATGGTGTAAGTACACGACGAATGCTTCTGCAACGGGATTCCGGGCGTCATGAGCTCGGGATGGAAGGTCCGAAAGCAGGGAGAATTCATAGATATGGTTTCTACAGGCAGACAAGGCAGGGACGGCTCGGCTTACTCTCGACGCCAACGCCCAACCAAATGATACAGCGTACTTTTATGAGGATTGTCACAAAGATTAACGTCATGCTAAGCGGACGTTTGTTAGCGATGGGCAGGGCTTTTTTTCGGCATTTAATGAAGCGGCCGCGAAGCATTAAAGACGACCGTGCGCAAGGGCCACCCGAGAGGGCAAATCTAGCACTCGTGCCTGGATTGTTTGTCGTAATCATCTGCAATCGCTATGATTATCAGAGAACGAAAAAGAGCAGAGCGTTATCAATTCCCAACGGCCGCACCAGAAACAATGGGAGCAGTAATCAGTGACGCTATATAACGTGATGAGCAGTCCGCGGTCCAATCAAGGATCCGCTGGGTCGTGGGAACACGCGCATACTCCTCGCTTTCCTTGACAGTCTCCCGTTTGGTGGTATATGAGCGGGGTTCTCCGTATTCCGGTTTATTTGCGAGTCATTTCAGATATTTTTCTGCTGCAGTGACAGTATCAAATGAAGTGTTGATTGCATTCTACGAGCACGCACGAGCGTTCTGGCTAATAATGTACCTGCTTTAAAGCGTGCTCCCACGACCGTGTCCACTCGACAGCATGCCCCTTGAAAGCGTGCGAGTGCGCCGGGGGCTTGGTTCTCTAATAAGTTTTAAATGGTCACGATAGGCTCCAAAGATTTCGTAACGGAACTCTATGGCGCAACACAATGGTTTCCCGTGGAACTGAGAACGAGCGATGGAGGACTGTGAAACAACTCCGGGGCTGCATACGTCCACGCAACGGTCAACGCAACACACCACAAAGCAAGGCGACGCAATGACAAAGCCACAGATAATACTAAGGTACAGAAAATATTTACCAAGGGATACACGACATGATACCCCGTAACCAGGTTGCTTTTAGCCTCCCCCCCCCCCCCCCGCAATACCTAGCTCAAGGAGAAAAAAGTGATGTCCCCCGAAACACGTAAGAGGACCCTTTCAGCGAAACTCCAAGTGGCTGCAACGGCCTCACAATATACCCAGCTAGGTAGATCGGCAAGTGGGGATAACAGCCGCCGTGATAACCTCGTGGTTGCTTTAACAATACCCATTGAAGGACGAGATGACAAACCGCAGATGGGCAGCGCTACGCCAAGGCCTCGTCTGTATCGTATTCGCTCGCCTCCTTTTCTTCGCCGTTGACAGCCAATGGGCTGGGAGCATGGTCGGCACTATACTTTACGACGTAACAACTCTCCGAGTTGTTTCTGGCTGTCAGTCTTAAGTTCGGTTTCTCCTTCATCACGTGTCTCCAAGCCCGCCATGCCAACGCAGGTGAATTGGTCAGTGACGATAACCGCAGCCTTTAGAGGCTCACAACCGGCCGATTCACCAAATTCTAAGTAATATGTTGAGGTCGCAGCCATTAGGCTGCTACCTAGACATAGACTCTACAGTTCACGCGTACTCACACAAGGCGATAAGCTAATCACGATCGCAGCTGCCGTCAGAACCTCGCGGGCACTGTAGAACACTCCCAATTCGTCAACATACGACGTCAACATACGTCGTGCGTTGTGCGACGTCAACATACGAGCGTACAAGTATCCCAGACCTGTACTCAGGGAGATCGACCAATGACGATGACGGCCGCTGTCAGGGCTCATGTCCGATTCACCAACTACCATTGGCAGCGAACTCAGCTCACCCACCCACGCATCATCATCATCATCAACAACAACAACATCAGCCTATCTATGCCCACTGCAGGGCAAAGGCCTCTCCCATTAATCTCCAATTACCCGGGTCCTGTGCTAACTGCGACAAATTTATCCCTGCAAACTTCTTGATCTCATCTTCCCATTTAACTTTCTGCCGCCCTCTGCCCCACTTGCCTTCTCTAGGGATCCACTCTGTTACCCTTAATAACCACCGGTTATCTTGCCTGCGCATTACATGCCCTGCCGACATCGATTTCTTCTTCTTAATTTCTACTAATATGTCCTTTAGACGCGTTTGTTGCCTGATCCACTCCGCTCTCCTCTTGTCCCGTAATGTTACACCTATCATCTTCCGTTCCATTGCTCGCTGAGTCGTCTTCAATTTAATTTGAACCCTCTTAGTGAGCCTCCAAGTTTCTGCCCCGTAGGTGAGTACCGGTAAGAAGGCAGCTATCATACACTTTCTTCTTCAGGGATAATGGTAGGCTGCCATTTATTATTTGATAATACCTTCCGTATGCACTCCACCCCATTCTTATCCTTCTAATTATCTCTGCCTCATTGTTGGGATCCGGGGTCACAACTTGGCCTAAGTAGATATATTCGCATACCACTTCCACTGCCTCGCCACCAATCTGAAACCACTGTGCTGTCACGAGGTTATTGATCATTGTTTTAGTTTTCTGCATTTTAATTTTCAGGCCGATGATTCCTGAATGATTCAGGCCGATGATTCCGCACCTGAAGGTTTCATGACCTTACTGATCTGATGACATGTCCGTTGTGTTGGCGTGAGTTTTACATGTGGCCGTCAAGCATCCCAATGCTACCGGTCCGGTGTCCTCAGTGGTAGAGTGGATTGGGCTGGTGTCTTAGATAGTAAGATGCCTACGACGCGGGAGGGAGCGTGAGAACTTTACGTTTGTCCGCTAAGATAAAGCTAGGATCTTTCCAAATTTCGTTCAGGTATGATTGGCTGGGAAGTATGCTCAGTCGTAAATAACAAACAAACGTATTTTGTTAAGTCCACACCGTGGAGGGCGTGCATCTGCGCAGGTCATCCCTTTTTCGAGTGCAAGGGCGCAAATGTTTTCGTTGTAGAGGAATTGGTTGCTCTTTGGAGAATTTTATTGCAAGTACGAAAAATTGTAACTTCTTTCTGCTTCTTACGGAAGTATTTGGTAATTATGACATTCTAACCTTTAAGTAAAGATCTTCTTCTGCATAAACATGCTTTGCGCGTACAGGGACGTATGAAAAAAAAAACACGTAAGTTTGCCATGCGAGAGCAATGCGCCGTTTTCGACATTTGGTGTATTTTTACAAGTATATTTTGGCAATTTTTTTGCATCAGAAACTGCAGTGATCTTTTGTTGTTGTTGTTCATGGCAGGATACATTAAGAGCACCTTCTTGGTTTTACCTTTGGTCAAAAAAGGTATTACACCGAGCGCTGAACACTAATACTTGCACCCGCCGGAGGCATGCATTGACATGAAAGACAGCAGTTCCACTGCAGGCACGCTATTCCCAATGTTTCGGGGTGCAAACTTCAGTCGTGCAGAATAAATAAAAGAACTGGTTGCTCTACCAAAAATGTTTACTTCACAGCAAGGGCGCGTTTTAATTATCACGTACAAATGACCACTCAAATCCGGACGCAGGTCGTAAAGGTCATTGACAACATTAATACGCTCGCGAGCAAATTTGCTGCCCGTTAAGATTGTGCGTGCTCTCATACTATATCGAAGCTTCTGCCCTAATTGTAGCTCTAAATGGCGTAAAGAAAGTGAAATATTGAATGCTACCACGTTTCAGTCCAAATGCGAGCATGCTGACGGCTAAATCTTCTCGGCCTCTATAAAAAAAGTGCGTTGGCTTGTATTTTCAAGTCAAGAACAACATCAACGGTTTTTCCGGGTAAAGCGAAATCCCGCATTGTTTTACTCTCACACTTTTTTCAAATATTTTTTTCATCTGTAAACCCATAGCCCTGGCAATTCAGAGCGTAAAAGCGAGATAACGATCCCATTCTTCTGTGCTAGCGAGAGACGGTACCAAAAGAGGGCAGCATGATCGTGATTCAGATCAATGAGGCCTGTACGCGAGTTCGCGTGTATACGGAGAATATACACCTCTCGCGGCCGCAGTAGTACTCTAATACGCAGCAACTGTAAAGACTGTCGCAATTGGTATAGAAGCCCCATACACGTTTGCGCACTACGATTTAAGACGCAATCTCTTGTGAGTGATGAAATGTGATCGGCAACCCTGCCTTATGCGTTTTTTTTCTTTTGAAATTAAGGGAGCGATAAAGATATTTTGATGGGAAATAAATGTAACAGCCTTAGCTGGGGTCGTCACAAATTAGCAAAGTTCAGCTTTTTAAACATCGCTGAACGATATGCTTCGATCACGACCCCGGTGTAGGTTAGTTTGAGTTCAGTTTTCGTTTCGATCAGCTATTTCGGCTCAGCGTATCCAGCCTTGGTTAAGTCATAATTGCGAGAGAACGCGATATCTATTGTCTCTTCTTATGGCCTATTTATACGCAAGAACCAGCTTCGGAGCACGAGATTATCCGCGCAATCAACGTATACGTATAACAGCCGACAGGCAGAGTTACTGAACACCGTACTGGTAAAATGCGCATGGATTTCAACACTTCCCTCTAGGTGAAGCAGCAGACTCAGTCGCTCCTGTTGTTAGGTGCTGGTCGGTTCACGGTGTCAGCCGCACAAGCGGTCTACTCCAGTCTGCTTGAAGGTAAGCACAAGAAAGCTGTCCGTGTTTCCTTCTTTTGCAAGCTAAAGCACAACGAAAAGGGCTGGCGCATACGCATCTCCTGATAAAATCTTTCCTTTTCTGCCAGTCGCGCGTTATTGTGCGCACCCAAAAATCGCATGCGGGAGAGCAAACAGAAGATTCATAATTACCGGCCGTTTACCACTTAAGGAACGCCAACTCCATAAGCGGGCCTTAACACTTGAGCCGTAACTACATCGAAGCGATGGCCTAATTTAGCCGCCTCACTCAGCCCTTTGATCTCAGCCATCGGCGCTTGTCATTGCGTAACCTATGACCCGGCTACTGCTGAGCTCCCACGTAGTAGACGCTCCCTTCGACCCGCGTGTTCACTTTGTGAATAGCGGGAGCGTCGTTCCGATACTTCCGCACACAATGTTTCAAAGGAGTCAGTTTTGCTCCGGCGGAGCTGTAACTGTGGGCGCTAAAAACGCCGCCGGTGGAGTATATTAACCGAAATTTTTATTGGCGTGTCGGCGCTGGCATCTGACCTGCAAGCAGCTGGAACAAAGTAGTAATGACAGTATTTATAAGGTATGGGGCCAAAAAGAATGCTAGCCATATCTTTAACTTTCGCAAACGGTTTTTCTTGGGAATCAGTGCACTGATTTGTTTTGTTTAGAGAGTAGTGAAGGTGTTGGCGGACTGAAGTTTCAACTTGGCAGCAGTAGAAATCTGGGTAGACTTCCCTCCTTTCTACTAAGAACGCCGATTGTGGGCTGACAATAAACAAGGTAGTTTCGCGTCTTTATCGCTTCCCGTTGCCCGCAAACACCATCCAGGTTTATTTCTTCCTTTTACTGGCCAAAGCTGTGCTCTGGACCAATAAATTACCCCAATATTACACAGAACTGGACGGTGGAAGAATATGAGTGCTACGTTTTAATGGTTGGCTCATTTTTACGGCGAGCAGTTAAGGCTACCTCGGCCGGAACCTTTCGAAACCGCAGCCAATGCACGCGCACACACACACGCACACGCATGCACGCACGCACGCACATTCACCCATACAGTGAGGAGAGAGGGACGCGGCACTGTTCCTCTCGTAGGATACTCCATGGGGGGTCATTTTACACATCTGTCGCTGTCTCTCACGGGAACAACGCTCGGCCGCTTTTCCGTTCCTGACGTTGACGAGGGGCGAGGTTATCGTCCCTGACTCTTATCATTTTCTAATTGAAGCGTCCCAATGTTCTTATGATGGTAAGATTGGTATTGTGATGTGATGAAATGACGCGCAGCTTAGTCAAGTAATAATTTCGTGAGAGACCAGTCTGTACCCTCCCCCCACGCAAACCGGTCACGCGCCATCACCGCCAAGAAAAATGGTAACAAATCAGGCAATAAAAAAAACAATTATAACGAGATTTCAGCGTGTATTAGTATCCAAGATCAGTGCACGTACCTCAGCTGGTGACATAAGCCTATCAAGGATGCCAACACTGTGAGCAAAGACGCAATACTTGGCCGTTTATCTTTTAATGCCCGCAGCCTCTTTACGACGCCCCCCTGTCATTTGAAACCAAAAAACGCACGCGCAGTCATTGCGAACAAGACCCCTATTCTCGACACACTAACTTGACCGTGAATTGTGAATTCGCAGGAATTCTTTATTGATTGGCTTTCAATTTTGGTCTGGTACTTCTGGTTGACAAAGCAGTTGTCTGTACCATCGTCATTTTGACGTTTCATGACGTTGGCTAGCCCCAGTTTTAATGTTTGCCTTATTTGTCTCTACTGAAAGCGCAAAATCATTGGCAGGCAATGAAAAACAAGACGAAATGCAACGGATATGACAACGTAGGCCTGTATTTGCTATTAAAAGATAATACGGCTTGTATGTCACGCCCTATCTGTGATTGGCTGAGAAGGAGTGATGTATTATAAACGGCGGGAATGTTGGCGTCACACATTGGCAACTTCAGGCTGCGTAAAAGTGGCGTGCTGCTACGTAACAGCTTGCGCATGGCGGCTTCTGTCACCGTTTAGAAAAGCTTCTTTCCTCCATGGCAAAAACTTTCACCGACCTCCGTGCCGTGAAATCACCGTGAATTTGCAGCAAACTCAGTTTCGCATGACGCGCGGTTTAAAGCTGTTTTCTGCCAAAAGGAATAATAGTGTTGACTTTTTTCCAAGTCAGTGATCACGGAGCATGCAAATAACGTGCTGTATTTTGTTTTTATGTTTCAAAATGAAATATAAATTATTTGTTTGCCGTAACGGTACCGTAAGAGGGCAGCACACGCCTCTTCATGACAAAGATAACACAACGCATGGCATTTGTCCATACTCCTCCTACTAAACTGGTGGGTCACATGATCGAACTCAAGAGAAAAATAACAAAAAAAAACTGACTGTTTTATTCATTATTGCATTGATTGAGTACGAGTTTGACGAAGGAGTAAATTACGCTGTGGTACGCTGTGCCGTTATCAAGCGTAGCGTTTTGCTGTCCTTACGGCGTCCTACAACCTATGGTTACGGCCGTTTTTTCTGTGATCACGCCATAAACTTGTAACACCAGCAGACGATAGCGTGGCGGCGGGGACGGCCGGGAAGGTGATAACGCGATTAAGCTTGCATTCAACCAAAGAGCTCAATTATGCTGCTGAAAGCGATTGAAAGAACTAAAGTGATACGTTAAAAAATATCGTGTGATGTTCTTTATCTCAACACCCGCCTTTCGCTCCCTTTTGGATAAACGTTACTTGATTGCTTTATGATGTTGATGCCAATCTTAAACTGAAGGAATGTGCTTTTTTGTCACCCTAAGCTGACTTCGTATTTTTTACTACATGACAAGTATTTTCATATGTTTATTCCCAATATTTGATAGCTTGGTTGTGCTATTTATGAGTGAAGCGTCACATTACACGGCATGTCGTAATAACTATACTTGCTTCCCGTCGCTGATTGCTTGCGTTCTCCTTACTGAAAAAAACATGGCGAATTCACTGGGAATTTGTGCGGTCGAGAATAGGGCCTCAAGGCGCAAATCAGTGCGACTCCTATGCTTCTCCAGGTTTAGGTTTATGTTCTGCATTTTGTGTCTGATGGGGGAGTGCTTTTCCATTCATTTAACGAATTGTCATTGCCTTGCTTGTAGTTATGAGCCTCATGTAAAGGTTCGCGTGGACATATTTTCTTCAGGTAATAGTCCTCGAGTGGAACAACGTACGACAATTTCCCCTTCTTCTTCAGCTAGCCCCCGCCTTGCTGACAGTTTCCCATACTATCCGTGAACTTGTCGACGCAGGATATGAAAGAAATTGGCGTAAAATTAGAAAAGTAGTGAGGAGGTTTGTTTGCTTCGAGCACTAGCTTCAAGGTAGGCAATTTTTCCGTACGAAGGGCATTTTGCAGCGAGCCAAATACGGTGGACATCCTCCTGCAAGTCTCACTTGTCTCTGAACGGAAGGTTGAAAACACGTGGTATGCCGATCTTGTAGCCTCCAGTGCGCAGCGAGTGCTATCTTCTGGATACTTTGGTACCCTTTAGTGGTTGAAGGACACATTACGGGTTCCATCTTGACCTGTTCGTCATCACCAGTGTAAGGAATTTTGAAACCGGTTTCGATGCGTCTTAAAAAACGGGCCTTTACAATAGTGGATCGACGCCTGATTAAAGTTTATTTTACTGAAACAAAAAAAAAATTGGCGGGCCCTTTACCGTCTCCCGCATTAAGCTGACAGACGGACACGTATTTTTGTGAGGTGGGCGGAGTCACCTAGGGATGATTGCGCTAAACATAAGGGTAACGGTATTTGAAATTCCCGATATTTTCTTCATGCCGCCCAACACTGCTGCTCGGATTGATTGATTGATTGATTGATTGATTGATTGATTGATTGATTGATTGATTGATTGATTGATTGATTGATTGATTGATTGATTGATTGATTGATTGATTGATTGATTGATTGTAGGGTTTAACGCGCCGACGCCACGCAGGCGATGAGGCGCGCCGTAGTGGAGGGCTCCGGATTAATTTTGACCACCTGCGGATCTTTAACGTGCGCCGAAATCTCGTACACACGGGCGTTTTTGCTTTTCGCCTCCATCAGAAGAGCGGCCGCCGCGGCCAGGAATCGAACCCGCGTCCTCGTGAGCACTGCGCTTCTAGTAGCTAAGGCTATGGAATTACAGAAGTACGACAAGTACGCCTTTCAGATTACTGAGTGGCTGTAATGCATCGATTATATTCCTGAATAATGCGTTCTTTTTCAAATTCTTTTGGTGGCATTTCCTGAGATGTATACTGTTGACGCCGTGGGCTACTTTTCCCTTTGGGAACGAAAATCTCTCCCGCCGGCGAAAAGAATCAGGGAGACTAATGAAAGAAGTGATACACGAATTAATAGCAGTGTTTTCCATTTAACACAATGTCTTCTTAAACATGAAATGAGAAAGCTTTCCCCAAGCGCTGTCCCACGACCTCGTCAATTGCATTCCTAACTAAAAGAGTACAGAGGGCGCAAAATTTGTAGGTATTTTTGCTTTGCAATATCACCGGCACGGGATTATTATTTGCTTCTACTGTCAGCAGGAAACCCTTCCACTCCTCATCAGCGGGAAACAGCTGTGTCTCCTCCTATTTCCGTACATGCAATTGAAGAACGTAATCAGGCAGCCACGAGGCATTTTTTTTACTTCGTGTCTCCTCCTGTGGAATTGTGGAATAAGGTTTGTTTTTATTGATGGGAGACAGCTTTTTTATTTTTCCCTGAATCGTTTTTGTGCAGAGAGAGCGACTTTTTGTGTACTTACTTTGAACGTGCACAGCAAAATTCTTGAACTGTTCGTGCTCGCTACGCGAAATAGACGACGAGATCATGATATTCGCTCGCTCAATGCGGCTGAAATGCGCAGGATGCCGGCATCGAAGCTAGGGTGCCAGATACACTGCGACCGTCTTGGCATTGTGGTTTAACGAAGTCCAAAATTAGGGCTCTATTGGCACGATGTATAGTAGCTGGCCGCAAGGGCCACCACGCAAGCCCCGGCGCTGCGGTCGCTTTGGGATATCCGGTCCTACCCAGTACGGTGTTGGCAAGTGATACTCGAATTTAATTTGTAACCACCGCGCTTTATCGGTGCATTTTACTGTCCATTCTTGGTGTGTGAAGCGTGACTGACTTCTTGCGAAGCCTGACTTCTTGCGTTCATGGTTACGTTTTTCGCAAAAAGAAAGAAAAGAAATCCAGATATTAAAGGAAGGAAGCGCATGCTATGTTTTTTTTTTCTTTATCGCTTTCAGCGCGCAGAAGTTTAGTGCCCGCTGCTGTGGTTTTGCGGCGTCCCTCGCCGTAGACGTCGTTGTAATAGCGGGATCGAGGAGGACACCGAAGGCAGACCGAGGACGAAAGCGTAGCAGGAGATTGTGGCGAAAGTGTGAGGGGGAGGGCGATATGCCCAAGGTGCCGCGCGAGTCATGCTCTGCGACGGCGAAGCCCTGCGAAATAACGCCAGAGTAGCGGGCGCAATCGGGCGTTCAGCGATGACGCGATCCCTTCCTGAAACGAAGTAAGTGTTGCCCAGTGTTTAGAGATAAGACACAGAGTACCGTCACTGTGGAACGCAAGTAAGCAACGGCGACCATTTTGTTGTTTATCAGTGTTGCCAGACTACCGATTTTGCGGCCTCGCCGCTAACTTGTACGAGGTCATTTGTAAACAACACTGCCGAAGACGCAGCAACAAGGCATCTTCGGACATACTTCTGCAGCTAAAATGCTGCGAAGCGCGTTATCTTTGATTCTTATTCGGAACGAAGCCAGTCGCGAGCAGCCGCAGAGGAGAGAGGACAAGCGGAGTTGGCCGACAGAAAATGCATAAACAAAATATGGCAGCACTCATGGACTGTCGCAGTGTAAACAAGTGTCACGTGGTGCGAACTGACAAACTATCACGGTAGCGGTGCGAAACAATAGGAGAAAAGAGTGCCGATACTCTGTAACTTTAGGGACACTAGCGCTGCCCGAGCAGAGGAACAGCGCCACCGACGCCATAATCCAGACGTGCGCTGCCGAAGCAGCAGCTATGCGCCGCCGCTGGGAAGACTCTGCAGTTAAGGTTGCGCTCAAATTTCGCTATAGCGAGTATCGTAATCGTCAGCCAATTTTTTAAAGACTTTCTTCGGCTACTTACACCTGAAAATTCATGTCTGTCTGTCTGTCTGCCTGTCTGTCTGTCAATTCAGCCTTTCCGCCAAGAGTTACTGGAATGCTGAAACGCGGGGTTTACAAGGGCAGAACTTTTCCGAACTACGAAGTCTGGACACATACTTCGTACTTGTCAACATTAGGCATATTTGAAACATTAGGCATATTTGAGGCAAAACATCGACGTGCAATTCAATCACTTTTCACGACCGCCAATTGGCTTTTTGCTGCCATTGATCACGCCAAAAATTAGACCCCTCCAGGGCCAGATGGCGTTACATACGAGGTTTATAAGAACCTTGATGATCTGGCACTCTGCAATCTCCTCGACTCAATCAACGAGGTGTGGCTCTCTGGTCACATACCAGAATATTGGCTCCTCGCTGATATCGCCCCGATAGTGAAGATTGGTAAGCCGCCCGATCAGCTACCTAATTTGCGTCCAATAGCCTTGACATGCAGTGATACACCCTGTGCAAACTGTTGGGGCGCATGCTGGCAACCTGGCTTCAGTGCTGAATGCACAGTTTCCGGTGGTACCACCCGGGACATATTGCGTTTTGGCCTTGTCTAGGTACCGAGGATGGGCTTGACTACTTCTTCTAAATGCTGCTACTTCGCGGCCGATCACACAAATTGCGGCTCCATACCTGACATGCACTTTCTGATGTACGCGGATGACATTACAGAGTGGACTGTCCACTCAGACCTGACTCGGCCATCCGAGCGCCTCCAACAAGCCTTGTATGACACACAGAAATTGTGTGAATACGCTGAACTGAAAGTTTCCGTTGAAAATACAGCAATTTTGTCTGTGGCCACTGCCAGTGCTTGGTTCTGTGACCGACTGGAGGTGTCTCAGACTGTATTAGAAGTCTGCGGCCGACATGTACGCGCTGCCACCTCATTCCGCGTGCTGGGATTAGAAATTTCCGCGTATGGGTCAGCATCTACGTGGCTACGTTCCTCTCGCCAAAAAGCGGGACAGATGCTGCAGCTCATCCGACGCATCTCGCAGAAGTCTGGTGGCTCCTGTTCCGAAATCGCCCGTCTATTGGTGCGGTCTGTACTCCAGCCTGGGCTTTTTTACCAAGCCCAATTCCAACACCTTAACCAGGCGGCGTGGCCCGGTTTGAGAAAATTAACCCTGCAGCAATGCGTACAATTACCTGCCTCCCTATGATAACACCGATCCCAGCTCTTCAGGCTAAAGCTCAAGTTAACACCTCGGATGAGCTTGTCCATCAGCGTCGGTCCACCCACATGCATAAATTCCCTTATGTTGCTGGGGCAGCGGCGTTAGGTAACTACATGGGTTGTTCAGTACCCCCATCCCCGGCCTGCATCGCTGCCAGACCACCCAGGCTATAACACCAGGTGACGGACAACAGTCCACTAACGGGACGGCCCAATCTATCCAACGGAAGTACTGACACGCTTTTCGCGGTCGCACAAGTACTGGCAGCTGAGTCTCAACGCCAGGTGGTACCCGCATTTGGGGACGCTGGGGACAAAGACGGCGTACTGACCACAACACTACAATGCCCCCCCCCCCCCCCCCCCTTTACCCAAATGCCTGTCAAACTTGCTTCTGTGAAACACGCCGCGCCTTGTCATCTATGCTGGTCGAGCTTACAGCCATCCGGGACGGCTTACAAGCTATAACTCCTGCTTGTAACTCAAACTACAAACCCCTAGACGTAATACTTCACAAATCTATACAGACCCCACGGCAGCCCTACGGGATTTATGTCGGGTAAATAACAACTCGGCTCTCTCGAGGGACATTGAAGAGATACTGGATACGCAGCCCTGCCCTCTTCGGATCTCGTGGATCCGTCGAAATACGCTCCCCGCTCACATTTCCGACGGATAGTGCCTGCCATCCTGCATTCGTTCCACAACCATTGCCATTACTGACAATAGATGCTCCAGAACAATTTCTCCAACAGAAAGGAGATCGTCGCGCCAAACGTGCTGTAATCCCACCTTGCGGAACGGACCTTCCCAGTAGACTAGCTCGCTGGGAGGAGGTCTTGCTGCGAATACGTGTTTTTTGAAAAGCCATAAGGATTGCGCGGAAGGACGACACAAAGAGGAGACAACAGGACGAGCGCACGCTTTCAACGTCTCCTCTACGTCTCCTCTTTGTGTCGCCCTTCCGCGCTATCTTCATGGCTTTTCAAGTATCAGACCAACTAGCCCGCCAACATATCTTGCTGAACTTCGTGTTGGTATAGCCCTCTATCCCGCTGTGACCCGGGCGGGGCCACCATGCTACCATGCCCCGTTCACATAGAGCTGCCCCTTCTGCACAGTCCCTGGCCAAGATTCTGACGCAAAACACCTGCGGTGGTCGTGCCCTTCATTGGAAGATGCCAGAACGCGACATCTTCAAGGCACAGGCACCCACCCTGGCAGACCACCTTACCTCCATCGGTGGATATGGGGACCCCAATGCCACCCCCTTCTTGCGTTTCTCCGCGAAACGGGAGTGTACCTGTAATGTACCTTGTAATATACCTCTAATGTCATCTTTATGCCATAAGGCATACTATCGCTAAAAAAATGGTGCTCGCAGTGTTCTTTTCATTCAATACAAATTTGTGCTTGATATTTCGATAGCACATAAAAATACGCGTTGAAAACAATATTTTGACCCGCAAATACAAAAAGAGCATGCAGACTTCGCGGCAGTGCTCCAAAATGTTCCACGAGATAGCGCGACCAGCGGAACGCGGGAAAATTGATGTGACTTTGGCAAATCTTCACCGTGTTTATCGTGGCAGGACGAAATTTGGAGGGTAAGAGCATGTCAGGTGGGCGGGGAATGGGATACATTTGCATGGCAGAGGCAGCAGAAGACTATCTTCTTCTGACAACACTTGCAGCGAAGTGAGCAGATACGCGGCCACTTTTTTGTTGTGCCATCTTGTGCAATGAGAGGAAATACCATTAGAAACACCATTATCTATGCGACCATCAATGTTACAGTTTGTTCGGTCGTTTAATTTCACTAATACCATATTCGAGATGTGAAGGTTTACGCTGTCGAGCAGAACTGAGGCTAACTGTAACGTGTTTGCAAGGAGCTGACAGATTGGTGGTTTAAATGTGTTTTTCGCAGGTGGCGAACTATACGAAAAAATACTTAGTGTTTCCAATCTCGAAGCCGGTCGGGAAACCCACAGTTTCTCGATAAATTCTTTTTGCATTCACATCTGCTTTCTGTCTAGGTTTCCTCTAGGAACCGGTAAATGTTTGCTTAGGGCAGGACTTGGGTAAAAAATGCGAAAGTGTAATATTTGCTGGGAAAGTGCGCTAGTTTGAGATGTAGCGCCTGATATGATTACATGCTTATTTTTAAAGAGCAGGCTATGTTGTAAGACCATCGATTCTTTACAGCGCTCATTTATGAGCTTTAAATATATGTTTGAATGTCATAGAATGTTTTTTAAAGAAATTTCAGACGGCTAGATGTGTTCACCCAAGAGAAATAAGAAATCGCTCCCGAAATATTACTGAACACAATCGGCTCACCGCATAACAAAGCATTTTGTAGTCATAATACTCACTTTCAAGGCTAAAAAAACTGGCATTGTTCTTACGTTGCAGTTCGTGTGGCCTGAGGGGTGAATAAAACGGTTCTTATCTATAATCGCATCAAATCATAGACAAAAGTGCTTTAACTACGCACGACTAATTGCACATCTCATTAGCAGTTCTAGGCGTCCGTGTGTTTGTGAACTTCTGAGATGCGCGCTGCACGCACCCTGAGAGTATAATTCGACGGCGCGCTTCCGTTCTTCCCGCAAGATCACATCTATATTAGGGGTGCACACAATTTGAGACACCCTTCAGAAATATTTTGAAATAATTAACAGCGTGTCATTCTTGAAAGAAGTTTCATCGCCTCCATGACGCCTCCGTAGCTGCGGACGCGACGTAGAAGCTAAGACTTCGGAGTGTCACCTAGGACACAGAATTCTGGTTTTATTGCCCGCTATAATAATGTGAGATATCAGCAGGGTACTTTCTTGAGTCATGTTCATCAAAAACCAAGTAGGGGCCATGAGGGTAGCCCACAAGTCGAATCACGTGGTTGCCAAAGCAGTTCCGGAATGGGGTATGCTAGCAGATGACATAACCCGGCATCCTGCCGTCGACGTCACACACAGGTGGCGCCACAGTATATCCTCAAGGCAAATATTAGTAGTAGAATTTAACCAATAGGAAGACGCAAGTTACAGAAACGGAAGGGAAAGTGAATAAGGGCTATGTGCGGTTCGCAGATGGAGGCCTCGCAGGTAAATATTGCTATCTGAGGGCCTCTTTGGCGCCAGTTTGTGGGGGTATCCAGCCCTCCTAAAACACCACCGTCGAGGGCCGATACTTGCCGCAGATCACCTTTAGATCATCACATTCCCAAACGAGATGATGTACGTTCGGTACCACTTCTCAGACTCGCGTAGAAGTTCATCGGTGGCGGTGATTGCGGGCTGTCGAGTAGCTGCGTTGCTGTCGCCAGTTCCGCAACTCGATTATGTCGTCCGTCCAGGCGTAGCCGCAATCATTAATGAGAACCTGTCCTTCCTGAGACTGCTCCTTGGGTCGTCGGCCTCGGGTGTGGCAGACAGAACGCTGTCTCGGTGACGCTGCTTCTTTCGACGCCTTTCATCTTCTGGGCATTGTTGCAGACCACCCCGGGGCGAGCACGTTGGTGGGAGGCCGGGATTGAGTTGTGCCTAATTCACCAGCCGGTGGGCCCGCTTGTTCCCGATGCTGCCGCCGTGTCCTGGCGTCCACTTGATATTTAGGTTGCTTGTATACGAAATGTTCGCCCTCATGCCCTTTTGATGCGACGAGCCGGGGCGTAGGGCCTCGGACGTTCCTTAAGGTAGGAAAATACCGCAGTGCTATTCTAGTAATTATGAATTCGTGTATTTCGGCGCATGCCAGGCCATCGTCAGTTTCTTTTATCGAGCGGCGAGTGCGTTTCCAGAGGATACGCAGTGTCAGCGCAGTTGCTGCCGTTTTTCTCTTAGTTGTAGCACGTGGGTTTTATGAGCCACAGTGCATTCATAGTAAGGCGCGTTGGTTGAAGTTGAAACCTCGGGGTGCCATGAACCAATATCAAGAGCGCATTCTCCCTTCTTCTGACCCCGCCGCCTGTGAATAGGGATTCGCTTGCGCGCATGATTTTGTCCGTTTGCCTTACTGGGAAGGGATTTTATTTCCGACAGTTAGCTCATCTTCGCAGGATGCGATAAGTGTAAGTGTGCTCTACAACCACTGGTACCTTGCAAGAAGAACATTTTCATTCACACCCGCCGCGGTGGCTCACGGGCTAAGGCGTTGTGCTGCTGAGCTCAAGGACGCGGGTGCGATGCAGCCCGCGGTAGCTGCTGCTCTGATGGAGGCGAAAAGCCAAAATGTCCGTGTTTCCAGCTTTCGGCGCACGTTAAAGACCTCCAGGTGATCATAATTAATCCGGAGACCTCCATTACGGCGCGCCTTATAGCCCAGGTGTAGCTTTTGCGTTTAAAACCGACAATCAATCATTTTCATTCAGCCCGACGGAAAGGTTAAAAGACATGAGACTAAAGACACTTTCGGTGAAGGAACCTCAGAGAAATTTTGCAGGCTTACGTAAATGTATACAAACCCCACCGGGATGTCAGAGGAGCCCGCATCGGGCGTAAAATATTTTATGCGGACCACACGCATGGCTACCGCCCGTTAAAAATGCTAAGATTGGACACAGCGCGCTAGCGACACCAATTGCTACTCTGCAAGAGAGCGAATTTGACAAATTGCGATTCTCGGAATGGTAATTGAATTGAAATTTCTGTGTGACTGCACTGTGGCGTGAGGCAACGCAAAGCGCAATCTTTTAATTAAAAAAAATGTTGCAGCGTAGATCTCATTTTTCGAATCAAAGCGGGTGCTGCGCTTCATCATTCATTTACTTGGTTTGTTTGATCGCCATGATTAGTCACAAAAGTCCATTCGGCCATGGTGATGTCGACATACGGCTTTTTTTTTCAGATGGTGTATTTTCATTTCATTGAACCATCTTCAAGTATCACGCTGGGGTTCTTGGAAGGTCGGATCCCAATTTTCATCTGTACTTCCGTGCCTCATAGGCTAAAGCATAAGCCGAGGTGGCCGTTCCTTCCCACGGGCGTCACTTCACACGGCCGTGACGTTACGCAGTCATGTCGTAGGATGTATGGGTCCCGACGTCATGCGCGGGACCGCGGAAAAAAATTACAGGCCGCAAAACTCCGGAAAAATAACTAACAGAACCACAAAGGTCTAACTAACCGAGCACACACACGCGATTAACTAAAACGTACCCCGAGGGCACCTAAGCATTTCTTGTGAGAGGTGAATGCGAAATCAGTAATGTCCAATTGCTTAACGGACCTGCCAGAACTGCGGCCACGGCCACACCAACACCCCTGGCTCGATCGTGACTGCTGAACCATTCCGCGATGCATCGGGTTTAGTGCAAAGCTCAGAACGGCGCGTAACTACGCCGCCCAGTGTACTACAACCGGACGTAGCGTCAGCCGGTACACCTTTCGTGGTATGTGTTATCTCGTTGCAGCCACTTAGAGGTCTGGGAGCCGTGTCGCTATACAAATGCCGGACGCCGGCTTCCTCGCTCATTTTGCCATTTGATGCTTTCACACAGAAAAAAAGAAAATACAATAGAAAGAAGGAAATGCTGGATGGGTAAAAAATGGCACGGCAAGGAGGCTAAATAAAATCAGAACAAAAGTGAAAGCTAAATAAAAAATTCCGGGCCATCTCCACTAACGTGAAACCTAGGGAGGAGCGAATCATGCATTGTATAAGTGTATTCTTGGCGCCGCGGCGTTTTCGCCAACGGAGCTGAAACCGTTGGGGTGTAGAGTTATACAGCTTTTCTGTAAGTCTCGTGTGTTTGAAGCACGAATTGTTCTAGCGCGAGGCGTTGGGAAACGAGTGTCCCGATGTGTCCTTTTAGCAGGCGTTTTTGCCCAAGGAAATGAAATGTTCTAGCGCGAGGAGTCGGAAAACGAGTGTCCCGGTGTTTTAGTACCGTGACTGCATAAGACGACGACGGCAGGCGAAGCCGAAAGCCCGAGCCCCTAAGGGGCTTTGCCCCTAAATATACAACCACTCGCTGTACCAAGCGGCACGAAACAAAAGCAGTCGAAAGTAAAAAGAGGTTGTGTAACCGTATCAAAGAAAGCCCAGAAAAAGCATAACGTAAACAAAACATAAAGAAAAAGGGTGTACCACGCGCTGTCGTGAGCGGCGCCAGACCCAAAAAAAAAAAAAAACAGACGACTGCGTTCGTCCGGTTTGAACAAAGGACACGATGAACGCGTGTCTCTGCTGTACGGCGGCGGTGCTTGCATCGAAGCGCCCGAGCTTCAACCGCCTAAATCGGGTCAACTTTGCCTGGGCGTGTGAAAATAAACTGCGGCTAAAACAGTTCAACTATAAGTGCCCCGCAGCATACGAAAATCTCCCAATAGGAAATTTTGCCCAAGTTTTCCATAGCCTCAAGGCCGCGGTTAATTGCAGCGTTGTTCTTGAGCTGGCTGCTGTGTGAAACTTCGCGCAGTTCACGCAAATTCGGTGAACGTCATTCGCCCCGTCATAGCGCAGTTGGCGAAGCTGCTGAAATTCTTCTATTAAAATCAGCGTGCTACGTGGATCTCTAACAGGGCGATGTTGATTCGTGCCACAAACATTTGGTTTCGCTCAAGCAAATCCAAATATTATTAGATAATCAAAACCATGAATATGTAGAAATTATTTCATCTTCCAATGCGTGGAAGCATTTCACAGGCCTTTTAAAGGCGACCACCTTAAGTGGCTCGATGAGCGAAAAAAGCGGCATACGGCGTCCGTAACAGAAAAACGACGGCTACAGAGGGGCTGCATTGCAAGAGATGTTCTGTATTCCGAGGCGTCCCACCAAGGGAGCTTGAGCGAAAAAGTCGCAGTCTGGCATAGGCATCCCTAGTAGAAAGGAAAAAAAACAACTCATTAACCCTTCCACTCTCTGACTCGCCGTGGTTGCTCAGTGGCTAAGGCGTTGTGCTGCTGAGCACGAGAACGCGGGTTCGATTCCCGGCTACGGCGGCCGCTTTTGTTATGGCGCATTCGGCGCACCTTTCTTATGGCGATTTCGGCGCACCTTAATTAAAGATCCCCAGGTGGTCAAAAATACGCCGGAGACCTCCACAACGGCGCGCCTCATCGCCAGAGTTGCGCCGGCGCGTAGAACCCTACAATAAATCAAACTTTCCACTCTGTGAAGAACGACGACCGGCGAAGCGCGAGTGCATGAAAAAAAAACATGTTCGTTTGCAATTTGCGATTGTGCAAACATCCTGGTTAGTTATCTGAACGAAATTTTAAAGGAGGGGAGGTAGAGTTTTATTCTAGCGGACAAACAGGGGGCTGTTCGTTTCCCTCCGGTAAAAGCCCATGTATGGGCGGAAGATGGGAATTCCACGATATTTACAACTTCCCTGTGAACTACGTTATTATGAAAGTAGATAAAACACGGTGTATTGCTAGAATCGTTTCAGCCACTAACTGTCATATAATGTGCCTCGGATCTGCTTCGATAAAACAAGAGTTGCAGCTATTTTCTGTAACCATACTCCCTCCGTAAAGGGCCATGTGCTCACACCAGACCTGAATTAGGTAACGTTTACAACTTCACTGTGAGCTAATTATAACGATTAAATTAAACGCTGCGTAATGATAGAGTCGTCTGAGCGGTCAATTTCAGTACGATTTTTTTCAATGATAGCTAGGTTATATTAACTCTTTCGTTACCACGCCTATTCAAATCTCGATGATTTATATTGCCTATTTCGACATGTTGTAGTCATTTCTCGTGCACCGAATGCGGTCAGTGGTTAGTCTAGGCACTGCCCTTTTAGAATCAGTTTAAATTTTCCCGCTCCGGTGACATTGAGATTTTTGACGGCGTTTTTTGCGAGCTCAGGTGCGTGTGTTTTTGAGGAAGGGGGCGTGGCTGCTCAGAAAAAAGCATGCAGATCGTCGCTAGGCTGCATTACCATAATATTTTTTTTGTCAAAAGGCTCCCGGCAAGTCAAATACCAAATAATGCGGTCAGCTTTGTATTCCGACGGCGTTGAGAGGTGATAATTACTTGAAAATGGCCCCAGCTATTCACTAATGATCTTTGGTTCGGACAAAGGGCAGCTTTATTCTCCCAAAGCTTATTTCTGATGGTCCCCCGCATGTCTAGCAAGTGTGCCTGCCATTTTCAACCAGTTTCCAGAAGTTTCGGTTTCGTTTTTGCATTGCGAAATTCATATTTGGCGCTACTACGTAGTTACCCAACTACAAGCTCATTTGCCATGACGCATCCGTTGCCCGCTACTGCTCCTCAAACAAGCATGCTGCTCACGCTTCCACTTTATCTACGCCTTGCTTCTGCGATAAGAGATTCCGCTGAAAGTCAAACGATAACACCAAGTCGTCGGGTGTCAGTTCAGACGAAGAGAACGCTTCCAATCGGCCTTGAACATATAGCATTCGCGAAAAACTGGAGACGAAACTTTTTTCGTGTCGATGCGACGCGTAGACGGACGGACATGGACCACTCACAGAGGGTAGCTATGTACAGCTTCGCTGTAGAAACGGCTCCTTTACGAGAAGTTTCACAGCGTGAGCCTAAGCTCTCCAGAAGCGAGAGGTGACACAAACAGTTTGTACATGATGATGATGATGGTGGTGGTGGTGATCATGAAGTGGATGATGATGACGACGACGACGATGCTGATGATTTTACGATGACGATACTGCAGAGAGTATCCCAAACGCTATATGAAGACCGTGGGAGGGTGGTATATGGAGTAAGCAGATATATCCACGCAGGAATAGCATAGGGATTCTTTTTCGCTTGTTCAACGGTTTGCTTTGATGACTCCAGTATACGTAAGTACACGGGCGAAAGAACACACTGACTTACGCTCCCTTTATACAGTGTCGCAGCCGGCTTCGGCCAACTGAGCAACAATCGGTGTTGGGTCACTCGCGTCCGCCCCGTTTCGAAGCGGGCTTCTATTGAGGCCCAGTCAATAGCGCGACTAACACCACCGGCTCCTGCTTCTGATATATACCGCACCGGCGACCGAGGTCAACAACCAGCTTTTCCTAAGGGGCCGAACTACACTGCGGGTATCGCGAGGTGGGGAGGAAGGAAGAATCGGAGCGCGTCGGCTAATGATGCGAACGTGTCAAAATGGCTAGCGCCGTCGCCTTTCGAGGCTAGAGTGCTCCTTCCCATTCAGCCCAGATGGTGCCAGCCGAACCAACTCGATAGGCATTACGAACCGCATGTCCTTACAGGAATCGGGGACCGGACAGCTGTCAGGTGAAACCACAACCCATAAATTTGCTGTTTTCCTTACCAAGCTCTGTTCCAGAATAAGCGTAACGCGGCAGTAGAACGTTCTTAAGCGATCTTTTAAAGGCCAGCAACCCCTTTCTATTGAAATCGGCGGGATATTAGTGACCCACAGAGCTAAATATGTTCCATCGCTGCTGTTAGCAACGCGTTCATAAGTGATGTTTTCACAGGGCGTGTTACATGAACCAAAATCACCTACACTCTTAAAAATACGTCAGAGTTTGCTTTACCTCAGTCACCAATGATCGAGGCCGGAAGCTTGCACTGTAAGACATTTACGAACCACCGCCCCGCGATATGACTAAAAAAAAGATCTGTGTAATTAATGACCTGTCACGATAAAAAAGATTCCAGGATGCCACAGTGCAGCAGATACTTTCGAGGCAGATCTTTTGTTAGCCCTCGCTATTCGTCGAATTTTTCCTCCTCGTATATACCGACTGGCCATTCAGGGGGCTTGGAGAGAAGCAGACTCGCGAATTGCTTTAAGAGTGTACTGCAGCCGAATGCAGGATCAAACTTAATGACTTCGTCATCCAACGGGCAAATAAAATGTCTTTCTACTATTACGCACCTTATCATCGGTTAGTACTTTGTTTCGAACTTTGCTACCCCGTGCTAAAAGCATTTCTGGCCTGTACAAAATCACTCAGTGCACAAACTCGTGCCACGACTTTTTCTCGAGGAATTCGAATGTGGATCATTTGCGTTTTTTAATGCAAACCAAGTCGAAAAGCGGTAAAAGGTGGTGCGTACAAGCGTTCCTTTTCTTGTGTCAGCAATGTCCTAGGTTTGGCTAGATTGTGTCGTAGTGACCCACAAGCTGTTTAGCCCGAAATTGACCCATCATTTGGCCTTATATACGTGCGCTGATATGAGAAAACCGACAACTTAGATTGCCACGTTATACACCGGGGTAAAAAGCCCAGGAAGCAGCCTAAGTGTGACGACTATGTACTACAGCCTAGATACCATGGTGTGCGGGCGACTCTGGTTCTAATGGTTATAAACTGGCTTACATAGTCTTGTAATCACGTTATGTGCAGACGAAAGTCTTGTAATCACGTTACTGGAAGATGTCGGTAGCCAGCTAAAAGCTTCAATTATTACCTCACAACTAAAAGCACGAAGAACGTGCATGCCAAACTAAGCAAATTACAGTAGACTCTCGATAAACGGAACTTCAAGGGGCCGGAAAAATTAGTTCCGTTTAACAGGAGTTTCGTTTACTGAGAGAGATGTTCTAAGGTGCAAATTTATGTGCGTACGCACTTCTAAGAGCATTTCATGAAACTCTAACCACTAGAAAGTGACTGTAGCTGATAGTTTTTAGAAAGTAAGAAAACTACAAGAAGTGTAGGCACAGCATTCACAAAGTTGATTTGGGAACAATGAGTCGCTGTGCACTACAAAATGCGTCAATTATTTTTGTTTGAGTCCTTGCAACTGCATCTTCACGGAGGCTAGAGGCCTCAACATCGCGAGTGCTTACGAGCCACCGAATTTAGAAGACGGCAACGTGGTAATGAAGGACGAATAGCACAACGAGGGCAGGGACGAGGCGACAGGAGGTGAGCCCTGCAGCCTCGGCGTCTAGAATCCAGACCGAACGACTGGAATAAGAACTGCGATGTTGCATTCGTTGCGCTAACACGGCTAGCCACTTACGAGACGAGGCTTACGAGGCCAACAAGGCTAAAAAAGCATGGAGGAAGAAAAAAAACAAGAACGAAACAGCCGGAACCGTAAAAAACTGATTATCATGCCAGTGGATTTAACAAGAAGGTCCATTTCATGTTCCGTTTACACGGTGAAGCGGAAATTTTAGTTCCGATTACCGATAGTTTTTTTACGTTATCTGAATACAAAAGCAACCAAATTCCAGGCAACTGTTCACTTTAAGCGGCAATTCCGTTTATCAAGATTCTACTGTATATATATATATATATATATATATATATATATATATAGGGCTAGCAAACTTGATCGGAACGAACTATTAAACCCAACCAGGCCGCCCCTCGCCCAACCAACTACTAATCTGATTCTAAGTTATTCAGCGTCAGCCCCAAAAGTTACTTCGATTCTTGAAAAAACACCATAATATTCTCATGCAAAGCCAGAAACTTCAACGCGTTTTTCCACATCCGCCCCGCGTAGTCTATCGGATTTCCACGAACCTACGAGATTCACTCACTTCATCTAAAACCACTCGCCCATCTTACATCGGCTGTCTGCCCTGCCAAAAACCGCGATGCCAAATTTGCCATCATATGACGACCACCACCACAGCCACTAGTACCGCTTCAAATTTTAAGTTTAATATCAAAGGACATTTCACTTGTGACAGAGAAAATGCTATTTATCTGCTAGAATGCGCGCAATGCCGACTTCAGTACATTGGCCAGACCGCCAACTCTTTCAGACTACGTTTCAACAGTCATAGGTCACACATTAGGACCCTTCCCATTCTGCCGTTATCCTAACATATAAACGCAGCTGGCCATACATTTGATAAAATTAAAGTGACAATTCTTGAATCCGGTTTCCGTTCACACAATGATAGAGAAGTCAGAGAATCCTATCTTATTCACAAATTCAAATCCATGACATCAGGCTTAAACGAAAACATCGGCGAACTGACCTTTTTGGCGCACTCATAGTCGTCTGTGTGAAGTTTCGTATCTTGATTATACATCTTTGTGTACGGGCATTCGTGTATGATAATGCGCGCGTGCTCGCAGTTTCACTTGTATAGTTTTAATGTTTTTACTCCATTATCAGTATCTTGGGCCCCATCTTATATTGTTTAACAGTGACGCATTGGTCGAATGTCGCGGTTGCTCTTTTTCCACTTTCACTGTAATTGAATGCTGGTTTTGTTGTACTGCACCCTCTCTTCCATTTTTCTGTTTTTGCTTTGTTCGCTACAGCCATGAATGACATGTCACTGTGAAAACCAGTTATGTTTTGATATTGCATCGCACATCGTTTTTAAAGATTTATTAGTTGTTCTGGCGTACCTCGCAGCACGTGTAATCCTCTTTCCTGTGATTGCCCCTGGAAGTCTTATAAGCTTATGCTCGTGCGCTTTGGTTTTATTCTGACGAAGGCCTGTCCCAGGCCGAAACGTCAATAAAGTTTGTTACCCGTTCGTCGGTTCGCTCTACGGTATATATATATATATATATATATATATATATATATATATATATATATATATATATATATATATATATATATATATATATATATATATATATATAGTATAGCGAATGAGAAATGAAATAAGACAGAAAATAAGGGTTGGCAGTAAAGAAAACCTCGGAAAACAAAAGGGAGGTTGTGGCGGGTCATAGAAACAGATGAAGAATTTTTGAGTGAGAAAGTGGTGAAAAAATGCCCGCCGGGTGGGATCCGAACCCACGACCTCCAGAATACCGGTCTGGTTCAATAACCACTACGCTACCGGCGGGGCGGTTTCCCCACCACTTTCTCGGGTATTTATGTTAAAGTATTTTTTTTTCCTGCACTTGGGGGTGGTAGGCAGCGCAACTCGGACTACTCGGGGTGAAGGGGACCTTCTTTTTAACCCCCGGGCCATGACTCGAGTGTCTACGACATGTCGAGAGTGGTCGACCAGCGTTGAACCCTCTTAAGCTCTCCTTTGGGACCAAGACTGCCAGAACAGAGGCCCTCGCTAAGCATGTAACGAATGAGAAAATGGGAAATGAGCGGCTCGGTGAAGTAAGACAGAAAATAAGAGTTGGCAGTCAAGAAAACCTCGGAAAGCAAAGGGGAGGTTGTGATGGGTCTTAGAAACAGATGAAGACTGTTTGGAGTCAGAAAGAAACAGATGAAGAATTTTTTGAGTCAGAAAGAAAGTTTCTTTCTGACTCAAAAAATTCTTCATCTGTTGCTATGACCCACCACAACCACCCTTTGCTTTCCGAGGTTTTCTTGACTTCCAACCCTTATTATATATATATAAATAATAAAATAAATAAATAAACACACATATATATATATATATATATATATATATATATATATATATATATATATATATATATATATATATATATATATATATATATATATATATATGTATATATATATATATATATATATATATATATATATATATATATATATATATATATATATATATATATATATATATATATATATATATATATATATATATATATATATGTGTGTGTTTATTTATTTATTTTATTATTTATATATATAGATATATATATAAATACTTGTTAGATAAGTAAGAGCTTAGGTAATTCACCTTGGAGTGAGTTGTACACAATTAGGTTCTAGTGACTGCTTTCAATGCATGGGCACCTCCCGGAGGCATGTATTTATAGGAAACGGCTGGAACATGTGCTTTATTCGAACTATTCAGAAACAAATTGTACCAATGTGGTGTGCTCAAAGGACTACTTTCTCAGGGGAAGTAATATGTCGTAGGTGTAAAGAATACCCATCAGTCACAGTTTTATAATAAGTAATATAGGCTCCTACGGAAGGCGTTCGGTTGCATGAATTCACAACAGATGGCTACTGGTATGCTACGTGGGAAAATTGACGTGAATTACACTTCGAGAAGAGTGTAAATTAAAAAAAATTTAGCTTGCCTGTTTATGCGCATTTATGGGACAAAATCCTCAAATCGGGTTTTGGGAAACTTCATTGGCCTCGTGTATGAGGAAAAATGGACTGAATACGTTGACGGGGTGATGAGTTATTCAGAAATCCGTTAAAACTGGCAATTTAGGGCGAATCTTGATTCTCCTTAATAAATGGATGTTACGGTAAAATCTTATAAAACAGATTTTGAGCATTTCTGTTGGTTACCTAAATAAATAAAAACTTGTTTGATATCTCAAAGGGCCTGCGATAAAAAGAAATTTGTGGAACAGTCTTTTATCGCTTTTCACTCTCTCAGGGGTGTACTTTTTGACAATTTCAGCAATATTGAGCTGGTTCATCATAATAAGAATGTTCTCATCAAAACTGACGTTCTGCAATCGGAAGTTCGGCTTAGCGTTCACAGGAAATGTTAACCTTGCTGGCACGGTATAGGTGCAAATTAAAAAAAATCCGTTCCGCCCTTTCAGCGGCATCAAGGGTGGAATATTTAAAATTGGTTTTGCGCATTTGTATGAGTTACATTAATTGGCGAGAACCGATTAGCCAAAACGCAAGGTTATTCTTTCTGCCCAGGCTACACTGAACGAGGCTGTGAGGATTGCTAAATGTCGATACTTTCAGGATACTCTACCCAACTTTATTACGTCTGCCCCACAAAAATTTTGCAACTTTTTGAGCAAAAAGGCCAATATTGTTGAGCAAATACGACGCGAAGGAGCAACTATTGTAGACAAGAAAACGATAGCCAATCATTGCAATTTGTACTTTCTTTCAATTTGAACTTTTAATTTGTTCATTTTTACGGCTTTCCCGCCTCTAACGAGCCAGTACAACGAGTTTGTCGAAGTAATGACGACGTTCCAGATATTATATCTTTACCCAGCATCGTTTCGTTGCTCCTGAATTTGAAAATTAAAAGTTGCACCGGTCCCGATCACATTCCCAACACTTTTTACGACTGTATGCCGAGATGCTATCGCAATTTCTGATAATCATTTACCGCGCTTTCATCCGTTCTGGCCGCTTGCCTCGTGATTGCAAAGTGGGACGCATTGCTCCGGTGCACAAAAAGGGGGACAAAGATTTGGTGCCAAACTGTCTTCCCATTTCTATCACGTCTTCATCTTGCAAAGTACTTCAGTACATTATAGCTAAATTTGTTATAACGTTCCTTAATGAAAATAACATACTTCCGTATGTTCAACATCGTTTCAGAAAAGATTTTCCCAGAGAAACGCAGTTATTTTCTGTTGTATATAGCTTTTTACAATTTTTAGATAATGGCAGGTCAAGCTGATGTCCTCTTTTTAAATTTCACCAAGGAATTTGATATTGTTCCTCATAATAAGCTTATTCAAAAACTTGAATCAACAGGCCTTCCGGAATTTATAATTTCCTGGATTTCTTCCTGCTTGTCCGACCGCGTTCAGTTTGTAAGCATTGCCGGTAATTGTTTTGATCCGCTTCTTATAACTTCTGGGGTTCCCCAAGGGAGTGTTCCTCGGCCCTTATTATTTTTAATTTTTATTAATGACATTGTTAATAGGGGTTCCGCACCGGTTCAGATCAGACTGTTTGCTGATGATTGTGTGTTGTCTAACGAAATCATTTCCCATGATGGCCAGGTATCGCTAAACACTAACCTCCATAACATCTTTGCATGGTGCGAGCAATGGAAGATGAAGTTAAGCACATACAAAACCGTCTTTATGCGAGCAAGTAAAAAAGCTATTTTAACATTCACATATAAATCTGGTACCCAGGGGCTAGCTGAGGTTGTTGAGTATAAGCACCTCGGTGTCACTTTAACGCACAACCTCAGCTGGAATAAACACATTTGTAGTGTTTGCGCGTCCTCTTTTCGTAAACGTGGTTTTTTGAGACACCAACTGAAGCGTGCTCCTGCTACTGTTAAAAAAACTTGCTCATTTGATTGCTATAGATACGGCCCACGTTGGAATATTCATGAGTCATCTGGGACCCATACACACAAAAAAATATCGAGGCTCTTGAACTAGTCCAACGCAAAGCAGTCTGGTTTAGTTACTCCAAGTATAAAAAAATTGAGTCCCCTACAAACCTTATGACAGAAAACAGTATTCCCACACTTGAAAAACGTCGTAAAATTCACAGGCTCAAATCTCTTTTTCTTTTGAATAACAACAAGCTGTCAGGAAACCATGATTTGTATCTAAAAGTGCTTACGGCAAGACAAACACGGCATCGGCAGACTCATTCATTAACACCGAATTTCTCCAGAACAAACATTTTTTAAATAGTTCTACTTTGTTCGAACCATAAACGACTGGAACTACCTTCTTCAGTCGTTAACCGGCTCTGTAGAATCTATTCATCGTATGGAACCGTGACCCATGTCTTGTACGTCTTGTACTTATGTTTTTTTGTTCTTGCTGATGTACATCTGCGTGTAGTGTTACATTCTTGCCCCTCCTGCTGGGGTGCTTAAATGGGCCCGCAGTGTTCTGTAAATAAATAAATAAATAAATAAATAAATAAATAAATAAATAAAATATTTCTGGGAAGATCTTTAAGAACACCCATTTTGTTCAGAACTCCAGAATCACCCGAGTTTTGTTAGATAGGCCGAAACCGTGAAATTTTTAGATATTCTTAAGGGATACACATATCAACAAAAAGCACTTCGTTATGTGAACGGTTGAGAGAGATAATCCCGAATTTACGAGAAGACAATTTCCTCGTTAATTTTGGAAAATACTGCCACGGCTGCCACTCGGCAACCGTTTTCTGAGAAAGGATTCGTTTGTCGAGCCACATTAGACGGATCACGGGCAACTCTCCCAATACCCAGTTTGCCGCCACCGTTACCTTAAAAGGGGCTAGGGGCAACACGTGTGGTGGTCAGCGGACTTCGCCCCCTTCTGTGATCGTGTGCTTGAGTCAGCTTACTGGCGCATCTAGAACAGACCTGGTTGGTGCGCCAGCGTTTGCGCGGCGGGACCACGTCGAGGTCCAGACACCCTCGATTGACACTCATACCTCGTAGTAGCTCGACTACAGCGGTACGCCAGCTTCCCCAGTGTATGGATTGACAGAGGGACGCAAAAGAGTGTCATATGCAGCACCATTGACAACCCGGCATCGGCCCCAGCTGGATTACAGGGCCCCGCAATAAGCCCCGGCCCGTGGGACACTTATGGCAACTCGTGGCTCCGTTCACGCTGGGTTACAGGGGCGCGCGACCAACCCTCCGCCCGTAGGCAATGCCACAAGAGAGTCACAGAGTCATAGAGGCATGCGACAAGAGAATAGTCATTCTGGTTGATAAAGGAACACAGTTATGGGGAGGTTGTGGTTCAATTCCCGCTTCGGATCATGACGATTTTTTACCGACTTTGATTTCTGTATTCCTGTATCCACAAAAATGACAAATACCTCATTCGGCGCCCTAAAGCACCCTCAAGTAGCCGAATAGCACTGGGAAGCAAGACTACATCTTTGATGTTTACCCTTACGGAATCCCTCGTCCCATATATTTCTGTTCTGCAAAATGCGTTACGAGGATTCCACCTCCAGTAGTCCGGAGATGCCATTGGACTACCCCGACGTCCGAGGACGTTCTACGTGGCAAGCAGCTGGGAAAACGAAAGACGCCCTGCGACTCCCGCTGTTGTCGAGGGCTGGCACTAGTTGACTGGTCTGTGAACCTCTAAATATGAACCCCCGCTCAAGACGAGAGAAAATTCGCAGCCGGGATAGCTCAGTTGGGAGAGCACCGCACGGGTTATGGGGAGGTCGAGGGTTCGGTTCCGCCTCCGATCACGGCGATTTTTTCCGGACCTATTTCCGTACTCTTGTATCACGCCAAATCACAATTACCTGATTCGGCACCCTAAAGCACCTTCAACTAGCCGAATAGCCCTGGCAATCAGGACTGCATGCTTGTGCTTGATGTGTGTTCTTACGGAATCCCTCGTCCCATATATACCTGTTCTGCTATATATATATATATATATATATATATATATATATATATATATTTTGGAGGTCGTGGGTTCGGATCCCACCCGGCGGGCATTTTTTCACCACTTTCTTTCTGACTAGAAAAATGCTTCATCAGTTTCTATGACCTACCGCATTCTCCCCTTTGCTTTCCGAGGTTTTCTTGACTGCCAAACCTTAGTCTGTCTTAATTCACCGAGCCCCTCATTTCCAATTTCTGATTCGCTATATATATATATATATATATATATATATATATATATATATATAAGAGAAGAAAAACTTCGAACAAGGTAAAAGCACGATTGTGGCCTACGTTTCAGCAAAGAGAACTTGCTTTCCTCAGGGCCCTGAGGAAAGCAAGTTCTCTTTGCTGAACGTAGGCCACAATCTTCAAAGTTCTACTACTCCCTATATATATATATATATATATATATATATATATATATATATATATATATATATATATATATATATATATATATATATATATATATATATATATATATATATATATATATGCGTGTGTGTGTGTGTATAACACTTCGAAATTGGTACTGCTTTACTGCTTTCAATGTTACGGACTGGTGATCGTACACTCGAATGTGGAAGCAGCTGCTGTTACCGATAATATTCCTGATACTCCAAATCGTCATTTTTGTTTTTGTGTTCTGTGCGAGTTTAAACGATACAAAAACATTGCTTGAATCAAATTCAGTTCAATCTGCAGGGTGAATGAGCTTAGGGTCCTCCTCGACCCTCCACTGTGAGTTTTCATGAAGAAGACGAAGTGCAATTATGTATACCTCATGGACAGGACCAAGCTTTCCGCTATTATCGGCACAATTTATGGTGCAGGTATATGCACTCTATCAGCGTGCAAATGGAAGAGCGAACGCGCAGATTAGAACGCACCACTCGCCCCATCGCCCTAGGCTATCCGCCGGAACCACAGAAGTACGGGTGTTTGCTGTCGTTCCGATCTACCCAGGAGACAATAAAATTAGGCGAGTGGAATGGGGGCACGACTAGCGATGAAAACGGTCGATTCAGGCGTCTAAGGATATTATCTAGTAACCGTAGAAGGAAGGCGGAGAAAAGAGCGAAGGAAGAAGCAAAAAGGAAGGGCGCAAATACAGAAAAGAAGAATGTGAAGAAAAGAAGCAAGAAAGAGTCACGTGCAGAAAAAAGGAAGCACGAGTACATTGCATTCAAAGAAGAGAGTTGTCAGAAAGAAGCGAGGAAGGAATTTAAAAAATAATGATAAGCACGAGCAAGGAAGCCGGAATTCAGCGCGAAATAAGGAAAGGTTGAAGGAATAAAAATGCGAAATGAAGAAAGGTAAAAAATCAAATAAAGGAAGGAAGATATAAAATAAGATGAGACAGAAGGAACGCAGGAGGGCCAAACGGAAAGAGGAAACAACGCATAGAAGACGGAACGCATGGTATAAAGCCCGGGAAAAGGAAAATAATTACAGAAGGTAAAACGGAAAATAGGGGATGAGTCAAGGTGAAGAAAAGGGAACACTCAAATAAATGCAATAAAGACGAGTCCGGATAAAATACAAAATAGCAAATAAACAAAGTTATGAAGAGGGTAATCGAAAGATGAAGAGGAAGAGAAGTCTTCGAAGTGCCATTGTGCGTACTAAGAGTAAGTTAGCGCAACAAGCTTTGCTGGGTTATAGTTAATTCGGAAAAAGGGGAGGGGGGAAGCGAGAGGGGGCTGACATACCATAATTGTGCTTGGAATATTCCCATTGAAAGTTGTGTCCTCGTTTTTACCCAAACCCCGTGCGGCCGCCGGAGCAGAGGCTGAAGCGGGTCCACCCCGTAATTCGCTTTAAAACTGCGATTTCAAACTTGCTGCGGTACTTGGTGCGAGGAAACTCGGCGCAGCTTTCGCCTACTCCGACTCACCGCGGTATGAACTGGCGACATCCTGCCCGATGCTCTGACCCACTCGTACATTTCAACTCAGCGACTTTCCTTCCATTATCAGTAAAGAAGGGCGCGCATATAATACTATGTCGATATTGCAGCTTGCTTTTCTCATTCTTAACAGCTAAAGTGAGCATTTACTGATTTTCGCTTGTGCAGCGGCCTCTAATCGAGCACACATGGTTAACTGATCAAGAATGGACTCCATTGTTTTGGGCTAACAAGTGCAAGCGAAATGTCGTTGTCACACTGAGCCCGTTACATACGGTGTCCGGCCTAACTGGGGCCAAGATATTTAAAAATAGTCTAGGTGATCTAGTGAAATTCAGCCAACTTCATAATGAAAATCATCACGAGCAGTCAATCCAGCTAGTATTTTACTAAAGATTACTTAAATCCTCAATTTTAATTAGACAACTTCTCATTATTTTGTTGATCGGCTGGGCTGTCGATTGGTAAGTCGTGGAGCGCCTCGACAAAACTTAAATACGGCCTTTTTGTTCCCAATATGATTTGCGTGCTGTGTTCATAAATGACGTGAGCTTTCGTAGGGGATCGAGCGAGACGTCTAATTTAAAAATGGTTAAATCCCTTCATCACCCTCTCCTTAGCGGAAATAGTTTAACGCTGGCTAACCTGCAAGTCCTTTCTCTGGTTGACCTTCCTTTTTTATCTGTGTTTGTTTGGCAATTGTTATTGTTAGAACACCAAAAAAGAAGGAAGGAAGAAATCTGTGAAGTAATGCTAGAAGGGAGATATGAATGAATGATCGTAGATTGGAGGGAAGAAAGCACGGAGGAAGAGAGGAACTACAAACGAAAAGTATACAGCAAAGACAGAAGAAATGCACGAAGGAAAGGCACAAATGACGGAAAATATATTTGTTTCTTTTTCTACAATGTATGCCTGGACTTTCTTTTTCTGAGCTCTTTCTAAGCCTTCAGAACGGCAGGGGCGGCATGTAGTGGTATGGAATATTAATCATTGCGAAAGCACATCGGCTTCCTGAGGCTGAAAGCGCAGTGGTGTAAGCAGTAGAGTTTAGAATGACATGCATTCTGTTCTAAATGAAGAGGAAGTAAGGAAAGCGAAGAAACGGGCACACAGAAAAATCGTAGCAGCAAAGAAGTCTTCGATAAGCGTCGCCACGGGAAGGAATACTGCTGCTTTACTCAAAATATACTTAAGTCTTGTATGTCTTTCTAAATTGTATTATGAACGCTGACCTGCAATTTTTCGGGTGGTTTTATTGTTTGTTTGTTTTTTTGCGCGGGACCTTTATTGTCAGCTTCATCTTAAAGCCCCCTTCCTTCAAATGAAGCTGTCAAGGCTCATAAAAACCGCCCTGCCCCTTCGTGAAGCATCGCTGAGGGGTGCCACACGGGCTGCGTGAGCAGTAATTGTTTTTCGGCCTGACGCGCCATGGCCGAAGCCGAGCTCATGAATGCGAAGCGGTGTCCCAGGGGCGACCTCAAAACAAGTTTTTCCTCTTGTTTGTGCGCGTGGCAGGGAGTTCGTTTGTCTCGGGGTCTGCATTTCCGAATCAAATCAAGGGACCCGCACGCAACCCAAGTGCTCATCAGACCCTGGCATCCAGCGGCGTGTCGTTTCCTTAACCAGCGAAGATGGCGGGAAGACAGTTTCGGGAAATTTAATGGCGTCGGACTTAGAATTCAATGGATGAAATGAGAATACTTGCAACAATACTGTGGAAGGAACAACTAAACGCGGCGTGTTTTGTTCAGATGCCTACAGAGACTCGCACGAGAACGGAGGAATATTGTTTTTTTTTTCTTTTTCTTATTGATGTGGCCTTTAACACGGAGGCACGCAGGAAGTGGGTTTTACGTCGTATGTCAGGAAAACGCATGTGTAAGTACGGGAGCACCGTCGTGGGAGTTATTACCAACAACTTTCCGCTGTGCTTTCGAAATTACCGTGACATTTTTCAAGCAGGATTTACGCCAGCGCATATAGAGATGAACACGCAATAGAAAAGGGAAATAGGCTTGATTCAATACTTTCCAAGTATATTGGAATCGTTATAAGTGTAAATCCCAGTCGTTCGCTCAGGACCATGTCCTCAATAGCTCACTGAACAAATTGAATGAAAATTGTTCGTTCTACCCGATGTCCTCGTTACCATTGTCACAAAAAGGATCGATGCGCGAACAGCACAACAATTCCCTGTTGTCTTCGAAGATCCGGGTGAGGGCAGCCGTGAACGACACAAAAGATACAATACATTTTATGTAAAAAGCACCGGAGCAGAGGACGGCTCGAAGGTTCCCCAGTCGACAAACATTGCCTCAAACATCCGCCTTAGTAGACGTGGTGTTGAAGTACTCCAAACATGTCTCATTCGTAGTTGTTTGTTCGCAGCCTTTGCATGGAAAATAGCGTCTGGGTGTGCGCACGTCGTAAGACACGGGTTTGCGTCTTGTGGCACATTTTTGTTCCGCCCGTCATTGTTCCTTGTTGACTGTATACGGGTTTACGCGTTCGCTGAAGCATGTAGGACGGCCTGGAAGGGCGCTCCTTTCCTGTGGGTCGTTGTACCGAGCCCGTGCGCCTGTGAGCTCCCACGTCCTGTTGTAGGCAAAAAGGGGCAGCAGCCCAGTTTCCGTCGTGTCCTTGCCTGGAGGGCCCGGAGGAGAGCCGCTGCGCTCAGAAACCTTCAACCGGAAAATTTCGGCACGACGGGAAATAGGGACGTGTGGCGTACGCGTTCCTCGGCTGTAATCTTTGTTTCAACGTGCACACATGAGCTATAGGACCCAGAGGTATTGAAACTAAAATAGTTGTATCAAATACGGCACCGAGGTAGTTTTATAGCAGGTAATTTGTGTAGACCGGTAGAAACTTTCCTTGGGCTCGTCTAGTGCACTTTGTCTACTCAGTTTGTAAATTATAAAATTTGACGAACGATTTTCCTTTTATTAAATGCCGAAGGAAGGGGTCGATTTTTGATAGCCTATCTTCGCTATAAAAGGGATATCATCTTTGAGGATTACCAAAGCTGTGAAGTGATATACTATTATATAAGCACCTTCCTCATGCATAACGTACGAGGGAATGGTCCTTACAGCAGAGACTTACAGGCCTACTTGGGAGGCAGGGAAAACACGACCTGCCACGAAAGTGCTACTCGTTAACGGAAAAAAAATGCTTCGCAAATTTCACAAAAATATATTCTCAGACACCGGGTTAATAGAAGCGCAATAGAACTCATGGGATTGGGAATAGGCTTCAAACGTTCAGAAGAGCACAAACCTGGGGGGAGGGGGGGGGATGCCCACCTGACTCGCAATATCCCGTTCCAAGACAGGTAAAAGCAAGGCACGTCAGATGCGTTGCAGAAAGTTAAACGTGTTGATATACCGCGCCTCAACCCCAAATCTACCTAGACTATACTAAACCACCCTTGTTTACGAAATGAAGCCGCAGAACTGAGTCAGAATAATATTTTAGAGCGAAAAAAAATCATAGGTCTTGCAAAAGTATCGGCAGTTCTAGGGCTCGAACCCTCGTCGTTCGTTCGCTAGCGCTACCCCTAGGCTACTAGGCTACCCTTCTAGGTTACTAGGCTAGCCCTTTCAGTAGCCTAGGCTACTCCTAGGTTACTGAGGCAGAACAATGGGGGTGCTTTTAGCAGCTGCTCAAAAGAATAGAAAAAGTGTTCGAAGCAAACCAGTAGATGGCGCTGGGCCCGTGAAGGAAATGGCGGGCTTGGGCCCACAAGAGAACGTAATCTCACACCGAATTGAAGGCTTTCTCGAAGGCTTTTTGTTTGCGCTCCTAACGCCTGTGCAATGTTGAATAACCTGACTGACCCCGACTGCCGTTAATAAAAATGGTAGCATTATACTCTTGCAGACTTGATTAATCTTGATGCCAAAACTATATCGGGGAGAACTTCATCTTTTTATTGTCAGCATGCAAAACATATCGCCTTTGTTAACATCGTCAGTGCTCCGTTGCTGTCGCCCCTCATTATTAGGTTATGATAACAGGAATCAGGCGATTACCCATAATGTTTAGGAAAAAGAAGCCAAAAAACCCGAGGACACAGTCAAAGAAAAGGCAACACACTCGCGGGACTAACAACTGAACGTATAATTGAAGAATGATACAACCTACAATCAAGTGGCCACCACGCATGCGCAAAGTGCTGAGCACACATAGGCACACGCATTATGCATTGCAACCACGCTACTCAGCCTTGTAGGAACGCAATATCTCTCCCTCAAGGCAATGGACGGTGCACTAACACTATTTCCTTCTTCTTGTTGTCTGATATATAACGCTTCAAGTATCTCTCTCTCCCCTTAAGTTCTACTTTTGCCCAGAATAGTTACAACTGTGGTTGCGAAGATGACAGGCAAGGTTACCAGCTCCTTGAGAGTCGGTCAATGCGCAGTGTTCGTGTAACCGGTCATTTATACATCGGACTGTTTGGCCGATATATACTTTGCCACACGTCAACAGAATTCTGTAGATCACATGCGCCACACAGTTTGTGTACTCGATCAGGTGTTTTGTTTTATAAGGCATTTTCTTTTTTCCGGCATTTTTTTTTCTATGCACAAGCATAGCCCAGATGCCTACACGGAACGGGAAACACGACCTGTACGCCATGCCTCCCGCAGTTTTCCTAATATTGTGCGAAACTTTATGAAAGCACGGAATTACTCCAACTTTTTTTTTCTTTGTTTTGGTGGCATCCTAGAACATTTTGGCTTTATTTTTTGTCTTTACAAGTACGCACTCAGCAACAGCTTTTAGCACTAATGCCGGAAAGCCTGCAGCAGTCAACCTCTGAATCTGAAGGCTGAGCTTTCCTGAATGACATGACTGCAGCTTTTCTGTAGCGTATTCTTAAAATATGGTGTGGCTACGCTTCCTTTTACTAACTTGGAGTGGCTAAATTCAAACGGCAGTAGAATCTTCTTAGTCCAAGGGGAGTATATCCAGCAGAGATGGCTGTCGTCTTTAGGATTTTAGAGTTAAACATAAAAACTTAATGCTGGGCTTCTGAGGTAGTTCGAAACTAAAATTCAAGGCATCAGAACACGAATTAGGATGTGTTCAATTCACTTCGACCGCATGTTGCAAGCTATCAGACCTAAAAACCGTTAACATGATCAAAAAATCGTCGAGATAACAAAAATCACGCAGCACTCTGTCATCATTAGCGGTGGCTCCCTGCAGGTTTTGGTCAAACTGACAAAAATATCTTACATAGCACAGGGGACACAGCGGAACCAATGCAGATTTCTTCCTTCTGGAATGTTCATTGGAGTGGCGGCCTCGAAATTCAACAATTCTCGAGTACAAACACAAGGAAATCAACTCAAGGAAAGCTTCAGCGCTGACACCACATTCATTCTGAATTCTGACCACTACCCGTTCATCAATCACCTCCCGAATGGCAAAAAACAGTTCATTTAGAGGACCGAATAATACAAATATTCAATATCAATTGACGCGGCACTCGTTGCCCCTGGGAAGCCCTCTTGTAAAGCTGCAACCAGGTCCGTCGAGCTACGAGTTTCGTATGGGACGCTCGGCTCCAAAGAGTTGAGCTGGCGCTGTAGAAATTCCCCAAGTAGCTTCTGCCAAGAACCATCTTCAGTCACGATCGCTCTGAGCGGACAGTTTATTTTATGTGTCTTTACGCTGAAGAAGACATTTAGTTCTAATGCAACACTTTTCTTTACTGCTTTCGCCAGCTTTTCAAGGTTTAGCGGACTGAGCTTCTTTACAGCCGACGTTTTTGCCGCCTTTGGTAGTTGATAGCGAGTGTTGTCATTACTTTGACCGTGTGTTCGCGTTTTTTTGCTGTTTTTTTTTTCAAAACGTCAGGATGCACCAAGTGGCCCAGCCACACCAAGTGGCAAGCTACACCTCTCCCATAATGTGTTTTATTGAGCGACAGCAGGCGATTATTGTTCGTCAGTTTAAGGAATTGACCATGATTTATGTCATTCTGGTTAGATCTGAGAAGAAGAGTGGATATTGGGCTGAAGAATTTAATAATTGTCGTGTAACGTGGCATGACATCCGTCAGGGCTAAGCCACCTCCCAGCGTTTACCCTAGCCAAGCCTACCTTAAACGGTGGCAAGCGCGGTGCCTCTATTGTAACCCATTAACCGATGTTTATCTTTACAGCAACAGAAGTTTACTGCGAAACGTTGAAGTTTGTGTATGTTATCCAAAATAAAATATTGAATCCAAATAAATTTGGATGTACTTTCCAACAGGCCTTTCTTCGCAAATGAATTGAGAACACAATGTTTATGCATTTTGAATCGGTGGTAAGTTCTTTTATGTTTCGTTACATATTAGTGCAGACGTTTCTGCGAATCAGCAAAAACTGAACTCCCGATGACAAGTACCTCAGTTATTTACGTTTTGCGCGGAATACTTCTTACCCATTCGCCCGCACTAGAACTTCGACACCGATAAAAGTTAACCGGCGCCTAACAAGACTTCCATACGAGACTTCTTGAAAGCTTGAAATTGCGGAATAGCGTTTCAAATGGCTTCCCTGTGTGTTACCCCCGTCTTCCCTATCGCTTTTGTTGGGGCCATCTTTTCTTACCACGTCGGCACTTGTTTAGCCGCAGCCCTTGCGCTTGAAAAATAGCGACCGCGTGAAAAATCACCAGGATGAAGGGGATTAGGGCAGTCTTGGCGAGCGCGTTACTTTTGCATCTCCTCCCTGATGTGTTTCGTCTACGGGCGAAATGATCCCATCCACACACTCGGTTTTATAATGTAATAGAAGAAACCGAAATTTTATTTATAATGACGGGCTCTAAAAAAAGCAAAGCAGACTTGGTAACGGAGGGAACCGGTAAGACTCAGAAAAAGAAAGACTCTTAATGGCATGGGTCTCAAACCTGATGAACGGAACTGAAAATTCTTTATAAGCATGCGAGACAATGGTATGCAAGCAACGAAATAGAGCAAGCAGAAAAAAACTTACAAAGCAGTTGAACAAAAGCAACTTTATTATTGACCAAAGGCAGTCACGTTCAAACAGAAAATATTTCCTTGCGCGCTTTCGCGAGCTATTCTTTTTTTCAGTACCTTTGAAAAGGCAGGGTGAAATACCTGATGATCATGGTTAGGAAATTTGTTCCGCTGATTTGCCGTACACAGAAAGAAGGCTGATTGAAAAACATATATCCGGAATGAAATATCACCTGCTATCTTACGGCACTTCCTTTTTCCGGGTGCACTACCGTTTCTTTCCTCTTACGAGCTCGTTTTTGCAATGTTTCAATTGCATTAAACCATATACTGCATGGGGTTCGGGGGCACCAAAGAAAAATTAAAAGTAATAAAAACCAACAATAAACTAGACGGTTTCGGTTCAATTGAATAAATTTGAATAAAAAATTTTAAGGCACTTGTTGCAATGCTCGCTGGCTTCCTCCTCCAATGAAGCTCTATCAGCTACCCACTCTCCGTCCTGTCGGTCAATTAGAGCTCTGGCAAACGTGACAGCAGCACAGGATGTATTGAGCACAGTCAGCATGATAGAACAGTACCAGTTGAATCGGTCGCTTCGAAGCCCCATTTTGTGACCGAAATGCTTCTGAAACCTCTGCTTTAAATTGCTTTGCTGCTGTCATAGCCCAACCTGCTTGCGGACTCGACGTTATGGGAACGCGTCATTTTACTATGTCATCATCATCATCATCATAATCATCATCATTATCACCTGCCTATATACGCCCACTGCAAGCCAAAGGCCTCTCCCATTGATCTCCAATTATCACGGTCCTGCGCTAACGGCGACCACTTTTTCCCCGCAAACTTCTTGATCTCATCAGCTCATGTAACTTTCTGCCGCCCCAGCCACGCTTGCCTTCTTTAGGAATCCACTCTTTTACCCTTAATGACCAACGGTTACTTTCTGCCGCCCCCTGCCACGCTTGCCTTCTTTAGGGATCCACTCTTTTACCCTTAATGACCAACGGTTATCTTGCCTTCGCATTACATGGCCTGCCCACGTCCATTTCTTCTTAATTTCTACTAATAAGTCCTCAACACGCGTTTGTTCCCTGACACACTCTGCTCTCTTCTTGTCCCTTAATGTTACACCTATCATCTTCCATTCCATTGCGCGCAGAGTCATCCTCAATTGAAGTTGAACCCTCTTAGTGAGCCTCCAAGTTTCTGCCCCGTAGGTGAGTACCGGTAAGATGCAGCTGTCATACACTTTCTTCTTCAGGGACAACGGTAGGCTGCCATTCATTATCTGAGAATGGCTGCCGAATACACTCCACCCCATTCTTATCCTCCGAATTATGTCTGCCTCATGGTTGGGATCCGGGGTCACAACTTGGCCTAAGTAGATATATTCGCTTACCACTTGCACGGCCTCGCCACCTATCTCAAACCGCTGTGCTGTCCCGAGGTTCTTGATCATTACTTTAGTTTTCTGCATATTAATTTTCAGGCCCACGGTTCTACTCTGTCGAGTGCGGTAAGCATGCTTTGCAATTCCTCCCCCGAGTTACTTAACAAGGCAAGGTTATCAGCAAATCTAAGGTTACTCAGGTATTCTCCATTAACCCTTACTCCCACCTGTTCCATATCCAATGTTCTGAATACTTCTTGTAAACATGCTGCAAATAACATCGGAGAGATCGTGCCTCCTTGCCTGACACCCTTCCTTATAGGTATTTTACTGCTCTCCTTGTGGAGGATGATGGTAGGTGTGGACCCAGTGTAAACATCCTCTAGTATTCGTACATAATACTCGTCTACACCCTCGTTCTGTAATGCCTGAATTACTGCTGACATTTCGACCGACTGAAATGCTTTCTCGTAGTCTATGAAGGCGATATATAGGGTTTCAGTCTACTCCTCGCACTTCTCTATCACATGACTGATCATGTGAATATGTTCTATTGTTGAATAGCCTTTACAAAACCCTGCTTGCTCTTTAGGTTGACTGAAATCTAACGTGGCAGAAATTCTGTTAGCGATTACCTTGGTAAGTACCTTGTGGACGACTGACAGTAAGCTGATCGGCCTGTAATTTTTCAAGTCCTTCATGTCACCTTTCTTATGGATTAGTATTATGTTCGCGCTCTCCCGAAATTCTGGTACACTCGCGGTCATTAGACAGTGCGTGTACAGGTTTGCCAGTTTCACTAGCGCAATGTGCCCGCCATCCTTGAAGAGGTCTGCTGTTATCCGGTCTTCACCAGGGGCTTTGCCCCTGTCATTTCATTCAAGGCTTTCTTAATTCTTCTGTCGTTCTGTGGTGCAGCGGTGGCGTAGAGGTAGAGCATCCGCCACGCGTGCAGAGGGACCGTGGATCGAATCCCGGTGCCGGACAATTCCCACCGGATTAAAAAAAATCCGCGTGCTGAGGCAATTGCAAAACGAGGCTTGGGATGCGGCCTGACGCCGGCGACCATTGCCAGTAACGCACTCCCTCGCCACAGCAGGATTGGCTATCCTGGTGTAGTAATGGCCACAACGCCCATGAATATGCCAATTTTGCTAGGTACGCGGACACAATTGCATTTACAATTTCAGCAGTAGCCGTGCGAACATTGTGAAAAGGAGGGGTTTTGGCTAGATATCTGTTTCGTTTGGGAGCAGGGCGCCTATGTACAGACGAAGCAGCTGGCAGCCTGTCACTAAGACCGGAGGAACGTACATGACTGTGCAATCCTCGCGTAGCTCCTGTTGAGATTTCAAGTTCGTGGACGTGTAGTAAAATGTTCGGTGCGGCTTACCTTGTCTTCGCAAAAAAAAAAAAAAAACGCTACGTATATGCTTAACACGAGTTCTTCCCAACCAACTGCGAACATCTCAGTTATTGTAGTACTGCATTTTTCCCACCTGACCACTCAACCGAACTCTGTGGACCAGAGTGTTTCCGTAGTCCTGTTCCACCGTTCAATGTAAAACCAACCCTGCCAGCGAGAAAGCGCAGCATTAGGCAAATATTCTTCCGGTTGATAAAAACACGTCCTCATGTTATCTAATTCAAAGGATTAATCCTGTAAAACGGTTAACGATGCTCTAGGGGGTCCCCGAACAGAGTTCTCAGGCAGCACATGACTGTTCGGCCTAACGCAAGCCGGTGTACTTTGGCCAGTGGCTTTCTGTCCCGCATTTTTTCGGCAGACGTGTTCGGCCCGTGTCCAAATGTGGGCCTTTGGCCGTATACGGCCGTACTTCCTTTCCAACGGCCAGTGTCCGTCGGCCAGTCGACCAGCTTACGTTCACACGGCCAGATTTCAGCCGTAGGGCTCCGGCCATTCGAAACCCACCCGTGTGCGGTCAAAGTACGGCCACCGGTGAACAGCCGAGATGCGGTCGTTGGCATGGCCGAACTTCCAAGCTGCCGGACGTCCGGCCATGCTACGAGCATTGTAGTTGTTGCCACTGTACGTTAACAGTACTGAGGCCGGTGGACGACGACTACATGCAGCGCAAGCAGATGACTGAGTCGCACTATGCAGCAGCACACACCCACCATTTTGGGTCCACTGCACCCACATCAAAGTGTGCCCGCGCGCCTCCACCAGCCGTCCAGCCTTCAGCGCAGCCTTGCTTATTTACCGTATTTACTCGCGTAATGATCCACTTTTTTTCCAAAAATGTGATGCAAAATTAGAGGTGCGATCATTACGCGAGGTAAATTTTTCGGGAAAATGTTTCAGCGCAGAAAACGCAAGTTGCAGGTCAGAATGTTTACGATAAGTCTCATTAAAATAATAAACATAACAAATATAAAACATCATAAAAACTCCACTGACCACCAAATGACCACCGAGCGATGCAAAATGCAGTGTTTCAATACGGAACGCGCCGGAATTACTGAATTACGGAACGCGCCGGAACGAGTTTACTGTAAGGTGAAACTAGGTCGACCAATAACTGGTGCGGTCACAGTGTGGGACATCAAGACACGGCAGCCGACACAGCAAGCCGAGCTCGTTTTTTATATGTTTTGTGAGTACATCATGTGCATTTAGTAAGAGTTTCTTCCCCACCAATAATGAACTCACGCTTACCGATATCGCTAATACCATCAAGTCCGCGGCAATAACATAGCCATGTCCGCTTTGAAAGATGATGAAACTAACGTAAGCACGACCACCGTCGTCTAGACTTGGCACACACACGACATATGGCTGCGGCAAGTTCAGGGTGCGATCATTGCGCGGGAAATCAAAAAAAGTCATATTTTGACGACGAACTTCACGGGTGCGATCATTACGCGAGTGCGATCATTATGCGAGTAAATACGGTATCAACGTCATGTGACAACAAAAATCATTTATTAAACACTGCTCACAACTGGTCGTTCCTATAATTGCTGTGCCTCGTTTACTGTCGGATGCAGAAAATATTCATTTCTTTGCAAAGCTGGAATCGTTGTATTGTCTAGGTCCTGATGTCTTCTGTGGGCGGCTTGCCTGTAATAAATGGGGATGTGGGGTGGGGGGGAGCGGAGGGCGCATACTTTAGTAAGCTGAATTTCACACACATAAAAGGGCTGCTTTTAGCCAATTTCTTTTAACACAATCTTTCTGAACACTCCGATGCTTTGACTAAATCAACTATTTTTACAACAGTACCTTGACCAGTTTAGTTGTATATAAAACCGACGCGAATGCCTTCACGAAGCGTTTCGCACTCCACAGAACAGTCAGGAACATTCCATATAATTTCCTTCACACGAAAAGTATGTCCAGTTTTTGACCATTTTTCTTGCAAAGGAAGTTTCTAATCGATCAACTTTTTTGATGATCTTCCACGGGGCTGATGATCGTACAAGTACTTCAATCTTCCTGAATACTTCTATTCTCTGAGTAAATCAACTGTTTTTACGGCAGTTGCTTGACAAGTTTAGTAGTATACTAAACCGGCGCGAATGCCTTTACGAAGCGTTTTGGTACTCCACAAAACACTCAGGAACATTCCATATAATTTCCTTCACACAAAGTATGTCCAGTTTTTGACCATTTTTCTTTTCAAAGAAATTTTATACTCGATCATCTTTTCTGATCACCTTTCACAAGGGTGGTCCTAGGAGAGATCGAACGTGTACTTTCATTTTTAATCAATGTTTCATGTTGTTTTCATGAATTACGTGCACACCACTTTCTAGTCCAAAAGCACTTAATTTTTCTCTAATGTCGTACTTCGTTAAAGAATGCTAGACGCGTTGCGAATGACACCCTGCTTCTGGTGGGTGCAGTTGTGTCGTTGTGTTCACGCAAGGAAAGGCGTAAGACTCGAGTTTCATAATCTGTTTAAAACGAATAACATAGCGATGGTAGTATGCATACAGCAAACCTTGCATACTGCAACAAATAAAACATAATAAATATTTCATTGGTCGAGTTTGAATGCGTAAGGCTCTCAAACACTCGGAGTAGAACTTGAGGCTCGGTCCTATGGATAGACACCTTCCTCCAGCTTTCGAGCCTAACATGCCATTCCTCGCACGCCCTTCAAAAACAGCAGCAGCCGTGCTTTGCATTCTATCCGTTCCACTGGCCAGGTTTTCGCACTTTCAGCAGCGTCAATAACTGCGTGTTAGTCCTTTTTTGTTACCGCAGTTGACACTCAGGGAAAAATCTATTTGCACCCTGCTATTCCCATTTGCTAAAGGATGCCCACAACGGGGCACTTTTCAACGAGTGTCTGTTTATTTATTTGTTTATTTGTTCGTTTATTTACTCATTCGTTCATTTGATACCTGCTTGTCTTTGCATTCATTACAGCATGCCACTAATCATGATATTTGAGACTAAATAACAATATATTTCAACAAAGCGCGGTGAAAGTCGTCATTATAAACAACGGATATAATCATACCTGGAAGATAATTACTCTCGTATTGATCTAAGATAAAATGAATCGTGCAAGGCGTCACCTTTAAAGGAAAGTTAATAATTTGCTTTAATATAGCGATCCCACTTTGGGATATGTAGAGTGGCGCTTGGATATATTTCTCCCCTTCGATTCCAATTTTCGAATGATAGATATTACGAAAAAATTTCAACCTGAGGTTTCATCTGTGATCTTTCACATCTTACCATGTAAGTTTACTTTTACTTGCCCTCATGGAAAGTTGACGGTCCAAATTACCTAAAACAAATCGCACTGCCCTATTCGGTACGTTTTCGAGCGTATCAACCAGCTATTTGGTGTAGGGATCCCAGCAAACACATGCGTACTCAAACATTGAGGGCACATGAGTGAAATACGGTTGCTCTTTTAAGTTAGGTGGAGGTTCCCTAAAATTGTGTTTCAGAAAGCCAAGAACACGTGCAGGCGAAACATTAATGTTGTGAACGTGCCTTAACACCTCTGACCACTCGTTAAATAGACTCCTTGTTTATTATCCCTCGCCGTTCCTAAAGCAGCGTAATTTACGGTATACATATTCAATTGGAATGAAATGGAACTTGCACATTTAAGGCAGCTTGAGGGATGGAAGCAAACCATGAAAATATTTTGGAAAGCTATTGGCTTGTTCGATGTCAGCGGCGACAAAGCCATGGTAAGTTTCTGTAGGTAAGAAAGAACATTCGTCTTTTCCCCGTGATTCATTAACTTAATAAATAGCTTTATTGGGTTGGCTCTAAATGTAAAAAAAAAATTGTATTTTTCTGGCACGTAATTGTTAACTTGGTTCCTCTTCGATGGCATGAATCATTTATTGAAATTTTGTGCTCGATTATTATTGTACCTTCCCAATCAGTAGGATTAATTTCATTGTTAAACTACGGTTCACTTCGGCGTCGTTTACCGCGGATAAGTAGAAATAGTAGGCGGTGATTAATAAGTGAGGGTAGTAATTGCTTTGCTTCTGCATATAGTATACAGAAATGAATGCACATATGTATAGTCTCTAGGTGGGTGTTTTTGATCATTTAGAACACAAGTAAAATGCCTCGTGAGTATCCGCTGTGGTAGTTCGTGGCCAAAGCGTTGCGATCCTGAGCGTGTAATCTCGGATCCGATTTACGACCTCGGCGACCATTTCACTGATAGACGGGAAAGCAAAATGTTTTCAGCAAACGCATTTGACATTGTGAACGCACTGTGAAACTCCGCTATCTGGTGGAGGAAGGTAGTGCGATTTTTAGCTTTACCGAGCAACCAGGCGACAGAAGCAGGCCAGTATGGAAGATTCAGTTTGCAGGCACCGGACAACTTTCCGATAAAAGATCGTAACCCCTCCAATCCTTTCATGTATCTGGTGTCCGGGCACATATCTACCTATACTTAAGTCGTCATCCAGGCCTCGACGCATGATACCGGAAATCCCACTGGTTGAGGCGTTAACATACCAGTCTACAATTACCGCATACCCGCTAAAGGGGAATAGCAAGTACACCTACTGCAGCGGCCGTAAGAAGCTGGCGGCCGATTTCCCAATTCTCATTTACTCTGTCACCGTCAAACAAGCGCACTGTCCCTCGCACCTCACTTTGGATTTGTGGGGAGTGGTTTCTGTAGCACCTGCTTCAGCGGCACCTGGGAAATATGAAGGCCCACGTCGGTATGCCTTACAAGCAGTGGGGCAACACAAGAATTCCTCACTACTAGCAGAAGCAGGCGGCCGCCACACCTAAAACCACAACCACTGCTAGAATGAGACCGAAAGGAACGCCAATTAGTTAACGATGTGTGTCACGACAGGCGGACGAAGCATCAAGACAACGCGACGCCGAAGGTGAGCATCGCAAGCGTGAACACGACGCAGAACAGAGACAACGCGAGGAAATAACAAAATGTCGCAAGCATCTAGAAACATACGAGGCTTTCACCGGTGACTCACGTAATGAGTCTTATCTACCTTCCTTAAATTTTGTTTGCGAGAGTTTTTTCATGTACAAATGAGGCGAGAAACCCCGAATCATTCCCGTGAAAAGTTTTCACAGGAAAATTTACACTTGTATGAACTTTCAGCGCGTCTGATATCCTCCCAGATAGTCTACGTTAATTTTAACCATCCATGACAACAGAATCTCATTCCATAAGTGCAGTTGCGGTGCGTAAAACAGCAATTTGAACTAAAACTCTTATGGAATATGTTTTATGTTGCTTAACACTGCATTTGCACATAAATACCTGCACATGTGCTTTTCGCTGGCTGGGCAGCGGGCTAGCCTACGGGGGCTTACAACGGTATTCTAGGCTCGCAACGGGCCTGCTCAAAGTTTGGAGAATGTTCGAACAAGTTATTAACTACGGCCTAACAGCTGTTTCCATGCTTGAGTTACTGCAACACGTTGCTGTAATTCTGGATAATTTTTCTAGCATAACTAGGATGGTGTAGACTAACAGTCTCCGAAGAATAATAACAAAAAACCCCGCTTCAACAAGTTACCTAATACTGCGCCTATAACTCATCATCATCATCAGCAGCAGCAGCAGCATCCTGTTTAAGTCTACTGCGGACGAAGGCCTCCCCAACTGACCTCCAACCACGAGCGCACGAATAGAGTAATCTGCAGCTGCTGTAGAGCAGGTACTCCTAGCAGCTCTAAGGTCAAAGACACGAGGAACTTATTAATTAGTGGCAGAGCACACATACTCTTTCGAAAACTGCTGGAGCAATTTTAGCGAATAACGCCAGGCTATGTTGCGCAAAAATGTCAAGCAGGCAATGACCGCACGGAGGGACTAAAATGGGCTGAAGGCGGTTCGCCATACACGTGAAATGTTCGTGGCTGAGCCAACCGCGCGACGATCGTAGCACAGCATGCGTGCACACGACAGTCAGTGTGTGCCGATTAACGCACGCTTTTCAAAATGGTTCTGAGTGATTTGTCCTGGTGCATTGCATCTAAAAAGTTCAAAGCGACAACAGAATAGTGTTCACGCAAGGTTAGCAAATTTCTCAGGCTGCCTCAGCTGTCACAAAACAGGCAGTTGTGATTTAGTGCAATTTGAAACTGGCGAGAAATTTGAAACTGGCAATTTGAAACTGGGGATTTAGTGCAATTTGAAACTACACCGGCCACAAGCGCCTGCTTATTCGGGGCCCCGTCTTGTAAGCTGGCTAAAGCAGGCTTCTCATGGAATTCAGCGCTACGAAGTCGTCGAAAACTCACGGTGCGTCCACCCCCTCCACGCATGCACAGCAACACACACGCACGCGCGGGCACATATCCAAATACACGCACATTAGCGCACAGGCACGCACTGCGCTCCATCTCGAAGGACCGCAGTGCATGTCGCCGGAGGCCATTTTTACGCTGTACATGCCTTCTTCCTGCTGCACATGCTTTGAACCACTAATCTTACGATTCTTGGGGGCATTGGAGGAACCCGTTTTATAAAATTGTGTATATTTTTGAAGTTTTTACTGGTCTTTCTTAATTTTTTACTCAATCGCGGGCAGGCACTGTATTAGATAGACCTCTGCTTTTTCCTTAGTTCATTTTATGTTTTTATAGTATTTATATTTTTCTGGGTTTTTTTGGTTCCTTGTTCTAATGCTGTATTTTTAAGTTTGTGGTTTGGATAAGACTGACCTTCGTGATTTTTTCAGTCAATTGTGACGTTATTATTTTTTATATTTTTCTTTCACCTCTTTTTTTTTTGTTGTGATCGTTTTCCTTTGTTTGTTTTTTTAGGTAATGGCATGGGGATGCTGGATAAAACCTGTTTAATGCGTTATTTCATTTCTGGATTTTTTGTTGGCTTCACAGCAGCACATCATTGCTAGGGATACATTTCTTTTTTTCATTCACAACTTGAGCAGACTTATATCAAAGCAAAAAGGCCATTTTGTTCAGTCACAGTCAAATGAAACGGGAACGCAAAAATATGAACCTGATCACGCGAAATTGAAAGATATTGCTCGGAAAGGTCAAATAATGACGCACTATGGGTATACATCTGCAAAGCTACGTTACCCAACTTTGTTACTGTAATAAAGCCACTCCTTAATTTGACCTGCATGGGAAGAAGTTGCGTGTATGGTTCATATTTTCGTGATCGCATTTCAATTGTTCATGACAGTACTTTTCTGAAGCGCAATACACCGACTCCGTTCAAAGACAGATTCTCTATTAACCGAAAATGCATTGCTAGCACATTACATCCCGTTTCTTAATTTATATTTTCAAAACCTTCTTATTGATTCTGGAGGCACCGTTCATGAACATTTGCACTATTATAAAAAGTGTAACATAGACTAAATCGGAAATTCATGCGTTTATTTTGCATGTGTAAGGCATGAAGCTTTTGCTGGTGGGGGCCCGCTAAAGACTGCTTGCGCATTAAAACACCCTTGTTGGACGGTGATCACTCTGTTTATCTACCCAGCATATTGTAGCTTTCATGGAGGGAGCGGTTTATTTTGAAACAAAATTAGAAACCTCTTCTCGAGGAAGGCACTACAAGAACGAAAACTGAAATAAAAATAGCAAATAGAATGCACGGGCACACGCCGTTGTGGAAGGAGGGGATACCTGGCGTTCTTTCTGCATTTCTCAGCTTCCCTGGAGACGCAGACCGCAGTAATATCGCGCAGGAATGCCGCTTAGTTGATTATGACCACCAGTGTGCAGTTGACCCTGTAGTGGCCGATGTTTGGACTGCGTGGTCCTGGTTGGGCAGACAGCGAGCCTCGCATTCTGCGAGCTTTCCTTCGCTAAAATAGTGCGCTCGGGGTAAAGCCTCTGACCGAATGATTGAGTTCATTTCACCAACATAAAAAAAAAAAAGAATTTCTTCCCATGAACCTGTTCCTCCAGAACTAGCGTCAGGGTTACCAAACTTGATAATGCCTGGACATTACTTCCGATGCCTGATTCCATTTGTGTTATCAAGCTTTCCAGCGTGAGCGGTCTGAGCTTAGCAAGGGGCGATGATGTACTTGTAGGCCTCTTGCGTTGCCCAGGGGGCGCTGCGCAAGCGGCTTCCGGACAGTACTTCCGGGTAGTACAAAGCTGCGCGGATCCCATAGGATCCCGTGCTGACAGAAGCAAAATGAGCTCGATGCTCGCGATTGTTTTTTGACATGGTCACCAGCCCATCCCCGACGATTCCGATCTCTTCCGGCGACCAACTTGGCATTAGGGGAAAAAGCTTTGCAACGCTAAATACGTTTACAGCGCCGACGAAGGCGCCGGGACGGGGACGGCGCTCTGCCACTCGCATAGTTGTATGAAGCGAACATTGAAGTGAAACTTCTAGTTTAAACTAATACTCTAGGTGACAAGGACTTTTCAACAACAGCCGATCAAAAACTAAGAGTGACGCAACCGGCAATGATCGCGCTTTAAAAAGCCAGCGGGTCTGGCGGACCGCTAGCTCGCCTGCTGCGGTGCGCCGCTCTTTTGCGTACCTGCGCACTATGCGTGCGCTTTCATTAAACAGTGCTCGTTTGCGTCGCCGTCACGAATACATGGTGCAGCGTTAGCTTGCCGTTTTGTTGCGTGTCTCAGTGACAAAATGCCAGCGAGCGTCAGAAGCGTGAAATCTGTTTTGCGATTCCGAAATATAGTGGCGGTAATACAAAGTGGTCGGGCGAACTGAGAGGCCGCTCGCTTTCCTTGTTTGCTCTCACTTTACTTAATTACCCTCTTACATCATATATTCCCAGTTCGCACTTAATAGGCTAGAATGAGGGTCAGCAACGTTTTGAAGTGTAGGGCCGAGTTGCATGCAGCCGACACGGCGGAGGGCTGGACGGCAAATCGGGTGGGGAGGGGAGGGGGGCATCGAATGCAAAAAAAAAAAAGCGAATCGCCAATAATATTTGACAATAATCTGGCGAAGTGTGAAGATTGGGGACAATTCAACTGGAAGCGACCAATTCTCTGTTCTTGTCTCGCTGTTTAACTCCATTTGAGGACAAAACTCGTTCAGATTGTCAGCGACGGCCCCTGCACTACAATAATAAGCAGCAGAGTCAGTGATGATCGTAAGTAAATATTCGGGGCCGCGAGCCGTGTGTGCGGCTGTGTTATCTCATGCAAATATAGAACACATCTCTGCAGGCAGCGGGCGTGCCATTTGGTGCTTGTTTTGCGTCCTTTAATATCGCTTAATTTGTTCATTTGACGCTATTGCCTCACCTACTCGCTAGTATACATGTACCCTGCCGTTCGTAAATTGTGCGTCGTAAATGTTACACAAGAATAATTTAGTTTGCCAAAATAAAAAACAAAATTTCCAATCGTTTTTAAGGCGGTGCCAGGCCAGCAGTGTCAGCTGAGTCGGCTGCACAATTCTTGCGTTCGCTTGCATGCTCCCCCTGAAGCAACCTTTTGCAGTTACCAGCAGCGTTCCGTGTTTATGGTACTCGTGAACTTCCCTTTGTCGACCGCACGCAAGAAGAAAGAATGGTAATGGTCGTCAGGAAGTTTGACCACCCAACCTGGCGACTGTCTCACGCCGCGACGACGGTCGCTCAAAAGAAAGCCGATAAATCGGCTTGTTTTAGCGGATATTATTTTGTTTAGCCTCTGCAACTACTTTAAGGGCTATTTCATACAGTATGCAGTAATTTAAAGGCGCCACGAAGCGATTACACTAAGTACAACCAACTTTCACTTTGGCTTGTAATTGAAAACACAAGGAGGGCGGCGAGGGTCGTCTGCTTTGTACTACCCAGAGGCGTCGGCCACTAGGGGCGCTGCATGTCGCCAAAACTCCAGCGCAGGAGGCCTCCCCTCAGATTTAGCAAACGCCGCGATTATTAATTTGTCAATCTATCTGGTGTTACGATCCAGCGCGGAGTGCATACCACTACCCTGTGCACGCCTGACACACCAGCCTAGGTTTGGACATTGAGGGGAAGTTTAGTGTGTAGAAGTGAAGCCAGCTCATAAAACAAGTTTCGACAAGCCGGAGACTGGCTGTCCCGCGTCACTCGGGCCGGTTAGCCACGGCCGACCGTTGCGTTATCCGGTGTGATTTGGCTCCAGCTGATGCATGTTCGAGCAAGCATTCCACGAACGACAGCCGTCCGTTGGACCCTCTTCTTCCCCCTCCCTTTCTCCGGCGCAACATGTACGGCTGCGTAGAAGGTGGTTTGTGCATTTGTACTTTTTGGTGATGTGGGAAACAAGCTGAACGCCTCTAGACGGTTGGGAATTCTGGTTATAAAGGTTCGCCCTGCCGCGAGCCCAGACTAGTGCGTCCTGGGCCTCTGCTGAGAACGTTTCTCTTCCAGTTAGAGTTGTCATGTTGTAAGCACGACAATGTCTTGCTAACTGTATTGTCGCTGTTCTCTACTCGCCATGCATTAAACAAGTTAAGTTTGACTCTTCGCTCTGCGTGTACGGAACTGAGGCAGCTTCCCTGCGAGCCGCTCGCCCACCACGGTACCACGGCATGACGGTAGTCTGTACTTGGAGGCCTTTGCTCACATAACACTGGCTAAGGTGCTTTGCTCGCGCGGTAAACGCCCCTGAGGATGCGACTATTTATTTCGCCCCAGGCACATGCCGCTGTATTGGGATACACATTAAATTCAATTGAAACTGCTATAACGTGTCCCAGCGATCACCATATTACTCATCAGTCACATATCCTTTATTCAATTATTCGTGAAACAGGTCATGTTTCATGCGTGTAAATACACAGCCTTCCTTTTGCCACAAGGGGTGTTTTTCAGGGCTCTGTCCTCGGGCTTCTCCTGTTTTCAATCTTTATGAATGATGTATCGCCGGTATTTGACTTTCATTTACATGCAGATGGTATTATATGCCGACAGCCACTGTCTCGCTCTCCAGCACGTGATGACATCTTTTTCGTACCGGTGCTCATGAAACAAACGCCTTATATTTGCGTCTAAATCTAAGGTAACGACAATAGAGAGGCAAACTGACATCACGCTGTTCTACAGTAAAATTAACGGCACAATAGTTCCACTTTTTGTATTACTATAGCATGCTAGAATCACTTTTGTACGCCTCCAGTGGTGGTATTGGTACTTCCTATTATTGTCCGCATGATTATTTTCGCTTTTCATCGTCGCCTTCTCTGTGTTGCTATGACTGCAAGGCTAGGCCAATCACCCATTTTTGCCCTACATATGTGGTCTTAACGTAAAAACGCATTGCTACTATCGTAATTACCTCGCTGAAAATACTGCACGCCTCCAGTGGTTCGATCATGTCCTGTCATTATAGTTGCAATGGTCCTCTTCCCCTTGCGTCGTTTTCCGTGTCTCTGGTTTTTTTTTTCTCTCTTTCTCCTTTAGGGTATGGGTGCGGGCCCACTGGGTGAGATTGTTGTCTTCTTTTCTTCTGTTTCCTTCTTCGCCCTTGTATGTCATACATATTCGTTATCAGCCTAAACGTGCTCCTTGATTTTATTTTCGTCGCATGTATTCTGCGTGTGCTGCCGGCAGTTTTTCAGAGAGTCTTTACGTCATGTCAACGCTGGACGCGGCACTTTCGCTCAATGCTTTTTCAATGAGACGGTTGCCCTGCCTGAATCTACATTAAACAGCCTCGGAATAGCTTCGGATCCCTCGAAGTGGACGTTCACTTCCTGCATGCCTAACATGCGGGGCTTTTTGAAATAGAGAATTAACACAAAATCGTTTATCTTGCAGGCATCCTCATGTGTTTTTATTCCTGTCGGGTTTTTCGCCTGTCACAATTGTTGTAAGGATGCTCTTTTAAAAGCTTTGGTCATGCTGCATCACGTATTTGAAGATCTGCAATGTGAACGAGAGGAGTGGATATTGCAGTTGAACATCAAATCCCCAATATCAAAGGCACACTTGTTTTTGCGACGCAAGCCTGTTAGTATTTGCGGAGATCAGTTTACATCGTTTCGGATCACCAGACACAGAAATTTTCTAATCGACAAATATTACGTATATCCGATCATGCACGTTACACTCCAGTGACCAGAAATTTTAGATTGGTTGGAGCAAGAATATATGTGGTCTCGGGTCAATGCCCTTACAAGATTTCAGATAAACTGCGTGCTGTGGGCTGACTCTACGATCCCCTCGACTTGGATGAAGAAAAACAATGTCAAGTGGAAGCCATTTATGGCCAGCACGGTCCCAGAAATAAAAGACCGAACCATCCATGTGGACGTACTGACCAGAAAGATCAATCATGCAGATCGGCGAACTCACAGTGGAGGGAGGAAAGAGTAAACAGTGGCTTGTATTTAAATTCTCCCCCGCAGTGAGAAGATACTTTCGCGCAAGGATGGTGGCACGGTCTCGCATGGTTATTGGACGAAAATATTTGGCTACCGCAAGCCACGAAACTAAACTTCCAATGTGGGCTCTTGGAAGCAGAAGTGTAACCGTTCGACTCGCACACTCTACCGCGCCTGCAGCAGTGGCTACACTCTAGATATTTTTCGATACAGCAAACGTTCAGAGTCCCGGCGAGAGCCTTGGGGGTTTACTAACAGCAATCAAAGAATAAATTGAGCCGAGACGCAATGGGTCAACCTGATACAGTCTCAAACTTTAAGAATGGGACAGAAGGTTTATTAAATGGCAGCACCGTGGAATAAACATGACCGATCACCAACCGGAGTGCTTTCTTGGATTCCGTTGGTCTAGTTGGAGTGGTAGTCGTCTGTTAATTCCAGAAAAGGTGAAACACTCAAAGATTGTAGTGGTAGACCAGTACTTTCTTTAATTGTCTGTTGTTGTTGTTGTTGTTGTAAACTTTATTAGAAAGGTAGGCCAAAGGCCAGGGGGGGAGGAAGGGAATTGGGAGGGTTGAGCACAGTCCTTATGACGGCGTCTTCAAGGAATCTAGCTCTAGAAATCCTTCCGCATAGTGTGGCACTTTTGGGATGTGGGCAGGATTTCCATCGCAAGGGACCAACCTGTTTCTTGCCGTCAGATTTCCTATGGCGTCATTCTACCGCACCACTTCAGCAAACGTTGCACGCCGTCATCTCGGTAGCGCTGCTAGACCTCTGCAGAAACGGGCAATTCGAAGCAAAGGACGCCATGAGTGATGTTGCTCTCAACTGTTGGAAGGCATCGGTCAACAACTCGCGCTTCTAGAGCCACACACAAACGTAGTCTGTATCCGGGTGACGGTTGGTGTAGTATTTATGTTAAGTGAAATGACGGGGCAGTTTTAGGTGCATTTTTAACAACAATTCTGTTTAAGCTGGTGTTGGGAAGGCGGACATGCGCAAGAAAACTTCGCCGAGTGATCACGTCATAGCAGCTCCGGCACCGCTCGACCTTCGAGAACACTCTGCCCAGCGTTCGTGGTGTGATCTCTCTGGTGCTCTTCTCCTCGCTAGCTCCCGTTCGTTCGCGCCTCAAGTGGAAAGCACATAAAATCTGGCGCTACAGACGCCCAGTTCGCGAAGCCTGTTGCTGCTGGTTCTAGCGCGTGCTAACGCGCAACACTTTCGAAGAGATGTGAAAGCCTGCGGATAAAACTATCCAGGCCTGCCAGTCATGGAAAACTTTCAAGGGCAAGTTTGGAAATCCTTGTAACGCGCAGCACGTGGGTCTCCGACGAAGGGAAAAAAGAGATAGGGCGACAGAAGAGCGTCACTCCCGAAGAAGAAGCGCCTCGCGAAAGCCGCCCGCGCCAATACTCGAGAACGGATGCGACGACTTCGGTCCAAGCCAGCATATCGCGCCGGAGAAGGGGCGGCAAAACGTCAGCGAGTTGCAGAAAATCCGGAGTTACGCAGTCGCGTGCATTGTACATACTTTAATGACCGAGTGTTCATTGCTCTTTGGGGGGGGGGGGGGTAATGACGACACCACGCCGAAAACTTGTCAGAGTCTCGAAGCATAACCATGCATAAAACATGGCCGAGTCTCCAAGTGTGACCTCACATAAACGTAGCCCAATCAACAATAAGCTAAGTGCGGCCGCCAGCTTCGCTGTTTGCCCAGTCTTCGCGCCACCTGTGCGAAGCTCACCCAATGCTTTAGTCGTTGAGGAACGGGAAAAGAGGTGCAAATATTATCCATAGACACACGCGGTATAGACGGCATAATAGCTGAATACTTTCAAGATGGAGCAGCGACATAGGAAGTATTGCACACGAAAGAATGGGAGGAAAGAAAGTGGAGGGATATACGATATTGAACAAAAGTAAAAACGGCGGAATGAAGACGTGGCAGTACCCGAACTACCGAGGTAATATTTGAGGGTGGGCAATTGTTTACCCATTACTGCCCCCCCCCGCCCCCTTCCTGTCAATTGGGTTTCAACGCCCATGATATACAGACGACGCCGTTCTAAATTAACCCTGCATACTGTCTGGGAAGTTATGAAGTATCCCATTTGTCTTACAAGTTGTGCACATCGGCCAACGCTTTTACAGCTTTGTCTGGCGTTTTTTTTGTATATTGCATCGTCGCAAACATGTTTAACTGAGGCGTATTTACTAGCGCAAAAAAAAGACGGGACCACAAAAAAATGCGGACGGGACACACGCTAGCGTCAGCCCCGTCCGCATTTCCTTTTTATCGAGTCTTTTTTTGCGTTAGAAAAGATGCCACAGTTATTCCATTAAAACTTGTTGAACTTTTCGCTCTAATTAACCCCGAACATGTGCACATGTTGGCGTGATCCATGAGATACCCCGTTAGAGAATATATCTTTGTGACCAAATAAATTGGCTGAATAGGGTAGTATGTCCTACCTATGTTTAAACAACGTAATGCTTTATACCGGTATGCTTAACCTTACGGGATCGTGGGAAAGGACACTCACGTACTCACGGAGTGTCCGTGAAAGCAAGTGGTGTCATTGCATGCTGGAGCGCAAATGCAAACTAGAACCATCCGCACCACAAATACACATGCATTCCTGTCGTGGCAGGGAGAAAAAAACACAGAATATTACAGCCTAGTTCAGCTTCGCGTGAAAGAAAACGCGTGTAAAGTGCTCTGAACTCGGGCCAATCAATGTTACGTCATTTTGCGCAGGTATCTTGGCACTAGATGCTGGGTCACCAGCATAAATTTCGAAATGGACCGGCTAAAATACACGAAGGTCGATACCTTTTCAATGGAAATGAAAATCTAGGCTGGAGGTATAGTACGCAATGGCCCGCCGTATTTCAAGGAGCAATGACTCAGCATTCTGCTAGAGGCGTCTTTCAGCTGGCTTCCGAAACATTTGAATCCCGAACGGGGCTAACGGAATAAAGTGGCAATATCTGCAACACGAGATGAGGGGAAACCATATGTTAAGGTGAATTAAATATAGGAAAAGAACGTTTTTTGGACAAAAGAGGCCACCGTTTCTGTGACCCGCCAGCTTCCACCAAAGCCAAAATGCCGACGCAATTTCCTTTTATCTTCCAGAAATGACTGCAGCACCGAAATTTCTCGCGTAGAGCTCATGTTAAGTATACTGTTACAAGACGACGACGAGGATGCGATCAACGAAGGAGAAGAAGCGGGGCAGGCGCGCAGCCAGCGCCGGTTCTGTCTCATTGCCGACATCTTGTAAATAGTGAAAATACATCGTTCGCCCATCTCATGGTTCACTTCCTTTGTCCTGCCACCACGTAACAATACATTCACTCATTTGGAAGCATCTGTCGTCAGCGTAGAGTACGTTTTCTCCACAACAAGATTCCGACGACGCATTTCAAAAGTACCCAAAATTAAAAGTGCGGCACAGCCGTCGTTGTATTCGGTCTAAAGTAAACGGGTAGCGTGTAGCCAGTTTCGCTTCCATGCCTTTTGGGTGTGGCATCAGTGCTCTGTTCACTGCCACAAAAAGAAGACGTACAACGTCGATAATCAGGGGTTTCATGGCAGACGAGCAGCGCTTAAAGCAGAGGCCAGGCGCGGCCCCTCCCTGGAGTACGACTTCAGGGGTTCTGCCTAAAGCTTCTGCTCCTACACCCCTGGCGACATGCGCTCGGCGCTCATGCCGGCTAACAATCACAGTCGTCCCCTTTTCTCTCGTTTATTTCGCATCTCGTCTGCATTTATACCAGCCACTTATAGCTTGCATCTGCCGAACGCATTCTTGTCACCATTTTTGCCATATCATCCTTCCCTCTACCATCCTCTGCATCTGCCTTATTCGCGTTACGTCTCTCGGCATCCGCAGTTCTAACTTCATGTCCCATCTGTCGTCCTTTCTTCACATGCCATCTCTTGCCCAAGTGCACTTCCTTTCTCTAACGCCGGCTTGAATGGCTTCCTTCCGACGGACTCAGTAATCCGCGATGCCTTTTCTTTTCCCTTTAATGTCTAAATGCCACTTTCTCTCTTTCTTTGCGTGGCCGTTTGCGTTGATCTAAGTTTTTCTTCGAGAACTCGCGTAAACCATGAGTTTAACCCCACAAGCGAGCAATGAAAGTGCGCATAGCTTATATTGCTGCCACCAATCTGTGGCCTGTAAAAACTCCCAAAGCCCCCGCCTTCCGGTTGGCATGTATACTAATGAAAACTGAGTCAAAACTTTTTTTTTTCACTTGATCGGTAACCACCGCTTTATCATTGCTGACAGTATTCTTTCACTAGGTAGCACTGAAATGGAACTTATAAAGAAAAACAACAGCTGGAGTGCAAAGGCGTATTCTGCATTATCCGCTACTCCTTTCAGCTGAAGGGAAAGCAACACGTTTCCCTCTGGTAATATTGAAAACAAGGACAGTTTTAGTCAGTGCAAAAAATACCGCAAGTTGAGTATATACCGCTGAGTATACACGGTTGTATTTTAATGTTAATGCAGTATTGCGATGGATAAGTACACGTGGTGCTTGAGAATTTACGCACAGTTACTATGTAAAGCTCCTTTTTGGGACTGCTTCGTATAGTTTCACTCAAGTAATCTGGTATTGTATTAAGTAAGAGGCACCTAAAGCCTTTTTTTTTCGTCTTAGAATTTCTCAAATTCTAGAAAATACCAACCGCTTTACACAGTGGGTCCCACAAACTCTATAGGAGTGATGCCAAACGCCGTAATACCAACTCTAGGGACAAATGCCACGGTTAGTGCACTGTGATTTCTCGAGTAAGTAGTCACGCAGAGCCGCCCATGTGGTTTAGGATAAATCGTTCGGGATTCGGCAAACGCACTAGGCTCGGGATACGGTATGAATTGCGAATGCGCTCTGTTATCCCTAGAGCATTGTTAGGACCTAATTGACCACGTGATTTCTTTTTTTTTTATTTTGATCAGATGATATCACCACAGCTATATGTCTGTTGGTCTTCTTTAATAATCATTGAACTGCCGCGCGATGAAACACCGATCAATGAGAAAATCTGAAAGACAAGGCAGGCGATGCTACAAGCTGAGTTTTTTTATGAAGTAGTCATTTATTCCCTTAAAAGCGGCATAGCGCAAGTACTCTGAATGATGGATCTGTATTGATTCCATCCTTTGTTAATACCTTCAAGATTTATTAATACCTTTGTTAATACCTATATAATGCGTTTGTTTTAATGGAAAGGGTGTGGTTGGAGAGAACAAAAAGCCCTAATTCTCGCTCTAATGCTGCTGGTACTAGAACAATATTTAATCGTGTGTCACAGCTGCAAATAGTTGATGAGTGTTTGCTTTTTCATTATCCTGTACACCTCGGCAATGTCTCACTCGCAGTTTGATAGCTATAGGCCATCAAACTGCGGTTGCTATCCTATACGGCACAGTGACCCCATAGGCTCATTTTGGGGTGTAGGTTGACAACTGCCGACACTCTCTTCAGCACTCACCGTGTGCGGTAGCCCTTTTCAATAATAACATACAGCGAGGAAAACCGAGCCATAGTTGAATGAGACATTTTCAAAGGGCGCTTCATAGTGAACAGCGATTCCAGGTCTCTTCATTTGATATCAAAAGGATCATGCAGAGGTGCACTGATCAGCGCTTTCACTCTGTTTTTTTTTTCGTATACTATCTCGCACTATTTCGAAGCCTATAGTTATCGCGAGCACCGAACGATTCTCTGTAATTTGCTCCTCGCAGCATTTACTCTTTCTAATCAGAGCTCCACGTTGGTTGCGGTTTTTTTGAGGCACCTTTTGAGAGGTTTTATTGGTGTAACTGAAAGGAACGCCTACCAATGGCGGCAATACCGCTAATGTGAAGTCCTATGATCCCAGAAAGAATGCGCAGACTTTGAAGAAGAGCAGGAAAGAGAGAAAAGTCTGTAAGCGAGTCTCTAAGTTGTCCAATGCGCGTAGTGCCCCCAAATTTCGCTCGAGGATTTCCGCGGTGCGTAATGCCAGGATTGTACGCGCTTGCTGCCTCCGGCCAGTGAAAAAAGTTGAAAAGGTGGTGGGGCAGCGGTCTTTTAAAATTATTATCATGTATAGTCCCATGAGCTCGTCTCCTGGAACCCTGGTCGTAAGAGCGCGCGGTAACGTCACTATTCAAGTTATGCCTGTTATGGGCGAAGACGCGTGTTCTGGCTGGGGCTAGAACACCATCACTCTTGTGCAACGTGATGCCACCTGTGTCGATGCTATGTATACGTGATCTATCCTGACTGCAGACAGGTACAGTTTCCTTCATAAGTAATTGGAACAAGGAAGTATTTATTTATTTATTTATTTATTTATTTATTTATTTATTTATTTATTTATTTATTTATTTATTTATTATTATTTTTTTAAATACTGCCAGTCTCTTTTAAGGCCAGAGCAGGTGGGCATACATGAATGGACATGCACAATAAAAGTAAGAATAATTCGGTAGATAAGCTAACAGTGGTGAATAAACATTATGAAGCTGATAGAACGGAAACATGAAGGTTTGTTTACACAGCCAGGGGGTGTTCAGTGTCTTCAAGAAAATGAATGTGCACTACTCATATTTCAACAAAATTCTGGCGGAACAGAACTAGAAGCATAGTTGTGTGAATTTACATTTCCGTTCAAGTAACAAAGTTCGAGTGTGCGTGTAGAGCAAGTTATACAAAATCAAAAAGACAACAGAAAAAATCATGCCTCACTCCACCAAACGACGGGGACGGTTGAACGCAAAGCTTTCTCGTGACGATTTCTTTGGGGGTAGTCTAAATTTTCCTATTGTTTCGACCATATGTTACCAAAAAATACCATGGGGCTCTAATTCAATCGAAAACCGAAAGACCCTTTGATAGCTACCCCACTCGTCGTTCACTTAGTAATGAGCGGGAGTCAGCACTTGCAAAAGAAGTAATTGAATTTCAAGATGAAGGTATTAGGTACACTGAAGCAGCAGAAATTCCTCTTTCCCTGACCATTACAGCACACTATTTGCGTGGTCAAGTCCATTGGCTAGGGGGCAAGGATTTAGTTCCCTTATTGATTTACTGCCTAAACTGACAGACGTTGAGTACGCTCTGATTTCTGGACCTATTACACTCGAAGAAGTTAAGGCTGCTATCTCCTACTTTAAGACTAACAAGACCCCTGGGCCAGATGGTTTGAGTGGAGAGTTTTATCAAAAGTTCTCTGCTATCCTTCCTCCCGTTCTGTTAGACATATTCACAGCAGCATACGACCATACTGTTCTGCCGTTAACCTTTTATTTAGGACACAGTTTTAATACCGAAAACGCAAGATGAACAAAAGCTGAAATCTCTAGACGACTATCGGCCGATATCTCTCTGCAATGTAGATTATAAAATTTTTGCAAAAAGTTTATCTAGGCACCTTCAACTTGTCATCACTAGTTTAGTAGGAACCCACCAAACTTGCGGTATTCGAGGTAGGAGCATTTAAACAAATGTACATATTGCTCGTTCAATATTGGAGTGTATGTCTAATTCGGCTGAGCAGGTGGCCCTGGTCCAAATTGGCCTTTCAAAGGCATTTGATCGAGTTTCTCATGATTTTCCATTCGCACTATTGGCAGCGGTAAATTTAGGGGATATATTGTTCAAAGGTATTCAGCTTTGTTACAAACAGTGGGCCACACAAATGGTCGTCAACCGCGTTCTGTGTGCGCCAGTTGCGATTAAGTCGCCGGTTAGACAGGGCTGCCCCCGTTCACCCTTGTTGTTTGCCTTATAGGCCTCCTGCGCTGCCCAGGGGGCGCTGCGCAAGCGGCTTCCGGGCAGTACTTCCGGGTAGTACAAAGCTGCGTGGGTCCCATAGGATCCCGTGTTGACAGAAGCAAAATGAGCTCGACGCTCTCGATTATTTTGCGACGTGGTCACCAGCTCATCCCCGACGCGTCCGATCTATTTCAGCGATCAACTTGGCATTAGGGGAAAAGCTTTGCAGCGCTAAACACGTTTACAGCGCCGACGAAAGTGCCGGGACCGTGACGGCGTCTGCTACTCGCAGGTTCACCGATCGATGGTCGTACGAAGTGAAATTTTAAGTAAAATTTCTTGTTTAAACTAATACTCTAGGTGACAAAGACTTCTCAAAAACAGCCGATAAAAAAAGAAGAGTGACGCAATCGGCGATGATCGCGCTTTAAAAAGCCAGCGAGTCCGGCGGACCGCAGGCTCCCCTGCTGCGGTGCGCCGCTCTTTTGCGTACCTGCACACTATGCGTGCACTTTCATTGAACAGTGCTCGTTTGCGTCGCCGTTACGAATACATGGTGCAGCGTTAGCTTGCCGTTTTGTTGCGTGTCTCAGTGACAAAATGCCGCGACTGTCAGAAGCGTGAAATCTGTTTCGCGATTCCGAAATTAGTGGCTGTAAAAAGTGGTCGGGCGAACTAAGAGGCCGCTCGCTTTCCTTGTTTGCTCTCACTTTACTTAATTATGCTCTTGCAGCATACATTCCCAGTTCGCACTTAATAGCCTAGAATGAGGGTCAGCAACGGCCGAGTTCTATGCAGCCGACACGGCGGAGGGCTGGACGTCAAATCATAAAGGGGGGGGGGGGGGGGAGGAGGGGGCTTTGAATGCAAAGAGAAAAAATTTAGCGAATTTCTAATAATATTTGACAATAATCTGGCGAAGTGGGAACATGGGGGGGGGGGGGGGGCAATTCAACTGGAGGACGCCAATTCTCTGTTCTTGTCTCGCTGTCTAACTCCATTTGAAGTCAAAACTGTCGTGTCGGCGTTCAGATTCGACGACCCCTGCACTAGAAAACCAACAGAGTCAGTGATGATCGTACGTAAATATTCGGGGCTCCGCGCCGTGTATGCGGCTGTGTTATGTTATGCTGTGCGTGTGATTTGGTGCGTGTTTTGCGTCCTTTAATAGCGCTTAATTTGTTTATTTAATTGGCGGTATTGCCCCACCTACTCGCTAGTATACATGTACCCTGCCGTTCGTAAATCGTGCGGCGTAAAACGTTACACAAGAATCATTTAGTTTGCGAAAATACGAAACAAAATTTCCACTCGTTTCAAAGGCGGTGCCAGGCCAGCAGTGTCAGCTGAGTCGGCTGCGCAATTCTTGCGTTCGCTTAAAGCTCCCGATGAAGCAACCTTTTGCAGTTATCTCAGGATGTAAGATGAGCAGCGTTCCGTGTTTATGCTACTCGTGAACTTTCCTTTATCGACCGCACGCAAAAAGAAAAAAGCTGTAACTGTCGTCAAGCAGTCAAACCACCCGATCTAGCGATACTGTCCCACGACGCGACCACCGCGACAGCTCGCTCAAAAGAAAGCCGACAAATCGGCTTCTTTTAGCGGATATTATTTTGTTTAACCTCTGCAGCTACTTTGAGGGCTATTTCATACAGTATGCAGTCATTTAAACACGCCGCAAAGCGCCACAACCAACTTTCACTCTGGCTTGTAATTGAAAACACATGGAGGGCGGCGAGGGTCGTCTGCTTTTGTACTACCCAGAGGCGTCGGCCGCTAGGGGCGCTGCATGTCGCCAAAACTCCAGCGCAGGAGGCCTATACATCGAACATCTGTGCCTTAGTATTCAGCAGAGTCAAAGAGTACGGGTTTTTTTTTTCACTATCCTGCAAGGTTAAGGTCTCTGCTTGAGCGAATGACATAGCCTATTTTTGGGTTGATAAAAAAAGTGTTCAAGAAGCCGTTAGTCTGACCAGGCAGTTTTGTGACGTGGCTGGAGCGACTGTAAATATGACAAAAACAAAGGGATTTTGGTTTGGTGAATGGGGCATGAAACCCACCTTATTTGCTGGCATTACTTGGGATACGAACGAACTTCAATACCTTTGCACCAAATACCGCGCACGGGACACCCTGAGTAATCTTGGTGACGGTATTTGCGACACCACGGAACCCGACCCCCATGCTCATGCTGTATCTTACCGTGGCCAGGAGTTTTAAGGTGAAGGGCAGAAACCACAAACGGTGGCCGTCGGAGCCCAGGTCAAGCTCCGGCGGATGGGCTCCCTGTCTGTTTACCAGGCACGGAGCTCCGGGACCTCTCAAGCTATCAGGGTAAGGTTTGAGAAGAAAGTACCCCCGTCCCCTTCTTGCAATACATGTTGTATGGTATCTTCTAAATCCCCCTCCAAACATGATCGGCACCCGAAAAGGGGAAGCACCGAAGCATCTTTTCCACCACTCTCAACAACCATCTTTTCCAAGCCCGGTAACTGTTCTCGTTTTTTGGTGATTGAGTCAGCTGACTCAGCAAGGCCTGTAGCGTCGATGTCTGTATTCTTGATTTCAAAGTTCCTGCATAGCATTCACGGTGATAAGTATAAGGCTAAAAACCTCAAGACGGGAGAAATCCTTGTTGTTGTCAACACGGAAAAACAGGCCGACACCCTCCTTGTCCACACCCGCATCATCGATCTGGACATCATTGTCACACCCCACCGGAGCCTGAACATCTCCCAGGGTATTATATCTGAGCCAGACCTGCTGACCGAAACTTATGCCGACCTGCTTGAAGGCCTGAGGGAGCAAAGTGTTACGGCCGTCAGGTTCATCACGATCCGAAGAGATGATAAAGTAATCCCAACGAAGCACATAATCTTGGCCATCAACCAATCCAAGCTTCCTGAACACATCAATGCAGGCTTTATCCGATGTGCAGTCCGTCCCTACATATCAAACCCGCGCCGCTGCTTCAAGTGCCAGCGGTTGCGGCACGGTATTAATTCTTGCCGTAGAAGAACGACCTGTGCAAAGTGCGCTGCACAGGACCACCCCACTGACAACTGTCCGTCCACTACACTTACTTGTCCTAACTGCCTGGGACCACACGCGGCGTACTCCGGGCCTGCGAGAAATTTCAAATCGAGAAGAAAATCATCAATATCAAGGTAACCGAGAACATTCCCTTCCCAGAGGCGCGGAATAGGTTCGCCTCTTTCCCTCTGGGGAAGTACGCCGAAGCAGTTCGCCGGGGGGTGACGGGTGTCTGGGTTCCGCGGGGACACAGTACTGCGAGTCAGACTTTGTCCCGCCACCGCCTCTCCCCCCTCAGCTGCCTCTCGCGGCCCATCCCGTCTCCACGCCGCTTGCTGAGCCAGCAGCGGTTGCGGAGACAACCATGTCTGGTGGGAGTGACGCTGCATCCAACACTTCCGCTCCACCGTCCCAAACCACACGTGAGGGCACGGAGGAGATACAGACAGAGGCACCCGCGGCAGCTCCCAACCCCGCCGCCCCACCGACGACATCCCAGCCATTCCTGAAGCCCTCGGAGGTTGCGGGTCAGTCAAAGCACGCCAAAAAGGGTGTGCGGCCCAAGGAGACAGATCTGTAAGGCACTCAGAGGACCTCTGAAGACGAAATGGACGTCGGACCGTTCTTGTCTGCTGTGCACCGGAACGTGTCCCGACGCCAAAGCCTCTCGACAAGCCAAAAAATACGAGAGTCACAGCCCCAAAAGACGACACATAAACATACGCACTCCAGTAGCTTTCACATTAAATAATGGGAAGAGATATCATTATTCAATGGACCTGTAGAGGCCTCCTTAAAAATCTTGAAGATGGGTACGATATACTGCACTCCAATCAGCCAAGTGTCATGTGTCTACAAGAAACGCATTTAAATTCCAAATAAACAATTTTTTTGAATAGTTACCTGGTATTTAGGAAGCACAGGCATGGCGGTGGTACATCTTCCGGGGGTGTGGCCATCATTGCCCGAAATTCCTTGGCGTGTCACAATATCCAGTTACAGACTTCCTTGACGCTGTTGCCATTCGTACCATAATTTTCAATAGGCTAATAACACCAGCTTCATTGACATCCCTTTTGATTTCCAGCTCTCGAGCTCTGATGTCGAGGGCCTTGTAGATCGGCTAACCGCACCTTTCATTCTCTTAGGCGACCTGAACGCACATAACATACTCTGGGGCTCTTCTCGCATGGATGCCCGAGGTCACCTTATCGAAAAATAACTAACATCTTCGGGTGCATGCCTATTCAATAAAAACAAGCCTACACACTATAATATAGGAAACAACACTTATCCACACCTCGACTTGGCTATTGGCTCTGCAGTACTCTCTCCTTCTCTTGAGTGGGATGTTGGCACTAACCCATATGGTATTGACGACTTACCAACCACGTTAGCATACATAGCTAAAGGCCCGAGCAGTTCACCTTCCCATAACAGGTTCAATGAAGCTAGAGCGAACTGGAGTAAATTTACAGAAACATCCAAAGTACACCACACATTCATAACACACCTTCAGGTTGAAGAAGCTGCCCGACTCCTCACGGCGCACATCCTCGCCACCGCGGAAAAGCCCATTCCCAGGCCTCCTGTGCCCTGTGCAACCCAAGGATGCCCTGGTGAAATGAGAACTGTAGGCGGACGCGAGAAGCCCAGAACAAGGCGCGGAGTATCCTTCGTCGGTACCCCACGTCCAGTAACCTGGTATCGTTTAAAAGGGCAAAAACAGTTGGCTAGCGTGTGCGCGGTGAGGCGAAACGAGCTATTTCGCTCTCTTTCCTAACACCAATTAATTTATTCACGGACACATGCCCGGTATGGACACGAATACGAAAACTCAAAGCACAACAAACACGCACCCTACCCCTGGTTTGCACAACAGGGGATACACTTGAAGACCAGGCTAATACACTTGCACAACACTTTCACCGCGTGCCCAGCTCTGCACATTACACGAAAACTTTCACGCAACATAAAATATCTACCGAAAAGAAGCCGCTGCGCGATAACAAGCGGTCAGCTACGTCTTCCAACTCAGAGTTAAGAGCTGAGGGCTGCTCTGAGCACATGTAAGCCTTCAGCTCCGGGCGCAGACAACATTACATACAGTATGATGCAGCACTAACACACCGACGCTCTGAAAACACTGCTACACCTATACAATAAAATATGGTTTTTGGGGCACCTACCAAAGTCTTGGACAGAAGTCATTGTAGTGCTTTACTTAAAGAGGAGAAGGACCCGTCTTCCCCAGCAAGTTATCGTCCGATCGCCCTGACCAGCTGCCTGCGCAAGCTGCTCGAGGAGGTGATTAACAGGAGGCTGGTGTACTTTTTAGAGTACAAAGGTCTTCTCGAGGGATGCCAGGGAGACTTCAGGGCGGGCCAATTTACAAACAATCAGCTGGTTAGCTTAGAATCTTGCATAAAAGGTGCATTCATCCGTAAGCAATATTGTATGACGGTATTTTTTGACATTCAGAAGGCTTACGATACTGCATGGCGCAACGGTATTCTTAGTGATCGTAAGTCTTTTGGTTTAGGCAACATGTTGAATACGCTTGCAAGCTACATGTCAGTAAGAACCTTCGGTGTGAAAGTGGGCTCTGCGCTTTCACGGGTTCATGTCCAGAAAAACGGGGTGCCTCAAGGATGAGTTCTAAGTTGCTCACTGTTTATAGTAAAAATAAACTCACTTTGGAAAGCACTACCACCAACAATCTCTTACTCTGTGTATGTAGACGATGTTCAAATGTTCTTTAAATCCCCTAACTTGTCGATAGGCGAGCACCAAGTCCAGCTTGGTGTTATTAAACTTGTTGACTGGGCCGACAACAATGGTTTTAAGATTGATCCAGGAACGTGTACTTGCGTTGTATTTTCAAGGAGGCGTGGGATTCATCCTGAACCTGATATTAAACTTAAAAGTGTTTTCATTTCTCTAAAGAAGGAACAAAAATTTTTAGGCGTGGTGCTTGGTGAAAAACTGACATTCATTCCACACAGAAGACATCTGAAACATAAAGCTTAACAACACTGAATATACTGAAGCTCCTCTCGCATTGCTCCTGTGGAGCCGACAAAGAAATACTCCTACGTGTTTTCACCAGTCTTGTTGGCTCACGGTTGGACTATGGGAGTGCCGTCTATGGGACAGCCTGTAAAACCGCATTGAAAATGTTGGACCCAGTGCTGCACGTAGGGCTACGTCTTGCATCCGGAGCTTTCCGGACGAGCCCCATTGAAAGTCTATATGCAGAGTGCGATAAGTGGAGCCTTGAACACCAGAGGACTTTCATATCACTGCTGTATGCCATTAAGGGGACCTCCATAAAAATCACCCTTGTAATTTTATTCTTAACGACATATCATCCGCTCATTTGTACGCAGCAGGTCCATCTTCACCTGCTCCATTCTCCTTGACAGTGAGAGCCCATGGGGAGGGACTAGCAATTATATTTGCAGAGAGCATGAAGTCCTCTATTGCTGACTTCATCCCGCCTCGGAACAGGTCAGCAATCTGTTGTGACATATCCTTTAAGTCCAATGACAAGCAAAACGCGCCCAGAGAGATAATAATGCAACATTTTTTGCAACTGAAAGACAAATACCAGTACACTGCCTTTTACACAGATGCATCCAAGTCTTCTTCTGCTGTGTCATTTGCTGCATATAGTCCCCACTTTTCCAGCACAAGGACATTAAACATAAACAGTAGTATATTCAAGCAGGAGCGTATGGCATTTTAATCGCAGTACAGCACATCACACAAACCATAAAACAACACTCCATAATCTTTACAGACTCTTTTAGTGTAGTTAGAGCTTTACAATCCTTCAAAGAAACAAGAAATGCTGTTCTAAATTGCTTGCGTACAATGTTTGCGTACAATTCCAAACTAAAAGTAATTGTTTTCTGGGTTCTCGGACACAGCGGCATTCTGGGAAATGAAATCGCTGACCAGAATGCTGCTGAAGCCGCTCTCCGCAGCACCGTCGATGTACCCTATGTCCCCTACCTCGACCTGAAACCATTGGTACAAAGGGCTCTTCGTAAATCTTGGCAGGAAACATGGGATACAAAAACAGACAACAAGCTACACACTGTAGGGCCACGTTTAGGTGAATACATAACAGACAAATAAGACAGACGCACCGAAGTAGCCCTAGCCAGGCTACGGATAGGCCACTCTTGCGTAACATATTCACACTTGCTCACTGGGTCTTCGAGACCTCTATGCGGAAGGTATGGAGAGGGTCAATCGGTAGTTCACATACTAATCACATGCAAGGCACTCCACACCACACGATGTAGACACTTTCAAGAAATCTACAGACGACCAATCCCACTCCACCCATCGCCCTTCTTACGTGATGAACCAATGTTTTCTGTTCACCGTGTTTTTAAGTAGTTATCAGAAGTTAAATTTCTGAATCTCATCGTATCATGCATAACCACAACCTGGCCCTCTACACTAGCCATTTCCCTTGTATTTATTTGCTTTTACCTCTGTTGCTGATCAGTTTTAGTATTCACTTTTAATCTATGCTAGCTAACCATCTGTTTTTGGTGGTCTTTGCCCTAGTTGGCCTTGCACCATTAAAATGCATCCATCATGATCCTTGCACCAAACACGGAACATCGGGCCGCATTGGTCATTGGCACTCCAAAAAGCCAAGCGAGCCGCGCAGGCATAGGTGTTGCGAGAACTTTCTGTGTTTGCGCGTGCGCAGGTTCGTAACGTCTTCCTTGTCACAAAGCTCGCTTATGTGCTGCAAGTACTTCATTGTGCGCGTTCTAAAGTACAAGTTCTACATAGAGTTTTTGCATCTTTTGTGTAGGGGTCTCAATGGGAACCTATGCGTAGGGACAATTTGTTTCTTCCATTAGTGCCTAGGGATGCAGGGCTGACACATTTCGTTTGTACAACAGCTTGTATCTCGGTTTTTCTTCTATAAAGTGACGGATCATCCACTTCTGCTAAGCGTTATTCAACAGCGAAGAAGTTTTAATTTACCATATTTGCTTGACTCCACTGGTGAAGTTAATACGAAACCGCCTTGGGCTTTTTAAAGGAGGTGGTCGACACCTTTCACTTTCTTGCTGTGAGGTTATCCCCGCAATATCTTTTTACACTTTCCAGGAAGGCTTGACGAACTCTTTATTGGAGTCTGTTCCCAGTGCCGGTTTATCGCCAGCCTTACATTGGCCCCCATAAGAACAGTGTTTTCAGGTGTGTCACACGTATGTGTCTTCCTCCAAATGCAAAAACGTTTTTGTTTAAGCTGCATACATCAACACTCCCAGTGAAAACATGGTTGCGCGAGAAAGGAATGTGTATTCCTTGGTCTGACAATTGCCGCTTCTGTAATCAACCTGAAACCATTGATCATTGTTTTGTTTTGTGCCGGGATGCGGTGTTTTTCTGGGATGTGTTGCAACGAACTGTTAAAAGGGACATGGACATTACCCCTGATATGATTCGGTTCTTGCCTTTTCGAGATGCTACTGGAGTGCCCTATGATATATTTGTTGTGATGAGATTGTATAGCCTGTGGATGTGCCGCATGACTGTCAGGCACGTGGAACCTCCTCGCCCAACGAAGTCCATCTTTCGGGAGCAGGTTGCGTTGGTACGGAGCATTTATGCGGCGTTAAGTGACCCACCGGAACGGCTGCATTTATTGGACGCGTGCGTCTGCTTCCCGGAGTTTTGACGGACGGCTTATTTTATCTGCAGTGATGTGCATCTTCTTGAATAACTCATAGCTTTTGTAGTAGGCTGTAATAAGTGCAGTTTTTTATGCAGTAAAGAGAAAAAATGTCGACATGGAGGAATCGGACAGACGCTGGCTTCGTAACGCGAGGGACCCAAGTTCGATTCCAGCCACGGGAAGCGTTTTTTGATTTCACTTTGGCGTTTTCGATTTAAAGACGCCGACAAAGAGAACACTACATATTCGCTTTCAAATATATTGTTAAAAAATCATGAATAAACAGTCCAGAGTTGCCACAAAATATATGCCTATGACAGCCATTACCGGTTTACTGGAGGATTTTACTATTAGGGAGGACTCCTTTATACGCACACCAATGCACTCAGGCACTTTCGGGAAGAATAAAGTCCTGTAAATTTGTGAGATCGTGTTCCATTTACTTTTGATGGCACCTGTACGTAAAGATTCATCACTTGCAAAGAACAAGTACATAACACAGCGGGAGGCGCTGATAAAGCTCCCTTTTCAGCTGCTGCGCTGAGGTTCCCCATTTCCCGTTAACGGCTATTTTTTCGCCAATTCATCGCCTGAAAGAAAAAATTCTGTCGTCAGCACTGAGGAACCTGGACTCTTGGCGACGATTTTCGGAGGAGAAGATTCTGCGCTACTGGTCCTCTCTGTCATCCGCTCAGAAGGCGACTAAGGAACTTTTACGATTTCTACGGGCGACGAACTTAAACACCAGACTATAGACTGAACGCCTCCACTGTCTATCAGTGGCAGTGCTTCAGCGCTGAGCATACGTGTCTACTCCAACTTCTCGTCATTCTTTCTTTTCTCTTTTTTGCCTATTTTCCCTTTCCCACGTGCAATCTAGCAAACTATGCTCTAGCCAGGTAAACTTTCCTGCCTTCCTTCTACACCCTTCCTTCCTTCATCGTGTCCGTCACGAAAAATGGCGGAATGTTGAGATGCTACTGCATCTTGAGACTCGCCTTTACATAGTAATGCAAGTAAAGTCTGGCTGCATGGTTTGCTCGATTATATGCGACCTGTAAAGGCGTCGACCGCATCAAATCACTGGAGTGCTGCAATCCATGCACCTTAGCTTTATTGTACACCTCGAAAGCCTCCCTTTCAATTTTACAGATGCCTGAAACATCATGCAACGCCATGTGGTCACCTGATTAGCTTCGCGCTCACTTAATTAGTGCTTCTGCACACGCGCTATTAGGTACTGCCGTACTTTAGACCACGGTGTAAGATACATTTTTAGGTATGGACACAGCAGCCTAAAAATGTGCAAATAGAGTTAGTGGCACCGTGGCGGCGCACGTAGACCTTTGATTGAAAGGAAATCTGGTGGCAGAACTCCTAAGCTTGGCAGCGTCCTAGGCTTCAAGTGGTTTGACCAACGACTGCCTGAAGCAAGGTAATTCATAAGCACCAGCGGCATGTGTGTAAAACAACGCTGTTTGTGTGAGCTCACCGTGTCCGCTCACACAACGCTATCGTAACTTGTAATTTATTTGATTGTTTAAAACAGCTGCGAGAGTTTGGGCGGCCTAAGTTCTTTTTGACGCGCGCTAAGCTCCTCTGAACATTGTTCACCGGCAGTGAGTTCGACATCGATTCGTCTCCGCCGTTTCGTGCGTGTACTTACCCCAGTTGTGCAACGTCATTTATGACGAAGAAACATCAGCGTACTTGCCACTAGTTTAATCCATTTCAGAAACTGGGCTACTTTCCTTGTATGTCGGGCGTTGTACCGGCAGCGGACGCTTTCTTTTTGTCGCTGCTTGTAGTAAGGAGCTGGGGGCTGTAGCCGACGGTAAAATCGGCAGCACTACATCGTTTGCGAGCTTCGACATTCAGTAGTGCTTCCCCTCACAGCTCGGAAAAGAAAAGTACCCTTTCACGAAACCACTCTCTCAGAGAAATGCTGACTGCAAGTAGCATATCATTTTCTGCTGGGGATGGCTGCAGAGCACGCATTCATTCATTTAGGATCGCAGGAAACGTTATAAGTAATATCACGTTTTCTCGCCCCCGTTGCAGTACGTACTCAATAAAGCATTTGCACCCCAGTTTTTCCTTGCGCAAGAATAAATCTCAGTACTGTGAGTGTTCAACGACTATCGCGGCACACATTCCCTTCGGTTTAGTGTTCTATATCTTCTTTTGATAGTTACCGACTCAAAACCCATGCCTAGAACACGTTGAAACACTGGGGAGAACGGAAAGGCTTTCGCACGGCTTTCTTTAAATTATCGTCTGCACCACCGGCCGGCGGAGTCGGCCAAGCCGCGGCGAGCAGACATCGAGCAGATGACCGGTTACGGAAGCTGCCGAGAGGGCCCGACAAGGACCCGAAAAGATCCGAACACCTCTGAGTAGCTGGCGCTCGGGGAGCTTCTTTTCTGTGCCTCTGGAGGGCGCTGCCGTCAACGGTCTCAGCGGCATCAGTTTGGTGACTTTATTAAAACGACGAGTACACGTTTGTTTTGCAGGCTGTGTCCTCACCTAGTGGTATATCTTACACCGTGCTTTAGACGCAACAGCTATAGCCGTGAGCGTTGGGTTTTCTCATGCGGTTAATGTATAGGGTAAGTGCTGTATACTCCCAATGAAACAGTTTTATCGGAACAATATTGTACAAAAACTGACGAGTAATTTAACGTTGACAGCTGAATAAAACTGAACCTGCGGGGTATCCAATTCTTTGATTTTTTGGCTTCTGGAACTTTTCGTCTTTTCGCTTAAGGGAAAAATTAAAATGTAAAGCGGTAGACATTAGCAACCGAAGGTTAGAAGTTTGGTGGAAAAAACACAGCATGGAAAGTAGCACAGAAGTACCGCATGGGGTAAACATGCTGTTGTTTGTTTTGGATTGTGATATGGAACACCTCTCCGTTACAAAGGGGAAGTCTATAAAAAAGTTAGCAGTGGCCTAACTCGGCTATGCCAGGATATATGTAGTGTGAGCTAAGGTTCAGCTGGTTATTCTTAGGTTACCTGGTTCTGTAGGATTAGCTGATAATCATGCTTACTGTTGCTAAAACGATTTCCAATCCAATCCAATCCAGTCCAGTCCAGTCTAGTCCAGTCCAGTCCACTCCAGTCACTGCTCCTCACTCATTTACAGCACGGCTCTCCAGGAGCCACGCGAAACGGCTATCAAGCGGCTCCGGCGCACAGTAAGACTTGGCCGCTGCGCAACGGAGGCGCACAGCTGTGCACGCGCCGGTGCCAGTACGTCTGCCGCGGCTGTGACGCCACTCCTCTGGAATGCGCAAACCGGCGAATGTGCAGACCCAATTACAATCCTTTCCAATCCAATCTAGTACAATCCAATTTAATCCAATCAAATCCAATGCTCCTCGCGCTTGTGCAGAACAGCCCTTCAAGGCCCACGCGAAACTGCTCCCCTCGGCCAGTGTAGCTTGCGCTACAAAACATCATCAGTACCAGCATGAAGGTCGTGGGGTAGGTCGGTGTCTGGTAGGCCGTGGGACTTCAGGCCCATAAGAGCAAAGACGAGCGAACGCACACAGGGACACGTGCGCTCGACACTGTTTAAAGTGCGATAAGCACAACGTAAAGTATGTTTTGGGGACGGGGTAAGACAATTGGATCGCCGTAAGTTGGCAGGTTAAATTTCTGTGCACTTTACAAAAAAATCGTTGATACACAATGGGGGAATATACTAGAAGGGTTACTATGAACTGGGGGGGACAACAGGGAAGGATCAAGGACATTCAAGGGAGTAACAACATGATCAAAAATAGAAAGAAAGGGAGATCTGGGGACATAAAAATTGAATGAAAAGCGTTAATAGAGATGTCCCTGCCGAAAAGGGCTACATCGTAAACAGAAGTTTCTACGATAACGCCAAGGTGAACGGCTCTGGTTTTTGAATCTACAGCAGGGCGTTAGCGAACGAAGGAATTGTGAGGGAGCAAAATAAAAATAATGAGAATGTGTTGTCTGCAGAAAAGATCTACAGGACTCGACACATTTTGTTAAGCCGTGATAGCACACATACAAATCGATCTGAGGGATATATCGCCCTTTTAGAATAACATTAAAATCCGACGGGAGGCAAAAATAGAGGATCAGGCCTTGTTGAGCAGCTACCTCCGGTTGTATACCAAATTCGGTTGATGCCTGCGCCAAAAGGGGGTCTACAATCACAAGGGTGGTAGTATTCAATGTGGATACATTAGAACCACGGGCCAGATGGCACGTGCCATCGATCGGGGCAAATGATAGTTTTGAGCCAAATCGTATGTCGGGCCTCTTCATTCGACAAATACGCTCTCTTTGTCCTTTTCTCGGTCACTGAGGCATAGTGTGGGAAATATACTCACTTGTTTCTTTTTTTCCTTTTTTCACAGTGGAGACTACATACAAATGTCCTGCGTTCCACTTCGCTACCGATTACGGTAGAAACCCTAAAAGGAGACGCGTCGTTAAAATTGAACTCAGTGCTTGGGTACGAAGCAGTCCTCCACTGCTGGTTTTTCTCTGGCCGCAAGATCATGAATATTTTACTGCGGACGCGCGAGCCTACATTTGGCGGTGTATTACATTACTATCGTCGCCAAACTCCCCTAGCGACCCATTGCAAGACAGCGACCGCAATTCGATAAGTTATCCTTCCTCAAAGCACCCTGTCAGTGCGCCCCTTTCAAAGGATGGAATGCACTCAATATGCACCCTTTCGGCACAGCATCTGGAACATTGGCGAGCTTTTCCCGCAGTTCGCCGATGATGACGTCTTGGTCCGGACTCGCTGACTGGATGTGCGCCGTCGGAAATCCCGTGCGTCAGAAACAGTTACGGAAGGTGTCAGGCGTCACGTCGCTCCATGCGAGGCTCAACATCTTAATCGTGGCCATTCAGCATCTCAATCGCCGCTCCGAGACCATACATTTCGGTAGAAATTGTAGGCGCGCCGAGTTCGATATATCCGATCTGCACTTCGTTATCAGGAACATGCTTCGCATGCATTTTTGTAACAGATCTGCTTTTGTTGTTATGTAGCATAATTCGCTCTATCCGGGTTAGTTATAATCGGGTTTGACTGTATATTGCGTAGCACTGGGCTGACATCATCTTCAAACCTTTTATAGAAGGCTGCGCTCAGACCATCAGGGCCCGGCGTCTTGCCTTGGCTCAACTCGTCTATAGCTTGCTTTACCTCATCAACAGTAATATCTATTTCTAGGTACTCGGAAGAATCCTTGTCCAAACAGGGCAGCAAGCGCTTAAATTCTTATTTAAATTTCTCACTGTCGACGTCATGACGGTAAAACAGCTTCTCGTAATAGCTACAAAAAGCTTTTTGAATGTTTGCCTGGTCGTTATACAAAACTCCTTCACTTTCTATTTCGACTATAGCGTTTCTGCGAGCATAACTTTTTTCCGAACTGAGAGCTCTTTTTGGTCGGTGCTTCACCTAGCAGAAAAAGTTCCGCTCTCGCCCGTACAAGTCAGTGCTCCGTGGTATCGTTCCTTGTCGATAACCTCGAGCTGCGCTATGAGCTTTCAAATGTCATCTTCGAACATTCCAGGCGACTTACATACTTCCTTTAAAAGCACATTCAGGCTACTGCGAAGCAAGGCTTCCCGTCCCCTCTCCTCATTTTTCATGGCACCTGATCTTTCGAGCGCTTTCATTTTAACTTGCTGTTTAAAGCTTTCCCATTTAGAAACGTAGTTCATGACCCCTTGAGTACAAAACATCTCCTGTGCGCATGCGTTGACCATGCCAAGGAATGCTTCATCTTGCAGCAGTTTGTTGTTTATTTTCGAAAGTCGCCAAGAAGAGGCATTTTGACGTTTTATCCCCACTCCAAGTGTTACGGACACAAGGCAGTGATCACTGAAAGATACAGGAGTCGCTTGGTAATCGCCGCATTCAGGAACAAGATCTAACGATACATACACTCGGTCGAGACGCGCGTGATTGGTGCCCTGAAAGTGCGTGTAGCGAACGGTGCACGCCCGCACTGCTCACGCTATCGCCTACATCTACAAGGGCGAAGTTGGCGATTATCTCGTTTGAAACCACCGTACTCGCATCTCTGAAATTTGTCAGGCTATTTGTCAGGCTACTTTGTCAGGCCTAGTAACACCAACAGACGCTCTGTATTACACCATGTTTGTAAATCTTCGAAAAAAAAAATCATTTCGGCTGCCTTTGTTGGGCCGTAAACACAAATTACACGCCATTCGTGTGAACAGAACTGAAAGTCACAAACGACAAACCGCCCTGATTCTGACGCGGTAACGGTATTTAGGGTCGCCCCTATGCTACGACGTATTAACAGCGCACAACCCATGGAGAAACCCACAGCGTTAGCGACAAACGTCGTACAAAGGACCGTACCATACGATCGGTCTGGTCCTCCCTCTCAACCTTGGTTTCCTGCAAGACCATGATTTCGATATCCTCATCTGTAAGTAGACGATACAACTGGTTCTGACGCCTCCGATCAGCAATACCCGTCACATTAAGCATGGCAATGCGCATAGGCTTGCTTAAAACCATGTTTAAAGATGGACCAGACCTACCACACAGCACTTACATCCACACCCGTGAAAAAAGAGACACTTCACGTGGCTTCATGGACTCGACACTCCGTACAGCCCAACAAGTACAAAAGGTAACACTTCCTCGTATGGAGAGGCCCCGTAAACTCCAAGACACCTCCCCCACCTCCACCCCTAAACAAAAACTTAAGGAAGGTAGAACACTCCATAAACTTAACTGCGTACGTCCATTCAGTCCGTTTGCGCTTCGAAAAAGGCAGTAGGGCACCAAACCTAGTAGACAAAACCCTTCCGACTACCTTTCGAAGCGACATGCTGTCTCAAGTGGGCGTACCCGGTGGCACCCGAAGTTCGCGGGGCAAGTCGTCCACCGTCATACGCGCCTTCAACTTCAAGGTCACTAACCGGAAGGCTGAACCTTTGTCTTGGATGCCGTCGACACGCCACCGCTCCTTGCGCACCTCGCCGAAACTCCCGTAGGGTGCGAGCGCAACGCGAACGGGATCGTCGGGCACGTTGTACAGCAGCCAGTGAAGTATCAGGCGCACCTCCTGGTTTTCCGGGTCAATGACGATGCAGCGCCATTCCTTCACTTTAACGTCGGTCGCAGCCAAAATCTTCTTAACAACATCCGCTGAATTGAACGTTACAGCCCAGACGTGACTCATATGATACGCCCCCAATGCAACAAGATCGGGGAGCAGTGCCAGACGAGCCATAGTGTCGCGGAAATCCTCGACACGGTATGGGCGGGCACGCATGTCGGCATGCAGAAACACAGTATTTAACACGGACCGACCTGTTGGGAACTGGGGCAAAAGAACTTGATATTCCTCGGTATTCTTAGCAAAATTCCTGTTACCGCGGGCCGAAAGGCCCGCCAAAGCCGCTCCTTGGGCGGAGCTCGCCATCCCGCGTCGGCTCGTTAGCGATACCGGAAGCAGCAAAGGCCAAGCCCTTGGAATCTCAGCTACGAGTTCACGCGGAGACGGGGGGATACAGACGGTGTACTCACCGAGCACAGCTGCGGGTTTACGCCCTGCGTTCTCGCTGAATTCCACGTGATATCGTCACGCAACATCACGGGCCGCTGTCCGCTTCGCCCACGGCACGTGTAGCGGCGTGTGCGCGCCTTGTGCATGCGCTAGTTGTTTGAAAAATTAAAGGAAGCTCACAGCAACGCATGGCATCCTACTTCTCCTCCGTCTCTGCAGCCGATCTCGTTGCCTCCGTCGGCTGCGGCATAGACGGAGGAGAAGGGAGATCGTCTAACACCGGTTTGAGCTTCCTTTAATTTTATATTAAAAAAATTATTATCCTGTGTTTCACCAATACAACTCAACCAACCAACATTCGTGGATCATGCATTTAACATTAGCAAAGAACATCTATTTGCAGTAATAAAGGGTGTGCTTAAGCACATTTCACTTATTTGTGGTTTCCCTTTCTGTAGAGCCGCGTGTGGGAATTCAAGTGATGTCGCATGGGTAATCGTTGTGGGTGTCGTTTACAGCTTCGCTTTCCAACCACCTTCACAGGGTGGATTGGCGGGTATTTTTTTTCCAGTATCTCTATCCCTGTTATAACCTTTGACTGTAAGTGGCTAATGATTGCGCAAGCAATAGCTTGGGACTCTAAGATGAGAGCCAAAGGGTTGGTACAAGGCTGAGGCTAAGCTTCCGTTAAGAGTTTTCGTTTACACCCAGCATCTTTTAATCTTTCTTTCGGAAATGGATTATATCTGCGTGTATTTTTTAGGAGTGGCTTAAGGACCAGCCGAAAGGGCGGAGAACTCTGAACTGGCTTCTTGTGGCTCACAGAAACATTCCACCGTGCACAGGTTCCCTCGTAACCCCTCGGCTTAGGTTTCTTGTCGCCGTATAGAATCAGCCTGTGCAAAATTGCAACGTCCCAGCTTTGACGTATTTCTCCACTTAGGCCCCTCTGAGTCCTGCTTGCGCTTACAGCGGAGGAGCTCGAGACTCGAGAGTTATTTTGCTTTTCCTTGGTTAATTATCTTACTGGTTGGAACCTGGGGAATCCGCTGTTTAATTAGTTTTAGTATCCAGCTGCAAGTTCCGCCGAAGTTCTGCACCTGTTCTACGCCAGATGCGCTGAAACTTGCCAGAGTGAATACATTTGTGCGAGTGTTTTTTTAGAACTTCCTTAACAGCTGCAAATCTGAAAACCTGCTTTGAGCCCGCAGCAGACATGAGTACGTTCTTGCGGTGCAGACGTGTTATATATTTAACCTTCTGTTACTCTTGGTGCACTGGAATGATAAAAGCACAATCGTGAACGATGAAAGCGCCCAGTTTAACTACATTAACCATTACTTCCGGCCCAAGGAAAATAAGCGTGGGCGGCAGTTGAGGTTAAATATTATTACACATTCCAAATCCCCAATGTTTCTGAGAGTTTAAAAATGTCTAAAATCTTGGCCCTCAAACCACGCTTTTTGGTGTGCTGTCACGAGAGAGAAAACATATTTTTTTCTTTATTCCCAGTTGACCTAAAGCGCTAAACTGAGTTGTGCAGAGAACGAAAAACATACCTGTTTTTAGTACAAAATAGTCATTCCCTTATTAAAGCAAGCAAGCTCAAGGGTAATGTGCGCAAAGCTTCTCTTCAACGAATTTCACCTAAAGCAACAGTGAAAATAAATCTGGGACTATGACTTTGAGGGTAAGGCGCAGCGCAACAAACGGAACGAAGCGGAGACAACATGTTGCGTCTCCGCTTCGTCCCGTTTGTTGCGCTGCCCCTACCCTCAAAGTTACGTACCAACTGCCTCAAGCTCCAACTCTTCTGAGCTACGGTTATAATGGGTCCTGGCGACATTCCCTCGCACTACTACCCTCGCACCCTTCAGTGAACAAAACCTTGTTCTAGGAATTTTCATTCAATGAACAGTTTTACGGCCGAAGGCTCCAATTCCCTCCCGATATTTAATGTCGCCTCAGCCAGCGCCTTTGCGATTCACCCTCAATTTTTTTTTATTTTGAATGACAAGTGGGCGGAACCATCTGAGGCATTGCGCCTTTTCGGCCTTGAGAGCCGGTTGCCATGTCCAGCGGCCAACATATTGATTCGCTACATAACCGTGTGATCATCCAGATCTAATAACGCAGTGGCTCCGTCATCGGAATATTAAATAAATCCCGAGATGAATGGACGGCGGCAGAAATGCGGACCACACTACGAAAACGTTTGCCATCTTCGAGCAGCCTTCTAGAATGCCGAAAACACATTCCGGAGTGGACGTATGCTCCCAGTAAATGAACGTAGTCTTGATAAATGCACAATTTTGCAGGAAATGTGATCCATTTTTTTCCCCAAAGTATTATAATGTGGAGCGTCTGCGAGCCTCCTACTTTAATTCAAATGCGTCGAGTTCACTTTGACCTATGAGAGTGTGCTGTTATGTACGGCTGTTTGCTGTTATGAAAGTTGGGGAAAATTGGACTCGGGGGAAGCTTTTCTGTGATCCGATAAAATTCATAAAAAAGGCCCTACATAGAGAATGAACGCTTTCTCGCTTTCTTTTATGCGTGCAAGGTCTGCAGCACCTATTCTGATAGCCACAGCACTTCACGGTACTCCATTGTTTTCTGGCAACAGTAGGTATTCGTTTTGAGTCTCTGCATTGCTTCTGTGGCGATTTTCTTTAAGTCGCCTATAAAATTACATAATTGCTCAACAGATCTGAAGCCGGCCAACAGCAGCATTGTCGCTTCTGGGACGTCAAATAAGAGCACAAAAGATTCTGAGAATTTTAAGAGCACTCAATGAGAGGAAAATATTTTGGGCGAGTTATTCAATGTGTTTTATAGAGCAGCGATCCATATTTCGATCCTGGGTTTTCAAACCGCCCAATAAAAGGACTAGACCCGCTTTTTGACCGTGTTCTGAAATTCAAAAAGCGTACAGATGCCGAAATAGGTTGCAAAAAAGTGCTGTATTGGCCCTTAAAATAGAAGTTTCATTGCAATACGCTACAGTAGAGTAATCACATTCCCAAAAAACAAAAAGCTCCATTGTAGAAGTTTCGTATACTATCGCACACAATTCTAGGCCCTCTTTATGAGCCAAGTGGCCTCGCCTTCGACGAATTTTTTCAGCTCCTTTCCCGGCTTCTGTCACGTAATACTAACGAGATGCGTTGTCCCTCGGTGCACTTGCAGTTCTTGTGACACGGCGTTCATGGGGAAGGGAATCGTGTATGCCCTCTCTTTGTTTTGTCCCTGCCTACTTTATGCTATATTATAACGCTGTAACTTCTGTGCATGTCTTTCTCAGGTGCCAGATTGCGTGATATGATATAAATAAGTAAAAAACGTACACACAGGCTTTTACGGAACAACTCGTTGAGAGGGATTCAAGCGAATTATAGAAAACCAGAGATATACATCATCTAGGTGTTGCTTAGATTCACCATTTCTTGTTATCTAGTTTAATTTACGCTTACCAAAAGACGAAACCGCTCTTTCTCAAGTTTAAGACGCAGCTGTTGATTTATGCCTCTCAGATTTCGGGTGTTCGCACGCATGTAAGCACGCGTGACCCAAAAGAAACCTACCAGCAGGAGGAAGAGCCCGATTATTGCAAGAAGGCCATTTCCAGCTCCAGAATTATGCAATGGCAAGACATGGTCTTTATTCGCTGCTCCTGTCTTGGGCGAGCTAAGGACACTCGTCACCGCCGGGGAGAAACAGGCTGGCCTTGTTTCCGCCCTTCCTTTACTGCTTTTGCGCAAACCAGACGGGGGCGGTAATCAGAAAGAAACGAAATTGATAGTTGCCGAGAAAGGAGCCCAGAAAGTACCGCGACTTGGTGAGAAGAGAAGGGCGAGGTGGTAAGAAATAAAAAAAGTGCGGTGAAGGACGACGCGGAGGGGGCTTGGGGAGGGTATTCTTGGTCTGCGCCAACCCCCGATCACAGCGACGGCGGCAGCTGCTGTGCCCGTAAATGCCGAGGAGGCCGCTGGGGCCCGGGCTCGTTGCCGAAAGCGGCCTTAAATCTCCCCGTTCGTCCTTATTTTATCTTATTATCTGCGGCACCCCGTTCCGCCCCCGTAAACACGGGGCGCGGATTAAAGTGCGCGCGCGTTCACAACTCTCGTAGTTTGGCGTGTGCTGTTCTCGGCGGAAGGGGCCTGATGCTGAAATGCTCCGGGCCTCGTGCCATTGGATGCTGTCGTGGTTGCGCGTGGCAGAAGGCTCTGCCCCCTAGTGTTTTCCCTGTCGTTCCTTTTCTTCTCCTTTTCAAGTCGAAACTGCCATCTTTTTCTTGTTCCCTGATGTCTCTTATTTCTTGCCTTCCCTCTCCGCTTGATCGTCTCAGTGATCGTACTTTCTCGTGTCGCGGGTATAGTTGCGCCCACCATGGTGCTAAGGCCCCCTGTACGTCCTCGTCATTTTCTTTTTAAAGATTTGAAGCGCTCTGAAATTTACGGGCGAATTAAGGCTTCAACGCACGACTGGTAGCGCTCAAGTGCCCTGTTGCCGCAAGCGATGTTTTCTACCAAGTGGCGTTGACCCGGCGTCCTTGTTTGGAAGAATTGCTGTAGGTCACCGACCGCCATTTTGGAGCCTGAGTATTCAGAACCGCTTGAACCATCATTCCATAAAATTGGGAACAAAAAACTAGAAGAATCCTCACCTATGGTACAGTACCGGCAAAGAAGCCTCACATAAAGTACCGGCGTTCCCACGCGTCGTCATTGGTCTTAAGAAAGGGAAAGAAACTGAGAGGCTGGGGAATTAAATGCGATGTTGAGAAAAACAGGCTCTATTTACGTAAACGTGCGAACTTAGCAAGGCTTTGGCGTACACGCTTTGCCGAGCTTTAACGGGTCCCTGTTTTCGTAACGTTTTGCGTGTTCTCACAAACACGCTCAGTCTGCAGGACTAAACATTAGGATCATTTTCGCGAATTGATGAGCCTGTCAACGCACAAAAAGCGCAAAGCCAGTCCGCGTGCAGAGCACGTAAGCGTGTCTCAACGCTCCAAGCGGCATACAGTTAAATGATACCACAAAGAAAACTTGGGCCGCCACCTGTACATTGTTTATTGAAACCGATACTAGCATTTCCTTCCATTCGTTCATTCTTTCCCGCTTTATGGCGTCATTTAATTAGATTCACATTTTTAACGCGGCATTGATGACTGGTATTTGATAATAAACCACTCATCCACAGCAACAGAAAAAAACTCTAAATCTTCTACCCTATCGTTTGAATTGCTACAACCTCTGAAACTAGCGCATATGATTTTGCCATTCTTGCCATCTTTCTGCCAAAAAAAAAAATGAGCTTCAAATTTTACAGCCCGAGCCCCTGTGTATCACGTAGAGCCCTTGAAGTGCACTGTGGCAAAGCGCATTGCCTCACTTGCAATGTTTTCGCTCGGTCACCGTTTGGAGCGCGTCGTGCTGGGATTGTTCGCGATAGACGCTTAATGGTCGCAACCTCGTGACACAAGCGCGCGGGTGTACGCGAGGTATGATAGCTACGTTTCGATAGCGAGGGCGCTAAAGGCGGATGAGTTTCCGGCTGAGTTGAACGTCCCGAAGCGCGAAACAAAGTGGATCCCTCCGTCGAGACACATAATACCTCGCCGGACTCCTTTCAACGTCGTCTAGGCGAAGCAGGCGAAGTTGTTTTGGTGAGATGTATCAGTTCCCGGCTCGATGACAATAGTGAGCTTTGCCTCTGCTGTTACCTGATGCTGACCAGAGAAGGCGGTGCCAGTGTACTACGGGCCGCAAAATATGGCCGCTTACAACAGATCATCGAAGTTTGTTTCTTGTGAGCGCTTTGCATGATGCCCTTAATGCCGTTGCTTTCTGGAGTCAACGCCTCGAAGCTCGTGAACGAATACGCCGTATTGGAGGAAAAGAAAAAAATACGAGTAATAAGGGCCGAATAACAGTGTCACGCTGCATTTGCTGCAATAGAAGGGAACGGGCAGTGCGCATAGCGCGGCGATGCACTACTGTGGCCCCAGCAGACAGCACCTCACCAAAATCACCCATCATTGGTCTGCGTGTCAGTATGGGCAACAAATATGCTTAGAAACGTGCAACGCACAGCTTTCATCAAGGACATCACAGCTTGTCACGAGAATACACTTTCAATAAAGTTTTATACTTTTCACTTTTCAGGAGAATACACTTTCACGGGAAATTACCGCATTATTATTTAGTTTTTATTAAGCTTTCCTCGTGGCGTTATCATTGAAGCTAAAAGCTTGCCTTTATTTCTTATATGTCGTTTACAAAGGAGTCCTATCAGCTTCCAGAAATATATGGAGGCCATGAGGCGTAACTCTGGGTGCCGTAACTGTTGCCACAAAGTGCGCAGAAAATTTTGGGGGTTCTACCAAATTATTCTTGTACAATTTTGAAAACGAATAGCGAAAATTTGCTGCACTAGAACGCATCATATTGGGCAGTCACTTCGGGCAAAGGAGCAAAGTAGGCCAATGACAAGGCCCAGCGTACGATTCAAGACAGAGAGACAGAGATGACTTTATTTTTTGTCCGGTTTTTTGTAAGGAGGACTAGTCCTCCTTTTTAAACGGCGGCCAGTAGCCCTTGGGCCCTGGCGGCGTTTTCAGCCAACTGTACGGCAACATTTCAGCGAAAAAACCTCTGCTGTGACGTAACGCGATATCAGCACGACCTTCTTCACCATGGAATTGTTGTTGTTGAAAAACTTTATTTTGAGCCTGGTGATGTGGGAGGGGTCCCTCAGTCCATGAGACCATGGGAGGACCGTGCTGCCTCAGCCCTGGACACCAGGAGTTGCTGGTCATTCAAGCAGGCGCCGGTCGTCAGGTTCTCCCACAGCTCAGTGAGGAAAAGGGTAGTGAGTAAAGGTGGGTGGACGGAGGTACGTGCGCACCCCAAGATCATATGAATGAGGCTACATGTGTGACGTCACAAAACATATAAAATGTTTCCGCAAAAACTTGCCTCAGGACTGGCTTGTCTCCCGGTTATTTTTACTTTTGACGCAGCAATTGGTCATTCAGACGCGTTTTGGTAAAGAGGATATCACGAAACTATTCCGAGGCTATATTTAACATACTATCTTGATGTCTGCGAAGTATAGCTTTTTACAGCGGAGCTGTTTTGGGGCTCGAACTCTCCGTTTATGATGCCCTTCACACTAGGCGAAGGTACATTCCTTGGCCGACAGATGGCGCCACCGCCTCGACGGCCATCCAGTGCGCGATCTCGGCTCGTTGCCGGTGCTCGCGGCACACGTCCACACCATTATATAGGCAGCGGTGAGTTTCCAGTACGTACATACCGCAGCGAGTGGCGTAGTGAGCAACCCCCGCAACTTCGGGAGGTGGCTACCAGCGTGCCGAAGTCACCCAATACCACTGCCTTGGTCAAACGAAAGGTTGCCGTACACGATCGTAAGGAGCTGTACGCCTTCGGCCGCACGCGCCTACCGCCGGCTCGCCACCTTCGGACTCATACCCCGTGCCCATATGTGCTCCCGAGTCCATGCGACGGCGTTCAAGTGCGCGATCTCGGCTCGTGTGGCGGGGCACGCGCCGCACTTCCACCCCACATACAGGAATTGATAAACTACCAGACCTCCGTGGGTAGCTTCGACTACGTACTACATCCCGCGGTGAGTGGCTTTGTGAGCGGCCCCTGCCTGGGGGTGGCCGCCAGTTTGCCGAAGTGGTCGCGGGTTCGATTGCCGGCCGCGGCGGCCGCTTTTCTGATGGAGGCGAAAAGCAAAAACGCCCGTGTGTACGAGATTTCGGCGCACGTTAAAGATCCCCAGGTGGCCAAAATTAATCCGGAGCCCTCCACTACGGCGCGCCTCATCGCCTGCGCGTTAAACCCTACAATCAATCAGTTTGCCGAAGTCAGCTCCGCTGCTTCGGCAGATTTCATAAGCGTGGAACTGGCTTAATTTTTTTATGCAATGCTTGTACCAAGTTCTTGAAACCTGAAGGCGCACATACATTTTGTGAAATATTGGGTGAAACGTTTGCATTTTCGACACTGCTTGCACGAGTTGTTTTATAAAATCAGGTGCGCAGCTTGTGGAGAGCCGAGCATGCGCCAAAAAGGGATGGAAAGGGCATGACGGCGATAAAACGCCCATATTAGTGGACAATAAAATGAGCGAAAGGCATCCAACGCCTCTGCTAAAGTGAGCGAACGGTAGCACTGAGACGGCTAGGACGGAAAGAACCGTCAGCCCAATGTGCGATTGCCGGGCGAGAAACGCGGTATTGTGCGCTTCTAAAGCCGGAGCAAGGCGTGCGCACCGGGCCGAAGCTTCGGTTCGCGAGATAGAGGAATGATGTGCGAACACACCCTTAAAGATCCGCAAATAGATCTTCCGTTAATTTTTGTTTGCTATATTCATTTTCAGATGCGCGCGCTTGAATAACGATGATTTTGTCTTCCGACTGCCTCAATATCGTATGTGCGGAGTGACGGGAGACGCGACGTTCTCATTCAGAGGCAGGTTTTATAGGTCATTAAATTTTTAAAAAGGCTGGGTCTCAGAATGGTAAGGAGCCTTAAGCTTAAAGCAATAGCAGGTAACTCGATCCAGCATGACATAATACATCGGCATGAAAGCGAAAACCAGCGGTAAGAAATGCATGCTGCGAAGAGCTTCTAATGCAATGGGTATATAAGGAGGGACCAAATATTTCGAGAGGGGATTGCAAAAAATCCCACCATTGCAGAGGAAGCTTTCAGTCTATCTGCCTTTATTTAAACTTCAGGAAGCGCACTGTTGAAGTCAAGAACTAACCTTGAAAGAAAGGGGCGACTCACCTAAACTTTTTTCGGCGCTCAATACGTAGCAGCATTCGTATACTACAAACTAGGCATGCATGGCTTGCCTCCTCGGCATGGAGCGGTAGCGAGCGTTTGTTTTGTACGACCCGTGCGCAGCAAGACAGCCCTTTCGTCACCACCACGAACCACGTTCCCCTGCCCAGCTCTGGCCTTTTCGTTCTCTCCCTGCAGAGACACTGAGTAATATACGTTTCACACGCGAACCTTTCCTAATATTGGCGTATCCCATAACTTTAGTCGCGTCGGCGGGTTCTTGCTGATAGCGTAAGGATCGCCTCCTCCTGGGTGGCGACGCTCATATGCGGAGCTGGAAAGCGCGCTGCGCGAGGCGTTGCGATAAGCAAGCGGCCTCATGGGTGCGATGTAAATCAAGTCAGCCGGAGAGAAGTAGCTCGTTCCAAGACGCCGGAAATGAAGGCGCCCGATTGCGCACTAGAAGCTGAATGCCCGCTCCACGGCCACAGGGTCCTTACCGTCCTCTTCGATTTCCGAATCCACGGCAGGCACAGTGACAAGTTCCGCTTTTTGCGTGCCGCGCCTGTAGACACAGGCTGCACGTCGACTTTAGTTCTACGTCTCTCCGTGTTTGCTTTCCCTTTCATCCCCCACTTTCGGCCAGTCAATCAGGAGTTATTTGAAGTGAACGAGTCGCTGGCGCCAGCCAATTGCATTCCCTACTAAACTGCCAGAGCTACATAATTTAGCTTTTCGTGTTAAGATGCAGCAGGAGCCCCCTTTTTCTATAGTTTGGCGTGCTTTTTTTTCCAACATTTCGAGGCATTTGCTGGTTGAGCTGACTGGGCATTTTGAAGCCCGATTGACCAGGAAACGTAGTGAAGAATAAATAGAAACACCCTTTATTCGTGACACCGTGATGCTTAAAGATCACGCAGTGTATACATGCATGACCCCTGGTATGTTAATTCTAGCAAGGTCAGTCTTGATTTGGTTTTAGCAATGCCATATATAGCTTTTTTTATTTTGCGCTTCTTTATAAACTTACAGTCGTTCACCGCGAAGGCGTTTCGCCTGGGCGCACATAAGCGGGAACCTTGGTTATCCCCGAAGTCTCGCTGCCGGCCCTTCTAGATCTGAACTTTCCTAGGGATAGTGGTCTCCCCAAAAGTGCGAGAAGCTAACAACACCTAGATAAGAACGAAAAACGAATGACTTCAAACACCTTATCTCAGCCTACCGCATGGCCAGACACGCCGGCCTTCCCTCTGCGAGTCTGACGTTTTCTTGGCTGTTTTACCTTCACTTTTATCTAGGCCACTCACATCAGTGGCGTTGCGTCTACTGCTGAGGCTTTGTACTTATCTAGTCGGTGTTCACGAAACCCTCGGACGGCAATCACTGCTGCGGGAAAGTCGTCCCAGAAAATTAGATTACGCCAGTTACTCTGGCGAGTCGTAGAAGCGTTTCTGCCAGTTCAGTAGCCGCTTGGATGCGATCTGCGAAAATTTGGTCGTCCCGCTGCGGCGGAATGAAGGAAAACATACGCGAGACTCGCCGTCATCGAAAAAACAACGCCGTCGAGAGCCGGGCCCGAGCAAATCGCTATATCCGCGGGACATTGCCAATGACAAGTCGACTGTTCCTGGGGCGTTGTCAGCCTTGCTTCCAGCCTTTACCGACAGCTGACAAGGTTCGGCTCCAGCGCATCAGATCTCGGAAGTCGTGATCTCGTGAAGAATTTCCAAACCCTTTTGTTAGGATACAATCGTGTATGGCCTAGGAACTTCAAGGGGAAACGTTGGCACGGCGAAGACGCGTTACGTATAAAAACTATGTAGAAACTACCGAATGTGAAGGCAAGACGGTTGGAAGCATTCTTTCAGACGTGAATACCTCTGCGTTTAATTGATTATGAGGTTTTCGATCCCACCTGGGAATCTATAACCTGCGCCGATACCTTGAGCACACCGGTGTTTTCGCTTTTCGTCTCCATCAGAAAAGCGGCCGCCGTGGCCGGGAATCGAATTCACGTTTTTGGGCGCAGCAGCAAGGCGCCTGTGCGTACGGTTGCCTTGGAGGCCCTAGGATAAAAGGCGAGATTCCCTTGGACTTTCTATTGAAAGGCATTTAAATAAATACTTCGTATGGCCTCCATGAAGCTATGGAGCCCATTGCTCTATGCGTTACGTACGGACGGACATGTGGACGGACAGATTTCCTAGGAGAGTGGCCTGAGAGTGCGTACGCATTAGAAACTTCCAATGAAGAGCATTTGTACTGTCTTTCTTTTTCTATGTGTTTGTGCCTCTCTGCACTTTATTTTGAAAAATGTTGAAGTCGCGTTTCAGTTCACGGCAGGCAATCAACATTCTTTTATGAAAGAAGACCGGGACAGCACAAACAAGGTTCGAGCGCGAATAGTTTGTCGTTCAATTGTGTTGCAATTAAGCGTCTATGTCAATGTAATCGCCTGATAACAGGTTAACGTACATCCCCCGGAAGAAATGCTTCTCGCCCTGTTCGGAGAAGATGGTCCCGCAACTCTACAACAAACATCTGTTCCTTCTGTGAAGCAGTTACTCGACAGAAGTGGCATCCGCATCACCGTACACTCCAAGAAGTTCCCGTAGGTCGTCTTCATTGCAGCGCTCCAGAACGACCAACTGAAGTGACCAAGTGTGCACATTTTACGAATGACGAAGCCCAACATATGAATTGACAAGAAGAGTGCATGTGCGCAGGGACAACACACAAGGCGTGCAAGGCGTTTGCATTGCGCATAGTCCCAGCGCAGATGCCTTTTTCTCTCAGACTGAATGCTCGGCTTCGTTATTCTCCGAATTCGCGCACTAGGTGACTTCATTTGGTCATTCTGGAGCTCTGTGAGGAAGACGACCTACGGGGACTTCTTAGAGGTCCCTGCTACGCGAAAGGTCTGCCCTTCACGAAACAGCTCTGAAGCGCGCCCTCCTCTGTTCACCACGGCCACTCGACCTCTGTTTAATTGAGTGACCGCGGTTCAGCAATGTTGGCGTAACCAACAGAAGAACAAATGAAGAGCACACCTGAGGATGATAGTACGGAAATGGTAAAGAGGATGCGTCAAGGAAAGTGAAGGAAGGGTGGGGCGGAAACCAGAGGACGAAGAGAGGACTAAAGAGATAGCACAATGTATATGCAATGGCGGTAGCCGAGGGACCGTGTGCTGTAAAACGCGCGGACGACACACGGCTCAGCGGCGGCGCCACGAAAAGGTGTTCCGAGGTATGCCCATTAGAGAGGCAGTCCGCAACACAGGCTCCTCTCAGTGACATAATCCATCCTCCCACACGGTTTTCCCATGGACAATGAGGGACGCAGTCGGCACATGTGTTTCATCTACTGCTGCTGCTAAACACGCAGCCCGCGCAGAGTCTCAGCGCCGCCGAAGCCAAACATCTCTATATCTTTTGCTCCGGCGGCGCCAGACATAGAGATGTTTGGCGCCGCCGCATACTTGACATACTGCCGTTACATACAAAATTTTATACCGTGTTATTATAACATCAAATATTTCCACCTTTGCTCACAGTCGCATTACAGGGCAGCATGATGGTCTGCCATTTTAACAGCACAGTTTTTTAAGCTTTTAATTCCGCCGTGGAGCGTTACCAAAAAACTCAGCCTAGCCTAGCGCACGTGAGCATACGCCTCGTGAGGAGCACAAGTCATTCTCCAGGCTTGCGGGTGGGCTCGCGCCACTTGAGGAGCTCGCAAAAAATACAAAATAAAAATGAGCTGCGCCCGGCGTCGGCCAACTTGACCTTGGAGAACACTATGCCCAGCACTCTAGGCGCGATCTCTCGCGTGCGGTTCTCCCGCCAGTTGACGCGCGTTCGCGCCTGAAGTGGGGAGCCCAGACGCCGAGTTCGCGCTGCATACGTCGGATTCGCGAAGCCGGTTGCGCGGGTTCTAGCGCGTGCTAACGCGGCCCACTTAGGGAGGGATCTGAAAGCCTGCAGACAGAACGATCCGGGCCTGACAGTAATGGAGAACTTTCAGCGGCAAGTTTGGAAATTCATGTGAGGTGCAACAGCCGGGTCTCCTACGACAAAGGGACCGCCAGTTCTTCTGTTCCTCCAGCCTTGCACGACTAGTGCAAGCTGGGTCAATTTTTTTCCCTTGGCTGGAAGGTTTCAGTTTTATAAAATCACCCAGCATTCTATTAGGGACTGATCTAAATAATGCGAATCCTTTGCTACTAAGAGCCTTGCGTTTGTCGTCATATGTCGCGGTATTTAGTGTAATTTCGAGAAACACCGCCGACGAATCAGGAGAATGGGAAGCATGGGTGCAACGTCGCCATGCGAATCATACCAGCTAAACAGGATGCAGAACTTGCGATTGCTAGCAATGTTTACGCAGCATCAAAAGTTCCCGAGGAACTGGTCGTGGCAGAAGCGGAAAGAGACGCATCTAAATTAGGTAAACAAACCATTTATTTATTATATATCATGTCTTTTGTTTTGTGGTTGGTGTGCTCCTTCTACTTTATCCTCAATCGTCGGTAAATGCCATCGTTGCGTGTTGAAGTAGTTTGACCAGTACAAACCGGAATAAATGATGGAAAACAAGTTCAACTCAAACTATTATTTTTCTCGCTACAATTACCTACCACCAATTTCACATTAATTGTTTCTTCTAAATTTTCCTTCTCCGTGTTTAAATTGCATTGTGAAAATCTTTGAAGACCCCGGTGGGGCTACTAAAACGTAGTAAGCACCTGTTCTCTATGCTGAAACTGGACGGCAAGGCGGGAAGGCGCTTAGTGTTGCTTCACCAATCAACGAGCGAACAATAACGACAGCGGCAAAAGAAAAGCTATTCGCATCTTGCTTGGTGCGAACGTATGTATACACGGACACCGTCAAGCACTGCACGTGACGACAATACTGAGACAAAACCCGCGAAATTGCGAGTCCCACGCGTACAAGTCCTTACCGTAAAAAATGCCTAACCATAAAAGCATTGTTTCTGCTCGCCTTTGCCTTAACCTAGGAAGGAATATGCTAGCCGCTTCTGCTTAACATAAACGGCCAGTGACCGGAGAGAAAAGCAAGAAGAAGGAACAACAGAAAGAGGCCAAAGAGGGCACTATACAGGTCTTTTGAATAAGCCGCACGAACCAGATGTGCTAGGTCCAGGCGAGCGCGTCAAAGGAGTCAGCTGCACTCGCCCTGCGCAGGCAACGGAACAACGACGACCAGCAGAATAACGCACGCACATAACAAGGAGGTAGTGGAGGTGGCATTTATGCAGCTTTGCCACCCGGTTCTTTATTAGCCAGTCCGACGGTGTCGCTTTCTCGGCGCGCCTTTTTCGCAGCGGACGTTCCGCCCCGTGTCCCTGTTACATCATCCGTTTAAGCGGGCACCGCGCCGGCTGTTTCGCGCCGGGCAAGACATAACGCACTTTGCGGGCCTCGAAGCCAATTGTGCCCCGGGTCGCGCTGCTAGGCAGCATCCTTTTATACCGCATTAGCCCAACCGAGTTATTGCGTTCAGCGCGTTTGTTGAGGTGATTGGGACCGCGGGTGCGGAAACGAGCACTGCGCCGGACGGCACAAGCATGGCCCGCATGACTCGGAGTTTGAGCCGCCTGCCGAGTGGCTTAGCTGCGGCGCCCGGAAGGCACGCGCGCTGCGCTCGGTTTCATGGGTCGGCGCAGAGAATTGCAGGCATCAAGCTTCGGCGCATTTTGCGAGATCGCTCGGCCGAAACCCTCTGTCTTTCGCAGCTTTACGCACTTCGCATTCGCTTCGATGCTGAATGCCGACAGTTGTAGGCGCGCCGATAGATTCAGACTCTGTAGGTGCCCGAAAGGCTGCTACATACCTGGACATCATGCGTAATATTCAAAGGAGCAAATTGAGCTGCTAATGTGGGGCAACTTGAAGACATGACGTTACTAAGGAAATGAAAATATGCTGCCGAGGGAAGTTACAGAGTGCTGCACGTGTTTTAAGGAGAGCCGTGCAGGAAAATCCATTGCACAACTGTCCTCTGAGTTCGAGATTGAAAGGAGAAAAAAAGAATGTAGGGTTTATTCCTCATTCGTATGAATTAGGGAGAACGTGGAATAATGTGACACACTATGGGAGCGTTCATACACCAAATACACACGTAGCCTCCTCCATCCGCGGCCGATGAACACCGAACACCAAGTTGGTGGTCATCGGCTCCGACGGCTATTGAAGTGGCTGTCTAGCCCAGGTGCTACTGACGTGAGCGGCTTTGCGGCTCTTACACTGGCTGTGCATGCGGAATGACGTTCTGGCGGAGAAAAATTAAGGTGTGGCCGTAGCAGTCGCGCAACAAAATATCATGAGCCCTCCGCTCTGCGAAAGTGGACGATGGGCGAGGCCACACGCAATTTTCAACAAAGGTCCGAACTGCTGACGGAAAGTCGTGATGCGACTACCCTTTACTCAACGTCCTCAGCGGCACAGATAAACGTGGGGTTCCTCACAATGAAAGCTTCGTTAGGTGTCGCACACAGGGTGTCGAACCGGAATTTTTTCGGGTTCGGTTCGGGTTCGGGTTCAAGCCTTTCGGGTTCGGTTCGGGTTCAGTTCCAGAGCACCATTCCGTTCCGGTTCGAACCGGTTCGAACCCATTCGAACCGGTTCAAACGGGTTCGAAGAAAAAAAAAGCAGGCGTGTTTTTTTTCTGTTAGTTTTTTGTGTTCGTTTTTTGTTTCCTTATCAAATCGGCATAGCAACAAATTCATAATGAAGGTTTCTTTGTTCAAATATTTTGTCTTCGCCAAACTAAAGCGACCCTGCAACACGTTTTTCAACTTTTGTCTAAATCTTGAGTGCTTGCAGAAAGTAGTCAACCAACGCATTATACTATGGGGTCGTAATGTGCCTCAGCCAAAAATTACTGTTCTCCCCTCGTCAGATAACATAGAAACTTGCTCAAAATATTTTTCTCTCCTTCCCGGTCTTCGCGTTCTTCGACCGCTGAATGACGTCATTACAGCGGTGTAGCGGCTGTTTGCCGGCTTTCCGTAAGTTTCAGAATAGAACGCATTTGATACCCATCTAAAAAAAGCCACAAAAGCGAAGCAGAAACGGAAGGTGTATCCGCAGCGACGAGCAAATCACGCAATGTTGCTCTGTGCTGATAATAGCTATAGTTTTCGCAGTGCTTCCAGATGCGAAGAAGATTTAAAGCGTTTTCGAAAGTGTTTATTTATTTATTTACTGCTTTTTATTTGTTTATTTATTTATTTATTTACCTAGTTATATTTATTTATTTACCTAGTTTTATTTATTTATTTATTTATTTATTTATTTATTTATTTATTTATTTATTTATTTATTGTTGGGTTTAACGTACCGTCGCAACGCCGATGACAAGGCGCGCCATAGTGGAGGGCTCCGGATTAATTTTGACCACCTGGGGATATTTACGTGCGACGAAATTTCGGTCACACGGACGTTTTCGCTTTTCGCTTCCATCAGAAAAGCGGCCGCCGCGACCGCGAATCTAAACCGCGTCTGTGTGCTCATCAGCGCTACGCCTTAGCCACTGAGCCACCGCGGCGAGTTTATCTAAGGTGTTGAAGAGCTCCTTTAACTGTACCCGCAAAATGTTTTTTATGGTAGTGTGACGAGTATGTGGCGCCGACTGCCAAGCGTGGCAGGTGGCATTTAGAAAAATTTCCTACTGCTCATTTTTTATCTGCTAACAGAGCTGTTTGAAAGAAAGAATGGCTCTAAAGACTCATTGGACGGCGGGTATAGGACGACATTGGATAGGGAACCACTGGAGATAGGAACTTGCTAATGGTCCTTCAGCGACTGGTGACAGCGATTGGGCTCTAGGAAAGATGATAGCCAAGTGAAGTCACAAGCAGCAGTAATGATCACTTGTGGAGGGAGAGAGAGATTGAAAATGAAGTTTACTTCAATCGAGGCAATGTTTAAGAGAGGCGTCCTCATTCGAGGGGGCCGAATCGACAGCCGTTTCCATTAAGAACAACTGATCTTCCAGGCCGCAGCTGGCCATGGCTGTCTCCCAATTCTCTATGGAAACGTGAAGGTTGGATGGATCTACGGCACAGTAGTCGCAGCCGCCTACTATGTGTATGAGGTTCCCAGGCTCTCCACAGAAGCAACGCAATGGAGAGAGTTGTGTCCCGTCAAAGAGGTGAAGTCTGGCGTTGTGTGGGAAGGTGTATGCCCACAGGGTGCGGAGTAATGTTTCCTGGTTAATCGGTAGCGATTTGTGCGGGGAGGAGTACGTTCTATGGAAGAGGCCAGAGTGCTGAGTAACTTCTTGGTCTGTGACTGCAGGATGCATGCACTCGGGCCCGGCTTCATTAGCGCCGGCTAAGCGAGTCAAATCTCGAACCACGAGGTTGGTGATCTTGTTTGCCGTGGATGCCAGTATGAGCTGGCGCCCATACAATCGTGACTGGTCTCGTTGGTGGTCTCTGATTGATCATCGGAAGTGTTGTAACATGCAATCGACCGTTGGCAAAGTTGGGCCACGCCTGCTAAGGGTCGGTTATGAGAGTTTTGACACCGCTTTGGCTAAGCGCACGTGCTGTCGCCGCTTCCTCAGCTTAGAGGGGGCTGTGTTCGGCGGTTGAGATGCTACACATGTGGGAGGCTGCAGAACGGTAACAAAAAGAGAAGGTACTGAAGAATGCTATCGGGCGGCTCTTGCATCAAACCAGTTGATCGTCCCTCCATTTTTTTCTTGCAGTTTAGTTTCTTTCCAACTGTCTCTCCTCATATATACACACGTTTTGAAAACTCTTTGATGAATATACAATATGCATTAGGCAATTAGTTATTAACTTTAGTCCGAGATGTCAATTTTAATATAGCAACAACATAATAGCGCAATACGGGCATAAAGAAAGACCTTTTATAGCATTCATGCGGTCTTCACATAACTTTGCGGCTACTTTGTGCGTGACAAAATTTCCTGATTGGTCGAGAACGAGAACGCTGCAAAATTTCCAAATGCCAAGGACCCCAAATATATCATGTTTGGTCCGACCGTCGAATCCGCCTTCACTGACCCGCTAATTCTTTTAATCAAAATTAATCAACACACCAGTCCCAATAATTCACATTAGCTCATTCACTCAACTAACTAATTTGAACTTCAACTTCAACTTTATTGAGCATTTTGTACATGTACATAGAAATGTGAGGACAAACACAAAAAGCTGCAAAACTGCAGCTTGACGAGGTGTTTGCACCTTACGGTTTGCGTGGCAGAGCAGAAACAGGAGTTTAAAGCATACGCACAGGAAATAATCCCAAGAAAATAAATCTCGCCTTAACATGTCGATATTACATACAAACATAAAACAAGGCATTAAAACGCACTATAGCTCACAGTCTGTAAAATATACTTATTAAATGATATACATACACGCATATAGGCACTCATAGGTATATACATACATATAAAGGTTACAAAACACAGGGAACACAGGTACATAAAAAAAGATATATTGGATATGTACGGAACCTGTGTAGACACAAAATAAGCAAAAGACAAAACTTGAAGAAAAAGTCATGTTATATACACGTATGCATACACTCATCAAAATCTGCACTACAGAAGTATCCACATAAATAAATACACACAATATTGGCAAAAATCAGTGTACGGTACTTTTTAGATGCTAAAGTTTGCAGGGAATGAAGACAATGCCAATAAAACGCTTGAAAATATTACAAGTAATTTTGGCTAAACCAAGGTTGCCACGAGAGACAACGCTTAATAGATTGTCAGTTAAAAATGTTCTATGTTCAGCAGTAAACGTTTCCATAAGTCTCACTTAGAAATTGTATTTATAGCTATGCCACTCTCGGCTAGGTTATTTAAAAGGCGGGAAGTTCGGGATTGCAACCACTCATTGCCATAATTCGTTCTTGAAAACGGCACGAACCATGTACTCCTTCCCCTAATTTCGTACGGTACGTCCAACGATTTTCTTAAGCTACATAGACTTAGATATGCTGCACCGTTGTGTTGCAAGCTATTTTTATACTTTGTTAGAAGATTAAAGTTGTAGATACATTGGACAAGAAGCAAATTATACTGCAGAAATAGTTCGTTGGTGTGAGAGTCATATGGTACAGTTGCGATATGTCGAATGACCTTTTTCTGAAATAAATGCTGCTTATTAATATTTTTTGCGGGACTAGTTAACCGTACGAGGCTGCAGTAATTGATGTGAGCTGTGAATATAGCGTGATAAAGAATAAGTTTAATATTTGATGTAACCACAGGCCGTAACCTACAAAGCACCCCACACGCTCGAGATAAATTAGTGCAGACGTGATCGACATGGGCATCCCATTTTAAATGTTCATTAAAAACAATGCCTAATGTTTTTATTTCACTAACTATACAAATCTTTTCAGATCCGATGTACAAACTGAGGTTTCTGTCAACAGATCTTTGAGCTGGTGAAAATAACACCGCTTTAGTTTTCTTAGTATTTATTTTTAACGAGTTTGCTTTAGTCCATTTGTGAAGCTTTTGGAGGGTTATATTTGCTAAATGCAAAAGCTGAGTAGTATCACACGATTGAAAGAAAATTCTGGTATCATCTGCGTAAATAATAAAATGTGCAATGTCAGTAATTTCTACGATATCATTCATATAAATATTGATCAGGATTGGCCCTAGAAGACTGCCTTGCGGACTTCAGCCCTTACTTCTTGTGAAGAATTGTGTTCCTTTATTGCTACGACCTGTTGCCGGTTACTTAAATAAGATTGCAAAAGAGTAAAGCCCCCGCAATCCATAATGTTGTAATTTTTAAAGCAATGTTAAATGACTAATTCTACAAATCCTTTGAAAAAGTCTATAAATATAACTAAAGTTACCTTCTTTTCTTCAAATCCCTGGATTATTAATTATTTTTGCGTTAGTAAAGCTAATTCGTTGACATATGTTTACGAAAACCGAACTGTTTTGATGATATAATAGAGTGTTTGTCACAGAAGGACACAAGGTGTTTCGCAATTACTTTTTCTAGCCTTTTAAAATAACTGGAAGTACAGAAACCAGTCTATAATTGGAAAAATTGATTTTTTTTCCCCGGATTTAAACAGTAGCGTGACCTTAGCTTGCTGCATCTTTTTTGGAAAAACACCAGTAGTAAGGCATAAGTTATATATATGGCTAAGCGGCGATACAAGAAGGTCCAGTACAAACTTAATAGGCCGAATCTGAAGCCTATCGTTGTCTATTGCCTTGCTATTTTTTAGTGACAAGAAAATCGACGATATTTCCTGAGGCGTTACCGGAGAAAAAAAGGCTCTGTGGGGGTAAGAATCCTTTAGGAAGCTCATAGCGCTTTCAATGTGGGAGCTTTGCATAAGATTCGTTAAATAGTGATTAAACTTGGTTGCCAGTTCTTGACCCTTGAGCGGTTTATTATCTACCCTCAATTCAAAGTCGTCGTTACGGGGGGCAAGTGGGTGCAAAAGTTTATTCAATTCCCGCCACATGACATAACGCCGGGAGGAAGCCTCAGAAAACACATGTTCGAAGTACATTTTTTTAGTATAGCGTGAGAACTTTGTCACAAAGTTTCGGTACTTTTTAAAGGCTACAAAATCGTCCCTGTTCTTTGTTTTTACAAACTTATGGTACAATAAATCTTTTTTACGGATCATCTTCAGACATTCGTCTGTAATCCATGGTTTCCTTATATTCTTATTTTTCTTGACCATCTTAAGAGGAAAAGGCCTTTTATATGCATCTTTATATTCTAGAAAAGTATCGTAGGCATCATCTGCAGTGGTGCACAGAAGTAAAGGGTTCCACCAAATAGAGGGAATCTTCTGACGAAAAGTAGTCAAAGTATTCTGATTAATATCGTGAAAAGCGAAAGATTCGGGGCATTGCTTACATCTTAGTATTTCTGTGTGCATTGAGAACATATATATAGGTAAATGGTCACCTATATGTACACCAATCACACCGGACATGGTGCTACTACTTGTATCACTGGTTATAAATACATCAATAAGACTTTGGGAAAGACGGCCCATATGAGTCGGTTCTTTGATCACGTTCATACAGCCGAAATAACCGAAAAGGAGCTCTAGATCACGCGAATGTGCGCTTGCCTGTAATATGTTAATGTTAAAGTCCCCACCAATAGTTATTTGTAAACCATAAGACGAAACAAAATTGAGAAGGTATTCTAAAAATGCGAAACAATTTTCGAGTTTTCCATCAGGGGGGCGGTACACAACAACAAAAATAGCATTTTTACATTGCACCGTTACAGCTTCATAATCTGTCGTAACTGTCGAAAATTCGTTCATTGTACTACAAGAAAGCTGTGTAGACACGAGCTGTAACACACCCCCACCTCGCGGTGGGACCTATTTAGAAAGAACGTGTTGAAGCCCGAAAGGCGCAGCACTTCTGTGTCACTCGTATACCAGGTTTCCGTTATCATGACAACGTCGAACTGGAAACTTTCAAAGCTGCGTTTTCTTTTCTTGTAGTTTCACATTCTTCTTTCATTTCCTCGTAGCTTTTGTTGAAGAATTCGCAGCTTTTTGCATTTCCACATTTTATTTCCTAGTGGTTTCATATTCTTTTCGAAATTCACGCTGAAGATCAGCGATCTCGCGTCTTAGGTCAGCAATGTCATTTTTCATGACCAAAGCAATGCGGGATTATACACAAGGGCGCACAATAGCAATGACACTGGGTGGTTGGCACCAGAGGCAACAGAAAAAGTCACTGAGTAAGCGAACAAAGATTACTGCAGAATATTCAAACCTGTGAAATAGGAAGGCGACTATCAGGCGACCGTTCTGTTTGCTGCCTCCGTGCCAAGTGATGCTGAGGTGGACGGAGCGTTCTTTTAAAGGATCCACTTCGTGACGAAAGCCACACGTGGTCCACGAAACAGGGGGTGTGGGGAGGCGATGTGGCGAGGGGGTGTGGCGAGTCTACCCGCTAACCCGCATTAATCGACTTTAATCCATCCGCCTCTTAAGTTTAAGGTTGAGGAGATTCAAGATGACATGAAAATGCTATCAAATATAGTTTAAAAGGGGAAATTAGGATCCCCCATTTTTTTATATCTCATGTTCTCTTAGAGCACTAACCAAAGGACACAACGGCAGTGTATACAAGAAAAAGTGACGTTAACTTTCAGAACTACGAGTGTTTGTGTCTCAGTGCTGTTTGTATATAACTGTGCATTCAAACTAAAATAAGTGGAAGATATGAATTTATTGTTGGTTTCCCTGAAGGCTTTCACAAGCGGACAGGGATGCATGCGAATTAACAGCACATTGAAAACTTTACACGATTTTAAACACCATGCAGATAGAAACCATGAAGAATATTCCATGATATGTTGCCTCGGAATATGCGTGCTAAATTAAGTTATGCTAAATGTAAAAGATAATTGGGAGAGATGGGCAGTGCCTAACGCAAACTGATAGTATATACGGACAACTTTACATTAAATTGAGGGAAATAATTAGAAGAGAACATGATGGGCCTTGGGAACTGCAGACTACGCAAAATATTTCATGGTTCTGTCTGGGGAGTGGCAAAATATCTTCAGACGCAAGGTAGGGTACCGAACTGGAAAACTAGAAATCACATTTTCGGACCCCGGAACCGGTTCAGAACGGTTCCTTCGATTCGTTCCGGTTCGGGTTCAGTTCCAAAATGGCGGAAAAAATACGGTTCCGGTTCAGTTCCGGTTCCGGGCAAAAATTCGGGTTCGGTTCCGGTTTTCGGTTCGGTTCCGGTTCCGGTTCGACACCCTGGTCGCACATTACCGTCATACCCGACGAGCTCACTGCGGCCGCGTCACTGAGTCAGTTGCGTATCTGTGAAAGGCATGAGCGCAGTCTTGCACGCGGCTGCGCACACACGGGTAAATTCATGGAGCCTCGGGTGCGTGTTAGAAGAACAAGTACGTCGCTGATGTCTATCAGCGGCATAAATTTTTATGAATTTCCTGACGTGTAATGCATGCTGCCTCCGAGGGACTACCTAAATCAAGGAATGAGTTACCGTATTTGGCTGGAATCACGCAAAACTTCAGGGTGCTTAAGCTTTGCCTTGAAGCGTAAAAAGCAATAGCATTATCGGGCACTTTTAGCACAGCATTACCACCCGCTTGTCATGCCACTGAGTAACACAAAGGCGTAATTGTCATGACAACACCCGTTTATTTCTACGGCACCCGCGAGTGGTGAAAACTTTCCGCTACTGCCCGCACGCCATCTTTTGGAGCAGTACCTTACCATCCCGGGCGTTTCAGTGGTCGTCGGAAGGTGGCGCTAGAGGATTTTTCGCTCACGGTTTTTTTTTCTTACTCATGGTCAACGCCGCTGATGTCGCCCGCTTTTCTGCGACACCGAGCCCTTAATGCTACGCGGTGAAACGCAGCTGGAATCAGGAAGCTAACTAGTTTCCGTCTGCGAGAATGGAACTTTCTTGTGGGAAAAAAGAGACTGCAGACTGGTATATAGCGACCCCACATGATACCCGACTCCCTTCTATCGACTTCGCTTGATCGTCGCCACTTTTAAGCCGGCGTCTGAACGATTGTTTTACGAGCTCTCCATTTCATCGCGTGCTTATGGGTGGCAAAGCCATTTTATGTGCAGTTGGGAATTCCGCGTCAATAGGAAGAATTTTGTCAACAAAATTTTTTTCTGTTCACTCAACACGCTAAATTCCTGTCTGATGCTTTCAAATGAACCAACATGTGCCGTTCAAAGCGCCTTGCCCTCCACTTTGACTTATTCGATGACACCAACCCGCAGACATGCCCCATCTGTGATTGGCTGAAAGCAGCTCTGGAGGGCAGGTTTCGTAACCTACTATCAACTTGGGTTGCTCTGAAGTGTCATTGACTCACGCCAGAATTGAGCCCCTAACCGAGATACTAGCCGCCATAAGCTTCCGATTGTTGAAAACCCCGCGGGCACTCTAATGTAACGGACATTTGCAATGGCGACGTTGTTGAGTTGGGTGGTCGTAGTTTAGCCACGCTTAGAATTTAGCAAGCGTCACCTGTCCTTTCCAAGTTTTGAGAAGCGTTTTTTAGATGTTGGTTGTATTAATGTTGCTTACTGCATCGGTTAGTCACCCATGTGAGCTAAACTAGATGTTCGAGTAGTAGGTCATTCGATACGATTAATGAACTATTTAAACTGTGATCCAACTGTCGGCCATTGCCACAAAAGATCTTGCCGTCGTTATACAAAGACCGCAACAACAAAACAAATTTCGCAAGGGTTTCCTCGACGTAGTAGCTGTCGCGAGATGACTTCGAAAACGTGCTCCAGTTTCTCGAGATAGAAAAGCGGTTAATAGTAGTTATACTATCAACATTTCAGAACATCGTTCCCCGCGCTGGTACATGAATTCAGTTTTTGTAGGCATTATGTACGTACGGGTAAAGCTCACGTGACAAAATGGCGGGGCCCAGACAAAGCCGTAAATAGGGTCCCAGTCTGTATCTAGGCGGCGAAAAAATATCGCGCATTTTTGGCGCTCGTGCAGGTGTGACAGAGAGGGAAAAGAAGGCAAAAAGGCAGACATGCGACCCCTAGATCACTTGTCACTTTCGCCGAACCTGACAATCGAATGAGTGGCCAAGTCGGAGTAAGGCCGACGTCGCGACAGGCTGTCGGTACCCTCCTACCGAGTGGAAGGCGGCCCGCCATGTCAGACGAACAACGCCAGCAGCAGCGGCCGGGCTCTTAGCGCGGCTGTTCTGCGTGTCGCTCCTGTCAAGCGGCGAGCGCGGAGGCCCGGCTGGCTGGCTGCTGGCTCGACCGATGCGGCCGACACCGAGCGCTGCGAGGCGTGCCGCCGATGTCGCTCGCGTCTAGCTGTAGCGAGAGCGGCGTTGTTCCCGAGAAGAGAACTAGCCGCCGGTTACCGGATTCTGTCTACCGTGGTTTCGGGAATTGGTCACGCATAATGTGGACTGTTCGCGACGGATCTCGTTAACTTCAAGCGCGACGTCCAATTTCCTCTTTCTCCGGGGCGTAATACAGAAACACCCTCGTGGCTGCTTTGTCAAAACCATCTGTGTCGAGTTCAACTTAGGACGTGTATACTGTGTCGAGTTGCCGTGTCATGCCGCGGTACCCAAACTGAGATCACGGAGATGCTGGCATTCAACGCCGGAGTGCCTGGTTAAGAATTAAATTATATGGGATGTTTGTGCATGATTAGGTATGCGGGGTATGAAAACAGTGGTCATCGATTAGCGGAACGACGCATACCAAGGCAAAACTGTGCGCTATGTAGCCCTGTGTGGCTTAGGTCATCAGGCTTTGGATACCTTGCAGCTAAGCATTTCTGATTTGTCAAACGTGTTCAAACAAAGACACAACTGCGAAACAAGATTTCTTTTGCTGTAGTTTCCGGTTAAAGGTTAATGCCGTGGGCTAACCTCTTGTCCTTTGCAATAACTAAATTTTCCTGTTTCTCTCGCGTATTGTTGAAACTTCGCACCATTTTCCTTACCACTGTCCAACTAATTCATAATAAATAACTTCTGATATGCCCTCACGTGCTTCCAATTGGTTCAAAATTTGTTTCCCCCTACGCATATTTCGCGCGGAGTTTAGATACAGCCCACTTGCCACGGAGAAACATCTTAAAGCTCTTATAACCCGGAACCATATTTTTTAAATGAAGATGCTTCCACCGCTGCCCTTTTTTTTTGTATAAGGGCGCCTCATCCTATCGTCTTGACAAGCGCGCAAGCCCCCTGCGCGACGCAGCTACCAAGACACGCACTGCGCAATTTCCTCGTTAGAGGAGTTTGTCGTGATGAACAGGACCCTCAACACCAATTGCTTGATCGTCTCCGTTTACTGGGATATCCTGTCGCAACACCTGACCTTAAATAAAGTTTCTGTAATCAGTCGTCTACGAGCTCTCCCTGGGGGGTCTCCGTTGCTTTTCTGCTGCGGCAAAGATCGGTTCCGCACATTGCGACGAGGTCGCCGGAAGTGACGTTTTCACGTTAGTCGAAATCTCCTCCGGTTGTAATGTAATCGATGACATTATGTCTTTTATAACCTCACGCGCCGTTGTGTCGTTCCGGCTTTCGTTTCCCATCAGGCTCCTTACCCTTAACGAACACCGATCAAGTGGCTTGCAATGACCTTGAAGGCAGAGACCCTGTGATGCCCTCTGCAGGCGCCCTTCGAAACCATATCGTTAAGGGGCCAAGCTGACATGCCCTGTGCAATGGACGTACAAGTGTACGTTCAATCTACACCAAGTATTTAGATATAATATATCCTAGATCAGAGGAATGGAGTCGGGAAGGGCATGCATCCAGCGGGGATCCCCTCTCCGCTCCACAACGCCAAACACCTGGGTTTCATTCCGAAAGTCCCGCCTCCCAAAGACACTTCACAACAGAGAGGGAACTGGGCCTACCGATTAACCCACCGTGGGCCGTTGATTGGCTACAATAACAACCAATAGTAGTGCGTACGCAAATGGTAATATGACCCAACTCTCTCACTGTCACATGTGCACAGAAACTTCAAGGTCTTCATCGAAACAAAGACCAACCAAATAACAGCAAACTCTGCGCTGACCATTAAACCCCGTCTCAAGTCCATTCAAAACACGGTTATAATTGTACGCCGCGCCGTCATAGAGTTATGGCAATGTCCGCGCCGACAAAAATGATTCTTTGCTGGCACGCTCCGCATTCCTGGAACCACGCTGAGCAACTACAAAGCCCGGCCGCCTGCCCATTGACGTATTCCATCCACCTAGCCGACACACCTCCACGCGCAACGAATCGCGTGCTCACCTTATAACGTTGGCGGGTACAACCTCAGTAGACTCCACGGCGCGTTTACCCGTTCGTACTTCTGACCCCTCGAATGACCTCGCAGCTACCGTATCTCTACCAAGGGCCGGGAATATCTCTATCGGCTACGCGCGCATCTCCGCCCTTCGGGGGCAATCTCATTGGCGGTAATCGCAGTCGTAAAACAGAGCAGAGACACAAATTCCTGGTTTCACAAAAGCAACGAGGGAAAACATTCATGAAAACAGAGGATCGTTGCTGACACTCCAAACGACATTTTAACCGAAAAAAACCGAAACAATACTAAACAATTTGGACGCAGTTCGACAAAAAAAAAAGTGACGCAGCACAGACACGCACTTAAACATAGTTATCCTGTGTTAAGTTCGGGTGCCTCACTTAATTTGGACCGACGAATTTGGGTCGGTGCTGTCCGAGCGTGCTCACCGGGAAAAACACAAAGACGACTGCGAAAGGCCACTGCGGCTGCCCCTGCGCCGATCGCAAAACTACGCCAGCCCGGCCGGCATGAAATCAAAGGAACACAAAAAAAGCGAAGCAAGCTAGCACAATGATGTCAATCTGCGCGTGGTTTTATTAATTAAGTCAGGTTCCCGTACTTACCACAGGACACTAACCATGTTTGTGTGCACATCTGCACTGCGTCACTTTTTTTGTCAAGCTACGTCAAATGTTTTACTTGCGTTTTTACGGTTGAAAGCGTTATTTGATGGGACTGGAGTATAGCAGGGTAAGATGCCATCGGCTAGTTGTTTCAAGTTGAAACGAGCTGTATTTTGACTTAATTGCCTCTTTAAGGCGGCTCAACGCGCCAAAATTGACTGAGCGTAACACATCTGAATTTCTAGTGGCCTGCGTACTGCAGTGGACACAACCAGGCTGCTACCGCTGCTGCTCATTACGACGACGACGACGACGACGACGACGACGATGATGATAATGATGATGAACACACAAATATAATGAAAAAAAATGCGCTGAGGTTGCGCGACGTTTTAGGTGAAGTTGTCACCAGTTTCTGACTAACTCATCGTCCTAACCGAAAATGCAGTATGAGTAAATGCTGATGTAGCTTACTTTGTTTCGTACGCGACCGATGCTATGCTAATCCTATTCCGCTTTAAATACAAAAAAAATATTGAATGTCCGTTGTGCGAAAAAGCCGGCCTCCGGTGTCGGCGTGGGCGCCTAAGAAAGAAAAACTGTTCATCGAAAGTATTCCAATGCACGAGGCGTACTGCGTGCCATACTGTGACCTTTGCAATACAATAAAGACACAAGGGAAGGACCGCGCTGATCGACAACACGGAACCACGCGGGAAGCGGAGAATCGCAAAACCACCTGTGTGTGAGAGAGAATTAACTTTATTCCAGAGGTCATCAGTGAGAAATCCACACTGAACAGAGATGGTTTACTCTTCGCGGAAATCCAACTGCTGCTCTCGCCGCCTGGCCCACGGTGACCAGCCGTAGCTGATCCTCGAGGGCGGGGCTGAACAGCAAGATCTTCCATCTCTTGTTAATAGTTGAGTTTCTACTGTAGGGCAACGAGTTTTTCCACCAGCAGGCCCAAGCAGTGACCTACCGGGCCTCGGCCGCGGAAGAGGCTAAAACTCACCATTGCACACCTACAGGAACATAACTACTTATTACAGGGATGACAGGCGGCTGCTCCTTGCATCACGCGAAGAACTCACGAGGCAACAGCAAGCTACGTCCCGGCAAATCCAGAAAGATACCTCTCGGCATAGTCGATTACTCAACCGCGTGTTGCCAACCGAATTCGAAGAAGCCTGCCCAGTTTGTAAAAACTTGGGCAGTTTTCAGCACATGATAGGAGAGCGTAAGTTTAGTCCGAAACACCCACCACCCCCACCTTAGCAGTTAACGAGAGCATGTGTGAGTGTAGTGGTCGGCAGTATATCCATCACGTTCCCCGATACGCTGGCACAGTGGCGCAATAGCCACAATTACTCCCAATGCAAAACTGGAAGTTGCACTCAGCGGCGTTCAATCGGACATTAATGCCTTCATATTCGCGACGTATATGCTTTGGTATCCTCGGATTTTGGTGTCCTCGGATGTGGCTCGGGTTGCATTTATTTATCGTGTCTGCGAACAAAAAGACACGTGTCTTTGAAGCGCAACGTGTTCTATGCCGCAACGAACTGGAAACTAACATCCTGTTGTGTGTTCTTTTAGCACGTGGTCTCCATCAGTCGCATACCATTCAAATATTAGCTTGGACATCACGCCTATACATTTCATCCTTCGATATGCATGTCGGGAAGATTATGGGTTAACTGAAAACATTTTCAAGAAGGAAAAATTATTTGGACCTGAAGCGTATGTGCGTAATCTCTTGGAAAGGCATTTTGAGTAAAATGGAGCCTGAGCACCATTTTCAAGCTCAGGAAAGTGTCAGGTTAAAACTAAAATTTTCGCAAATGTTGGCCGACCCACTTCACGGCCTTACGGCTCAACCACCACGAATCAGCGTTTATTCAACTCTCTCTCTCTCTCTCTCTCTCTCTCTCTCTCTCTCTCTCTCTCTCTCTCTCTCTCTCTCTCTCTCTCTCTCTCTCTCTCTCTCTCTCTCTCTCTCTCTCTCTCTCTCTCTCTCTAATGCTTGCCGCTGTGGAACCGCGTCGTCGATGTAAATGTTCGCACCGTCCTTACTATGTCGGTTTTCAAAGCACCTGCGTGTGTAGTTTCCTCCGACTCCTCTGGACGGGGGACCCTTCGCAAGACAAGTTGCCGTTCTCCATTCTGAATTTCATTGCTGTCTGTTGTCGTAACGGAGAGGCCCCGTATAGTCGAGGTTGAATCTTCGAAGGTCGCCCAGCCTGCACAGAGTGGAATGGCGGATGATATTATTTTCCATGGGGTCACATAATTTGCCTGAACATGGCTGAATGCAAGTATTTTTTCTCCCATTAAAGATATCCTCGGTCCCTTTGTTATGCAATACAAACAATACTGACAATTACGTAATAAGTAAAATACTGCAAACAAAACATCTAATCCTTTTTACACCTGCAATAAGCGGCAGTGAAACATCCCTCCAGTCAACAAGCGCCACGGGTCATATTTTGCTTAGAAGCTCCTTCTGCGAAGCTTGTATAGACTCACTTGTATCGTGGAAGCTCTTGATGGTGTTCCAAAAAATTAAGCGCCTCAAGAAAAAAACGTGTGCCGGGGTCGGAATCGAACCTGGGTCTCTCGCGTTTCGAAGCTGACGTCTATCTGATTGCGACATTCTTAAATGGTATTAATGTGCAAAGCGTTGGAGGTTATCTTTGCGCTGCGTCGTTGCCATGGGCGCCGCCAATGCTAGGCCGCACTGCATGCCGGGACATTAGCGGATGATTTGAAAGTTGGCGAGTACTGTACCGTGACAGCAGACACGCCAGCGAAAGGTAATCCGCATGAGATGAGAGGTTGAGGTGATTATTTACAGGATGAGGAGTGTCTCCTTATCTGGTGTGCGTGTGTGTGCGTTTGTGTGCGGGGGGTGGGTGCTGTATGGTTTTCTTTTAAGATCGGGTCAAGCTCAGCCAGTGGGTTCGTGGCATTTGGTTTGGGTTGGGTCAGGAGTGGATCGAGTATGGTTTTTGGTTGATTGGGGCAAGTTTGGGTTTGTGGTTTGGGTTTGTGGTTTGGGTTTTTAGTTTTATTTTTGTTTATACTGACTGGTGACAAGCTTCGTGCGTACCCCTGTTCTCTTTAAGGGAGGGATTGGTTAGTTTTTATCAGGCCGAAAAATATTACCGGTAACAAGATAAAGTAACAACACAAAAAACATAATCAATCAGCCAATCCACCAATCAATTAAATTATCGTTCCCTTGTCGTTATGTTGAAATAGTACGTGTTTAACTTGAAGAGGCACAAGAGAGAAAATTAAGCGTTTGGTAATTGAGGACTTAGTTTAAGTTGGAGGCTACAAGACACTCGAATTTTTTTCGGCATATTTAAACTTATTTCTTTTTGTTTTAGAAAAAGCGAGTGTCACCGGGAACAGCGCTTCCCTTTCAACAAACATCTCGGCCTATTTGGGGACGAAATTTTGGAATGCATCGCGAGCCAAGCACACAATCGGGATCGAAGAAAACACCACTCCATACTCCGGATAATCAAGGCCATTGTAAAGCGGCACCTTCCAGCGTTAGGGCTGAGGCAGCAATGGTGGAAGGGAGCAAACTAGGAAGCCCGTCACGTCGAAAGCGCTTTGTCACGTTTTGTTGTCAAATTTATCCTTCAGTTGTAACCACCTGCCTTATGGGTGCAGGGTGAATGCTCAGCACGGAAGCCGTAGCAACATAGTAAAACCAGTATCTGCCGCGCCGTCCCGGCGCCCACGGTGTTTCGTAAACTTCTAACGATGTACTACATTCAATTTGACCCGGAAATGCTTTGCTAAATCTATATTTTTAGAATAACTACCCCAACGTGTACCTCGGCATAGACAACAAAACTGATACTAAAGCACGTTTAAAGCTTTTTGTTTTTCAAGGCGCCGTGGGGCAGCAAACAGGAAATACTAACCGTTGAATAAATTCTCGCTGGGTATGTTTTTAATGTATTTCAAATGTAACCTCGATGCGCCAATAATATAAATGGCGGAAAATATGCCAGTTGGACTCTGTGCGCCATAGGCAGTCACAAAGAGAATGTCACCGGACTCTCTTGATGTTCCTTTAATAACCAGGCGCAGGTTAGAATGGCATAGTGACATCAAACCGCGCTGAGCACGAAGACCAGAAAAGATCCCACGTACTGGTGCTGACTTTAAACTGAAGTTTATTTTGCGAGCAAAAAGGATTTAACATCACATGTTATATTGCTGTTTTATGTCACCATGAATAACCAACTTGCCCAGGTTCCCAACATATAACGGCATTAACGGGAATAATTCAATGGAGTGATGGAGTTTCGGATTACGCAATGGAGTGAAATATCCACTGCATTTTGGCTTGGCAAAGGGGCTCGAAGCGCTGAATAACTTCCTATCCAATTGAAACATCAGGCATTTAAAAGCGCGTATGTTGAACCTCTCCTGACAACAAACGAAGGCTTGCTTGTTTAGAAATAAACAGAACTACATATGGCATGTCGACTTTCAGTTTCTTTTCGTTTACGCGACATAAAAGACAACGTTGCCAGCATTGCGCAAGACAGCCGCGTGGTGTTTCCCCTTATCGAAGTCTCAGAAACTACGGAAAACTGCCAAACGTGCGACGTGGCGGGGAAAGCCGAAGGCGGATGTGCGTCATATCTAACAACCCCAGGAAATAACGGGAGAACGAGTGGGACAGACAGTCTAAACTGGATGCGGTGGTGTAGTCTTCTGCGGTAGTGCTATCACGTTTTTTTTGTTAGTTCTTGTTGTTGATACCAACATGTAGTAGAAGCGACGGTAGCTGGCGGTGTGATGCTCAAAAAGTTTGTTAGCTCAAGCCCAGTGACGCAAGAGACGGAATCAATATCTACACCCTTAAAAACGACCTTCAGGGGGATTTACTACAACGCATGTAAAATCAGCAATAATCGCGGTGGATTAAGAAAAGAAATGAATAACGTGGCCGAGCATATGATCTTAATGGAAAATAGGGTCAGCCATGCAGGCACGCCTTTTTATGTTGCCTGATATCACAGCACAGATAAAAATTTCGGGTGAATTCAAGATGCGTCGGAGGCACGGTTCGATGCCGCGTATGGCCATTGAAGTATAAAGCGGCATACCGGTCGCATGAAAATGCTTACCAATAAAAACACAAAATCTGCCAATAGCCTTCCAGCGTTCGCCATTTGTAGCCTCATAAATTGCTGTGGAGACAATATAGCCTGCTATGGGAGCTTTGGCCGTTTCAGTCATGTAAGAACTCCCGTTGCACTCTTAGTAACACGCGCGGGTCTACTTCACGAAAACGCGTAACACTTCAAGTGGCACAGTACGCCAAAGACACGGCCCAGCATAGCTTTAAGTTGGACAATAAATGTAGTCCGAATCCTCGCAACGCAAGCAGGACGTTTAGCCTTGCTCAATATAATAGCGTTGCTTCCCTTTAGAGTCAAACCGTACGTCGAACCGCCTTATTCGCAAGGTTTGCTCCTTTAGGATCAGGTATTTGTCGTTCAGCGTCATTTCTGGGAAGGAGGCGCATGTAATTTTCTAGAGTGCCCGAATTCGCACGTGTGTATTGGCAATCTGTAGAGCGTACTTGAACTCCAGGTTACCATTACCACGAAGTCCACAGAGTGACGATGACCGGAGCGTTGCTGTTTTTCTCCACTTAATTTACGAAATTGGAGGCAAACGTTGTGCTGCGGAAATCATGCAGCTATGAGGGTCGTAGTCACGAAAGCTTACCACAACCCCCATTGGGCAACCATGTTTTCCATAGTCAGAAGAGCAACCGGAACCAGCCGTCTGCCCGCACATCATGCTACGGAGGCATCAATTCATTAAAGTGTAATACAGCTGCACGTCACGGGCCCTTGATCAACATTACGTCGCCCTCAATATAAACACTGTGACGGGGAGGCCCTCAGGTTTGAAGCACACAATTAATTGCGCCGGATGTCACAAGCTTCGCATGCCGGAGCGAGGACCCAGTTTACGTAACTCGGGTTCTTCCTAGCGAAACCACTATTAGCTATCCTCGGCCCATTACACGGGAAACCGTTTACTTAATGAAGCGCCTTCCGTGACGACTCTTCGTTAAGCCTGCCGTATTTTTCGTTTCATAACACGTTTCCGCAAGAACATATATATATATATATATATATATATATATATATATATATATATATATATATATATATATATATATATATATATATAAGAGAAGAAAAACTTCGAACAAGGTAAAAGCACGATTGTGGCCTACGTTTCAGCAAAGAGAACTTGCTTTCCTCAGGGCCTGAGAACTTTCCTCAGGGCCTGAGAACTTGCTTTCCTGAGGAAAGCAAGTTCTCTTTGCTGAAACGTAGGCCACAATGGTGCTTTTACCTTGTTCGAAGTTTTTCTTCTCTTGTGTTCTCTACCATCTTCAAAGTTCTACTACTCCATATATATATATATATATATATATATATATATATATATATATATATATATATATATATATATATATATATATATATATATATATATATATATAGCGAATCAGAAAATGGGAAATGAGGGGCTCCGTGAAATAAGACAGAAATTAAGGGTTGGCAGTCAAGAAAACCTCGGAAAGCAAAGGGGAGGTTTTCTTGACTGCCAACCCTTATATATTGAGAGAGAGAGAGAGAGAGAGAGAGAGAGAGAGAGAGAGAGAGAGAGAGAGAGAGAGAGAGAGAGAGAGAGAGAGAGAGAGAGAGAGAGAGAGATAAGTACCCACGCGGGCGAAGGCATCTGCCATCTTGCGTTGTCCGAGTTCATTCTTTGCCACTACGTTTCCTTATCTCCTCCGTCCATCGAATTAGCGGTCTCCTCCGTCTAGATCCGTCTCTCAGTAGCCGCGCCGTTAGACTAGGAGTCCGCAGTTTGTCAGGTCTCCGCATTACACATACAGCCCAACTGCCCGTCTTTCTCCTAATTTGCGATTGGATGTCGTCCTCTCGAGTTCGCTCCCTGATTCAAGACGCTCGTTTCCCATCTCAAAGCCTCACTTCTACTATTCTTCTTTCCATGGCTCGTTCTGGTGTTCTAAGTTTTATTTCAAGGTGCTTAGTAAGTACCCTAGTTTATGTCGTAGAAGGCATGACTTGGAGTAGGCGTTTATTGTATACCTTTCCTTTCAGAGATAGAGGTAGACTACTTTTCTTTGCTTCTCAGAGTTTATTGAATGCTCTACAGCACATAATTCTCCGCCTGATTAACGTCTGATGGTTTTGACAGGTTCTCGCCACATGCCAACGATCGCTATATCCATTCACCTCTTCAATTGTACTTGCATTGCGTAAGTTGAAGGGGGCGCTGTCTGCAGCTTTGCAGGCTTTGATTTCATGAGTGCAGATTGAAGTTAATGAGTGAGCTCTATAGCCTGCATGAACAGCCTGATCCTTATGTATGTATGTATGTATGTATGTATGTATGTATGTATGTATGTATGTATGTATGTATGTATGTATGTATGTATGTATGTATGTATGTATGTATGTATGTATGTATGTATGTATGTATGTATGTATGTATGTATGTATGTATGTATGTATGTATGTATGTACGTACGTATGTGCATTAACGTACGTATACACAAATATGAAACCACATATGCAAATGAAACCAGATTTTCGTATTTCATTCGTCGGTCGGTATTCCCCTATTTCTTATTTCCCCTCCCTTGGGTGCCAATCCTCAAAGGGATCGTCCAGCGTTTCTCTGTGATTCGCATTGCATACGCGGCTGAAGCCCACTTCTCCCGCTTAATATGAACTAGAATGTATTCGACTCGCATTTCTTTCCTAGTATATGCAGCGCCTGTCCTAAGGTGAGCAGTAAAGTACCTATAAGGAAGGATGTCAGACAAGGAGACACAATCTCTCAAATGTAATTCACAGCATATTTCCAAGAAGTATTTAGAACATTGGATTGCGAACAGGTGGCCGTAAGGGTTAATGGAGAATACCTCAGTAACCTCAGATTTGCTCTGACGTTGCCTTGATAAATAATTCAGGAGACGAATCGTAAAGCATGACTACCGCACTGGACAAGTTGAGTAGGATCGTGGTCTTGATAATTAATATGCAGAACACTAAAGTAATGCTTAATAGGCTCGGAAGAGCACAGCGGTTTGAAATAAGGAGCGTGGCAGTGGAAGTGGTAAGCAATCATATCTAGTTAGGCCATTATATCTATTAAGCAATTATATCTAGTTAGGCAATTATATCTACTTATATTTACTCAGCACTCTGTCGTGTATCTCCCTCTTCCATTGTGTTCGTTTTTAATCAAGCTGATTCCTATCGAAGATGTACCAACTAGCACACACCAGAGCCATTTTGCAATACTTAGGCGTAGTAGTAAACCCGGATCCCAACCATGAGGCAGAGATAATTACAAGGACAAGAATGGGGTGTGGTGAATTCGGCAGGCATTCTCAGATAATGAGTGGCAGCCTACCATTGTCCCTGAAGAGGAAAGTGTATAACAGCTGCATCTTACCGGTACTCACCTACGGGCAGAAACTTGGACGCTCACTAAAAGGGTTCAACGAGGACGACTCCAGCGAGCAATGGAACGGTAGATGATAGGTGTAACATTAAGGGACAAGAAGAGAGCGGAGTGGGCCAGGGAACAAACGCGTGTTAAGGACATATTAGTAGAAATTAACACGAAGACATGGGCGTTGGCAGAACATGCAATGCGAAGGCAAAATAGATTGATTGATTGTAGGGTTTAACGCGCCGACGCAACGCAGGCGATGAGGCGCGCCGTAGTGGAGGGCTCCGGATTAATTTTGACCACCTGGGGATCTTTAACGTGCGCCGAAATCTCGGACACACGGGCGTTTTTGCTTTTCGCCTCCATCAGGAAAGCGGCCGCCGCAGCCGGGAATCGAACCCGCGACCTCGTGCCCAGCAGCGCAACGCCTTAGCCACTGAGCCACCGCGGAAGGCAAAATAGTCGTTGGATATTAAGGGCAGCACAGTGGATCCTTAAAAATGGCAAGAGTGACAGGGGGCGGGAAAAATGTAGGTGGGAAGATAAGATCAAGAAGTTTGCAGGGATCAATGGGTAGCTCCTAGCGTAGTATAGGGATAATTGGAGATCTATGGAAGAGGCATTTGCCCTGCAGTGGGCGTAAACAAGCTGATTATTATTATTATTATTATTGTTATTATTATTATTATTATTACTATTATTATTATTATTATTATTATTATTATTATTATTATTATTATTATTATTATTATTATTATTATTATTATTAACTTTCTTCTTTTCACTCACCCTTCCGTAAGTTACGCTTATTGTAAGATGTCTTCTTGCAACTGACCAGACATTACAGTTTCTATTGATTTTGTAATGTTGCCCAAAATTACACTATGGTATTTTTATTCTTCTTTGAAGTTGTAGTTTCTTCTTATTTTTTGCTCACTCACTGTTCTTTTGCGAGTTGTTGATGCATTTCATTGCTGTCTTATACCTTGTCTGTGTGCCAGCACGACTTGATTGTGTAAAGTCGGTTGGATTGCACTATTTTATTTCTAATCTTCTTTGCCGTTTTTGCAGGTCTTTCTTTCTCTTTTTTTTTGCTCACTGAGTGTTTATTACCAAATTGTTGATGTACTACAGTGCTGCATTTTCCCCTCTGAGTGCTCCAGCACGAAGGCCTCCGCTGTTCCTGGGCACTATAATAAACATTGATTGATTGATTGATTGATTGATTATTATTATTATTATTATTATTATTATTATTATTATTATTATTTCTTATTATTATATGTAGAACACTTTTTAATGTGTTACCCTCAGCATTCTTCTTCAAGGGCTTGTTCGCCGACCTATACCTAGTAAGAGCCGAAGTTTCTGCCCCATGTTTTGTCACCGGTAGTCCACATAGGGCTCATTTTCAATCATTGACAGCGGTAGCTTACTGGTCACGATATCAGAATACTTACCGATGCAGTCCGTCATACACTTACCCACAGTGGTGTTGGCTCTGTGGTTAAGGCGTTGTACTGTTGAGCCCAAGGTCGCAAGTTAGATCCCCGCCGCGGTAGCCGTATTTTTTTGTGTAAGCGAGAAGTCAAACCACCTGTATGTCGAGGTTTCGCCAGGTGATCAAAATTAATCCGGAGCCCTCCGTTATGGTGCGCCTCATAGCCCAGGTGTAGCTATGTATCGTAACACTCATTTATTCATTATTTTAACACCCCATACAAATTCCACGCTTTTCTTCTCGTGATTTAGATCAGCACGCATAACCTATAACTTGATTAAGTAAGGTAAAATTGCTCGCCTGTCCCGTCGTCTGCATGACATTCGCTGGAATTCATGTGCTTCCCTGCCTCTGCCCTCGTGCCCCCCGTGCCGACACTGCGGTATTCATGCTGCGCAGTTTCACTCAGGGGTCTTTAGTTCGTCTAAATTAAAAATCCCCAGGTGGTCAAAATTAAACCGGAACTCTCCACTACGGAGCGCCTCATCGCCTGCGTTGCGCCGGCGCGTTAAACCCTACAATCAATCAGTTCGTCTAATTAGCTCTGAGAATCGTAACACTGTTAGCCACAGAAGCGGTAAGAGGCACTAACACACATCACGGAGCGGAAAGGCAGTCCGGCCGGTGTGACTCCGACAAGCGCATATATCTCCTGTTCCCTGCTCCTCATCACCAGCCTATCTACGCCCATTGCTGGGCAAAGGCCTCTCCCATTAATCTCCAATTACCCCGGTCCTGCGCTAACTGCGACCAATTTATTCCCGCAAACTTCCTGATCTCATCTGCCCATCTAACTTTCTGCCGCCCCCTGCAACGCTTGCCTTCTCTAGGGATCCACTCTGTTACCCTTAATGACCAACGGTTATCTTGCCTACGCATTACATGCCCTGCCCACGTTCATTTCTTCTTGTTAATTTTTACTAATATGTCTTTAACACACGTTTGATCCCTGACCCACTCCGCTCTCTTCCTGTCCCTTAATGTTACGCCTATCATCTTCCGTTCCATTGCGCGCTCAGTTGTCCTCAATTTAAGTTGAACCCTCTTATTGAGCCTCGAAGTTTCAGCCCCTTAGGTGAGTACCGGTAAAATGCAGCTGTCATACACTCTCTTCTTCGGGGGCAATGTTAGGCTGCCATTCATTATCTGAGAATGCCTGCCGAATGCACTCCGCCCCATTCTTATCCTTCGAATTATTTCTGCCTCATGGTTCCGATCCGGGGTCACAAATTGGCCTAAGTAGATATATTCGCTTACCACTTCCACGGCCTCGCCACCTATCTCAAACCTCTGCGCTGTCCCGAGGTTATTGATCATTTCTTTATTTCCCTGCTCCGCTCACTACAAAAAGAGGAATTATTTTCTTTCATAGTTTTGTTTGCTTCGGCGCTGAACCCTGTATGCAGCTGCAAGCCTGAGAGCAAAATACTAAATAAAAGACGTAGCCGTAGGAAGCGGCGGCGTCGATTCAATTCCGTCTTCTCTTCCTCTCAACCATTTGCCGACCCCTCACACTTGTGCAATGAACCTCCGCACCTGCAGCAATGAGAGGCAGGAGGACGAGTCCATTTTTGTGGCGAGGGGAAGCCATCATTGGCCAACCCAAATTAGTCAACACGAACACAGCTGTCTGGTTACAGCTGTTTGACTGTTGCGCTTGACATCCAGACCACACGGCCACCTTTGCAGGGTTACTTGTGTTCCTCAACGCGGGCTTTGTTGTCAAAGGGAGCGCAGAGTGCAGTGTTAAAGATCATTGACAGTTCGTTTTATCGTGCCATGCTGAAGCATGGGTACACACAATGAGGCCGGGGGTGTAGCGAACCTCTGTAACCGGAGCATGGAAGGGGCCTTTATTGCGAACTGGTCTGCTGACCGAGGGAACTTGATGAACCCTTGTAACCTTCAGACTTGGGGGCGAGAGTGCAGAGCCACTGGGAGTTCTTCAGAGGATCCCTTGTATTTCGAAAGATGGTATTTGTGGAGCAACTATGACTCTCTTGGCTAGGGGAAGTAGCGAGCCCCTGTAATCCAGTGTGGGAGGAGGCCAAAGGCTGGGGGTGGTAACGCGCCCCTGTAATCCAGCGTGAGAGGAAGCCAGCGGGTCAATGTTGCGATGTAATCACTGCGCTCAAGCGGTACAGTTCGCACGTAGTGTTGGCGTACCTTTGCTGAAGCAATGGGTAGACCACTACTGAGCCGGGGGCGTGCACACCCCTGTAACCATAGCTTGGGGCTCGTTCTGTGGAACTTGCGAACTGGTCTGCAGGCTGGGGGTTGTGACAAACCCTTGTAACCTAATGCCATAGGGGCCAGAGCGTGGAAGTACGGTAATTCCACGAGACCTCCTCGAGGAATCGGGGAGGCCGCACAATCCCTGCCCAAGGAGCGTGCAAAACGGCCGCCACAGCGGAGGTTCCTGGTCAACTGGAATCAGGTCCTACGTGGAGGTCGGGCGGTCGGGTGTCAGCCCGGCACTTGGCAATGCGGTCGAAGCAGGAAGGCGTGTCGAGATCGATCAACTATGACTTTCTGTGGCCGGGGGAAATAACGCAACGCACCCCTGTAATCCAGCGTGAGAGGAGGCCGGTAAGTCAAGTTGCAAAGTAGCAAGTGCTGGTCAGCGTACAGTCGTTTGTATTGGGAATACCGATTAAATTCGGAAAACCATTGCGGGCCGGGGGACTGGCGACCCTTGTAACCGCAAGCTTTGGCGGGGCCAGCGACCTGATCGCAATATGTCGGGGGGAGTGACAGACCCCTGTAACCGAACGTCAATGGGGGCTAGATGTTGTACAGTCCGCATGGGACCAGGGGGGGGGGGGGGGGGATCGCGCCCCCCTGTAACCTTGCTGCGAGGGGCCTATAGACTGATCTTCTCTAGCTGAGGCGCATGCGAACCTTGTCACCCAAATGCCACTGGGACGTACTTTCACGAGCTACTTGGTGTCCCGCACGGGGAAAACGGGGAAAGGTGAGGTTAGTACACCGACCGGGGATACTCTCCTGGCTTAGTAACGGCTAGTAGGCCCGGACCGATCTCGAACACTCTTGTTCCTATGAGCGACAGAGTAGGCAAAGAGGAGGACATACGAATAGTCCCGATGTGCCGCAGGGACCTTGCGAACGGGCCGTTGAGGCACTGTTCGCATACAAACTTCCGGTGTCTGGAGACCGTGAAAAGCAGGTGTTGCAAGTACCCGTGTATAGTGGAAAGCTTCACTGGTGATCCGTGAGTACCTGGTGCGGGGCCGTCGGTCAAGGACGTTAGTACGCATCGGCCGCTGAGCTGGGGGTCGGGAGGGGGCCCGGCCGTCGCCACTAAATAGGGTACTTCCTGTCTCCGACAGTTGGGGCCCAGTTATCGGACCTTATGGGTGAGCGGTAACCCGTGGCAGGGACCGCATATTTGGCAATTGACACTGTCTGATGCCCTCGCTGAGCAATCAGTCTTGGAAGAGAGTCAGACAAAAGGATTGGAGCAAAATTGCTCCCCGCATTCCCACCCTTCTTCCCATAACCCATCCCGATGTCCAAGTTCCCGTTCCCAGAAACCCACCCTACCCGGCTTTTTCCTAGGGGGGACAAGGGGGGTCCCCCCGGGCTCGTCCCCCTGGCGGTGGGTCGCAAGAAAGCTTTTCCCGTTAATTTCTCTCCACATTCGGGTGGACAAAATTCTCTTTGCCGGTTGGCCCTTTTTTTGTACTGTTGCAATTGGGTATAACCGGTTATACTACAGTGGTGCCGGGGAGCTATTGAAGGCTCCATTTACTCGATGATGCTTATCATGTAGCGCAATTTCACTGAAACAAGTTACCCTGACGTAACGAAAAAATTTCTACGGAATAAAGTTTTACGGAAAAAATTTACGGAAGGCGGTACCTGTGAAGACAGCCTTTGGCTTTCTACGCATGTGAATTGGCGCTGGCCGTAAATCATTACCTGCCTCCTTATTTACGCCTCTGCTTACCTGTTTTCATTATTTTAGGCATCACGGCTGTAGCCTTGTACGGCCTATTTGTCTCCTTTTTGGTATAACCGGTGAAACGATGGTTTAAGGGGAAATAATTATAATAGGTGTTAACCCTTGTACTCGATCAGTAAGTGTACGAAACTGCGGGAATCTTGCAAGTTAACATAAGTTATATTTAGAGCTGCAACAATCTGTCGCCTCAACGAGTAAGATTTTTCGCGTTCGATATGGACTTTCTCCTCTTCTGAGAGTTTTCCTCACTTTTCTTCTCGCGCATGGACAGCACGACGACACTCACATCAGGACGACTCAATAGACAAAACGTTCCTCTGGGCACTTCAGTCTGCTTACATGCTTTGAAGGCGAAAGTTTGGCCATACGTATTAACAACTTGTTTACTGCTGAATCGTACTTGCATCGTTTTCTTCGCTTTCGTTTCTTTGTCTTTTTGCGCCGACTTCTTTTTTACATCACGTATGCGCCTCTTTATTGGCTATCGTTCCTTTGTCTTACGGAGCGAATTACGCCCATGACTAGACTGGCACACGCCACAGCTTCTCTAGAGTTAGGGTTCTAAAATTCGTACTTTTGGTATCTGAATGCGCCGAAGGTATACGTGGGCTATGAGGCGTGCCGTAGTGGTGGGTTCCGGATTCACTTTGACCACCTGGGGAACTTTAACGTGCGCCGAGATATCGACACACGGGTGTTTTTGTTTTCGCCTGCATCTGAAATGTAGCCACCGCGGCCTGGATTGAACCTGCATCCTTAGGCGCAGCAGCACAACGCCTTAGTCACTTTGCCACAGCAGCGGGTTAGAGCCAAGGTTCTGCGTGGCTCGTGTGCACCATTTCTACTCCCCTGCCATCACGTTGAGGTATCAAGCGGCACGCACTATTTTAAATCTTTTAGGTAAGCAATTCATAGTTTTATGAATTTTGTAAAGCGTGTACATTGTCCCTCCGTGCTCCCCATTTCCAACCCCCAATTATGTATGTGACATGAAGAAAGAAACAACAACGACATCCCCTTTTTCTCTGCGCTAGGAACGTGCAAAGATATCTCAGTTGCTGCAGAACTCAGCTGCTACTATGCAGACTCGGGTTCAAATGCAATCGGATCACTCATGTTCATTTGCTTACTGAACCGCCGCGGTGGCTCAGTGGCTAAGGCCTTGCGCTGCTGAGCACGAGGTCGCGGGTTCGATTCCCGGCCGCGGTGGCCGCATTTCTGATGGAGGCGAAAAGCAAAAACGCCCGTGTGTACGAGATTTCGGCGCACGTTAAAGATCCCCAGGGGGTCAAAATTAATCCGGAGCCCTCCACTACGGCGCGCCTCATCGCCTGCGTTGCGTCGGCGCGTTAAACCCTACAATCAATCAATCATTTGCTTACTGTTTACCGCGGCGGCCGTTTTCTTGGCCGGACAGCCAGAACAAAAACCGCACTTTTTTCAAGAATGGGGTACTGAAGGCTTTTGCCTTAAAAAAAATTTCCGACTAATGCGAAAGGTTTGTTTCCAAGTATGCTGAGTTCACAGTTTCTATTTTAGAAGCATGAAATTCTCTCAGGCTCTAATTAACGCCCGCTGATTAATGACTGCCAATAAGCTATTCTAGGCACCCTAATGGCCCTAGGTGCCCCTACTGCTGCAGTAAAAGCAGGCCCAACCCTTTCCATCTGATCTGGGCTGTTTTCTCACTCGACTAGCCGATATCAGCCCCGTGCAAAAGCAGTACGACCAACGACTTCTGCAGAACACGTGCAGTGTCCCAGAGGCAATCATCAAATACAACAGCACTTTTCCGAACTCGGTATAAAAACACGTAGGTATAAAATACAGTGATGGCGGACCCTCACCGGCTCTGTAGTTGTACCCTCTGAAGAACACCCTTCGCGGCACCCGAACGACTGGCTCCTTATATATCGCGCCCCTTGTGGTTCTCGGATAAATTATCATTATCTTAGAGTGCCTTCGCCACTTCTACCAGAGTGCTTGTGGTACCCCTATGGGCGTAACCAGACCTGAAGCGCTCAAGTGAACGCTCTAAGAGCCGTGGACAAACTTCATTTGAGCCATCTTCCCCTACCCTTACTCCCATATCCCACAACAGGGCCTCTTGGCCTCCTTGATTAAATAAAAGTCGCAGTTTTATTCTCCCTGGCGAATGGCGTTGATATCAGGATAAGCCATTCACTTCTTTCTTTTTATTTGCTGACAAATCTAATAAAACTATACGATTGCAAAAGGCTGCCGCAGATCTTGTCGGCGGCAGCCAGAGTCAGCGCCAGCTGCAGTTAACTTCAATCTGAAGTAAATAGACCGAAATAATTATTTTGATGTGTGTTGGGGGTGGGGAAGAGGGGTTTAAACTGATGTTGCTGCACCTTTCAAAACTTCATTTATTGATTTTAGGGTTTAACGCGCCGACCCAACGCAGGAGATGAGGCGTGCCTTAATGGAGGGCTCCGGATTAATTTTGACCACCTGGAGATCTTTAACGTCCGTCGAAATCTTGAACACACGGGCCTTTTTGCTTTTCGCCTCCATCTGAAAAGCGGCCGCCGCGGCCGGGAATCGCACCCGCGTCCCTGAGCTCAGCAGCACAACGCTAGAGCCACTGAGCCACCACGGCGGGTACCCTTCAAAACTTGGGGCCTGCTTAGTTACCGTTTTTTGGGAAGAAGGCTTTAAGCCGTTCTAAGCAGTCTCTAAGTCCTCTTGAAACTTTTTTTGTGTTTCTGATGTCCTGTCGTATCGGCACGGCAGCGGAGAAAACAAAAAAAAAAAAATGCCTCAAATTGTTTTCAAAGAAGGCACTTTAAGTACAATATTTAAGCCGCGATAACCAAGATGAGCGCACTCTTTTTTTCAACACCATGGAAACTACTATTCTCAGCCATCATTTGACTCTACATCATGCGTTACCGCATTTCAATTCCCAGGTCACCTGGAACGGGCCGGAGAAAAATATATATTTATTGCAAACACCACTTTTTTCAGCGTAAAAAAGGAAACAGGTGACTCTCTCTATTCCTTTTTCTTCACCAGTTCCTCTCCCGGCCGCGCCGCCAGTGTCAAAGGTGCTTTGGCAGTACACCGAGGAATTTACACTCGCATTCCCACCGTATTGAGGAGGAGCGATGGTGCGCCAGAGGATGAGCACACGATGCACATTTGTCGTGCGGCGGCGCAGCCTATTCATTCAATGCCAATGTTGGGGCTGTGAAAAGAGCCTGTTCGCTGGTCGCAATACTCAGCCAGGTAAAGTTCATGTGGGTTTTGTTACCGGTCGATATTATAAGAAATCGGCAGCACTCCAAGGTAGATCAAGTCAGCAGCTCGTTAAAAAGTAGTAAAGGCAAGAAGCCCCGAGCATTTTGCTTGGAAGGTGTTGGTATGCATAAATTGTAGCGTGACTGCATCCGGCCGCACCGTCAGGGGGCGACGATGATGAATGGGACAGGGCGAGGAAAACTGTCGCCGCCGGGTTGCGTGCTCTAATACGTGTCATCGGCTATGACAGCGACGACTCGGTGAGCGAATGAGACGCGAGCGCCTGCAATATGCACGCTAGCCTGCGTGGAAGCTGAGAACCCGCTCAACGTCACTGCCGCCGCCATCGAGACGATCGCCTTGCTATATCGCGAGCGCGAGCGGAGCTGCCTCCAAACGTGACCAGAATGCGGCCGCGCCAGTGGCTATAAGATGCAGAGAGTTGCCGAGCATCGGATCCGCGTTAGCGATTCCGCAAGGGACCGCGTCATAAGTACACGTGCAAACTGCAAACTGCGCTCTCCGTGGGCGTACTTTCACTTCATCGTATTTGGGCCAATAACATCAACGTTTGGCATAAACTGATGGTAGCGTCTAAAGGGGAAACAACGTCGTTCGCCGGGGGGGAAATATGAGGAAGGAAATAAGAGTGTAATAAAATATTTACAGCGACATTACCTTCTCACTCTCCACAAGAAAAAAACACACCCATGGCAGGTGAAGAGCACCGAAAGGACAAGAGTCTGAATGACGACAAATGAGTGCGATTCAGTCACCCCCTTGTTGGCATTGTCGTCCCCGTAATCGTCGTTTCCAGCAGTCACATAATGCTCAAGAATGAAACCCTTCTGTCAACATTTTGTTGCGACAAAATTCCTGTAAGCACGCCGTCTAGAACCATACCACACCTTCCAAAAAGCGTGCAGTTGATTCTTTGCTCGTGTACATGAGACAGGTAGGCAATCTGGGCTGAGTTAAGTGCAAGTTTGACTGCTGTGAGTTGTTTCAAAGGACGGAAAGAAAAATGAAGAGGAGATCTACCACTCGAGTCAAACTATCAACGGTTTTATTGAGAAGGATAGAAACGGTTCTATATTACATTAACACATACCATTCTTTATTCCATTCCGAACCTGATCTCCTAACCCTTCTTACCTTACTTCCTAACTCTTGTATGAGGCGCCGAGACATTGAAGGGACATTGAAAAGTCCGTGGGCTTTTATATCTTTGTTGGAGAAGTTATGTTTGTTTCATTCCGCTCTATTTCATTTTATTATTTTTCTTACGAGCAAAAGGGTGGTAGAAGAACAGCTGTTGTTCACTCTAGAATCGTGGGGCCTGGGTTCAATTCTCGATGCTCACCAGTGTGCGCGTTTTGTAAAATCGCCGCCCAGAGCGTCCGCATGCCATCGCTGGCAGAAAATTTTGCGTGGAGTTTGGACACCGGTTAATTCATCTTAGTGAGTTGGTCATGAAGCCCTTAATTGGGCCAACTGTGCGCCAACTCTTCTCAATTAAGTTGACGAATGGAAGGGCATCTATGTTGCGAGCTTTGGCAGTATGAGAATAACAACTTAACAAACGCGCCGAAAATATTACAAAATACGGCTGCAGCTGTTCAAAATTTGTCGTTCCTTGATGCGGGCACCGGCTGAAGTGTGCGCATGGCATTACACTGCATAATGCCGCAGAAATTCGAGAGTAAATTTGAATTCGCAGGCGCAGAGCCACTGTTTGTGGAGCATTGAGCCTCCTGCTAATCGAGGATCTACAGCCGAGGCTAGAAACCTTTTCCCCATTTATAGTCTCGTGTTAATGCGCCGTAGCTAGGAATACAGATGACTTCGGGCTGACACTGTATTGAAACAGGGCCATTTTGACACAAATTTCAGCTATTAAAACAACGAGGGACCCCATTCTCGAAGCCGTTTACGTAAAACCACACTTTTCGGCCATCGCATATATCAAAATTCGTTGTTACCGCGTTTTAAATAAAACTCATCTGATGCCGGTCCGAAAAAAAAGTTTTTACAAGTGACAGAAAATGTTTAAAACTAAGCAAGCACACCGCTCGTTCCCTCCTTGTCTCGCGTCAGGCCATGGCGTCCTATTTGCCTTCACGGCGGAATTTCTTCACTGGACGTTGGCCCGGCCACATTGAACAACTACAGCAACAGAAATTATAACGCGGAGTATGTTTTAGCTGCATGCATCGCGATACTGCTTCCGGACATTCTGGTTTCGTAAAAAAAGACGCTAAAAAGGTAGCACCCTGTCAAGAAGCGGTAGTAGGCTCTGCTTCACATTCTCACTCTCTTCGAAGACCCCACTGGCCGCGGAGCAAGAAGAGAAACCCGGCCACACGGGCATGGATAAGTAGTATGCACTTGTCGACATTGTCATCCAGTACACAAAGCGATCCTTCAACATCGCTGTCCAAGAGGCGCGCCAGTCTCACAAGCGTCAATGACAGCGTCGTGAAGCGTTTATGACGACTTTTGGTATCGGTTCTACCAATCAATCTGAAGACTACAGCAAGTACCGCATGCATGAGTAAAGTGCGTACACTAGCGTTGGCTCCAAGTTTTAATATACGTGAAAAATGAACAGCGACATGAACGATTTCACGGCACCTAGAAACAGCGTGGACAGTATGAATGGATAAGGTTTGCCCAGTATCAAAAAAGTTGCGTTGTGAGTTACGTACACGATTCTCTCGAATGTCGTGGACAAGCAGCGTAGTGGGTGGTTCATTTTTTGAAATGTGTATTCGGTATCTCAGAAAGGTCCGTTGTGCACTCCTTGAAGTGAATGCGAGCCTGCTGCTTCAGCACTACGCGGCAGAATGTCCAATATCTGGGATTAGGGATGAAAGCAGGCCATTCACTAGCCACAGCGTATACTCTGAATGGAAATTTGCAATGAGATCTGCAAAATTACCCATTGCAAGCATAGCATCTTGCGTTGTATGATGTCGCAGCGCAGATTAAATGGCTGCTCTTGTTTTCTGTCTAGCCTCGTCTTTTTCTGAATTTACTTCCTTCGGCCCAGCGATCGACTATTGCGGGCATTATGATATTGCAGACGTACGGGCATAACAAAGACGGACGGACATCACTCTAGAAAGTTGCCCACAGTCTGTTTCGTCAACGTGCACCTGAGCAACCAAAGCCTGCATCCGAGAGAGCGAATTCAACGAATGGCGATGCAGACATCGTATTCTACTCCACAATGGGATCTGTGTTGGGATCACTACATCGCGCAGTGCCAACCTTCATATTATAATGGCTCTTTTCTTTCGGAGCGTATGCTGCACCACGGCTTTGGTATCAGAGTTGTCGCCGAGTCTCTGCAACACTTCCGATAAACGCGTTCACTCTTTCCTTCACGTCTGGAAGCACTGCGAAAGCTATAGTTATCGCCAGTACTGAGCGGCACTGTGTAATTTGCTCGTCGCAGCAGATGCGCCTTTTGTTCCCGCTTTGATTTTTTTAAGTGAATATCGAAAAGCGTTTATTGCTCCAACTGAAAAAAGACGGCTAATAGCCGCTACACAGCTTTAATGACGTAATTCGAGCGCTCGAAGAACGGCAAGACCGAAAAGGGAAAAAATATTTTTCAGCAAGTTTATGAGTTATCGGATGGGCATAGAGCAGTAATTTTTGTTTCAGGTACTTTTTGACCTCCTGTTTTAAGTACTGGGTGTGTTTGTTGACTATGTTCTCGAAAACTTTAGGATTGAGAAAAAAATTCCAAAACGTGTTGTAGGGTCCCTTTAAATGCAGCTGGCTAATAACTATTTGTAGTCCGAGTGACAGCACTGAAGTGGGCAAAAAATGCTTAGACCGACAATGATAGAAGAATCTCCTTGACACGTTTTGACGTAATCTACGGTCTGGAAGAAATTCGGACTTAGAAAAATTGAAAAAAAAAATGTTTGAGTTCTTATTTTATTTAATTTGGTCTCCCAGACGACCGCCGCGATTTGGATAACGGGCGCGCTCATTTCTTGCCTCCAGCCTATTGTAAATATCGTGCTTTGAATTAGTCCATAACTACTAATCAATGCGTGTTATGTATCTTACATCTTCCATTTTGATGACAGATTTAACAAAATAGTTTTATTAAAATTAGAGTTGAATCCAAACACTAACGTTTACAGCTTGCGCATAGTCCCCAGTTCAACTCTCGTTTACCGTGAGTTGTAAATGAAGTTTTAGGCCCCTTGAAAAAAGAAGCTACTATATCGTCTCCGGTCGCAAAACACACATGAAACAAGGCCAGAGTATTTAAGCTCAATTTCAAGACCAAAATTGTAATACGAATTTATCTGATTGTACTGCATGTGAATGCGTTGCTGCTAGCGTCTTATGGCGGCATCCCGTCGAGTATTCACGTGAAACTTCCACATGTACTTTTTTTTTCTGCTGGATCATACCTGGAATACGTCTTTTTGTAATCACCTGACAAGGGATACTGACATCTCAGTGCATCAAGCACTCGCCGTTTTGAGTGCTCCGCACAACATACATCATCCACATACATACATAACTACGTACGTACATACATACATACATACATACATACATACAGAAATAAGGGTTGGCAGTCGAGAAAACCTCGGAAAGCAAAGGGGAGGATGTGGTAGATAATTGAAACAGATTAAGAATTTGGAAAGAAAGAAAGAAAGTGAAGAAAAAATGCCCGCCAGGTGGGATCCGAACCCACGACCTCCAGAATACCGGTCTGGTGCGATAACCACTACGCTACCGGCGGGGCGATTTTCCCATTCACTTTCTGGGGTATTTATGTTAGGTATGTTTGTTTCCTATGCTTGGGGGTGGTAGCCAGCGCCATTCGGACTAATCGGGGTGAAGGGGACCTTCTTTTTAACCCCCGGGTCGTGACTCGAGTGTCTACGACATGTCCAGAGTGGTCGACCAGCTTTGAACCCTCTTAAGTTCCCTTTGGCAACAAGACTGCCAGAACAGAGGCCCTCGCTATGCATGTAGCGAATCAGAATAGGAAATGAAGGGCTCGTTGAAAATAACACAGAAATAAGGGTTGGCAGTCGAGAAAACCATACATACATACATACATACATACATACATACATACATACATACATACATACATACATACATACATACATACATACATACATACATACATACATACATACATACATACATACATACATACATACATACATACATACATACATACATACAGTGCTGAAGGCGACGTACGAGGAGTTAGAGTGTACGTTGAGTGTGCAGTGTAGAGTGTAGGTGATAGGTTTCTATTTGTCTAGAACTGAAATAAGAGGCGGTGGTTCATTTGGTTTCAGACACTCATGTCAAAGCGGCGAGCATCACAAAAAAGGGAAATACGTCTCAGTGCCTTTGGCTGCCGGGAAACAGGAACGGTTATACGCCATTCCCCGAGTGAACCCAGAGAAACGTTAGGCGTGAATATCTCACCGAATGATCGATGAGGCCTAAAATGTTCCCGACATCAAGTGTGAATTTGTACGAGATCGATTCTTCGCAACTTCGGTGGTACACTAAAAGCCGTATTGCAATGGTTTCCAAGGGAACGTTTGTCTGTAAAATTGTATTCTGCTCGCGCAACAAAAGACATTTTGAAGACCGCGGACAAGGTGGTGGCCCACTAGAAGGTGGCCGTCTTGATTTCATCATCAATTACTCAGGCGTATGTATGTATGTATGTATGTATGTATGTATGTATGTATGTATGTATGTATGTATGTATGTATGTATGTATGTATGTATGTATGTATGTATGTATGTATGTATGTATGTAAGAAAACTTTCAACAAGGTAAAAGCACGATTGTTGCCAACGTTTCAGCAAAGAGACTTGCTTTCGTCAGGGCAATCTCTCGCCTGGCTGGCACGCTTTATATAGGGGTAGGTCCCCAGGTGAGAGGGGAGAAGGAAAGAATGAAGTGAAATTGAGAAAGCGGATTGGTTTCGGAGTATGTCGGGGGAGAGATTGAGGGGCAAAGAAGGTTGTATAGTTTAAGCCGCGAAGTAGGTCACATGGAAGTCAGCTGGTGGTTGATATTCGTGGAATGTTTGGAGAGAAAGGATGAGAGGGTGTTCGTTCACCCGCCACGGGGTATACGGAAAGGTTCTCAGAACCGCCGGAAGCAGACCAGGCGGTGAGAGTGGGGTCCTTATCAGAAACTATCTGCAAGCCTCAGGTGAAAAGAAAAGATAGAGAAGGGGGAAAATAACTAGGTCAAGGAAAAAAGAAAAAAAGAGAAAAAAAATCAGGGAGGGAAACCACATAAACCCACACACAAAAGAAAAAGCAATAACCCGGCAACTGAAATGGCACGTGTCACCCGCGGCAACATTCCTGGAACAGGCCTGTCCTGAAACTCAAAAACGAAAAGATAAAGTTAGAGTGACGTATGTATGTGTGTGTATGTATGTATGCGTGTATGTATGTATGTGTATATGTGTGTATGTATGCTGTTTTTACGGGTAGAAATACCCTGATGACAATTACTGCATTCTTTCTGCAATTACTGCAATAGGGAAGAGACATTCAAATCCTCGAATGATAAACCGAACAATTAAATCAACTTTTTTATAAGTGCGAATCAGGTGTTGTAAAGAATGCTCAGGTGGTAGGCGAAGCCGGGAACAGGGATCAGTAAACCCTGGAAGAGGAGAATCAGGATACAGTTGAGACCAGAATAGAAATGCAAATACCAATAAAACGATGAAAATCAAACTTGCAGTGAGTAAAAGACAGATCTTAGAAGTTTAAAAGACGCCGAAGAACAAATTCGAGCACAAATTCACCCACCTTGACGCTAAGGCCGAGTTTCACGAAATCTCTCTCGACAATTAAACTTCAAAGATTTGCTGCTTTGCTACCCCTTTTATGATACAGGTTCTGCAATAATTACAGAATCGGCAGTATCTGCAAGAGGAAGAGTACCTGCACTCTAAGAAGTACCCGTACGTCGTCTTCAGCACAGTGCTCCAGCATGACCAAGTGTTGTGACCAAGTTATAAATTGGAGCGATGACAAAACCCATCATAAGACTTTATTAAAAAAAGTGCATGTTCCCAATCAGAACGCGCGGCAGACAAGGAGACATTTTTTTCTGCGAAGTTGTTTACAACATGCCCGCAGGGAGTGTTTAGGAAGCGCGTATGGGGAGTCACGGATAAGAGTGAATTGTGAATAGTTTGAGCCACCGGAGATATTGGGATGACATCGCATTGTTTAGTGAATCGTGAGATGTCCCGCAAGCAATTCTGCGGGAACTATACACTAATGGTACAGTCCAAAGGCTAAATATAAATATGAAGAATTTGACACTAATGTTTAACATAAATGCAGAAAGCTTCTCCTATAGAGACAAAGGGGTGGATATATGTAAATATGTCTCGAAGAAGCTGTCCCTGCCGATTAAATCCACGAAAAAGGAATGAGGTGTAAAATTAGTATGGTCTGGGTCACATTCACGAAACACTCTCAAATAACATATAGGTGGTAACCTTTTGCCAAAAAAGAAAGGTATACACCCGGTGCGTACTCGCGAGGATTACTTCGGGGAAAAATCCTGCGAACTTTACTAAACCCCTCGAAAGAAAGCTTAGGTCACCTAATGACCCATAGAGAGAGGAATGATAGGAGTAACGCCTAATGATAGGGAAACGAGCGCCTTGGATTAGGGTAAACACTCGGGTGGAAGATGCCCCAGTTGAAATTAGGAAAAAAAGTGGAACTGGGCATGGCAATATAACTCGGGGCGGCGCAGCCAATAAACCATCAGGGTAGCAGAATGGCCACCTAGAGTGAGAGAATAAACTTTGTTAGATGAAAGGAGTCAAGTGGTCGGTTTTCTCAGTTTACGACCCCGTTGGAGCGTCCAGCTGTCTCAGCCAGGCAGATAAGCCGAAGATGACCTTCGACGCTCGAGCTGGTCAGCTCTTCCTCCCACCGCTAGAAATCGGGGAAAGTGTGGGGTTTAGCTGGCACTCCCACAGCATGTGACAGTAGTAGAAATAGCAAAATGCAAATTCTGTTGGGGATAACATAATAAAAGTTCGATGGTAAGGAATTGATTCGGACAGAACAGGATAGGAGTGGTTTTGCAAGTGTATGTAAGGGGCCTCCATCATGTTGTGGACATAAAGAGCATGATGATCATGATGATCATGATGACAATTAGGACGACGACTATGATCACGAGACGACGACGGCGATAACGAGGTTGATGAAATAGACACATGGCCCGAATGCAGGATGTATGTGCAAAATGGAGAGACGAGCTAGTTGGTGAACATACATGAGTGAAACTTAAGCGCAAACTGGCACAGGGACGAGAAAGGGAAAACGACACCAGCACTTGTCGTGCGCTGGTGTCGTTTTCCCTTTCTCGTCTCTGTGCCAGTTTGCGCTGACGTTTCACTCATTATGTTCAGTGGACTGTCAACTTTGGAGACTCATTTCTGTGCAGCCATAAACAAGGTTCTGCGAGTTGGCTAAGCACTGTCTCTTTAGATAATTCGTGACTCTAGTTTCTCAGAACCTCTGTTTTCTAAAAGGATAAAGACTTAGTGGCCGAGGTTTCGTTAAGTACGGGGTGACTACATTCTTTGGTATATATAATGTACGTTTGACCAGGCAAACCACTACAAAAGAAAATTATACTCTCACAGGTTCCATAAACTCATGAACACGCACACCAGCACGTACAGACGACGTTCATGCACACGCATATATTTTTGTGGGTGAGTGAGTGAGTGAGTGAGTGAGTGAGTGAGTGAGTGAGTGAGTGAGTGAGTGAGTGAGTGAGTGAGTGAGTGAGTGAGTGAGTGAGTGAGTGAGTGAGTGAGTGAACGGTGAACAAGGGGGAAGCCCTAGTGCGGTGGAACGTATGCACTATAGACTACTACCTATATAGGAGAACAGTGCTGTAAGAAAAACAATGGCATTACGATTTGCTGTGAATACGTAGCATATAATATTAAATGATGTGCGCGCCAAGACCAGCTCACCAATGGCATCGGACTGACGATTTGGCTCGTGAGAAATATGCACCGTAGCGCGGTAGCAGCTTCATTCATGCCAGCCGAAATCAAAAGCTTGTATAGGCACACATGCTTCGTGTATTGATTAGAAGTTGCAAAACTACAGCGTCTATAAAGGTGGACCTGAGCTGTTTTTGTAACGATTGTGCAGAGTGCCTTATTACAGCCGTTAATCTAGAGCAGGCGTCGGCAACCAGACATCGCAAAATTACTTCTAAAAAGTAACTAATTACATTACTCATTACTTTCCTAGAATTTTCTAAAATTCTAGCACGTCGTCAGGATTTTCTAAAATTCTGACCACGTGCTCGGGGCCGCAAGCGGCCCCGAGCACGTCGGAAGACAAGAAGACAAGAGACAAGAAGGCACGGGAAACAAGAACAGAGAATTGATCGCTTCCAGTTAGCCTTGTCTCCCATCTTCACACTTGGCCAGATTACTGTCAATTATTGTCAACTATTATTTGAATTCACTGAAGTTTTACTCTTTGCCTGTCAAGGCCCTCCCCCTTCCCCTTCCCTCATTATTTGCCGTCCGGCCATCTGCCGTCTCTGCTTCATACAACTCGGCCATCCACCTTAAAAGGTTGCCAACCCCTGGTCCAGAGCAACCACATCATTTAAACTAATAAATGTATTGAAAATGTGCGCCCGTTCTATTCGCAATCACTTCACCGGCCACCCATAAACTGCTTCTCCTCGGTGTATTTATGCTAGGGGAGGAAATTGTGGTTAATTTTTTTTAATTTGGCTAGCCATAACTTGGTAGGACACTCATAAGCTCAAGTGCAGTTACGTTTTTTACGCACACATCAGTGGCGGCATATGTTAGATATACTACTAAGAGTTGCGCCGCAGCTTGACAGAAGTAGAAGTGGCATCATGAAAAGTTTCTGCTGCCTGAAGTTTTACACATATCAGGAATTTGTTTTACTTTCAAAACAGGCAGTAGGAGCCTACTATTATGAATCCGTCTCTGCTGAAATCGTTTTGTTCGCATTGGATTACAATTATTTATGCTGTAAGACACGACAGCGTGCTTGTTCCCAAAAAAGCTTGATACCAAAGCAACAGTGTTCCTGTTGCTGCGTGTCCTGCCAGCCAACAAATTTCATTTATATCGCCGGCGTGTTTCGACAGTGTGAACGCGCAGTCATTGAGTAGCGGGATTCTTCCGGCCGGCAATGGACACCCTAAGCTGATTTTATAGGCCGGAGCACGCGCCCATGGTGCGCAGCCTGTACTCGCTGCTTCACAATTCTTTCCCTAAATAAAAACCTCCTTCGCACCCGTCTTACCCCTTCTCAATTCGTATACCACCTCTTGCGTCACAAAAGGATTGAGCGCCGGGTCTGAGATGGGGTGGAGGGTATATAATACAAATAATACGAACTGTCTTCTCCTTGCAAACTGCGGTGCAGCCGCACTTTGATAGCGAATATACAGACAGATTTTCTCTGGAATCAGGCTTATATCGCATTCTGCGCCGAAGATGTTCTTTGCATACGAATGTGATGACGTACATTGGGTGGCCGACGTGAGCCACCACCTTCGACTAGATAGATGATTGGCGAACTAAGTTACCCGCGAAATGTCTCTGTAGGTGTGTCACCATCATTCGTTTTCGTCCCAAGGCTGTAATATCAAGGCGCACGTGTGAAGCTCCTCCTGTGTGAACAGAACAAAAGGGCAAAATACTGAATTTATATATGGACAGATATGTTGCAATGACTTGGCCGAAATAACCGTGAGCACAGTGATGTGTTTACGTCGGGTATAAAACTTACGCATTCAGGACACCAAGTTCAGTACGTTCGCGTTGTTTAAGAGTTGATCTTCTGAACTTTAAGAGTTGAACAAAAGCTCTTCTCTCTTACAAAAGCTCATCTCAGGAACCGAAGATCTTCTGCGAAGATGCTTACTTTCTTGAGTGTAAGAATGTTCGGACTTAGGAACTTCTGCTTTGTTCGGAATAGTCCTCTTTGTGAGAGGGTGTTCTGATGTTGAAATGATTTATCACAGAGCTGAATATTTACGCTTGCTGTCCTTATTCGTAAAAGAACATTGAAGACTACCACAAGTGGACCCTTGAAAAGCAACGTAAGGAATGAATCAGCTTGGGAATAAATAGTTCCAACTGTCTTGAAATCCGCTAGCTGAGATAGATGACTTCATTCTCCCTCGTTAAGGTGACTCGATTAAATAGCACGACACGCAAACAAAGAGCTTTAACAGATGCCTATAGCTGGGATACTAGGATACTTGTCCCTCAAACGTAAACTTGCATAAAGAACATGAAGCTTTGATGATCCAGATCAATGTCGTCTTTTACTCGCTAAGAGACAAAAATGCGTTTGTGAAGCCCGGCCGCTTCACATCTAGAGCACGGAAACTAATAAATCCAGCTGTTCTGACATAACGTGTTACAATTTAGCGCGCTGCAAGCAAAGCGTGCTGGCTAATGCAGGTCACCCGTTGCACGAGTGCACCGGTGAAATATGGAAGTCCGCCTTCCGTGGGTATCGTTACCGAAAGCAGTTAACAAGGATGATCTATGAACATACATTATTTGTCACGCGGTTAAAGACAGTTCATGCCCTAAAACTACTTTCCAAAAATTTGTATATTTATCGTAGCGCACTTACCGAATGGCAGTCTATTTATAGCATTAAAGGAGAGGACTTGGCACAAAAGAAGGCAATAAAACATCACATCATGCCCTTGCTACCAATGAACTTCGCATGGACCATGCACGGCATCCTAAGTGGCCTCCTCTTAATGGTCTTTTAGACGTAACACGTCACCAGCACCCATATTTTACATATCGCATAATACGTCAGCAACTGTAGTGTACATATCGCGTATAATATCTGTAGATACTAAACAATACTCAATTGCACTTTACTACATGCACTCCACTAACAGAATACAGCTCATCGTACGTGTTATGGACAGTTCTGTCACAGACGGAAATAAACACTTGTTTATTAACGTTTTGGCGGATGTGTTAAATAAAGAAACAAATGTTTCGATAAAGCCAAGCTTTAAAATCTCTCGTAATTATGCTATGAAGCCATACTCCCAATGATGGAAGATTTATGGGCGAATACTTAAAATCCGTCAGCATCTCATCCCTTCTCGTTGTGAACTCGAGGCTCGGCCCGATTCGTGCGCCCAGCTGCAGCTTCTGAAGCCCGGTACACGGCGTTTCTCGTACGTCCATCGCACACCATGCCAACTGTGCGTTTCTAAACATCTCAACGTTCATGTTTGCTCGCTTTGGTTGCGGCACTGGAACTCTGTCGCTTATTTTTCTGTGCACCACTATCGTTATTTCGTCACCGCCATTCCCGTCTAATCTTTCTCGCCACCTAATTGGCCCTGCAATAGCTGCACACTTCATCTTACAAAGCGTTCAAGCGGTGACGGGACGCGTCGAGGTGTCGTGCAAAGGGCGGGTCGTGCGTACGGGTGCGGGGAGGGGCGAGCCTTACTTCAACTTCGCGTCCCCCTAGCAACTAGGCCAGCAGCGGTGTGACCCCACGCCACCGCAGTGAATTGTGACGCCAGTTCGGTGGACGTCAACTGAGTCTACAAGTGCTCCGCCGTTCTCTGTCCTTATGTTCCTCGCTGTCTGCTGATCGAAAGCTAAAATGTTTGCGAAAATGCCCCGTCTATTGCTCTAGCAATAACAAGAGAGTTTTATATGTACGATTTACTTGCTGCCTTAATTCAGACTCCTATCCAGATCACTCATCACAGCGATACACAAACTAAGAGATATCTGAGTCTTCTCGGGTAAGAAGTGTCCCTCCAGACGTGCAGACAAACTTCCACATGGCCTCTTTTTCTGAACAATTGCATTAAGAAGCTGTCGGCTTTGACGAGTTAAATGCTCCACGGGAGAGCTATTCTAAACATCACTCTAGAGCATGTCTCGAATAGTGTCAATTTTGACCTTTTTGCATATATCAGGAGGGAATTCCGTTTGGTTCGTCGGACGAACCTGACAGTTACGTTAGTTTGGCGGTAAACGTGAGAGAAAGAAGTTCTCCACGCCTCTTGAGCACTGGTACCGGCTCCCCGTCAGCAGGTACGCCCTTAATTTCCAAGTTGTTAGAGACTTGATGTTTCCACAACTCTCCAAGTTTGCAAGAAATCTCGATGCCAGGTACCTTCATCTTTCAGATTTCCTGAAGTAGCTTCCTAATAGCCTCCTTTTGGTCCTTGATATCGTACGACTCATCCTTAATAGTCCTGACTTCCACTCTTAATTCTCGCCGCTGGCCATCTATTGCCCAACCGGTCACCTTCGACTTAACGTAATGAAGTCACAGCTAAGGACATCAAAAGACGCTGAAATTGGGGAATCGCACAGCAGTGCACAGCTGACAAAACTGAACGTTCAGAGCACCTTCAAGCAAGACAAGCAGCCTCGGCTGCAAGAGTCAGATAACGTAGTTAAATCGTGCTGCCTACATGCACCGCTGCCGACCTGCGGCAACCGAAGATTCGGCGATCTAGCCATCGGCTGACACTTGCGGAACTCTTGTGACACCAAAGTCAAGCCTCATAGCCAGCCGGCCGGTGGCGACACAGCGATACGGTCCTTAGTTCACTGATGGTTGCAGTTGGGTTCACTTGTTTAGAGGAAGGATCGTTTGTTACAGGGACAGGCTGTGCCTAGAGAAAAGGTCGTTACGTTGCGCTGCAAGCGTGCACCTCTGAAATTCCTCTTTGTTCGGCCTCATCGATCCCGCTGTTTATATAAAGCGAAACAAATAGGATTACGGCTATTCAGGGACGCTCAAGTGTTTTCACCCGATTTAATCAACGCGAAACCACACGTATGCCCTACCACCACTTGTGAGGGGGCAAAAAAACATTACTTGCCACATTTTTTTCCGGAAAATTACGTTTCTTCTCAACAACAAAAGAGAATGTTCTTTATGTATGTAGGTATTCCCGGATTTAAGGCTATTAAGGCCTTTCGCGACCAGGATAAGATTGGCGCGTGCTAGAAAACTGCTTCGTATAGATGGCAAAAAAAGGAATATGAAAACTTCCTAAATAAGATTCGCGGTACTGAAACAAAGTCGCAGACACAAAGTCCAGTATTAATTTGGCATGGAATGTTTTGTAAGTTTGGCTGAAAGCTACAAATAACGAATAAAGAGAATAATACAGGCCTTTCAACCCTTCTGAGCAACACAGACGCGCAAAGCTCGCGGCATTAGGAAGGCGTTTGGTGAATGACACACGATACTATTTCTTAGGGGGAAGCGATGATTCATTCACCTTCTCATTAACGTTCTCATTGTCCCGCTCACACATAAAAACCGCATGCTCGTATGCTTCACCAAAACGATCTTGAATACAGAATAATTTTAATTATTTACCTATTTATTTATTTGTAACATACTTCAGATTGAAAAATGCCCCTTCAAGATTGGCAGCGGTTAAAGTAAACAAACATGACCAATTACATAATAATTACGACAGTGCAAAAATGACCAATGATAATTATAGTAAGACACAAGATCCAACTCAAAGTTGAAAATAATTGTCAGGATATTTTACACAATTCTTAATCAACAATATTATGCGGACGTTGATAACATTTCACTGTGTTTTTGTGCAGGACAAAAACAACCTCAAGTTGTTAGCCTGGGCAAAGGTAGGCGTTCAGTCCTCTGAATGATATTGTCTTGTAGTACGCTATAATTACAGAGTAAGGAAGGTTGATAGGTGCAGTCTACTTTTTCTGCTAAGTAGACCAAAAAAAATGCCTTGATAGTTTTCTTCGAGATTTTAAAGCTTGATTGATTGATTGATTGATTGATTGATTGATTGATTGATTGATTGATTGATTGATTGATTGATTGATTGATTGATTGATTGATTGATTGATTGATTGATTGTAGAGTTTAACGCGCCGACGCAACGCAGGCGATGAGGCGCGCCGTAGTGAAGGGCTCCGGATTAATTTTAACCACCTGGGGATCTTTAACGTGCGGCGAAATCTCGTTCACACGGGCGTTTTTGCTTTTCGCCTCCATCAGAAAAGCGGCCACCGAGGCCGGGAATCGAACGAGATTTTAAAGTTGGGATTTTTGCTAGCATTCATTAGTTCTGTCTAAGAGTCAGAGCCCCGAAAGCGATTAAAAATAGAACGTATGCGTAATCTATATTTTTATAGCGATTTCTGATATCGGCAAGTGTGCGTGTACCAAGCCGCCCAATGCGCATTCCAAACAAAACCGGAATTTTGTGTCCTACTCGAAGGGGTTAATATTAAGCTGAGAGCTTATTAGTGTACGCCTCGGAATTAAAGCAATATTTTCTACGTGCGGATGCCCAAAGATCAACGCGGGAGAGCGGGAGAAAGGAAATATGCGAGAGACTATTCAATGCCGGAGGGAGAAGCTAGGCCAGAGGCAGGTACGGAATGCGATAGAATCTCGAAAATGCAGTCGGCGCTATGCGCCGCAAGATTGACGTATATGTGGCGACAGCGTCGTGCGGCAAGTGTGGATGCTGCGCTGAACGGTAGCGGGCGAATGCACATTGTGGGCGTGCATCGTGTCTATCTTGCGCCTTTTGTGCGCATGAAACGCGTATACATGAGTGGTATGCCGTAGTTAAGTTTCCCAACGCTCATTGTATTGCATAGAAGCGACAATAAGCTTGCATTACTACGCTGAAAAGCGGCCACCCGCCGGGAATCGCTGAACGGCCGAAGTAAAAACATAGGACCTGTGTGCTGTGGTTCGTAGCATCCAAGCACTTTCCCAAGGACGAATTCGCCTAAGTGAATAAATAACATGACGCATTACTGAACTGATGGAACGTTTTAAAAAGCTGATAACACTCCAATGCTGCAACATATATTACAGAAGCTTGCGACATTTGTTTCCATTCGGAAACCAACACAAACTTTCTCAATTTTTATGAGCGTACAGATACCAAGTTTCCAACAGACGCCTCTTAAGTCCAGCCATATGTCAGGTTTTAGCGACACTGAAGGCAGGACTGATAAATAATGCTGTCGTATGAGTCATTTCACGCTTTCATCGTGATTTAAGTTGCCAACGAAAGTATTAAGGCTCCTAGTGAAGTGAACACATCCCGTATAGTTAGACTAATGTAACGTGACTATAGCGGAGTTACATTGTTGTAAACCAATCTCCTTTGGTACGTTCCAGTAAGCGGAACTTTTCTGTTACGGCTACGCTGTTGCTTAAAACTGTTCCCTTACAAGTGTTATAGGTGCCTGGAACAGCGAACTTTGTTAGAAATCCTACGAAATTTCACTCATTGGATGCTAAGAAGCACTGAGTAACAGAATCATGAATGTAGGAAATGAACTTGCCCAGTTATCTGAATGGTAAAACGTTCCTCCTCGATTTTACCTTTAAAAATAATGCGACTGGTTCCCGAATAACTGCGTATGTTGTCGACTGAATGTCGATCGAGGTTCCACTGAGATTCGATCTTTCAGGTTGGCTAGAAAAGGACCGTATAAAAGTAATGTATGCGTCACTTTTGTTTAAATTCGGACTGAGGTTCCAGATGCAGCCCGAGGAGAACAAGTACAACGGAAGAGCCAAATGTAGGCGACCAGTGTTACGTGCGGCGGTGGAAGGCCCCTGGGCGTCGTGTTACGTAACGGTGAAAAGAACGACTCAGAAAAGTAAGCAGATCGATTAAACATCAGTCTTTCGAAGACTAATTACCACCACCGTCCTTTACGATAATTTCCAAGAATTATTGCCCGCAGTTTTAAAACATTATTTAAAGCTGGCAGTGTTGGAGAAAAAAAAAATCCAGCAAGTCGTGAATCGCTTTGTAGTTTTGTGGTCGATATCTGTGTGGAAGCCTAGGCACAAAAGATGGGGTCTCCAAATCGCACCCACGGTATGCAGCGTGTCTGCCACTGGGGGTAGACAGATACGGCAGCGTCCGAAGTGACCTGGAGGCGTATTAGAGGGAAAGAGATCGGCGTGTGTGTGTGTGTGTGCAGCGGGGGGTCCGCCAACAAAGGAAGAGACTAGTGGAGAGACTGCCCAAAGCCCAAACGTCATATGTCCATGGCGAGGGCGTCTTGTACAGGAAGGCGATTGTCTGGCTGACTGAGATCCTTGTTTGCTATATTCCAACAATTTCCGTTATTTTCGCATTTATGCTTGCGTTGGTGTGGTTAGGGGAAATGAACTTGTCGAATTTATAGCTTCTAACGCGGCAACGAGTGAGACCTCGTACCGTACCTGTTGCAGAAAATATTCGTGTTTTCCCCGACTGGACGAGTAATGTTACGTTACACGGTCTTCAATGATTTTTTATTCATCTGGTCTTCTTTAAATGGTTCAGACCAGGCTAATTTTAAGCATGCGGTTATGCGGAGCAAAACACGTTCTTAGGCGAGCTGATTCGTGTGGTGATTTACACAAAAACAAGGTAAGAACGGCAACAGTACGGGCGCACACTAAGAACACTTAATGCCAGCGAAATATTCGACTGAAATAGTCTCGCACATATGCAGAAATGTACGTTAGAGTACCATTAAACCTGGATATAACTATTTTGACAAAAGTTAGCAATTTTTCGTTACATTCAGGTTTTTGTTACATGCAGGTTCCGAATCAAGGCTTGCGTGCATGAAACAGACTAAATCAGGATGGTAGATATCAATGAAGTAGAACTCACTCTTTAAAGATTTATTTCCCAGTTAAAAACTGCGGCTTAGGCAGTACTCGGCGCTACAAGGAAGCGAGGATCTTTACCCCCCTATTCACTAACGTAACTTGAGTATCACGTCGCCTTTTGACACTTTTTCGTTCCAGACGCGTTTCAAGAACCAAACGTATGCTGAAAAAGCGCCTTTTCACAAACTTGCTGCTCTTTTTCCCGAACAAAACTGTTCAGAGGGTGCTACCTCGGAAAATGTACCTGGCGGTAACGGCAATTAAATTGCGAGCTTGCACTGAAAAGAGAAAACGTTTAGTTTTCTGGAAGCAGAAGTGATTACCGGCGATCCGACCACAGACCGCAGTGGATACGCGTGACAGACAGACAGACATGGAACTTTATTAAGACATTGAACTTTATTATGACGCGTGACTACATGCCGATAGGCAGGCCCAGCACCTAAAAACTTCCCTCTCGAACGGACACCGAACTCACACATGGAAACGCACGGTAGTTTGCAGCACGAGCGAAAAAAAAATATTGTTGCAGGGGTCTTATCGAAGTGTAGCTACTCTTGCCACCTGGTGTCACGATACACAAGCAAAACCTAAAGTTGGTGCAACGTTGGCCATGAGATCACGCTAGCCGCTCTTTTCACCAACGTTATCATGGCGAATTTTCTTTTTGGCGATCCTATAGACGTTGTCATATCTGCTGGCTCCTTAAAGTAGTGCTAGAATTCGGTAAATTAGTGCATTTTTCCGGCCAATTTTTCAGTAAAAGTGCAAAAAACAATGACTGACCAGCTTAGCTAGTTCGTTTAATCAAGGTTAACCGCCGCAACGACCGTTACATAGAGGGAGCAAACACACGGGCTTCTATGGAGGTGGCAATGGGGAAGTGAAAAACTTGGTTGAATCCAGGAATTCGTTACAAAGAGGTTCGTTACATCCAGGTTTAAGTGTATTCTTAAAAAACAAACACAAATGTCGTGCAGTATCACGTGCGACTGTCCAAAAGCTGTACTTTAAAAAACACGGAGACTTCCCTGAACACACGATCCTTGGCACGTGTAAAGTATGCCTCCGAACATTTATGACGGTGCATGCCTCGAGTGGAAAATAACGGTTTTTGTTACGCTAAATGTTTATTCACAATGTTCTCGTAAATACATGCACGGGTCCTGTTCTTTCTTTTACCGTTTTAATGTAGTTGCTTATTTTCTTTTATAGCAACGACGCCACCTCCACAGAAACACCCTTGGCCCTTCCCACAGACGAATGCACTAATCGGCACGAAAACTGTACGAAAACTGCAAACAGTCGAAAACAAAGTTGTTAGCACGTTTCCCGCACCAAGCAATGACCAGTACCAGGACGATGTTTCACGGAACTAAAAGAGCGCGTGCGCAATCCTGCGATGGTTACTGATTAATATGTTCCTGGGATAAAATTCGAAAATAGAGGTTGCCAAGCCATTGCTCACCGCAAACAAGGAATCACATTTTTGTTTTTATTCTGTCTAGCGCGCGTCTTGAGTCGCGCGTCACGTGAACCAGCGGCAGACGTGAAAGCAACGTCCACACTCGGAGCGGTTCCTCACTCTGCCGCCGCGGGCCGACTGTGTTCGATCTCGGGGGGAATAATATCCTCTCTGTAAGCATGCCGTTTCTATTGTTGTGTGGCCCGGCGCTGGTCTATTTCTATCTCACATCGTAGGTTTTCCCTGGTTATTCCTTATATTTACCTCATGAACACAGCCATTTGTTATCTAGATCCATCTTAGCCTAGTAAGGCGCCCTGAAGCGGTTTCGGTGAAGCACTATAGTTTCGGTTGATAAATAGCGCGGGGTTTCAACGTCTTTTGCGAGGCGAGTGCGCGTGGCTGCAACCCTGTCGGCAAGATCTAGAAACTTTTTAGAGGTGCAGGCTTTGTGCCGACCCCAATGCTGCCGCTGCGAACGTGCACTGAAAGCCCATGGTCGGAAGCAGTCGTCTCGAGCACACAGGGGATTTTCAGTGCAGCGGAGTGCTGCTACCTAGTACGTGTTACAAATACGGATGCCTGCAAAATCATAAGAAAGGTTACTCTATGCTGTAGTTTTCTTCGATAAAACCCGGTTGTCAAAACGTAGATAAACGAATCGCGAGTGTTCATCACGGGCACCGTGCATGGTCATCGCCTTCGATCCTCAACTGGTGTTACAATAGAGAAGCATTTTTGGCCGAGTACACGATCGGGGTGAGTAAATTTGTGGATGCTGTTATTGGCAAGTAACCACTCCTGTTCTCTGCAAGCATTTAGGCTGTATCGCGGGGATTGAACCTACGGTGCCTCGAAGCAAACCCGCCTCCACATTACAGGGTGGGGAGACGTACGTTGGCTCCGCCATTTCGGGTCATTGGCTCGCCGCCGCACAGCGGCACAGCTGGCTAGTGCACAGCTCATCCTGGCTGGTAAACAGCTCATGCAAAAACGGCCCATGGGCATCTGTCTTGAACGGACAGCTTAGGCGATACCGTCACACGGAAAGCGGCCTCCCACGACAAGATGCATCGCCCACGTTGAGCCCTTTGACCCAAAATGGCGCGATTTGGAAAGAATGGCGGCGTCGGACCTATAAATTCCTGTCTTCACCCTGTACAGCGGTGAAGGCTTCGAGACACCCTAGTTGCTAAACTGTCTCTTATACGCTTGATAGAAGTGTTGCGCCAAGGGAGTGAGCGTAGCTTTTTTGAGAGAACTGAGACTGTATCCAGGCGCCCTTTTTTCCCAGAAACTTCGGTATTAATTGCAAACTAAGCGTGTACTCGATTTACACCTCAGTTTCACCACATAACGGCCGTGGTCCGGGTGGTCTACGCTAAGCCGAAACCCTCCACTGCTGCGTGCTTCATAGCTAGGCGCAGCTGTGACCGGCGCGTAACCCTCACCCCCCCCCCCCCCCCCTTCAGTAGCGGTCGTGGTATTCGTGAAACCGCTACCATGCCAGGAGTTGCCATATTTGCGGTTTTGTAGCGTCCTGCCTCTACCCGTTGTATTCCCCGCTTCGTTCTCCGCTAACCTTTCAATTGTTGTTTTCATTGTTTTTCCAATAGTTAAAATAAGTGAACTCGTGACAACAATTAAAAACTGGCACCCGCCACGATTGTTTATAAAAACCAAAAAAGTCGTTTCGGCTCCGGTACGGGAGACTTGTTTACGATTGTGAATAAGGCTGCCGTACGGAAGCCGAAACGTCTTTTTTGGTGTTTATAAACATTATTGGTCGGTGTTAGTTTTAAATCGTTGTCATTCCTTTCTCCGACCAGACGGGCTTCTGTGTAACGCTTGATTTCACTAACTAAACTCGCAAATATGGTTTTGCGTCCTATGAAGCCTTTCTAGTATGCATTTGCACCTGTGTAATGTAGCATGACTGATATATCCGGGGTTATTGTTATCTATCGCACCCGGCAGTACAGCACTCCCACCTTCGTATGTACTACCCAGCATCGGTGTTTCAAAGGGTTCCATTTCAAAGCGCTAAACCAAACGTGACAAAAAACACCCAATGACGTTTCTCATTATTTCTCTGGGAAAAATGAGAACGAAGATCGTCCCACCGCTAGCCTCATAGCTATGGCACGCACATACTTGGCTGAAGTTAGGTTTATGACTCCCCTCTGCCGGTTCAGGGAAAGACGGTAACTGAATAATATATGCGCGCTCATCGTAACGTAAAAACCACCTCGAATGGCTTAAAAAGGTGTGATGATTTAGGCTGTATTTTCACACAACAATACTTGAACAATACTTGAACGACCCTCTTTGTGGCACTCTTCCTGCTAGCACCACAATTAAGGAAGCACCTAGAACACAGTGCTGAGTCCTGTATTTCTTCTTATCTGTGCACTTGTCTGAGTATGGTGTAGCCCGCGTTTAGGTACATTTTAAACATCGCAGGAAGACGCGGACGCAGGAAGGTGGACGATGCAGGCGCTGTTCAAATGCGACCTTGCCAACTAGCTCGGATGTCCTTATCACGGTTTCAGGACACTGCTCCCCCTCCCCCAAATTTTCTACCTCGTAGGGAAAGGGGGTGGGGGGACACAAACGCTTCCTTTGCCTATAATCAAATAAAGGCAAGCAATTATAATTTTTCTTCCACACGCTACGGGGCAACCTTACTTGATTTTTATTTTTGCTCTCACCACGAAGATCAGCCTTTTGCAATGCTCAAAAAAAAGTGAAGAAAAACAACCGGAAGGTCGCATACTTCGATGGCCTCACGAAGTTTCCTCTTTTCCTCTTCTTTATTATTTTTATTCCTCTTTTTTATTTTTTTATTATTATCACCTTTTTGTATGTTCTCTCTTCCCTTTTTGGGGGGTCGGCCTCCACCGAAATGAAATTCAGCCTACGCCGCCGGCTGCACTCCAAGTCCCCACAGTCGCCTTGACGACAGCGCTCCAGAATGACCAACTGAATTGACCAAGTGTGCCAATTCAGGGAATGAGAAATCCCAAGATATGATTTGACTAGAAAAGTGCATGCGCAAAGGGACAACACACAAGTCATGAATGCGTTTTGAATTGCGCGATGTCCCTGCGCAAATGCGCTTTTAGGTGCGGACTACCTCAGCACCGCACAATGTCCGTCCGCGTTCATGCCCATAGCATTTACAATCGCAAAAAATCACACAGGCACCGGCAGGATTCGAGCCTGAGTCTGGTAGACCAGACAGAGTTAGTGTCAGCCGTCTTAACCATTGTGCTACGACCGTGAGTTAGTACCGGAGAGTCAAACGGCTTACTCCCTCGCCTGTGACGGTGCGGAGTACCTTAGGACCTCCCATTGTCCGTCCGCGTCCATTCGTGCGCACACCACCTTCAAGCGAAAATCAGGCAAAATTTGATTTAACCCGTGAGTTGTAATTTCATTTAGGGAATAATCAAGGTGCAACTCACGGCTCAAGTAGAATGACGGTCGGGGCACAAATCGGATGTCACTGAGGGCGCAACTTGGATTTCATTTCGAGTCCCCGTACTCCGTACCCTCGCCATCATCCGTACCCTCGCCATCCGTATCCTCGCCATCACTTTTTTTCAGTGAATTTCAATACTCGACTAGGCCATTCGTCTAATTCGCACACTAGGCCGCTTCGATTGGTCCTTCTGGAGCATTGTGGTTGAGACGCCCAAGGGGACTTCTTAAGGTGTACGGTGGTTAACTTTTTTTAAACTCTGCAACACTTCTGATAAACGCTTTCACTCGTTCCTTCGCGCCCGAAAGCACTCCGAAAGCTGTAGTTACCGCCAGCGTGGAGCACCACTGCGTGATGTCCTCGTCGTAGCGGATACGTCTTCCGTTTCGGCTTTGCTTTTGTGGATTCCTTTTTGACGTGGCTTTGAATGCGTCAATTGCTGCAACTGAAGGAAAGCCGGCCATTGCAGCAGGGTAAAAATTTGGGCTGGTTGTACATACTCAAGAATAGCAGAAACAGCGCGAAGGACGGGACAAGACAGGACAACAGGACGAAGTGCTGACTAACAACCAAATGCTTTATTTCCGTGAAGTGTTTATAAACGCAAGAAGAAACGGGCAAGTGGGAACACAAATAAACAAAAGCTTGCAAACTTTACAAGGCGAGGTGATCGCACAGAAATCGTATTTCTTTTGATAGTAGGGCCAATGACAGTGACACGTGTGTACGCGGTGACACGTGTGTGAGTGCATCGTCGCTGACCCTACTATCAAAAGAAATAAGAGTTCTGTCCGATCCCCTCGCCTTGTAAAGTTTGCAAGCTTTTGTTTATTTGTGTCCCTACTTCCCTTTTTCTTCTTGCGTTTATACACAGTTCACGGAAATAAAGCATCTGGTTGTTAGTCAGCACTTCGTCCTGTTGTCCTTCCTTGCTATTTTTGAAAGGTGGCTATAGCTGGTACACCGCTCTAATGACGTAATTCCAGCGATCGAAGAACGCCAAGACTGGGGAACAGACGAAAACCTTTTGAGAAAGTTTCTAAGTTATCGGTGGGGCATAGAGGAGTATTTTTTGGCTGAGGTACTTTGCGGCACCCTAATTTAAGTACTGGATGGTTTGGTTGACTACAGTCTCCAAGAATTTAAGATTTCAAAACAAGTTGAAAAAAGTGCTGCAGGAGTCCTTTATTGTTGGGAATCAATATACGTGCCTCGTTTTTTTCGAAGTGATTCCTCAGCTGTACTCCTCATATCGATTCGGTTCTTTACTTCAACCCCCTAAATTTGCCCATCAATACGAAGCTTTCAAAAATAAAAAATTGGCGCAGCTTACACTAGTGGTGCAAGGCAAGAGAGACAGCCGAGCTAGGGACCCCTTTTCCTTCGTCAGAGACCCGGCTGTTGGACATCACATTTATTTCCGAATTTGCCGCTGAAAGTTCTCCATGACTGGCAGGCCCGGATCGTTTCGTCCGCAGGCTTTCACATCTCTCTTTAAAAGCGGGCCGCGTTACAGCACGCGCTAAGAACCGCGGCCAAGTCCAAACACAACGCCCGCCCTACAAACCCAAAGCAAATGTTGGGCGCCTGGAATGCGATGGTGGCTCAGTCGGATAGACGCCGGTTTCATAACGCGAGGGTGCCAGATTCGATTTCGAACCCGGGAAGTCATTTTTATTTTTTTTTCCACATGGCTGCGCATGCTATTGTTTCCAGCCTCTGCTAACCGTACCCCTCGGGCCTTTGGCGTGACCCAGTGGTTAGGTTGCTGTTTTCACGACGTAAAAGCCCCGGTAATCGAACACGGGACCTCTTTCACCACATTGTATCTTGAGGCTTCGACTTGCTTTTGATGTGACGGACGAACAAAGCTCGGCCTAAACGATTCTGCTGTTTAAAATTGCCGTCATCTTAGTGCCAGAATTCTATTCTTCAGTCGTGCTTTGTCACAGTTTTTTTGTGCTTTTTAATGCACTTTCTTCCACAAATCATCCGTTACCAACAGACCAGCCTCTCTTAACTTCTTGCACGCAATAAATATGAAGTCCTACGACAGTATTGCAAGTTTAAGAGGAGAAGGTGGCAGGGGTGATAGTGTGGTTTGGACCAGTGCTTTTGATTGATAGGCGTTTTTTATTTGTTGTGATGGCGCAATCACCGTAATGCAGACGCTTTAGAAGAGAGTTCTGCGCGCAATTAAGTGAAAGGAAAATAGCGTAACGATATTTCACCCTGCCACGATGTTTATTCAGGTACGATTTGGGTGGCAGGGCGCGGAACTATTGGTACGCACTAACCGTATGAGTCGAAACGAGCCTGGGGGTATTTTCAAACTGCATTCATGCTCATCATGAAGAGGGACAGACAGGAAAACGTAGTCGACCTCATTGAAACAAATATGCAGCCAATCACGATTTTCGGCATCTGTGAAATGCACATACCGGCTAGAAAGCGCTATTCGCAGGGACTTTACGATACGAAGGCTCCGGAAAGTGCCTGTTTTTATGCTGCAGCATGACACCGGTTCCCTTACTGTTTGCGTCACCCCCCCCCCCCCTTTCTATGGGCAAAAAAACACATTTAAAAAATTTTGCGCGTCATAAGAATACTACAACCAAAACTTGATAAGCGTGGTTTATTCTGCTCACCACCTGCACCAACCAATCTGTTAAAATTAACGAGCGTCTAATGCTTGTTGAACCCATCATGCTCTCCATGTAGACAATGCAATCGAGCATAATTTATTCCTTTTCGGGTGGGAGCCTACAATTGTCATAAAGAAACTAGCAACCCAACGCTGATTCTCGTGCAGGGGCGGCACGCTTGCGCTCTATACATGCATTTTACTCACCTGTACCACAAAAGTTCACCAGAGCATGATACAAAAGGCAGATGAGTGCTGGAGCCATCGTACAAGCCAGAGACATCCTTCAAAGCAGACACCAAAGCACACACCATTGGTTGATTATGAGGTTTAAAGATCCCCAGGTGGTCAAAATTAATCCGGAGCCCTCCACTACGGCGCGCCCGATCTCCTGCGTTGCGTTGGCGCGTTAAACCCTACAATCAATCAATCAATCAATCAATCAATCAATCAATCAATCAATCAATCAATCAATCAATCAATCAATCAATCAATCAATCAATCAATCAATCAGTCAATCAATCAATCAATCAATGAGGTTCAACGCACCGACGCTGCACAGGCGATGATGAGCGCCGTAGTGGAGAGCTCCGGAATAATTTTGATCCTCTTGGGATCTTTAACGTGCCGCGAAATCCTAAACACATCGGCCTTTTCGCTTTTCGCCTCCATCAGAAAAGCAGAAAAAGCAGAGAAGTACACGCGGAATCTAGAAAAATGCCCCCTTTAAGCTTCTGGCATTACTAAACTAAGATATTGCGCTTCAGAACTGTAACAGTAAAGATAGCATAATACTCATCACACACCGCGGTGTCGCAATGGCTAAAGCGTTGTGCCGCTGAGCCGAAGGACGTGGGTTTATACCGGAAGCGGTGGCTGATTTCCTGATGGAGGCGAAACGCGAAAATGCCCGTGCGTTGAGATATCGGCGTGCGTTAAAGATCCCCAGGTGGTCGAGAATATTCCGGATCCCTCCACCACGGCGCGGCTTACAGCCCAGGTGCAGCTTCAGCGTGTTAAGTCCCACAATCGGAAAATAATACTGATTACAGGTCTAATTATAGACACTCCATGTCGAAGACCTTTCCTATATATACCTCCTACCACGCCTATCCTGCAGTATCTGAAGTCATTCTTTGCACCTAAATTTCGTTATCTCCTGCCTATATCGAATTATCTCTCTTCCCCGTCTCTCGCCAGCCGTACGTACTGTTAATCGGATTCCACCTGTTGTCAGTACTCCGCTTTATATGCCCTGCCCAGCTTCTTTTTCGATTTCTTAGAGCCAGAATGTGTTTCACCCGAGTTTGTTCCCTGATCCACGACACTAATTTCCTACGCCAACTGTTACTCGTGTAGTTCTTATTTCCGTGTCTCGTTGGGCTGACTTCGTTTTTTCTTTTAGGATGGTTATTACGTTTCTGCCCCATAAATCATCTGCGGAAGTACGCGTTGGTTGTTTACCTTGTCTCTTTAGTGACAGACGTTAATTACTGTTCACTATTCTTTGTATTCTTTGTTTTGTATTTTCCGGCTTTCATGTTCACCTTCATGATGTTTTCTTTTTTTCGTTCGTTCAATAGTACTCCTGCAAACCCTGTTATCCCCCCCCCCCCCTTATGTAATGCTTCCGGGCCCTTAAGGGTATAATAAATGAAATGAAATGAATTACCTCAGAGTGTTTGTCGAATGCATCCCAGTACTCACACTTTAAGACAATTCTGTGGGTCACCTGCGCCACAATGGACTCGAGTCACCATTCATGTAACCGACAATAAAATTTTTGCGAATGACAATAGTCTTTGGCTAGAAGGTTAGGTTGGCGCTGTGGCCTTACGCAATGCAAGGATGACGTTCCACATTGCGTAGTGCCTCAGCTCCGACCACATTTTCGGGCAAATAGTATGCGCGTCGCTATCATCCATCGAATTGGATTTATTGGCGGCATTCATTGGCCAGGTGAGCGAAAAGTCTCGAAGCAGAGCCACGTGATTGCATTAGAGTGCACTAATTCTACTCCTGATTTCTTTCTCGTGGCTTCGATAAACACTCACATATCATCCGATATTGTTATGCTTCATCCACCACTCGTAGTATTTCTATACATGAGTGTAAGGTAAGGCTTTCTGCATGTCTTTTTAACAATACATTCTATTTCTTTATATTTATCTTCAAGCGTACGACTGTGCTTTGAGTACAGTTCCAAAAGCATAACACATAAAAGTCCCTGTAGATTTTATTCTCGACAGTGCTCTATAACGACCCGCCCAAGTGACTTAGTGTGCGACTGCGGTTTCACTAAAAACAGACGTGCGCAAAGACAATAAGCAAGCTGTGCATGGCGCTTTTCGTTTCCTAATGTCCCAGCATAGATGCCTTTTATTTAGGTCAAATTGGATGCTGGGCCTCGTCAGTCACCGAATTTGCACACTGGGCCACTTCAATCGGTTACGTCGATCGTTGTGGCGAAGACGCCCTACGGAGACTTCTTAAAATGGCATTCTGAAGGTCTTATTAGGACTCACTGAACAAGGCGATATGTTATCCGCAAATCTCAAGGGTGTCAAACATTTTTCATGTACTTGTATCTCCGGCTTCTCTTCCTAAACACCCTCAACTAGACTGGCTGAAAACACATCCGGAAGGATTATGTCCCTTTGTCTGACGTCTTTCCTAATTGTAAAGTCGGTCTTGCTGTCATCATACTCAGGCTCGTGCATTCCTAGTACGGCTATATTTCCCTCCAAGGGCCATTTCTCAATCTCTTCTTCCCTCTGGTCTCTCAATTCTTTCATTACTGCTGCGGTGCAAAGACAATAAAACGTTATTATACAACCTCTATACATTATATGTACCGATGATTGTTATATTCATGAGATTTTTCAAATACCTGGAGCGTGGCATGAATGCGACATATCGTAGAGTAACGTTTACTAAAGCCAATCTATTCTCCCGCTGGGTGGAAATTCAGATTGCCGCTCGGGAGATTGTCTATTGCTCAGGTAACAAATGGCACACAGTTCAGAGTGATTGAAATGTCAGGCAACATGCCGTCAGTGTGAAAACGCAATCACCTTTGTCGCAAAATTGGGCTGCAAATGGCTGATGCTGTGTTGCAGCAGCACTTTATGAACCTAAAACTTCATCGTGGCCACGGCGCGTGCGGGACGCGCAATTCACTTGCAAAGTATTCGGTTTTCTTTGTTCTACAAATAAAAACCCATTTATTTCCTTCCAATTCCGCGGGTCAAAACATCATTATAAACTGGTCGCCCACCGAAACTGACAAACATGATTACTATTTGCCTGTGTTCGCCAGAAACCTGGCGGAGGAATAGCAGTCGGAGCAAATTTTGAATAACCGGAGTGCTTGCCATGCGGACCTATTCAAACTAAGTGCGTCTTGCGGCAAGCGAGCAGAACACACATTTTGCACGTGGACAATCAAATTTGCACGTGGACTTTGCCTGCCCCGCTCATGCATTGTGATGTAAAAAAGGGAAGTCACAACTAATGAACACAGCAAAGATTTTTCCGACATTCTACATACATCTAGTTTTGTTTTGAGGAGAACACGTCACCAGGTTGGCATCAAAGTTCGACTCGTCATACAAAAAATTGAGGCGGACAATCTTACCTCTTCTGTGGAAATTGCCGGGCGAACAGGCTCATCAGCGGAGAATACGTCAACAAGGACAAGGCCCTGCACTTTGGAATAAAGCCACACGTTTACAGCGCATAATGTACAGCGCAGAGTTTCGGGTATTTAGTACTGTAGAGCTACTCCACATCTTGAACAGATGTATTTATGGGTTTTATGTACAATACGCATTATGAGATTTATAAGTAGGCCATTTTAGTTCGGGTTCGTCGAAGGGTAGTGGCCTCGAAGTAACGATTAAATGCTTCTCCGTGACATTAAATCGGCAGTGCCTGTACAGCATAGCCTGCGTTTCTCAGCTGAGATTTGGAAAATACGGCACACGTGCTTAGTAATAATGATGAGCTCACATTCACGGACAGTATCTCCCAAGCAGCGCAGCAAATAGGATTTGAATAATATTTAGTCGAAAAAATGATCGTAATATCAGGCACAGCTGTTTGAGCCGACTCAAAATAAGGCGATGTAGGAAATCGATTCATTAACTGTTTGGTGGTGTGCGCGTGATCAGAAAAACTCGCCAAACATAAAGGGATTTCGCTAAAAGTTTTTAACCTGTGTAAGTTACCATCAAGCGTCTCTGTCACCTTGCTGCCGTCGCCGGGAAAAAGGATGCACACTCGTCCTTCCAAGTGCCACTCAATAGCGCCTATTTTTTTGTTTTACCACTTTCCCTACCATGTCATGCTGCGAATGACGTTGTTGTCAAAGCAGAGCCTTCGGTGCGCATTTTTAAGCGATCTATCTCATAGCTGCAGTGAGGGTTATCGCACCCACTTCCCACCCAAGGGATCTACAGAGCTACTTTCGGCACTCGTGATGGACATGATGAACCGTCGTGATAATGATAAACACATCACCATTACTCGCGTAATCGTTGGCGGTGTAGGGATTTGGGATTCCTTACACGACTTGGGCTTTTGAACTCGCGTAAATCAGAATCCCAAGCGAGGGCACTGACAGAGCCGCCGTAGAGCAATGCTAGTGAAGAAACATGTTTTACCGCGGAATCTGCTCGCATGCCTGGCCCCAACAATACACTTTTTCGCAGAGGCGTACTAGGTAACGGAGGATTGTCGTTATCATTATCATAACTTGCTTCTCATAAGCGTGAGGCGTGATGTGATGAGCCCCGGGACGCTCCTCATCAGACACGTTGGCAATTCACCGCACTCAGTGTCGCAAAACCTCGGCTAATTACCATGCTTGTGGGCTGATTTTGGAATTTTTGCGAAATGTAGGGTACCTCGGTGGTACAGCCATTTTTCCACGAGGTCTAAAGTTATTTCAACGCTCTGCTCTCCTTCGGTCAGCGGCAAAATCATAGATCAAAACGGCAAATTGAAGTTTCTCCAAAAGCAGAGCACAGGCTATCTGTTAGAAGGAATCCTTTTTGTTCCCAGACGGCGACCCAATCGTTTTGGTGCCCTGACGTGCTGATAATTAAAAGGGGCAAGTTTCTCTTCTTATAGTACCAAATACATTTAAACTGTCATGCCCGCATAGGGCAGCGCGAGCAATACGAATTCAACTGAAGCAATGATGGTAATTGTCTTGAACTGTCCTCATCTCTTCCTCCCGGCTTCCGTCCCCTCAATTCGCCCTTATCCCCTAAATTCGAGGAACGTATTGAACCTGTTGTAATACAGCCAACTGTTACCCACGTCGCCTGCATTGCAAGCGTTGCGTTCTTTCTTTTTCTTCTTTCCTGGGCGGCCCAATGTTTACTTGCGCACTGGCCGGGGAGGTCGTGCCATTAGGCGGTATGTCTCGGTGGTTCCTACATTAACCCTGCTGTTTGCACCAGAGCTTGACCACACCAAGCACTCAGCGCGTGACCGGCACAGCAATTGGCCGAGCATTTCGCTTATGAAAATCATTCGGCGTTACTCGTTGCGTTGCTAGGTTGCCAGCTGGACAAAACGGGGTAGTTGCTGTCGCTTCACCTGGCTAACAGCGTACCTTGCAAGTATTTTACGTATGCCGTTTTCGGTGCGTGTGTAGAAGTGAGCAGGTGTTAGTAGACAAAAGCAGACTGTGAGTACTCCAGCTCCAGAGTTGTTAACGCAGAAGGATGAGAAGGGAAAGAAGATGTCACATTTTTTAGTCTCGAGTGGGGAGGGAAAATAATGTAATTGTAAAGGTTCAACGCTGTATCCCTGCATAGCGGGGAATACCGTTCCCGGAATCTGGGCGCAGGGCAGGGACCTCGGTTTCTCCGCGCCACCGCTCCCCTACTTTGAGCTTGTTTACGCGAAGAGCCTCCGCTGTGAATTGTTGGTGGTTACTGCTCTTGCCACCACGTAAGGCGATGGGAACCGAAGGGCAGAGAGGAATGCCCCATCGGCCTCGGTCGGCGATAGAGTTGCGCGGCGCTGATACACGCTAGCGCCTGAAAATAGGTCACAACGGCTTCCCTCCGGGAAAACGGGAGGCTGTGATCATGAGAAAAGAGATGCCCGGCTAACTTGGTGCGAGGGCGAGAAAGGAGCACCCGTCTGCGGGCTATAGAAGAGCCACACTGCTGTTTCACGGATTCGCAGGAGCGGACCGAGACGGTTTTCCTCTGGGAAGAAGGGAAGGGGGGCATGAGAAGACGGCGGCCCGACTAACGATATACGCGTATAGGCGAGGGTGGGGAGCGCGGTGATGGTGCGCGAGTTCCCGGTGTGCGAGGTTTCCTAAATCCGTGTTTTTGGTGCGAGCGGGCAGTCTTGGCCGGGTAGTGTTCATCGCTGACTGAGTGCCGCGTTGCACATTGTCAAGCAGCGTACTCATTGTTTTCCTTTTATACACTTGCTTGTACAAGTACAAATTCTTTTAAATTCTTTTGCTGTAAACGTACAGTTGCGGATGTGCTCTCGAAGTTTTCGTATGAATAGAACGGATCATCATCATCGTCACTGCCTCTGGAATACGGCGAAACACACGCGGAAAAAAAGATCCCGGTGCAGCAAATCAGCAACGAGAACCGGAAAGCACCTCCCAGCATGTCGCTCTATGCTTCTTGCACTCCAAAGTTGAAAGACACAGAAGGATAGGGACATATTCAGGAATCAACCAGATAAAGAAATCGCGGAAGCTATAGGTAAGCTGTAGAAGCGCAAAGGCGCACCGCTACTTCGCCTGCTTCCGCCACTTCCGGTTCGAGAGCTCTCCTGGCCTACCGTTCGCCAGCGGCTTCACTCGCGTGTGTGCGTGTTGTTTGTGTATTTCCACCCAAAGATAACGCTCAAGTATCGCGCCTTCAACGAATAACAACGATGGATACTACCACGGGCATCTCTGAAAGGTAAGCGCGTTGTGACAATAAACAACCCGCACACACGCACGTGAAAGCCGCCAGCGGGCGGGAGGCCAGGAGAGCTCTCGAACCGGAAGCGGCGGACACAGACGACGTACCCGGGAGTCTGCGCTTCTACCGCTTACCTACTGCGGTGATATCGGCGGGTGTCGTTCGTGGGTTTGCGCACAGTCAATGGGGCGGGCCATCCATCGGCTAAAGAAAGTTAAAGGCAGTATTTACACATAATACTTCCTTTAACTTCCTGGTAGCAGCCCAACTCGGTGAGAAGTGTCATTTTATTTCGAATATTTCTTTACCTTCTAAAACCGGTTCCCGCGGCCTTGATTTCTGGCCCATTATCAAATTGCACTGATATGGTCATAACACCGGCCTTTAGCGTAAGACGATGTATGCACCGCCGCACCGCACATGCACACACGCAGGCACGTGCACACTCAGACGCACTACTTTCCCTGCGGGATTTCTTTCCAGTGAAGATCTAGCAGCCTTTTCTGTGGATGCATGTGACCTAATAGCGAGCAATTCCCGCGAGACAAAAAACGCCTTGCAAATAATCGAAGATGAGTTCTGCTTGCAATGTTCTTGACATGCTTTTTATTTGCTATTTTCTTTTATCGCCCACTCTGGAGAGTGACTTTGGATTAATTATGCTTGTTTTCTTATTTATTACCTCCACATTTACCATAGCACTACTGCGAATTCGGGCAGTGAATCACTGTGATTTGTAGTGCTCTTGCAGTAGTACGTGTGCGAAAAAATTGTTGTAGGGTAACATAAATGAAAACAAAGTATTGTAAAATTGGGCTGTTCTGACTAACCATTAGGGTATCTCAAGAAATTGGTTGGCAACGATGATATCGCTTGGTGAGGAGCGTAGCAGGAAAGGGTACTGTCATCCCGCTGCTATTAAGAGGCGAAGGTGGGCGTGTCTCTGCTTATCATCCTTCTTCTCATGATGCCCGGCGATGCGTCATCCAGTAGCCCCATTGGCCTCGTTAACAGACATTTCCCCAGCGTAAAAAGACCCCGCGTGCCGCAGTTTGTCGACATTTCATCTAGTGCGCTCTTTTTCTGCATTCTCCCCACGGTATAATAAAAATGCCCCTCATTCCACAGACGCGCAGTATCTTGGCACCCTTACGGTGGGATGCTGTTGGCCGTCAAAATGGTTGGCCTTCTAACTCTGGTGATCACATAACCAAGTATGATTGCAAGCAGAGGGAGTTCGAAGGTAAATTGTTTCGCTTCGCACAAGTTTTACACCACTTATTTAGCGACCGAACATGCCCAGCTTAAGCAACCCTCTAGGCCTTCCCTCTTTCTTCTCGCGCGCTATGATTCCTAGAGCGCGACGTTAAAGGCACACTGAAGTAAATTTGTGAAGCTCCTGTTTTTGCTTGAACTTCGTAGACTGGCTCAAATAAACACACTTTTCGTCGTTCATACGAGCGACAAGACGGCATTTATATTATTAAGCCTGAAAGAATGAAACTTCAGCGATGGCGTAGAGGTACAGCACTCGCCTCGTATGTTGGAGGTACTCGTTTGGAATCCTGGTAACGCCGGGCACCCACCGGTTTCTTTAACGGGTACATGCGTCCCTGGTCGATTGCGGACCCTTGAAAGGGCAATACACGCATGGAAAGCTGCCTTTACCCTTGAGAGGGACCCCTGACCCTTTCCCATCTGGCGGGGCCCCCGACCATCATGCCGCGCTGCGCCATTGCCGGGGATGAAAGAGTCTGGCGGCATGTCCTGCCACAGGCGGTTGCGAGTTGAGCGTCTGCCTTGGCTGTGGAAGGCACCATGTGCATTCGTGTGCCTTGGTGGCGCCGGGCACACCGGTAAAACAGGTACAAGCGACTCCCGGCCTGGCGCTCGGCCCTTGTGTGGGACTACAACACTTCGGAAGTTCACCCGGCTTGCACGGGAAATCGCCCCTATGGAAAGGGGCGGCTGCAAAAATGCAGAGTGGCAGTGGTGGCGTAGAGGTAGATCACCCGATTCGCGTGCAGAAGGACCGTGGCTCAAATCCCGGTGCCGGACAATTCCCACCGGGTTAAAAAAAAAAAGAAATCCGTGTGTTGATGGAATGGCAGAATGAGGCTTGGGGTGCGACCTGACCCCAGCGACCATTGCCGGTAACGCACTCCCTCACCAGAGCAGGATTGGCCACCCTGGTGTAGTAACGGCCACAACCTCCCATGAATACGCCAATTAACCCACGGCCCTCAGTCTCCAGTAGCTGCGAAGCAACTAACCACGGCGGCACCCAGACCTGTGACGCAGCAGAGGGTGCTAAGAATACCTGGACCCGGACAGGCCCCCATTGGAATCTGAACCTGGCAACGCTTAACACGAGAACGTTATCTAGTGAAGCGAGCCTAGAGGTGCTGTTCGAGGAATTAAAGGGCATTAAATGGTATGTCATAGGGCTTAGTGAGGTTAGGAGGACAGGTGAAGCCTTTACGGTGCTGAAAAATGGACACATCCTATATACCGTGGTCAAGTAGACAGAAGAGAACTCGGAGGGGGATTTGAAGTCAATAAAAGCATAGCTGGCAACATAGAAGAACACTATAGCATTAACGAAAGGGCAGTAGGTCTTGTAATTAGGCTCAAGAACAGGTACAAACTCTAGGTGGTACAGGGTTACGCGCCCACATCCAGCCACGACGACCAGGTAGTGGAAAGCTTCTATGAAGATGTCGAATCGGCAATGGCTAAAGTAAAAACACAGTATACCGTAGTTATGGGGGACTTCAATGCTAAAGTAGGCAAGAATCAGGGTGGTTACAAGGCAGTTGGGAACTATGGTCTGGGCTGTAGAAATAGCAGGGGGGACCTACCAGTCGAGTTCGCAGAACGGAATAACCTACGCATAGTGAATACCTTCTTCTGCAAACGGGAGAGCCGGAAGTGGACGTGGAGGAGCCCGAATGGGAAGCATAAAAATGAAATAGACTTCGTATTATGCGATAACCCGGGCATCCTGAAGGATGTGAAAGTGCTCGGAAGGCTAAGGTGTAACGACCACCTTATAGTAAGATCTAGAATTAGGCTAGATTTGAGGAGGGACCGGAACAAGCTAGTACGAAAGAAGCCGATTAATGAGCTAACAGTAAGACGTAAAGTAGAAGAATTCAGGATCGCGCTGCAGAAGCGATATTCAACTCTTACCGAGGAAACAGAGTTTACGACACAGGAAGCCAGCGACAACCTTACAAGCATTATCAAGGAGTGTGCAGTAGAAGTCGGGGGCACGATGGCCAGACAGGATACTGGTAAACTTTCCCAGGTGACGAAAGATCTAATTAGGAAACGGCAAACCATGACAATCTCAACCCCAGCTGACAGAATAGAACTAGCGGAGCTTTCGAAGTTAATGAATAAGCGTAAGACAGCTGACATACGGAAGTATAATATGGAGAGGATCGAATACGCTGTAAAGATTGGAGGTAGTCTGAAAGCAGTGAAGAGGTGTCTTGGCATGGGGAAAAATCATATGTATGCACTCAAAGAAAAGCAAGGCAATGTCATCACAAATAGGGATAAAATAGACACAGTATCCGAGGAGTTCTATAGGGATCTGTACAGTGGCCGGGACTTCCAGGATAATGCTGAACGAAAAAGTAGTTCAGAGGAGATAGACATCCCACCAGTAACGACCGAAGAAGTAAGGAAGGCTTTGAATGAAACGAAAGGGGCAAAGCACCTGATGAGGATCAGATAACAGCAGACCTTTTGAAGGATGGCGGAGAAATTGTACTTGAAAAACTAGGAAACCTGTATACGCAATGCCTAATGACCGCAAGTGTACCCGCATCTTGGAAGAACGCGAACATCATCCTAATACGTAAGAAAGGTGACATGAAGGACATGAAAAATTACAGGCCGATCAGCTTACTGTCAGTCGTCTACAAGCTACTTACCAAGGTAATCGCTAACAGAATTTCTGCAACCTTAGATTTCAGTCAACCTAAAGAACAAGCAGGGTTCCGTAAAGGCTATTCAAAAATGGACCAATATTCACACGATCAATCAGGTGATAGAGAAGTGCGCTGAATACACTGAACACCTATAAATAGCCTTCATAGATTATGAGAAAGCATTTGACTCGTTCGAAACGTCAGCCGTCATTCAGGCATTACGGAACCAGGGGGTAGATGAGCATTATGTAAGAATACTAGAGGATATCTACAACGGGTCCACAGCTACCATCATCCTCCATAAGGAGAGCAGCAAAATACCTATAAGGAAGGGCGTCCGACAAGGAGACACACTCTCTCCAATGTTATTCACAGCATGTTTACACGAAGTATTCAGAACGTTGGATTGGGAACAGGTGGGAGCAAGGGTTAATGGAGAATACCTCAGTAACCTCATAATTTCTAATGACGTTGCTTTGCTAGGTAACTCGGGGGACGAATTGCAAAGCATGCTTTTCGCACTGGAGAAACAGAGTAGAACTGTGGGCCTGAAAATTAATATGCAGAAAACCAAAGTAATGATCAATGACCTCGGGACAGCACAGCGGTTTGAGATAGGTGGCGAGACAGTGGAAGTGATCAGCGAATATATCTACTTAGGCCAATTTGTGACTCTGGAACCCAACCATGAGGCAGAGATAATTAGAAGGATAAGAATTGGGTGGCGTGCATACGGCAGACATTCTCTGATAATGAATGGCAGCCTACCATTTCCCCTAAAGAAGGTAGTGTATGACAGCTGCATTTTACCGGTACTCACCTACAGGGCAGAAACTTGGAGGCTCACTAAGAGGGTTCAACTTAATTGGAGAACGACTTAGCGGGCAATGGAGCGAAAGATGATAGGTGTAACATTAAGGGACAAGAAGATCGCTGAGTGGTTCAGGGAACAGTAGAAATTAAGAAGAAGGAATGGACGTGGGCAGGGCATGTAATGCGAAGGCAAGATAGCCGTTGGTCATTAAGGGTAACAGAGTGGATCCCTAGAGAAGGCAACCGTTGCAGGGGGCGGCAGAAAGTTAGATGGGAAGATGAGATCAAGAAGTTTGCGGGGATAAATTGGTCGCCGTTAGCACAGGACCGGGGTAATTGGAGATTAATGGCAGAGGCATTTGCCCTGCAGTAGGTGTAAGGCTGTTGTTGTTGTTGTTGTTGTTGATGATGATGATGATGATGAAAGAAGAAAAACTACCATGCGCGGTTTGCGGCGGCCGCACCAACGACCAGTAGTGACGTCAGTAAAAGGTGCTACGTGATTGGACGATGTCCAAGATTAGAACTCAAACAAGTTTTGATTTCGGTTCTGTGAAATAACATGCTTGGCATCTGACGTGATCTTTGGATAGGCATTCTAGATATCTAAGAAATCGGCATGCCGTGCTCCTGCCATGTTGGCTGTAAAATGCGCCAGCGCAGACTAACAGCACGGCTTGGAATCGTAGCAATCAGTAGCCGAGGCGTACGCAGTGGATGAACGCCTACTGCGTGCCCAGAGACTCCGGACCACAATTTTCGCTAGTAATCTCGCAATGTTTACAAATAAACTTCAGTGTCCCTTTAATGGTGTTATCTGTTTCGAAACTGTATAGCACAGGCTGCATACGCATACGCTGCGCTGTTTTCAGAATTAAGATCTCTATGTTAGGTTTTGCTCGCGTCGTGCGTCAGTAGCGCATCTGCTCTTACTCTTTGGGCAAATATCATCCCGCGCACGTGCTTATTATAGCTTCACATGGCTGTCATCGTGATCGAAAACTACAATATCTGCGCAGTGGCGTGCATTAGAGCAACCTCATTGCCACTGAGCCGACTCTGCTTCCCCCTCTTGACTCCGTTTCGCTCTTTCTCTCTAGGTCCCTCACCAACGCACATGAAGGCATACTTACACACACACTTACACACGCACACAATAGAGCACAGTAAAGATAGCCCACCTTATGTGCTACGCCTGTAACAAAATGCAACCATTCAGGTTGCGAATTGTAATCGTGCAGGTGTTAAAAACGTTAGACTACTATAATGTTGTTGTAATGCTGCAGCGTACAGCGGTACTATCGTTTTGAGTGTGTCCAGTGAGTGATGCGGCGCTGTTAATGTTCCCAACGAACCACAAGGTACAAATGAATTGTTTTTCTGTGGTCCGAAGGTACACAGCTCTCGATGATCCCCGATGCGGCACACGTACTCGTTTGGCGGCAGCCGCTGGCCTTGTTTTCGCTTACAAGGCCCACTCGTGCCTAAGATAACAAAATGACTCGACCAGTAGCTGCCTAGCGCTGCCTCGTGCCAACACACACGTCTGCCTCGGCTATCGAGTGTGCTTGTGTGCGGACACTGTGCGGCTGATTCCCTGGTGTGCGCTATGTGATTAACCCCTAGTCGCATCGCAAATTCTGCCATCTGCTTTTCAAACAGCTTATCTATTAGATTCGATCGAATGGAGGTTTACCGTTATATATATATATATATATATATATATATATATATATATATATATATATATATATATATATATATATATATATATATATATATATATATATATATATATATATATATATATATATACATTTTTGCTCCACTTTCTCTCCAAATTCTTTATCTGTTTCAATGACCTACCACATCCTCCCCTTTGCTTTCCGAGGTTTTCTTGACTGCCAACCCTTATTTCTGTCTTATTACAACGAGCCCCTCATTTCCTTTTCTGATTCGCTACATGCATAGCGAGGGCCTCTGTTCTGGCAGTCTTGGTGCCATAGGGAGCTTAAGGGGGTTCAACGCTGGTCGACCACTCTCGACATGCCGTAGACACTCGAGTCACGGCCCGGGGGTTAAAAAGAAGGTCCCCTTCACCCCGAGTAGTCCGAGTGGCGCTGGCTACCACCCCCAAGCGCAGGAAACAAAAACACCTGAACATAAATACCCCAGAAAGTGGAGGCTAAAGTAGCCCCTCCGGTAGCGTAGTGGTTATCGCACCAGACCGGTATTCTGGAGGTCGTGGGTTCCGATCCCACCTGGCGGGCATTTTTTCTCCACTTCCTTATTTTCCAAATTCTTTATCTTGGCCAACTACATCCTCCCCTTTGCTTTCCGAGGTTTTCTTGACAGCCAATTCTTATTTCTGTCTGATTCGCTATATATATATATATATAGCGAATCCCGTTGCTCGTTAGGTGACCACATTTTGTCTGAAAAGTAATTTTTTGCTTTCAGTGGGACGCCAGCGAAAGTATTCCCGAAGGCGCAGGTGTATATCTATCTATCTATCTATCTATCTATCTATCTATCTATCTATATATATATATATATATATATATATATATATACAGAAATAAGGGTTAGCAGCCAAGAAAACCTCGGAAAGCAAAGGGGAGGTTGTGGTAGGTCATTGAAACAGATAAAGAATTTGGAAAGAAAGAAAGAAAGCGGAAAAAAATGCCCGCAGGTGGGATCCGAACCCACAACCTCCAGTATACCGGTCTGGTGCGATAATCACTAGGCTACCAGCGGGGCGATTTTCCCCCCCGCTTTCAGGGTATTTATGTCAATGTAATTTTTTCCTTCTTATATATATATATATATATATATATATATATATATATATATATATATATATATATATATATATATGTGTGTGTGTGTGTGTGTGTGTGTGTGTGTGTTAGTGTGTGTTAGTGTGTAGAACCGGAAAAATAGCGGTACGGTTAGGGTTCGTATTTGGATGAATTCATTTCGTTTTAGTGAAGTTCCGGTTCGCGAACGAGTTCGAGAACTGTGAACCGGCTTTTGAACCAGTTCTGTTAGTTAAATTATCACCAAAGCGAGAAAACAATCTTGAATAGTTTAAAGCGACCATAAAGACAAAAATCCAACAAAAACTCAGAATAGTCCTTTTTACCAAAAACAGTGGTGTAATTTCAAAGTCAATTTCAAAAAAGTAGGCCAGATAATATAGAAAACAGACGAAGTAGTGAAGATTCATCGGCCACCGGCCACTGTACGTGGGGACTAGCCTGGGCTATTTTCAACTGATGAGACAAATGTGTGGGGCGGACATTATAAACCTGCGCGAAAAATATATATATATTGCTTGTGCACAGAATCGGATATATCTGAAGAAATTTGTGAAAACAAATGAAACCTTGCTCTTCAAAAAAAAAAAAAAAGGCGGAGATGGTTCGGGTCCAGACATGCTGGACGAATCGTACTAAATTAGAAACTTTTATATCTATAAAACACAAACTACTGCAAGTATCGCCGCAAATTATTTTTTTTCTCGAGATTTCGCAGACCTTTAATAATGTTACTGTATTCATTTTTGGTTTGTATCAGGAATTCTGTTTAATAAAAAATTAGAGACGTGAGACATATTTATTTATTTATTTTATTTAGAGATACTGCCAATCTCGTGAGAGATCATAGCAGGTGGGCAAAAAAAAGTACATTGAAGTGTATAAAATGCGTCACAGAATGTGATAGTATATACAGCGCACAATGTATAATAACAGAGCGGTTTCAGTGATCATGGTGTGCATATCACTGGCATTAATACACTCTGACATCACTAAAAGCAAACTCACACAGCTTCATGTCTGAAAAGGTATACATTTGGTTGATCCTTTCAACAAAACATACAGCCATAAAAGCAATCGAACTCTAAAAGACTCAGAGTAACACATACAAATAGACGATGACGACAGTTTATAATACGGGTAGCGCCACATGGTTAGAGCTAAAAAAAAAACAAATTAAATTGGCACCATTTGCTTTTCCACAAGTTTTAAAAATGTTGTCATTGAAGTGGCACTCGTGATGGATGGGCTTTGTTTGTTCCATTCTCTTATCGCTAGAGGGAAAAAGGAGTTCCTAAGACAGTTAGTGCGGCAAGGGAATTCAGTGAGTGTAAAAGAGTGCTTATTACGCGTCGGTCGTGTCTGTACGACCGAGATGAGGTTTGTGGTACTAATGTTCATCTGATTATGAAGCAATTGGAACAGGAACTTTAAACGCGCTAATTTCGCCCTATTTTGCATGGTCAGCAACTCAGCTTTTTTTAATAACTCGGAAGGTGACTCTGTTATTTTGTATTTGTTGAATATAAACCTGACCGCTTTCCGTTGTATTGCTTCGACTTTGTTAATATGCACTCTTTCGGAAGGGAACCAGACGATGTTTGCGTACTCTAAGATTGTTCTGACGAATGTGTTGTACGCAAGCAGCTTTGTCTCAGGTGGCGCGAGATGCAGGCGGCGCCTGAGAAAAAATAGCCGTTTCAGAGCGGATGATGTAATGTTGTTGATATGGGATCGCCACCTAAGATCATGCGTTATGGTGAGCCCTAAGTATTTATACTCTGTCACCCTGGTAAGGGGCGTGTCGTTTATCGTGTACGAAAATTCAGAAATACATTTTTTCCTCGTTACGATCAAGAAAGCGGATTTGAGTACGTTTATTTTCATCTGCCAATCATCACACCACCTGGAAATGGATTTTAACGTTTCATTTAGAATTATGTGATCATCAGGTGAATTAATATCTCGGTAAATAATGCAGTCATCTGCAAAGAGCCTGATTTTGGTTCTGGATTGGGCAGGTAAGTCGTTTATGTAAATGAGGAAAAGAATTGGAGCCAGGACACTACCCTGTGGAACGCCAGACGTGACCGGGACAATTTCGGACGCTTCTTTTTGGACTACAACAAACTGCTGCCGATCCGTCAAGTAGTCAATGAGCCAGTTAACAATGACCCCATCGCCTAACGTGGATTCAAGTTTCTTAATTAGTTTATTATGTGGTACACGATCAAACGCTTTGGATAGGTCCAAAAAAATTAAATCTATTTGCTTCTGACCGTCAATGCTTAGTGATAAATCATGGGTGAGCTCTAACAGTTGAGTGGTCGTCGAGAGACCCTTCCGAAAACCATGTTGGCAAGGGGACAAGAAGTGCTCACGTTCAAGATGTGTTATTATGTGTTTAAGGATTACGTGTTCAAGAATCTTACACACTGTACAAGTTAAAGAAATAGGCCTGAAATTAGACACATCTGTTTTGTTTCCCGATTTATGTACCGGAATTATTTTGGCAAGCTTCCATTCTTTCGGCAGTCTACCCACAGTTAATGACTTATTAAAAAGAACGCATAGATATTTTGATACCCATTTAGAGTATCTTGTAAGAAAAATATTTGGTACGTTATCAGGTCCGGTGGATTTCTTTGTATCTAAGGCTAATAAAAGTTTTAATACTCCGGCTTCGGTTACCGTGAGAGGTCCCATAGTACCGTGATTAAACGGGCCTATGGGTGGTAAGTTACCATCATCGACTGTAAACACAGACTGGAAGTAGGTATTAAGTAAGTTTGCTGTTTTTACGTTGTCTTCAGGTGATGTGGGTTGATCATTACGTTTCTTGGGGTTTAAGTAATTCCAAAATTTTGTAGGAGCGCTCTTCATAAAACTAGGCAGGGTCTTAGTGAAGTAATTAGACTTTGCATGCTTTATTTTAGATTTAAGAGTGGTAATTGCCGTGGCAAGTAGGTTTACGCTTGATTGTTGAGAGTTTGCTTTTCGTGCCTTTCTAAGCCGTTTTACTTTTCGTTTGGCGTGGATGATATCTCGCGTAATCCATGGGTTTCCTTTATTAGGCCTCTTGCGTTTGGTTGGCACGTAATTATTAATACAAAGGAAGATTATATCTTTAAACTTGTGCCATAGTCTGTCTATGTCTGCTGAATTTTCTGTCGCAAGCTTTTCGAAGTCGTCGTATTCGTGAATCAAATGGTCGAGTATGCTTACATCGTCAGCATTCATAAAATCGTGAAACGTTGTCGGTGGTGGCAAGGAAACCAGTCGGCCTTCTTCCGGTATAGAGCAATACGTCAGCTGGTGGTCTGATATGCCTTCAAATATATCTATTTTACTGTTTTCAGGTGAGTAGTGATCGCTTATAAATATTAGGTCCAGAACATTAGACGTTGTTCCTTGCGTGCGCGTGGGTTCCTTGATTAGTTGGTGCAGGTTAAGATCTAGCATGATATCGCAGACGATATCGGAGTTCGGAGAATGAAACGTCATGGCTTGCCAATCGATATCAGGGACGTTGAAATCGCCAAGCAAGATCAGTCTGGTGCCTTTTAGGTGTGTAGCTATATAGTGATACAAGGAGCGTAGAACTTCAGGATCGCTCGAGGGACTACGATAAACGCACCCAACAGCGACACTCTGACAGCTAATTTTTAGTTTGCAAAAGATTGCTTCCACGTTTTCCACATCTGGGAGAACAGTGAAAGGAATAGTGTTTTTTATTAATATGGCCACGCCCCCGCCACGAGTGGGTCTATCTTTTCTTGCGACAGAGTAAGTGGGCGTTGATATCTCGTCATCCGTGATATCAGCTGTTAGCCATGTCTCTGTTATGGCTACGAAGTCAGGTTTGAGGCCCAACAGTAATGATTCCATGTGTTCTGATTTATTAAGGATGCTGCGGGCATTTACGTTAATGAAGCTTATTTCGGAAGCTGGTTCGCTCGTCGGGGTCGTAATGTTAGCGGCAGGGGGGTAGCACAGGGGTCGTCTTCTCGCTTGTTTTTTGATTGCGCCGCATTGTTCGGTACAGCTTTTAAAGGGATGACTTTGTTGCTCACATCATCCCAATAAAAGGCCTCATCGTTTATCCAAAGTTTATCATAAGCCAGCGCCACTTTATCTCCAGCTTCTTTTTTTGGTTTTCCGTAATTCCAGAGCTTCTTTCTTATATCCCGAACTCTGGCTGAGAAATCTTCGCTAATCAAGTAATTCGTCCCTTTCAATTTTGAACAGCTTTTGAGAACGGTGGTTTTTTCGCGATAGTCAACTAATTTCAGAATTATTGGTCTTTGCTTATTGGGTGTAGGCTTCCCTAGTCTGTGGATTCTTTCGATGGAAACCGGGGAACATTTAAGAATATCTGTAATAATGGTATCATTAATTAGCTTATCAAGGCTTGCACTGTTTTCTTTTTCACTCTCCGGGACGCCAAACACGAGCAGATTTGACCTTCTTGATTGCCAAAATGTCGGAAATGTCAAATTGCCAAAATGTCAAAATGTCCAAAATGTCCAAATTGCCAAAATGTCGGGTTATGTTTTTCGGCATTAGGCGTTCTGTTCAAACGAGCCAAAGTATTCAATTTTTCGCCTTATTTGGCGATCATTTTTTCCTTTTTTTGCGGAAGTTTTATGTGTGTAGCAAGAATATTTGAAAAATGCACTGCACTCCAGATAACCCGGAAATTTTGATCTAATTGAAGAAAAAAGCAATGTAAAAAGGCGCACATAATTCCTTTTTTTAATCTTTCACAAATCGAAGCCAAGATTGTTCTTTTTCGCATACCTGAATACATGTGGCATGATTCGTATGGTTTTGCAGCTGCAAGGCACGATATATGAGCTTGTTAGCTGCATTACATTGCCATAGTTACTTGAGTGGTTTGTAACAAACATCTGACGTCTACGAAAGACGAAAAATGGCCAGTACAGATTTGTCTGCTCTTCACGTCCGGACAAACTAACGATTATACCAGGCATTATAGCCAGTGGTCACTAGTTTGGTTATGTGAAAGGTCTGGCAAAGAAGAAAAATTTACCTCTTGGTTGAGTGCTTATTAAATGGCTGAAGGCAACGAAAAAGAGCACGAATTATTCGCGTTAAAGTATGCCTGTTAAATCCTTTAAAAACAATCTTTTCTTTCTTGTCCTCCCGCAAAACCTCACTTGCCAGAAAATATTGGCGCATTTGATGCTCCGAAGGTATACTTGTGCTATGAGGCACACCGCAAATTGCAAGACCGCAGAAAAAGTTTGACCACCTGGGAATCTTTAACGAACGTCAAAAAATCGACACATAAGGTTTTTCGTCTTTTTTATACATGTGAAAAACGGCAGGCTGGGGCGGCGATTAAACATGCACCCTTGCCAGCGGCTTAGCCACTAAATATCTCCTGCGGATAACATATTACAAGGATTAACACTTTTCATATGTGCGACATTTTTACGCAAATTATGAAATGCAACAAGATGTCACGTTTAGGGTGTGGACCTTTGCCGTAGCGCTATGCAGCAATTTCGCAGCCTGAATGCTTCTATACAATTGGAACGAAAGAAGGGAAAAATGACGTTGCATATCACCTGCAGAATGCCAGAAGTGTGTTATTTTCTTCGCTCAGACTTGCACTCAGCACGCAGGATCAGCAGCAACTTACCATTGCAACATTCGTGCGCATACTTTCGCCTCGTTGCCACCACCGTTGGTAGTGTACTGATTGATCTGAAGGGGAAAGTGAGCGAGAGGTTTCGAAGTTGACCTTGAGTGAAGAGAAAAGCGCGAATGAGATTGATGGCGCGTTATCAACAAGTGGTCGGACCGTGTTGTCGTGAACCCGGAACCGTTATTTATTTTTTCGGTTCAGTTCCGGTTTGACACCCTGATATATCTGTATATACATATTTAACGGTACAGGGCTTGGCAGCTGCATGGTATATTAGATTAGAATCACCACGAAAAACATAACACCACGAAAAACAAACAAAAACATAACAAGATTTATTACGATGTTGCGGCTGGGGTCCAGCCTTTTTCAAGTCTAGCCTTTTCCACCCTTGAAAAAGGCTGGACCCCAGCCGAAACGTCGTAATAAATGTTGTTATGTTTTTCGTGGGGAGTCTAAGGTAATATAGGTAATATATATATATATATATATATATATATATATATATATATATATATATATATATATATATATATATATATATATATATATATATATACATATATATATATAAAAACAAGACCTGCGGCGACAGGTGATTAGGTTAGTCAGCGGGCAGTGTAATTCGATTTCTGTCAGTTGAAAATTCTTCTCTAACGGAGGCATCCTTTCCCGCCAATATACACTAAAATTAGATATGAACTGCCAATGTATCGAATATATTTGTAGGAAAGGAACCATGGACTCAGTGAGCGGTGGCCTCCTACATTTATTGATGGTGTGTAAGAGCCGGCCGGAACTGGGAGTGCGGCGGAGACATGCGACCGCCCCGGCGCTCGGTCGTGTTCCAACTGGTGTCGCGTGGAACTGCTGACCTGGCCAGGCACCGCTGATGATGATTGAGAAAGGAGGCGGATGATGATGATAGTGGCGCCAAATGCAGATGGTGGTGCCGCCACTACATATTAAAGTTGGAAGTCATGCTCGTGGTCTGTTTTAACTAGCGTTGTCCTATGGTGATAAATTGATGAACGCTAGCGTGAATGTATGGACGAAGGTTTATAGGGCTTCATTACAACAAGACAGTTGATCATGGGCGAGGTGGCGTGTATGATGACAGCTTGATAGCCCGATTAGCAGCTCAAACCCTCTTAATGACCTTGCTTTCAACGTTTCCCATTTCAATCTACCTTAAGTGCTGAGTTGAGAAAGTCAGAAAGTATACCTAAGGTTTTTCTGTGGTAAAATTACACGTCCAAACTTTCAAAAATCACAACACTGAAATCGTGACACAAACAGAACTACAGGAAGAGCGCATGAAGGTTTTTGAGGGTTTTGACATGCAGATTTACCAACTAGCCCAACTGGTCATTTGGCTGCAGCGTGTTTCCAGTACAGTGGGCTCCTCTTTCCTTTCTACATGATCTGCAAGCTGGCGGCGTGTTTGGAAGGGTCTTTTTGTCCCTTGGGTAGCCATGAGCCAACGACCTAATAGCTTCCTAGAAACAGACACGGGTGTACGAAAATCTCCGCCATTCATTGCGTAGCATGAAGGGGATTTAGCTGCGATCCCAGGATTCCCGCAAGAAAGAAACAAAACGAAAAATGGCCCGATTTTTAGGCAACTAGAAAGGTGCGCAGCAACACTGCAACAAAAGAATGTTTAGGATACGCAAGTCCCAGAGAGCGCGGAATAGCCCCAGGGGCTTGTACTCTTCCTCCCTTCCTAAAACGGCAATGAAGGCTGGGAAATAGAGGTGAAGGGAAGGAGGACGCAGCTTTTTTCGCATGCTTGCGAGTGCAATTACGAAGTCTATTCAGCCGACGCTGTCGCTGCCTGCCGGGTTCACCTGGCGGGAAGCACGCTGTGAACTTGTTATTCATAGCACGGAGTCTTCCAACGCAAATGCAAGGCTTGCCTGCCGGGCGTTCGTAACAAACTTCCGAGGCCTGGCGAGGACACGGGTTCGGCGGATAGCAGGCACATGGGTGCACTCCGCCGCAAGAAAGATTCCGGTAAGGGTGAATGTAAGGTGATTTGTAATAGTTGGTGTCGAATGACTGGAGCACTCTTCTATGGTGCCACTTTTTCTTATCCCTTCAACGTGCTATGTATGTCTGCATTATTGTCAGTGTTGTGAACATTTTAGACGTGGCCGGATAAAACGGGATAGTATATTGCCTTTACAACCCAGGGGCTTCCTGTCTTCAATTAAAGAGGACCACTAGAAGAAAAAAAAAGGTCGGATTCTGCGCGCATAAACACGACTTAGTACATATCGCACTTGTTCATTGGCTGGGCTATGGGGCCACTTATACTCATATACTAGTACTAACCAGCGTTAAGAATTTTCACTTGTTGCGCATATATATGCCTTTCAGAGGCAGCTTTCATTTCATACCACTTTCGCCCGCATAACTTCCCACTTTGAACTTTAACGAAAGACCACGCCTGCAGTCGCTAGGTATTTAGCTCGAATCACCTATACATATATTTATCGATGTGCTGCGTTCGGGGAGGGCAGTTGAGATAAATAGAAACAAAGTTCGGATATTACCTCTTCTAATTTGGTAAAAAAATGAAGAAAGCTCACACCAACGAGTAAGACTTGACGGTAGTGAAGCTGTACGCAACCTTCACGACCATCACAAAGTCTCAGTCCACGATTGCAGCTGATTTGCTTCTTCTTCGCTGCCGCAATGACCTCCAATGCATAATTGTTGCTATTAGTAGGAGCTTCTTTCATTTATTTGGAAGTCATGATCATTAGACATCACCCTGGAGCGGCGTACGCTATTACGTGTCTTTCGCGTTCCGAGCAAGTGAGCGCATATATTGTGGACATATATTGACTTGCGCGCATATATTGTCGAAATGCTTAAAACTAATTTTCGAAAAATCACTTGAACAATCCTTACTACCCGAGGACTGGAAATTAGTATCTGTGGTGCCAATTCACCAATCATGGCCCCGAAGCGTCATCTCAAATTATCATTGACCAGTGTTTGTTGTAAAATTCTTGAGCACGTCCTGTACACAGCCATAATTAAACATATCAATGACCATTCCCAGTGGAACCCGCACCAACATGGATTCCGCAAAGGCTACTCAACCATTACGCAGTTAACAGATTTTTCTCATGATGTTGCGTAGGCATTAGGTAATCGAACGGATCTTGACTGTATTATTTGGATTTGAAAAAGGCCTTTGATTTGGTCCCTTACGATTTATTGGTACAAAAACTGTCTCATTATAATATCAATGTTCAAATCACAAACTGGATTTCCGAGTACTTCAGGTCAAGACGACAGTACGTTCTTGTAAACGGTAAAGAGTCTGGTTTTGTTGAGGTAACATCGGGGGTTCCTCAAGGTTCCGTGTTGGGGCCTTGACTTTTTTTGCTTTATATAAACGACATCCGTGAAGGTGTTAGTTCGCGTATGAGAATGTTTGCAGATGATTTTATAATTTATAGAGAAATACATGGTTAAAATTATGTCCTTCTAATTCGGGGTTATTTAGACAAAACTCAAGCATAGTGCAAAAGTGGAAAATGAAGTTGAACCCGGACAAAACTGTGTGTATGCAGTTTGCTAGAAAAAAAATTGCAAGTTCTTTTTTTTCCTTTCGAAGTTTTTTCCCAAAACTATCAGGCAGTGGAATCGGTTATCGTCAGCAGTCGTGTCGCGCATTAGAAGCAACTCTTTTTAAGATGCTTTGTACGAAACTGTGCTATCAACCAAAAAGAACTGTTGAGTCTGACAGGGTGTGTGTATGTGTGTGTGTCTGTGCGTGCGTGTCTATTTTTTTGTAATGTGCATTTTTGTTGACATCGATTTGATTGATTGTTGGCTTTAATGCCCCGACGCAACGCAGGCGATGAGGCGCGCCGTAGTGGAGGGCTCCGGATTAATTGTGACCACCTGGGAATCTTTAACGTGCGCCGAAATCTTGTACACACGGGCGTACGCCCGTGTGTACAAGATTTTTTTTACATTCTGTAGACGTTCTTTTTTACATTCTGTAGACGTTCTGTTGACATCCTACCAACTTTATTGCTATCCTACATACTCTTACATTCTATTGACAGTCGTCTGTAAAAAGTCTACTGAATGTATGTTGACACCCGTCTGTTGACTGTTGTATGTAGAAAGTCTACTTAATTCACGTTGACATTTGTCTGTTGACGGTTGTATATAGAAAGTCTACCTCATTTTTGTTGACATTTGTCTGTTGACGAGCTTCTGTAGGATGACCACTAAAAGTGTTTTGACACGCTTTGTCTCAAGTTGAATTTAACGCAAACATCTTTTTCCTTCGTCCTGGAGTCCGATTTCAATTAATTCATATTGGTTTTTGCTAAATACCAGGACAGGTTCACAATATTTGGGGACAAACTATTTACTTGACTTTAACCAAATTACGTTACTTTGTTTGAATCAGGTTTTAAACACACACACACACACACACACACACACAAACACACGCGCGCCCGAGCGCCTGCACGCACGCACGCACGTACGCACACAGACACACATACTCTCTCTCTCACACACACACACACACACATACACACACACACACACACACACACACACACACGCGTATCTTTCTCTCTCCCTCTCTCTCTGCATGTATCTTCACACTTGTGCAGCCCGAGAAAAAAAAAAGTAGCAAAAGGGAGCAACTTTCACTGTTCGTACCTCGAGCCGCGCAGTTTCTCCCTCGGAACAACCAGTTCGTCCCTCAGCCGCACGGGTTGGTACTTCACGACCCGCTCGCTTTCACTCTTCACGGTGATCAACATGACTATTCAGCGGTTCCGAACAAGCGCCAGCCAGCGGCATCAACCACGCGCAACCGCTCGTCACTGTGTTTTGATTTGCGCAAGCTAAGTGCCATGCATGGTTGAAAGGAACGAATTATGCCAGTAAATATTTCGCGACAGACTACTGGACGTGTCTCCAACAACGGCGATAATCTAAAATCGCCTGCTATGCCCACCTAATACGGCCGGCGCAGATGTTTTGGTCGCTCTCGGCCAACCGCCAGCGGCGCCCCTCCCTCTTTGCGTACCTCCGGGAGAAACGCGTCAATCACCGGAGGCAGCCGAAACGCGGCGCGCAACCCATTCCAGATTTCCGTTTTGTTTAGTTACAGCTTGCAACAATAAAGTAAACATGAAGATATGTGCAATTGCTTACGTTCCAGTGTTTTGCGGTATTATATTTTGGAAATAATAACGCGTAGTTTTGTAAACATGCAATGAGAGGCGCGCCTCACCGCGGCATCGGCATCCCGCGGCTGGCGGGTATATATACATGAAGTGCACTGCTAGCATTTGTGCGGTGTCGGTGTCCTGCTTGCAAGCGCTTGTGGTTTTTCGGATGTAGTACGTTTGTGTGGATGTGTGGCTCCGCAAAATGTGAACCCTCGCAGACGTGGTTCCCGAGGCCTAATCTGTTTCTGCTTTCTTTTTTTCTTCATTTTTGCTCCCACTAAACGATCTTTTAAAGGGCAATAATGACGACGTTCTATTAAGCTGTATTGACACCACAGTCTAGGAATGGCCGGCTTTTCTCACTGCATCACGTTTCGAATATCCTATCAGAAACGCTTCGGTTAGCAACAGCGATTGCGTATAAAGTCTACAAAAAACTTTCTGTAGAAAGTCTGCAGAAACGTTTCAGTTCAAACACGGTGGCCAATGGTTGACAAAAAGTTGGTAGGCTGTTGCTAGAAAGTCTATAGACAGTAAGTAGACAGTCTACTCAATGTTGGTAGCTTTTGTCGACTTTTGTCAACAAACATTGAACTCAATGTTGGTAAAAATTTTTATGAGGGGTTTTCGCTTTTCGCCGCCGTCAGAAAAGCGGCCGCCGCGCCCGGGAATCGAAACCGCGACCTCGTGCTCATCAGCGCAATGCCTTAGCCACTGAGCCACCACGGCGGGTATTTTTGTTCACAGTTGACCTTAGTTAGGGCAAATGGGTTTTCATGCTGCGTTGTGCTACAAACTGCGAAGGTAAATGCGCAGTTTTTTTTTTTTTTCGTTTTCAACTTGTGTAGTATGGAATAATGTATATACCGATATTTTTTGCAATTTTCACAGTGCTAAATTTTTATGGCTTCCAGGTGAGTGATTGCCTTCTTTTGTTGCAAACTGATATCTGCTGTATTTTTCATTATTTGTTATTTTGGTTTGTAACCCCCCCCCTCCCCACTGTAACGCCTTCGTGGCGCTGTGGGCAATAAATAAATAAATAAATAACTAAATAAATTGTTGCCAGATACCGTGAACGCTGTTTTTTTTTTTTTTTTTTTGGGCCATTATCGGCCAAGCACCGTAAGTATGTACGCTTGGCTTGAAAAATGTCGGCCGGGGACGCTGAGCAGTCACCAGAAGGCACGCACACACGAGCGCTCGACATTTTCCTGGTTGTTTTAGCTGCCGGGTGGTCGCCGCAATCTTGGCCAGTCTGTCTAAGCGAATATGCTTGGCTTGACAAACGTTCGCAGGGGACTCTGGGCGGTCGTCGCGAGGCACGCGTTCGAGCGCTGGGCATTTTCTTGGTTTTGGTAACTGCCGGGCGGTCGCCGCGAGGCCCGCGTTCACTTGCGCGCGCTCGGCAATTTTTTGGTATTTTTAACTGCGGACACGAAAACTTACGATTTCCTAAACAGCTTCGCAGTTAAAATTTTTGCCAGTTGATTTTGGTCGCACGCCGTCACGCGGAAGAATTACAGAAAAGCTCAGTTTCGTTCAACTTTCCCCCTTCGGTGTCGAAATCACATTCCTCGTGCATCGCCCGCTGCGAGCGATTGTGTAATTCTCGGTGGTGCAATCGCTGCCGAAAGGAGCAGCACGACTCAACGACAGTGACTGTAGGGCAAAAAAAGCACCGGTGTTTCGTCAGTAACGTAGCTGGATTACGGCGGGCTTGCTAAGCACGGCCAAGCATACCTAATGGGGGTATAAGAATGACCACCCGACCCACGGAACGAAGCAAAACCACGAGAGAATAATTCGGTTGCAAATGCTACCCATGTAAAACACGTTCGAAATTCTAAATGCAAGGCTGGGCGTATATCACAGGAATTAAGCGGTCCAGCAGCATTTGAGCAGATTGTCATCGCTGAGGTTACCTTGTGCACTGAACAATACGCCGCTGGCTTCTTGTGTCGAAAGCTGGCTTCTTGTGTCGCCAATATATATACTGGCGAACAACCCCACGGAAAAAGCGCAGTCGTGATTCGGTGAGCGCGGCAATGCTGACGTCAAACCTAAAGCAAAACTTCTGAATTCTTAAACTTGCAGAGGGCTTTTCAAACCCGCCACTTTAATTTTTTCACTACTACGTGTTCTAGAGGAAGAGGAATGGCAGAAGAAGACGTGGTATAAATATTTGTACGAATTGACGATAAGTAACCTCGGTAAGTCCTAGTTTTTTTTTTCGTGCTTGCCACAAAGATGAGGAGAATATTACAGCACCGCATTTACACAACTAAGTCAATGAGGACTTGGGAAAGCAGTATACCCTGGCTATATTTTAAAAAGCTGGGCGGAAAGTCACGATCCGCGGTCAGAAACGCAAGTGTTGCTCTGCTCGCATTATATCAAACAGCTCTCAGTTGAATTCGGACCTTTACATTTAAAATACCCAAACCTTAATCTATGCATCCTATAATTTTCTCTTTAACTAAATAAAGTACCTCATACACGGAATTCAAGAAATGCATTCACGAAATGGTAATATCTCGGTACTCTTCATAAAGTGGACAAGTTTAATCAACGTACCTTGAAATTTGTGTTGTGTTAAGTTAGATCGGGTGTGTAAAGCAATTAGCATTTTTCAGTTCTTCGCCCGGTATTTTTTCGCGTCGGGGGGGGGGGGGGGGTACTTCCTGTGCAACGGTTTGTGTCTGTCGGTCATTTTTGTACGAGAGTGTTCTGTTTGATTCTCGCATGCACTGAGGACACTTGAGGTGCAATGGGAGCGAGTGGAAAGGGAAGAGAAGGCGAAGACTGGGATGGGAAGGAGAACAGGGAAAATTTACGTTCAAATCGAAAAAGGCTGGATTACTCGGAGATGGAAAGCGGGGAGGCGGATCGAGAGGCGAAATATGGGGACAATTCATAAACACAAATTTGTCAAAAACTAAAATAATGCTAACAGTGTTCAATCGGTAGTCGTAAGAGATGCCTTCTGCCTGCACATTTAATGGAGAAAGACATTGTTAAGGTCGAGACGCGGTTCTTGAGGCCGTTATTGTTGTATTTGTAGCCGGAGAGGAGGTAGGCTTGCCCTCGCCGAAATGGAGGGAGGAACGTTGCAATGGTGCTCCGTCACTGCGCGCGCACGCAATCTTCACGTGTTCATCAGAAGTGTGGTTGGAAGGTGCGTAGCGAGTTGAAGCAAGCAGTTCTAACTAGAGACGTGACAGCAGAATGTCCTGCTCTTCACCCTTGGGGCGTTTATGGTCAGATGGTTGCCACGACGAAAGCGGACACGCGACGTTGCCCGGCCTAGGCACACCCGTTCAACGCGCCACTCACTTGTAAAGTGTTCGTGAAGCGATGCGTCGTTGTTTAAAAACAGCAGAAAAAAAAAATAACATGAGAATCTTCGTGCTCTGGTTGTGTCACAAATAACATGAGAATCTACATGCTCTGGTTGTGTCACGGTCATTCAATGAAAGAGAGGTACGCCTCGGACAGCCTAACCGTTTAGTTTTTTTGTTATAACTTTGTACACACCACCTGAAATTAATCTTACGGGCGAATATGGTTGTAAAAATTCTAAGAACTGCTAGGTGGCGCCCTACAAGTCCCGTATGATTAAGAAACCCGGTCGTGTGCTACCAAGATCTCCCTGCCAAAGAGCAACTCTGACATTTCTGGCTGCGAAACATTATGAGTCAAGAGAATGACAAGTGTAGGTAGTAGAAGGCAAGCTCCAGATATCTTGCTGTCTCGCTCCATTTCTGGGAGAACAACTAACAGGGATGAATAAAGCACATGTTCTTGTGGCCGACAGGTGTGCTGACTTGGTTTATATACAGAGTGATCAAAGTTAAGTCGACAGGTTTTTTCTGAAATTAGGCGCTTAGATTTGCGTGAAGGCCACCCCTACAGTTACGTTATGCGCCCAGGGGGACACAAAATGAGGTGGTAATTATTGATGTGGGGGCTTAATTAACTAAAATTGACAAATTACCTTTTTAGTGGCTGCAGTAGGCAGGCACGTTTGTATTGAAAAGCTAGTGGCAATCGTGTTTCTACGCAGTTTCAGTTGGCAGAATTCTTCTAGAGCATCCGCACTTCGAGATATCGAACTGCAAAGTTTAATAGCCGGTAGCATGATTAAGCATGCAAGGCAGTGAGGACCGGCGCGAAGCTCCTCCCTTTTGTGACGTGCGTGCTGTGTGCGGTGTCTAGTTTGACAACGGGTTGGAGGCATAGGCAAAAGTGATGACCGGCACCCTTTCAGTCTTGGCTGGCGTTATCGCAATCTTCAGTACTCGGAACCGCTATCGAAACACAGAACAAGGGGGAGGAGCTTTGCATCGGTCTTCGCTGTCTAGCATGCGTAATAATGCGAACGACAATTAAACTTCGCAGTTGATATCTCTGAGTACGGATGCGCCAAAAGGATTCTTCCAAATGAAAGTGAGTACAAACACGATTGCCTCTAACTTTTCATAACAATCATGCATGCCTACTGCAGCCACTAAAAAGTTAATTATTCAATTTTAGTTAATTAGGCCAGCGACCTCAAAACTTCTCATCTTATTCTGTGTCCCCTGGGCGCATAACGTCACTGTAGGGGTGGTCTTCACGTAAATCTAAGTGCCTAATTTAAAAAAAAAACCTATATTGTACCCCAAAGTACATACATGCAGCCGGCAGGCTCCAAAAAGAGGAGGCTGCTTCTTCAACCGCTGGTCGAGTTTTATGCGTCGACATGGCAAGTGGACGATTCTTTTGAAGCGAGTCTTGTTCATCATCATCATCATCATCATCATCAGTCCAGTGGTCGCGGAGAAGGAAAGGCGAAACGTCCAATTCTTGACTCGAACGCGCGTAAGGAAAATATTACGGGGAATGCTTAGAGCTTTCCAATAATGCGAGCCGACAGCCTCGTTCGGCCTTCTGCTGATCTGCTGCTGAACTTTCTGTTGCACTTTGCACCTGCGCTCATCACCCCTTGACCACCCCCTGAACAGCAGCCTCCCAAGCGCGTTCCGCTCGCTAGCCATAGCCAGGATGGGAATATACCCTAAGGTCGGTCCGCTAGCTAGAAAGCGCAAGTAGCATTCTGTCCGCCCGCGTCGGTACCTTCACCTCTTATATTAAGGCGGCTCGTATTGGCCGTGCGTCATAGGCCTACCCTCCTTTCGAGAGCCTGTTTCCCTTTCCCAGCGAGTGCTATGTCGCCCTTTCTCAAGGCCCTTCTCCAACCCTCTTCCTGCATTGCAGTTTCCCTTTCTTGGCGCGCGATCCCGGGCCAACGCTCTCTGGCTCACGCAAAATTGACGTTTTTTAAGTGCAGAGCACTTTAGGGGCTCGTCTTCTCGTCGTAGCTCGCTCGCTGTAACGATGTTCGATGTCAAATGACTTCCAGAATCAGGCGGCGCATCCAGATAACGAACCCAAGTAGAGCCCGACGTCGTACCGTAGCGGCGTCCCACAGACACTTCGAAAACCAAGCGGTAGCCATAACCGTTCTACCCGTTTTACCTTGATGGAACGGAAAGGGTATCTGTGCGTGCATGAGCCCGTTTAATAAATAAAAAAAAACAAGTCATAACCTTTCGAAACTCCTGAACCGCTGCCGCTTGTCGTACATCACCCCGTTGTTTAGTCGTTGTTTAGTGCAAAGAAAACTGCAGGAATATTTGAAGCAAAATCTGTGTATATAGCCTCCGCGTCCATTTAGTTAGTAACGCCGGTTGGGTTAGTTTTTACAACAGTAAGCGAAACAAGTGGCCGCCAAACACGACGCGTTCCAAACTGCGAAGTCAGGGGCCGGCACGTGCGGAATGAAAGCAAGCGCAAAAATTACGCCCACCTCCCCTCGCGGGAACCCTGGTGTAATGCAACGCATCTCATGGGGGGTTCCATTGGCGTTTTCCATCGTATTGATCACGCTTATAGCAGGGATTCTCACGCGAAGGGGAGGTGGGCGGACGACCGTCGACTGAGACCGCCGGAGCGCGGCATGCGGCTTTATATTCACAGCGCCAGAAGGAGAGGAGGGCGCGGAGAGAGAGAGAGAGTACTGCACATGCGCAGCGCGCGCAGCACCGAGCGCAGCGCCGCCCACTGGCGCCTAGCAACGGAGTGAGAGCGCGCTGCCCCAACCCGCAGCTGTTTGGGAGAGAGTGTTCGCTATCGGAGAGAGGAGAGGAGGAGGCGCAGCTGTGCGGACAACGCCGGACAGACGCAGGAAGGACAGAGGGTCGAGCATGAGATGCGTTGCATCTAAAAGAACAGAACTCCCGCTGCCACTGTTCTAGGCAGGGGGCTCGCGAACACTGCGAAGGCCGGAAATTTGAATTGCATTCGACTAACCTCCGTTCCATTTATCAAGAGAGGAGTGAGACATGGCGGATGAGAGCGTGATGGGTAGTAGCAGTGAGCGAATAACGGCGCCACAGCCTATTATGGCGAATCCCTGCTCTGCACTTCTGACAGCTTTCACGTTGAGTGGAACGCTTTATCTTTTTTTATGATTCTGTGTACCTCACAGCGATTCTTTGTGCCTCATGCGTACCACAAAACATTCGCCTTGGAAGGCCAACCTTGGCCACCACTACCACCGGCAGAGGCACGTTCTAGTCTGGACGCCCACGCGGACATGAATCCAAGACTTCCAGACACAATTCGATTTGATTGGCTGAATTGGTGACTCCACGAAAAAAGCTCGCCGCCTTTAAATGCAAACAAACAGACGTAAGAAATTCTAAAAACTGTAAGAAGGCTGCGGCAAATTCAAGGAACAAGTGAAGCCCTTCGAAGAGAATCGCACTGTACAGACAGTAGTGAAGATAATTACGGCTGCACGAAAAAGGGTGAAAATACCACTATGTTTCTAAGGCAACAAGTCAAAAGTAAAAAAAACTTCGTCAAAGTCACACCAAAACAGCAAGGGCCAACAGTGGGGAATGCGTGCTATGGGAAGCGTCCTCCTGTAAAAAGTACGACATCACGCGTGCGAGAAACTTCTGAAGTTCCCTTGCAGAAGTACCCTGGAAAATTTCGCTTGATCTTTAACGGGAGAAACACCGGAAACACGCCTTGTCAAAGAACCGCTGCAGACAGAGAGGCCAGACAAGTAGTTAGGCTGAGGTGGTCGAAATTTCCATCTAGTAGAAAATACTACAGTTAAACCTGGATGTAACAAAGTTTACAAAAGTTCGCGCTTTTTTGTTACATGCAAGTTTTCATTGCATGCGGGTTTCGAGTTAAGTCACGTGGGAATGAAGCAGAAACGAAGCCAAAATAACAGACATCAGTGAAGGAGAACTCACCCTTCAAGCATTTATTTCACGCTGAAAAACTGCGTGACTTGCGCCTGCTGTCTTCGCACGAGCTTAGGCACTACACGGCACCCAAAAAAAAAAAAAAAGAAACCAAGGTCACATACTACCGTATTAACAAACGTAACTTAAAGGAGCCATGAAGAGAAAACACAAGTTTGGTTCATTCAAAAGATTGTCTCGTTAGAATCATACTGACACCACTTTTAACGTAAACTTCGCTCAAATAAGCTACATAATTAGGAAAAACGGGAATGGTCATGCGACCCACCAGCTCGTTTCCCGCAACAGAACCTATGATGTCACATTAGCTAAGCTCTGCGATTGGCGGAGGCTGGCAGAAGCAGAGGCAAATTAGGTAGAGCTTACAAACTAGACGAACGAGCGATTTGCGCTTAAATTTAGGGCACATTCTTTACAAAGCAATAAGAATGATGGGAGAAACAGTGGAAGTTACGAAAGCACTTGTAAACATAGAAGTACTGATGCGTTCTGCTGTTCGTACTGCGCACAGCATGCTTGGTTTAGCTGCACAGCACTACGGGGCTTGGGGTTGTCTAAGACGACACTGGCCGATTGACGCAAGCAACGGTGTCTTACGTGACCCCATTTGTCGAGCGAGCACTGTTTCAGGGAACGAATATTTTCTCCCAGATCAAAAACAAGCCAGGTTTAAATGCGGGCAAAAACAAACCAAACGCTTGCCACGGTATGGTGGCGCCATCTAGGTTACGGAACGTAAAGAAACGCGGGAACAAACCAACACCGCTGTACAGGGTGGAGACAACCTTTGGACGGTCCCGTGCCGCCGCAATTGGGCCACGGGCTCAACGCGTTATTCTTTTCGTTTCCCACGAGACCTAGCAACGCGAAACAGACAATATGATTCAAACTTCTTCAGTAAACCGCGTTGCGGCGATAATTTTAGCGCGGTTTTGACACAATGACTTGCTTCGGCGGCGAGCGAGCAACCGAAAATGGCGGCGCCAGCGTATACGTGTCTCTACCCTGTACGGCGGATGCGTGAATGAAGGTACTCTAGGCTGCAGAGCGGTCTGGAGCGGTCGGTTGCTGTGATGTCATTTGGGACCACGAAAACGCACGATTGAGCGGAAAAATCAAAATTTTAACCTAAATTGTTTAATTTCTCAGTGAATAAAGCACCGTTTGTATCCGGACAAGCGCTGAGGGCACTATAAAACACGAAATCTTTCGAATAAAACCAACTTGCATTTTCTCTTCATGGCTGCTTTAAAGGGCCACTGAAGTGCTTTTAGAATGGGGTAAAAATGTATTTTTTTGCAATTAATACATTGGTTAGTTTATGCCTGTAAAGTTTTTTTGTCATTTTTAGCTTGGAGACAGAGGTATTCGTCGGTAAAGTTGACCCTACGCCCCGCCGACTGCTCCCTCCCGTATCGCCGGAAGAGCGAGAAACCGAGAGGCACCGACCGGAAGTAGCGTCATATTCCGAAGATGGCCAGCGGCGTGCGCCGCCGCTCGCTGTGTCCTCGTTTTGTGGGCGAAGTTCGGAATTAAGCGGGCGTGTAATCTGCCCTTTATTTATCTTTATTGTCCAGAGTTGCTTCGGCGTTGATTGTTAACAGTTATGCCACTGTGTTTTTAGAGATTTCCTAAAGCTACTCGTAGATACCCGAGACCCAGAAATTTCCTACCCGAGCGCCCGTGGCTACTACATTGCCTTCACGACCTTCACGAGTAGTCGGGGCCGGCCGTGTCGTCGGGTGCTCTGGGCTTCATACGCGAAGCGACGGGTTCCAACAAATACGGAGGTACCCCAAGTTCCTGATCCATTATTATTAGGGGATTAGAAAATTTGTGGGACCGCAGAGCTATAGGTTTCCCGAACTTCTTGTTCGTTTTCCCGATCAACATTGTTAGCTATGACGACAGCTTAGCTAAGTAGGTAGATTTTAAGAAGAAATAAAGCAAGCTGGAAAGCATGAAGTGTTTTCTACATGTGGGAGCGCTCCACGCACTCGCCGGTCGTGCATTCCTGTACGGCAGACGATGCGGTTCGAACCGCGCATGCAGCGGCAGCAACCGCTCTTCGCTGCTCTCCAGAAACAAGGCAGTCGCGAAAAGCAAGGTAAACGTGCAAGAGAGTGGATGATACTGTGGTGAAAAACTGTGCTAGGGATTGTTATCCAAGGTGATTTTGAAAGAGGTGATCAAATTTGAATCGCGATGCGAAGCGCCGACCGGTCGCGGAGGCTCGTCGACGACAGCAAATGCACCTGCCCGAGCACGAGATGCGGCGACAGGCCGATGGATGGCGCTACCTGCGCGCAAGAATGAACACAGCGCCGATCGCTAGAATGACTATCAACCTGAAAATATGGTCCCACATGCGAAAAGCGGATGACAATGTGGTGAAAAACTGTGTTAAAGATAGTCATTCGCAATAGTAGAGATAGCAGCGACCAAATATCTGCCTCGGTGAAAAGCCTAAAGTTGCCAACTTCCGAGGCGATCCGTGCAACCCAAGCCGGCTAGAGCTGTTGGGGGAGGCGGTCTTCTAAAGCTCGTCGCGGGCCAGCGTGCTACATGTGTTTGGGTTCCTCTACATTTTGGGGAGCCACCAACGTTAGGGGGTTAGGTTCCCCTATTCTAAAAAAATGGCCGCGTATCTGCTCCTTTCGTTGCAAATGTCGACGAAAAACGATAGTCCTTATGGATTTTTGCCAAGTAAATACCTCCCTTTGCTTTCCCGCTTACGTCTCATGCTGTTCCTCTTCCGTCCCATTCCTTTCAAGGTAAAGACGACAAAGGTTTGCTTAAATCATTTTAAATTTACCGCGTTCCACTGCTCCAGGCCGGGTATCTCGATGCCAACGTTGCCGCACGACGAAGACGCGCGTGAATCGAGGCGCCCTACTTCAACGTTTATAGAACCGCGTTTCCCTACTCCACGTGCGTTGCAAACAGAACGTGGAGGCTATCTAGTGGAACCTTTCGTAACTATTGCCGGTTGATTCCTTAAAATGCCGCAAGAAGCTGAAGTGGCGCGGGCGACAGCAGGCGACGGCGGAGTGAATTTTTTTCTGCAGTTTATGAAGTATTTAATTTCGCAAAAAATTTAGCATGTATGACTTTTTATAAAGGAACACTGCGAATATCACTTCTGTATTAATTTGTTGTCTTATATTTGCGTAATGTCTTGCTCTTCTTCAACAATGTTGACAAGTATGAACATTACACCGGACTTAGACGTGTAGATTTAGCTGTGACTATATAAGGCTATTGCGCAGGCATAGTTTTACTTTGGCCGAGTGGCTGAATCGAGTCACAGACAGACAGACGGACAGACAGACAGACATACAGACAGACCAAAATTTCTGGGTTTAAGTAGCCCAAGAAAGACTATCGTCTTTAAAACTGCGTATGTCTAGCAATGCCACGTTCCGCTGACCGGCTGCGCAGCGACTGGGCGCCAGCACCTCCGCGCGACGCGGCGACCGGCCGCTCGCTGTCTGCTGCTTGCGCGCATCGCGGGCCGCTGCACATTGCTTGTTACCGCCTGTCCGAATGTAAAAACTAAGTTATACATGCGAGGAAGGGGGTGATGGTGTGTTGAAAAATTGTGCTAGGAATTGTGACTAGCGCTGTGGAAGCGGAACCGAGAAACAGAAGTCGGCCATGAACCGTTGGGGAAGAACTCCTTTCTAAAGCCCGCCGTGAGCCAACTTGTTACGTTTATAATTCCCTTAGGCACTCCTATTCTAAGGAAAGATTGTGTGACTTTTCCATTCACCAGAGGACTTTCTGGCCCGTATCTGAACGGGAACAGAACGAACTTTTCAGGCCGAGCGGTCATCGCAGCGCCGGCACTTCCCAATATGACGTCCTCTGCCGCCAGCCAATCGCGAAAGGCAGCCAGGGCTCTCGCCGTACCCCCGGGCAGGGGTCGGTTGTTTTGACGAAAAAATATGGTTTGGGGGTATTTACACGTAAAATAAACATGTTTTTGGAATGCAGCGTCAAGAAAACCATAAAGTAATGCCCCCAAGAAAATTTGTTTGAAAAGCTCTTTACCAGACCTTTAAGTATAACTTTTGCCTTTTGGCATTTTTCTCTGCCTTAACACGTTTCAAGCACCAGACGTGTGCTTAAAGGGTGCCTTGTCGCGAACTTGGTGCTCTATTCCGCACTCAAAATTATTGAGAAGGGGCTAGCTGGGATGCTGTACGGGGCGGCGACATTCTTATTTCTTGCCGGCGGAGGCGGCATATAAAATTGTGAGCTTGTGTTGCAAAGACAAATGTTTTCGTTTTCTGGCAGCAGAAATCATCACCGACGAACCGATACCAGCACTGTAGACACGCGACTACACGCCGACACGTAGGCCTAGCACCTCAAAATTTAAGTCTCGAACCGACGCCGCACTCACATCTGGGAACACACGTTTGCGTTGCGGGCTAAAAAAAGCGAAGTGTAGTTGCTCTTGCTACCTGTGCCCACTTGCTCGAAGCCAAATAAGACAGTCTTATTCGCAGTCTAATCTTATTGGCAGTCTTATTCGGGGTCTTATGTTCCCTAGGCTATACGACGCTTTCTGGAAACCTATAAGACAGCGAATAAGACTCTAAATAAGAACGCAATAAGACTGTGAATAAGCCTGCTCCGAGCAGTCTTATTCACAGTCTTATGCTGACGTGGTCGCGTTTCATCATACAGATCGACCTTCATACCGTGAAAAACGAGTGCAGTAGCCGTAGAAGTGGCGAACGATACCGAGCGGCGGCCGTTCGAACGTCTGCTTGGAACAAATAAATGCCTGTTCCGGGGAGATCGACGCCGTTGGAAACGCCGTCGGGAGAGAGGGTGGAAAGACAGACAACGCAGGCGCCGGAAGCCGCAAGGCCTACGTACTTTGATGTGGCACCGATGGCTGCAGCCAACCACCCTATTCAACTTTCGCTGTGCGCTATGGGCGTGTGCTTGTTTTTCCCGGGTAGCGCGGCTATTTTTCTCCCTCACGTGAAACAAAGATGGACAGGAATGATAGCCTGCGGCCCGATATTAATCCCGAGCAGACATCGGGCGGGCAAGCGCGCGGTGTGAATGTGTGATCGTCTGCTATGCCAGCTGTCACCGCAATAGCTACGAAAAGGCGGCACGGAAAGGACGGAACAAATGTATTGTTTTATAAAATCATGCCCATTAACTCAGGAACACCAAATAGGCATTCACAATAGAACTGCAATGTGACAACAAAATTACACACAACAGCGAAACGCTTGCAGCCTGTAGTACCCCTGCCTGTGAGTGTCAAATAAAATCGCGTTTTCAACGAGAAGCTGCGCAGACTTCGTGTCTTTCCTTCCTTCTCTTCGAAAGTGGTGGTTACGAAGCTTGATTGTTTGGGTGGGATCCGGAGGCGCCATGTAAAAGCAGCACGCATGGTATTAACATTCGGCTATATTCTACTGCACGATTGTTTACAGCTGCAGCCCTCGCTAAGAGAGCTGCCGGCTAGGCCGCGGGTGATTGCGATCGTGTCGCCGTTCCACGCGGCGTGAGCCTCTGGAGTGCTCGTTGCATCCAAGTCTACGGTGATTAACCCGAAGCCAATTTGCAACTTTCCAATTCACGGTGATATCAAAAGCACGACTCGTGTTGCGACAACGTGAGACAACGTCGCTGCTTTTTGCGTCAGCCCAGTGGGTTTCTCGGGCCCACGCTTCGAGCAGACGATGGCAGATCATTGTAACGTATTTGTGACAAGGCCCAAATCCGCCGTCTGATCGTCAGCATTGCTTGAATAAATCCAATCATGGTTCAAAATAAACGCTTGCCCAATGCCGGTGACGGCAACAAGCAGTTTTGCAGCGTATTCCCCGCTTTTCCCTAGGGGCCTCTCTCGTGCTCATCTAGGCACTTGCTGTCCCTATAGTCTTCAATAAGACCGCTCTGTAGACTGGCCCGAGTGCTTTCGAGCAAGCGCACTAGTCGGAATCTTAATCGCGGTCTTATTGAAGTCCGCGAATAAGACTAGACTGTGAATAAGACTGCCAATAAGAACGTGTGTTCGTGCAAGCGGGCCCTGGTGTGGTGTCACGCTACACAATTAAAACCAGAAGTGGCTGCGAGGTTAACCACGCGATCATCGCCACCATCCTGACGAATTTAGTTTTTAGGCTGTTTTAGACGCTTTCGTAGCTTCTGACTCTTTACAGTAGTGCTGATATTCGCTAAATTATTACGTTTCTTCTGCCCATTTCTCAGTAAAATAGCAAAAAACAATGACTCATTCGCTAAGCGACTTCGTTACATCAAGGTTGACCGCCGCTACGCGTTCGTTACATAGATGTTTCAAACACATTGGCTTCAATAGAGGTGGCAATGGGGAATTCAAAACATTCGTTAAATACAGGAATTTGTTATATAGAGGTTCGCTAGTGCCACGTTTAACTGTACACTTAGACAAATTGACAGGATCTTCAGGTTCGCTGATGCAAAGAGCGAAGAACCAGTACGTGCCAGTGAAGTATACCTTGTTTTATGCTTCCTGATCTGTCAAGGGCACTTTTTCGTGGCTCGCTATTTTTTCACGGGGAACCTAAAACACGAAAACCTTTTCAATATGGTCTTTAAAATCCCGAGAGACCCGCCGCGGCGGCTTATTGGCTAAGGCGTTGTGCTGCTGAGACCGAGTGCACTGGTGCCATCCCCGGCCGCGGCGGCCGCTTTTCAAATGAAATCGAAAAGAGAAAAACGCCCGTGTGTCGAGATTTAGGGGGGGTTTTCTCTGAACAGCCTGTGCGACTTAAAAAAATTGTTATCGAAGACAGTGCGTAGTTTAAACCGAGCGCACGTTCAGCAGACAAAGCTTCAAAGAAATTAGTGTGCCGCGCTACAGGAATATTTGCCTGTGCACTAATTAGCCCCCTTGAGTACCTTGAAAGAAACCCACCGTCCTACGAGAGGGCTCAGCGATTCGAAGATTGTGGGTTGAGGAATTCCATTCAGGAATATCGTTGTCAGAAGATATGACCTTTATGACACTACTAGGAGGAAATGCCGAGAAGCGCCGTCTTTTTATATGACGACGGGGGCTCGATTGGCTCGAAGTCTACCTAATGTATCGCCCTTTGAAGACATTAAAGATGAAAGCAAGAAGGCTCGGGTCAAGCCTCCAACTAAAGTGCCCCACGGAGCAACCGACATGACAGCGAAGTCGACCGTCGCTGCCGTAGAGTATATTCTCATGTAAATCGTGGAGTATACATTTTTCAGAATATATTCGTATTCACAGTTACGCATCGACACAGATAAGGTGCAGAACTTAGTTACTAACTACTTTATCTCAAATCTCCAGTCTCGGGTACGATCTGACGGAATGTCTTAACAGCCTAGCCTTGGAGTTGGTCTTCAGCTGCTTTGGGAAGTTTACCTGCTGAAACGACCTTGCAGGACTGCATTTTGCAGGCCGGTAAAAGTGGAAATGCACACGCAATTCGGAGATACAGGTTGCATTTTTAGCTGCCAGCTTCGTTAGCTGAAGATTCAGAAGTGATCCAGTTTCCTAACACCACCCCTCCAGAACGTGGTGAGGTTGATCAGGTCCGCATGCAGCTTGAATTCGCGCGTTTAACTTACTTGGTTGGATGGTCGGCTTTTGTTTGCGAGCAAATTGCGGTCATTTTTGTTTGTACCTATTACCCTGACTGGATTAACCGGTGATGCTGCCTCGATGCAAAATTATTAGATTGGAGAACGTAGGTTTCTGTCAAACACTGCGGGCGGGGTGCACTTGAGGCTAGGTACAGCTGAAAGGGAATGCATCTACCGGCGGGGAGTGTCATTAGCTTTACAACCTTGACCAATGCGAGTTTCCTACCCACCTCCACAAACTGTCTGGCTGAGCAAATTAGTACGTATATCTGTGGAGGAAGCTCTAGAATCCTACCATGTCTGGCAATGCGGACTAATCTGCAGGCTTCTTTCTAACGCATTGTTTCCACGCCTTCCAGTACGTCCGCTGTTGCGCTGCACCAGCAGCAGAGACCCATACTACCACCCTGAACTATGCAATGTATTTCTAAAAATACTACTGAGGCCACTGCCTAAAAACTGGACCGGCAATGTCCAGAGCTCTTTGTAAAATATAGTTAAGGCTTTCAAAACCCTCTTTCATTGTGCAGGATCTATTACCGGTGAATCATCCAAGAAAACAATCCCGGGCGATCTCCACTGACGTGAAACCTGCGGAGGGGCGAAGCATGCCGTGCATTATTGTATTCTTGGAGCCTTGGCGTTTTTGCCCACGGAGATGAAACTGTGGGGGGGGGGGGGTAGAGATATACAGCTTTGGTGTAAGTCTCATGTCTGAAGGATGAAGCGTTCTAGCGCGAGACGTTGGAAAACAAGTGTCCTAGGGTTTTAGTACCGTGACTACATGATACTACACTGTCATGAGACGACGACGACATGAGACGCCGACAGCCCGAGCCTCTAAAGGGCTTCGACCCAAAAAGATTCACCGCACCTATATTTTTTCAGCAAAGGTGTCCATAGACACCTTATAGCGCAAGGCGGGCATCTGCGCTGTTGTCGCAGCACAGATGCTATTTTTTGCTCTAATCGCATGTTGGGCGTCGTCATGCGCCAAACACATTTGGTCACGATGATTGGTGGTTCTGAAGTGTTGTCGTTAAGCCAACCTGCGGCGATTTTTAAGAGTCCATGGTTAGGCAAACCGTTTGCCTGTGTAAGCGAGCAGAAAACCCTCATAGCATGGGGTGCATTCGTGAAAGAAACCGCGCGCAAGGGAAGCCAAGCCACAAAATAAAAGAAAACATCGTGTCTGTGGCGGCGAAGCCACGGCAACGTGCTTCTGACGTAGTTGGCGAGCCACAAAGGGACAAAGGACGCTCTCGCAGTGGGCCGCGTGTTTGTACGAATAACGATGGCGCTAGCCCCGGTGAGAATGCGAACGTCGACGACGGATCACCGACGTGGCGGTGAGGGAACAAGAGCCGCCGTGCCGCCGAATGTAATCGTCGCCGTTAGGCCGCTTTGGCGGGCCGGCCAGTAGAACGGGGCAGCGACGCCGAGCGCAGGCGTCAACGTCGCTTCGATCTGTCCGCGTACTATAGAACGGGCGCGCGACGCCGAGCTCAAGAGATGGCGTCAAAATGGCGACGACGCTAAGCCCAGAAAAAAATTCGGCCACCTTCGCAATTCAGCTGCGCAGACTGAGGAAATAGCGGAGCTGGCGGTCTTCGCTAGCTTTAAGTTGGCTGTTTTTATACTCTAACTTTGCATTTTTATAGCTTTCAGTTAGATTTTTTGTATCTTTACTTGAATTTTCTGAAGTTTTAAATTGGCTTTTCTACAGCTCTAACATGGCTCTTTAGGTTTAACGTGGGCTTTCCTATAGCTGTTAACTTGGCTTTTTCTATGGCGCTAACGTGGCTCTTCGGCAGCTTTATATTAAATGTTCGCTAGCTTTAGCTTGCCCTTTTCTATGGCCTTTTAACTTCACTTTCCAAAAGCTTCCCCCCCCCCCTCCACCCATTACAACAACATCCTTTTCTTCTAGTAACGCTGCTTAAATTGCTGGTAGTGAAGACCACCAGCTCCGCTGGTTCCTCAGTCTTCGCGTCTCAATTGCGAAGGTGGCCGAATTTTTTTAGCTTCGGCAGTCCTCGCCCGGAATTCCGGATTGTCTTGACGCCACTTGACACGCTCACGATCGGCTTCCCGCCTCCTTCGCCAACTCTCTGCTTCTTCCTCTAGAGAGAGCACTTTCTTAGGTCGGCCGTCTCTCTCAACTAGGAGAACACCTCACGTCAGAGCTTACGTCATCACTAGGCGCCGCCAATTCCCGACGCGCACCCCCCACCCGAACATCTGCGCTTCAACCCGCCCTCCCCATGCCTGCTCGTCGGCTCCTTGCCTCCTCTCCACTCCCCCACTCACATCATGGCCTCGCATTTTACTTTTCTCCACTTTGCTGCGCCGAGTTTTGAGCGAAGCCCGGCACGGCTACCCACCGGAACATGTGCGCCGCGACGCGTACTCCTCACACCTGCTCGTCGGTTCCTTGCCTCGTCTCCTCTTCCCCTCGCACTTCTTGGCCGAGAATTTTCCTCCTCACCAATTTTCTGCTCCAATTTTTAAGCGACGCACGGCACGGCTGGAACTCATGCATAAACAGCTCCGCTGTTAAATGTTATTCTCATATGTGATGTAAATTAATGTAGTCGTACTATCTAACCACCGTGTCACCAATGCATCTTGGCTAGTCAACTACCTTCAGAGAATGGAATGGCCGATGTTTTTTTTTGGAAAACAGAATTATTCTATATCCATTTTACACACTAAACGCATAACGGGGATCGATCGAGCGCACTGCTTGCACGAGACGAATCAAGAAAAATACAATCGTAACGCACAATGCCGCGGCAGTCAACTGGAGGCATGCAAATTCCCGGATAATGTACACTTATTTTTGTACGTTTTCTTTGTATTTCTATGGTGAGAGTGAATGAAGGACTATTCAAGAAGAAACGTTTAAGTGACTTCTGAAAAGATGATAATGGCTTTCGACTTTTTAGGGGGAGGGGCAGGTTGCTCTAGAATCCTATCATATTGAATTCAACCGACTGTTTTCCGTAGTTCGTACGGAGGGGGGGGGGGCGGGAGCAAGAAATTATTTTGCATTGAAAAAACGGTGTTGTTAGTAAGATTTTTACGTCTAATTACATAAGGAAGGGGAAGGTGGGAGTGGCTGAGGAAGTTATGAGCACTAATTCTTAGTTTTACAAAGCGAGCTCACTGATTGAGAGGATTGTTAATTGTAACTTAATTTTTACCCGTTAAATCCTGGAGCGGGCTAATACACACTTTTTTAACATTTTAATTTTTGTTGCAGTCAATCAGACAATATCCGGAGCAAGCAAAGCAAAGGGCTCTAAAAGTTATTAGCGGAATTCCAGTTTTTCATAAAAACGATATCTGAGGTAGCTGGCAAAACTCCAGCCAGAGTTGCTAAACGCGCTTGAGAAAAGGGCCTACTAGTCAAAGAATTAAATTTCTTTGATTTGATCGAATATCGGGTTTAACGCACCGACACTACACAGATTGATGGGGCGCACAGTAGTAAAGGGCGCCGGATTAATTTTGACCCCCTGGGGTTCGTTAACGTGCGCCGAAATGTCGAACACACGGGCGTTTATGCTTGTCGCCTCCATCAGAAAAGCGGCCGCCGCGGCCGGGAATCGAACCCGCGCCCTTGTGCTCAGCAGCACAACGCCTTAGCCACTGAGCCACCGCGGCGGGTGATCAAATTCTCCTTCTTAGTTTTACATCCCGTAAATAATAAAGAGGCTGTGGTTCTGCCCGTAGGTTCTTTATGGTCACGCGCTGTGTGAAACATCATCAACAGAAATGAGAATCTTCCGTGTACTTGTGAAAATAACTCCATTCTCACGCCAAAGCCTTGTCTCCAGCCGGCGCCATCCGCAAGCCTTACAAAAATGTTGGACTAATTCGGCCAGTGCCAGAAGTTTACGATGCGCTGCATAGATAACACAACCGAACTGCACATTAGTACTGTGTGATTACGATCACTAACTACTTTGCGGGAATAGATATAAATGATGCGGGCATTGCGAACAAGATTTCAGTCTTATGGAGCCGTAATACCTAAGGCCCATAGTCCTGGAGTGGATTCTGTTGTTTTGAGAGCCGCTATTTCAAATGACAATGATAATTTTTTATCCTACTGGGCTGCTGCTTTCTCTCGCAGACAGGGTGCTCTTGTTCCGAGGCCATCTGGAGATTCTCAAGCCCGAAGTGTGACGTCCGTGCCAGAACTCTGCGACTGCACTTAATCACACCAGATTCGTTTCCCTTTTTCTTTGTCAGAAAATTTATGGACTTAGAAAAAACATTATCCTTCCTTTGACAAAGTGGTGATCGTGCTTCTTTAGTAAGCCATATGTTTGGTTCTGCCTTCCTGGGGTTCTTGATAAAGATTCGACAGAGGTGCTCTCCTGCCAGGATTTAGACGAACAGATCATTCGCGCTGCTTTGAGAAGAACGCATTTCCTGAATTACAATGCATTGGGTTCAGTAGGAAGGGCATGGCTGCATAAAATAGCCGTGGCTGTCGTGGCAAAGCACTTTCTTGAAAACAAATTAAACTCAGTTTTGCCACACAACAAACAAATTGTAGCACCATATTTTACGACCAACATACATCTAATCGCAATTCGAAAACAACTCCCGCTTTTGTTGTAAATTTGCCCCGGTGGGTGTGAGTTTCATGGGAACGGGGTGAACGGGCCGACCTCATTACATATGCGTATTGCAACCACCTTTATTCCCCTTGTTATTAACTCTTGAACGTTTAAATGCACTGCAGGACGCCACATTCATCGCTTGTTGTTGGTTTTGTGGTGTCTAATGAGCCGATTGTTTTACGTCGATGGCCGTAAAAACACGGTGCTGTTTTCCCCAGCACACCCGAATAACAGCGTGAAGCTCAATAATATGTCCCCAGGAGCATGCCGCTGTGTAATGGCTTGGTCGCTTATTGCCGTCCGGGATTGAGAATGCGCCAGTGGGCCGACATGGCGGTACTATATGTGATTCAGATATTCTCAACGTGCGGAAGTGCGTGACACAATTTACATCCAATCAAAAAGAAAAAAAATAAACTTACGGTCCAGGGTATGAACTTGCAGAATATTCTGTAGCTCGAGTCTATGTGCAGCATAGGGAAGGAATTGAACCAGGGTGTGGGTGGTTGACGGATGCGGTTACGGAAGGTCATCATCTGCAGATACACTTTCGGAAAATGGTTCGTGCGAATCTTTTGGAGCGGTGCGGAGACGTCTCGTAAAAAAACACTGGAAGTTATGGACGTGAACAAGGAAAGGGATTACGGGCCATACAGCGCTCCGTTATGGCTGTAATTTGCAGAGTAGAGGGTCAAGATGATTTCTTTTATTATCCTAGAACAAAATTGTGTACCTCGCTCGAAAGCAAACATTTTCTGCCTTTGCTTTGTTTTTGACCGTATTCGTACCTGGCTTGGTTTTGTTAAGGTAGAAAATAATCGTTTCGTGAAACATGGTGTTCGCTCGACAAATATGGTCACGTAAGACGCCGTCGCTTACGCTATTCGGCCCAGTGTCGTCTGAGACAACCCCAAAGCACCGCAGTGATGTGCACCTAAAACAAGCATAGTGCGCGCAGTACCAACAGCGGTTCGCATCGGTACTTCCATGTTTACGTCTACTTCCATAACTTTCATTGTTTACCCCACTATTGTTACTGCTATAAAAAGAATGTGCCCTGAATATAAGTGAAAATAGCTCGTTCGGCAAGCTTATCAGCCCTGCCTAACTTGCGTTTGCTTTTGCCGGCCTCAGCCAATCTCAGAGCTGGCACGTATGACATCATAGGTTCTATTGCGGGAAATGAGCTAGTGGGTCGCATGGCCATTCCCTTTTTCACTAATTATGTAGCTTTTTTCAGCGAAGTTTACGATAAAAGTGGTTTCACTATGATTCTAACGAGGCTATCTTTCGAATGAACCAAACTTGTGTTTTGTCTGCATGGCCCCTTTACGGCTTTTGTTCACACGGTCGCAGTGGAACGAAATTCACGCGAATAAACGGCGCCCTTCGCCAGAATTCCTATCTCGAAATGACAACAAACCAAAAGGCCGGTGGGACGAGTTGGCCTATGACAAGTTCCCCAGGGACGAGTGGCCTTGTGACGAGTGGGCTCGTCCTCTGCCCAGCACGAGAATTTATTAAAAAAGGCTGTTCGCCTATTGCAAAATCCAGCATTATGTTTTGCGTTGCGAGACCGTACAGGACGGAAGACATTTTGGAGTCAAGTCGTATGTCGGGCCTCATCAGTCGTCAAATCTATTTGCTTTCAGGCAGCGATTTGTCACCCAGCTGCATGGGGCACCGCAGACTCAAATAAATTTCTAGCGTGCGCAGCAACCAAACGATGTTCTCTTTCTGAATCGCGTTTATGATGAGGTTTTCTGAAAAATATCGTAACGAAAATTTTTGAACGTCGATTTTATGTGTTAGCAGCATGGTAAATAACAACACTTACATTGTATTGAGGTTTCACGTCGTCACCGCGATTCTGTTTCTTCAAGGTATTATAAAGTGCAGGTTCGGGTGACCTGGTAGCCTTTTCTTGGCGCAGTGCACAGGAAGGGTTGGTGCGCAGGTGGACAAAGACGTAAGAAATTTGGTATTTATGCACGACTCGGCACACGAAATCCGAGCAACGTGCACCCATGACTTTACCCATCATTTATCTTCGCCCGGCACGCTTGAAAAGAGCCCACGGAGGCGCAATGTGCATACTGAGGCTGTGAAAAATGCTGCCACCCTGACTACCAAGGATATTCTCAACGGTATGGGGCTTTTTTCATCTGAAGGTAACGTTAGCCAAGAAGGCCAGTAAAATAAGAGCTGCACTTTAGTAGGGCTTTTGCTTCCGGTGTTGCACCCCCCGCCCTCCTTCCTATTCTCGCCACCCCGCGCTTCCTCTGCTGATGAAGCGTTCGATCGTCGTTGCAGCAGGCACCCATTGCCCCGAGGCCCCGGTGCGATGATGCAGAATGTGGTGCCTCATCGACCGACATAACGGCCTCTTCGTGCGGGGGACAATAGCGGATGCGTCTCCAGTGATTACGAAATGCGGGGACACGAGGTAGATGTGCATCGCAAGTTTTCCTAGCTTGAGTCTGGCCTTGCAACGCGCAGACGTCCAATACTAGGCCCGTCGGTCATGCAGTATTAGGCCTAACAGAAAGAAGAACAAGTAGATCAAAGGGTGCAGTGAAAAAAAAAAGCACCAGGGCAGGAAGAACTCGTTGACGTGCACAGTTAGAATGCCATGGTGTTCTTTATCGAACCTATGCGATGCATCACACACGCTGAAAGCGCATAAATGTAGTGTACTGGCAACATTATACTCAAAGGCATTCCTCCTCCTCCTCCTACACATGTCCTCTTTTTTTAAACTAACACCATCTGTTGGTTAGCGCAAGGTTATACTTCTATTCATAACCATAGTGGACGCAATTGTTTTATGAAAGCGAAGGGAACAATTCAGTTCTATTCCACTCTATGAGGGATGACCAGCGAAGCTGGGCGCAGTCCAAGGAGTGCACGAAACAAAACAAGCTTGTTTGTAATTTGCGATTGAGCATACTTCCTAGCTAAGTTGCTGAACGAACCTTGAACCCCCCTCCTCACATACACGAATTAACTGGAAAATCGGTGATGCGCGCATGCTTAGACGTGAACGACACCGAAGGAATGTCGCTCCCAAAGCACTTCAAGCTAAACAAGAATTATTGGTTCACATCAGCGTTCAAGCAAGCAAAGTGCTCTTAATCATGGAGGAATTCGCATGTAATCGAGGAAGTGGAACGTGTGACGTCAATGGCGGCTGCTGCACGTGCTGCGGCAGCGGGTTTACGTTGTTTTCGCGCGAATTCGCGCTACTGGGTGCCAGGACGCCCCTACAATTTCCGCTCTCATACCTGCGAGCGAACGGCATACGTCCGTCCCATTGCGAGCTGCTGACAACGGCGCCGTTATCTGCCGACAGTGCAACTTGTGAAAGACGCGTCGGGGGTGGTGAGAAGGTGCGGGGAAGCTGTGCTGAGTAAAGCTGCTTCGCCGGAAGGAAAATCAGGGTGGTTAGCCATACCCAGCTTGGCTGTAATAATATTTTGCCGCTTATGCTGTCTTGTGGCAAAGGCCACCATTTCTGAGTATGTGTGGGGTGTAGTTCCGTACTCCCTGATAGCTCCATAGTTCCCATCATAGTCTAGTTTACTATTGTGACGATGAACTTTACCATAAGTGGGCGAACATTCCACACTTGTTGGCTTGCGTGGCATTGCAGTATTGAGTCCCGTGCGAAATGCGTTACGCATAAACTTTCTTGAATCGCTGGAGCTGTTTCTCGCTGTCTAATCATGTCAATGTATGTGGAACTCCAATCATATCATGGTCTGTTTGCCTAGTGAATAGATTATTGTATTTTAATCTGAGGAACAACTACGAAAGAAAAAAATTGTTTCGCAAAGCAAAGATTGTCAGTGGTCAGCGCCTACAGCAATCCTTCCCTGCGGGTTTTCTCACAGCTCTAAAATACCTCCATAGAAAATGAGAAGCTGGCGCGTTCACTCTAGACAACAGGACAAAAAAGTCACCTTAATGTGCTACAACACAGAAGTCATGAAACGGCTCCGAGGACCAAGCATCAATGGTTCAGTGTACCACCTCATTAAAAATTGATTGATTGATTATGAGGTTTAACGCGCCCACGCTAAACAGGCGATTAGGCACGCCGTAGTGTAGGGCTCCGGATTTATTTTGACCGCCTGCAGGGGATCTTTAACGTGCTCCGAAATCTCGAACACACGGGCGCTTCCGCTGTTCGGCTACATCAGAAAAGCGGCCGCCGCGGCAGGGAATCGAACCCGCGTCCTTGGGCTCAGCAGCACAACGCCTTAGCCACTGAGCCAGCGCGACGGGTACCTCACAAAGAAGGAGTGCAAAGCCCTGGAAACCAAACACAACGTCCAGGTATGCATCGACTGGGCGCCGAGAAATGCGGGTAGACTCAGATATGAGGTGGCTCAAGTGATGGCGAGCGCGAAAAATTCTACGCTCCACTCGCTTCCCGACCACCCGGTGCCACCACTTATTGACGCCGACCTGGCCAGCCTCGCTGAACACGAGAAAAAAACAAAGAAGGAAAGACATACAAGACATGACTCCTTAAAAAGAACGCCTTCATCCAAAACGCTTATCCCAGAGGGGCTCAAGCTCTACCCCATAAGGCCCGAACAGGAGCCGCCTTGATCGAAAATGCGCCGCCGCACAAGTGGCGATCCTACGTTGAAGTGGCGGCACGTAATGACCCGGAAAGACGCCACGGCTCCGCCGCTTCCACCGACCCACCGTACCCGAGCCCGTACTACAAGGCCTCCTTAGTCAAGCAGGACAATCGAAACCTCCTGTGGGACTCTGGGTGGCCTTCGCCAAGTTCGGACCCGACACGCCCGACAACTGCCAACATATGAAGAATGAGCGATGCCCACGAATCCCAGGCATGCCAAGGAGACGTTACTCTCCCTGTGGAAGTTTTCAAAAAGAATCAGGCGTCGACCGAAGAATGTAGGGCCTAGAGGAGCCCTGCACCTTGTCCCAAACAACCCCCTCCTTTCTTTGGCCACTGGCTACCTTTTTTCCCAATAAACATTTATACATACATAGTTATGGCATTAATTTCGTGGGAGTTTCGTTAAAACAAATATGATATGCTTTCATTGCCACAAGAGGGGAAAAAACGGCTTGTGGGGTGATAGTGCTTCTGTGACGTCCCATAAACGCGAAGATATATACAGGGTGATCAAAGTTAAGTCGACAGATTTTTTAAGAACGGGCGCTCAGATTTACGAGAAAACCACCTCTAAAGTGGGGTTATGTGCCCAGGGGGACACATAACTAGGAGGTAATTATTGATGTGGGTGGCTTAATTAACTAAAATTGGTTAATTAACTTTTTAGTGGCTGCAGTAACCAGGCATGTTTGTATTGGAAAGTTAGACGCAATCGTGTTTCTACGCAGTTCCAATTGGCAGTATTCTTCTAGCGCATCCCTAGTCCGAGTTATCAAACGGCGAAGTTTATTTGCCGTTCGCATGATTACGCATGATTGAAGTCAAGACAGACGCATAACTCCTCCCTTTTGTTCTGTGTTTCGATAGCAGTTCCGAGTACTGCAGATTGCGATAACGCTAGCCACGAATGAATGGGTGCCAGTTATCACTTTTTCCTGTGCCTCCACCCCTTTGTAGAACTAAACACCGTACACAGTATGTACAGTCGGGATCAATTTGAAGGTGATCGCGGGAGCACCGTCCGACCGCGACGACAGCGCCTTAGCGTGACACTTTTTAGCATCAGCCACAACGAGATTATGCTAGGTTTGCTTCTCCCATGGCTGTTCCAGGCAGTGCGCGCATTGCCGTCAAAAACGATAAAGGCCACGCTCGTTTCTTTTTTTTCTTTATCCTTTCATCGACATACTTCACACTGATACGCAACCTTCTCAGGGTAACTATGCCGGCATGCCAGGGCATTGTTGTGTAAATAAATGTAATCTGCTTCCGCAATGCCGAGTTATCTTCGGTGTTATCAGGTTGCCGAGGAACGAAACGCGAATACGTCACCCAAAAAGGAATGAAGAAAAAAAACTGCGGCAGTCGGCCTTTCTAGAAGGGGGTGAGCGAATTCTATGCAACAGCCAAGAGGTGAGGGAGGGCAGCATAATCTCATCTTCGCGAATGAAAAAAAGTGCCACGGAACGGCGGTCTGGTCTTGCTTCCTCGGTGCTCCCGCGATAACCTTCAAATTGAGCCTGACTGTACGTCACAGAAAAGAGGAGCTTTGCTCCGGTACAGACTGTGCGTAATCATGCGAATGGCAATTAAACTTTGCCGTTTGATATCTCGGACTACGGATGCGCTAGAAGAATTCTGTAAATTGAAACTGTGTAGAAACATGACTGTGTCCAACTTTCCACTATAAACATGCCTGGTTACTGTAGCCACTAAAAAGTTAATAATTCAATTTTAGTTATTTAAGCCTACGAAATCAATCATTACCTGCTATTTATGAGTCCCCCTGGGCGCATAACCTCACTGTAGAGGTCGTCTTTGCGTAGTCTAAGCGCCTATGTTAAAAAAACCTGTCGACTTAACTTTGATCACCCTGTATATATGCCCCGACTTAGAAGAACACAGAACTAAATTCTGAGTAGGGTTTTGAAAAATCTGTTGAGCGTAGAGTCTAGTATTTTCGGTACTTCGTGGTCACCTAATCTGTGGACTGAATGCTCGTAGTTACCACAGAAAGCGTTTCAGGTATAGAAAAAAAGTTGGAAAACGTGTAGCGGGGTCCTTAAGTCAAAATATTGATTAGGTACTACAAAATTGCAGCGGATGAGCGAGAATAGGTCACACACGCGATTGTAAAATTTTTATGGCTGGAAAATGAAGTCTTACGTGAACATGGAGGACATTGAAGCGGTGTAAACCCGCATGCAAAAAACATGAGAAGTCCTACTACAGCGCTGTATATTAATCCTTGTTAATGCATTGTACGCATCTGCGTACTGCTAAGCTATATCGTTTTCTTGTGAGTAAATTGACATGAGTTTAGTGGACATGACGCAATATTTAAGCTCTTTTTACATATATGCATGACGTTTCATTTCATTTGTCGTAAATTTAATTTTAGTCAGTACCGTTGATTGATTGATTGATTGATTGATTGATTGATTGATTGATTGATTGATTGATTGATTGATTGATTGATTGATTGTTAGGTTTAACCCGCCGACGCTATACAAGCGATGAGGAGCGCCGTAATGAAGTGCTGCGGATAAATTTACACCCCCTGGGGATCTTTAACGTGCGCCGAAATCTAGAACACACGGGTTTCTTGCTTTTCGGCTCCATCAGAAAAGCGGCCGCCGTGGCCGTGAATCGAACCCGCGTCCTTTGGCTCAGCAGCACAACGCCTTAGCCACTGAGCCACGGAGGCGGGTCATAATCAGTGTCATTGCGAATGCTTATGAAACGTACTTCTGTCTACGGCTCCCATGCCCGACGACTCCTGGGCTAATCAAAGCTGGTGTTCGAAGCTGTTATCCCATGAGTAACGGCTACTCTTAAAAAAAATTAACAACTTATCCTTTTGGAGTATTATAACGCAGATCGTTAATATGAATCGTTTAAAAATCGTCCCTCCTGTGCAAAAATCCTGCACACCATGAAAAAAGGTAAAAAAGATAACTCCGAGGATACCTAACCACTCCTCATGAGTTGTGGACGGGAAAGTACTGTATTACTCTAAAAATGATCGCTGCTTATTCCTCCTTGCAATTTTGAGCTGCGAGGAATTGTGTCTGTTGCGCCGCTGTATGAGGTCAGTGGGTTCGCGCTTTATGTTACGTGCCATTGCCCAACACCGCACTCACATCCACAGTTGCCCTTTCCGCTTTCCACTAGGCTAACTTTGTGCTACGGAACGCTTCGCAGTAGCGTGGGAGCCGTTTCTCGGCGACCGACGCCAACGTAGACAGCAGCTTTTTCGCTTAATAGGCCATTTAATGCTTTCACATTAAAACGAAGTCGTTAGTACGACGTCAACGCTCACAACTGCAACTACGCCATCTTGGCGCTTTACCGACCGAACAAGTTTACCATACCCTCCAGGGCTGATACAATCTATGCTTATAAACAGATTGCGCTTATTCTTGTTATCTACAGCTGGAAATCGTTCCTTGTCAGTAACCCTAGCCACTGAAGTTATATTTCATTATGCTTTGGCAATGAGTGAACTTCGAGTCTTCGCGGCCAGCTGGCCAGCAGCGACTGAATTATTTAGTGCGGGGCGTAACCATTGTCGGCACACAGACTGCAAACTCCTCCGTGGCACATAGCTTGTATAAGGGTAATGAAAGAACACTGACTCGGTAGTTAAACACCTTTTTATGTTGAGGAGGAGCTACATGATGACAATGTGCGGTTTTTATTCTATTTTTTCAATAAACAATGATGCAAACTCCATACTTCATCCGAGTGTTCGCCACAACGATTGTAAAAGAGCAATAAGTCTGAATGTTTAACAGTCTACTACTAATCAACCGCGCCCCTTGTAGGAGCATATGTATTAAAGGGACACTGAAGTGAATTTGTCAAGCTCCCGTTTTTGCTTAAACTGTGTAGACTGGCTCAAATTAGCACACTTTCCATCGTTTATCCGGTTGACAAATCGGTATTTATTTTACAAAGCGCGAAAGAAGAAAAACTACCATGCGCGGTTTGCGGCGGCCGCACAAACTAAGCTGTGACGTTGGGAGGAGGGGGCGCCGTGATTGGACGATGCCCAAGGTTAGCAATCAAACAAGTTTCGGTTTCGGTTTCGTTCTGTAAAACAACATGTTTGACATTCGATGGCGTCGTTGGATGGGCATTCTCAATATCCCAGTTATCGTAGTACCGCGCTTCTGCCATGTTGTCGGCTGTACAATGCATAAGATAAGCCTCCCAGGACGGCTTGGAATCGTAGCATTCACTATCTGAGGCCTACGCAGTGCATGAACGCCCTCCGCGTCCCCGCAGACGCTCAAATGCATGCGCTTTTCCTCCATATTTGGAGCTTGCCTCGCTCATGCCTGTATCGTAAAAAGCGTGTTCGCACCAGGCCAAGGGTCTGTTGATTCTGGCCTGTGCCCACTGCCCGCAAGCAGTCGGTGCTTATGGCAACACCACGCCAACGAGAACTCGCTAGCGCGGCAGTGCCAGCCTGCTCGAGTTCTGTGGGCTAGTTCGTGGAGCAATGAACGTTGCGGCCCAAAAAAAGGTGAACTCAATATAGAAACATCGGCGAAAAACAAAAAAGTTCACTCATAAAAAAAAAGCATGTACCCGCGGCGATTCGAACTTGTGACTGGCAAAACACTTGCGATGACATACCTAGCACCCCAGACGACTAGGCCACAGGGGGTCGCTGGCGGCGACGGAAAAGATAAGGTGTATAATGTATAACCAGTTTACACTTTTATGTAGTTTTAGTATTTCAAGCAGCTTAGGTGACTGTTTGTTGTATTGCGCTCGTGCAGTAAGCGTCCCCCGAGTTTCCACAATAGCTCACGTCTAGCAATTGCATTTCGTAGACGGGAAAGCGTTCGCAGATGCGTAGTCGTGCTGCTGACCGCTCTGCTTGTTCGCCCAGCGCAAAAAAGTGCTTCCCGCACCCTAGTTTTACGCTGTACGGTAAAAATATCAGTTGATCTTATTTCCTTAGTACCTATATTGACTTCGCTCACTCTTCACCCCCTTCAAGAGGCCTTATATTTTCCTACTGGCGTACCAGTCAGCGAAGCGTCGCATGTGCGCTTGTGCAGCGCTTGTGTGAAGCGACCTTGACTTGGAGCTAGATACAGTGTACAAACTAACGAAGTAAATAAAGGCGCATTCTTCCATTCCCAAACGTGTTGTGGCTTAGTTTCAACTGATCGAGCGAATTACGACGACCCGTCGGCGGCCGGCGTACTAAACGGTGGGCCGACTGACTCGGTCGCGGAAGGTCGGCGAGCCGTGCAGTAGCGCACCCAATTGTCAGCTCCTCTCCTGCTGACGTCACACGAAAACGCCACAGAAAATGGGCGAGCGTAAAGAGAGGAGGACAGCATTTTCGAATTGATTTGAATGGGGGCTCAGCGTTATCGAATGAATTCGTTTGCTGTCGTCTAAGTTTGGACTTTGACTCGCAGTAAGTTTGCACTTTGATTGTGGACGCTTGGACCTTGACTCTTAGGCGGTTTGAACTTTGATCGTCGACGCTTGGACTTTGATTGCAGAGGCTTTAACTCTGGCACTTCGCCACTTGATTTCCTCACGCGAGAAAGCTTCGCATTTCAACCATAGTCGTCGTTAGGGGGAGCGGATGGGAAGTTTTTTTAGAATGCTTTTTAACTCCGGCGCAGCTTACAGCTCATGTGTAACTTCGGATTCTTAATGCTGTATTAAATTCCTGGCGTTTTCCATTTGCTTAAAAATTGCACCATTTTTTTTAGTTTTAAAAACACCATTTACTTTATCTCTGACGTTCTTTCGTTTCTACGGGACGAAGGAGAGCTTTATGCGATATTTACGATGTAGCAATTCGGAGATAACCACCCTTCGACAGTAGCGAGAGTGGGATAGCGCAGGTCCCTGCATTTTTTTATTCCTCCCTAAGGCCTTAAAACAGCCGGTAATTGTGTGACAGGGCTTTCGAGGTCCTTAGCGAGAGTTATAAGAAAATTTCCGTAAGTCTTTGCAAGTGGAAGCCCAAACATACAGGCGAGAAAAAAAGGTTGGAGCGGATAATTTTGTCGGCAAAAAAAATATATATACTTAGGCATTCATCGCGTTTATCATCCTATTTTGTAGCGTCTGGTATAGCCATTCTGCAAACTTAATTTAATTGTGAAGCAGTTTTGGAGCAGCGCCCTCTATCTAACGTCCCTTTTTTGTATCAATGTTGTTACTGATGCTTACCCACTTGTCCTTTTTGTTCAAATTCATAGCCACCTTATGTTCAGGAGCACATACTCACTCACTCACTCACTCACTCACTCACTCACTCACTCACTCACTCACTCACTCACTCACTCACTCACTCACTCACTCACTCACTCACTCACTCACTCACTCACTCACTCACTCACAATGCTGCTTGCTTGCTTGCTTGCTTGCTTCTGAGAAAGTTGTCTGCTAGGGCCATCCCCCGCGTTGCTCTGTCCATGGCGAAAATTTCGTGCGCGCTCTTTTCATGTCCGTTCCGCAACGGTGCTTCCTGATACGGCCCTGACAGGCGACGTCGGTCTACACTGTGGCATTATTAGCGTCAAAGCCTCAGCTGCCTCATCAAGCGCGAAAAGTGACCGACGTTTCCGTCGTCGTCATCGGCGTCAACATGACTGGTAACAAAACGACCGCTATTGTAAAGAGAATAAAAACAAATAAAGATAAAGTTTGTGTTTGTTCGGGTTTTGACCTCGGGCCTACACAGCAGAAGCGAAGTGTACTACCACTGTGCTTACGACTTTTTTTTATTTTGCGCTAGACACCGGGCGGGAAAGGAACGAGAATTGGCCTCCTGCGAGCAGCATGACAGGTGAACGTGATGGCACGGGAGTAGAACAGGTGCGTGGGGAGAAGAGCTCTGACTGTGGGGAAGCTGCCGCGTGTATTGCGGCCAGTCTGCCTGCCAGAGTAATTAGCGTGAAAAGATGCGAAGAAACGAAAGCGGAGAAGGAGGTGCAAACACGATGTAGCAGTGAAGAAATCATGAATAGTCGCGAGGCTTTCGCCTTCAAAGTGCGTAAGGAGGTGAAATTCCCGAGGAAATTTTATTTAAATATTGTGGAGGCTGTAAATTAAAAGGGGCCAAAGCTTTCATTCTTTTTCCGCTGCATACAGTGATTTTTTTCCTTTTCGCCCGACGGCGGAGTGGGCCGAAGGTGAGCTCCTTATCTGCAGGAAACTTACAGCGGTTGGTTTAGTTGTGGGCGCGCCAACTTACGTGCTGCCGGTAGGCCGAATTGGATAAAGAAAATGTGTTATTGTGTTGTGAACCCCACTGGAGAACCCGAACAACTTCACCGGGCCGGGGCATTAGGTGCGCCACTTCCGCATAATGGAAACAACTGGGTTTGGTAGGGTAAGGAGAGGGAGGGAATTGCTATAGCCATGTAACTTGCATTCCGCGCTGCAAAACAAATCGCGGCTGGAGAAGAAGTCGTCCGCTTTTCCTAAGAGGGGAATGGCAGGCGATGCTACGTGCAATACACACCCTAATGATAACCGTGATTTTTTTATTACAAAAAAGTGAAGAGAGGTGAGAGAAGTCAAAGCCAGTATACCAAAAAAATTATTTCCATTCCACTCCGTGAAGGTTGATGACCATCGGGTTACCGCTTTTCCTGAAAGTGCAATAGCGGGCGATATTAAGTGCAATAAACACCCTAACGACAACCGTGATGTTTCATCACGAAAAAGAGAATAGGGGTGAGAGAACTTAAAAGCGAGTATACCAGAAAAATTATTTCCATTCCACTCCGTGAAGGTGGATGACCATCTGGTTACCGCTTTTCCTAAAAGTGCAATAGTGGGCGATACGAAGTGCAATAAACACCCTAACGACAACCGTGATTTTTCATCACGAAAAAGAGAATAGGGGTGAGAGAACGTAAAAGCGAGTATATGAAAAAAATTATTTCCATTCCACTCCGTGAAGGTGGATGACCATCGGGTTACCGCTTTTCCTAAAAGTTCAACAGCGGGTGATACCAAGTGCAGTAAACACCCTAACGACAACCGTGATTTTTCATCACGAAAAAGAGAATAGGGGTTAGGGAACTTAAAAGCGAGTATACCAAAAAAATTATTTTCATTGCACTCCGTCAAGGTGGATGACCATCGGGTTACCGCTTTTCCTAAAAGTGCAATAGCGGGCGTTACCAAGTGCAATAAACACCCTAACGACAACTGTGATTTTTCATAACGAAAAAGAGCATAGGGGTGAGAGAACTTAAAAGCGAGTATACCAAAAAAAAATCACGCCATATCCACAGAATGAATGATGATAAGTGGGGCGAAGCTTGAGAGGGGGAGATCATCGGTAACCGTAACTCTCCCGTGAAAGTTCGCCCATTACATCATTAAGAAATACGTACGACTGTGTGCGTACATTGTACAAATCAACTTTTATTTTCGGAGTCAATGCTCCCAGGCCCAGACCTGGTGAAAGACCCCGCGCCATCGAGGACTACCCCGCACCTCGACCACAATTTGTCACGTAGGATGGGACACAACAGTAAAGAAAGAACTTTTATTTAGGGCGAACTTGTGCCCGAACAAGACGAGAGGAAACGAGCAAAGGTCCTTGCGTCTCGTTCGATCTCCGAGAACGACTGCCTGCGTTCGTGGCGTGATCTCTTGCGTGATCTCCCCCTCGCAGTGCACGTGCGCTCGCGCCTCCGTTGGCGAACACAGACAAGCCCGCGCTCCCGGTTCCGAGTTTGCGCTGCCGGTTGCAGCCGGTTCTTGCGCGTGCAACGCGGCCCACTTTGCGACATCTCCGAAAGCATGCGGCGGTCACGTACCACGAGACACAAGGGATGGACAGACCCATGGCTTTAGGAGCTTCGCCCCTAAAATTATTTCTACTCAACTCTGTGAAGGTGGATGACCAGCGGGTTACCGCTTTTCCTAAACGTTCAACAGCGGATGATACCAAGTGCAGTAAACACCCTAACGACAACCATGATTTTTTATCACGAAAAAGAGAATAGGGGTGAGAGAACTTAAAAGCGAGTATACCAAAAAAATTATTTCCATTGCACTTCGTGAAGGTGGATGACCATCGGGTTACCGCTTTTCCTAAAAGTGCACTAGTGGGCGATACCAAGTGCAATAAACACCCTAACGACAACCGTGATTTTTCATAACGAAAAAAAGAATAGGGGTGAGAGAACTTAAAAGCGAGTATACCAAAAAAAAAAATTATTTCTACTCAACTCTGTGAAGGTGGATGACCAGCGGGTTACCGCGCTTTTCCTAGAAGTTCAACAGCGGGTGGTACCAAGTGCAGTAAACACCCTAACGACAACCGTGATTTTTTATCACGAAAAGGAGAATAGGGGTGAGAGAACTTAAAAGCGAGTATACCAAAAAAATTATTTCCATTGCACTCCGTGAAGGTGGATGACCATCGGGTTACCGCTTTTCCTAAAAGTGCAATAGCGGGTGATACCAAGTGCAATAAACACCCTAACGACAACCGTGATTTTTCATCACGAAAAAGAGAATAGGAGTTAGGGAACTTAGAAGCGAGTATACCAGAAAAATTATTTCTACTCAACTCTGTGAAGGTGGATGACCAGCGGGTTACCGTGGTAACGGGACTCAGGTCTCCGGCGAACCTCAAACGATCACACATCGCACAAGCAACACCGAATTGATTGGCCCCAAAATCCCCTTCTGAACCGCGCCATCGTGCCGGGGAAGCGTTCGGTGGGATTGTAGCCACGCCGACGTCTTGGTTTTCCACCTCGCGGTGTCCGGGTTCTCGACGGCCATCGCGCTCAGTCTCGGGGTCAGCGGCCAATCTTTGCCGGTGGTCTTCTTCCGCTGCCTTTGCTATTTTTTTTTGTTTAGGAGTTGGCTGAACCATGCAGCACACGATCTGGGAAAGCCAGATTACCACGACCAAGCTGACACTGATCTTCGTAAAGATGGTTTCTTTTTAAACAGAAGTGCCTTGCTGAGAAGTCAATATTTTCAGGGGAAATAAAACGTCATTTTATGAGAAAATACGAGTGCCAGAGGCGAACAGTTGGCAGAAGGGCGAGCGTGTGCATACACCACGAGAGGGGAACACGTGTAGTAAGCAACCGTACGCGCGGAGAACGCCGGCCCAGGACCTAAGAGAACGAGCGGCTTTTATTAGGACGTAAGAAAAAAACTTGGGACTTAGCTTATAACAGCTCCGTTGTACCTAAAGCACAGATAAATTTTTTTATGCCTCGCCTGTTTCGGTTTTTACCCTTTAGGACGTTTGCCCCAACTAATAAGAGAAGTAAAGCCTCTGAGTCAACACTGAATGACTGGGACAGTACTGACCGCTAGTTGCCTAAGCTTACACGCCCGGAGGTGGGCTACTTCACGAGGTGTAGCCCTCATGAGCGTGCCAACCTACGAATTTTCGAGCACCTGGACCCCAGTGCATTTATTTTGCTTTTCTTCCCAATCTTAATTGTCGCTGGGGTTTTGCATTGGCAACGACGTTCTCTCGGTAAATGAGTCTCTTGATGGCTGTTTTCTAACATAACGGGATAACGTCCAAACAATGAAGCAAAATTACTCAAAGGTTGCAGGAACCGCTTTCAGTACAATGAGAAAATAATAGCTCCGCAGCATGCGGGAAGGAAACCCCCAGTCAGCCACAACAGGCAGAAGAGATCCCGAGAATAACGCGTTTGATATCTTTCAAAACGCTTCCATAATACGCCTTTCATGACTCACTTCGAAGAATATATAAGCAATACTCCTTCCCGACAGCTCTCGAAGCTGGGTCCTACCATTTATACCAATGTAGACATTCCTCTTCAGTGTTAATAAAATGTTCTCAGTGATCTTTTTTTTTAACGGGTGCAAGGAAATTTTTGTGGCGTAGCATTCTGTCTGACGTAAGTACTTGAACTGCCTGTTGCGGGAATGCGTCCGGTGTCGTTGGCGTTCAAGTACTAAAGAAGAGAAGCGTCGAACTTTAATAAAATTCAGTTCTGCGAATTTGTTGCAGTGGGAGAAATTTCTGCAGCTAACCACGCATCTACGTAAACATATCCATGTTGGAGGAGTATATCAATGAATAACTCGAACCCTTTGAACTAAGCCCTTTTAAACTAGCGGTCGCAACCCTGGATGCATTCCAAAGTCTAGCTTTTGCAAGCAACGCAAATTCTGCAAGAACCGTTCCTTTTCTATGAACTGCCCATGACGTGCACCTCGGGAGGCCAAAAAAGGAGGCCTGCGCCTTTCTTTTTTGAAGTGGCTGAATATTTACGTGGCATCTAACAGACGGGCAGGCAAACTGTGGCGCAAAGAGAACAGTTGAAGTAATTTGAATAGTTACAACACTGACTTCACGGGCATTCCCTACGTCTTGCCGGCGAAGAAACGGACTTTCCAAAGAGCACACATCAGCGCTCTCAGAACTGTTTCTGTCAGCAACATTACGCTGTAGGGCTCCCAGCTGGTATCTGTTAATTTTTACTTCCGAGCTCTGACTACGGTGCTTTTCCCGTTGTGAATACGGCCACTTAATTAAAGCCATAACGGAGATGATGAGGTACAGAAACTTCCTTGTTTTAAAGCACAGTTGCGCCTACGCCAAAAGCGCATGGCATCAGAGCACAGCCGCAAAATGTTCCACTATATTTCGACACACACACACACACACACACACACACACACACACACACACACACACACACACACACACACGCACGCACACGCACACGCACACACACACGCACACACACACGCACACACACACACACACACGCACGCAAGCACGCACGCACGCACGCAAGCACGCACGCACGCACGCACACGCTCACGCACACTCACTCACACACACCCACCCATACATACTCACACACACACACACACACACACGCACACGCACGCACGCACGCACGCACGCATGCACACACGCACACGTATATGAATACATCCACACACACTCACACACACACACACACACACATACATACTCACACACACACGCACACACGCACGCATGCACGCATGCACGCACACACGCACACGCACACGTACACACACACACAATGCCTCAGGGCTAAGCACTGATGTACGAGCTCCCCTTAAGGGGGACTCACCTGATCACATTCCCATTGGAGTTACTAATTCATGACCCATGGGCCTGAAAAGCATTGTGCACGGATAAGAAAAGTTTTACAAATTCATAGAAACGTTCGTAACGTCCTAATTTGCTTCTTTTAGAAATATATAACTTCTTTACTGAGATAAAATTAAGAAACGTATTTTGGTTTTTTCAGTGTTCACTACAGGGCGCTAGCTGTCTAGCAAGCAAGAGTTTTTTTTTTATTTCCGTACTGAAGTGACATATCTCAAAAAAAAAACAAACTAGGCCCTTGTGGACATTGATGTGTATTTGTATTTGCTTTTCGCATTGGTGCACGATGTTGTTTAAGTCCGTGGGTCATGATGTAGTAAGTCCCGTATAAATGTCAACAGGTGAGTCCCCCTTAAACGAGGTTTCGCACTCACTGCGATGTGGTACTGTTGAAAACAGCGCTTCCAAGCCGGCAACCCCGTTCGCCACGTTAGGAAGTTACTTTTCAGCGTCGTCCAGCAGAGGAGGGCCGCTGGTGCCCGCCAGGGGTCTCTCCCACGCTCTCCCACAGGCTGAGTATTCATACGGATGAGAATTTAGAACAGCGGGGGAGAAAAAAGGGGGGTGGGAGCGATCATAGTTTAAAACAGGGGTGAGGGGTAGATGGGGGAGGAAGCAAATGTGTTAGGTTAGCTAGCAGCAGGGCAAGCGAAATAAAACAGGCAACACGGTTGCTGACAACTGGCGCCCCGATTCAAAGGGAGAACCATTAATCGTCATCATAATAATCTTCTCTTCTTCTTCTTCATCATCATCATTATTATTATTATCATCATCATCAGGCCCTCTCTTTTCGTGCAGGTCGAGTATTTTGTCCCGCCTAAATTTTCCCCTAGGACACTGTTCACATTGAGAAGGAAACGGTTAATCTGTATCCCAGAATCCATCGCTACGCCTCACTCGATCCACCCACTGCTAGCGCAGTGACTTCACTGCGCCTTCCTAGCGCATCGCGACATTTCCATGACGTCGGCGGGGCCGAAACTGGACTCGCTGCGATTTTGTCGTTCTACATGAGCAAAGGCGTTCTACATGACCAAAGATGACGATGACTGATGATGGGGATGCACTAATGACAGTCAACGCGAAGGCCGGAAAATTCCTACTATCAGCTGAAAATTAAAAAATTACGCCCACCTTTCCTCGCGGGAACCCTGGTGTGATGCGACGCTGAGGGGGTTCAAGCGCAAGCGGAGAGAAACCGTCGACCGAAAGGCCGCCGGAGAGTGGCACACCGGTTATATGCGCAGCGCACCCGAAGGAGAGGAGACCGCGGAGAGAGAGAGTACTGCACATGCGCAGCTCCGCGTGCAGCGCCGCCCACTGGCGGAGTGAGAGCGCGCTGGGCCGCACACCCGCAGATGTTGAGCGAGAGTGTTCGCTCTCACCTGGGCACGCGCCGGCGCCAGTGCGTCTGCCGCGGCTATGACGCAACACAATCCAACACAATCCACGACGACGACGACGGACGCACGCAGGAAGGACCGGGCCGCCGACAAGAGATGCTCTGATTGATTGATTGTAGGGTTTAACGCGCCGACGCAACGCAGGCGATGAGGCGCGCCGTAGTGGAGGGCTCCGGATTAATTTTGACCACCTGGGGATCCGTAACGTGCGCCGAAATCTCGTACACACGGGCGTTTTTGCTTTTCGCCTCCATCAGAAAAGCGACCGCCGCGGCCGGGAATCGAAAGAGATGCTCTCAGCGTCGCATCTAAAATGGATAAGCATGCAACTGTTCATAAATGTTATTGCAGTCGTTGTTATTTAAAGCCAACTCAGGAAGTTGCTTGTGCGGTCGGGGCTTCGTAGGATTGGCATGACTGTGTATATCTCTTTATACGTGTTTGTCCCACGTAATTGTTTTTTTTTTCTGATCATTGACAGTGGCCTCCCTTACCACGGCCTCCCTATTTTAAAATTAAAAAAAATATCAAAATTTCTCAGCCTCATTCTTCCACTTCTACTTACAGCTTTTAAGAGCGAAGCTGTTTAAAAAATCGTTATTTTGCATGCTGGCACTGAAAGTACCAAGAAAATGCCGGGCGAATGTGAGCGCGGGTGCACGTCAGCGCGTGCCTCGGGGCGACCACCCGGCAGGGTAAAAATACCAAGAAAATTCTGAGCGCTCGTGTGGGCGCGCCTCAGTGCGACTGCTCAGCGTCCCCTGCGCACGTTTGTCAAGACAAGCATACCCACTCAGGCAGATTGGCCCACGAACCCCAAAGAACCTCAAAGGGGGTTATGAGCATCGAGGTCTGCTAATAAAACAGATGGTTCTGGTAACTGGTCTATCAGAGCATCAAACTCGGAGCTCGATAGCATGTGATCAGGATGAATGTAGAGGCGACCGCTTGGCAGTTTGATTTTGATTGTAGGGTTTAACGCGCCGACGCAACGCAGGCGATGAGGCTCGCCGTAGTGAAGGGCTCCGGATTAATTTTGACCACCTGGGGATCTTTAACGTGCGGCGAAATCTCGTACACACGGGCGTTTTTGCTTTTCCCCTCCATCAGAAAAGCGGCCGCCGTGGCCGGGAATTGAACCCGCGACCTCGTGCTCAGCAGCGCAACGCCTTAGCCACTGAGCCACCGCGGCGGGTTCCGCTTGGCAGTTACACAAATCAAGAAAATGCTGAGTGCTAGCGTGTGCGTGCCTGGCAGCGACTTCCCAGCGTCTCCGGCGCACGTTTTTCAAGCCAAGGATACACACTTACGGATATTTGCCAAGATTGGCAAAAAAAACCTCTAGCGTTGTTCGGAACGATTAGGACACGTCCTAGCGTACGCCCCCGCAAAGTGATGCCCAATGGTTATCACTTAAAAAAATGAAAGAAGCTCACACTTAAAGCAACAATGATGGAGTAAACGTCGTTACGGCATCGAAGAAGAAGCAAATCGGCTGCAATGGTGGGCTTAAACTGTCATGGTGGTCGTCAAGGTTGCGTACAGTTTCGCTACCTTCAAGTCTTACGCGTGAGTGTGAGCTCCCTTCATTTTTTTTTCGTTTTCTTCGTCTTATATCCGTAGTGCGATTACTTGCTTATATATTTTGTGGACGATAAATTATTCCTGGTTGAAGTTGGACGGGGAATTTCTTCTAGAAAGTCCCAGATTATCTGCTAAGTACACCAGAAGCGCCTTGCGTTGCTGGAGCTGCTTCTGCCGTTAGTCCGTCCTCACACACGATGAATATGGCTGAAGTAATTTAGAACTGAAACTAGCGAAGCTATACCGGGTAACAAAGGACCAAATTACGCACCTAGAACGAATTGTGAAAGGTCTCCGTTCCTACTCGCATGAATTACTGAGCTGGATGAATGGACTAACTCGGACGTTTCGTATTTACACCTGAATTCTCTGGACCTTCACTGTACCATTGGCCTCGTGCTGGTCGCCCCGCTGAGATACATATCCGTACCACCGATTGGGTAAGGGTTGGTCAATTCTTACGTTGCATCACCGGCGCTCTGGGACGTTGACGAAACACCTAGAATCTCTCGTGTCTGCACCGGTTTAACGATCGAATGATGCCAGCTCACTTTTTCTCTTCACGAGTAGGACGACGATCGCTTCGCACAACAAACTTCCTTACGCCACTGATGTAGCAATACAGTTTCTACGTATGACAGCGCATGTTTTTCTGAGCCTTTATGATTACACCGTGTTTCCTTCAATTTCGGTAAAATGTCTATTGGGCAATCTGGTCTTCGTGCGCACACCCGCCTACGGGAACACGAGAGCAAATTAAAAAGTACACTTCTTCCAAGCTATCAGAGCAGTGCCGAGCATGTGGCTGCTCGCCGTGTTTTATTGATTTCTTTTACACACAAGAGGCAGATCATGAGCGAAGTTATCGAATCCCATCTTATAAACAAGAATGCGGGCATGTGGGTACATCAACCTTCAATGACACTGTACGAACCCGACAAAGTGTTTGTCGATACGTCCTAGGGATACGCGGAGTTCTGATGCCTTTTGTTCTGGATTTCCTAATTTTTAAATACTTGAGTCCATTGCTCCCGACTGTACTTCTAGATTGTTTGAGTGTGCTTCTACCAATAAAATACCCGTTGCGAGTCAGCGCCGCTAGTGCGGTTTCGTTCCGGTGTCCTTCGTCTGTTTGCGCTGTACCACATCAAGGGTGAACACCTACGGTAACCGCCAATTTCCCAAATTGATGCAGCCAATCTAAGTCCACGGCAGGAGGAAGACACCTCCCACAGATCTCCAATAGCTCCTTTCCTGCGGTCGCCTAATTCATTCTTTGTCCCCGAATTTCTTAATTTGTCCCTCGATTGAGGTATTTATCTTCTTGTAATTACAGTCCCATTTCTCGCTAGCCACTCTATTCCCCAGGTGATGCAGCCGTTGCGATTTCATTGCACCACAGGCTCGGAGAAAGTCTATTTCTTTTCTTGACTACCAAATATATATGATACGTTCCAAACGAGTTTGTTGACACTGAAGTGATTTGTAAACATTGCGGGATTACTTATCGCAAATTGTAGTCTGGAGTCCATAGGCCATGTTTCGACCATTCTGAGCGCGTTTACACGAATTTATGTAGTAGAAAAATCAATTCGAAAATGCTGTCCTCCTCTCTGCACCCTCGCCCATCTTATGAGACGTTTTCGTGTCACGTCAGTAGGAGGTGACTTGGCAATTGGCTGCGCTACTGCACGGCTCGCCGACCTTCCGACAGAGTCAGTTGGCCCAGCGTTTATGGTACAGTGTTTAGTCCGCCGGCCGCCAACGGGTCGTCGCAATTCGTTCGCTCATTTGAAACTAAGCCACGACATGTTTGTGAATGGAAGAATGTGCGTTTCTTTAGTTTGTTAGTTTGTACACTGTACCAACCTCCAAGGCCAGGTCACTCCATACAGGCGCTGCACAAGCGCACATGCGACGCTTCGCTGACTGGTACGCTAGTAGGAAAATCTAAGGCCACTTGAAGGCGGGAGAACTCAGCGAAGCCAATATAGGTACTAAGGAAATAAAATCAACTGAAACCTTTACCGTGCAGCGTGAAACTAGGGAGCAGGAAGCACTTTCTTGCGCTGGGTGAACAAGCACAGCGGTCAGCAGCACGACTACGCATCTGCGAACGCTTTCACGTCTTAGAAATGCAATTGCTAGACGTAATATATTGTGGAAATTTGGGGGACGCTTACTGCACGAGTGCTATACAACAAATAAATAGTCACCTAAGCTGCTTGCAATGCTAAAACTAAATAAAAGTGTAAACTGGTTGTACATTATATACCTTACAGTTCGAACACTGGCTTGTTATCCGACAAATCGTTTCTAGGTTTATGTTTCGGAGAGATCAGAGAGATTGCTTTCTACGTACTGTGGTACAATTTCGACTACGTGATGTTATCCCAGACTATGTAGTTTCAACTTCTGAAATGCTATGTGTACGTGTGCGTGGGTTCCTGCGCGAAGTGGTGGATGCTTTTAGGATTTTAAGGGTTAGTTTTCTTCGGAGTATATGAGTAGTGTGCCGCGGAAACGTTTGTACAAAGATATGATTGATGCGTGTCTGCCTGTTCCGGTTTATCGTCAGTTATATGCAGTGGGTTCAGGAAAAGATGTTCTAAAAAAACTCCCACCTCCCCTCGCGGGAACCCCTGTGTAGATGCGACGCATAGGCGGAGCGGCGAAGGGAACGCGTTTTATAGCGCTCATAACGTTGAGGGGACTGCGTAAGCTGGTCCCAGTCGATGACGACGTTGGCGTACTTGTAAAGCGGCGTGGACTCTAGGTGTTTGAGCCAAGCGTGGATGTTGCTTCGCCGGAGAACGGCACACCGGTTATATGCGCAGCGCGCCCGAAGGAGAGGAAACCGCGGAAGAGAGAGTACTGCACATGCGCCGGCCCCAGCGCGTCTGCCGCGGCTATGACGCAACGTGCCGCGGCTATGACGCAACGCAATCCAACACAATCCACTTTAATCCAATCCAATCCAAATCTAATCCAACCGAATCCAAGCCAAGCCAAGCCAATCCAATCCAATCCAATCCAATCCAATCAAATCAAATCCAATCCAATCCAATGCCCCTCGCGAGAGAGTGTTCGTTATCGGAGAGGAGAGGGGGTGAGCGGCGGAGAGCGGCGGAGAGCGCAGCTCGCGCGGCGAGGAGAATGGCAGAGGGGTGGACAACGCCGACGACAACAACGACGACGACGCCGGAGGGACAAGGCGAGTGAATCAGATGCTCTGCATCTAAAAAGTGAAACGAATGCCAGTACGTTAATCTGTTAAATCTTTCTTCCTTAAACTTCATAGCGGCCCGCTACTGGTAAAACCCTGGCTGCAGGAAAAAGGACTATATGTACACCCATGGACACTTAACTGTAGATTATGCCAAAAGCTGGAAACAATTGAGCACATCTTTCTGGACTGTTGGGATACGGTGTTTCACTGGGACATCCTCCAACGAACCCTGAAAAAAGACTTACCATTAACGCCTTATGGCATTCGCTTTTTTGCCCGTAAACAATGATGGAGGCGTGCCCTATGATATGTTCATGGCACTTAGTCTGCATTCTATGCGGAAAACTCGCATGGCGGTTCAAAATGCCGAAGAGGATGCTCGCACAGTGCGAGAGTACTTCATTGAAAGCGTTGCTTATATAAGAGAAGTTTATCGAGTAATGCCGGGAGAACCGGAGTGGTTAGCCATTCTGGATGTTCTAGCGCAATTTAAGATGTTTTAAACTACTCCCTTCAGCCGATTGGTGGCGGGAGCTACTAATTTGTGTACTGAGCAGTGCGTGTTGTGTTGTCGCCAAACAGACAATAAAGAAGAAAAAAAGCTTGTGGCCGAGTTGTCTGGAGCGCTAGAAATTTTATTTTGCCAGCCACGAATCCCCGAGGTTTTTTTTTTGTAAGTTGACTTTGTCCTTTTCGGCCGATGTTTTCTATACTAAATTCACCATTTTTGGGCCGTAACGTTCACTGCTCCACGAACTAGTTCACAGAACACGCGCAGGCTGACACTGACCCGCTAGCGAGTTCTCGTTGGCGTGCTGTTGCCATAAGTAGACCGCTTGCGGGCAGTGGGCACAGTCTAGAATCAACAGACCCGTGGCCTGGTGCGAAGACGCTATTTACGATATATAAGTGAGGCATGAGTGAGGCAAGCTCCAAATATGGGGGAAAAGCGCATTGCATTTGAGCCTCTGCGGTGACGCGGAGGGCGTTCATCCACTGCGTAGGCCTCGGCTAGTGAATGATGCGATTCCAAGCCGTCCTGGGAGGCTTATCTTAGGCATTTTACAGCCGACAACATGGCACAAGCGTGGTACGACGATTACTGAGATATCGAGAATGCCCATCCAACGATACCGTCGGATGTCAAGCATGTTGTTTTACAGAACCGAAACCGAAACTTGCTTGAATGCTATCCTTGGACACCGTCCAATCAAGGTGCATCTCCTCCCGTCGTCATAGCCTTTAGTTGGTGCGGCCGCCGCAAACCGCGGAGAGTAGTTTTTCTTCTTTCGTGCTTTATAAAATAATTGCTGGCTTATCAACCGGATAAACGATGAAAAGTGCGTTAATTTGAGCCACTCTACGCAGTGCAAGCAAAACAGGGAGCTTGACAAATTCACTTCAGTGTCCCTTTAAGTCACCACTAGAAGTACGCATTGATTGTACACCATTCTTCTTTAGTGATACAGGTAGCGTACTACTCATTATTTCAGTGCTTGCCGAAAACAACTCAGGCGATGCATATTCAACGCCGGATTTCCTTTTTGTGGTTGATATAAGCGCTGAAAACGGGTCCAAGGAAGTTGCATTTGTCCACTTGTTCTAGCGTTTCTTTGCCTGGGGGAACGACGTTGCTTCCAAAATGTCCATTTACCATTATTTACGATTTATTCAAGCGAAAAGTTTATTGGCTGACTGGCGTCGTCGGCGGTGGTCTACGGCGAAATGCCTTGCATAAAAGTAAACTTTATCCACCTGCTCTAATGACGACGACGATGACGATGAGGATGATGATGATGATAACCATGAAGTGCGTAACACTCTCAGCCGGGGAGATTGGCAAGGGATAAAGTGTTGAGTGTACCAAATTTTTCAGGGGCTCTCGGGCGCAGTTCTCGCTCGCCGTTCTCCGCTGAAGAGCGGGCGGGCAGCCATGATTTTGGCAGAAGTGTTTTCGTTTTCGTTTTGAACTAAGTCTGTTTTTTTGGTCGTTTTTGTTATCACTAAGGTCAAGCTTCGCGTGCACCCCTGTTTCTGGAGGGTAGGGTTTGGTGATTCATTTCATATTTACCTTAAACCGTACGACCAAGCATTCTGAATAGAGGGCCCCCGCTGCGGTGGCTGAATGCCTAAGGCGTTGTGCTGCTGAGCCCACGGTCGCGCGTTGGATCTCGGTCGCGGTAGCTGCTTTTCTGTAGGCGAAAAGCAAAAAAAGCCCGTGTGCCGCGATTTTGCCGCATGATAAAGATCCCCAGGGGGGAAAATTAATCCGTAGCCTTCCACTACGGCGCGAATCATAGCCCGGGTGTAACTTCGGCGCGTTAAACCCCAATCAATCAACCAATCAATCAATCAATCAATCAATCAATGAATCAATCAATCAATCAATCAATCAATCAATCAATCAATCAATCAATCAATCAATCAATCAATCAATCAATCAATCAATCAATCAATCAGTCAGTCAATCAATCAATCAATCAATCAATCAATCAATCAATCAATCAATGGAGGTCGTGAAGCAATTTTAGCAAGTTCTCTCCAAACTACCTGAATAACGCCATGTATTCATATTCCCAGTTTATACGTAACCCTGCCTTCTTCCAGCCAGGCTTCCTGGACCTCTTCCAGACATGCTGAAAACAATTTTGGCAATATGATGCACCCTTGTCTGACTTCCTTTCTGATTCGAAACTTTTCGCTCTTCTCGTGGAGGACCATCTTGCCCGTGCATATCTTGTTTATCTACTCTAAGAGTCCTATCGTGCAAGATCGTGCAACAGTCCCTCGTATCGTGCAAGACGTAGAGGTGCTAAGGAAGATTCGGAGCCGCGATTGAAGTATGGTTACATGCAAGCTAAGGCTGAATCTCAGAAGAGAAAGAACGAAACTCGTGAAAACTAAGAAACCCCCTCATGGAATCAGTCAGAGCGAGATGGCAGGAGTTAAAAATAACACTTCAAAACAGATTATCGCTTTTGAACGAGAAGAACGAGGTCAATGCATACAGGCTAGATGACTACCTAGTAACGGCATTTAGTGAATCAGCAGCAGCTGCGGGAGAAGCGGCGCGTAAAGAAAAAAACAGGAAAACTAAGAAAACGAAGGAAGTATTACCAAACGTAAGAACATGAAAGTGTCAAGCACGGTAAATCGGATTGAATTGGCGGAGCAGTCAAAAGGAATTAACATAAATAAAAGCAAAAGGTTCGTGCATATAACATGGCAGTGATAGAGGAAACGCTGCAAATAGGAGGGAAGCTTGAAAGCAACCAAGAGAAAGCTAGCCATAGGCAAAGACAGGATGTGCGCACTTAGAGATGAACAGGGAAACATTACACACAACTTGTACGAGATAATTAAGATAGCAGAGCTATTCTGCACCATGCTCCCAGCGACGTTAGGCCAGGGGATACCACTGAGTATACAAGCTTAACTTGCGATTTCCCACTAGTAACTAAACGGGCAGTTGAAAGGCTCTCGGAGGCATAAAAATAGGAAAAGCTAGAGATGACGACAGAATAACTGCAAACATTTTGAAGGAGGGAGGAGATATTGTACTGGAAACACTTGCCGTGCTATTTTCGGAATGCTTGAAGACTCCAAAACTGCCCATATAGCTTGGAGAAACCCCAACATTATTCTGATTCATAAAAAGGGAGGTCCCAAGGAGCTCAAGAGTTACACCCCCATCAGCCTACACAGTTCTTTACAAGCTATTTACCAAAGTTATAGTTAGCCACATAGGTGACATTCTGGATTCCCATTCACCCGAAGAGCAGTCTGGGTTTAGGAAAGAGTACTCAACCATGGATCGAATCCATGTCGTCAACCGAGGGATAGTAAAATCCGTGGGGTGCACTAAACCCCTTTGCATGGCATTTATAGATTACGGGAAAGCGTTTGATTCCGTACTCACCAAAGCCCTAAAAGACCAGGCACTTAAGACCAGGGAATAGAGGAAACGTACATAAGACTTCACGAAGACATATATAAGGGATGTACGGGCTGGAAAACCCTCCACAAGCAAAGCAATAAATTTACGATCCGAAAGGGAGTAAGACAGGAGATACCATCTCTCCTAATGTATTCACAGTATTTGCGGAGGGGGTATTCAGAATACGTGACTGGGAAAACATCAGATTAACGATAAACGGGGAATACTTGAGCCATTTGAGGTTTGCGGATGACATAGTCTTGCTGACCGAGAATGCAGAATACTGGCAAACAATACTTGAGGAACTACAACCAGAAAGCACGTGCGTGGGCCTGAAAATAATTATGAATAAATCTAAATTAATGAGAAATAAGCATGACAGGATCTGTTTCTACAGCTTAGGAAACGAAACGCTAGAAGAAGTAACAGATTATAACTACGTCAGACAGATTGTTAGTGCTGACCCCAACCCCAACAAAGTAATCCGGCGCAGAATAGGTATGGGCTGGGGAGCACTCGGCGGGGGGTCCCAAATAATAAATGCAATCTACCTCTGTCATTCAATAGAAAAATCTACAACCAGTGCATACTGCTGGTGATGACACACCGAGCTGAAACTTGGCGCCTTACTAAACAGCTAGAAAAAAACTAAAGTCAGCTCAACGGCCCATGGAACGAATTTTGTTAGGAATAACACTGAAAGACCAGAAACGAGCTAACTGGATCGTTTCAGAGAACAAACTAGAGTCGACATCATAGTTCAAATAAAGAAAAAGAAATGCACTTGGGCTGGCCGTGTAGTGAGACGAACCGACAACCGGTGGACAATTAGGGTAACAGAGTGGATACCAAGAATGGGTCTAGAAGAAGGGCAAGGCCAATAATACGATGAAGGGATGAAATACGGAACTTCGGGGGTAAACTGTGGGCTCAAGTGGCGCAGGACTGGAGCAGTTGGAGGTCGAAGGGAGAGGCCTTCGTCCTGCAATGACCCTGAGGAGACTGATGATGATGATGATGATGATGATGATGATACTCTACAGGTACCATTGTGTCCCCTTCACTGTGCGGGTGGTATTCAACCGGATGAAGTTTTTGTTGGCTTCGATCCCTTCTTGTACTTTATCCTCCTGTTTTCTCGAGGGAGATATTCTAACAGTTTGAATGTGAAAATTTTATCAGTCTAACTCTACACTAGCAACAGGCATTAAGGGTATCTGCCACAACTAATAGCTAAATGGCACCAATAACTTTTTAAAGTTTCGGCTGTTTTGCGCAATTCAATAGTTTTGCAGCCTGTACTTTGCACCTGCACATTGGGCACAATACACAAGATGTTTTGTTTCGGCAACGCAGTTTAGGTGCGGTATGGGCAGCTCTTTTATCAATCCTAGAAGCGGCCCTAGGTGGTCATACTTCCCAGCAAAGAAAAAGCTCAGGTTATAGAGCTCGTTCCTGTTTGAAATAGGCTAGACCGTGATAGGAGATTTTAATTCATGGTAAATACAGTGGTTTCAAAGGGTTCATCTCCAGCTTTATCGCTTATAATTGAGAATTTCCAGGAACCTAGTGGAAACACTGCAAGAAAGCGATATTTCGCATGAAGCAGGGAGCCGAGTTGGACATGACCGCTGCAAAGAGAGTTTGGACAACTCGGAATAGTTTCGGCGTAACTAACTGTCAAAGTTACTGCCCATACATTTCGCTGGAATAGTTTCCTTGGTTCTGGAACGTAGTAGAGTTATGTGCGAAGATTGAAATTCCACACAATGCAAGCTTTCACCTCAATATTAGCAATAACGACTTGCTTTAAATTACACAAATCAACTCTAGAGTAATCACCTGACAGAATTGCGATGAGCCGAAAAGCTGCACCTTGGCGGTTATCGTCAGTTTATTCATACCTTTATTTAGCCGGAGACACGACAAAATAAAATGTAATATGAGATAAGGCCCTATTGTAGACTTCCTTTGCGATCAAATCGGGATTTCGAAGGTTAGCGGCGCTTGGACATCTGGCATTTCGCGTATCGCAATTCTACTCGGTATTTTGGATATTTCGTGAGTGGCTCATCCAAATTCATTGAATCATCTCGGTTAGTTGCTGATTTTGAAGCCGGGTGTAGCAAGCCCCTTTAGAAGAAATTAACGTATGTTTGTGAGAGGGGGAAGGGAAAAGGGGATTCGCAGATAAAAGTACGAAGACAACGCAATGCCTGTAGCGGCTGTCTCAATGTCCTACAGCATGATTAAAATCGTTATCATCCAATTTGTGCGCACTGAAGGACGAAGAGCTATCCCATAGGCTTCCAACTGCCCCTATCCTCCTCTGTCTGAATCCAGTCTTGCCACGGAATTTTCTAATTTCCATGCACTAATGCTGCTGCCTACGTTGGGTCCCGTCTTCCGGAAGTCGTTTTGTTCGCCTCGGGCCAACCGGCTGCCAATTATCCGCAATACACGCGCAGCCCGACTTGACTTCGGAGTATCTTCCACCCGAGTTTGCTCCTTACACAAGACGCTCGTTTACTAGCCTTCAGCGTAATACCATCTCTCTTTATCGGCACCGTGGGCTTACTTCAGTGTTTTTTGAAGGTGTGGAGTACACATGCTCGAGTGTCTACCCCACAAATCCCCGTCGCGAACACAAACTCCTTGTATTTGTCGTTTCCTGATAAGTAATATATATATATATATATATATATATATATATATATATATATATATATATATATATATATATATATATATATATATATATATATATATATATATATATATATATAAATCATAAGTGGGAAATGAGGGAATCGGTGAAATAAGACAGAAAATAAGAATTGGCAGTCAAGAAAACCTCGGAAAGCAAAGGGGAAGTTGTAGTAGGTCATAGAAATCGATGAAGAATTTTTTTAGTCAGAAAGTGGTGAAAAAATGCCCGCCGGGTGGGATACGAACCCACGACCTCCAGAATACCGGTCTTGTGCGATAATCACTACGCTACCGGCGTGGCCGTTTCCCCGCCGGGAAACAGCCCCGGCGGGGAAACAGGGAAATATATACAGCGGGAAATATAATATAAAATATAAATAAAAATATACGGCGGGTAAATATATACATATTTATATATATATAGTATAAGTAAAGAGTCGGATGCAGAGCAAGAACAATAACAAAAAATGTTTACTTACGTAGCGGCAACGGGACTTGCCTTCATCAGAGTACAGTTACATAGTTACATGCTTTTGCTGTCGCAAACATTTGGAACACATTTCTTATATAGATTTGCAGAACACTGTGAGAAGGATCGGGAGAGGTTTCGAAAGCGGAGAGTATGCATGCAGTCGGGCAAAGCCTATGTTACAACAAAAAAAGAGAGAAAGGAAGAAAGGACAGAGGGAGAGAGAGAGGAAGGGGTCGTATTGACAAAGCAGCGGTCAAGGTTGCTCCACGACGGGGCAACGTACCTGGCATGGGCTGCAAGTGCGGAAGACTGGACAATCCTGGTTTGAAAAGGAAGGGAAAAGTATACAACAAGGTGTTCAATGGGTGGAGAGACTGGTTCGGAGGGATCCATACAGGCATGAACGAAGAATGTGTTTTGGGTGTGCCCCCCGCGGATGGACAGAATAGACACAGTACACAAAAGAGCATTGCACAAGAGCTAGCAACTGAACAGGAAATAGGTAGGGTCCATAGAAAACAAAGGGTAAACGTTTCTAAGTGGTGGGGGGAACGCGGCCTCCTTCCCAAGCACATATCGCATTGTTGAGTCGCATTAGGCTAATAAAGCTGCTGTATTTGGGAAGTTTCTGCGAATTCTGATGGCAAACTCAAGGGTAGGGTTAATTAAGAATGTGATAAAAATGTTGAAGTCGCCAATTTCAATCGAGGGATAAGCATGTTAGTTTTCCGTAACTTTCATTAATACCAAGCGTCGCTGACCCAAACTTATAAATGAGATAAGATTCCCGAGCCTCGTGGCCGTGGTGGGTTTTGAAAGCGGATTATAAAAGCGTTGCTTTAAGATGTTCAAATGCATGACCGGGACGTTCACATGTCTTGAGAGGGGCAAATAAGGGCAACTTTTTGCACGAGAGCGGTGATTATTGAATCGTATTCGGAAGGACGTTTCAGTGTGGCCGATATATTGCTGCCTACAAACAGTGCAGTCTAGAAGGTATACGACATTAGCAGAGTCAGAGTTGAAGTTGCCCGTTATATTTACGTAGTAGGGACTCTAGAATGGCTGTATGAGAGACCGAATCAAATGCCAACTTTATGTCTAGATAAACCCCTGTTGGTATGTGTCCGTGGTGTAATCCGTCTTCTAGGGACGCCACAAGAACAATGATGTTGTCGATGGCAGACCGGTTTTCTCGAAAGCCATTCATTTCCCGTGGATAAAGATTCCTGCTTTCCATGTGCCAAGTCATTTTTTTTAAAGATCATTTTTTCCATGATTTAGCCAATACAACTAAGTAGAGCTATGGGACGGAAAGAGTCGTACCGCGTTGGTTGTTTCCCAGGTTTTAGAATTGCTGTAATTTTGGCTCTTTTCCATTGTGCAGGCACAGTACTCCGCAGCCACGTCAAGTTATAATACTCCAGAAGGCGTAAGCGGGAGTGATGAGGGAGGGAGGTGGGAAATCGCCTCATATGTTATGCCGTCGCAACCCGGAGAAGATCGTTTCTTGACGTTCGATAGTGCCGAATTCAGCTCGCCTGTCGAAAATGGAAGGTCCATGGCAGGTGCGGAGGCTGGTGGCACTGTGTCAGAAACACGTAGAGAGGACACCTGAGGCATAGAACTCGTAGACAGGAGCTTACAGTACTCTTCAGCCGCTTCTTTTTGGGGAATTTCCTGGTGTAATGACAGTGCCCCGAATGGATTGAGCTGCTGGTTTTTGTTGCGCATGCCCTTTATGACTCGCCATATCCGAGGGAGAGGCTGGCAGGCATCCGATTTAGTACAGAAGTCACGCCACCGTTGTCGACCCAACTTTTCCAAATAGCGTCTCACACGCTTTTGAGCTTTGCGGCCTGCCTCAAATCCTCTAAATCTTTAGTACGGCGAGCCTTCCGCTCAGCGCGCCTACGGATAACACGCAGCCATTCGTATTCTGCCTCAGTTTTCATAGCGAGGCGCTGCCGTACGACTCTCGAGGACTCCTTTATCGAACAAGCCATGATTGGTATTAGGTCGTCGTCGGAAGTGGCGGCGGTTATCTCCACGTCGACACGATTTCTGAAAGCTTCCCATTCTATGCGCCTGAATTAGGTTTCACGTCGTGACGCAGACACATCTTGGTATGATATTAAAATTAGGAAGTGATCACTGCCTCTCGTCTCGAGGTCAGTACACCAAATAAACTTTTGGATCAAGCTGTTTGAGACAAACGAAAGATCGATGCAGCTGCTGACTGTTGGATTTTTTTGGTAAGTAATGCTGCCATCATTCAATGGTTCAATACCACGTTTTATGAGCACTTCGGCAAGCCTTGCTCCGTGATGATTGGTGTGTGCACTTCCCCAAACTTCGTTGTGTGCGTTGAAGTCTCTGCAAATTATGTGAGGTGGGGATGTGCTACCGAGGACATTTTCAAGCCTGAAAACATCGAAGGTAGATCCTGGTTCCAGGTAAGAGCCAATAAACGTTCACCGCCGAGTCCCAATCACAGTGTTGGCACACACACATTCCTCATTGTCATGATGAGGAACGAGAACTGCTGCAGCCTGTATATCTTTTGCGAAAATCATCAATAGCCGACTGACTCCGGTAAGGCGTTGCGAATGAAGAAAATAATAATTTTTCAGACGGAAGTGGTCGCCACTGCGGGACTCGGAGAGTACGATAAACGGGAATTGATATGTCTGTGCGAGTTGGCGAAAATCAGCAAGTTTTGAGCGCAAGCCTCGGGCGTTCCATTGAAATATTGTGCGGTTCTTGAAATTGAAGTTTAAAGACACTGTTGGAGGGGTGGTCGCCAATTTAGTCATCATTGTTGTACCTCACAATCACGCAGCGATGCCTTTAAGGATGATGAAACCAGGGGCTCTAAAGCCAAGACGGCCTCGCCTTAAGGATAACTTTTAGAGGAGGGGTTGGCTAACAGCAAGGCTTTGATAGCCGCAAACAGCAAAGGAATGAGAAAACTCAGAACATCTGGTTGGCTGGGCTGGTGTGCCGTCTTATGTTCCCTACGAGGACGTCGCTGCGGCGTAGAGGGTGTTCCCTCAGGAGCATCTGACGTGTTTTGAGAAGTTGTAGATGGTGTCCGTTCTTGGACGGCTCTTGCATAGGACTTCTCCCGTAGCAAACTGTGAAGCGGGGGGTCATTTGATGAGGACGTCACCGGTGTAAACACAACCTCAGGGTTTAGCGGCGGTTCACGTCGGCTGCTTTTGCCTGCGAGCTAGAGTAGCAGGCTTTTCTTGGGACAAGCTTCATACGACGCAGGATGCGCGCCTCCGCAGTTCGCGCAGTGAGGTTGGGTCTTAGAGGTGCAATCCTTGTGCGAATGAGTTCCAGCGCATATTTTACAACGCACTGGTCCTCGGCAATTCTTGGCGATATGTCCATGTCTCTGACATTAAAAACATTCTGTTGCTGACCCCATGTATTCCGTCACCGGGAAACTGCAAAAGCCGAGAAACACTGGTTCTGGTAGTGGTGAGTCAGATTTAAACTCTAGAATCACAGATCGTCGGCGCGATTCAGTCACAACACTGCCGTCATTGCGGGCATAGGAAACTTGCCTGCGGGCAGATATCACACTTTGACTGCTGAGGTAACGTCCAAGGTCTTCGTCCGTGTACTCGAGGGGCACACCTTGGATTCTCCCGTAAGTCGCCATGTAAGAGTGAGGTACACGAACTTCAGTGGTTATACCGGCAAGGCTGGAGGTCTGGAGAAGGCGGTTCGCAGCAGCAACAGTTGATACGGTGACCGTAAGGCTGCCGTCTTTGTTCAACCGATGCGTTAGGAGTTTTTCCTGTGCGGTTGCCACGACCTCTGAGGCCAGGATGTTGGGGTTGACATTCCAGAATGAGCATCCTGCTGCCTTCGGTTGAAACACAACCGGAATTCCGGCGGTCCGCTTTTTCTTGTACGTGACAGGAGTGAATGCCACCTGGTCCATTTGAACCACTTGATCACGAGAACTGGCAGTGTCCTCTGGAGCTTGGTCGACGGCACGCTTTTTCGGGGCTAGCGGGCACTGTAGGTGCGCAGTGGGGTCGCATGGTACAGCAGGTGGAGGCTGGTGAGGAACGATTGTGTCGAGGTTTTCCATTATTGCTGCATGGAGCGGAGGTGATGGGGGTACCCCGCTGTGCCGCAGGGACCGATCACTGCTCCAGGTAAGCCGCTTGCTGCGGTGGGCCCGCCTCCAGGTGATAGCCGCAAGGTAAGGAGGAGACTGCGCGAAGGAGGATGGCACAGAAACCGTAACAAATACAAAAAAGCGAAGAATTTGAAGAATGGGTATGGCAACCAGCCGGCCGATTCTCCTCCCGCCTTGCACAGCTCATTCGCTCTTCTGCTCGTGAATAAAGCTCCAGCGAGGTTGTGCTGAACGTCACAGACATTTCCTTCTCCTGAAAAGTTTCTAATTGGTCTGTGAGTAAGAAATTCGGGCGATAAAAAATTTGGCCGACAACGCTTAAATTGGCGAAGCGTCAGGGCGAAGTACGTGAGCGTAGAGAAATTTTTGCTTGCTGCCAGGCGCTCACCGACTTCAATGAAACAGACAACTTCATTTGGCGCGTTCACGTCGTGGAGTGTTTGAAATGCGTATCGAGGACCTGGCTTCGAAGACTACAGAGATGATAGCGTCGCCGCGAAGGGAAGTGAGAGATTAGAGAGTTTTAGCAGTCCGTCCGTTCCGTCCGGTACGTAGTTAGCGTGTTGACCGGGACCCGCCTGGGCACTCGCGCATTCGTCACGGTAGGGGGATTAGTTCCGCTGGCCTGCCTTCGCCATGTCCGCACCTCTTCGCCCTTCCTCCTCGCCCTTCCGTGCGCGCAGGCGCAGACGGGTCCCGGTAAACCCGGTAGCAACGTACATGACGGAACGGACGGAATGCTAAAACTCTCTATTATCCGGTTACCGTTGTACGGCGCCGCAGCGTGTGCGGCGCGGTGCATGGTAATAGCCTATACGAGGTTTGTCGCCGCTCATTACGCACTCCACTCCCTTCTCCTCTACCCCTTTGGCGAATTCGGAAAACCACGGCGGCGTCGCCATGTACATTCTTATGCGCATACTATGCAGAGCGCGTTCGAATACCAGAACAAACATGCATCTCCTTCTAAGATCCCTGCCGCGAACATAAGACATGCACGTCTGTACACAAGCACGGCTGCAAGAAATCTTATAGACGGAGCTCGCTACACGTATTTGAGGCCTTAAAACGTTGCCCTGCGAAGTTAAAAAAGAGGTTTGCATTAAAGGAACAGCACACCATCCGTTATCTTCTCAATCTCTACAGCGCAGCATTTTTCATTGCTGCGTATTTTTGCAACGTTTAGTTTCTTTGTGTGCGACTGCTGAAGAGCGTGACACCGGTATGTTTCAGCGGCCGACCGAGTTGAATGTCTCCATCGCGTTGAAAGCGCCCTTGTAGAAGTCCTTCCAGCACCTGCCATCCACTGCTCCTCTAGTCACGTACGGGTGGTGAGCGGGGATGGGCCGCAGACGCGGGCCCGAGGAGAACAACACACGGCGTCCTGAATCGCGACCGTACAGACGGATCGGGCCGCGCAATACGTGTCGCGGGAAAAGTGGCGAGCATTTCACACCAACGGCGCGAAACCGCTCCGGCCGCGACTCGCATATACGGCCGGAGCCGCTGGCTGACATCGATAGAAATGTCAATACGCGCCCAGAGTCATCGATTTTTCTTGAGTGACAACGCACATTCAGAACCTGTACTCGGTCCCCACCGATGGCCTTCGCACAGGAAAAGGGCGCGCTAGCAGCTTGCGCGCAGCGTGCTTTCTTTCCATATATCCAGGCCCTGTTGGGGCACAGACGACTTTTGTTCCCCTTTCGGCTGCCAAGAGTCTATTATCGGTCGCGCGAGCGACATGTGTAGCGCATAGCTCTTTCTTCTTTTGCTTCTTTTTGTACGGTTCTGCGCACGTAAAAAGCTACAGCAGCGGCGTTATTATTTCATTGCAGCCAATCTATAAGTACGCCTCAATGCAGTCCCCACGACGGATCTATTCATGCACGAGGGTTGGTCACGCAAGAGACAGCAGCGGTGGGCGGCAACTCTGTCTGGAGCAGACCACTGTCGCTGTGTGTTTGGATGGACTGGTGGCCTTGTGAGCTGTCCGCCACGCAAACAAACAAAAAATCTAGTTCGCATACTCGCTGCGCCGTGTCTCAGGGGGAAATGATCAATATGCCCGAAATGAAGTCACAAGATGCCTCTGCAGGCAGCGGGCTCTCTCTTCTGTTGCGCCGGATAGACAAAGAAGAACAAACATACACGGAAGTGTAGCGGCCATTTGCGGAAACTGTGGTACCACGCAGGCCTATGGCCAGGGTGGAAAGATGTTTTAATGAAGAGCTCTGTAGTTTAGCGCCTCATAGTTAGTCGAATCAGGCGCAACAGATTGGTGCAGATTATGTGGGACATTAAGCAAGCACTTAGCGAAATTTGAAAGTAAAGTCGCTCAAAATACACGCTAAAGTTTTGTACACTGTTTTTGGCGGAAAATAGTGCAAAAATCTTGTCCCTATGGCGCACACCTTTAAAAGGTGTTTTGGCTAAAAAAAGGGCATAATGATGAAAAAAGGGTGCTCTCGTAAAAACCCTAAAAAGTGAGTGAGGTTGCTTAACATCCTAAAAAATGGTGTGGGCAGCGCAGCTTCCCGGGACAGTGTGGTTCGGCTGAGCGCGCAGCAGGACACATTCAACAGGCACAAATTATACTTGAACCACAAATTTTGTGAGCAAGAAAACTAACGGGATGCATGGGAAGAGCGAGTGCGTACTTACATATACATCTGGTCTTTTTACTTTTATAGCCAGCAGAGGTAAAATTCTTTGATTGATTGATTGTTTGATTGATTGATTGATTGATTGATTGATTGATTGATTGATTGATTGATTGATTGATTGATTGATTGATTGATTGTAGGGTTTAACGCGCCGATGCAATTCCTGGTTCCTGGAGCAAAGATTAACCCGCACAAGTGTTGATGAATAAGCGTCCCTTTTCTCTCTCCCTTTTTTTTCGCGTGCGGCGTTGGCATAGTGTGTTTGTGAATTTTTAATAAATTCATTTGATGTCTAGCGTTCGTCCTGTGATTTTCTTACGCTTGTGTTGCGTCTTTTGCGCTACTAAAATGTACCCAGTATCGTCTAACCAACTAGCCCAACATTCCGTCCTTAATTTTAATATTGCACTACCCTTATTTGGAAAAGGCAGTATTTGGAACGAACGAAAAGCATACTTCGTTTTTATGGCAGTTTTAAACTACAAAACTATTTTTCAGACTTCGCTAGTAATACAACCCCTCGAACCGGTTCGTGAACCACTTCAAAACTTCCGAACTGGTTTGATACGTGATCCGGTCGAACCGGAAATAAACTGGAACGCAAATACAATTAAGTTACCAGAACCCGAACGGTAAATGCACCGTCAATTTTTTTTCTGTCCGACAAATCTATATATGAAGAAAGGGAGTCCTCTCCCTGAAACGTCAGTAAACTTATTTTTATTTTCTACGTCTTTCTCGTTTGTCTCTGTCTCTACTAACCTTATATATATATATATATATATATATATATATATATATATATATATATATATATATATATATATATATATATATATATATATATATATATATATATATATATATATATATATATATATATATATATACACATATATATATATATGCCTGTATCTTATGGGATCCATTCACCGACTCTAACATTCAACAACTTGAAAGGATTCAAAGGAAAGCCGTTAGATTTATTTTCTGTAAATTCTCCCCACTAGACTCTCCCTCTGACCTTATGGCAGCTAACGATATTCCACCTTTTCAGATAAGAAGAAAAACATTACGCCTGGATTTTCTCTCTAAACTTGTTAACAACCAATTGGCCATTGACGTCACACTATATCTGTCCCCTTTAATGACTCGACAAACGCGCCATCTCCACCCTCATTCCCTAACACCATATTTTGATAGAACAGACGCATATAAATTCTCTTTCTTCCCTCGTACCATAGCCGAATAGAATTCCCTTACAGATCCCATGTATCGTTCCCGGTGATGTTTGTTGTTTTGTTTCTTTGTATTCATGTTCGCATTGTAGTTCCTGCTTTGATACTATGTAACCACCCACCCTGCATGGGCCTTCAATGGTCCGCAGTATTTAATAAATAAAAAAAAAAAAAATATATATATATATATATATATATATATATATATATATATATATATATATATATATATATATATATATATATATATATATATATATATATATATATATATATATATATATATATATATATATATATATATATATATATATATATATATATATATATCCGGGCGTCGAACCGGAACTGAACAGAAAAAGGCAATAACGGTGCACGGCTGTTGATTCATTCGCTGTTGATAATGCGTGGTTAACGACAGTCGGTGCTTTGCTCTTTCGCACCATCGATTTCGTAACTTCGAACGCACTTTTCATTTCAGATTAGTCAACACCATCAACACTTACTTCGTCGTTACAACATAGGGAGAGGTGCGCGCGCCAATGTTGCAATAGTATTGTACTGCTGGTAGCGCGAGCAGAATGCATCATCATCATCACCACCATCATCATCATCATCATCACAACACCAGCCTATCTACACCCACTTGTCATGAAGTGGAAGAGGACGACGATGACGAAGACGCTGCCTACGGGGTATGTTCTAATCACCCCGAGGCCACCATCATCATCAGCGTCTTCCGGGGTCCTCCACCGCCCCCCCCCCTCACGAGCCGCCCAATCGCAAGACTCCAGCGAGGAAAACCGAAAGCTGCCAGCGATAGCGGCTTGCGGGAGTCGGGATCCTGTGGGAGAACAGGGAGACCATGGTGGAGAGTGACCGGGATATGCGGCGGTCGGGCGACCGGACCCGTGCCGCGCCCCAAGAGGTCCCCTACAGGCGCACCCTCCAGGACATCTCATCCGCAAGGAAGTCGTCTCGCCGGACATCGGCCGAGGACCACGACGCTCCAAGAGAGCTGCGTCTGCTACTATCCGACGGGAGCTCGGAGCGTTCTCTACCGCTGGGCCGCGACACGTCGCCTGGACTTCGCAACACAGCAACACCACGGCGCTGCTTCAGGGACGTGTGGGACAACCCCATTCCAGCAGCGAACACGTATTGTGACTTTTTCAATTCCTGACCTTGACTGTTTCGCGGTTGTTTGAACTCACGAACATTTTCTACATTGCATTGTTACAAGTCCCCATTGTTCATTATACTTACCAGTTGTTCTTCAGCTCATTGTCTGTAGTTTGTTTGGGCTTTGGGTATATATAACAAAGTCTCGTTTCCAGTTTCTTCTTCTATTCATTATTGTCCATCGAACCTGACTCCACAGCAGGGCAAAGGCCTCTCTTATTAATCTCCAATCATCCCGGTGCTGTGGTAACTGCGACCAAGTTATCCCCGCAATTCTTGATCTGATCTGCCCATCTAACTATCTGCCACCCCCTGCCACGCTTGCCTTCTCTAGGGATCCACTCTGTTACCCTAATGACCAACGGTTATCTTGCCTTCGCATTACATGCCCTGCCCACGTCCATTTCTTCTGCTTAATTTCTACTAATATGTCCTCAACACGCATTTGTTCCTGACCCACTCCGCCCTCTTCTCGTCCCTTGATGCTACACCTACCATCTTCCATTCCACTGCTCGCTGACTCGACCTCAATTTAAGTTGAACCCTCTTACTGAGCCTCCAAGGTTCTCCCCCAGGTGAGTACCGGTAAGATGCAGCTGTCATACACTTTCTTCTTCAGTGGCAATGGTAGGCTGCCATTGATTATCTGAGAATTCCTGCCGAATGCAGTCCACCCCATTCTTATCCTAGTAATTATCACTGCCTTATGGTTGGGATCCGGGGTCACAACTTGGCCTAAGTAGATATATTCGCTTACCACTTCCACTGCCTCGCCACCTATCTCAAATCGCTGTATTGTCTAGAGGTTATTGATCATTCCATTGGTTTTCTGCATGTTAATTTTCAGGCCCATTGTTCTACTCTGTTTGTCCGGTGCGGTAAGCATTCTTTGCAATCCCTCCCCCGAGTTACTTAACAAGGCAACATTATCAGCAAATCTGAGGTTACTGAGGTATTCTCTATTAACCCTTACTCCTACCTTTTCCCAATCCAATGTTCTCAATACTTCTTGTAAACATGCTGCGAATAACAAACAGATACAGAAAAAGGAAGCGCGGAAAAAATCTGTCATAGACAGCTTGACGAGGCCGCAGCCCCCTTTTTGCTCAAAAGCAGCATCGCGACAAAAGAAAACACAAAAGAAAAGAAAGAATAACATTGGAGAGATTGTGTCTCCTTGCCTGACGCCCTTCCTTATAGATATTTTACTGCTCTCCTTATGGAGGATAATGGTAGCTGTGGACCCATTGTAAATATCCTCTAGTATTCTTACATAATGATCGTCTACACCCTGGTTCCATAATGCCTGAATGACTGCTGAGGTTTGGACCGAGTCAAATGCTTTCTTATAATCTATGAAGGCTATATTTACGGATTCAGTATAATCCGCACACTTCTCTATCGACTGACTGATCGTGTTAATATGGTCCATTGTTGAATAGCCTTTACGAAACCCTGCTTGTTCTTTAAGTTGACTGAAATCTAAGGTTGCAGAAATTCTGTTAGCGATTACCTTGGTAAGTACGTTGTAAACAACTGACAGTAAGCTGATCGGCCTGTAATTTTTCAATTCGTTCATGTCACCTGTCTTATCGATTAGGATGATGTTCACGTTCTTCCAAGATTCCGGTACATCTGCCTCGCGTGCAGAAGCACTGTGGTTCCCACCGGATTAAAAAAAAAATCCGCGTGTTGATGGAATGGCAAAATGAGGCTTGGGGTGCGACCTGACCCCAGCGACCATTGCCGGTAACGCACTCCCTTACCAGAGAAGGATTGGCCACACTGGTGCAGTAATGGCCACAATCTCCCATGAATACGCCAATTAACCCACGGCCCCCAGTCTCCAGTGGCTGCGAAGCAACTGACCACGGCGTCGGTGAGACCTGTAACGCCACAGAGGGCGCTGAGAATCCCTGGAGCCAAACAGGCCACCATCGAAATCTGAACCTGGCAACGTTTTACACGAGAACTTTGAGCAGAACGCAAAGATGTGCAAACTAAATTTCGCTCTCTCGGCAGCCTGAAGGCAATATGAAACATCGAGTCTGCCCTTCGCGCGCTGTGACGGCTACACGTAATGAATCACTTCGTAAGTCGTATCGCCTCCAAGTGCAGTGGCTCTGGATTGGACGAAACGATACATAGCATACTGTTGTCTGTACCAATCCAGCCCGGCGACTGTGTAAGGGCCATCGGGCCGCAAGATTGCTACGCTGTGCGACGGCGAAGGCTAACGCCCGAAATATCCCTACTTGATGCATTTCATAATTTCCTTTCTTTAAGAAGTTGGCAAACCTCGAATGTGTTAACACTTGACAAGTGTGACCCTCAAGAACCGCTCCGTGGCTGAGCCATTGGCTGCTGACCACAAGGATGGGGGTTCAATCAGTGCCCACAGCTGCCGTTTTTCTGATGTAGACGAAAAACAAGAACGTCCATGTGTCGATATTTTGACGCACCTTAAAGATCCCCAGGTGGTTTGATTGTTTTGCCGGCCTACAATAAATGGTGGGCCTCATAGCACTACCCTGAGAAGCTTCGGGGCATCACGCACACACAAATATTTTTGGGGAAGTGGAGTTCTACGGGAAAACAAATAAGACAGAGCCCATCCACCACTTGGCTTGAAATTATTCCGCGCAGAGTTCCCGAACGAATAATTTGTAGTCTTTTTTGATCCATTCGGCCATCTAATAATTCGAACATGAAAGGTAGATTTTCCTCTAGATGTCCTTTCCTTTGTCACACCTTTCAGAACCTAACGTGTAATCACTGCGAAGACAGCGGGTGCCGTGCGGGTCTTGAAACATCTACGAGACCTGTAACACTTATAATCGTCAGTGTTTCAGGACCCTTGAAGTAGACAAGTTCCAGTTTTTTTAACGACACCTGCAAACATACAACAGCATACTCTATGACTACCAACCAGTGGCGTAAATCATGGAGGTGGGGAGGGGGATCAGGTGGTCGTGACCTCTCAGTGCACGGAATATTTATTAAAACGTGTATTTATAAAACTAAAACGGCCGCCATGGCAAGATGTGTATCACCCCTGGTGATTCTTCCTGATTTACGCCACTGCTACCGACTAGCCCGCAACAGTGTCCTCCCCCACATAAGCAACTCATCAAAGAAGAGAGAGTCACTTCGCCAGCCCCAAACTAATTAGGCAACAATCCCGAACCAACATTTGTAGATGCAACAGACTATCCGGACATCAACGCCATGGCCGTGGCGGTAGTGGACCACACAGGACAAAGCCTCTCCGCGGCGACAGTACCCATAAAATATACATCAGCAGAACAGGCAACGATCGCTCTAGCGATTACCGCAACTCGAGCCAGGTACAGAATCAGCGGCTCTAAGGCCGCCAAATTCCCAGCTGCCCAACGCACGCTAAACGCTGCACAAGCCAAGGCATGGAGACAACTTCAAACGAATACCTACCAGAACCCGGTTGCCTATAGTCACTTCCATTCAGAAATCTTCTCGGATACGTGCAAACACTGCGGCCACCACACGGACCTCGCGCACATTATGTGGAAATGCCAAAAGAAACCACGAAACAAGACGCCCCTACCCTTTATAGACATCAAGGATTCAAAGCACTGAGAAAACCTGCTGCGCAGCTGCGATCCCCTAACTCAGCTACTTCTTGACCAGGTGGCCGAAGAAGCCGCCGCCAGGAACCAAGATCTCTTGGCTGACTAATACGACCGAGAGAGACCAAGCTCTCTTCTACTTCTAGGCGAATAAAGTTCTCTCTCTCTCCCTCCCACCCCCTCTCTCTCTCTCTCTCTCTCTCTCTCTCTCTCTCTCTCTCTCTCTCTCTCTCTCTCCAAACTAACACCTTCCCTTCAGACACACTTTGGCTCAAAATATTCCTCGCCAAATACTCACCTCACTGCATCTTCTGCCCCGCATCAGCAACACCACACCACATAGTGTGGGCGTGCCCGAACACCCCAGATCGCCCTCCCAATCTCAACCCTACTTCTTCACAATGGGCGGCGACGCTGGCCAGCTCCGACCCCTGCTCCCAACTTAGGCTGGTGAATAGGGCACGGAAGGCCACCTAGAGCCAGGGAGTCGTGGACTGACGACACCCCTCACTGGTCCTAAATAACCGCTATCACAACGGATTGGATAAATAAACTTTTTTCCTCCCCCTACTCCTAAATATACCAGAGAAAAATGTTACCGTATAGTAGGCACTTCATCCTTCTGCATAAACTGTATCCCCTAAACTTTCGGGCACTCGGTATTTTGTCCTGGCAGAAAGAAACATCACTACAGTAGATGACACATACGGAGAGGCAGGTCTGTTCTGTGGTGTACCGTTTTCCCAGCGCCGATCCTTTCTGCTTCCTGTGCTGTTTCGTCTCCTTCAGCGCTGCTTTGTTTTGGAAGATACACTTTCACTGCCTAGTCTGACTTGCTACTCCGCTGCTCCTGCTACTCGTTCCGACGGAGGGGGCGAGGGGGGAGGGTTAAAGAGAGTCTTCTTAAAAGAGTTCTACCTCGTGATTCACGTGTCAAATCAAGTTTTTAGTTTGGAGTCGCATAATCTGTTATAAGATTTCGCGACTTAGCGGACGGAACTAGGGCGGTGGTCAGGCGGAACGGAGACATGTTTATGGTGACGCACACTTCTCTAATAGCAGCTATCTCAAAATGCATTCCGGTGATCAGAGCAATATACAGTGATTTAGCGTTAACTCAAGATTACTTTTAACAAATTTGAGCTCACACCCTCGAGAAGGTAAATGCGAACAAATTATCCTAGGTAGCCAAACTATCGAATTCACAGGTAGCATTTACATGGACGCTGTAGGATTTATTTCATGCTACAACTGATAAAAAATGTGGTGATCCTTCTTTTATAGGAATCGGTGAAACACAAAAGTGAACTGTGACTTCACAGGAGCGTTTGAATGTTATCGTATATCGATATGAACTTGCTCATTGCTATTTTATTTCGTCGATATGGCAACGGTAGAGGCATCAACATTAGACACTGGATTACATGTGCCGGAGCATTGCGTAAATTCGATTTAAACCACAGGCGCTCGCAAACCGTGCGAACGAAACCGAACGGGTTGTCAGCGACTCGTTTGGTGAAGTCACAGTACGCTACAGCGAAATGAGCGTGATTTGCGGGTCCACAGCAGTCTTGTGGGTGTGCTTGGCGAGCGACGCCCTGCTGGCGGGTCGCTTAGGCAAAGGTGCGACCACATTGGTCCAGCTCCGTGGCGCGTACACCAGACAGTTGCGCTGCGACGAGCTCAGCTTGTGGAATGCGGCGGCGGCTTTCCCCAAGCTGAGCGGCGTTCCACATAGGCGACGGACAAGTAAGCACAGCAGCTTCCGCTGCTAGACGCTGCCCTATCGAGGCGCCAAATATCGGCGCTCATTAGCGTCATGACGCACTACTTCGTTTCAACTCTCCAACACGGCAGCACCATCTAATGGATAACTTAGAAGGAAGGACATAGGACGCGTTCGTACAGCTACCCAGGCATGACTTTATGGCTCAGTCGGTAGAGCGCTTCACAGCTACCGTTGCGGGCAGAGTGATCGTGGGCTCGAACCCTAGCGCCACCGCGCCAATTGAACTTTTTCTGGTGAAGTCATTTCCGTGACGGTTATGACGTCGGTGAGGTTTGTGTACCCCGGCATAAAGCACTTTCGTGTTAAAAAGTGCACCGCTGGTATTTAAACGCATCGTCTGGTAATGAACCGAGATGACTCACCAGTAAGCAGGCCTTCAGTTTAGGTTTCAGTTTATTGTTTCAGTTGAAATGGTACAGCGAGCAAATAATTCTAGGAGGTCCCATGGTCATAGACTGGGGAGAGACCTCCTACCAACATGTACAAAAGTACACTTAATGCGGTTAACAGCCGCAAGAATCCTAACAAACACAAAGAAAGAACATGTTTACACAATCGAGCCAAATATTGTTATTAACAATCAAAAGTATTACCTTCATCCATTGCCGATTCCAACATCTTCATAGAAGCGTTCAACTAGTTGGTCGTCATAGCTGAATGAAGGTGCGTAGGTCTGTACTACCTTGAATTTGTACCTCTTATTATGCCTAATTAAGAGACCGGATACCCTTTCGTTAATGCTATAGTATCCGTCTATGTTTCCAGCTATGCTTTTAGATGCGAAGCTCCTCTTGCTCGGGCCCTGTCCCGTCCTTCGTTGCTGCTGTACACGGCGTCATGATGATGATTGTGGCAGGATCCCCCGAGTTATTGGCCAACCAAAGATTGGCCGAAGCAGACAAAACGTTTAACGCGTTCGTTGCTACCCAACAAGGAGGAGAGGAAGAAGAAGAGGTTGTCGTTCGTCGCCTGGGAGCTCAAGACACGTACCGGGGTACGCGACACAAGACGCTACGCAGAAAGCGACGGCCAAGGTGGCTAAAATGTCCCACACCGAATTCGCCAACTTACCCATGGAGATTCTCATCGTCCCAAACAAGCCCTACATAATCACCACAAACATCGACGTCGTCGACGGGCTTGTCAACGGAGCGGTGGGAAGTTTTAAGCTTTGCGAGCGAGGAGTGGTGGTCGTGACGCGGCGGCGCCCGGTTTCGATCCCACGACTCTCTGGCCGCGACGGGAGGCACGTGGCGCAATTCCCACTGCGCTACAAACCGAGACGCGAGCATGGCTACGAACGCGCCTTATGTCCTAACACTCATTCAGATGGTGCGCGCCGTCAAGAAGACCTATAAAAATGTTTCACGGTTTCGCCGATAAGCATTTTCGCTTCGTCCCTTTCATCATTATTCACTTCGTGGAGATGGCGGGATTTTTTTATTGACTAGAAATCCCACTACCAGTTCTCTGCTGTCCAGTAGACCACGATAACATAGCACGTGTCCATTTTCCAGCACTGTAAGAATTCACCTGCCCTCGAATTCATTGAACTTCCACAACATGTAGAAACCTGCCATAATATATTTCATATATAAATTAATATATATATATATATATATATATATATATATATATATATATATATATGTATATTATAAGCGCAAATGACTAACTCTAAGCGCAGAGCTTCCTTTGTCGTTTTCCCTCCGTTTATTTGCCATCAGGACATCCTCTTCATCTTTTCACCTCACCCGTTCATCATCAGCACATCATCGCTTGGACGCACAACGCATGATTATCATCACCGTGGTTCAAAGTCCTGCCTCGGTTTCGTGCTGCTTCGTGCCGAATAAAGGGCCTTCTCGCCTTCAACAAAGCCTTCTCGCTGGAGCCTCTCATATATATATATATATATATATATATATATATATATATATATATATATATATATATATATATATATATATATATATATATATATATATATATTACCGCAATGGGCGCTATTTGTTATCCTACCATTTCGATTTTTTTAATTCCTACATAACCTCCTTTACGTTCTTCAATGTTGGCTTTCCTTTCTATCTTTCTCGAGTGACGCCCTATGATTGTGTGATCACCTGTCCATATAGATATTGCATAGTCGCCTGTATCCTTTACTGTGGTCTTGTGCGGCATTCTTACAAAAGAGCTACTCTGCGTTCTCGGGACATGGCATGCTTTCTCTGTCTAGGCAGTTTTATTCGCTAAAAGGCGGAAGCAGCATGCCTATGTCAGCAAGGTTCGATGGGTGTTTAAGAACTGCAGGTCATCTCTGGATATCTGGAAGTACTCCCCGCAGTCCGCATCATAAACCACGTATACCACATACTCATTTCGAAGTTAAAGATTTTGCCTTTTGCAGGTTCGCTGCACATTACACTGACGGGCACAGGTAACTGGTGCCCTAAACAGCCTTTCTCTTCATTTTACCTTTTCATCTCTGCTACCGTTTAACCAGCACTGCACGTTACTATTACGCTCTTAGTGCAAAATGCGTCGGACACTAGGCATAGCGTTGCAATAAGTCTGGTGCTTTAAAGGAGCCATGAAGAGAAAATGCAAGTTGGTTTTATTCGAAAGATTTCGTGTTTTATAGTGCCCCCAGCCCTTGTCCGGATACAAACGGTGCTTTATTCACTGAGAAATTAAACAATTTAGGTTAAAATTTTGATTTTCGTGCTCAATCGTGCGTTTTCGTGGCCCCAAGTGACATCACGGGAACCGACCGCTCTGCAGCCTAGAGTGCCTTCATTCACGCATCCGCCGTACAGGGTAGAGACACGTAACGCTGGCGCCGCCATGTTCGGTTGCTCGCTCGCCGCCGAAGCAAGTCATTGTGTCAAAACCGCGCTAAAATTATCGCCGCAACGCGGTTTACTGAAGAAGTTTGAATCATATTGTCTGTTTCGCGTTGCTAGGTCTCGTGGGAAACGAAAAGAATAACGCGTTGAGCCCGTTGGCCCAATTGCGGCGGCACGGGACCGTTCAAAGGTTGTCTCCACCCTGTACAGCGGTGTTGGTTTCTTCCCGCGTTTCTTTACGTTCCGTAACCTAGATGGCCCCACCATACCGTGGCAAGCGTTTGGTTTGTTTTTGCCCGCATTTAAACCTGGCTTGTTTTTGTTCTGGGAGAAAATATTCGTTCCCTGAAACAGTGCTCGCTCGACAAATGGGGTCACGTGAGACACCGTTGCTTGCGTCAATCGGCCAGTGTCGTCTGAGACAACCCCAAGCCCCGTAGTGCTGTGCAGCTAAACCAAAGCATGCTGTGCGCAGTACGAACAGCAGAACGCATCAGTACTTCTGTGTTTACATGTGCTTTCGTAACTTCCACTGTTTGTCCCATCATTTTTATTGCTTTGTAAAGAATGTGCCCTAAATTTAAGCGCAAATCGCTCGTTCGTCTAGTTTATAAGCTCTACCTAATTTGCGTCTGCTTCTGCCAGCCTCCGCCAATCGCAGAGCTTAGCCCATGTGACATCACAGGTTCTGTTGCGGGAAATGAGCTGGTGGGTCGCATGACCATTCCCGTTTTTCCTAATTATGTAGCTTATTTGAGCGAAGTTTACGTTAAAAGTGGTGTCAGTATGATTCTAACGACACAATCTTTTGAATGAACCAAACTTGTGTTTTCTCTTCATGGCTCCTTTAAGGGCAAACTCCTGGGCTTTTTGACAACATCGACTTGTTACTTGGTTCATAATCCTGGAAGCTTCCTCTAAGCTACTTAACGAACATTTTCTGTCAAGCATGAAATAAAAAATATTCCTAAACGGCAGAAAAAGTCCACCCAGACCGATACTGCGACTAGCAGACTGAGGTAGCCGAATGCGCTAGAACACTGTGTTTTCAAATGACAGAGTTGATTACGCCACAAATGGCTTAGCGCTCGGCATCTCCGGTACCCGTCAGTTTACAATGCTAGCACTTATTCCTGGGCCTTGCTTGCGTAAGGCTGAGCCACGTGGCTACTTGATGACGATCCCTGGTCGAGTCCTCAGAGCTCTGTGGTGGCAGCAGTGAGAATTCGAGCAGCTGTTCCCTCCTCGATAAATCTCCCATCGCATTACGATTCGCCGCCTCGAAAAACGATTCACGCCCGCCAAGCGGCGCCTGGCATACGTTCCCTGCTGAGGAAGATATGGGGTTCACTTATTTTGGGAGGGATAAACCTATAACGTTAAATATGTTTGTGATTAATTCGCTACCGCTTGGAGCTGGACACGCGGAGAGTGACAGCCGGTTTTTTGTGACGCAGGAATTTTTCGGAAGATCCCAATTTTTGAAAAGTTTCATCGTGGAGTGCAATCGAAACCGGCCGCTCGTGATGTGGGTGGCTTGCCGAAAACGTTAATGTTTCACATCCTTCGTATAAATACAGCCTCTTTTCTTGGACTACCCTAAAAGCGAAAATCTTAATATGCCTGCCCCTCGGTCGAATGAACTACTCTCCGTCTGGCCGAATATCGGCTGCGTATATATTTATTTTGCCTCGAAGGAACAGTTGCCATGGCTCACATATGTCCCCATATTTCAACGCAAACAAAATATCAGGCATATGCGAGACAAATTATAAGTGCGTAACCGACAGTACCGGCATTAGATTAATTGGGAATACACTTTAATTAGTTTTTAAGTCACAGGAAACAACAGAACATGTAATAGAAGACGGTGTTCTAGATAAAGCACGCTGTCCCAACAGATGTCGCACGAGCAGTGCGAACACGCGAAAATCGAATTGACAAGAACAATACTGTATTGCCCTCGATCACGATGCAGTAATCGAGAGAGGAGGCCAACAGCGTGAGGGTTGGGACGAAGGGAGAGGTAGGAGAGTGAGGTACGTGGCAGGCGCGGCAGCAGACTATGGTCTTTGACGACAGTTGCAAGGAAACAAGCAGATACTCGGCCAATTTTTTTTCTTTTTGTGCTTGTGTGCATGTGGCTGACAGTTGCACTGTTCATGTACTTGTTTACATTTTGCAGGAGTTCGTTGCGCGCTTTTTGGGTGATTGCTTTGCGTCTTCTGTTTATGCCGTGCTAAGAATCGAATTAATAGCTACACGTTGTACTAATGTCAACAGCTTTACGCAGACTAATTCATGTAGCGAGCTTAGTCCATTTTCATTCTTAGTCGGTGGTTGAACATCGCAGTGCCCACGCAGGCGGTAAACGCAATGTTGAAAGTCTTTTATTTCTTTATTTTCTGCTCTATTGGGTTCCTTTTTTATATTTCAGGGTGATGTTAACGTCTGGACGCGCTACGTTAGAATAGAAGTAGAATGGGATAACACTGCTATTTCTACTTTTCTGACTCTCCTACAGCATCGATTGCGGATAGATTTCCCACCACAGGTTGGAACGATGCCAAACAATTGGAGAGGTTCTGCTCTTGCTGATCGTACGCCACTCACTCTAAGGGGATGCGATAACTCTCACAGCACAGGGGTTTACTGCGTGAGGAGCCAGGATAGGGAAACCATAATGCCCTCTAAACGTTGCCTCTGGATCCGCCAACCTTTATCCAGGTCGAAATCAGGCGGAAGGTACAAAGCCACCGCAGGGCATACTGGCGGGCCTAACCGGTGCTAAGGTGCTATGCTATGCTATGAGGTTTTAATGGGGGGGGGGGATAGATGGGTGAAAATGGCCCGAAACTGTCTGGCATGGGGTGCCGACACCTTATCAAGCCCGTGGGGGGTGGCGAAGGGGACATTAATGGAGTGGATAGCGGGAAAGATTAAAAAGTGGCGTACACCGGTCGCTACGCGCCAAGCCACAAGTCTTAAAGGGGCCCTGAAAGGCATTTTGAGCACACTAAATGAACTAGCGCAACCGTTAGATTGGGTCGTCAACGTCCTCTGTGCCAAGTATTACTCTTTTACGCGCAGCGGAAAGCTCACTTTCGTTGCAAAGTTTGTCGGTTTTTTCTCACCCTTCCCTTCGTGTTTTTGGACGCCGCCATCTTCACATGTCTACATCATCGATTCCCAGATGTTCGTAATGAGCTAGACATCCTGCGATTGGGCGGCTTTTTCACGCCCTTCCGGCAAAGAGATAAGTCGTCTGCTCAGCGTCGGCTCGCCGGCTGATCTGCCAGCGGAGTGCGGGAGTGCTTGGGCATTTTACGACAAACGAAACAAGTGTAAAACAAATGCTTAACCGTTTGTATTGAATGCAACACGGCCAGAACACGACATGGATATTCTGTTACCTGAGTACGTTCCATAAAGAAAGCGTTGAAGCTCCGTGGCACTTCTTTCGTGCAATCGCAGAGAACGCCCTCAGCCGAATGCCCGGGTTTGACACATATATTTTATTCAACTTCAAAACAATCCAGAGATGCGTTTCTAACGAACACAACTTCACAACATGCGTTGAAAGTCTGAACCACGATTGACAGAGGATGGGTTGCCTCCTGCCCGTCGTAAATTCGGTACTCACCTCGCGCGCGGTTTGCGGGGACGAACAGCAAGTCACTTAACTCTGGCGCACAAGCCGATGGCTTTTAGCCACGCACACTGCACATACCCCATGCGAGGTTGAGTCGTACGTCGCTCGAGAAAGATAATCCAGACCATGGGAAGCACTATCCACCCGCAGAAGCACAACGTCGCATTTCATCGCGAAACAAAGGCGTTCACAACACACACACCATCGCCTCCTGTAATGCCAAACGCATCTTGCACTTCCCAATGGGAGTGAGTGGTACGCCTGCAGTGCCCACATGTCGCGAGGTGGGGCCCCAAGCTGAACCGGGATCATGCAACCGTAACTGACTTCTGGAGCGGTTTGTTCCTTGTTGCCAAGGCAACCAATGTTTGAGACTGTCAAAGACATGGCACTCGATCCAGCGCTAGAAAGCTCAGAGCCGCGACGGAGCATGTTTTGCCAACGTTGCCGCTCTCCACCACGCGTCGCCCCAAGCTGAACTGGTCACATGATTGAAGCGTTTTGTGCCCGGGTTCTGTATCGGTTTAATATGACTTTTTCACATGCCGCCGGCGGGAATTACCACCGCCGCAAAATAAGACCCGGCACCAGCGGGGCCAGATCTGATACGGCGCTTTTTGGATAAACAGTGCGCGGTGCAATCAAGGGAACGAGCGCACGACCCTCCCCGTGCGGCTGCGAGTTCGCCGCCGATAAAAAGTCATGTGCCGCCCGCAACGTACACCGCGAAAGGGCAAGGCCAGGCCGCCGCATACATGCGGGCAGATTTTTCGTTCGCTTTTCCAGTCTTGAGAGGAGTGCGGGATTCATGGTGTCAACAAAGCTTGCCCGTAGCAGACGACAGTCTGAGCAGCACAATAGCGGAAGTACGTCACCGCTGCGGAGCGCAGCAGCATGGGAGGCAAGGCTCGCGCGCCGTCAACAGCGGAGAGTAAGTCGAAAGGAGGAGGAAACGCGGAGCGACGATAATGCGCGGTTTTTGATTTACGATTTCTCAGCTAATACTCATCGCTTTAACATAATTCTTGCGGGAGGAGATTGCAAATACATTGCTTTATTTGGGCACATGTACATCCATGCATCGGCGGAAGGTATTTCAGGACCCCTTTAACCGGGCAGCACTGGCAATCGTCGACTGACCTTTAACGGCGTGAATAACGCAATCATGGCATGCACCCCAAGAAGATGGCGCCACGCTCCCGCACATGTGGGTAACGACGGTAACCGCTCAAAGCCTGGGAGCGATGAACATACATGGCGCACCCATTAGGGTTCCGTCAGTCTATACCGCGGGTATTTCGGCCGTGCGTCCACCCAGAGTCCCTGTAGGAAGAGCAGGGAGGTGCGCGAAAATATCCTCGCTCCACCAGGGAGGGGGCGCCAGCGCCTCCATGCGCGAAGCCACTAGGGTTAATTCTTCCCACCTCAACTACGTAACTTATGTTTTCCCTTCGCATCCCCACTACCTACCGTATTTTCTTACAGTGAAGCTGTATATGCCTCGGTTTTCACATATAGCGTGCACGGATAAAAGGGTGTAGACAAGAACTTTTAACATCGAAGCTGTTGAGCAAATAGTTTGTGTATGGTCTCCGCAGTTAAAAATAACAAAAGATTTCCGAGCGCTCATGCCCGCGGGCCTCCAGCGCACGTTCCGCTAGCTAAGCATACCCACTCACGGTGATTGGCCGACATTTGAAAAAAAAAAAGCTCCAGCATTAGCGGCGTGCCGCCTCGAGCGCACGTTCGTCAAAACATGCATACCTACTTAGGGCCAACATTGGCCACAAAAAACAAAACAAAGAAACTCCGCGTTTGTCGCATCGTGGCAACACCTGCTCGGAACGAGGAAGACGCGTCATGGCGTAAGCCTCTCGTTCTTTCGCCCTCGTGTCGTTGCGCGCGAGCGCTCTGTACCGTAGAAGAGCCGTGACTTGAATGTCGAAGCTGCTGTAGGTGATCGTTGACTCCACATGGCCCGCGGCTCCGCATAGTTCTCACGGCTGAGGATGAGGCCGCACTTCGAGAGGCTCGGCGTGCAACGCATCCACTAGAGACGATAAGTCGCGGTTGCAAAGTGGCGTACGAAAACGTCGACCAAAACGGCGACCTCACTCTGGCCTTGCCCCACATAAGGTTATTGAAATGCCATGCCGCCGACTTTAACCACGACACTACAACGATACTAAAACTCAACTTTGCGTACGTCAATGATCACCAACAAATGCTTCGACTTCAAGTCTAGCGCGTGAGTGCAAGTTTCCCTGAATCTTTTCAAACCCAAGGACTAGTGTTCTGCGTTTCCTTTTGAAGGGATCCTTGGGTGACGTCTTTCCGGTGTTTTTCCCGTCAAGCTTGAATGGCTTGCAGAGGCACAGTGTAACGTTTTAACATCGATAACTTTTAAAACGTGCCCGAGTCGTGACACTGTCTGATGAGGGCTCACGTCTGCCCATAGAACTTTTCAGGTTCAATCTGTGCTGATAACACTGCTAAGGTGCTGAGATTGCAGGTATTGTGAACCTCGTTCAAGTACGTGACTGCCGTATTGACTATTAAGTGCTGGTATTTTCGGCTGAAATTGGTAACCAGTATTTCTGTTCACCTATTACTAATGTCCACGAGACCACAAGCAGCAGATACCTGTGGGGCGAGTAGAAGCGACCCGTTTTGTTGAGCAATGCCACCATCGGTACACGATCGATCACATTCAACTTTGACGAACATGCTGGCTCGTGGTGGCGCTGTTAGTCTCTCGTCTCAAATGCGTAACTTCGGCTTTGTTTGGCCGTCGTCCACTTTCCGGGGAGTTCAAAACATGACCAAAAGCTCTTGCAAATTAATTACCGCGCGGCATTTCCGAAGGAACTGTAGCCCGAGTATAAATTGCTTTGAGCACTCACACAGCACAACAAAGCAGCGGGGAAAGTCGCACCGCGTGCTTCAGTTCTGGTGGGGCGTTTGCCAGTCGGCATAACGAGGTGACTACCCACTCTTCGGATTTGTACTTCTCTCGATTCTGTTGTCACTTTCCGTAGCAGAGTCGCAGGTAGTCTATTCATGGCGGAATTGTGGGCCACAGCATTTACAAGGGCAGTACCTGCGTGATTGTCGACGATTACTGGAATTTCAGCGGAAAGAATGTCCCTTTCTTGGAAATAGGACGTTTGAGTTCGATTGTGGACAGTGTCGCGCCGATGGATGCTCTCGTGCCCAATACGCAGCGGTTCCACCCCCAGAGATCCCTGTACTCAGTTTCCTCGGCGCGGGCTCGGGGATCTGGCTCCTTTGGTCTAGAAGAGAGTGGACGGCTTGGAGTCGTATACCGTGGCGGTGACGGGGACTGAGCTTGTTGCATTTTCACGGCGTCCAGGGCAAATGGTTAGCGGTCAGGTACTGTTCAATTCCCAGGGGTCGTTCGCCGTAACGTGGTCGCGATGCATTAGGCGAAAACCCATGAGAACCCATCCGGTGGTACGTGCTGTGACGAAGTATATGGCCTGCTTCTCCACAGCGGTAGCACAAGGGCCGCTTTCCGTTCCAGACTTTCCAAACCAAGGCTGAGTTGAAAGACGTCTGGAATGAGTATGGTATGGCAGGCATAACCTCTGGCGCTGTAAGAGTAGGCGTGGGGAGCACACCGCTGAAAGTTGGTTGTTGAAATGCAGGACCCGGCGTTCACAGCATGCGTGTCAGTTGGAACCGCGCGCGGGTGTTCAGGTGGTAGGCATTGACATCGCTGCTCGCCGCACTGTCTCGCGGAAATCTTCGTTAACGGCAGCGACCGTTGGGCGATGGTCACCTGCCTGAAGCAACTGCAGCTCCACGCCAGGAACATTACGAGCAAGCTCTCGGATACCTCTCTCGTCGTTGAATGGGGCCGTGCAAACAGCCAGGTTGGAAATTTGTACTGCATAGCCCGCTGTTGCAATGAGGGTTCCAGTGTTGACGGTTTCCTCACGAAGTTTGCTATACAGTCGCAGGAGGGCTCGCACGATCACAGCGAAAAGTTGTTCTTTGACTCTCGTCATGAGGTTGCGGACCTTCGTTCAGCGGACCTTCTTTCAGGACCTTCTTTCAGGAATCAGTACGCCTAAACAAGCGGGACATGTCTTCTACAAACATTGTAACGCTCTCATTAGGTTTCGTAGCCCTTAATGTGCCTCTAGTTCGGCATTCTCTGCGCACGCTACTACTGCAAGCGTCGAGAAATTGGCGCCGAAACTCCTGTTAGTTCGTCAGCGAACAATCGCGATTCTCACCCCACGTTCTTCCTGAATCTTTGAATGAGAAATGAATGTGCCTAAGCTTGAGTTCATTGTGCTACTCATTTAATGACCTCGGGGTGCGCTACATGTTAGGAGCAAACTGTGGGGATGTTTCAAGGAACTAGCTGCTTTGGCATCCCGTTGAGGGTTGTCAACCTACGGGGCAGTGTTACGGGAGGCCAGAATGCTGGCTCTAGGTCTTGAAGGAGGCGACTCTATTTGTGCACAGGTGTCACCCGTGCAAAATTCCGCTCCCCTGTGGGTACAGGCCTGGCACTTGCTGTGCCCACCCAACGCCATCTACTCGTTCGTTAGGAACACTTCTATTCCTTTACGCCACTGCTAAAAAGGTGCCGCGGCTCTACCTCAGCAGCCTAGGGCAAAAGTCGTGGGTCTTGGAACGAACGTACCGGGTCCGAGCCCCAGAAATGCAAATTTGTTTCTCCAAAATCCGTAATTTTTTTATCGTAAAATGTTCTCTCGGCTCGACCCTACACATTCTTGTCGTAAACAAAAGCGGTTTGGCGTCTTTCAAAACGGCGTTTAGGTGGGACGTGGCATATCAACACGTTTAATTAAAGTTTTACATTGTACTGAAGTGCCGGGCTTGTACCAATCTCGGACCGAAATGTCGCGTCGCGCATAGGTGACTTGTGAACCGATCGACCGGTTGGCCTGGATCAAATTGTATGGGGTGTACCCCATACCTGCAGCACAAGTTATCGCGAATACAATGAAGAGAAAAGGGGTTTTGCGAAAGGACGCTGAGTAATTCCGTACAGTAGCTCGTGAAGCCGCCACATTAAAAATGGCGGAAAATCCACACGTGGTCCTCTACTTTCTCTTCTTCTACCTCAGTCTGGATCCCGCGCACATACGGCGGCTGAGAGTGGCCCTTCACATGACAGGAAAATACGCACTCGGCAATATTAAATTTTCAGGTGCTAATCGGGGAGGGATATTTTTTTCAGCGGAGAGACCTGCAGGTCATTACGGTGAGTGTTTTCAAGTTTTAAATGGAGCCCTCAAAGCAGAAAAGCTGAAATCCCACCTGTTCACATCAGCAGTGTAGTTTTAATATTAATTGTTGTGTTTTCCAATCGTCAGGCCACGCGGAATACGGAGTTACAATAGAACGGTACTTGCATTGCCTACTTCAACAAATCTAAACATTTACCAACTTATTTAGGCATTATTTTTGTTTTGAGCCCTAACAAGCTCAGTCGGTATTCTTTTAGTAGACGCAAAAACAAACGCACGTTTTTTCTACCTATTGAAAGATGATCGTGGGTCTCCGGGTCAGAAAGTGCATTTGATAAAGAAAAAATAGCGCTGTCGAAGCCCTTACGGAAACATCCAAGGACCCAAGCCATTAAAAAGGCCAAGGCACAGAGGGTGGGGGATTCTACGAAATATCAAAGCAGGGGAAAATTCGCACAGTGAAATAAAAAGACCTACGTTTTATTCGCTCCGTTCCAGCACTATGTGCTGGAACGCAGATATATATGATTACATGGAACTTATGCGGTCCATTTGCTTCCATTCCGAGCAAAATGGCCAAAGTAAGACCAGCAAATCCACGTAGCGCAGATCGTGTTCTTCGTGCAAACGGTGTCTTATACTTCGCTCGAGAAAGCGAGCGAGCGATGCCTTTCACTCAGGGGCAAGAAAATAGATAATCGTGTGTGCATGAATGCCTGGGCGGTTAGTTCCCGCTAATACTAAAAGGGCTGTGCAAGCAAATATATTCGAAATAAAAGGCAAACGTTCTTTCCTAAGCTCAACAAAATCGCTAAGACAACACCGGCCGACGCCCTTTATGCGTGCGCTGCCCATTGAGCGCGCGTTCCCCGACTGCGGTCCCAGCGCTGTCGCAAGCCTGGGAATGCAAGGTAAGGAGCACAAGGGTTGCGCAGAAGAGCTTCCCATGGGCCCCTAGCCTAAGGGAGCGGGGCCCTCTAAGAAAAGTACGTCCCAAATTGAGTCGGCTGGAGAGTTGTCCAGCCTAGACTCGAACGGCCGCTGCATCAGCGGGCATGTTCGCAGTGGACGCGGCAGTCAGGGGTACGGGTTTCGAACGTGGCACCGTCCGCGAAGGCGCGGGTCACTGGCGGTCATGAACAGAAAGCTAAGCGTTATTTTTCAAATGGGAAAGCATTATATGTCTTATGAGGGGGAAAATTAGGCGCTGTTGTTGACCGTTCACATGGAATGGTGCTAAAAATTGCCAGCGGCGCACGGGGTAAAAATACGCCAAAACGTTCGGGTTGATGTCAGACTTCTCAGATAGGTTACTCTAAACAAAGTAAATTATTTGTTTTTTTTTTTAATAAACGTCACCAAATGTCGGTCTAGCGGAAAACGGAACTGGGCCGACGGAGTGTTAGAGGAGCACGCGAAGCCAGCTCCACGGCTTCTCCGTGGCTCTAGCTGACTGAAGGTGCGCCTAGTGCGTGTGCCATTGGGAACGGCACGGCAAAGGCAATGGAAGTTAGGTGAACTTAACCATAACAGCTGCATCCTAGGCACTGAGGACGCTTATTCTGGGGAATTACTGGCCTCAAGGGTCGATGCATCTCGGAAAATTATTTCGCGCTGTCTCGCGATAAAAGTGCTTCTGCGTCGTACGTATGGCCAGTACTTTATACAGCTTGATCTATGTGGTCCTGAAAAACGGGCATGGCGAATTGCGTACTGCAAAAAAAAAAAAAAAAAATATATATATATATATATATATATATATATATATATATATATATATATATACAGCGCTACTCCGGCTACTCTTTCGCACACCCGTTTTTTTTTTGGGGGGGGGGGAAGCGGGGGGCGGTCAGTGAACCAGACAGAGTAGATATCGAGAGACGGGTCTAGAAGAAAATGAAGGCGAAGAACTGGATGGTGGATGGAGGGACGGAATAAGAAAGTTTGAAGTCAGAGAATATACTCGGGCAACGCAGGACAGGAAGCGGTTGGAGGTAGTTGGGAGAGGCCTTCACCCTGCAGCAGACCTAGTAGGCTGTTGTTGTTGTTGTTGTTGTTATTGATGATGATGATTATGAAGAGGAAGAAGATGGAGGGACCTCACAAGAAGCACACGAGGCAAATTATGCGGCGAGCTGAGCCAGAAACGAATGAAGGAAAGCGAAGAACGTAACGGAAAAAGAAGTTTTTGATGAGCATGGTCAGAGGAAGCCCTAATTCTTCTGCATTCGTAGCAAGCCAACAGACTTCGGTGCACGGAGAAATTTTCCTCACTCCAACGAAATGTTATAGAGTCCTGGCCAAAGGATTTAATTCAATGAGTTTGTTTATTATCGCAGCTGCCGTGGCGCTTATCTTATTGCTTCTATTTCCGCCTGCCCAGCAGACACTGACTGCATCCACGAGACACTTCAGTTCCTCCTTTTTAAAACGCCTGTGTCGATTAAAACGATAACGGGAAGCATGCAGGAGCGGCGGTTGGACGACGGCTGGACGGCGAATTATGCAGACCTAATTTACTCAAGGTGCTTTCCCTCTGGCGCGGAATGTTATTAAGAGAGGAGCACTAAATGTACGACTTTGGGAGGCCGTTCCTGCGCGTTAATTCTGCGCGCCTTCTTCGTAAAGGTTTAATGGTGGAAATCATTTGCAGCTGGCTTCGAGAGTGGGAGCAGTTGAGCTGTTCCTGTCTTGGAATTTTGCCGAAAAGGTTCCAAATTGAATAAAGCAATCAAAAATATAATGCGGAATTACCAGCGTCAGCACGGCCTGCACCAACTTTGACTTTTGATATTTCAGTCCACTGGAGGGCGTAGTGCTCAGTACTCGTCGGTGTCTTCCCCAAACAAAACTTAAAGCGTTGTGAAAAATTTGGTAGACAGTTTTCCCAATTTACGACCTTTCGTCTTTCATCAGTAGCTAAGGTTCATCCGGGGAGTGCAGTCGGCAATACGCTTAACGAGAAGAAGAAATACATGACGCTGAGGACCTGTATTCATGAATTTCAGTTCCCTTATAAAAAAAAAACATAGCATGATCAGGGCATATGTATGGTTATGACTATTGTACTTGGTTCTCATTTTAAAATAACATTAATAATGTGAAACTATTATACTTCTCATTAGTTCAAGAATAAGGCATCGTTGTTGTCCGATGACACCAAAAATCGCCGTTGCGCAACAAGCAAAATAATAAAAAAACAACATTAGAAACACTCAAATTGACGTCAAATTTTCCAGAGAGGATGCCGGAAGGAAAGTATGTCATTGCCTTCGAAAAACATTTGGCACATTTGGTTTGACTGGGAATCGGACAGGACTTTCGTAGTCCGAGACGAACACGTTACCTTAACGCCACGGCTTCCTCGCGGTTCTGTATGACTATAATCGTGCCTTCACGACAGCGTGGCCACCTAGGAGGAAGTACACGTGACGGCACGTGAGGAGAGACCAGGTTCACTCTAACCACCGAGACCGCTGATTGTGGGAAATTAGTGGCGTGAGGTGCCGCCAATCTGCCTCTCGAAGTAGTTCATGCCGGGCCTCGCGATGGCAAGGGCTTTTACCTCGGACGTACCGCAAGTTTCTGCAGCGGCTAAGCGCAGTAGCCCACGCAAATGCGCCAACAAGGCCCAAGCGTATGAGGCGAAGAATGCAGCAAAAAGGGACAAAAGACTAAAAAGGAAAAGCCAAGAAACACGATTTTGTAGTCCAGAATTGACATCTATCGTATGGAGAAACCACGCGGCTTTCGTAATCAAAGCACGCAAGCAGATTTGGGTGCCTCAAAGAATTTTTTCGGAAGGATATGACATGAAATCATTCAATCTTTGTGTTGAGGCTTATACCATTCAATTCAGGTTTCACTGCTCGTTCTGTCGGCATTTAATATATTGTTTACCCTTTGGCCTTTCTCAGTGCATTACTAGTTAGCAGCAACGTAATTTCGGTTGCGCAATTAATGCCGATAACGACGAAGATATGTGAAGTACTGCTCAATGCGCGGCATATATTCTTTGAAAACCATACTATGTGTTGACATTTAATATATTGTCTACCTTTTGGCCTTTTCTCAGTGCATTACTAGTTAAGAGCAACGTAATTTGGGTTGCGCATTTAATGCCGATAGTGACCAAGATATGTGTGACACAACGACCTGTCCAAGCATACGAAGGCGGTCATTCTGTATACCATGAGGAGTAAAGCCACCGACCTTTGTTGCTTCAGTGTTACGTGCAGCATCGGTTATGAAGCAGACACTCCAGTCACATAAAAGCCCATCACTAATACGTAATGCACGGAGTACGCAACATCCTGCCTGTTGTTCGGCGATAATCTAGGAAGGGTGGTGGGCTGACAAAATGTAAAAAAAGGCGGGGATACATAGTATGAACCACAATGTGTAGAGGGTTCCAGGGGGTGAAATAATGGCCTGCGTAATTAACGGCAATCAATACGACATCAGGGAGCAAGTAAAAAACAACGAAACATTCTACGGGAAGTTTTGAGTTATTAACCTCAAAGAAGGGGCCCATTCTTCGGGTCAATACGTTGCTGGAAGAGGGACCGAGAAAGGGAAGGAGGCCGTGCGTCGTACTGAGAAGTGCGCCTTGAAATTAGCCCCCGTGGCTCTGCATTGTGTCCGAAAACGTACCCTCCGCGCATGCCCAGTTGGGCAGACTGGCCTGGAAAACTCGTTAACGGTTGCTCTGTTTTAATGGGCGTCGGAAAGCAGTGATCCGGGAGGAGCGTTGAAAGTCGACCTTGCGCGGAACGTGGGAAGAGCCGCTTGGCCGGCACGCGTGCGCAACACCCCTCAGGAGGCCACGCGACGGGGTGGACATAATAGGCAGCCTTTAATTAGACAGCAGAGCCTTTCACGCCATCCGTAGGCCGCTCAGTTGCGCTGCGCGCCGCGAATGCGTGCCAACCGCGTCACTCGCCGCGATACTTCAGGCCGGCTGCGCCCACGCGCCTCTACTGGCCGCTTGCACAAGCGGCGTCTTATTCGGTCCTTCGTCGAGGCCTTAGCGTGAGGCCGCATTCCGCGAATGCTGCAAACGAGTTGGAATTGAAGTGTCCGTGCGGCACCCAGGGGAAGCAGGGCGCGGCCGGGGGGTTCCGTCCCCAACTTCGTGTCCACTGATGCACTTTTCGCTTTGGAACCGGCCAGTGCAATGACTGGCTGATTCAGAGGGCACCGGGATAGTAGGACGTATCTGGGGAAATAGGCTTTTCCACGGCAGCATCTGTTCCACGGCTTTTATCCCTTCGGGAGACGCCGTGGAACAGATGCTGCGTCGGAGAAACAGCAACGAGATGCGGAGAGATCTCTAGTCTGTGCGTCATTATTCTGAGCCTGTTCTTGTGGCGCCAATTGCGAAGTTCGTGAAATGTCGTCCGACGCCAACACCGGGGCCCACAAAACCCAATCGCCAGGCGTAGAAAAAGCCATCGGACTTCAGTTCTTTTGCCTTAATCTCTAATATAAGAGACGACCATGTGCATATTTCTGAAAACGCTCTTTTTATCCCGTAAATCTTTCGAAAATGCTTCGAAAAAAAAAGTGTTGTCGCCTTTATGTCTTCCGCGATTAATTAAAGCGGAGTAATCATAACTAACTCAACGCATGGATTGTAATTAAGTTTAATAAATGCATATCACAACAGCAACTGATGGAAAATGCATCTGGAACTACTACAGCTTCCCATTTCTCAGGTTATTCTCGTTTTAATACTCGGCGGCAACATGCTTGCTGATTGAGAATTATCCGAAAACTTTTATGTGGAAAGGCTTCTTTTTATGATATTTCACGGTTCAAAGTGTAGAAATGAGAGGTTACTTCTGGAGCTCATAATTTTTATCACGCTATTAGGTGCAGGTATCTCTCGCAGGGAGTCATGCGCCAAACGGTTAACACAAAATAGCGATCAGCGGGATGAAACGGATCTGGAGGATAGAACGAGAGATGGCTGACGGCAAGCACGGTATGGCCCAAAGGCATTTATTAGTCTAACATCTGCGACATCTCTATCATCGTCATCATCGTCGTCGTCGTCGTCGTCGTCGTCGTCGTCATCATCATCATCATCATCATCATCATCATCGCGTCTACACCCACTGCAGGGCTAAGGCCTCTCCCATAGATCTCCAATTATACCGGCCCTATGCTAAGTGTCGCACTCTCTATACGTCTCTACACGCCTCCTCTAGTAGGCATGGGCTATGCAGCAAAGCGCAGCCCCTGAACAAACTTCGAGATGGGTTAACTGTTGTGGTGAAGCAGCGGTTTCCCAGGACGTAGCCGTCGGGACAAATCTTTACTCGAGCGAATCTGCGGCCGATATCGCCGGTTGTCTAGTCGCTTGTAGATTAGAATAAAAGTGCATACCTATTGTTACGTTTGTGTGTGGGTATGGGTGTATGTGTGTGCGTGTGCGTGTGTGTGTGTGTGTTTGTGTGTGCGCGCGTGTGTGCGTGCGTGTGCGTGTGTTCGTGTGTGCGTGCGTGCGTGTGTGTGTGTGAGAGAGTGTGCGTGTGCGTGTGTGTGTGCATGCGTGTGTGTGTGTGTGTGCGTGCGCGTGTGCTATGTGTGCGTGCGTGTATGTGTGCGTGCGCACGTGTGTGTGTGGGTGTGTGTGTGCGTGTGAACGTGCGCGTGCGCATGTGCGTGCGCGCGTCTGTGAGTGTGTGCGCGAGTGTGTGTACGTGCGTGCATGTGTGCGTGCGTGCGTGCGTGCGTGTGTGTGGTGCAACAGGGCGTATTGGCGTTAAGGTGAAGCGATCAGGTTTACCCCACTTTCCTAACGATTGTTGAAGTGACAATTGTAAAAGTGTGCGCGTGTCACTGACTGGTGCGTCCCTCAACAGAGCGCGTTCGATTTCTTGAATCTATCTGCGTCACGCACACAGCGCGAGGAACCGTTTTTGCTGCCTATTTTACTGGACACCCAAATAAGACTGCTGCAGCCACGAACGCCATCATCGAAGTTTCGTGATTTCATATATTTTAGAACCCTGACAAGAAGAGTGGATATTTAAAGCGGGGAATTGTTAGGCTAGTGTTGCGTGTATTTGTTATGAGATCGAGAAAATCGCCTTGCGGGAAAGACAACTTCATAGAGAATGCTCAGCAGATAGGAGCTGTAACTCCACTTTTACCAAAACTGTTTCCCGAAAATGATACAATTCTACGGTAAGACGGCTCTATCATACTCCGAGTTGCATTTCCTTTTCCCACTTATTTCGTTCACGGCGAACTTGGCAACGTTTCAGTATTCTTGTCTGCTGTCAATACATGAGCATATACGGGAAGAGCATGGTTACAAAAGACGGCTGTAAGTCCTTTTTGTGGGCCCATTCCCAACACAAATTATATGAGAATCGGTCGCTAAGGGGACTCCACCATTACGCCGACTTTTGTTCACTCGTCATATTTTTTAGTTCAGAAAAAAGTGAGTTCGTACCTTTCTCCACAATTTTGTGTGTCGTGTGCTAAACAGTTTCGCTGGTAATCTTCGCGAATGCAATGGCTTATATTTTTAGGCTACCCTTATCTTTGCAACGTAATTTGCAGACATCCTCTAGCCCGGAAGCATGGTTTAGGATTTCCTCTTTCCTTCGCACACAGTTTCACCTTGGGCGTTTCACTTCGAAAAAAAAAACTAGCCTGTGTACAAACTGTTCAAGAAACAAAAATTCTTAAAATTTCACGTGAACAGGGATATGGCGCTGCGACTCTGTGCGGGCGAGGGAATATAGGTACAGTGAAGGTTATAGTGTAGGACGGCTTTTGTGTTTTTACGCTCGTATTTGTAGGTTCTTGATATCACGGATCCGTATACGACATAATCCTGTCAATTCACCTCTCATAAATGTCGTGACAGAGCATTATTCGTGACGTCTAGATGCCATGCATTTGTTGACTGAAATTTTTGCACTTCGCTTATATTGTCACGCCTCCAAGAACAAGGCACGCTTCTTGTAGTAATCACAGTTTGTTGGAGCGACCTTGTGCTCCGCATTAAACTGGAAGAAAAGCACAAACGTTGAAGAAGCAATCAACACAGTTAACTGCACAGTAACAGAAGAGCATCGGCGATTCCAATACCGCGGCTTTCGGAGTTCATATTTCTATCTTGAAACGCAATCCTTTTCAGAAACACCCCTCTAGACACAGAACATTGTCGATCAGTCCCAGGATAGTCTAAGCGAGTGACGAACGAGTAGCATGCGGAATATCCCTGAAGACTGACGAGCGGTTCAAAACGATAACAGGAATAAGCGAACGCTCCCCTTGAAAAAAAAAAAAAGAGTATAAGATTGGTAGGTGCGGACACGCGCTGGCAACAAAACGCAAACAACCCAGTCTGAAGACATTGTTCGCGGCAATATGTACATGAGTTTCACGGTGACCCGTTTTTGACACGAAAGTGTTTTATGCCGGGATCCATTAACATCTGACTCACGTCATATCCGTCACGGAAATGACATTGCCAGAAAAAACGCCGCTGCGCCAGGATTCGAGCCGGGGGCTCCGTCGCCGCAACGGGAGGTGCCAGGTACGTTACTTACTCTGCTACGAGCTGAAGCGCAGACAGCCGTATGAACGCGCCATATATCTTTCCTATAACCTCCTCTATTTCGATGGTGCTGCCGTCTAAGAGAGGTGAAGGAAGTAGTGCATCACGATGCCAATGAGCGCCGACAGTTGGCGCCAGATGAGCTGGTCGCAACGCAACCGTCCGCCGTACACTCCGCGGAGCAGGGACGCAGTGGTCGCACATTTGCGAAAGCGACGGGCCACCATGTTGTCGCTCGCCAAGCACACTCACACGACAGCCTCGCAAATCATGCTCTTTCGCTGCAGCGGGGACCGTGAGTTCACCAAACGATTCATTGGCAACCCGTTCAGTTTCGTTCACATGGTTTGCGAGCGCGTGTGGTTTCATTCGGGTTTACGCAGTGCGCGTGCAATCCACTGTGTAATGTTGATAAGTCTGACGGTGCCATACCGAAGAAATATAAATAGCGATGTGCTAGTGCATATCGATGCCGAATAAACATTCAACTGATCCTGTGAAGGCGCATCTCACTTTCGTGTTGTGTTTTACCGATTCCTACGAAAGAGGGATCAACTGTATTTTTTTAAATAACTGGATCAACAACTCAATTTGACGCATATAGAGAACAAGGCATCAGTTAACAGATCAAGACAAGCGATTCATTAGTACCAACGTTTACTGACTCTTTTTGCTAGACAAGATGAGGGAGGGGGGATGCGTGCAAAGCTCGCGCGTAATGTTCCAGAGCCTAAAGTGCGACGACAAGCAACAGCTTTCCCTTGTTCCCGTTCGCTTGCAGCCCACGAGCTCCATTTGCGCACTCACTCGACTGACAGGACTCACTGCGCTTGCTTCTAACAAAGCGCAGTCGTCTTTGGCCTTCTCGCTGCTGAACCGACGCTTGGCGCATTATTTTCGAAAGTGACAAGAACACTGGCGGAGCCAACGACCCCAGTCATCTTGCGCTTCTTTATCGTCAATTCAACCCCGATTTTTCAACCTTACGAATCCGACAAGCGCTGGCAGTAATCAAAGCGCAGTGAAAAGGAACTAAAGAGGAAGGCCATGAGAAGCGCCGCTACGCCAGAGAGCGAAAGAGCCGGCGCTGATAAGAAACAGCAACGACGGTCTGCTACCCTAGACTCCGCGTTGGACATTCGTGGAGGAACACTTCTCGCCTTCTGTATTTGGCTCTGCCCGGAAGACTTCCCGAGGAACAATGGCGAGGCCTCCGGTGGCTTCCTTCCATTCTGTTTCATTCTCCTGATAGCCCGAGGGCACCGAACCACATCCGAGATGTTTGTTGGCTGCGAGATACTGAAGGCAAATTCGTGCCTGCAGTCGTCTCTCGCAATTTAGAAGACCGTTTTTTTTCTTCTTATGTGTCAACCATGTTTTGGCGAACTCCAGTAGTTTTTTTTTTACTGTGTTTTTGTTTATCTAACGTCGATCTTCCGGCGTCGGTTTCTGGATGTCGCTTCCTGAAGTGTGCTAATGGACTTCTATTGGAAGCGTGCCCTCGATGCAAAGAGCTTGAACTTTTGTCGTAATGAAACTGCGCCAAACAAAGTGCACCAAGTGAAGCAGTTATAATAAACCACAGTTTTACTATGTATCGCAACGAAATGTTTATTAAAGCTGCTCACATGAAACATACCTGCACTTTAAAGCCACCCGGTGGTTCAACTTCCCAAAAACGCACTCAATTTATCAATCCCTGCAGCCATCGATGAAATTTCGGCTAATGACAATATCGAGCATATAATTTGACTAAAAAAAACTCTGGTTGATTCCTCTGTCATAGGAATAGGTAAAACACGAAAGTGAAATGTACAGCGATATCTGCCGCCGAGCATCGTTTGGGGTGCGGCGGCTGTCATGTGGGCGTGCTTGGCGAGCGACGTCCTGCTGGCGGGTCTCTTCGGCAAAGGTGTACTGGCGTTGTTTCCGTAACGGATATAACGTCAGTGAAATCTTGATGTATCCCCGCATAAAACACGTTCGTGTTAAAATATAAAACCCAAAAACGAACATCCCTAAGTATATCGTACTCCTTAGTACCAAAGGTTGCTTTCCCGCAAGAAGACCCAGTGTGCAGAGGTGCACCCTTTACAGGCCGCTTACTTCGTTGTACTGGCGTCCTTTTCGTGACGGATATGACGTCGGTAATTATTTCGTGTATCCTCAAATAAAACCATTTTGTGTTAAAGTTTGGTCAGCGCTGTAGCACGCCCGATTGCGGAACGTTATGGCTGCACTGTGTGATGCTACAGCGCGGACCAAATTTTTGAATCAAATTGTATGCTTGATATTGTCATTTGCGGAAATTTTATAGATCGAATTAGTCGAGGGCATTGTTGTGACGCTGAACCCCAAAATAGCCTTAAAAGTGTGTAATAACTTCTTCAAAACACGCTTGTACCTCCATTCTCCCTGCTTACGAGGTCATGTCCGCGTTTGGTGGCGGGAAGGAAGGGCAATAGTCACTTCAATGCATATTTGCATGTTTAACAAACACATGTTTGGCCACCGAAACAGTCTGCAAACACAAACTATTTCATTAGGCTTGGCGTATTCGAGACATCCTGGACTGCAGTTTGAAAACGACATTCGCTTAGATCACATGAGAAGCAAAGTATTATTAGGGGATGTTGCTGCTGCGAAACAGTGGTCGTATCTTACGCTCGCTAAGCTTTACATTGCGCAATTGCATTACTTCTTCCTTTGTTCCTCTTACAGATGAATACTTGCATTGTAAGTAACATTGACCTTGATTGATAGGAACAAATAAAGCATCCTTCTGGGAAAAAAATCAATAATTTTAAAGTTGAGAACATTGGGTCTGGTGAAATAACCTTTGAGGATGAGCTACCTGATTCCTACTTGCACGAAGCATTCGGAATATAAGACGAAAACCCGCATATGTGTCGTATTTGGCAATTTCAGATTCCACACAAGTCGATGACGCGCGAAAGTCTTCGACTAATATACGGGTGTTCTTTGTCGAACAGTGTCATGGCAAAGACTCTCTCCTTTTAAGAAATCAAATCCCCCCAAATTATGGTGATAGCCATTGCTTGTTTTCATAAACCCCGCAGTGGTATAAGCACGCCCCGCAAAAGAAAAAACATACTCTTTCCTCCTTCCCGCTTGAAATCGGCTTATTGCCTTCAACACTTAAGCTGTTGTATTGCATTATCTCTGTTCCCCCCAAAAGGCCCCGGCGAAAGAATAGTGCGTCTACTTTTTTTTTTACACTGGCTTACCTGCACCTATAGCTTCGGCTTCTGTATCCGGCCTTTGCAGCTATGCGAGCTGAAATTGGAGTGGAGTCCTCTCGTAGTAAATGAGTCACAATCGAACCCTTATCTTACCGCAACGGAAATTTCATTCTAGCCATAGCCAGTTAAAGAAGTCTAGTCCTATAGCTAAAATCGCAAACATTTAACAACCAACGAATATGCAGAAACGGTACCTTTATTGAATTAAAACTTTCTTTTGAGATATTTGCACCGACCAAGGCCTCGGTGAGAATAGGGTACTACGCTTGATGCAAGTTGGGGCAACCGTTTCTTGTGAAAACAGTCGGAGCTAACGCAATGCCGTAAATGTTTCCCAAGAACTTCTCCATCCAGCATTACAGTGTTTTAGTGTTCATTTCGAGATCTGTTTTTCACGTTGTGTGGTTATATGGTTTCTAGGAAGGAATGTGCCTTGGTACTCCATATTTTTTGCGCAAGCGACGTCTGGATTTGGGCAGGTTTACTACTACTGTATCTGCGGCCTACAAGTTGTAGCACCTTAACAAGGACCAGAACTTCGCTTTACTATAACCGAACTGCAAGCGCAGTGGCTTTGTCAGGTTGCTTCTAAATTGGCGTTGCTATCGCTCAGTCTCGCGTGGGTTGAATAGTAAGTGTCCCTGCACCATGTGTTACAACCCCTCTACAGTAATTTACGTCTTTTCTTTTGTGAATCGTCTCGTGCTTTGCGGTCAGATTTGCGAAGAGAATCACCTCCCTTTACCCGAAAACAGGCAAAAGCCCTTAGCGTATATCTTAAAACTGAACAAACGTCGTTTTTTTTTTTGCTCGACATGTGTCGTCACTGGAGTGTTTTTTCTCTTCTCGAACAGGAATCCGTTACCCGAAATGGGAGACGCGACGAAGGCGCGCTGCACCGCTGCGGTGGCAAAAAAACGTATTTTGCGTCCAAGCTCATCACACACACACACACAAAAGGAACTCTTTTTTTTTCAATCCTGACGGGTAAGCACCGCGCTGTGAACGAAAATAAACAAGAGCGCGTTATGCTTTCTCCTGGCAAGCATTTCGTCTTGGTTCCAAGTAGCAGCTTCGCCCGTAGACGCCGAGAAAATTTTCACACAATCACTCCCGTGCATACAACACCCAACGGCGGCTGTTGACATAGGGCAGAACGACTACTCGAAGATGATTTCATTGAAAGACATGGTACGACAGACATACCGTACGGTATACGTCTTAAAGCAGTGGCTTAGAACTGTTTTGAGAAATATACCGTATGGTATGTCTGTCGTCCCATGTAATGTCGCAGTGGGGGGATTATTCCTGAATTTGAGTTACTCGGTAAGATAAAAATGAGTGGAAAGAAAATGCCCAATATACCTTGTAATCACTGGCGAGCCACGCATGCAAGCAACAATGCGAGCACGCCGTCACTGGTTGCGTCGAGCTCCACGGGATGGCGGTACTTCTCCGTGCTCAGCACATGATTTGGTGTGTACGTTCCAAACTCTACCCTACCGAACGCAAAGTAATGCCTCGAGTCCATTCTGAGTGCGATTAGTAACATCTGTGTTGACACCACCGTTGAGAATCGCGTTTATTGGAGCAGACGACGCAAGCCACTGTTTTTTTCTTCGGCGTACTGCGCAGTGGCACAAGCCGCGCCATGTCCGTGGCGCAGCGGCCATGTCCGTGGCCGTCTCCAGTGTTGCCAAGCGCAGAAATTGACAGCTAACCTTTCCCTACAAAACTGAAAACCGTTAGACCTGGTGCGTGCGTTTGCAGTGGAATAGCGAGGGGGTGTGGGCGTCCGCGAGAGCACGCAAGGGCAAGGGGTGGCCGCAGTGGGAACGGCCCAGGCCACTAATTCTGCTTAGCACAAAATAACGAGTGCTGTGAATTATTTTGCGTCACAGCCTGCGCACTAAACTTCCGCGGCTTCAGTGCCTGCTCTCACCGTAGTGATCAGCCAATTTGCATTGCTTCTGAAGAAAAACAAGAACAAAAAAAGAAAACAACCGGAAGGTCATATGGAGTGCGCAGGATATCATGCTAAGCTTCATAGACACCCTTTTTGCCGATATGCCTTGCTTTTATTTTTGCTTGACTTTTCAACGCGCATGAGCCGACAGTATTGATAATTAGAAGGTTCTCGTATCGATTGCCCTATTCATATTTTTTTTGTCTTTCTAGAATTCCGGATGATCACGTTAGTTCCTTTACGAAATACTGTAATATTTTTTTTATTTTTTGGCAACGTTCTCTTGCACAGCCGGTACTGAAGGTACAATCTTGCTTTGTTCTCAAGATAACTTTTAAGAAATTGCTTTATGAATTCTGAAAAGATGAAACACTCGTGTACCCAATCGTAATTCTATGAGCGGTGACATTTCATCATTGATTACGCCTAACAATTGATTACGCCTAATTGACAATTGTACAAAGACATTCCGAGGTAATTTAATAAACCCTCAAGCTAGGTGAGTTAACACTCAAGGTAAAATAATACTCTGAGGACCCCAAGAACTTCTTAAACGTGATAAATCCGAAAGCATTAATTTCCAATGTAACGCCGCAGAGAACACCTTCAAATTGGTACGTTTCCGTCGTAGCCAGTTGGAGCTGGAAATTCGGCCGAGTCGCTGGTTGCAGCTGTAGTCGTCACAGGCCGGTCCAGTGGCGTGGGTGTGAGAGAACTTGTTTATGGCGGCGTCGCAGCGAAATAGGAATAGCAGAATCGGCTGTGAGCTTGTGACGACAGCTGTCATCATCACTGTCCAATCCTCTTGAGTCGGTATGAGAGATTTTTTTAATGCAGAGCATTTCTTAGCCTCGCCTCTCCCTGCGTCGGACGGCGTCCACATATCCGCGTCCGCAGCAGGTGCGCCTCTCCTCCTTCCCTCCTCTCTCTCAACAGCAGCTGGCGCGCGCATGCGTCGTAGTCAGCCCGTTTGCTCCGTCGAGGTCTCGGTGTAACAGGTGCGTGATAGCAGCGCGGTGGGGCGTGGAAGGGCGCGCGCTGCTTGCGCATGCGCGCTCTCCCCCCCGTACTGCTCTCCCTCTACTGCGCGCGCTGCAAATATACAGCGGCTAGCGGTCGCTCGTGCTTCAGTCACTGCGTTGCTCCTTCCTTCCTTGGTTGACGCACGCTCCACCCTAACGCGACTTTACTCTCCTCTCTCTACCCCAAACCAACACCAACGCAAGTACGACCCAACTACCCACCCTAACGCGACTTTACGCGGCGTTAACGACCCCCAATGCTCTGCATTTACTCGTGTTCCCCTCGCGGGAAGGAGCGGGAATTTTTTGGGTAAGTTGACACTACAGACAAATAGAAGTTCCTGAGACATGTGTGAGTTTCCGGCACAGCTGTCATCATCACTGCCCAATCAACTTGAGCGTGTGTGTTTCCCCAGCATTATCGTGCTGTTGCCTTAATGTTGAGCCTAGCTATACTCCATGCAATGTCAAACCATTGTACGTAGAGCTGTGGGTACCTGTTGTCGACGACTTTAAAGTCGGAGACTGCAACGCATTGACTAGTAAACCTTTAGCCGTTTCGCTGCTGGAGACAGCAGACGGCGCTCTTTCCGTTCAATAGGAAACTAGCGGCTGTCGTAATAAATTTTTTATTGATTCCTGAATCTGCTTTATAAGGCGGTGCTATAATTTTCGGGGCAAGAACACCTAATGGGTAAAAAATCAAATCCGGTATCTTAAGGGAAAGCTAATGAACACGCGAAAATCCACTCTCCCAAAGTCCAAAATCCAAACTGTCAAAGTGTAACGCCGAAGTTCAATTTAACTCAGCCAAAGTCTAAAGCCAAAGTCCAATTCTGATTAGAGGATGCATTTTATGATCATCATAAGCAATCGTGTGTGCTGCTAAAGTGTATTCTGAGTATTACTAAAGGTCCGTTGAATGTCCTTGTTACATAACGTAACAAGGACATTCCACTGTTGTGATGTGGTAAATGATTGATGTACCCTGAGTGAAAACCACTGTGTGTAAAGTTCGATTTTCTGTAGTGGGTTTTACACGGACGTCAACGCAATCTCTGGCATGGAAAGCTTCGCTTTAAAAAGCGTAGTAAAGTTTAGTCATTCGATTACGACAAAATATACCATTTGTCATAGAAATCACCGCTCCAACTTATACGAGTCGCGTACTATTGCGCGCCAGTCTTGCTAAATTCCTAGAGTGTAGCTCTTCCCCATATTGAATTTAGAGCAGTGCCAACTCAATGTCAAAAACGTTACTAAGTACTATGCTCATTCAGGCAATACCCCTTTTAGCTGGCTGAAATATTAGTCGTGAAATTATAAAGCCGAAGTATATTGCTCTGTACACGTCATATCTCTTTTTCCGGACTGGCCAAGATACCTCGTGTGGAAGAATTCAGGAACGCGTATTCATGTCAAAACCTTTAGTCACCTGTAAAAGGTGCACCTCCGCAAGCACGAAGTTACTGCGGCAAAGCGTCACTCGCAGGATTGGTAGAACATGATAATTGACTTCTGCGGCGCGTGCATTCCACAAAATATTTTCATTACAGAAAAAGCGTCAGTAGGAAATGCAGGAAAGTATTAGTAGGCTTTCTAGGGGCCATTAGTCTCTTTCGGCGGCGCATGCGCCGATGGACGGGCGATGAACAGACGCCAAGGTGTGCCGGTCAAGGACAAATGGTTACGGACACTTTGGCTTCCCACGCAATGCCGCGTGCAAAGTAGGCCCTATAATAAACTATTAACAGCTTTTGCTGCAAAATGTATCGAAGTGATGGAAAGGAAACCCTGAAATACTGTTGTAGATCTTGACGTCACAAAAGTACAAATGAAAATTTGCTCTCCATAGAGAATTCGGGTGAGAATGAACAAACGTTGTAAACGACAAGAACCTTTTTAGGAAAACCTCATGGCGCGGCTGCACAGTAGCGGGGTGACTAACTTTTGTTCCTAAAAGTTTTTCGAGCTGACCAAATCTGTCACACGAAGGTCCTGCACACCGTTTAAACACAAAAAACCCACAATCAAGTTAACATTAAATCTTCTGGCAACCATCTCAGCCATACCATACGGCACCTCTCCAAAAGTAAGAACGGACTATGGTGAGCAATCTTTCCTCTACCAGTCACCTGAAATAATCAATAAATTTGGAGAAAAATTAAAGTTCGATGCCAGAAAAGTCACGTTTAAAAAACAAGTTAAAGATATATTACTGAAAGAAGACGCCTCTAATACTGATACATAATTAAGTGCTTGAAGTATATGTGGATATGTTCCCTACAGAAAGAATTTAAGAACATTTACAAAATAAAATACATTATTTCGTAACTGTGATGTAGTTGTGTATATGTTGAAACTTAATGCGTTCGAATTACTGCGTTCGTGTCTACACTTTTATCCTTGCGTTCATTTTAGACCTATGCTTTATATAATGCACAGGAAATGTATAAGTAATTGTGATTTTATGCTACAGTGGTCTTGTGATTGTGGTAATATGTGTAATTTTGTTTAAATTTGTGAACATCACTTTTATTGTTTACACTATGAATCGGGTGGCTGAGGCCTCTGTCAGGACACATCTGCGTTCGCCTCAGCCTCCCTTTGGTTTTGCCAAGAAATTAAAAGTCCAATAAAATCAAATCAAATCAAAAGGGGGGGGGGGAGCTGCTGAGACTGTGAGACTAGCAGAAGGATAAATTTGAGTAAAGCCTAATTGGGCATGTTTATACTTTCCTTTCAATGACAGAAAGTAGACCCGTCTGAAAGGCAACCTACTTGTTACTTTATACACGACAAAGTCGAAAAAGCTATATATTTTAGGAGCTAAACTGGTCAGAAATGGGCTTATTACTCATACTGAAAAAATACGTATGGAAAAGACATGTCTTAAGGTACCCAGATGCTCCAGACGCTCTAGTGCACATAACAGTTCAAGACTCAATGACATTCCTTATTGGCAATCACAAATTAAGAACACAGAGTCTACAACGATACACGTATCTGGGCGGAGTAGAACCAGAATAATTCGAATCAAAGCGAAAGCTCCCTAATATGCTATTGTTTCAATAGGAAGCGCCAGCCACAGCACCCTTGACCTCATAAAGGCACACGGCGATCAAATGTAGTGCAGCTTCTCTTGTTTGAGGACGCAAGCTCTAAGAATTCGGCAAAGAATGTTAGTATAGCCGCTAGCCAAGCAACACTTCCACTGAAGTGAAAAGTAAGCTAGAACGCAATGCCTAAAATCTTGAAGTTGCGGAAAAAACTTCTGCCTGCACTTCATGCCACTGTATACAGTGCTCCGAACTATACGCCACGAAACAGCTCTAGTGGCTCAATATTCACGGTGGAGGCTTGCGCATCAGTCTGCGACATCAGTATTAAACTTTGGTTTAATGCAATCAATCAATCAATCAATCAATCAATCAATCAATCAATCAATCAATCAATCAATCAATCAATCAATCAATCAATCAATCAATCAATCAATCAATCAAGCAAGCAAGCAAGCAATCGATCAATCAATCATTAATGAATTATTCAACCGCTCAGCAAAATCAAAAGTTTAATTAACGCCAATTTCACCTCACTCTGTAATTCATAGCCCCTCTCTGAGTTTGTCGGCAAGTTTCCTTTGCATTTGCGGCGTTTGCTATTAGAAGATGACAAAGTAGTATTGCTAGTTTTCTTGTTACGGAGGAACTGGTGCAATGCTAACATAAACTATGCCTAAATTTCAATGCGTTTAGATTTAAAAATGCGAGGAAAAGTTCACTGTAGTCCTAAACTGGGTATACGTGAATATGACAAAGTTCTTTTACTGAGCAAGTTTTCTGCTTCGCTGGAAGGACCGAGTAGAGCAGCAGTTGGCGGGGTCACGTTTGCTCTTGTTGCGCCATCTGATATTGCACCAAATGAGAGTAAGGAAGCCAATTATTTAAGTCCGCCCACAGCCGCTTCCCGACGAAGGCATACCCGAGTGACAGGATTATTTAGCGATGCCAGCCAGCGCAAAAAATAAACCTATAAAGGAAACAAAACTGAAATGTAGGCGAGCTTGTACATCACCTTAGTAAAAATACAGCGTGCATATGGACGGGACTGCGTGGTAGAGGTACACCACAAGCTGTGTTGCAGAAAGGAAAATACCTAGTCGTAAATATGTGGCACTAGACGATTGAAGCAGAAGGGGCAGCCATCGCCCTCACGTCTCGGGCATGACATCGGGAACTGTGGTGTCCGACTCAAAGGCGGCCATTTGAAACTACATGCGGGTCAGAGCACCCCCCATAACACTAAAACTCCTCAGCCCCACGCTGAGGACCACCAAATTTACAAAGATCCCTCTGATCTGGGCCCCGGCCCTGTCCAGGCTGGAAGGTAACGAAGAAGCCCCACGAACTGCCTTGCGAACACACACACCAGGGCAGCTCCCGAGCCGAACCCTATTTCACCTCCCCTACCCGAACAGTTCTCAGCTAGAGAGAAATCCTCTCCTACTACAGCTCCCTCTACCGCAGGCAAAGGCAAGCAACACCACTCAGGATACTAAAGACTAACCTCTTCCTCAAGACTTACTCCGCGCTACACTTACCTACATTCTCCTTATCGAAGGAATGGGCCACACTAACACACATCTTTCGCCGTTACACACATGCACCAACAAGCGCTAATTATTTCAAGATGATCTCGAATGGCGGCGCGCGCTACAAAAAAGTCAGGAGAACGCCAAGATTGCCTTGGTCAAGCTGGACGAGACGCCGCTGAACGGCAGGGATTAAATAAGAACCCCACAACGACGGCAACACCAGCACGGCATCGCTAGTCCAATTTCGCCTCAGGCAGAACCAGAGATTCTCATATACCTGGCCGTCGTCAAGGGAAAGTGGGGGACCGCAACCCCAAGTTAAACTGGGCAAATAAAGCTCGCTCGCTCGCTCTCTCACTCACTCACTCACTCACTCACTCACTCACTCACTCACTCACTCACTCACTCACTCACTCACTCACTCACTCACTCACTCACTCACTCACTCACTCACTCACTCACTCACTCACTCACTCACTCACTCACCCACCCACCCACCCACCCACCCACTCACTCACTCACTCACTCACTCACTCACTCACTCACTCACTCACTCACTCACTCACTCACTCACTCACTCACTCACTCACTCACAGGGCGGAAAAGCGACGTGCGTGGTGGTTCCGGAGTGATCACTTGCCCCAGCAGCACGATATAAATGAAAGAAATGAAGCAGCCTCTGATTAATTGACTGTTGTTCCTGTGTTCTTACTCACTGAAAAAGTCATAGCCTCACATGTCATAGAAGACGACGCATTGCGTGTTTTTATCCACTTTCATAGCAGGTTGGAAACACAGACATACTTATAAGTCGTCATTGCTCGTAATTTTTAACCGAAACTCTTGCTGTTCCTCTTACATCGTACATGCATGCTTTATTTATTTCAAAATTCAGCGTACCAGCTCTTGATGCTTGATACTATCCCTACCAATTTTCATGTGCGGCCGCAGTTCGGCATGACTCCCCGCGCGCATTTGTACCTGCCGTATGGGCGTAGCGGATAAGAAAGTGTGCTGGTATACAGAAGGTTTGCGTTTTGATTCAATGTCATTAGTGATGAATTTGTGTTAGTGGGTGAGCCCGAGAACAGCCGCGCAAACAAGATTTCGACGAAGGTTATTAAACTTCCACACGTGGCCTAAATCCATCTGTGACCTTATACTAACGGCTCAGCTAATGGCCTGTAGGGGTATAGTCTGACTCCAAAGTTGAGCCTTCGCGGCGACAGCTTTACATTCCTCGGCGTTTTACCTTCCGCCGAGTGATCCGAAAACACCATCCGGAAGAAAAAAATAGCGTGATAAGCAGTTCAGGAATAGAATATGGCCCTACTTTCACAAGAAATAACAATACCACTGCACCGCTATTACACCATTCATTTTCTTAGCGTACTTTGTGGTTTCATGCATTCGTTCACTGAACTACGAAGCAAAGTTAAACAACTAAATCCGTAAGCCGTCCACCACTCGTAATCGAAACTAGCCCGTACTGTTTCGAAGCGGAAATCACGCTATGGTTCCATAATTCCCATTTTGATTTGCCGCTATGCCTGCGGGGTTCTATTCGCGAGTGAACTGGGCGAAAATCCGTTTAAAAATACCTGATGCGCACGCCGCACAAACTAAGCGCAACTTATTATCCCCGGGCGTTCCCAAGCAGAAACGCCGCGGGTGTTTTCCTTGGATAATTCGCTTCCTGCTGGGTTTCGCACAATGCTGGAGAACAGCATTTGCAAAGCACTTTCCCTATATATCTTTTGTTTGATTACTGCCACACGCACCTACACGGCACGTCGCTTCCTTTTGGCTGCAGTGATCGTCCAATATTACATGTTTCTTTTTTTGCAACCAATGGAACGAGTGAGTGGGTACGGTGTACCTCGCGTGTCTGAGCTAATAACCTCGCAACACAACGGACAGCCACCTCGTCGTTGATATCAAAGGGCACCAACTTACAGAGTTGTTGGCGACATTACGTTTCATTTCATTTCTTTACTGTCAGAGCCATGAGGCGTTAGAGGAGGAGAACAGAGAAAGAACAACAACTAAATTACAACAGCAAGGCTGTTACAGAAATTATTCCAGACTGGGGACTTGAAAAACGCAGCGTGTCTGATAAATACGATGGAGGCTGGAAGGAGATTCCACTGCAAGCTGGTCTCCGGAATAAACGAGTGAAGATAGACGTTAGTTCGGCTGCCTGGTACACAGAATTCTAGGTGATCAGCGTGGGATAACACGTATATGGGAACTGAAAAAAGGGAGTATTTTAAGGTCTCAATAATGTTGCATATTTTACTTAAACACCTCAATTGCTCTTAGATATATTATTCGTTAAACCAACCTGTGACTGGGACGGAACACCCTGGTCCATCGGTGACGTACGGTGCGCGGGTAAGCTTTAATTCGAACGTCATCGGTTCTAGTTTACTCATTTTTATGCGAGAGTAGTAATCTGCATAACAGTCGAGAGTGTCTCAAACTTGTCTTAAAACTTCAGAGGAGCACTTAAGCTACCAAGTTCAGTGCAGATGCTACACTAAAACAGCACGTGCGCTGTTCCAGTCATGCTGGCCTAGAATCGCCACTGCGTCTACATTGGGAACAACTCTGTGCACCTATTACTGAAACTTCTCTCGCCATGCAACAAAGGGGAGGCAAGAATCTGTACCGGATGGCTCCAGCATGTTGCCTAATTCCAGCACGGCGACAGCCGTCGCGCCGCCACGGGCAACTCTTCGAACCTTGTCGATACTTTTTGGACGCCCACTGCGAACATAAAGAAAAGTACCAATCCGCTGGCACTTCGGGCCGCCAGCTAGCAGGCCCCACTGTTGCACAGGTCGGTTGTATAGTCAGTGTCCAGACGGGTCGACCCGCGTGAGAACGGCAAGACGGGGGAAAGGCCGTGAAAAGAAGAACCCGTCGTATCCGCGGGTATTGCCGCAATTGGTTACTCTTATTGACGGTAACGACCACGGGGCCAGAAGGGAGTAAATTATGTATTGGAAGGGTACGCGGCAGGCATATTCGCTGAATTACGTCTAGCTATTGGCGACCGGCTTGCTCCGCTGTACGTATATGTGAAGGTGAACGCTGAAGCACAAGGTCTAGATTTGCTACGAAGTCGATTCCTTTCGCATTGTTTCGCAGTAATTAAAGGGGCACATTTAGTCTCTACCCGAGCATTCAACTGCTATGGAATTACGGGCGTAAGAAGAGCGTTAATTCCACTGCCGTGCTGACGGCTTCACCCGGATAGTGTAGAGTGTTCTTTTCTTAGAAGCGCAGATGGAGCTGGAGAGAATGTATGAAACCCTGCTCAGCTCCTCGGGGTAAAAACTTCTCCCCAACCACACGGCGATGAGGGACAAAGGCATGGTACTGGCGCTACATGTAGGCGTACTCTCTGTGAATAATTCCTGGGTTTGATTTGACTTTCGATTTGACATCACCTGCTTGCGTATTAGTTGTGCTTTTTTGTATTTTTAATTGTTATTCTCTTGAATTAAATTTTATGCTGCGTCGTCTGATAAGGAACACGCGTATTTCGGTGTACTGCGGCACTGAAGAAAGAAAGCTTCAAAACGTATACATCTAACCAGACGGCTGAACGATCCTTCAATTAAAGCACGCACTTTTTTTTGGCGGCATGCTTCTCGTATTTTGAGGAACCAAGCAATGTGCTGTGTAAATGCTAATTCATCGAAATAAATGTATAAAATGAACAAAACCGTTCGATTGGAATAAACAGATAACAGGAGACAGGCTAGCTTTTAATAGCGTCTGCGCCATTAATTATGTGCCCATGCCACACCTGGTTGCAGGCATATTATATCTCATGGCACGCAGCCACGTGCATAATAAATGAATGCGAAGGATATTAAATTTAACGGGGATCGGGTGTTTCCATACGGCTATTTTCAACGTTAACGACTTCAATGATCTTCGAACTTCACGGAATGCGCGTTACGCTTTTGAGAAGGTCGGGGAACATTGGGCCGCTCGACTGGCAGCCTCGCTTTCAGCATACCACTAAACAATCAACGAAGCAGAAAGCAAAGCAAGCTTGAGTAACTTCAAAATACTTTCAGTTATAAATCAAAGTTGGCGCGCGTTCATTTGCGCGCGAACGACGTATACAGACACGCACATGGCACTTAGCAGAAATATTGCTTGGCGCCGTAAGAAGATGTCGCCCTGCTTTAAAGTAAATTCCCTTAGCGCTATTTGGATTAAAAACAGCGCAAAATGAAGAGAAAGATTGTTATTGTACTTTTCTTTCAGCGGTAACGACTTTTTGCTTCTTGCTTTTAACGCTTCCATTACATTATCTACCATATGGTGTGTGCGAAACTAGCTGCGCAATGACCCTTGGAGGCGGCCGTATGTGCGCGACTCATGTCCGTTGTATTCGATGGTCCTCGAAGATTACAATGGACATTGGTTTCAATGAGCATTGAAGAAGTCATCAAGAGGGGAAATAAAGTGCAAGGTCATCAGCCGGAACTTGACTTTAAATCTTTATAGGCATCTACGAGAAAACGACCGCTTTTATTACAGAATGTGCGAAGCACGCGGCCAAACTTCAACGAAAGAAATTTTGTGGGAGGGGCTCCTCGAAGGAAATGACAAATGACTCAGTACTTATATGTGCTTTAAAGCAAGAACGTTAAACTTGTGACAGTAATTCATTACTTTCGGCGTTTTTGTCTTGATATTATATACTTTAAAAAAACTCTCAAACGCATGGCCTGCACGACCGTTTCACTAGGGCATAACGTTGGGCGAGTTCGTGATTCATACTTGGGGTGGAACGCAAAAAAAAAAAAAAATGCGTGTAGCTTAAACTAGTGGTGCAAGGCTGGAGAAGGAGCGGAGCTGGGGGTTGACCTAGCTTCTTCCTGTTTTGCTAAGCTTTGCTACGTTATGGTAGGCTTTGTTAAGTTTTGTTAGGTTTTGCGATGTTCCTGCCAGGCTAGGCTAAGTGTTGAGGGGTGAGCCCAAGCCGAATTTTACTAGGCCATTCCGGCCAGGCCCCTACACTGACAGCGGATCCCAGGGGGAAATAAGCTAGGTCCACCCCCAGCTCCCCTGTTTCTCCAGACTTGCACTACTAGTGTAAGCTGCGCCATTTTTTGCGTTTTAGTAGCCCAAGAAACACTATCCCCTATATAAAAAGACTATCCCCTATAAAATATCCCCTATATAGGCTATCCCCTATAAAATGCCCTATAAATCTGAATGCGAAAGAATTGTTGCGAAATTGGTTGCCACGCAGTGGTCCTTCGAGTTTTTGGCTGCCAGGAATGTTTTCGAGTTTTGCGGTGCGGTATCTGCAGTGTAGTGGCCTAGACAGCCACCCTTCGCGACTGCTGTTGTTTCGGCCATACACGGTGTAGATGGTTCAGACCATAGCGTAACGATACATTCTGCTGCCCAAAGCGGCCACCGCAGAGCGTGCTACAGAATTCGTTGCAACCAATGACAGCTTTAGGAGCCTTTTGCGGCTGCAGGCGCTGGACACCGGCTTTTTCGCTGAATGCGCCATGGAATGCTTTCATTTCAAACGCTGGGAAATCCTCTATGCGGGTGTGTGCCAAACGTCGCTGAATACTTTTCTGGCATATGTGCTAGTCAATGCGTCCCTTGGAAGGAATAAGAGCCGTTTAGCTGATCTGATCACCGGAAGCCGACACTATTCCTTGACGGGCCATTTAACTGTTCCGCCTTTAAATGGAGTGAACATAGTGAGCAGAAATGTTTAAAAAAAAGAGATTCGATGAAAAATATTGCACTGCGTCTTAGAAGGCCTAATGAAGATGTGATTCAGCTGCTACAGATGCCTTCTTCAGTGAGCAGACCTATTCGCTGAATGTACTATTTAATGCATTCGCAAGCGTGGTCCAATACACCTCTGCGCGTATCCTTTGCGTAAGCGTGGGTCAGTACATCTGCGGGTGTAATGTGCTACGCTTCGCCGCCGATGTGTGTGTGTTTGTCCGGCATCTGGAGGAGCGAAGCGGCTCATGAACCTCCCATTCACTTCAGCACATCTTGATTTAGTTTTACTGAACTGAGGACGCGGGCTTTTCCGCTCAATGGCTCATTTAGTGCTCTCACATTAAAGCGACACGGACACAGACGAGAGGACAGAATATGGCAATGAACCATGTCCTTCTTGATTTTCTGCGTCCTTGTCGATTTTTGCGTTTCATCAAACTATATTTCACTGTGCTCAATGTACTCGGCGTTGTGTTGGCCAGTAGCGTCGCGTTCGGCAGTGCACTTCACAATGACATACATTAGAGGTAACGATAAAAGACTAGGTGCAGACTCACAGAGGTGTTCGTGCATAATATTTCGTAAGAGTAGCCTGCAAATGGTTGGCACCCCGGCGAGGCTGGTTTCCTGCGCAAAGCGAGATGATAGGCAAGGCGCCGGTTAATCACCAACTGCAGTGGCGATATCTTGTGTGCCAATTGGGTATCTGGGCAGTGGTTCTTGAGATTCTCGCCCTAATAAATATACCTAAGGAGAGGTGCGCTATTTAGAGCGGAATGTGCGAGAACAACGGCAACAACAGCTTCGGGTGCAGACCTTTATTGTTTCTAACTTCCTAGATGTATTTTTCGGTAAGCACAAAACAGCTTAAAAATAATTGGGCGTGTTTCTCTTGATTTTCTGAAATGATGGCAGGGATGCAACGGGGAGAGAGCCTAGTATCTGGCACGGAGCACCCAAAAAAAAAGACAGTCTTATGGCGGTCACAATAAAAAAACTTGTTAACGCAGAAAGTAAGAAAAGCAAAAAAGATGCCGGGTAACAAAAGTCACTAGGAAACCTGTTCTAGAGGTTCTGAAGCTCTACGCGGAAAGCTCTCGAGCGCCCCTGACGTGTTTTATCGTTGGGATTCCAGGCTGACGACGCAAGGAGCGTCAGAATCGCGGGGTGATCACACCAGCCAGGCCATTTTGAGCAGTTCTCGTCCTTTGCAAGCACACTTGCTTGTGGACGTCTCCGCCTCCTCCATTTTTTTAAGTTCCGACGCTCTTTGATGTGGTTGTTCCTAGATGGCTTTCCTCTCGAACGACGTAGGCACCGAGCTAGCCCCGCAGCGCGGGAACGTCTGCTGCGAGCAGTTCCATTTCAAAAACGCGTCGTACTTTTTTTTACTTTTTCATTGCCTGCGCCCTCCGCCCCATTCCAGTTTGTTCCACATGTGGCAAACAACATTGTTGAGGGTGTGGCTGGAGGTTGCCCGTAAAGAGGGGTTTTGTACAAAAAAACAAAAAAGAAGAAATGCTATCGCGCGATTCGAGAGCTGAGACATAACCGGATAACTGCACTCGGTCGGGCATTTTTTTTTTGCGTCCTTTCCCTTGGGAACTGAGAAAACGGGAATGCAATAACTGCTCCTCGGCGGGAAGTTCCTTGGTTTCGGCAACAAAAGTCGTCGGTAGCATCGAAATCCACCATAATCTTGGAGCACGATGCCGGAGTTTTTGATATCCCGCTAAAATAATCGCAAAAAATAGAAGGAAGACGCGTTTCTGAAGGGTGCACTGAGAGAGCCATGCGCACCCATTTCTAAGCAGACAACTGAACTCCAGAGCTATACCATGCCACGGCTGGCGTCCGTCGCGTTGTGCGCAGTACTGCGGAAAGAGTTGTGCGTCGCGGAGCGGTTTTGGCATGCATCCAGGGCAGTCGGGTAACTGCCGGCAACGTGTTGCAATATCTCCGAATAAAAAAAATGCAAATCTAGATAAAGACGCGGGCATCAGTCCCTTGGGATTTGAATGAACAATCAAGGCACGTGATCTACAATTATACGCTGGAGATAAAAGCTCGTCAAGAATGTAATAACGACCCCTCGTGCGACGAAAATTGTCGGTCCATTTTCATCACGGTGAAAGCCCTCTATACGAGGGGCTATCGTGCTCCCGGACGTGCTCGAGAACAGCGAGCCCGCGAACTGCGTGGCAACACGAGGCTGCGCACACGCACTGCCGGAGTTAGAAGTTTCGGGACCAGGACAAGCTGTGTCGTTGGGACCTAATAGCAACAAATATTATGAGGATGACTGGTTTAGGACACTATATTTTTCGAAGCCCACATGCTACGCTGGCTGACCAGCGACAATATGTACATTACTTAATGGGTTCACATATAATTGAACGGGTATTATCAGAGTACAGGTTGGTATGATTTATTCGTCGGTCCACCACACATTCGCAAGTAATCGAACTGTCCTATCAACACGCGTACAGCTCAGGCGAAAGAACAGAAGAGAATTTTCTTCCAAATAAAAAAACCATGTAGGCATTCAGAAGCAGTCGTATTACTTGAAATCATAAAGTCATTACTTAAAGTCATATTACTTAAACTTATAAATGCATAAAATGCAACAAAGCGTACGTAGAGTTTTTACCTTTCCACATTAATATAACCATAGTCATCATATACAATGATTTCACATTTAAATTAATGTACAAGAAAAAGAAAGCAATCATGTTAGACCCAAACTCTATCAACTGAGACAAAACGAAGACAAAAAAACAACTTCGTTTATGCTTTACATGGATCGAAAACTACAAACTGAAATAAACTAGGTCTAAGCTAAAACAACAACAAGTATAACATCTAAAACTGCGTTTGCGGCTTTTCAAACCCGCAAATTCACAAGTTTCTTCACTAGAGGAAATATCTCTCAGCAGGTCCCTTTCGATCGACATGAGGGATAAAGAATGCACGTTCGTCTTATCGCGAGTGGAGCGCAGGCAATTTTTAACTAATCGACAGCTTTGAAAAAGAGCGCTCAGTGTTACAGTTTTTTTGCAGGAATCGCTAGGTATAAAGTAAGTGCAATGGAGACATTTGGAAAAACACGTTCTATAGCTTTTTTCCTCCAATATTTTGAGCAGCCAGCTCGGGCTTCCACGTTGGCAACTGTAACTCTCCAGGTGGTGAAAAGCTGGACCACTTCAGCGCGAAAAAAAGATTCTAGATCGTTCTTGCACGCCACCACTAATCCGCTTGCTTGATGGACCAGGCCTTCATCGCATTGAACTATCTTGAGAAGAGCTACACAATGAAATTGATGGCACAGACTGGTGTACGCAGACCTCCGAGCGAGTAAACCTCAACCAAAAATATGAAACGTCCCTATTTCGAACTTTCTGCTGCCGCATGTCGTTCCGGTTCTTCTACAAGCTTCGTTAAAGCGGAGGGATTACCTTCACACTGATAGCTATTATCTGCGCCCAATGACCTTGTCCTTGCTTCAAAAACTTCTAGTTGGGTCGCACAGATCTTACGAACCCATCTAAAAAACTCAGGAAGTCCACAGCCATTGACAGGCTTGGATCAGTTTTCAGCAGGGCCACAGTCGCCTTATCGAACGGCTCTAAAAACCTCGTGCCACGATGTTGCCATAAAAGAGAGAACAGTTTCTGTAGAAGACCTTCGTTGAATGTGGGTGTTCCAAGTTTCTGCCTCTTCTGCCGCCATAGTGCAGTCATTGTTTCTGTGCATCGGAAATGGACAACAATTCGTTGCAAGAATCTAAATGCTGGGACCCCCTTGTGTTCTACAGGATTTTCCGAACACAAGGTTGTACTCCTCGGAAGAGGCTGTTTAGAATGCAGCTCCAGCTTTTTTTGGTGATGCAGAAAAGAAAACAGACAACTGCTGCGTCGGGCTGGAGAACTTCATTGCCTCAACCCAGCCTTCCACATTTAATGTACCAACTCTGAGGGAAGCCCGGCACATTCACGGTCAATGGGTTCGTATCCTTCACTTGATCTTGAAGCTTTTTTTTCTCTTTACGCGTTACTAGCATGGTCATAGGACTAAATCCTGCAGTTTCTAGTATAAATACCGCTTCCATCAAGAAGATTTAACACGGTAGAAGCCGGATGCTCACCAGTATGTCATTCAATAAGAACAAATTAAACGAGTCTCGCATGTATACCTTCATGAAAGCACAAGGAAGCACCCTGTGCCAAAAATACCGGAGCCGAGCTCGGGGCTTTACCGGAATGAACGCGAAGGTTGTCAGCCATAAGTCGCCAGGCTGCCCACTGTTCCACACCAGCCACGGCATAGTCAGCTTCAATATAGAAGTTGAGGTTGAGGCCCCAGCCGGCGCTTTTCGAGGCGAACGTGGGCAGCAAGCGCGCTCAGCAGCTTTTATTTTTCAAATAGCCGGGTGGGGTCCCGGGGCTGCAGCCCCAATAGCCTCCACCTAAATCCGGCACTTCCCACACGAGCTTGTCGGCCCCAGCGTGCCCACGTAAGAGCATGCCCTCTAAACTGCACGTCCACCTGCCGGCGTACCGACGCGTTAGCGTGCCAGCTTGTACGCCAACTAATGCTCCAAATAATTTTCGACGCAACATTATCCGTATCCGCCACGGCATGAAAAGGTTCCCAACGAGAAACAGTACACCCAAGGGAACTCACAGCATCCATAGGACAACAGCGGTAACACAACCGGCCACACACCAAGGCAACCTTCTCGAAACCGGTGTTGTTCAGCTGGGATCCCAATTGGACGACACCCCCAATAGGGATCCGAGCACCTCCGTCGCGAAAAGAGAAAGCAAGCTTTCCTTTGTACACAAGGCAGAAGGCGGCATAACCTCATCCACGGGCCTTCGCTCTTTTCAAAGGGCTGGCTCCTAAGCTGTAAAGAAAAGAAGTGCGTCGGGTCTTTGCCGAAGCGAAAGAACAACGGTTCTGTCTGAGAAACAAGAGCGGATCAGGCCGACTCGCTCCGAATGTGAAACAAGAAAAAAAGAAAAGTAGTGCGTAAAAATCGTTCCCTTAGTACGAAGCCCCAAATGTGGCTGCAACAACTTGAAATTTGGAGCATTACCCTTCCTCGGGGGCGGAGAAAAGGCTGCCAATTTGTGGAAGCTTCAGTCCAGTCACTTGTTTTTTTTGTTTCTTTATTCAGCTTTAACGCAGTTATGTGTCTGGAAATACCGAGACTAAAGGATGCCTAATAGGGTCATTCCATGTTGAAGTCGCCGAATCTAAAGCCTACGTATGCCGACTTCGCCTGCACCTATCTTTGTTCTCTTTAGAATAATCCGTGTTTTTTCTAACAAACCTAATCCGGCTGCATGATGAACAAGTTTCTACGCTTTTCCCAAACTGTAACACAGGAAGTCGTCTCGCTGTGTATGTGCATATTTGTACTTGGTACGATGTGCGGGAACCGAAACAACGGAAGGTGTTTGCCGCACCATTCACTGAGATCCATTACGCAATCTTGGACGCACTTTAAACCTTGTTATTTTTCAGCAAGGCAATTTATGAAATTTGTAAACATGTAAAGCTTTTCCAGCGAACACACTTAAAATATTTTGCAGTACTAGATGCTGCACATTACTCGTGTCTTCATTGTAACTAAAAATAACTCACTAATAAATTTAAACACTGTCGTTCGTCTTCACATTCCGAGAAAAGAGTTGGTAACTCAGCGGAGAAATTTTTCAGTGCAATTCTTGGCTGAAGACAAAGCGTTCGCGAGAGTGCTGGGCTTGTTGAAATTGAGAACTCTGAGTTGGTTTGTGCGTGATTTATGGCCATCTGTTTTGTACACAACATTGCATTAGCAATCGTGATTTACTTTAATGCTACAGGTTTTGGTAGAAGGGCCCACATCGGTGTTTTAAACATGGCTTGAAAGCTTAAGTCAAGGAGAATCTAAGCTTTAAAAAAATCGCCCTAAAGAAGCAAATTAAATACAAGCCAAGATCCCGGGAAAAAAAAATCCCCGGCCACCACCACTAACGTGAAACCTGTGGAGGGGGGAAGAATGCAGTGTATAAGTGTATTCAAAGATTGTTAGTCTCTCTTTTGCCACACGGCGCGCGCTGATTGGGCGCCGGAGAAGCGCCGGTAAATGGGAGGAGCAATCGCGTGCTTGCTGAGGCGGTGACGCCGTCTCTTGCGTTGAACCGGATTTAAGCAATTAAATGAGAGTCAGACTGGCCGTAAGTTACCTTCCTGTCACACGCATTAACATGCTAAGAAGAATGCTAAGAAGTAGCGCGACGCGTTGAAAATGAGTGCCCCGGTGTGATTTTTTAGCACGCATTTTCACCCATGGAGATGAAACACTCTAGCGCGAGGTGTTGGAAAATGAGTGCCCCGTGTGTTCTTTTAGTACGCCTCACGTTCTAGTGCGACGCGTTGGAAAACGAGTGTCCCGGTGTTTTAGTACCGTGACTACATGAGACGACAGGAGACGCCGACAGCCCGAGCGCCCAAGGTGCTTCGCCCCTAAAAAGTGCACGAGATCGTAACATATTAGCAAATATTCAGTTCCAACGTAGTATATTAGCAACATATTGAGCAGGATGTTGCTAGCATATTACCAATACACGATCTCAATAGCTACGTATTGAGATTATAGACGTGGCTGTCAAGAAAGGCAATGTTCGTGTCTGTGAACTCATGAATGCAAATGTCACTGGAGAGTAACGGAAGCGTGTAGCATAGCGTACATAGCACCGCCATGGTTTTAGTCGTTCAGCTTGACTTTATGTGGTACAACGTATTTTGGGCTGTTTGCATTACAGTTTTCGCCATGAAATCAATTCAGCAATCGTGTTTTTCGGTAAAGTTTTGTGATTGACGTCTTTTTGTTTTATGTTTGTGTTGGTGATAAACCGTAATTCCAACTACCCCGAACCAGTTTTTCTGCAAACAATCTTTTTTTTTTTTTTAGTACCCTGAAACACTACTACAAACCTGATTTTTCGCATTCAGTCTTATGTTCCAGGGGAAAAAAATGTGACGTGAACGGTTGTAAACCTGCATCGAAAACCCTTTTGTTCAAATGACAAAGCGGCTGCAGAAAGAAGCTAGGCAGTTATATGATACATAATACAACGGCATCTCAAAGTCTAAATAACCGGAAGACCTCTCAATAGGTTGCAATTTCAGCACACTCAGGAACAATCCCTTGGTTCAACTCCAGCACACTGCATTCGAGTGACCAATTCACAAGAAAACGTGGCAAATTACGACAACATGCATACCATTTGCTTCACAAATGGGGTCGGCGCCGTGTCACTGCCTAATGCGGAACGACATCTATGCACTGCATGATGTCACAGGGCGGAGGGAAATTTTTGGTTAAATCGTCTGCTCGACACTGTGCTTCACCGAAATTTGAATTTTGGCTGCATGGAATGCATTCTTGTGAAACAGAACCACGGAATTTTCCGTTCCTTAGAGTGCATAGAGTTACACTTATAGCACTGCTAAAAATACCCCTGGTTAAAGATTCAGCAGTGCTAAAGATTCAGTGGTCCAATTAATCCGAAGCCCTCCACAGGCTCAGCACTTCTAACCACCAAATTTTTGTATTGGGAAAATCTCCCCGGACGTGCTTCACAAGTCCGCACGGTGGACTGATTGTTTCAATCAGACAAGAAAACTGAGCGAACGATGATGTCCAGGGTGCAATATTACTATTAAAATATGGTCCGCGGGAACATATCGCAACGTAAATATTGTTTCGCAATTGCCGATGTAACGGCTCTGCGAATGCATTTTAAGGCCCACTGAGCGAACAATCTGGCGTCGGCGTCTTTGGCAGCCAAATAGCGTCGGGGTCTGTAGGACGCTTCCAAATTCGTACTGTCTGCGACGCTCGAGCCGATGTTCACACTTCGGCCGCTTCTTCTCCTCGGGACAGCGGCGCAGCAATAAGTAGCGAGCCACGGTGCTCTGCGCAGTAATAAAGTGTTTTCATTTTCATAACTCATATTTAATTGCTTATGTGACCTGGGTCATATTTAGTCCGGTGGTATGCTGGGCCCACTCTTAATTCGGCCCGGTCTCATCGGTTGATTGATTGATTGTGTGGTTTAACGCACCGACGCTAAACAGGCGATCAGGCGCGTCGTTGTGGAGGGCTCCAGATTAATTTTGACCACCTAGGGGTCTTGAAAGTGCGTCGAAATCTCAAAAACACGGGCGTTCTCGCTTTTTGCCCCCGTCAGAAAAAATTGCAGCCGCTGCTGGGAAACGAGCCCGCGTCGTTGAGCTCAGCAGCACAAAGCCTTAGCCACTGAGTCACCGCAGCGACTGCTCTCATCGTTTGATCCCAATGATTAGTTCCTCGGGTGTCTTGCCGTCAAGCAGAACCACCGAGATTTGTATGAGTGTTGCTCTTGTATTCTTGATAATTTGTTCAGAAATTCTCCCCAACTCTCGCTCACTCTCACTTAACTGGCTTGTAGGAAGCAAAAATTCACGAAAAATGTTTCTTAACATAGCCCTAGTTTCACAGCACTGCACTCGCCTGTTACAGATTGGCTGCCATGGTATGTCAAGACAAAGGGTATCCCGCCTTAACGTGCACTCCACATGGAGCGAAGTTAGTCAAAAACAGCGAACGCTGTCCAGCCGTGCGTTACCGACAAAGAGGCACTTCGTTGGCGAGAGAGAGAGAGAGAGAGAGAGAGAGAGAGAGAGAGAGAGAGAGAGAACACTTTTTTGAAGGAATTAGGTGCGGGGTCGTCCCTTATTTCAGGAATCCATGCGCCGTCTCGGCTCGACTGGCCCTCTCGACCAGCAGAAGTTGATCTTGAAGTTGGGAGCTGGACAGCATTATCTCCCACTTCTCAGGGGATGGAGAAAGGGGTGGAAGGGCTGGGTTATTTTCGCACTCCCATATAATGTGCGTGAGAGTGCCTCGCCAGTTGCAGTATTTATATTTGTCGTCGAATTGTGTTGGGAATAACAGCTGCATTCTGATTGTGGAAATGTGTTAGTCTGTATTAGCCTGAGTGTGGTTCCCTGACTCCTCGGGAGTGTTGGATGTGGTGCGGGGAGCGTTTTCCTATCCAGCATGTAGTGTTGTGTAATTCTTGGAAGGTTGTGAGCGGTGTGGGTTCCGGCGTCTCCTCCGCGGCCTGGTGGGCGAGATCTCGGGCTGTGACATGGGCGTGTTCGTTGCCTATCAAGAAGGAGTGGGCCGGAATCCTTGCACCATTGAGACCCTCCTGTCCGGCGTCTTGTTTTTTACGGTACGTACGGTTCCGGGTGCCACCCAGCACGATATGAAGCTGTGCCATGCCTCTTCTGAATCCGTGACTATGGTGGTAGTTTTTGTTTACGTCAGGGCGAGAGCGATGGCAAATTCTTCCGTTTCTTAAGCTGTCGCTCGTTGAATAACGCACTGGTCAAGCATTCCCGTCCGTCCGTCACCCCGGCCACCATGACCCTTTTGCCGTTGTAGTTGACTGCGTCGGTGAATGCCTCGGTAAAGCTCGGGAATAAATGAAGGAAGCTCACATGAACGCGTATGACCTGAAGGTAGAGGGGGTGTACGCAACCGTCTGACCATCCCGAAGGTTTAAGTCCATGATTGCAGATGATTTGCTTATTTTTCGCTGCCGCAGTTACCTTTACTCCATCATTGTTGTTATAAGTATGAGCTTCTTTCAATTTTTGGAAGTGACAATCATTGGACATCACCTTGAAGGGGCGTACGCTATGATGTGTCTTTCTCGTTTCGAGCAAGTGTTGCCACGATTTCGGTTAACGCAAGAGTTTCTTTTTGGCCAATCTTGGCCAATCTCCGTAAGTGTGTATGCTTGGCTTGACAAGCGTGCGCAGGGGCCGCTGGGCGGTCGTCGCGAGGCACGCACACGCGAGCGCTAGGCATTCAACACATTCAGCACGCCCGTTGACTGAAGGACGGCGTGCTGGTTGTGGCTGTATTTTCCATGGCGTCTAAGCGAACCTTGAGATGGGCCTGGCGCTACGTTAAGTTAATCGAGTTCAACAGAGCCAGATAAATTTTGGCCATTTCTCAATTTGCAAGCTTGACGCCATCTTTCCGCCGCATAACCAAGTTAAAGTCATTTTGGGGGAGTGGTTTAGGCCTGGTGCGGCTCTGCGTACAAGCGGGGCAGACGTAGTTGAAGGCGCCGTGGTTGCGCCTACCTCATTGTTTTGCTCGCGCAGTCGTCACCGCTGGGCTCTGGCGACGACGTATACCCTATCTGTGTTGTTAACCGAGTGTAGTAACTACCGAACAACGACCTTCGCTAGAGTCGTGGAGCATCATGTTTTCTTGCGTTTCGCTTGAGTCGGGACAAGGGAAGTCCGCGGCGCGGCCCTCGACGGTGGGCGAGCCTGGCATAGAACGCAAATATCCTGACTCGCTGTATCAGGCCAAGCGTGCTCGTCTAGGAAAGACTTCGGAATTTTTTCAAAGAAGCACTTGCCGGTCACAAAAAAAGGTGTCCACGGGCGCAATATGATGATCTGAGTCCGCTGGTAGGAACTTAAGTTGGCGGGGATGCGATTTTTCGCACAACTGATTGAAAAACTGCGGAGTCCACGTCAAGCGCGACCGCTCGCAGCGCCTCCAAGTGGCGCCCCCTCCGTCGGCGAGCCAGCTCTGCTAAATGCACAGAGGGAAGTATTTCCTCCTTAATAGAGTGGTCTATAACAGGGGTCGGCAACCCTTAGAGGTGGAGGGCCCAGATGCATGAAGCCGACACAGCGGAGGGCCTGAATTGAGAATAATCTAAGTGTGAATATAGGGGACAATGCCAACTGGAAATGACTAATTCTCTGTTCTTGTCTCCCGTCTCAATACTGGCGTGTCGGCCTGATCAGATAGGAAGGGACAAAGGGAGGGAAGGAGGTTCCAACGACGTTCTGGGGGCCGCATAATACTGCTCCGCGGGGCGCATGCAGCCCGCGAACCACAGGTTGCCGACCCCATGTCTTGAATATGCGAAGGGTCCGCGACGCTTTCCGGTGACTGCGTCCGCTGGAGAAATTGGTCCGGTGAAATTCGCTCCACATTGGCCGGGCTTAAAATTATCATGCCGCTCCGGAAGCCAAAAAACCGCTCCTATTAGCGAAGAGTTTTGTGCTTTACGGCGTTCTAAGATAACTGTTTTTGTGAGGTTTCTTTAGGACAGTGCCCGTTGTTCAAAAGTTTGTCGTATTGTATAGCAAATAAACTTTCTCATCAAACCTTTTGATAGTTGCTAGCCTAAAAACATTTGCGGTATGAAAAAATGGAGGATCCCGCACATGGGCGGCAATCGACGTAGAGCGTTGATTGCCGTCGACGTAGAGCGTCGACGTAGAGCGAAGCTTTACACTTGTGTCTGCACAGTGACATCGTCACTTGAATGTTCTCACGGTGGACGTTGATTTCCTCGCGTCGGAAACATTGTTGAAAAGTGTTCTGACCAGGTAGTCCACCTCGACCACCATGTTGACGATTTCCCCGGAGACACCGAACTGACTACCGTGCATGAGGGGCTTGACCTGCATGAGTTGCTTCGCTTGTCACTTCTGAGCGAAGTGCTCTCCACGCTCGTCGTCTTTCATGGCCACCACGTGGTTTGCGCAGCGAAGTCGCTCTTGCTGGCCAGCACACTGTCAACACCAGCACATAGCTTCTATCTTTCTAGACATGCAGATATACATTAAGTAAAGAGGCATAGACGCCTACCGGAACCACCTGAGTCTAACCAGCCATACAGATATGCAGTGACCACACCCGTGGGTACACCAATGGCTCGGTAACAATAATGGCACGGCCACTGCTGTTGTCACACCACGAATGTCTCCGTCTTCCGTAATCAAGATATCCGATCTGACAACTTCCAAGTACCCAGAACTTACGGCCATCTGTTGCGCCCATTACACCACTAAGCAAACCCCAGGGCGAAGGTGATTCGAAACCTGCTCTTCAATCGCTCAGTCAGTCGTAGATCTCGGGAAAAACAATCGACTGAAATCAGGATAAAATACGATATGTGCGGGATAAGCGGTTCATGACAGTGTCTTTCAGTGGCGTCCCAGTCACTGCAGCATTGCCGGCAACGAAAGTGCAGACGCCGTCGCCCGTTCGGCCCATCAAAGAGCGACGACCATATACGTTCCCCTATTTAGAATGGACGCAGGGACGCGTGTCTGTATTCTCCCGAGGGACAACACTGTCGAACTGAACTACCCAGGAATTTCCCAATGGACGTATCAGCGCCTTTGACGCCTCCTTCAACGTCCCCTTCCACTATGTCTGCTACGATCCGATGCAACCCTTCCTTTGCAACTTCTTTTCCGTAGAAGTTGGCATTCACAACTGCATACTCCTCCTTCATCGGAATTGTGGCAAGTGCCGTGTGCGAAGTTCGTGCCCACGTTTTTCGCCGCAAAGACAGGAGCTCTCGTGAACATTGTTCCGCCTACAGACACTTGGCGGTCGTTCCCTGAGATGTTACGTCACTGGCCTTCGCCGTTATTTGCCCACAGGGTGGCAAATTCACTCATACGCTACGTGCGAACTACGAACCCGTACAAGAGGCTATATTAATAGCACGAAATACTCTTATACCAATAAATGAACTCGAAGGTTTAGTGCCCTAGCGCTGGGGACACCTGTGTACGATCCGTTTTCACCTTCCTTGTAATGTTTTCCTATTTTTACCCAATTTCCCATTTCCCAAGTGTGGTATAGCAAACTAGGCTGGCTAACATTCCTTCATTTCTTTTGTCGCCTTTCTTCCCTTCTTCGCTTAGTTACCCGAATCTGCTTTTCTTTTTAAGGGCGAGGGGGGGGGGGCATAAAGTCAAAAAGAAAAGGTCGTAACTTTTTCAGTTGCACATTTTTGGGCAGAGACAAGGCTTTACACTGTTGGCGTTGGATGCCTGGCAAAGAATACCAACACATTAAAAAGAAAACGCCACAGCGAGGCGCCTTACACATGCGCTCTGGAGGAAAACTGCAATTGCACAAACGATGGGGATGGCCGCCCTAGGGCGCACATAAGAAGGCGCGCGGAACCCGAGTTCTCTCGACCGAAACGCCGAAGCAGCGGAGCGTGGGACGGCCGCTCGGGTCGCGTATACGATTCCCGTCTGAAGAATCGAGTGTGCGGGCACTGAGATCCCGGCGGGCTAGCGAGCCCCGGGGGCGCGCGCCGTTTCGAAGCAACAATTCTACGCTCCGCCCTGAAACCGCCGCACCACCTGTTACCAGAAACTCGGAAGAAGATCAGGAGGAAAGAGCAAAACGCGGACGCTCAGCCGCTCACGGAGACGAAAGACCGAATGGCAGCCTCATACCACGCTACGATTGAAGCCGGGGAGCGCAAAATGACGTAGTAAATGAAAATGGGCAGCGACGCGTGCGAGAAATTGAGTGAGTGACACCGTACACTACGTGCTGTATACAGGACCCCGAGGGAGAAAAAGAGTAAATTTGAAATAAACCTATTTCCCATTCCGGAAGTGGCAACATTAAAATCACAGCGTGAAACAAAACTTTCTACGAAAGGAACCTCACTACAGAGGCCGCAGAAAAGAAACTCCAACCAATTCTAACGAATTCAGCAAAGAAAGATATTTGGTTCGGTCGATCGGGCTCCTCATCACTTGGCCGACGCGCCGTATAGTTGCTGTGAACGACACTTCTCACTCGTCACCTTGGGAACGCATCAAAGCAAACGTGCAAAAACAGGGGAAGGAAAAAGAAAAAAAAAAACGAAGGAATACGGAAACACCAGTACGCCAGCATAATGGCTTATAAATAGTCGGGTAGTGTCCGTACGAATCATTCACGATTTTTCGGAGCGAGAATGCATTCATTCGAAAAGCGGACTGCGCTGACACGCTGCTCATTTGACACAGGTGTGGTATGCGCAACGTTTGAGCCTAGGTGACAAATGAATGGAACTTAAAACCATGGATGGCGGTTTTATTTTACTCGAGTATATATTCGCAGCGTAACAAAGTCGGAGCAGCCTTCGCATGAGTGCGCCGATATTTTTTTCTTCCCGAGCAGATTGGAAGCAGCCACGGAGGGTAAGAAAGCAAAAACTCGGGAATCCAACTCGCTTGGCAAAAGTAGTTGGCGCGGTCCATTTGCAGCCGAGTCGTTGTTTCTTTGCTCTGTTTTGACGGTGTTACCCTTTGACGCTTCGACAGCGTCACGCCGAAGTGGCGATCAGTTCATGGGAATATCATGGACTGGCCCCGACAGCTGAAGGGGTTGCCTCTTCTTGAGAAAAGAAACATACCTTCCTTTTCTCAGTACTCGCTTTCTGGCCTCCTTCGTTTCAAAACTCGACAAAATTTCATTTCTGTATTTCCACTGCTTCGACTGTGCGGCGGGCGAAAGTTGAAGCCAACGTGTTGCAAAAAGCCGCTCAGCTTGACGGATGTCCGAAACAAAATGGCCCCGCTGCGCTATGGTGGAAATGAGGGTCGTGCGCTGAGCTCGCGTCCACACACTTCCCGCCGGCGGGGACTGGGAGGGAGTAGCCGAACGCTGCAAGCCCGGCCTAACGATTGGAAATAAGTTTGGCGCGCGCTTTGTGAAAACATCTGGTTGAAGGAGGCCACGACAAAAGCACTCTTCTATCTGCTCTCATTTTTGTCGGCAGTATCCAATTCGAAAGCAGTGAGAAGGAAAAAAAAAGGCGACGAAGTAAAAGGGCCGCTGGATTGTTCGAAATTCGACGGTTCTCGGAGAGGCGTCTTTTCAACACCACAGGCGCAATTTTGCTGGTTACTCGGGTCATTTTCCCGTTCTTTATTTTACGTCCGCCCTACTTCCTTCTGGAATAGTCAGTCTTTTCTTTGAATGCTTATTTAGAAGGTGTTTCCTCAGACTTTTACACTGGCACAAATGTAAAGTTTGAACTAAACGCAGTTTGCACTGCCGCTTATTACTTCTTTAAATGTTGCTGCCATCTTAGACAGAGCGTTGGTTGGTCGGCTTAAAAACCACTGCGAAATATGCAGTGCTAGCTTCAGTGCGTTCTGCGCTACTGTAAAAAAAAGGCGCTTTCAGAATATTTTTGTCCATCTCAATTCGCTACCGCCACTTCTTTTGTCCCACCGTAGTTCGGGGGACAAAAGGGGCTCATTTTGGTGAACCTGTACTTGCTGTATGTGTCTAGTGATTGTTGGTTGCTCTAGAAATTCCCTTTTAATCGCTGAAGAAACTTCTGCTTCTCCCCAGTTTGGTAAATGGAAGAGGCAGCTCGCGAATGGGTTAGTCGATATCGTAATACGACTGTGTGATCCGGGCTCTAAATTTCGACATTTTCCGAACAATTTTCTTCAACTTTTTCTTCTTTAGACAACTCTCGGGCTTCGCCACTCCTACGTGGTTCACGACCTTTGAACAAAGTTTAGAATGCAGAAAATGTTAGGAAAGATCATAGTTACCGGCTCCTGTACTCTAAAAAAAAGCGCAGAAATAAAGTAAATTCGGATGCAGGCCTGACCTTGGTCGCTACTCCCATCACCACGCATCCAGGTTTGTGTACGCAACGGCTGATCTAGCTTGCGTCGCTTCGAAACGCGGGTTCTCGCCACTTTTCACACCCTGTATGAATGTGTGGTGCAAAGGACAGTTGAGGAAGCTTCGAAGAGCGTTTTATTTTATGGCGAGCCATGAAAGGCACATGAATTTGCAAAAGGAAGTATCTATTAATAAATTGATTAATTACTAATTAATTAATAATAATTAATTAGGCGTATTAAGTAACAATCAATTGCTCAATTAGTTATTGATTGATTGATTGATTGATTGATTGATTGATTGATTGATTGATTGATTGATTGATTGATTGATTGATTGATTGATTGATTGATTGATTGATTGATGAAATAAGACAAAATAAACCTGGTACGCCAGAAGGATTGTCCTTTAAATGTATTAAGGAGGTCACATGGTTGACTGTGCAGCTGTCACGTTTTTGTAACGGTTCTAACGCCGTCTTTCGCTTACCCGTAGCGTTGAGTAGGTTGTGTCGTAAAGGACGACATTACTGCTAACGGCCTCTCACCTTTGGGAAACCCTACAAGTACTGTATGGGCAGCAGTTCTCGGCCCTCCCGTCATGCGATTAAACTCAGGCCTGCAATCGCGTGCCACGTGCGCGTAGGGTATGAGGCGCAAGACGAGTTGAAACACGAAAACGCTGGCTTCGTTCGCAGCCGACCCGTTCCGCCTCGGTTAACAGGCATGCACACAGGATGATAACCGCCTCGCCAGTGGGCAAACTCCGCAATTACCTTTGATCTCCGTCTCTGACAAGTGTTGTAATTTTGGCGGCCGACCAGTGGAAGCGCGCAGTGTTCGTACAGGAGTTACGAACGGCAACAGCAGATGTTGTGTGTCACTCCCCCGGGACGACGAACTTGTGACGTCAACCTGCGGGGCTTTTGAAACGAGATCGCGCCTAATGCGTGCGATCACCCACTTTTATCTCCGAATTTGTCTTTATAATTTTCACTTGCAGGAACATTAAGGTAGCTAGATTTGTTTGTGCGCGGGCTTCGTGCTTCATAAAATACTCGCCGTAACCCATTCTTTGCGGTACGCGGAGAACAACCGGTTGCGTTGATGAAACCAAGATGCAACTTCCGTGGCTGCTCTTAACTTGTAACCGAGTGTAGCCTGACGCTTATCCCTCTATACGTTGCCCTGTCTATCCAGACGCTGTTGGGTAGACGGGGGGTACCCCCACAGAAGGCGCAAAAGCAAGCTTCGGCCAGACTACTCCCCACTACCACCTCGCCCGCTGTCGTTGCTTCGGTACCAACGTGGTCATATTAACGTTGAATAGTGTGTAGGCTGTGAAAGGACAATATAGTGCCATCTTTGTTGCTCAAATTAAGGAATTGAATTAACCAGACCAATGGCGATTGCGAGAAGCCCGTGCTTATGGAACCACGTTGCCCTTCACACGGCTTCAACATCGTACACAATATCAAGGAAAGAATGAGCTCACGAAGGTATTCCCAGGACAAACGATCCGTGATTATGGGATACAGCGCCCGTCGTACCTTTACAACGTTACTTGCAAGCCACTAACCATTTCCCACGGGGCGGTCTCTCCGAACGAGTTTGTTGGTGGGCTGCTGCAAACCTCCTGATGCTGCTGCAAACTTTGGACCGCTTTAGAGCGGGGCATGAAGGAGACATGCAGTGCAATACCTACCGGGTGGTGATGCAATGGGATCAGGTGAGTGTCGCAGGAAGACTGGAAAATCAAAAAAGCTGTGGAGCTATGGCATTCTGCAGTACATTATGCTGCGTATCGATTTTGAATGCTGAGGTTGGTCTTTTCCTACTTTACTACTTGCATCTTTACTACTTTACTACTTGCATCAAAGTAGGTGAATGGATTTATTGATTAATGCGAAAGGAATAACTTAACCATTCATTGAACAATCCAGCGTTCGTGTCGGAAGCCGGCTCCAAAACCCGCGTGAGTGCGTAAACGTTCCATTGCAAGTGCATCGTATTATTGCATCGCTGCATTGTGTCGCTTGCAATGCCAGGGCATGCGCCCAACCATGTGGAAAACTGATTGTGCATGGAGGGCGCCTGCTGCGTCCTCGCCATGCGGCGCAGCATATCGTTCAAATGATCGCTGTGTTCAGCGGACATAATAAAGTAGAAACACCTGAAAAATAACCCGAGCCAGTTTATTCGCAAAACCCGAAAACATTACTGCCAGCGCCAAACTCGAAGGAGCTCTCCGCGGCATTCAGTTGGACATAGTGCTTCCCCACTCACAACTCATATTAAGGGCTTCGGGGTCTCGCGATTTATTTATTTATTTATTTTATACCTGAAATACCCTGATACGGGATGTTGCATGAGGAGGCGTATTTGGTACACTGTTTGCTTGATGTGCGTTTTGAACAGAACCATGGGCTTGAGTGGAGCACAACGTCGGGTGGAAGATCATTCCCGTAATTCGCTGTTTGAAAACACACGGAGCGAAGATGGGAAGTTGTGCTGGCACGCGCAGACAAACGCTGTTTTGATGGCTAGTGCGGAAAGACACGCGATGTGCGGACATTATGGTAGATGCGTGACAGAATGGGTGGGACAATTTGTGAAAGAGGGCTAGTCTAACGACCTGGAATCCGAGTTCTAGGTTTAGAAGATTTGCTTGGTTCTTGAGATCAGTGATAATGAAGGAGTGGAAGTAGTCTGCGTATAAAAATGTGGCTGTAGTTCTCTTAATAGATGCCAGAGGTTTGGATGCATAGGTTAATTACATCCATCCGGTGAAAGCGTATTCAAGGTTCGGACGAACTAAAATAAAATATGCTAAATGTTTTACGGAAAGAGAATAAAGTAAGTTACGTCGAGAATTGTCAAGGAGTCGACGTGCATCGTTAGAAGCATTTCTACGGTAGCATTACGAAGTAAAATCGGGTGTTCTGCTTGCACCTAAATACTTAGGTCAATCCAGGGGAGATTTTTCAAAGCCGCCAAAAATATGTTGAAGGCGAATAGGATTTCATGTGAGGAAAAGGCACGAGAGATAATTTGCTACTATTCACCCCGCGCGGGGCACCTTGATCAATCTTGGTGACGGTGTTGGCGGCACCGCGGACCCCTCACGCTGTAACCGACCGTGGTAATGAGTTTTAAGGTGAAGGGTAGAAACCTCAAACGGTGGCCGTCGGAGCCCAGGTCAAGCTCCGGCGGATGGGCTCCCTGTCTGTTTACCAGGCAGGGAGCTCCGGGACCTCCTCAGCTATCAGGGTAAGGCTGCGGAAGAAAGTACCCCCGTCCCCTGCTTCTATAAATGCTGTATGGTATTTCCAAACCCCCCCCTCCAAACGTGATCGGTCCCTGAAAAGCGGCCGCACCGAAGTATCTTTTCCTCCGTTGCAATCAATTTCGCTCCCAAAGCCCGATAATTTCTCGCGCTTTCTGATCATGGAATCTCTTGATAAGACAAAACCAATCGCTTCCCAGTCCGTGTTTCTAATCTCCAAGTATCTTGAAAGCCTTGTCGGAAAGTCGTACAAGGCTAAGAAACTGAAAACGGGAGAACTTTTGATTGAGGTAAACAACAAACAGCAGTCCGCAAACCTCCTTTCACAAACGCGCATGGTCAATGTTGACATCAAGATCACGCCTCATCGCAGCCTTAAAGCTGCCAAGGCGTGACCTCTGATCCAGATCTTATCAGTGAAACTAAAGACAATCTGCTCGAGGGCCTCTGTGATCACGGTGTGACGGCAGTGAGGCGAATAACCATACGCCGAAACGATCAAATCATACCTACCAAACCATCATCTTGACGTTTGACCGCTCAACACTTTCTGAGTCGGTCAACGAAAGCTTTGTGAGATGTCCGGTCCGACCCTACGTGCCGAATCCACGCCGGTGCTATAAGTGTCAGCGGTTTGGCCACGGCACAAACTATTGTAGTGGGAAACTGACGTGCGCCAAGTGTGCAGCACAAGATCATCCAACCGATAATTGTGAATCTGAGCACTTCACCTGTCCGAACTGCCAGGGACCGCATGCTGCCTATTCCAGAAGTTGTGAGAAGTTTAAACAAGAGAAACAGATTATTGCCTTGAAAGTAAACGAGAACATCACCTTCCCAGAGGCGCGAAAGAGGTTCGCCTCTTTCCCTCTGGGGAGGTACGCCGACGCAGCTCGCCGGGGGGCGGAGCGGCGTCTGGTTTCGGCGGGGACCCAGTACCGCGAGTCGGACTTGGTCCCGCCCCCGCCCCCCCCTCCCCCTGGATTGCCTCTGGTAGCCCAACCCGCCTCCGCACCGCTCGCTGAGCCAGCAGCGGTTGTGGTGGCAACCTCTTCCGTCGGGACCGGTGCCGCTCCCGTCCCTGCCTCCCCATCCTCCAGTGCGTTGGAGGGTGCCATGGACACCACGGGCCCCGCACCGGCTCCCACCGCCACCGCACCACCCATGCCACTTCTGGTACCTCCGACACCTGCAGCGGTGGCGGGTCAAACGAAGGGCCCCCGAAGGGGGGCCAAGTCCGGGGGGCCCGGTTCGACGGGCACACCCAGGACATGGACGACGAGATGGACGTCGTGCCGTTCTTGCCTGCAACGCAGCGCAAGGAGCGGCCTCCGACGTCCAAGCCTACAGAAAGGCCCAAAAAGCCCAATCCAAGAGTCACAGCCCTGAAAGACGACACATAAACATACACACTCCAGTAGCTCTCACACTAAATAATGGGAAGAGAAAATATTGTTCAATGGAACTGCAGAGGCCTTCCGAATAATCTTGACGACGTGTATGAGATTCTGCATACCAATCAGCCAAGTGTAATGTGTGTTCAGGAAACACATTTTAATTCTAAACACACAAATTTCTTGAATAGTTACCTGGTATACAGGAAAGACAGGGATGGCTGCACACACTCTTCTGGGGGTGTGGCCATAATCGCCCGGAAATCCTTAGCATGCCACCCTGTCACTTTGAACACTGTCCTTGAGGCTGTAGCAATTCGAACAATAATATTTAACAGGTTGATAACGGTATGCTCCATATACATTCCTCCTGATCTTGCACTTTCGAGCTCTGACTTCGAGGCGTTGGTCGACCAGTTGCCCGAACCATATATCCTAACAGGCGACCTTAATGCACACAATTGTCTTTGGGGCTCTACTCGTACGGATGCCCGAGGTCGCCTGATAGAGAAATTCCTTACATCTTCAGGAGCATGCCTTTTCAACACTAAACAACTACATACCATAACATACCTTGACTTGGCTATTGGCTCCGCAGTTCTCTTTCCTCCTTTCGAGTGGGGTTTGGGAACTGACCCATATGGCTGGGACCACTTCCCCACCTCACTAACATATATAGGTAAAGGCCCAAGAAGTTCATCTTCCCATAGTAGGTTCAATGAAGCACGTTCTAACTGGAACACATTTACAGAGACATCGAAACTACACTACACAACCATAAGACACCTACACGTGGATGAAGCCGCTCAACTCCTCACGGCGCACATCCTCGACGCCGCCGAAAAGTCCATTCCCCACACCTCTGGTGCCTCGCGCCACCAGCGGAGGCCGTGGTGGAATGAGGACTGTAGGCGGGCGCGGGAGGCCCAGAACAAGGCGTGGGGTATCCTCCGTCGCTACCCCACGTCGGGTAACCTCATTTTGTTCAAACGGGCCAAGGCGTTCGGAAAACGTGTGCGCCGTGAGGCAAAACGAGAGAGTTGGCGCACCTTCCTTACATCCATTAACTCATACACAGACGCACACAAGGTATGGACTAGAATACGCAAACTTAAAGGACAACATACACATAGCCTGCCCCTAGTTAGCACAACAGGGGACACACTCGAAGACCAGGCTAACACACTTGCACAACACTTCGAACACGTGTCCAGCTCAGCACACTACACAAACACTTTCATGAAACACAAAACATCTGTAGAAAAGAAGTCCCTGCGTGATAACAAGTCGCACACTTCTTACAATTCTCCTTTTTCAATTTATGAGCTGAAGGCTGCTTTTACCACATGTAAACCTTCAGCTCCAGGTGCAGATAAGATTACATACACCATGATACAACACTTACACTCAGACACCCTTGAAACACTCCTACTCCTAACAAAATATGGCTTTCGGGCACATCCCACGCTCTTGGAGGGAGGCCATAGTAGTGGCTGTCCTAAAGGAAGGGAAGGACCCTTCCTCTCCTGCCAGTTATCGTCCCATTGCCCTGACAAGCTGCCTATGTAGGCTCTTTGAGAAGATGATGAACTGGAGACTCGTGTACATCTTAGAGTTCAATGGTCTTCTCGAGAGCTGCCAGGCAGGCTTCAGGGCGGGGCGATCTACCAACGATTAACTCGTTGCATTAGAGGCGTATATAAAAGATGCTTTCCTCCATAAGCAGTACTGTATGACAGTATTCTTTGATCTAGAAAAGGCGTATGATACTGCTTGGAGGTATGGTATCCTCATCGATCTGAAGTCCTTTGGCATAATGGGTAACATGAACACGCTTGCCAGTTACATGTCCGAAAGAACGTTTCGCGTGCGAGTTGGAACTGCACTCTCTAGGGTTCATATGCAGGAAAATGGAGTGCCACAAGGTGGAGTTTTAAGTTGCACCCTTTTTATTGTGAAAATGAATTCCCTTAGGAAGGCATTGCCACCGACGATTTCCTGCTCAATTTATGTAGACGACGTACAATTATCCTTTAAGTCTTGTAACCTGTCTGTCTGCGAGCGCCAAGTCCAGCTTGGTGTTAACAAGCTAGCTGGTTGGGCAGATAGCAACGGTTTTAAATTTAATCCAGGGAAGTGCACTTGTGTCTTGTTTTCCAAGAGGCGTGGCATCCGGCCGGATCCAGACATTCATCTTAATGGTGTCTCGATTCCTGTCAAAAAGGAACACAAGGTTTTAGGTATAATCTTTGACGAAAACCTCACATTTATCCCACACATAAAACAACTGAAACATAAATGCTTAAAAACACTGACTATCCTGAAGGCTCTGTCGCACATTTCTTTTGGTGCTGACAAACAACTTCTTTTACGTGTTTTTACCAGCTTGATAGGTTCACGATTGGACTATGGTAGTGTTGTCTATGGGTCAGCCACTTAAACATCCCTCAGAATGCTGGACCGTGTGCTTCATCTAGGGCTCCGCTTGTCGTGTGGTGCCTTTCGGACTAATCAAGTCGAAAGTCTGTATTTAGAGTGCAACAAATGGAGCCTAGAATGTCAGCGAGCTTACACAGACCTGCTTTATGCTTTTAAAATCTCACCAATGCCTCACCATCCTTTTACATCAGTTTTTTATGATACATCCATATCTCAACTTCTTACTAATCGTCCCTCAGTCTCTGCTCCCTTCGCTTTCAGAGTAAGAGAAGAAGCGTCACAACTTGATGTCATGTTCTCAGACACCAAAACCTCCGCTACTGAACTTCTAGTACCATGGCAGCTTCGCCCGATATCATGTGATGTATCTTTTACAAGTGTCCAGAAAAACAGAGTGCCTAGAAGGGCGATCGTGCAACATTTCTGGTCCCTGCAGCACAAATATAAGTGTGCTGAATTTTACACGGATGCTTCAAAAACTGCCACAACTGTTTCCTGTGCTGCGCATGGTGGCTCCTTTAATGTCTGTAGAACGATGAATAGAAATACAAGTATCTTTACGGCAGAGGCCTATGGCTTACTTCTTGTAGTTAAACATATTGATCTAAGTCGAATTCAGAAATCTGTAATTTATACTGATTCTTTAAGTGTTGTGCGTACATTATCCTCACAGAAGTCTAAAAACCATGTGGTCAATCCTCTCATTAGTACTATTATGCCTTTGTATGCGTTAAACCTTGAAGTGACCGTGTGCTTGGTGCCAGGGCACTCTGGAATTCCAGGTAATGAGACCGCAGACCGAATAGCGGCCGCTGCTTCCCCTACAACTACAGTTGACATAACAACAATACCCTACACCGACCTGAAATCACACATCAGACAACACCTTCGCACAGCATGGCAAGCACACTGGAATCAACAGACTGACAACAAACTACACATTATAAAGCCACTCTTGGGAGCATACACCACTGACACACACAACAGACACAACGAAGTTACCCTGGCTCGATTACGGATAGGCCACACGCATGCAACACATTCCCACCTGCTCACGGGATCTCCAAGACCCCTGTGTAGCAGGTGTGGGGAGGCCCAATCCGTAGTCCACATACTCATACAATGCAAGGCACTTGACACAACTCGACACAAACACTTCAGAGAACTCTACAGACAACATATTCTCCTACACCCATCGTTGTTTCTGGGTGACGGTGCCATGGTTTCTGTGAAACTCGCGTTTAAGTATTTGTCAGATGTTAAGTTTTTAAACCTCATCTCCTATCATGCATAATCAAATCTGGCCCTATACACCAGCCATCACCATTATCTTTATTGATCTTACTATGTCCAGTTTACACGTTTTATACCTACCTTTTGTGGTAATCACTTCTTTTCATTAAATAACTTCTCTGGCGCTCTTTGCCCTCGTCGGCCTTGCGCCATTAAACACCAATCATCATCATCAATTTGCTACTATTCACTTTTAGTAGCTAGTTTCTGCACGATGTTTGAACAGCGACTATATCAATTGGCGAGAATGTGAATAACATTGTGGCAGTTAATTGGACGACGAATGACGCAGCAATCTACAAATACATAAATATTTGAAGATATATTAGTAGACAGATTTCAATGTAAGCTAAAAATAGGGGTGGGGGGGGCACCACGAACCGTTCACTAAGGAAGACCTCAGATGAAGCAATGCATGGTTAGTGACGTTCCCTTCACAGAAACGACCTAATAACGGCTTGGCAAGAAATTTTGATCGAGTTGGAAACAACGCAGTTAAGGTTTCAGCGTGGAAGTTACAAGAAAGACATTTTGGGCTACCCTGTGAACAGCTTTCCTAAGTTAAAGAAAGGGAACCTAGACGAATCTTAAGATCACTACTTGAGGCGACGTAATCGATAAAGAGTGCCAGTTGAGTCGCACATGAGAGGGCTTTCTGAAATCCCTTCTGACCTGGATGAAAAAGAAAATGGACGGGGGCACGAAAGCTGATGGTTTTAGAATAGATTATGTGTTAGATTACTTTACAACACATACGTGGCGGTAGCCTGCAGGTGAAAATGCCGCGCCTTTCGTCGGTAATGGAAAGACGTTGACAACCTTTCAGTGCCGCGGCCCCACTTTCGAAAACATATATTGCTTGAAGATATGCAATACCAAGTCAGCTGAAAAATGTTTGATATTATTCAAAACTTTCTAATTTTATACAGTCAACTTATCTGATAACATCACTTTTAAGTAATGGTGACTTTACTGATACCATTAGGTTCGAAGATTACACACTGTAAAATGTTCAGTGGTCTCTCTCCCAACAATGCACTTTGAAAACACATCCCTGCAATCAAGGAGGCAAAATAGGTCACTGACACATGCACAAGCGAATTTGCATAAGCATAATCTGGCGCGCAAAATGTAATGTGGTGTACGGCATCACGCAATTCAAGAATGGCGTTTTGCATTGCGGGATGGTACAACCCAGACCACATTTCGTACTTCTAATCGCCCACGCCACATTTTCTGCCGCTAACCGCATGTCGGGCTTCGTCCCTCGCGAGATTTCTCTTCCTGCGCCACAGGCAACGCGGCAAAGCAAACCCACGGATATTTTTTGTAGCGTTGGCATGGCACGGTAGCCATTGTGGAGATGAGCCGGAAGTATGGCGTCAGGTCTATCGATAATAAATGTCGGAGCAAAAAGTATAATTTAGTGTTTGCGCGACATAATACTTTGGGACTGGAACGCTTTCACTTTCAATTTCAGCTTATTAGTGATTCCAAAAAAAGTAGTAAAATAATAATAATATACGGACGAGGTTCCCCTATGGGATAATTACGAGGTAGGCCTCGAATGATTGAGGTAAATGGTGCCCACGAACTGTTTCTGGTTAGTACGTACCATGAGTGGTAAGGTAGGCGACAAGGACGTTCGCTCGGCATCTAAGATCCTGGATTCGATTCAAAGTGTTTTTCGGCATTATTTATTCTTTTCGGTGTTACGGCGTTAAACGTGTTGTTGTAGTCATTTATTATTTAGTTGTTAAAGAGTTCCCAGTTCTCGCCAACAGAACGCCGGGAAAAATCTACACGAAACCAATCGCAGAAAGAGGCTAGGCCGCCATTCGGACTTGAAGAGTTAGCTTTGTCTCACAGGGTTACTGTTTCGTGCACATACGTTCGGAATAAGCAAATTATATTGTAATGGGGCAGGAAGTACTGTGTGATCGCTTAGGCTGGTTGGATTAGGCGGTTAGGCTGGTTGGATAGACATAACTGTATTGGTTTCTCAGTTTAATAATACACAGATCAGGCTTGATAAACATTGAGACCATCGTGCAGAGAATGAACGATATGTGGTAAGATGAAAATGTGTCAAATGTACACAAATTGTGTGCTAGTATTCTGGTTCGGAATCGCAAGTGCTAAGTTGGACCAAATTATACAGGAAAGTTGAAATCTCGGAGTAGGAAGTGGGGCGCGGGTTCTGAAGTGTAAATTAGCTGCTCAAGGTCATAATGAAACTCACAAAAGAAAGAGGGATCAGAATGGGGAAGGAGAGGAGGGGCAGATGCCAATGTCAATTAATGGGTTTAAAGCCACCTTTGCAGCGAATGAAGATAATTCTGAGCGGGAAAAAATGCCAAGAGCGCTGCATTGTAAACTCTGGTAGGCGGCGTATAACCCCTCCCCTCACCCTGCCCCGATGTTTTTGCTGTCACAAAAAAAAAAATATCAAAGACACAGATAGCGCTCAGCCATGTCCCGGTCGGTACGACTAAGTTACATTGGGTTGTCTGGATGAGACTGTGCGGAAATCGCGTTTTAATAAGAGAAGGTTGATGTTCGATTGGGAAGAGGTTCTTGGAGATAACTATGGTACACGTGGAAGCAACGCCTGTTAGCCGGGTTAGAAATGTCCGCGACATTTATGGTAGTTAATTTTCGGTACAGAAGCTTATACTTAACGATGCTGCTATATACAGTGGACGGCATCTTTAAAATGAAGGTATTGATGCCCAAGCAGTTGCTGGAAATAGATGTCATATATCGCGGCAATGCAGCTTTTCCAAAACACATGACATTATGGCTTGCAGCCAGAAATATTAAGTTAGCACGAAAAATTCGTTAAAGGGACACTGAAGAGAAAACCGAAGATGGTCTAAATAGATATATTGGCGTCCCCAGAAAATGACTACACCAGTATCTGGGGCCGTACGTTTAAAAGAATCACGTAAATAATAAAAAAAGGAAGCTGTCAGTCGCCCAGCAGAGATGACGTAAATAGAGACTGAGCTGATGTACCAAGAGTCACGTGACGAACAACAGATTGAGAAGAGCGAACACAATCTCTCAAAGAAACACATAAAATTTTTCTTCACACGTTAACTTGCATAAGTCATAGACAACTATAAATGGACAGGTATAGTTCAAGCCGCGCCGACATTTGCAAGCTGCCAAGCCGAGGCGCCAGTGGCGGTTGCGATGGTTACTGCAGGCTCGGCATAGTCACATCCCTGCTACCTTCAACTGTAAGCACACCAACGCTGCGCTACATAAGCCCATATGTCGAGCCGTATATTTGAATGTCTTTTTCGAGTTTTCGGATGAAAGTGCACACGCAAGCCTGCATAGTAATAGCAGTGAAATGCACACGTACTGCCATTTAGGTGCTCATAGACCGGAACAGCTAGGCTCTTTTTCACACTAGGCATTGGGCGCGGTTACCAGTGGAACTAACAAATGGCGCCACATATCAACCCCAGTCCTTCGAACCGACTAAAAGCAGTCTATCCATAACCAGACTCCAAAGCATGAGGTCGCCCCTGACGTCGTTCTCGCTGCGGTTGCCCTGCCCGCTGGACGTTTTGTAGGTAAAGTAAAAGGCCGCGCGGAACATTCACATTGTTTAACCACCATCGCACGTCCCATGCGGCACCAAAGTTGGCGCCGTGCGCCAACAAAGTTGGCTGTAGTAGGGCCGGCAAGTTGCTTTGTCGTATGCGCCGAGAGTACGACTAGTGGCTTCTGCGGCCGCGATGATTCGCTTGGTAGGCTTTAGTTTTCCTGCTAAACCACACCGTTCGTTGTCTCACTCGCTTCCGGCTGCCGTTTACGTCACTCGAAGAGCCATGAAGTGGCGCGAGGGATGAAATGCGTTTTTCAATCGGTAATTTCTCGGCAATTAAGTATCTTTCACCGCCGAATAAATGCTGAGACGGTAAGGGGCAGTTCAACTTTCGTATGAGCCCAACTTGCTAGTTGCCTTCAGCGTCCCTTTAATTATACTATGTTAGAAATGCGTACAGCCGGTGCCTCAAAACGTCATTTCGTTTCATTGTGAACACCTACACCCCTTGAGGTCGTTGTTCAAAACGAAGCGATCCGAACTGCATATCGAGGGTGACTGCGGGGGATGCACCACTGCACCGCGCTGTACAACTAGAGATGCTATTCGTGAGCGTCCCTGTGACAACTCCCCTTCCGTGTAGGCTGCAGACTCAGCATTAAGTTCCCGTTCGCTACTCTGGTACCCGGCACTGACGTTGCCTGGCTAAAGAATACAAGTCAACAATAATCGCTGATGGCGAAATAGATGTTATTTGTGTAAAAATGCTTGGTTTAAACAATTGGGGAACCATGCACTATACAGAGTTATTTTAATTGTATACCTCGCATATCTATGCAAAAATCGTGAGAGCAAAACAAAAAACTAACTGAGCTATAAAACCAATTTATCTTCAAAGGGCAACAATACCGAAACGAAATAGGCAAAGGAGCAAAAAGTTTTTTTCTGGAAATAAATACGAGATTGGAAACGTTAAGGGTTGGGAGCAGCTGAGCGTCACGACGGCAGCTCATCTGCGGATAAATGCGAGGGATTTATTTTTTCAACGAACCATTGAAAACGGCGGAACGATTTTGGTCTGTCGGAATTGCTCTGATCAGAGCGTCACTGAGCGAAAGCGAGCCCCAGATTTTCCTTTTGCGGTCCCCAAAGTTTTTCTCTGTCGCGTAACGCGAAAACAGACGTAGGCGTGTGGCTTTCGTTTTTCTATTTCTTCCCCGTTGTCTTATTTCAAATGATCTATAGCAGCTGCTTGGGGGGATTTGTCGTCCCAGCTGGACAAATTTATTCACAATGGTCGTTGCCCCTTTGGACGAGGGAAACGATATTATACGCATCTCTGCGTGTAGCGGCGTACGTACATTTGAAATTCAAATTAGACAATCAGTAGTTTTCTTTCTGCACAGCAGTGTATAGAGGGAGTGGCGAGCCAGACATCCGCGGCTTCGCAGAAGCCCTGCCTATAAAAGGACTCTCAAAAACGCAGAAAAAAAGAGTGAGTGGGGAGGCTCACTTTCCGCAGAAATTTGGGCTGGTTTTTCCCCTCTTTAATCGTGTGGCAGCATCCGACGGTGGTACTCATATTTCGGACTGTCATATAAAGTCAAATTTAGGAGCTTCGGTTTGCTAATGCCACAGCTGCTGGTCAATACGAGGCATGAACAAACGTTTGCACATGAAAACATTTCTATAATTAGCTTACATGATGGGGCGAATACGATTCGTTAGCTCTCACGCGGAGATTTCTGTACTGCTCTTTTTGTCAATGAATAAGGTCATTCCGAGATGAGGGGTTTTAAATGGCAACTTATGTACACTGCCCTTTGATTTTTGCGTTGAACTGCTTCAGTGCCGATTCCATCTGTACTTGTTCCTATTTACCTTCCTCCTAATTCGGCGGCAATACTTACTCATGATTAACTACTTTCAGTGCGACCCGTAGTGTTTTTTGTAATTATTTAAAGGGTGTTCTCATAGCCTGCTGTATATATTAGTGACATAAGCCGATTACTACGCCCATCGAAAACAAAGCACCTAAATATGGCCATGGATCACGTTTAAGGGCACCCTGCAATACTGTTTTCAGCTACTTCCAAAAGCTGAAATGTTTTCGGAAAATAGTCAACACGAGCATCCAGTATTAAGGTAAGATGCCCAAAATGTACCCTAGCCAAATGCTACTGCTCGACGCCAAGCAGTAAATTGGACGCTCGTTCATAAGACTTTTCTCTCATTATCTCATTTTTCTCGCCATTGGTTGAGCTTGAATTCAGTCATTCAAGCAGCATTGTGGCTACTTGCCGGCTTCCTTTCAGTGCAGCAATTAACGCATTCGATAGGCAGTTTAAAATTGCAACAAAGTAGCTGGGAGACGTATCTGCTTCAACGAGCACATCACGCCATGCCACTCGGCGCTGACGATAGCTGTGGTTTTCATAGGGCTTCCAGGCACGAATTAAGAGTGAAAGCGTTGATCTGCGCCGTTGCAGTGTCCCTTTAACAGTTGTGATGAATTTATTCTATGAATAAAAATGGGAGAACTCTGAATGGCGGCTGCGTCAACATTGCCTCTTATGGCCCCCTGGACGGGAACACAAGGGTAACGGATTGCGTATAGCATGTTGATGTTATTACTCTTGAATTGAAACTATCCATGAGTCACCGCTTGCGAGGGTAATGACCATCTAGAAGGAAGTATGCAAAACCATTGCATTTTATTACGATCCATTTTAATGCAATGCCGTAAAAATATTGCAGGCATCGAATAGCACCAATGCAAGCTTTTGCCACAAATTGTTTTATGTCCATATGTATTTAAACTCCAAGCCATCCATTTACGTGCTTTTAACTCCATCACTCCCGCGTCTTACCTCTATATTTTCTAGAAATGATCTTGGTATTTGTATTGCGGCTTAGTAATCTGTTGTAAGTATACTACTTTTTTTAACAGGCACCGCGTAGGCTTCGTATCTTAAGTATGTGGCAACCATAATACGCGCGCAAAAGCGGCGTGGCGTTCCCGTTATTGCATATAATCGAACCGAATGACATTCCTCGGCCCAAGAAGCATTGGATCGCATAGTCAGGAAAGCTGGTCTCGACGTCGGCGGAATTGTGCTTTCGGTGCGCAGGGCTTGAAAAATTGGGCGGCGAAGAAAGAAATGTCGCAATGACGGCTGAGTTGGGCCACGACATGGGTTATCTACGGAGTTTGCGAGCGCCACGCCGACTAGACACCAACAGCTATAGAGAGCAGGGGGTTGCGATCGTGGTATCGCCGGGAAGAGGGCGGTAGCGAACGGACGCTGAGAATGCGATGGAGAGCCGTGCCAGAGGGACCTCAACCACATACACCAAGAGCACATGCCAAGAATGACAGACATCGTGAGCTTCCCAGAAAACGGAGAGTAGGCGTAAAAGAGAAAACGTGTTCATTCGAACACACAGCTGATCGTCCAAAGAAGCCATTTCCGCGCTGGAAGTAAAATTATGAGAACGGCGCGTTCAGAGTCGCCTGCAGACTTCGCAAGCGGTCGTGGTTCGAGAGCTACGGGGAGTCGGTGTATCAAGTAATCTTTTGATGGCCCAGGGTAAACTTTGGTGCGTGTAAAGCCCACTCTGTTTTGGACCCAGCAAGCATGCGAGAGAGCGTGTATGAGCACCCGCCGCGATGGCAACCAAGTCCATGTTGTGAATGTAGAGGCATGCGAGCTGAAGTAACAAGACTGGAAGAGACGTGATGACACCGGAATCTGTTTTTTTTTTATTTTGTTTTGTTACTTTTCTTGCTTGCTTGCTTGCTTCCTTGCTTGCTTGTCTGTTTGTTTGTTTGCTTCACTAGATGAACCCATCGACACCTTGAATGGGGCGCCGCAGTTCAGGGCTTTTAACTTTGAATAATAAAAAAAAGCATTTTTGTCGCGTAATTACGATGTTGCAAATAGCAATTAATGAGTTTGTTTTTCCCCTTAACGGTGCTCAACTTTTATTAAAGAAATTCGGCAGAGTCACAGTCAAATCAGGAGATGATACTGTAACGTAGTGGTTTAGTTTCCCTCTTCGCATCTTCCAAGCTGGGACTTTGAATCTTGCTGCTGGTAACATTTGCGGTTTAATTTGAACTCCAGGGCTGACAATGTTTCCGCACGCACTTACGCGTGTTCGCTCAAAAATTGGAACATGACTTTTATTGTGCAATGCTTTTTATGTCCAACGTGGAAATTGGTGACAGACTTCACGCACACCAAGCACCACAAAATTCCTGGTATGATAGGCCAACTATAGGTGGTTTTAGCTTCATGGTACTGAATATGCTGAACAGATCCCAACCATGAGGCAGAGATAATTAGAAGGATCAGAATGGGGTGGGGTGCATATGGCAGACATTCTCAGATAATGAATATCAGCCTACCATTGTCGCTGAAGAAGAAAATGTATGACAGCTGCATCTTACCGGTACTCACCTACGGGGCAGAAACTTGGAGGCTCACTAAGAGGGTTCAACTTAAATTGAGAACGACTCAGCGGGCAATGGAGCGGAAAATGATAGGTGTAACATTAAGGGACAAGAAGAGAGCGGAGTGGGTCAGGGAGCAAACTGGTGTTAAGGACATATTAGTAGAAATCAAGAAGAAGAAATGGACGTGGGCAGAGCATTGAATGCGAAGACAAGATAACCGCTGGTCATTAAGAGTAACAGAGTGGATCCCTAGAGAGGGAAAGCGTTGCAGGGGGTGGCAGAAAGTTAGATGGGCAGATGAGATCAAGAAGTTTGCGGGGATAAATTGGTCACAGTTGGCACAGGACCGAGGTAATTGGAGAATAATGGGAGAGGCCTTTGCCCTGCAGTGGGCGTAGATAGGCTGGTGATGATGATGATGATGATGACTCAATATGCTGGCACTTTTGACCACAGAATCAACTCTGCTTTCTCGTCAGCAGGAGGTGACAAAATGAGAAATTAGTAAACATATGTTTTGCCACTGAAAACACTAACGAATGAGCCTTAGGTACCAGGAACCGCCAGGAACCACTCAGCAGAGGCTCCATTTAGACTGATCACAGGGTTTAAAGGCGCAAGAAAAAACGCGGACACTAGAAGAGAAAAAACAACCAAGACAAACGAAGCGCTTCGTTTGTCTTTGTTGTTTTTTTTCTTCTAGTGTCCGCGTTTTCTCTTGCGCCTTTAAACCCTATGATCATGTCGAACCCACTGGCCCACATTAAGCAAGTGCTAGTCCATTTAGACTAAACTCCTTTGTCTTCGAGGGGAACTCCGGCGCTGCACGTTATGCCTCTGTCATAGTTTTTCGATTATCTGACATCGAACATCAGCGGCCCAGAAGTTACGCTCATGCTCACGACGGCGTCAACAAAAGGGGGCACTTGATCTCGAGGTCCTGGAAAATCGCTTTTAATGTCACGAACACGCTCACCACGCAAAGCCGCGCCAACTTGACTGCGTAGGATTAGTCCCTTCAAATTCTAAACTGCAGGGTACGCAGTCCTGCCGGGGCAACCACAGTCGCGACGATATCTTGTCGCGAAGCTATGGCATCCCCGTGATTATGAGCGCTTGCTTTACTGCGGCGGCATCTCGAATGGTCCACCCGGTTTATATTTACTCCAGTGGATCAGTGAATGGAGAAGTAGCGCTGCATTTTTTCGACTCAGCTGACTTCTATCAGATTCCTTTAGTGAGCCACCCTTTCATCACGAAGGCCATATCACTCAATGTACTGAATAGCCCATGCAGCTGCCTACAAGACCGCTACAAGACTGACATCTGCCTTGGCCTTCCGCTTCGGACGAAAACTCGACACTTGCACGACGTCAACGTGTTTGAACATCCTCGTTACCATGATCTTGGTCATCATTTAGCGCCGACAATTCCTTGACAGCGAAGTGCGTGAAATTCTACTTACTGTTTGCTCAACAATGGGAGGTCACTGATCAATGTGTTTGCCAACGACAGTGCAAATAGATCGCCTTCCGGCCTATGAATCGTCTTCCTTCTTTAGAGTGTATTTTTGGAATGCTGACGCCGAAAACACTAGAGGAGAGGTCGCAGGAAGGAACTTGTCGACAATACTCGACAAAGATGAATCGATCGATGCTTGCGAGTTTTTTATCGCTGTATACCAATAGAAGAACACATGTAAATACATGCATGAATACAAATAAAAATAAACACAAATTACGTCCGTAAAAATATCAACAAATAGTTGGTAAGCACTTGTGAATAAGAGAAAAATAAAACCAGATGAGCGGTCACGTCATGAACCCGAAAGTTGCTGTGCGTGCGTGGAAACAATGTCTGTGGATTGTTCGCGCGCGAAAAGGGTCTTCTTTAAACAATAAAAATCAGAGGCGCGGGCAATTTATGAACCAACTGAACAGCGAATTTATTTTAACCAGTGTTGTTGAAGCTAAACCACAAGATTGTCTAAGAAAATCCCGCGCTTTAACTTCAACAAGATGCGCTTGATTGACCAATGTATGCAATCTTCTGGTTCAGGATCAACACAACGCACTCCATTGATCAATCCGTACACCCAAAGATGAAATTGCGGCGGATGACCGAGATGACCGCCTTTAAAAGGTTTTGTCGCGCCAAAGGGCGAAGTCGTTATACTAAACCTCCATATTGCCTCGTAGAGCGTGCGGGTGCTCGTTTCGTAATCTAGTTGCGTAAGAGAAAAACGGCAGATGTGGGCTCAGCTGATCGATTGACCGGGCACACTTATTGGAGCTCCCAGATTCACCGCAATACAAATTACACCTCAAAAAGGCACACAGGCATTTGCGTTAGTGTTCGGTCGCATTCTATCGCAGTGCACGCGCTGGTACTCGTTTTGTTACCCAGTCTCGTAAGACAGAAAGGACTAGCACTATCGATTTGGGAAGGACAAGAAAGCCTGAAAAGAAAAACTGCGCAGGCATTAATAAGCAGAAACGCCAAAGCACCCTCCCCAACACAATCATATCATCATTATTATTATTATTATTATTATTATTATTATTATTATTATTATTATTATTATTATTATTATTATTATTATTATTATTATTATTATTATTATTATTATTATTATTATTTAGCCCGATGATGTCCCCCGCAGGACAAACGGTTCTGCCGACTTGGCTGTTTGCACCAAATTGTCATCCCATCTCTATGCAGTGGTTCTTTTTCTGGGAACTCCATGTGCTGTTTTTCGTCTGCGTGACTTGTACAGCATGACTACAATTTTCTTGTTCATATGAGATATAGGAAGTCCTCTACGAGAGTTTAACCCTAGTTTTCCGTGGTTCTTTGGGCTGACGTAAAGTTTATTTTTGACGTAAGCTTAGTAGGGCTTTAAAATTTTGCCCATTAGTTGGCACCGTAGCTAACCAGTGGCTGTATGACACTGAGTGACCTAGCTGGCCATAGCTTGAGCGTTACTCCGGAACGTTCTCCATTGTATACTAATTGTACGCCTGGATAGATCCTCGTGGATTCAATCTCCAATTACTTTGCGAAGGTGATTATCAGGGAACGGATTTGAGGCAAATTCCCATTTTGGTGCTTGCGCTCTTATCGCGTCATTTTGGCTTATGAGCATGAATAAGACGTTAAGAATGGCTTTTATGGTGTTTTTAGAGTGCCTATAAATGCCTATTTTGGCGTTTGTGCCTAAATGGCAATAAATGGCTGTAAATGCCTATTTTCAATGCCTATTTTGCATATCGGTGCCTACATGAACACTATTTACACTCATTTTTCTCTTTCCGGTGCAGTTTAAGATTGTTATTCACGTTAGCGGGCAGCATTGTCTGTACTGAACTTTGTAGGGTTCAAACCTAGTCCTCCAATTCAACCAACTTCTGGAAAACAGCCGCTAGCACCTGTAAAATGGGATTCTCATTCTCAGTGATGAGGGGCACAATTTTGAGTAAAAAATGTGGAGATGGTGTTAGTTTGATAGTGTGTCCGAAATTTTCACAGTGTGTTCGAAGACTACATTTCTCGTGTTCTCCAAACTGATTTCTTCAATCATGAGCAGTCACATCCTTGTTTCGAGAGGCATATTCAAATCCAACTTAATTTGTAACGTAATGGTTGAGAATCACATGCCTTTATACGCAGATCACTCCCATGTGAAAGGGCCGACGACAAAACATCACTCCACAGCTGAATTCCTTTAGGCCTTCAAATTGAAACTGTCGATGGGCTCTAAAAAGCGATTTTTCATCAAAAAATGTTTTTTCGCTGCTAAACACTTTTTGAAAAACGCTCTTCAAATGTGTGGCGTGAATTTGCCATTGTTGGGACGTCTTGATTGTTGAATTCGGATACCCTGGTGTATCAGAAAATTGCTAGAAATGTACCTAACAGTCCTCACGTAAGAGCGTATTAATTCCTTCATAAATCGTAGTCTCTCTTGTGTTAATTATTTGTGCATATTTTTGTTGTGTCGTAATTAAATTCCATCAGGCAGACTTAAGGTAGCGCTTTTTAATCAGGATATTCTGCTCTCATGTATTCTTTTTCCCGTCTGATTCAATAAATGGGAAGCTCGAGCAAGCGACAGTAGTCAATGAACAGGAATGTGAGCACTGCGCTTGTTGAATCAAACTAATAGATCGCGATTAGTTTAGCAGTTTTATGGGGTAACCGAATGGCGATGTTCAACTCTTGGCGCCTTTGTGCCACCATTAACGAAAACAATTTTGGTCTTCCTGTCGTAGATACAGGTCGCTCGTGTCTTCGTTTGAAATTATTTGTATTTTTTTAAACAGTTATGCTGCCTATATTCCCGACGTTTGGAGCCTGAAACGGTGTTTTGCCTGCCTATTTTAGGATCCTAAAACGCGGTTTTTTATTGCGTAAATATCCGGCCTGTAAAGATTATATTCATTCATGTCGTTTAGTGTTTCACTACCTAGCCGGAAAAACGGTGTCATTGTTTGGCTGTTTAACAGCACGTAGGATTTTTATGTTAACCTTTGAGTATATTGTGTTTTTTCTTGACGTATTGCATGGTGTTGTTTCTAATGCTGACCCGCTGGAGTGGCGAGGCCCGTCAAGCAGTAGGTTATGACTGCTTTTTTCTTGGTATCCTCACTTTTCTCTCTGCCAAGAAGTGAAATAAAAAGAGATTGATTGATTAAGTGGCTTTTTATTTTATTAATCGATCGATTGATTGATTGATTGATTGATTGATTGATTGATTGATTGATTGATTGAGCGATTGATTGATTGATTGATTGATTGATTGATTTAACGATTGATTGATTGATTGATTGATTGATTGATTGATTGATTGATTGATTGATTGATTGATTGATTGATTGATTGATTGATTGATTGATTGATTGATTGATTGACTGATATTGCTCACACGATTGCTTCAGGCATGCTGAACAAGACGTTGTCACCTTTTAAATCTGAAGTGAATCAAACCCATTAACCTGCAGTTCACTAACTACTTCCAATACACTATTTAGAGCAGACACTAAAAAAATTTAAGATCCCGCGTTGCCTCTGTTGACTCGCTTCCTAATACGGTACCCATGCCCTCCTTTTAGAGCAAGTCTTCCAAGGTCCCAGCCTGAGTCTCCTCGACTTACTCGTAGCGGAGTATTTAATTACTGTGGTAATTTCTTCCGACCCAAGCACCTTTTCGTAATAGACAAAGGTTGTTTACACAATTTTGTTGTGCTTCGGAATTCTTCGATTATCAAGTTGATGGCGTGAATGTTTTGCGTGTCGAGTAACTTTGAATAATTCCGTCGTCTACCTATGCTTACCAAAATCTACGGTGTCATGTTTGTTGTTCTGAACCTAGAACATGTGTTACATTAAAACGTCCTGAGAAAAAAGGTGCAGTAGCAAAATCTAACCACGAAAACACAGCAAAACATGCAACAGGAAGAGACAGGGAAACACGAAAATTGCGCGACTACTAGGCGACGTGATTCAAAGTGACAACACTGCGAGGGTGATTACTACAGGCTAAAGTGTCAGAACTCCTACTTTCCCAGGCCTATTCCTACGCCGACCCATTTCGTTCGCGGATGTTAAAGGGGCTACGAAGGCGGAATACCACATTGTTCAATTTGAAATAAACTTGCCCCTTGGGAACTCACTTAGCTCCATTCCTGCCACGCAAGACGTTCTTTATCACAAAAAAGCAAGAATTATATAAAAAAAAGCTTTCCAATTTCGGGTGACAGGACTTCACTAGTAACGCAACAGAGAAAGCAATAACGCAAAAGAGACTGCTTACTTCTGAGATTACGAAAAATTACATTTCATTTCAAGCTGTAGGATCCTCTATGCCTAATTATGCCTGTTGCCTGTGCCTGTTATTGTGTTGTAATTATGCCGCTATGCGTGTTGTGTTGATCTCTTCGTCACGAGAGGGATATATGTCTGGAGTGCAATCTTCGCGTTGTAATTCTTGCGGTGATGTCGGCAAGGGGTACACTTAGCTGCAGCGAGCGCCTGCCTCTTTGCTGACAGAGCTGCGTTTTCTTGTTCTCTTGCACGTTCAAATGTCAGAACTTTTTTCGAGCTTTATCCATTTTGACGGAACATTAAAAGAAACAGGGATTTATTTTGTGGTAATCTTGAAGCTGGACTGTTTATTGAATCCAATAATAGCACCCGGAATTCACACATTTCGTTTGCATATGAACTCTAGAGGTGCGTGCGGGTGTACAGGTACGCTGTGATAACGGTCGTCCGCAAGATTATGTAGAAAGGAGAAATATAGGGGTGAGTTAGACGACGGCTCATGCATCACCTGAGTGACGACAGCAATACATTTTGGCAGCCAAAATTTGAAAAACTAAAAAAATGCCCTCCGAAACTCCAAGTTTTAAGGCTGGTTGAAAAGCGAAAAGAACTTCAACTTAGCCTCCGAGTCGATCTGACTAGGGCGATTAGAGCTTTTAAATCCCAGACGCTAATTTGGAGGGGTATGGCAGAGGCTGCAATTTGCAGAACTCCAAGCCCGTTCTTCCGCGTACGCATCTTTTCATACAGGGATGCAAGGAAACTTTACTAATTAGATATCATAATTCCTTTCGTTTGTCAAGTTTTAATTACCCATTCATTTATGAACCGCTTGAAAGCGGGCATTTGTCAAATTCCCAAGCGCCCCAGTAAGGCTCAAACACCAACAACTGAAATACGAGCTTTCCGAGGACATTGCACCCACAAAGCATTTCCACAGAGCACCATTCTTGCTCTAGTGCCCTCGACGAACAGCCGGAATAAGTACATAAATAATTGAACGCATCTTTTTTTTACATTTGATGCGAAGCGAAAGTCAGAGTTGTCCAACTTGACTTTAAATAATTTTCCTTTCAGTGTGAACGCAGTTTCTGTAATGGCTTACCGAAGCTGGCAGCTGGGACGTACAGCTGACTGATACTATTTTGGATAGTGCAATTTTTAGGCAGGGCCTCGAGTCCCAGTTTGTGTGTGTGTGTGTGTAAATCCAGCGTCTGTGTTTTTGATTGACTAATTTCACCTCTTGCAACCCAATGATCGTATCACTGTGTCACTGATTGAATTTTACTTCTTTTTTTCCTCAATGCTGCTTGGCTCAAGGTTGGTATTTTCTTATTACTCTCACCGATAATAACGCGTCCTGAATGACCACGAGAGAGCTGAAAAAAGTTGTTTCAGCAACGTTTGTTGCTGTTTGAATGCGAAATCTTTTTCACTCGAACTGCGTACAGCGTCTCCCCCTTTTAGCTTAGATCGCGTGATTAGCACTTCGCTCAACGTTTGCTTCCGGTATTTAGGAGTTATTTCCCATGCCCAGGAAGAACAGCTCACGGGTTCATACTGACTGTCAGCTGCTACAACACCTAACGTTCTCTTTACATCTGGCCTAAATTTCTTAACATCGGGCTCTGACATTGTGCCGAAGGTAAGCCCTGAACTCCCGTGATCACGCTGAGTGGACGATCTGGTGCAATCTTCATCAAAAGTATGCACTCGATTGCACTGTATTTGTACGTGGGATAACTAATAAGAGTGAACGAACCATCCTCACTTATAGTAAGGCTAGGCGAGGTATGCTTTTCACTGACCATTAGATCCACTGGTCTGGGCCTTAACGGGCCCTCTGAGGTGCTGATGGAACCCTGCTGAACCGTTTGAAGTCATTACTTCCGTTCTTAGCCACCCCAGTCATATTTCTGGTGAAGTTAAAGCTCACCAAACATTCGCCTATACACCGTTTGGTGCCCATCCAGAAACTCCATCGTTTAAGTTATTCTCAGATGTCGACAACTCGCATCTGAAAGGCCAGACGTTGCGGCGCACCCAAGCGGATAACACCGCGCTTAAATTTTATGTGCAGCTCGCCAGGTCCTAAAGGATTTCTGTGAAATTTTCGTCGCCTAGGGTGCCAATCGTACTGCGCGTAGGCACCCGCTCTCTTTCTGCCAACTGACATTATCCTGCAAGTTACACTACCTTCTATAGGATGGTGCTTTAGTCATCCTAATTGTTGCTTAAAATTATTCAAGCTCTATTTTTATATCTTAAAATATAACGTGCACGTATCTGTGGCTACGTTAATAGCAATGACGTCATAATGGGAATTTCCTCGCTGACTCGAGCGGCCTGTGTACGCAAGTCATTTTTAACCAAACGGAAGGATCAGGAAAGCAATGCTAGGAACTAATAGCCACAATATGTTCCTAGCATTTCTTTCTCGATCCTTCCGTTTGATACAAAGTGACTCGCGTACAGGGGATACTCGAGTGAGCAAGGAAATCCTTATCATGACATCCATTCTATGAACTTCTCCTAAGAAATGCGAGGCCGTATAAACGTCAAAGCTTTCGGCGATACCCGGCTTCCAGTTCGAGAGCAGCCTATAGTGTGAATAGAGCTGCTCATGGAGGGCTTAGCGACGGTGCGGTTATGAGGAAAAACACTGCCTACTGTACGTGGCACGACCGTGAGGACCAAATAAGCCGCGTGATGGGCTTCCGCTCAGTACCTTTCAGACAGCTTCGTTAGTCCGGCAATGCTTACGATGTCACGTACGCGTGCGCCAGAGGCACTTGGGTAGTTAGGGCACAATGGTCCAGTGAGCCTACGCTTACATATTTTATTGTAACGCTCCTTTCCGGCTTGGCACATCCTTGAGGCAGCAGCCAGCCTTTCCGCCTGGTGTCATGCTTCCCAACAATGCAGGTTACCACTGTGGGTGGGAAAAGATAGCCAGGAAACTGCGTTGTCCCGTCGCCATTTGAACAGAAATTAAGCACCGTGGAATAGCTGGACGTGTGGGCTCGACTGAACGGAACAAGTCGAGGTGTATGGGACGGATACTTTATTGCCGAACACAACCACTCATCGATAAGAAGCTATAAGAGCAGGGATAGTAATCGGATGGGAATATATTTGTAAGAAAGATTATTTGGCGACAGTCTTGGGATAAATACACGACTATCGAAGTAACCTACGTGACCTCTAATGAAATATCTAATATTGGGATGAGTGTGATTTCAGTGAGAAATTCTCTGTTCGTATCAGTCACTTTCGACGGTGCTACCCATAGTTTCATATCCACTGCTGCTTTAATAGACTGCACTACACTCACTTAACGGACGACAACCCCTGTGGAATCACGAGGAGAGCGTGTACAGCCAATGGCATGGCATAAAGGAGTCGATCAGCGCCAGTTATATTATATCTACCCCTTAATCGGGACTGGGTTGGCTCTGTACACGCATGCAGCACGGGGACAAAATGGTTAAACACAACTTAAAAAGTTCAGCTGCGCAAATTCTAATATACTTTAATTACTCGTTCTTGACTACGCGACAAGATTAATGACCTTCCGAAGTGTGTTTTATCCCGCACACGCGCCGTTGACTGCATATTTTTAGCGAGAGATATAAGACACTAATGACAAATATGGAATGGTCAGATTTAAACAAAACTATTCGTTGGTGTAAAAATGAGATAGAATAGAATAGAATAGAATTTTATTTCATGTTCTTTATAAGACATGACGGGGCGAGAGAAGAAGCTGCTGTGGACAGCTTGACGAGCTCTCGCCCCGTACGGGTCTATGGGCAGTAGATGGCGCCTGACGGTATACATCTTAGAGCGTTTGCGTATAATTAATAAAGGGCAATTTCAATAAGACCGTGTTTTTTGTAAAATTCAGTAAACTATAAATAAAGAAAATCATGTTACAACAAATGTCGTTAAATAAACAGAAATGAGAAAAGAAACAAGTTTATACAATGTCTAGCGGAACATTGCTTGCATACGTAGCCAGAACTGGCACTCTTCGTGAAAAGAGAGAGAGAGAGAGAGAAAAAAAAAAGAAAAGAGCAATCATTATTACAGGTACATACGTAAAAGCTCAGTAATCCCTAAAGAATGAAAGTCAACGCCACGTTCAATAAATTCATTTAGAAGTTTGAGGACAGTGTGAGACAACATTTGATTACCATAGTTAGTTCTGGTACAGCGGACCGTCCAATGTTCAGTAGTTCAGTATGTGGAGTGTTGTACATAGGTACATTGGGAATTATTTGTGCAAGACTAGTAAGGAATTTCTCGCTACGCTTGGCCTCGCTTCTTAAAGCCGTTCTCAGGCGGTAATCATAAAAATTGTCTCCACTAATCAGGTTGAGTTTTTTAAGGAAAGGACCGGCTGAAGTGTCGAAAGGGGCATTTGAAATTATGCGAACTGTTTTGTTTTGAAGACGTGCGAGTTTGGTGATGTTTGAAGAGGTTGTAAAGAGATAATGCAGTGAAGCACTACATATGTAAACAAGTGCGCTTTTCGCGTCAGACCGAACAACCGTCAGTGTATAACATCGGTGGCGCGCAGTTGGAAGCCATATCATCTTATTGTCATTTAGGTGTTTTTACACATCCAACAGTTCTAATCCAGCAGCCACAACCGAACCCATAGCCATTAACGCCAAACGTACATTAGCGTGCTTACGATGGAACTTCCCAAAGCTGCGGTTTCATTAAAACTAAGTGTTTAAGATTCCCTTGACAGAGGAGAATTAGAAAATGCCGCCTCAATTTGTGGTGTGGTGAAAGTTTTTTTTTTTTTTTGCAAGAAACTCCTAAAGGTATTCACACAAAAAATGCGCCCATGCACTACGCACAGATGATTAACCAGCGAAGCTGTGAGGTGGGGCCTTTTTTACGTATCACGCATGACCCACCAATTTCCAAGTAACGTGCTGCGGCTGGCCGCCATCGCCACGTTGACGCAGCTGCGCACGCACTTCAGGCAATATAGAGAGCATGCAACAGGACATTGCCGCCACACCCGCCGCGGTGGCTCTGGCGCTAAGGCGTTGCGCTGCTGAGCACAAGGTCGCGGGTTTGATTCCCGCCCGCGGCGGCCACTTTTCTGATGGAGCCGAAAAGCAAAAAACGCCCGTGTGTACGAGATTTCGGCGCACGTTAAAGATCCCCAGGTGGTCGAAATTAATCCGGAGCCCTCCACTACGACGCGCCTCATAGCCTGCGTTGCGTCGGCGCGTTTAACCCTACAATCAATCAATCAACATTGCCGCCGCTCTCGAGGGCACTTCCCACACTACGTGGTGGGCCGCCGAGCAGACAGCACTGAGGTTGTCACGGAGAGACGGTGACTTCGTGATGCCGCATACAAACTGTGTGGATGAGAACTGTGCACATTTTTATGCTATGTTCAGACTACCGACGTAGCAGCCATATCGTGAGATATGGACGTAAAAAAACGGCTTTTCACGCAGTTCGGTTGGCAGAGACGTCAAATACGCCATTATTTAAAGATATTACGACAGTTGCGACAACAGTCTGAACCTGGCGTTGCTCTAACTGCATGCCAGGAACGAAGTTTTTTCGGTTTTCAACGCGGCCATGCCTTCAGGGCCAGCGAGCGCAATGGATACGCTGTGTGCGCCGCGTGAAGCAAGTGGTTGTTGATATTTTCGTCCGACTATGTCCGTGTGCGGGAGACGATCGTAATTTTTTTCCCATAGTACCGATGAAACTGAATGGCAGCCGTCGAAGTTGGGAAGAATATGCAGTGTCCACTTCGTTGGAGGTAAACCATCGAGGTATCCAAGGTCGCTGTCTTATGCGCCTACGATCTTCCCGCTGGCCTACCGCAAAAAGCCTACGATCGCTGGTGACAGACTTCCGTTATGAAAGTTCAGTCGGTTTCCACTGTTACTTTTCAGTTAAATATTTTCATGTCTGCGAATCTCTTAAGCCAGTCCCAGCTGCTAGAATGAGCGTGCATGAGGTTGGCGACTGCGTGAATCAATGTTACCTCCTTTTGTGACTCTACCCCAGGGACTTTTTCTTTTCTTCGAGTGGTCGCGGTTTTCTATCACTCGCTGCAAGACACCGTATTTATTGATCAGCTGTACGAACTGCGTTTACTAGCGGCAGCGACAGCGCATGTCAACCAAGTCACCGATGCCAATGATTTGGCTAAAAGAAAAATGGGCGTCCAAGTAGAGTACTCGTCAGCTGTTTCGCATTTTGGTGACCGCGATTTGTTTCGTTCTTGTGCTGTGTGCTGAAAGAAGCGTAAGCACAGCCCTACTGTACACAAACCACAAACCCAACAATGTCGTGAAGATTGAGCAGGGTGGTGAAGCATGACGAAAGAATAAGCAGCGCGGAAGGTACGGACGAGAGCTGTTAAAAAAGACTGTTTCGGCATTTTGGTATTGACAGCGAAAGTCCAAAGCTTACACCTGTAAGCAGAAACGAGGAACCTAAACCCGAAAGTGTGCGCTAAACTGCAACGCCCGAAGAACACGGTAGACGGGCCTTTCAACGTGACGTCCGCGCGAAGTAAACATCTTTCTCGTTGATAATATCGTTCACCTGAAAGCTCCATTCGTTAATCCGGCTTTAAAAGAACAAAATAACGCTCTTTCTTTAGGAATAAAGCGCGCTGGTTCTCACGTACAAAGGCAAAGATAGGAACCGTTCGAATTCGCTATACGAACACGGATGGGCTACTTGGATCAATCGGTTGCATTAATGTTTGCTAATTTACAAGGGCACAGCGCTAAAGTGGAATAATGATGGTTACACACACGAATTGTGACGGCCCAAGCCGCCCTGTTTACGCTTGCCTGGCGTAGGCTGCGACGTTTGACAGCAGTGCACTGAGTGCAGTCGCGTTCCCCCGACATGCCGAAAATGTGCCTGCTGTCGTAAAGTTTGACGCCCTTTTCTTCATTGGAACCAACAAAAACTCCCGAAGAGTCTATACAGCGAAATACAAGTGGTTGGATTACACTGCTCGCCTGGCCAAACGCCGGTCTAGCAGACGGCTGCGGCGGAGCTCTCCCACCGCGGGACGTCGGTGCGACCGATGATGGCACTGCCATGGCGGAGCAACGCGCCCTCTTTAGGTGTCGCACATTTCTTATACTGCGCGCGCGCTCTGCTGCGACAAACCCATGCGTCCAAACTCTCTCTTCTTACTCCTAACTCCTCTCCAACCTGGTTTTTTCGCGCATGTTCATGAGGTTGCGCCGGGTAGTTTTCTTCGAACACGGGACCGCCGGTTTTTTCTCTGGCCTAGCTGTACACCCTGAGATGTCGACTTAAGGTACCTTCAGCACAATGCTTCAGAATGACCAATCGAAGGGACTAAGCGGGCAAATCTCACGAATCATGTCGCCGAGCATTCAGTATGAGTAAAGAAGGGCATCGGCGCTGGTGCATTGAGCAATGCAAAACGCGACTTGCGTGCATTCTCGGCGCAGATGCACTTTTTTTAGTCAAACCATATGTCAAGTTTCGTCATTCGTGGTATTTGCGCACTTAGTGACTTCAACTGGTCATTGTGTAGCGCTGTGGTGAAGGTTACCTACGCGGACGTGTTGTTAGAGTGCATAAATCTCTCGTTTAAAATGCGCCCATGCACTCTGTGCTGCACTCAGTACCAGCGAAGCTGTGACATGCAGGAGGTGTTTTACGCATGACGAGGGGCCTACTCTCTTCGGAGCAACTTGCGGCCGGTGTTAGGCATCTTACGGCCGGTCTGGACGCGCGCTCGCTCTTTGCGCGCGTCCAGACCAGCCGTTTCCATTGCCCACGTTAACACTACGCTGCTACGCCAGGATTGCCCTTCGTTATCACTCGAGCTGAGATGTACACAGTAGCTCACTGCGCGCGCGCTCCGTTTCGGCAAACCCAGCCAAACCGCCTTTCGCGCATAAGCATGGGGTAGCGCTGGAGGAGTTTTTTGCGTACACAGGACCACCATATTTTCCTTTTGCCTACCCATATAAAACTGGCTTTAATAAAGTTCACTAGTACGGATTCTTGGGCAAGTTGGTGTGGCGATCTTGATGAATTCATAGCGCAAAAAAGGACGAGGACATAGAGTGTTGTGTGTTCTCTCTATGTCCTCGTCCTTTTTTGCGCTATGAATTCATCAAGATGGCTTTAATAACGCGGCGTGCTTCATACTTTCCTATTAGCACCGGACTGCTAGGGCAACAGTAATTAGGCTGACTTTGCAACTGCCACACTTATCGCAAAGAAGAAACACGGGGCCTTTTGGTTTATTTCGTTAAATTTATCGTCACCAATGTTCGGCCAGTTCATTAATTTCGAGGCTACCTTATCGCTCTTCACGTGTCGACCAATCATACAAAGTTGTACGCATTATTTGTCCCACGTATTTGTCGCGTTATTTGTTTCGATTGCCAGCACATTTTATTCCTTGCCTCAATCGTCTCACGGCAATAAAACTGCTTTTAGTGAGTGACAGCAGTTGAACTGCCATTGAAGCCGATGTTCAAAGGCTTTGAACATCGGCTCTAAAGAAGGATAAACTACAATTATTTTACGAAAATTTAGAAAGTGGATGATTTCGGAGCGTAAATTACATAGTTACATATATAACCTAACAATTGTTATAAATTTCTTTTCGTCTCACCAAAAAGGCGCAGACATGTAAAAATTTACGCGAAGTTCTAGCGTGTACGTTTTTTTTTGTATAAGCCGCAAATATTTTTTTAATAAAGCTGTAGAGGTGAACTGCACACCTCTATGCAGATTACAGTTGAAATGCTGTGATACATACTTAAATTTCTCATGAATATATCCTTAAAGATGTTGCAGCCCTACCTTTGGACACGCAAAAAAGGCTACAACCAGAATCACGGCATACGAGAGGTACGTCACACCAAATCAAAGAAACTATTTAAATGTAATGTAATCCGAAGTTTATTTTAAGCGCTTCATATTCCATTGAAACCAGTTATGGAATCCTAATAATTTAGGTTGGGAATGGCAATAATTTGTACCCCTCGCCCTCTCCGCAAAAACAAAAAAAGGATACAGAAAAAAGAAGCCCACGCTTTTCGCACCGATGTCGCCCATCGGGGGAGCGATCTGAAATACGTTCGCGCAGTACGGGCGGTACGCCCGGCGTGCCATTCTAGTCATAACCAAACTGTTTAGATATTCTAGTCCGTGATAGTTTTACAATTTTTAATGTGACTTAGCGCAAGTGGACATTTCGCGCAAGTGTGGTGACGTCACGGACCGAGTCCAATATATGCATCACGTTGATAGTCAAACCATACGTCGTGCTGGCTTTTCACCTGCGTTTTCGATTTCCCTGTGCTCCCTTGCTGTGCTCCATTGCTGTGCTCCATATTGTGCTGTGCAAATATTGACACACCGATGCTGTTGCTTTTCACTTCCATTAGAAAAGCAGCGGCCGCGGTTGAATCGAACCCGCGCCATCATGCTTAGCAGTGCAGCACCTGACGGAATTAATCCACCACAGCGGGGGAACCGCGTAAAAGACAGTTCACCTGGACAACAGCGACATCCGTTTCACGGAACCGAGGTGTTGGATGACACTCGTGCTCAGCCGAAGGGATCAACTAATAAAAGAAAAAAAACACGAAATACAAACAGAACAAAAGAACACTTTCGATTAATCATGTGCCATCGTCTCGGCAAGTTACGCCCAGTTCTTTCATATATATATATATATATAAGGTTAGTAGAGACAGAGACACACGAGAAGGACATTAAAAATAAGAATAAAACTTTACTGACGTTTCAGGAAGATGACTCCCTTTCTTCAGAGTACCTCTGAAGGGAGTCCTCTCCCTGAAACATCAGTAAAGTTTTATTTTTATTTGTAATGTCCTTCTCGTGTGTCTCTGTCTCTACTAACCTTATTTTTTCGCGCTCTGTGTGAGTTTTTGATTCCAGACTATATATATATATATATATATATATATATATATATATATATATATATATATATATATATATATATATATATATATATATATATATATATATATATATATATATATATATATATATATATATATATATATATATATATATATATATATATATATATATATATATAGATATATATATATATATATATATATAGAGAGAGAGAGAGAGAGAGAGAGAGAGAAATTAAACGTCAAGAAGGCCAAGGAGGGCACAGGTGAAGTACTCTGCCACTTTACGGAAAATCCTATAGTTACGTGTACGGATTTCTGGGTGAGTTGGGCTTGCATGCGGACACGGACAAGAAAGGAGAGACACCACGGAGCGCTCTAGATATCCGAAGGGCTTTATATCCGAAATTAACTATCGTTAATTTTGTATATAAAGCACTATCATTTTTGGCGCATTCTGTTATGTGTTCTTCGCTTTAAATTAACTATTTAAACTACTAAACTTTACTATGCTTGTTGAGTTTTGTTTCACAGTTCAAAATGCAATTTTGAGCAATTAAATGATCAATCTGATAAAAATTTCATCTGACTCTACAGTAGCTACATAAGCCTCAAAAAGGTATCGGTGACGTGCGCCGTCATTTAATAGCAGATGCGTGCACTTTGGAGTCAATTTATTTATACAATTTTCAACTTTCCTCCATAGGTATAGCCGCCGTGACGCGTATGCGTTGATCTACCATGAAGAAAGAAGACCCTAGACATCGGCGGCAGCTCATGTCGCATTGCTGGCTCGATTCACACATCGGAAACGAGCAAGCCGCGAGTAGAAATCATTATGCTAATGTGTCCGCAATCCGGAAACACGGCCGGCTGCAAGATCACTCCCTACCGCCGTTTGTTCCGGTGTAACAAAAGCTCCGCAGTATGTCGTTTCCGATGATAAGTCAACACCAACGCCCCCTCTGACTAAACAATGTTTTCAGTTCATTTTTGGTGCTTATTTTTTCGGTTAGGTGCACTTGAGCGTAGTGCACGGATCGTCGTTATATGCACCTGCCTGTAGCTCGGTGAAGTGTTTCCCTAATGCGAGCTCACCATGAAATCTATACGCCGATATAATTTCGCAACATGCGTACGTACTACCGTTCATAGGCTACGTGGACTATTTGAGTCGTTTGCAGCACCTTGTTTTACAAGCAGTGAGCCCGTATAGCTAAATAAAAAAAAAACATGCCTCAAATAGCTTTGGCACGGCTCGCCCGAAGAATTGATTGTCACTGTTCTTTCTTTGCGCTTCGGCTTTGCCCTCAGCTGATTCAACAGTGGCTAACGGACGAAACCGAGACGTTCGCAGATCCATCAGGCTTCTTTCTAGCGCCGTGCCTGCACCGCGTTCTGAAGCTGCCATAGCAGCAATTGAACGTTTCGCGCCGGACCGGCCGCCCGAGTGCCGGAGTGGTGCGCGTGTCGAAGGGCAGCGGCGCGCGCCCATTGATTTTGCAATTAGCGACTCCGTCATTACCGTCTGACGGCCGGGCCAAGCCCAAGCGGCAATCTACTTGAAATCACTTCTAGCCCCTCTTTCGCCGCGAGAAATCACTCACTTCGTAAGGCCCGTCGGTTCCACCTGTGAAGGACAGGATTTGTTCCGCCCGGAACGGATGGTCCTTTGAGCCTCGCGCATCCGGTTTTATAGTCTCTCACTCGATGGGCGACCGTGAGAAACAAAAGGCTGCCTGCCTCAGGAACAGGCTTTGGAATAACTTCCGAACATTTTTTTTTAATTTCCTACTTTCGTTTTATTATGTGTTTTCGTCGCGACGCGCCCAATGATTCGAATTAGGCGACGGCCATGAAGAATGCTTCTTTCGGCGCAGACTCAAAATCCTGCGACAAGTTGCCACAAACAAAGGGTGGCATCTGCGGACAGGAAAAGGCACTTCTAAAGTGTATTCTGAGGATTCCCTTTTTGATATGAGCACTATCTTTTCACCAAAACACACATAAAAAAGCCGGCTTGTGCTCTGTAATGTTGGCTGGCAGACAGGTTCTTTCTTGCTCTCCTTTTTTTTTTGCTATGGTCCGGTCCGTATTTCTTTTTGTTTTCTTTGTCGAAGAGATATCAGCGAGCATGCTTCGCATTTTGGACACCCACCTCTTTGTGGCGTTCCCGACGACGGCCCTTTCGGAGCGAACGCATGTTCGTCCGAAATCAGTCGACAGCTGTCTCTCTTGCTATGTATGCAGCAAGAGTAGGGCAACGGGTGATTCCTTGAGCAAACTTGGTCACCCTACCGTCGTGTCGGGTGGCCAATTGGGTACCAAGCTCGAACGCGATGTCAACCTAGACGAATTCGGCGAGAATCTGCTTCTCGCATCTATATTCTTTTTCCCTTCCCTCCCGAGTTTACTTATTCTTCGTTCGGAGACGGTTGGGACTCTTTCATCTACTGCTTGGATATGGGTGGAGGCCCGCTTGTCGCCGGCTGGACCCCGGAAAGCATGGCTAACTCCACCGCGGCCGTTGTATAGCGCCATCAAATTGTGCTGTATCTATTCTGCGAAATACAATGTAGATAGTTGGAAGTCCATTCGGTCTTGTCATTCAAAGGCGATGCAAAACATGGCGCTGCATCCTGCGGTAGCAAACAACCAGAATTTATACGCACCTCGTGTCCAGCCTTTAGAAAGGCGTGGTCGATGCGGTTCCAATCATATGTACATTGTCCGCCTAATGGCGTTTATACAAGGCAGATGGTGGTGTCTTCGTCAGTGTATACCTACTCATTTACTGCCCACTTCTTGTAGATAGCACTGCCATGAAAATAAATTACGCACAGTGTTTAAACAACCTTGCTAGCACCACAGGAATGCCAAATTACGTTATTTTCAGACTACTAACGAAGAAACCATATCTTGGACTATAAGGGCTAAAAACAGCCCTCGCGTAATTTGGCTTGCCGAGACGTTGGCTGAAGTCATCGTTTAAAAGTGTTATGATAGTTGCAATAATATTGTGAGCCTGGCGTCATCCGCAGTAGTGCGATAATTAACAGTGGCCGGAGTTTTATGCAGCAAAATGTGTGTTTTAGGCGCCAAAAGTAGGCAGGCAAAACGTTTTAGGCCTCCCATGTCGTAAATATAGGGCCAAAAGATTTGTACATAAATGCAAATAATTTCAAACGAAGACGTGTGCGACCTGTATCTACGACAGGGAAATCAAAAAATGTTATTGTTTATGATGGCACAGAAGCGCCAACAGTTGAGCATAGCCGTTCGGTTGTTTCATAAATTTGCTGGACTATTGGCGATCGACTGGCCTAATTCAACAAACTCACTGCTCACATTCACGTTCAATGGCCACTGGCGCTTGCTTGAGCGTAGCCTGTAGAGAAACAAGCATGAAAGTAATAGTTGAAAGCGTGGAACACTGATTAATAACAGCGCTAGCTTATGTCTGTCTGACGCAGTTTAATTACCACACAACAAAAACAGACAGCAATAACAAACGCAAGAGCGACAATAATTAATCACTAAATTGAAATGTTTTACACGGGTGCTGTTACGAAACTCTCTAGCAGTTTTCTTATATCCAATGATATTGTCCAACTTGTTAAGGAGACGCCCCAACATGGCCACATACACACACGTCCACACATTCGAAGAGCATTTTTCAAATGGTGTTCAGCAGCCGAAGAGAGTTCTGATTGAAAAGCATGTTTTAGAGGCCGTCGGCAGTATGAAGTTTAAGCCGTAAGAAAATCCTGCTGGGCAGTGATGATTAGCCGTTGATTCTTTACTATAAGGCCGGGTTCAGACTGTTGCCGCAACTGTTGTAATAACTTAAAAGAATGACGTCATGTCACACCTCAGCCAACCGAACTGCGTGACATGCCGTTTTTTTTACGTCCATAGATCACGATATGGCTTTTGCGTCGGTATTCTGAACATAGCCTAAGAATGATCTGCTAACCAAGGCGTGTTCGATGCTCAACCGTTGCGTTGAGAATAGGTTTGGATGTGCGTGTGCTTCTAGAACCAACGATGCCACTCCACATATTTGAACAAATCTGTTTGGAGATAACGCGAAAAATAATTTAAAAATCACTGTGAAAAGTTGTGGAGACAACAGCAAACTACTACCACGTCCAGATTTATGGATTCAAAATTGTGATATTGTTGCACAGAATGAGCGTCTCATTACACTGCTGCTAGCGCTCGTTTTCGGGGCGTTGGTGGAACTAGAGGACTATAGAATAACCTTATAGAGTTCCGAACCGTCAATGCTGCCCGGTGACGTGAATAACGATCTCGAACTGCACTCGAAAGCGAAACTTGAGGCTAAATTGTGTACCTATTGGTGAGGATTTTCAAAATAGGCATTTAAAGGCACTTATAGGCATTGAGGCACAATCGCCAAAATAGACATTTATAGACACTATAAAAACACTATCAAAGCGCCTCTTAGACTCAAATTTGTGCTCATTTAGCAAAGTGGGGCGATAGGAGCACAAGGAACAAAATAGGCATTTGCCTAAAATGTGGTCTCTAGTAATTAATAAATTTTAATTTACTACAATAAGTTTGTCCAAACGGGATGTGAGGAAGACCGAAGAAAGAACTCTGTGTTGGCGCTTTCAGTAAATGGGCCCATACCATTAAACACACGTGCACATTTTAAACACCATGAGCAGGGGTCATCATGTTGCCTTTGGTAGGGGGGAGGAAAAAGATTTTTCTTTCCATGCATGCGCGCAATCGTGTTTTTATGAAGGGGTAATTAACCCCGGTTTCTTCTCAAGTGTAATGCCCAAATAGGGTGTTTTGTAAGACCCAATTTATGTTCTTGAAAATAAGCGTGCTTTGGAGGTTTACATGTGTCTTAATAAGAAAATAGGACCGACAAGTCACGAACCCTGATTCCTGCTTTTGGTGAGATAGGGAACTCGTAAGCATAAGCTAAAGCTGTTTCATCTCTGACATGCTGTTTCGGACAACGCGGAAGGCATGTAATGGAGTCCGCATACCTACTCATGCTGGCGCCGATCACGGGACCAGCACAAGCGTCTGAGACCTGCCGCCTTGTCATGGGATATCACGTCAGAGATTAGGCGGTCAGAAATGTTTACGATCCCTACACCTGTGCATGCCAGCTGCGGACACGGGGCCAGAACCGAGGTCTAAGTCCTGTCGCCTTGTCAGCGGGAGCATGTCAAAGATTAGGCTGGTATCGCTTGTTGAGGACACCGAGTGGCAGGCGGAAATATCGAAATCGCGGAAGTGGGCTTTGCTGGCACGCTTTTGGAAATAAAAAAAACAATTTCTATGTGGGGAGAAAAAAAAAAAGAGCCGCTGAAACAAAGTTTCGCTCTGAGAATTTGCGTCTGATATCTCAAAATATTTCGTTTTAGGAATAAAAATCCTGTAAGAACTTGCCCTGATTGATTGTGGGGTTTAACGAACCGAAGCTAGAGCTGGGCTATCAGGCACGCCGTAGTGGATGGCTCCAGAATAATTTTGACCACCTGGGGATCTTTAATTTCCGCCGTAATCTGTACACCCGGGGGTTCTCCCTTTTCGCTGCAAGAACTTCTACTAGTTAGGTATAAATGACAGTGGCGTGCAATGTGAAATGCCCAATATCGGGTCGACAGAATACATCCAGCTCAATTTCAAATTCTTTTTAACTTGGTAATAGTAGTCATCCATTGAACACCCATAACCTCACTTTTCTCACTGCACATCCGCCTTCTATACCTCCATCTTCGTTCCGCTCTCCGCCCACTACATTCTCCAATCCCTTTTTGTACCTCCCACCACACAACTTAGATGAAGCTGCACCAGACGTTAGTACACCTACACCACTTGGAAATTGTCAGGGATATCCAACGGAAGCTACAGAAAGAAATTGTAAGAAAAAAAACGCCAATAACAATTTTCATGCAGCGGTGCCCACAAATCTGCGAGAATCGTAAAACGATGCCTTTGGCAAAACTCCACTTATGGCTTGCTCAAGATCACGCACTTAAGCTGAGATGTCAAGGTAGAGTTTGTTCCGGAAGGACCATATTGCAAGTACGGATAGGAAGCTTTCTCGTGACGCTTTTCTTTTAAGCTCATGTTAATAACACACGATACGCGGATAGTGTTTACCACACAGGGTTCTGTGCTTCTAGCACGACATATACAGTTGTAAGCGCACCATTTGAAGAGCTCTCAAAGTAGGGCCATTCTGTTTCGCGCGAGAGAGAAAGACATGAACGTACAAATAGAAACAACTACATGGGACCTAAAATTGATGATCTGGTCTCACGCATTTTTAGTTGACTAAAACGTATCATTATTTAAAGCTACATTTTCCCGTTTAAACATCGTGCACCTAAACACCAGGAAACAGAGGGATATCTGAACGAAGCCGGAAGTAATATAAAAATGTCAAAGTGTGCTGGGTTAATTAGGAATATAAAAAAAATTACTGTCCTTCCACTCTGTGAAGAATGATGACCTGCGAAGCTGGACGCAGTCCACGGAGTGCACGAAAGAAAACACGTTTGTTCTTAATTTGCGATTGAGCATACTTCCGAGTCAAATGAAATTTTGAAGAACCCGAGCATCAGTCTCGCGGACAAACCTGAAGCTGTCTGTTTTATTCCCGCGTCGTAGGCAGCTTACTGTTTGTGTAACACACCAACCCGATCCGCTCGACCACTGAGAAGTCGCATTGGGCCGTTTAACGACCACGCTTGAACCTCCCGCCAGCACATAGGGACTTTTCATCAGTAAAAGCATGAAACCTATAGCTTCGCGTGCACGCCTCCCCCCTCCCCACTCCCAACCCGTGCACGCCGGCAACCTGTTATGTACGCGGGTGTAAAAGCGAAGGAAACCGTCGAAAATGTCGCTCTAAAAGCCATTTAAGCCGAACAAGTAACATTGTCCCATGTCGGAGTTCCAAGCAGGCAAGTTGCCATTGATCCGGCAGACATTCGCAGCTGCTCGACGGCTGGAACTGGAGGAGACAACGGCGGTGGCTTTTCAGTGTTTTCGCGCCAATTAGCGTCTCTGTTCTCCCCGACGCTTCTTCAATTCCCGCTCTTCCTCTCGGCGAACGACATGCGTCCATCCTATAGCGAGTTATAGCTGGAAGGTCTGCAGCTTTATTTTAGCGGACAAACATATTACTGTTCGTTTCCCTGCCCCGTTCAAGGAATCTTACTGCCGGTGTAACACGCCAACCCAGACCGACTGATTGATTGTAGGGTTTAACTCGCCGACGGAACGCAGGCGATGAGGCGCGCCGTAGTGTAGGGCTCCGGATTAACTTTGACCCCCTGGGGATCTTTAACGTGCGCCGAAATCTCGTACACACGGGCGTTTTTTGCTTTTCGCTTCCATCAGAAGAGCGACCGCTTCGACCGGGAATCGAACCTGCGTCCTCGTGCACAGGCAACACAACACCTTAGCCACTGAGACACCGCGGCGGGTAGGCCAACCCAGACCGAAACCGCTCGATTATAGAGGACAGCTGACAGGAAGTATTGAGTCATGATACTTCCACGTTTAAACCTCGAACCTACACAACGGGCATTATCGGTAGCGGCACGGAGCCCAATTGTGGGTGCACGCCCGATTCCCCCCCCCCCCCCCCCCCTCACCCCGTCGCAACTTGTGGACGCATAAACCGGTAACCGGCGAGGACGCATACTTAGGCGTAAAATACACCGGCGAAAATGTCGCGCGGAAAGCTTTTCAAGTTGAAGAAGAATTATGGGCTCAAGCCGGCGTTCCGACCGGGTAAATGGCTTTTCAATTCACACCTACTCGGCGAGGTGGAATTTGAGGCGGCCACGGCGGCGGCGGCGGCTTTCGGTCATTTTTACGACCATTCGCGTTTCGCTGTGTTCTCCGCAATCATTTGATACTGGCGCAACCGCCGCTGTCAGCCGATAGCGCAACTTATGAAATAGGCATCGGTGGTGGCGAGGGGAATAGAAGTTGTGATAGAGCGGTCGCCGGTGGCGAGCAGCAGCCCAGGACCGGCGCCGAGTAAATCGGCTTCACCGGAATGAAAACTGGGAGTGTTAGACACATACTGCTTTTCAGTAAAAGGTAAGACAGGTTCCGAATTCGACATAACTAATTTTATTCCTTAGCGGTATTGTGAATATAGTACCGACCGATTACGGTCGTTTTTTTTTTTTAATACAAAACATGGCTTTAGGGACACACTGTTGAAGTATCGGTGGTCTTCTCCGCCACCGCACACGCAAAAGCCAATCACTGCGATAAATGGAGCGGATTCCGCGGAAAATGAGTCGAGGCTACATTTGTGGTATTGCGCAATACAAGCATAATAGCGTGCGCTGTGTAATGTTACAACGAAGGCCAGCGTCGCTGTTCTCTGCGTGCGGCCATTTCAAAGGGTCTTTTCTTTTAGCGACGCCGTGCGCATGCGCGTGGCCTCCAGTCCGAGTAGAGGGCTATTATGGTGTCTGTTTCATTCCAGCCATGCAGTCGCTTGCGATTGAGCCCTCTCAGAAGAAAAATTATTGAAATGGACCCCGTTCAGGATTCTGTCCCCGATGCTCAAGCGAGTAGTATTCGCTGTCACTCATCAAAGTTACTAAACTGGTTACATTGGTTCTTCGTATACACCGTGCTGACGCCGAGCACAGGATTAACAGGAGTGCGTTCGAGGTACTGTCAAGATGGAATTGCAACGTTGCGCAACTGGCATCCAGAGGCGCTAACCCTCAGTAACCTTCGCTGTCACTGAGCAAATTTACTAAACTGGTTACATTGGTTCTTCGTATACATCGCGGTGACGCCGAGCACAGTATTAACAGGAGTGCGTTCGAGGTACTGTCAAGATGGAATTGCAACGTTGCGCAACTGGCATCCAGAGGCGCTAACCCTCAGTAACCTTCGCTGTCACTGAGCAAATTTACTAAACTGGTTACATTGGTTCTTCGTATACATCGTGGTGACGCCGAGCACAGAATTAACAGGAGTGCGTTTGAGGTACTGTCAAGATGGAATTGCAACGTTGCGCAACTGGCATCCAGAGGCGCTAACCCTCAGTAACCTTCGCTGTCACTGAGCAAATTTACTAAACTGGTTACATTGGTTCTTCGTATACATCGTGGTGACGCCGAGCACAGGATTAACAGGAGTGCGTTCGAGGTACTGTCAAGATGGAATTGTAACGTTGCGCAACTGGCAGCCAGAGGCGCTAACCCTCAGTAACCTTCGCTGTCACTGAGCAAATTTACTAAACTGGTTACATTGGTTCTTCGTATACATCGTGGTGACGCCGAGCACAGGATTAACAGGAGTGCGTTCGAGGTACTGTCAAGATGGAATTGTAACGTTGCGCAACTGGCAGCCAGAGGCGCTACCCCTCATTTATATATAGTGCTAGTAATGTGTCTTTATTCACATGATAATTTCGTCCCTGTTCTGTTCGAATTCGAAAGGGGATTACATCCCAAAATGTCATCATGCCGCAGGACAGCAGGATTTGTCCAGAAATTTTAGACAAATCATAACACCGGCGTATATAAGAAAGAAATTCATATAACCTATCCCCAATTTGTTATACGCAGAAAAAAGTTTGAGCTTTAGTAAACCTATTATTGGCGGCTTGAAAACGGAGCAGTTCATCTGCTCAAGTTTTTGCCGGCAAATGGAGTCACAATTATGTGGAATTCGACTTACCGAAGCCGGCGTGAGGCGTCTTGTTTTCCGGCTCCAGACCCATCCCCACTATACACTCTTGTACGCGCAAGAGCGATCGTAGGATGTCTATTGACGTATGTACCAAACGAAGAGTTCTTAGGCATGAAGCGAAAGGTTTCGAGGAGATTTCTGTTAGTTATGATGTTAGAAGAATCCATATATAGTTGACCATTTTTAAAGACGATAGTCTTTTTTTGGGCTACATAAACGCGAAAAATGTCTTCTGTCTGCCTGTTTCTATCTCTGCCACTCGATTCAGCCACCAGGCCAAAAAAGAGTGGAATGTTTAAACACGAAGTACATATACGCAAGACTATACCAAACAAAGTCAAATCTCGTTAATTCGAACTCGAAGGGGCCCCTAAATTTGTTCGAATTAAAATAAGTTCGAATTAACGAAAGCTAGTTAAATACACGTGACTTTGCCGGAACCGCAGCGTCAGTTCCGATAAACCGGAAGTTCGAATTAAGCGCGTTCAAATTAAGGAGATTCGACGTGCTAAAAACAACTCGGGGCATTGAGTTATGGCTTCCACTGGCCATACTTGTCAAATAATTTTTAATGCTATGTCGTGTTTGCGTCTCTGTCTTCGCTTTCATTCCTTCGTCTTGTGGTTCAAATTACTTCGACAGGCGGATTGCTGACTCCCCTCATCACAGCTTCTACATCCTCAGAGCTCTCCGCGCCTAGCATGTACCTGTTGTAATCACATGCCATCATGTTCACCTGTCACGTTACTTGACGTCAGTGCCACACGCATTAGAACTCATGTTCCACCGCTGGCAACGTGGTGATGCAGCGTAGTGATAACGCACTTCACTACTGCTCCGGAGACCCTTGTTTGATTCCCCTATCATCTGCAAGGCATTCAATTTTGTACTATAGAACTGGTTTACTTCATAGAAAGGACTCCACTTTGCACTTGGCATAAAATCCGTCACTTTTGTAAGTGATTTTTGCTCTTGACGGTGGAGACGCCCGGGTTTCGAAATTTCGCCACCGGTCAAAGATGCCCAGGAGTTCGAAATTAACCCGGAGCCCTCCACTACGGCACGCCTCATAGCGCTGGTGTAGCTTCGGGGCGTTGAACACCGCAATCAATCAACTCTTTACAGCGGCGGCCAATTTCAGTACCGAACAACAACGCCACTTTTTCTCCCAATGAGGCACTTGAGCCTTTCACTTTCGAACAGCTGCTGCTATAGGTAATGCGTACATGTTCACATTATTAAGCGCGAAGCAAGCGTACGCCCATTTGAGGCGAAATAAAAGTACTAACAGAGAGGGCCAGCGTTGTTTTAATGAAGAATAATCGTTTAATTGTTTTTTCACGATAACCGCAAAAAACAACAACAAAAACCAACACGTTTAAAACAAAGTAGAAGAGAGGAAAGATGAAGAAAAATCACCATCATCATCGACGGCCTACTAGGTCCACTGCAGGACGAAGGTCTCTCCCATCGACCTCCAGCCACTCCTGTCCTGCGCTGTTCGCGTCCATTCTTTGACAGGAAATTTTCTTTTCGCTTTCCATCGAGCTAGTTGCCTTCCCCTTCTTCTAGACCCCTCTCTCGACACCCACTCTGTTGCCATGGTGGTCCACCGGTTGTTATTTCGCCTAACTGCGTGGCCAGCCCAAGTCCATATCTTTCTCTTTATTTGAACTACGACATCCCATACTAGAGTTTGTTCTCTGGTACAGGAAGCTCGTTTGCTCTCTCGTACGCCGCTCCTAACATTTTTCTTTCTATGGCCCGTTGAGCCATCCAAAGTTTGCTTTCCAGTTGCCTAGTAAGGCGCCAATTTTCCGCCCCATGTGAAGAAAAATACTGAAACAAAATCTGTCGACTCAGGCGGCTCCAAGCAAAGCAGAAATAAATGGTCCCAACGGATGGCGCTTGAGCAGTGTGAGCTAGGTAATATGTCCTTGAACTTAACAAACCTACTTTGCGTTCGTCATGAAAAGAGCGGGAAGAGAGCAGAAGAGCGTGAGTGACGGGAAGGGGGAGTGGAAAGGGCCGAGGTGACAGAAGACTGTTGCCTTGTGACGCATTCCCAGCGAAGCAAACGGATACGCTGCCAATTTATGCGAATGACTGCCGACACCGTTCCAGCAGGAGTTGTGTGTTTGCTTGTACCTAAGTAGGATGCGAGAAAACACACTGCGAAGAACCTCTCGATTCCCCGTCACCTACGAAATTTATGGGTGCGTGCATTCAATTTCCGGCAAAAGAAATGTGGGAAGTTTATTGTTTTGTTTTCTAGGAAAGCTACCTTAACAAGCTCGTGTTAAGCATTTTTCATTTTTGCGGGTATGCGGGAGAAAACGGCACAATACAGTATACGCTGTCTTAACGTCCACAAAAAAAATCTATTGGTAGGACAAGGCACAAGCGCAGATGACGCATCTTGCGCAAGTGCCTGAAAAAAAGTGGGGTTTTTATTCTATATTCAGCGTACTTTGTTCGCTACGCCTTCCACGGAGTTATTTCCTGCTGCTCTGTGAGCCGAAAGATGAAAACACTCTCAGGAAAATGATTTCCGCCGATGATTGCATGAGGGGACCGGGGAAAGTTTATTTCTAAGGAGGTGGTAAAGCGTTTTTTTTATTATTATTGATTGTGAATATTGCTACAAAACGGGTGAGCTGCATTTATGTTGATGGCACTGTGCTACAGAGAAAACAAAACCATTTCGTTCTAATACTTTTATTTTTTTCTTGCACAGAAAACTGTAGACCAAAAGACTCCTGTCAATGAAGTCACTGAAGTCTATCGCCGATAGTATGGTAACACTCGGCACACCTCGTTACGCTTCCTTACCTTCCCCATCTTTTACTCTTTTCATCTTTTCCCCATTATTCCCCTTTGTCACATGTAGGATAGCAAACTAAGCCACAATCTGGTTAACATCCCTGCCTTTCCTTTACCATAATTTATTCCCTCCTTTTTTCCTTCTGCATCATTGTACTTGCGCTGGCCGGGCGGCTGTCCTTGTCAAAATAAACCAATAACATAGCCTCATTTGGTAAGATTCGAGGCATGAAAGCGGCTCAGGAAACGCGCTTACCTGCTCTCTTAATGCTTAAGAGGCTGCTTCGACATTTACAGCATTACTAAGAAAAAAAAATTGCGGCGACAAGGGAGTGCTTTTGTTACTGTTTCCTGCACCCATCATCTCATATTTTTCGGCTATGGGGGCTCCAAAAACAAAAGTGCGCTCGAAAAGCCCTCGAACATTAAGAAGATTTACCCGCGTAGTGATTATCGAAACAGACAAACAAAAAGTAATAACGTAGTGACACAGTCGGTACTCTGCAAGAAAAATTAGAATTCTACTATGCCATGGAAAAAAAGGATTCCCAGGCTACAAACAACATACAAGAAAGCACCAACTGATGCCTAGCAAGGAAGAGTCGCGTGCTGTTTACAAAGGGCACATTTCATCGTCCAGCGATTCTTGTAGCCGGTTAGAAACATTGTTTTCTGTGGTTTCGTTTTCCCGCATGCTTTGCCGCGCGGCTTGGTGTTGATGAGTCCCAAAAGAACAAGACGGTTAATTGCTCACTCGAGTGCAGATTGGGGCTGCAATCAGTGTGTTTAAACCCCAAGCCACGCTAGCCACTGTTAGCTGCGTGTGTAGCGGCGTTGGGAGTATAAAACCAGCATCAACGTTGTTTGCGAAGATCCCAGAGGGACAATTATCTCAGCACCGGCCACTAAAACGAGGTGGCCGCGAAATTAGGGTGGATAACACTGAATGGTGTACCGGTTGCACGGCGGTCTCATGATGCAGCCACATTAGCGATGATGCGCACGTCGGAAATTCCACAAGAAAACAGCAGGAGTACGAGACGGGAAACACAATGAGAAATTCAGTCTGAGTGATGAGTTTCACTGCCGAGATAGAGAAGCTACAATTGAAGGTAATTAAAGTAAAAGGGAAGAAATAAAGAAAACAGAAGTGGCCATCCCTAATCGGCCAAAGCGAAAAGCGATATTAAGGCTTAGGTTACTTGAAATTAACTCTAGAGCTAGGCTATGCAACCAAGAGTTTTGCGTCCAATTATTTCTTTTTTATTGAACTCACCCGCTTACCACCCCGGTGAATATGACAATGCCAAAGGAATATTTACGCATTTTGAAAAAGTAGTGTGATGTATTAGCCAATTTGGTTTGGTATACAAATGTTGATTAAATTTGGATGGAATTGAAACAAAGAAGAGCCCCTTGTCCTGTCTTTGTTTTCTAGTTTTAGCATCGCGTAATGGGGTTTATCTGAGGTATTCATACCTCAACGCTTTCTTGAAACCAGTTCGAAGCGAAAGTAATGTTATCTGTGGAAAACTTCCCTCCGCATGCTTTTAATGTTGGGCGAAATGACGTCAGACGCGGTAGATCAAAATTCCGGTTACTTCAGATGGACCGCCAGGCAGAGAGATTAGGCTCAGCAATTTCAAGCCACGATCATGAAGAAAATTCTTCTTGGGCCACTATCTCCGACACGATGACCAGTTTTATTACCGTACGTTTGATTGGAGAGCAGGAGATGGTTAAAGGGACCACGTATATGAACGCGGCATCCATTCTTTAGGCATGTGAAGGATTCGCTAATAGGAATGGCCCTCATGCCAACTTCAAAGCAATCCTTAATCAAACAAGCTTTTCAATAATCAATGTAAAGGTATGCACGTCGACTAATCTGTTACTTTACTGCGCTTAACTTGCGACGGCGCACGAATAACTTGCGGGATTGTCCAACGTCGACAGAACCAATGCGAATTAAGGTATTTTTGAGAACATTTCGTTGGAATTCATTGTGGCTACAATTTAAAATAATGATACTTTGCAGGTGGAAGGATATGAGAAACGGGTGTGGTGAAAAATGTACGGGAAATCGACGTGAGCCTTAGGCTACCAACAAAATTTCCCTCGAATGGTGCATTGGGATAGCATAATCTAAGTAAGAAAGCATTTATAGGCGTAAGTGAGGAGTTATACAAAGCATGGCTATACGCATAGGTAACAGTTTAGGTTCGTTTGACCACGCCAAGCTGTCACTAGAAAGCTACTCTTGCTTTTTTCCACTCATTTATAAAATAACAAAATTATGCTACACTCTGTGTAGATACGAAAGGGCGGACGAGCAAAACTGGCAATGCGATTGTGCGGCGCAGTGTTTACGAGTGCTGTCAGTTGCTTTGAGTATTTAAAAATCCCCTAGCCGCGCACTCGCTGTTGCTTACCTGCACGAAGTTACGGCAACCGGCCTGGTGGCCGTAAAGTGTTTGTGTTTAACTGAGAATATTTAAACTAAAAAAATGGATGAAGAAAATTTGTGGAATTGCCAGGAATCAGCGCAACGAAAGAAATGACATCATGACATCCCGCACATTGGCCCGATCAAAAGGATAACAAGTTTGATCCATGTCACGCAACTAATTTGCGAGCTTGCTCCGTGAAATATGAAGAGCGAATGAAGGCGGGTTGACGAATGCTTACCCAATGACGGATTGACACCTGCCATTATAAAAAGGGAAATTACGGCCACTATCAAGACAATGGAATAGACTGCAGCAGGATCATACGGAATTCCACTGCGAGCCCGGAAGGCACAGGAAGAAGAAAAGTTGTCTTGTTTATGGACAACGGAAGAAAATAGTGCGGACTGAATGAAAGAAAACTGCGGTTCCGCCAACATACAAACTAAGTGTAACGCTGAAAACGAGGTGAATTATCGTGTGAAAAAGTTCATTTCACCAGTTGTTGAAACTTCTGAACATATATTCTACAGATGTCTGAGAAAAGAAGCAAGTATCATACAACAGCAGTTAGTGTTGCTGAAGACGTAATTGTGTCGCCGGCTGAAGATTACGCCTCCTGCAGATGTAATCTTCAGCCGGCGAAAAAGTGACAGAAACGTTCCATGAATACAATGGAGCCAATTACATGGTATACATTCGTGTCAAGGAAGATCCAGACAAAGGTGGTGCGAAAGAGGTTTGGAGGTGTTTTTAGTAAAATGCGGCACACGGCAAGTATGTGGATCTCTTTCGAGAATCATACAGGAATTTGACGGAAGGAGTCCGGAGCTGTTTTGAAGAAACATGTCGTTGTAATGATGAAATGTCTTCATACCCCCCCCCCCCCCCCCTTAAATTTCATGTGAACGCATGCGTTCATGCTCACGTATAGACTGTAAGCGGACATTTAAAAAATAAAACTCACTAATGCAGAGGTCGATCCCCCTCCCAGCAGTTTAAAATAGGCGTCAAAGCTACTGGATCACAATTTCTTCTCTTTTCTCTATTTTACAACAAACTAACAATGCAACTTCCCCAACATACCTACCAAGGTAAGCACAAAAAAATAAATCTGGCAGGCATATTTTTAAGGGCCCCCATGGAGCCCCGTTTTTCAAACACAACTGAATGCTATGACATAGAAGGTCAGCAAATTATTATTCGGTGGGTATTATATCGAGTAAATACCTTCGACGTGCACAGTCTAAGTAGAGGTCACAAATGAAATTTGACGATTGGAGAGCGAATTTAGAATAGGTATGTCCGAAAATGAGCAGAAGCAAAGGTGATTGCGTGGTCTCCATTAAAGACGGCCGAAAATGCGGAGACCTGAAACATTAACGTTCCGTAAGAGAGAGAGAAACTTTATGGTGCACTAGCTGAATATTGCATGGTTAGGTGACCTGTATTCAGAAGTCACCAGCTGAAAAGAGGCAAGGCGGACGACCCGGAGGGAAAATTCACGAGAACTCTGTGACTAGAATATTACGATAAATCCGATCATCAAGCCGTAGACGAGAGTGATAAGATCAGTAGCTGCATGGAATTAAAACTTTTACATTTTAAAAAAAGAAATATCCACTTGGTGGGCTGTAGTAGCATAGAAAACTGGTCAAGATGGTGTACGTTCATTCTACGAGTGCAAATCACATGAGAAACACGAAGTGGACCGAATCAGATTGGTCCCACCCTTTCCAAATTGGGCCTTACCATATTAGCGCTGGGAAAATGAACGTAATACAAATGCTGAAAAGAACCGGAATTGGGCGACTGCAATAGGCAAGCAGAGTGTCAAAGCGAAACCAGCTTCGGAACAGGAATAAGGGAATCTGCAGACTAAAAAATCACAGCAGGTGGGCTTAACCGCAACACTTCATAACGACAAATCAGCGTGACCAAAGGGGCCAATTTGGCGGATGACGAGGCCCAGCATGTGATTAAAGTAAAGAAATACAAACCATTACAGGGACCACAGCGCAAATGCAGGTCTTGCGCGGTTTTCTCTACACTGGTTTCTTTTTATTTCCTTTAGTCGCATGCGGGGCTCGTCTTTCGTCAGATTCGCTTATTTGGTCGCGCTGATTTGTCGTTCTGAAGTGTTGCTGTTGAGCCCACTTGTGGCGATTTTCAGAGTGGGTGGGAGTGTTTAGCTCACGGGAATCAATGGTGGTAAAATACAAGAAAAAGGAGTGAGAAGGTTTTGCTTCATAATAAAAAAGAACAAGGGAGCTATCAAGAAGACAACAGAGCTACACTGGTGAGTCGAACGGGTGAGGTCGTTATGCTTTGCAAGGTTAAAATGACCGAACAACGTTGAAGACTGCGCAGTTGACTGCGCGGTTCCTTTGCCAGATGTTTCGCTGAAGGATGGCTCGTAGTCAAAAAAAAGGGGACAGTAATCGGGGCCGAAATAATTTTTCGGTGTCGCGTTCCCTCTGACGGTGGTCAGGAACTTTATACCTAAGATGAAGAGAGGCATTGAGAAAACAAAATGAGTAACCTAACAATGATGATTCCATCCTTCCACAAATGAAAAAAGAAGGAGCTGACATGTAAACGCCCATACGCTGAAACCAGGAATGACATCGACGTCATTTCAAGTGCGAATCCAAGTGTTGTGCGGGATGATGAGGAGCTATGTATATGGTCAAATAAAATAATAGTTATCGCACTATGATGAGGAGTAGAATTAAGATAGATCTCAAAAGGAAAATGGAGAAACTTAAAAAATCAGGAAGCTCAACTTGCAGTCAATATGAGACAAGGAGCAAACGTTTAGAATGGAGTTTCAAAGCTAAATTTGCGGTCCCGTTGGGAGAGGAACAAGATGGCGTAAGCGTAAGCGTACTAACAATGAGAACAATGGACAACAGTTTATTATTATTTATTTACAGTTACTGCAGTCCAATTGGGCTGTCGCCAGAAGGGGTTTATTCAATGGACATAGAAGAACTTTCTTCAGAAATCAGCATAAGGAAATTCGACACTACACAACTCGCGGATGTTTCACAATAATACGCAGTAGGTTATAACAAACACAACTTAAATCAATTCAAACTGCACAAAAATCCTTTCGAGGAAGTGATCCAATCCCTTTACGTACAAAATTCCATTTTCCAATAGTTCGAGGGAATAAGCTGTACAGAAGTGCAGCGCGGGGTTCAAAATGGTCCGAGGTTACGTTCGTGGTTAGTCCTGGTAGGTTTTAATTTATCAGAATATGAATACTTATTGCTGAATCCTTAACGGGCTTTGTTAAGGAGGTTGTGCAACAGCTCAAGACATCCACGATCATGCCGTTCGGAATTTTAGTACTAGCGCGGCAAGGTGAGATGACGGTGAAACGTTCCAGTCAAACAGCGCTGTACGGAACGGGTGGACATCTTTTGAACACATTCGACGATAGTGTTATTGTCAGATATTGTATTGTGTTTTCCAACGGCGCAACCGCCTTCTAGGATAAGTGGAATGAGGGATTTATATTAATTTGGTTTCAGGAATTTAATTTGGTTTCAGGTCGAGTTTCGCGCAATAGGCAAAATCACAAAATGCGTTTTCCCGCGCTCGTCCGTACGCCATAAAATCCCGGATCCTAGCCGTAGAAGTTTCGCTTAGAAACTTCGTCGGAGTAAAACTTTGGTGAGTGCGGGCTATGTGTATACAAAAGCAAAAGAGAAAGTACTACGAATAGAGCAAGAATCCTTCGCTCATTTGCTTAATCACTTTGCGTAGTATAAGGGAAAAAAATCACCAGGCGCTCCCTTGAAACCCCACTGAAGAATTCCACGTTCAAGGCAATTATCAGATTAAGCTGGAAAACGAAATAGAGCAAAAATGATCGGAATGTGTACCTCCTGTTTTACCTCAGTGCACTTCGCAAAGTAGTCCGGCTAAGAGGCACAGGTCTGCACCGTCCTTTTCGTTATTCTTTTTATGACCGTGCACGTCACGAAGCTTCCTTTTTTTATTAATTGATACTTGAATTATTGCCGCGAACCATGTATGGGTGTGTTTATTTATTGTTTGTTTTTACTGCCGGGCCACGCCCGGCTGTGTTATCTGCGTTCCAAGCAAAGCGCGTCTTGCATTCTTTATTTTTATACCGCACGGGCTATCACATTCAAATAAGCAGACTGTTTCGCCCTAACGTCGCTAGCCCAGAATAATCTTCTGTGATCCACAATGTTCTGGATGTGAATCGACGGTTCTAGAAACACTCGCACCGAAAGATAAAAGTCTGCACAGCAGACGCCGCGGCATTCGCTTCGACGACACTCGCCTGTGCAAGTCACTTTGTTGACCGCTGCTTCGCCGCCTCTGTATTCTTTTGAGTTGTGAGGGGAGCACAAGTTCGCTCCAATAAACTTGTTTCTCCTGCAAGACAACTGCGTCGTCCTTGGCTTCGGGACAAGGTGCTCGTAAACACGCAACTCCCTAAAAAGGTAAACTGAAACAGATTTAAATGTTTGATATAAGACGTTCTTTGACAGGCCTTTGGGTGCTCTGTTGATTAACTTGTTAGGTTAAGAATGTGGAATGAAATAACAATGCGGCTGCGAGAATACCTTTAAAAGTAAAACACATTATAAATCGACACTTAAAAACCACACCCAAGCCTTTCAGATTCCTAGAAGGCATATACCAGCAGCAAGAACCTTGGTGAACTTTACAGGCACGGAGCTGACTGCTTAAAATTCCCGCAAATGGGCTTCCGCTAGCTAATGCAATAAATAAAAGCTGCTGCAATGCGATGTAATTTGTGAGAGACCCTACTGCTGATTTGCACTGAACTAGAAAAAGCAAAAAAGAAGAAATTCGCTATGAAAGTCTAGCGTTGGCGACCATGAAGGTGCTCGTAAACACGCAACTCCCTAAAAAGGTAAACTGAAACAGATTTAAATGTTTGATATAGCGCCACAACATCAAAAGCTAGCGTAGGGTGAGCACATTTCTGGCTACAAGGTGAAACACACTCACGAGTACTGTGAGGTACCATCAGCGCTGCCATTTGTTGTTATCGCTAACCGCCTATGCAGAGCCGCAGCATTGAAATATACCGCAAACCAGGCAACCTATCAGGACACACATAGCTTGAGGTCTTTCATCTAGTTTCTTATTCGAGCGGTATCGAGCACTAAAAGCGCTATCTGGTGAAGGTGTAGTGGCTACAGCAAGTAAATTCCTACTTGGAAATTCATTTTTGGTCTACAGTCAGACATTAAAGCTACTGGTTGCGCACGCAGCTGATCAGCAGCATGATCGGATTCACTGCCTGAGCAGCTCACGGGCAGTCGTTGATACTAAGCTGATTGATTGATTGATTGTAGGGTTTAACGCGCCGACGCAACGCAGGCGATGAGGCGCGCCGTAGTGGAGGGCTCCGGATTAATTTTGACCACCTGGGGATCTTTATCGTGCGCCGAAATCTCGTACACACGGGCGTTTTTGCTTTTCGCCTCCATCAGAAAAGCGGCCGCCGCGGCCGGGAAGCGAACCCGCGTCCTCATGCTCAGCAGCACAACACCTTAGCCACTGAGCCACCACGGCGGGTGCTCCTTCCGTGTAATTCCGGGCACTGTGGTAACTATTTTTATGACCGGGAACATCCAGGGCGGAGGCAGAAGAGCGGGTGGGTGGTAATAATGCGACAGGAAGTCACACACTTCAGTGACCGAACTTGACGCCAAAGGGTGATCACATTGCTAAGCCACAATCCGCAGTCGCACGCGAAGAAGCTCCTGCGCACCGAAAGCCAAGGGTAACTGGCGTCGGCTTTACGTCAGTGTTCCCACAACAGAGGTAGTTTTCCGTACACCAATGCAGGACCTCAAGATCTGTGCTTGAATGGTCTCTAGAGCCTTGATCATACATTTAGAAAGAAGGACCAATACAGCGATAGTGCAGCGTGTGAGGACAACGCAGAGTGCTTCGTAGAGTCGAAGGAGAGAGTTAACAGAGAAACTATCGGAGTAAATGGAGAGCATACAGAATACGCGGACGATTGATGTGAGCATCTCGTTGAGATGGCGGACATGAGGTGACCAGGTAAGTGACCTGTCGAATGTCACTCCCAGAAAGCTATGGTTGCGAACGTATGGGATGACATTGCCCCCAACAGTGAGCCCGTAGTGCGTGAGGTCCCGTTTCGTAAAAGCGAATGCAGCACATTTGCTTGCCGAGATTTTCGATCCTCGTGCTGCAAAGAACACTGCAATGGAGTCTATTTCTCGCTGCAGTTTCGACCGTAGCACAATCCTGTTATGGCCAGAGCTCCATATGCAGATGTCGTCCGCATAGAGGGAGATTTCGACCGACTGCGACAAGCATTTCCCCAGGCCTATAATGGAGATGTTGAATAGCGTGGGGCTTATATCACCCCGCCCTGAGGAACACTTCGGGTCACTCAGTTGCCGCTGTCGGTTGACATGCAGATGTACCTGTCGGAAAGGTAGTCTGATGGCCATGCATACATCCGGCCTCCGACACCTGAAGACTTCATAGCCAAGAGAATAGCGTCATGCGCTGCGCTGTCATAAGCAGATTCGATGACCAGGAATACGGCAATGACGGTGTTTCACCTATACCTAGCTTGTTTGATGCTGGATGCAAGTGCGATTGCATTATGAAATCTGCTACGACCCTTGCGAAAACCAGACATCTGTGCAGGATATACATTTCTGACTGTTAGGTCCCAGTTTAAGCGATAAACCCCCATATTCTCCGTCAGCTTGCCGACACAGCTGAGTAGGGGTATGGGAGAGTAGGAATTGATGGCAGTTGGAATTTTACCTGGCTTGAGAACTGGCACAATGCGAGCGTGTTTCCATTTTGGCTCCAGATCGCCAGTCTCCCACGAGCGATTAAAAACGTTTTGGAGGCAGCTTTTCCCATTTTCGCCTAAATGGAACAGGGTTGTATAAGTGACGTCATGCGGACCTGTGCGCGTGGATTTTTTATGGAGACCAGGGCAGCCAGCAGTTCTGTCATTGATAATGGCACGTCCATGGCAGACGGCATCTCGGGAATCCTCACTCGGGAGCGAAGATAATGGTAGTACAGTTGTCGGCGCCATGGTAATTTTCGTAGAGAAGGCGTTCGCAACGTGTAGATCAGTCGTGTTTGTGCCGAGTGCAATGGAGTTAGATCGGTGCAGTTGAGTTGGGGGGGGGGGGGGGGGAGGGGGGCCGCGGGCTTCGAACCAGGCGCCATATTCTGGAAAGCGTCTTCCTCGGGTCCATCTTCGAGCAAACGTATTTATTTATTTATTTATTTATTTATTTATTTATTTATTTATTTATTTATTTATTTATTTATTTATTTATTTATTTATTTATTTATTTATTTATTTATTTATTTATTTATTTATTTATTTATTTATTTATTGGTACTGCAATCCCCTGGAAGGATTTTAGAAGGTGGGTACAAAACACGAAGATATTAGCATATAACACCAGGCAAACAGATGGAACCGTCACTCACATTTCACATAGTGGGCAGCCATATAACACAAGGCAAACAAAGAACCATCACTTGCGTTTTACAAACGTAAACAAACGTAACCAAATAGTACAGATGAAACATCACTCTCATTTTACGAAAAGAAAACAAAGCTAGCACACAAGTAAAATTATTTTCTCTGCTATTCTAGACCAGCGGCAAAGGATGCTAAAGATTGTTTTGTGGCTTGATCGTTATTTAAACTATTCCAATCGTGCACAGTTCTGGGGAAAAAAAGAATATTTGAAGCAATTATTGCGGGTACGGCACCGAGTTATTGTACCATCATGGCGTTGTCTAGAGGCGTAACCTGAAGAAAATGAAATAATTTTTCCGATGTCTATCTTGTAATGCCCATTAATTAATTGATATAGACGGTTTCTTTCTGAAAGTGAAGGTAAGTTAGCTCTTACTAACAGTTCAGTTACCGAGGTTCGTACATAACTGTTATATATGAAGCGAACTGCTCTTTTTTTCTATTTTTTCTAACTTTATGAATGTTAATTTGAGTAAATGAATCCCAGATCACCCCGGCATAATCAAGTATGGGCAGGACTATCGATTTGTAAGCAAGAATACGGACGGATGGAGATGAAAGTTTCAAAGTCCTTCATAAAAAGAATAGTTTCTGACTAACCTTGGAAGTTACTACGTCAATGTGTTTTGTCCATTTAAGATCGCTTGTTATCCACAACCCAAGATATTTGTAGGATTGAACCTTGGTAAGAATGACATTGTTTGTGAAGTTTTGAAAATTTAATTTGTTTTTCTTATGAGAAATGGACATGTACACCGTTTTTTCAAAATTGATTGACATTTGCCAAGCCTCGCACCAGGAAGCAACCTTGTTTAGCGACTCGTTTAACAAAAACTTGGTCCTTCGGGTATTCGATTTCAGAGTAAATAACGCAATCGTCCGCATAGAGCCTAATATTTACAGGGATATCGTTTACTATGTCGTTAATATACAAAGTAAATAGAAGGGGACCCAGAACCGACCCTTGGGGGACGCCAGAGTCAACGGGAACCCTGTGAGAGGAATGATTGTTAAAAACTACAAATGGTTCCCCGTTTTTAAACTAGGCTGATATACATTTAATAAGTTGATCATTCCCGAGATTTTTTTTTAATTTCTATACTAATTTATTGTGAGAAACCTTGTCTAAAGCTTTTGAAAAATCCATAAAAATTGCGTCTGTTTGCCATTATTAATTGAAGTAGCGAAGTCGTGTATTGTTGATACCAATTGTGTCGTTGTTGAAAATCCCGTCCTGAATCCGTGCTGATCTTGGTTTAAGATGTTATGTTCATCCAGAAAATGTGAAATACTATTGTGGATAATGTGTTCGAGAAGTTTACAAACGGTTGAAGTTAGCGAGACAGGACGGTTTTTTGACACTGTGCTCGTTTCCTGATTTATGGATAGGCTTGACTCTGGCTGTTTCCCAGTCGTCCGGAACCTGGCCCTCACACAGCGATTTTGTAAAAAGAACATAGAGGTACTTCGACATCCATTCAGCGTATCTCTTTAGGAACGCGTTAGGGATATTGTCCGGTCCAGAAGATTTTCTGATATCAAGGTTCACAAGCATGTTCAATATGCCCTGTTCACTAACAACAATATCGGGCATTCGCGGCGAAACAGTTTCAAAGGGCGGTAATACAGAGTTGCCACAAGGAAAAACCGATTTGAAATGATCTTTGAAAGCATTTGCAATTCGACCATTGTCGTGCGTGAGAATAGCGCCGACATTGAAGACGTCACACTCTTTCGACGTGCGTGAACTGCTCCTCTAAAATTTCTCGGGACACGAGGTCAAGTAATTCCGCAAGGACTCCCGAAAATAACGCTGCTTCTCTGTTTGAATTTGATTTTTCAATTTTACTGAAAGCTTGGCGATTTTTCTGAATACGTTACGTTCAGACTTCGTTTTTTTCTTTAGACGCTTTATTTGCCTTGTTAACCTCAGTATCACCCGAGAAATCCACGGATTTTTTCGCTTCGGTTTTTTAGTTACCAGAGGCACAAACGATTCTATGCATTCTCCGATACCCATTCTATGCATTCTATGCGAATGATTCTATGCATTTTCCGGATTCCCATACACGCTTCGCTAGCTTGGCCATATGCCTCTGGACCGTCCTCTCAGCACGCCTGGAAGCTCGGATATCCTCAGGCGCTAGCGTCCGACGAGCTCGTCTTTCTGCTCGTTTACGCACTGCTCAAAGCCTCTCGAACTCTGAGTCAGCAGCGCTGTATTTATGCGGCAACGTCAGCACCTTGGTGCTTGACTTCGAAGGAGCCACATGAGCTAACTTAGACCACATGCTCTTCCATCACAGTTGTGAATGCTTGAGCAGCAAAAAACTTCGATGTTGAATGGGCAATGAATTAGGTAAAGGCTCAGTACACCATAATGATATGAGATTTTAACGCAAATGTATGAAGATGTAGGTAGGCGGACGTGCTGTAGGAACTTTGTAATAGGCAGTCGGAACCAAGGCGATGCATTGGTTGGATTTGCGGCGAGAAGCAACATGAGAAAAATTGCTTCTATCCTACCTTGCGAAAGTGGATGTCCAGAAAATCTGTTTTAAACCATGACAAATGGGGATGACCGAAGGTATGAAACGTTTCTCATCGTCTCGGCAGGCTTGTCTCTTGCACTCGGCTAGTGTCACTAGATAAGGGTACAAAATATCGGCACTACTTTCTCCTATTGTTACGGGCCGCCGCCATGATCATTGGTCAGTTCACATTATGTGACATTTGTTTACACTGCGATGATTCATGGGTACCGCCATTTTGTAGTCTATGCCTTTTAGTCGGTCAACTCTGGTAGGCTTAATCTTCCCCCCTGCTCTGCGGCTGAGCGCGACTAACGTCGTTTTTAATGCGAATCAAAGATAACGCGTGTAACAGGATTTCAGTGGCAGACGTGTGTCCAAAAATGCCGTTTTGCTGCATCTTCGGTGGTGTTGTTAACGAACGACCCGGTCGAAGTTAAGGGTGAGGCCGTAGATGCGGGAATCTCGCAACATTGATAACCCCTAAATGACCGCCGTTGCTGACCTGCGTGCACTTGTGGTGGTGCTCTAATATCTTATCTACTGACACTACGCTCGACTTCTCTGGCGGCAAATGCTGGGTCCTGTCTAGCCTGACACATGCGCTCGTCGTATTAAGATCTGCTCTCTTTAGTAATACCAGTCCTGCCTCGCCTTCAAACATAATCTGCAAACAATGTTTACAGGAACACATGGGCGGGGTCGGGGTCCCATTGTTCACTGGCGCATTATCACGCATAATGCGGTTTCGATGCTGGTTTTGTGGTTTCATTAAACAAATTCTGAGCTCTATGGTGTATGCCTGATTATCCTGACGCACGCGCTCAACATCTTAGGCCTTGGCACGTTGGCGTTTTAGCCCAAGGGGATGAAAACGTTGGCAACTAGAGGTGTAGAGCTTCGCTGTAATAAAGCATACGTATTTGTGCATACGAATAAATGGGAAATGGGCATGAAAAAAACACTAGTGGTTAAACTAAAAATCCCATCCATTTTATTGTAAATGTCAATACAGGTACTGCAGATGATGCTGGTGTGTTTCCGATGTACAGAGTTGTCATCACAGCACCGTAAGGGGCAGAAGACGAAATTTGGAAAAAGAACCTCAGTAAGGGAGAGGGTGTACGAGTTGAGAATAACGCTTCAAAGTAAATCTGTGGTCTTCTGATAGGGGGTAAAGATAGAGTCGACGTACTGAAGACCACCTAATTAGGAATATCATTAAATCGAGAATACGTAAAGCAGGAAAATAACCTGGAAAATAAACTGGCCTTCTACCGAAGAAAATCAAAGAAATTATTGTACTCGTGGATGCAATTCAATGGAACCACCCGCCAAGCCTACCAAAGTGTCGCTACAAAGGTCCTGCATCGTTTCATGGTCCCTTTTCCCGTGAAGTTGCTCGTTCCAGTGGAAAGTGTTTCCGCTCTACAGGTCATGTAGGAATTGAGAATGGGTAGGTTCGGCAAAGAGTGAGAGCAGGGCTAGGAAAATAACAAGGCTAAAGACCAAGCAGCCTGCCAAACGGCATTTTGTCCTTCAAACGTGGATGGCCAGGGAAGCTCTGAGGTGCCGAGCTGCTCTTCCCCGTTCCTTCTTCGTGCTACTCCTGCTTCGTCCTCCCGGCGGCGGTGTAGATGATTGTATGCTGGCTGTGTACAGGTTCGTAGCGTGGCGTTGAGGCCTGCGTTTTTTCACACGTACACGTGGTCTTCTCCCGGAATGCCAAAAAGGAGGAGGAGGGGGCGGGGGTCTCTTTGAACTTGAGCGGCTGTGTCGCATTCATTTTTATTTTTTTTCTCCGTGCTCTGGCTTGCTTACACATTCTTTTTTCTTCACCTCCTTTTTGCTCACGGTCACCGCGAAAAAAATTGACTAAAGAGAGGCAAACAGCTTCACTGTAAAAAATACTAGGCTCCTTTTTTACAAATTACCCGCTGACTAAGATGCAATGAATAATCAAATGGAGCTCACTATCATTGGATATTTGCAGTTCATCAGCATGAAAACTGCCACGAACTGGCCATGTGTTGTGTTACGTGAGTGCTAGACTTGTGCAGCGTTTTTCAAACGCGGCAGAAGCCGGGCTGCGAGAACACCTTCCAAGCGAGCTGAGCGTTGGGTGGCCGTTGTGGTCGCCGTGGTGTCCGACATAGCCACGTGTCATGGACATATGGCTTCACCACGGCGAGCGAAGCGTAGGGCGATGCGATGTGGGCTTTTCTGCCTCCCCAACCACCAGTGCCGAGCCATGTTTAAACATGCAAGTAGCGCGCACTCCTGCTTTCCTGTCCCCTCTTGCCCTTTTTCCGGGTGTCGTTTTCTGATGAGACTACATGCGTACCTCACCGAGTGACGCCCTTCATCCGTACAATGGCTTTCTCCACAAAGGGTGGAGGAGGAGATGCGGTGCTTTTAAATAGGTATTAACCGGACGATTATGTCACCCACGGTAGGGGCCTCAGATTGTTTGAGACCTAGTTACTAACTTTCTCTGCACGGTGGTCAAGGGGATAAAGGAAGACGAAATCTTAAGCCACGTTACGAGGTATCGTTGCAGATGCGGCGCAGATGGGTCTCGAAGGGTACCGCAGCACGTGTAACTATTGTTGGCGTCAGTTAGCGTTTAAGGCGGCGACTAATAAATAAGCGAATAGGGCTCACCCGATCGCTCTTGCCTTTGAATTCCGTAGTGAAGATGCAGGCCAGTAGTAAGAAAAAACTCTAGAGAAGCAGTTGACTTCAAGAAGACTTTAGAATTGGGTTGAACGCAAGGTAACAGCTCAGCTGCTAGCAGGGTAGAGGGAATAGAGAGGTAGACTCATTTGTTTGCAAGTATTACACCTTCTAGAATAGCCAATCGATTTGGAATTGTCCCGGGTAACGTAAATCATTGCCCTTAAGCAATATGTTCATTTTTGCGCCGCAGGCAACTATTTTTTCCCTTAAAGATAGCAAAAGTATATATTTCATTGTTTTTACACCTAAGGGCCGACACTGGCGTGCCACCCAACGTCATGGCTCGCAGTGTCTAAAAACTTGTAGGGGTGACCACAAAATATCGGGTTCGACGCCCGGTCGTGGCGCCTGGTTTTGCCGAAGTGGGGAAAACTAAGACTCCTGAGTGCAAGACCTCGGTGCCAGTTAAACACCGAGGTTGGCCAAATTACCCATTCCTCTCAACTATACAGGTCGACTCATAGGACGGGTGCATCTATACATAGCTACGACTTGTTATACGACCGTTTTAGGCATAAACGGTAACGGGTACGTTCGTTTAAAACACAGTGTGTGTGTGAAGCGAGAAAATACTGCAGCCAAGCAACGAACTGGACCCTTTGTGTACCCCTTGGCTTTCACCACTAAAACTCGAGGCTTTTTTGAACGCTAAGTGGTCACCCTAAAATAGCTGTCATCCGAGCTCTCAAATCTGACGCCGAGCCGGACGTATTGGGGCCTTTCGAAGGGAAGAGAAAAAAAGTCACAGAACGGCAAGCCCAGAAGGAGCTTCCTAATTTAATATGAAATATTGTAAATGTTGCTGCTCTACTAATTCTGAAAAATAATCGCTGCATGTCTGTCTCAATACCTCTACATTAAACATGATCGGCGTCGGTAACACATTTGGCATAAGTAGTTTTTTCTTTTTTTTTATAATTGTCGCGCTGTCATTACTGCATTCTTTGGCACTTGCGCCCACCCCGTCTAGCCGAGAGAGTAGCATACGCCTGCATATTTCACCCTGGTAAACGCACGAAAGCACTCTCTGCGGGACAAAAAAAGAAAATGTCAATTTTCATGTTTTGTTATACAGTTGTAATAGAGACACCACTTCTACGAAACGCTGTTCAGATTTTTATGCGGAGCTTCAGTGTACGCTCATTAAAACGCCTGTCACTGCAGGCCTGCAAGGATTCCATTCCGGGAAGCCGCTTTCAGTGGCTTTCAAAACTGCGCGCCGTTACGAGTGTCAAGATGCCGGTGTAGCAAGCTCAGCTGACCCGGGGAATATTTATAGCCTTCATCTTGGTTAATGCGGAGTAAGCGTTCTCGGCTAGTGCGTAGCTCTTGCGCCAGCTCCGCAAGACGGCCAACGACGTCGTATGCACGATACGCGCGAGAGAAAAAAGAGATAGAAATTAAAAAAAAATCATTTTCATGGCGTTAGATACGAGCTAATCAACCCTTAGGTGAGGTTTGAACTCCAGTTTTTCGGCTGCATGTGAAACCCCTTTGAATATGACTAGGTGGAACTAACTGCTAGCACTAAGCTGTCGTAATGAGAAGTTTTCTTTAGTTTTTTTATAGCAAACTTGGCTTGAATCTAAGATTAGCCTTCAGCCAGAAAGTCCCATGGGTGAGCGCCCTCGTTACGGTTTTTCTCCTAATGTTTCCAGTCGCCCATGAGGGCGAGTGTTGGTTTGCGAGCGCTACGTTGATTAGAATAGCAAAAATTCTTGACGTTCGGTATCTGTGTTCCTAAGGTTTCCAAACGTCCCTTGAATGCTCTGCTAAGGATTCGCTGGAACAAACATCGATCTTAAATTCTGGAGGAAAAGAAAAGCCTACTCTGTTTTCAAATTATAATCACAGCATAATCTACGAACTCGCCCGTATCAAGCTTTTGTTGCTTCAAATTATACTCCCCAAAAAGGACATTTTCGCCCTTTTGGCCCAAAGCAAACGAAAAGTTGATGGACTACAACACAGAAGCACGTGGGCTACAAAGATAAGCTTCTGGGAAAGTAATTGCTCATTGAAAGTATTTATTGACACAAATTAGGGTAGCCATTGATTGAATGTATTGATTAATTGAAATCAGTTATTTTATTAGCCCTTTGATTATTCCGCGGTCGATGTTACTTCGTTTCAATGTATTACTGTTGTTACATACGTGTGTACAATGCTGCAAACGCAACGATGGCACATACACCAGTTCTCTGCAGCTCCACGCAGGAAAAACGCAGAAATTCGGCACTAACAGCTGGCGTTTTAAAATAAATTTCAGCAAGCGCAAAACCATTGTAATGAATGTATTACCGTAAGACCAGTAGTGGCTATTAAAATCCTAAAAATAAAAAGAATCTACCGCCCCCGTAGACAAAATGGCCGGATTATTGTTAGTTAATGTGCACGATCAGTTTCTTTTTGGAATAGACAGTGTACTAGGCCAGGTCTGACAAAGGGTAAAATACGTTGAACTTTAAAAACACATGCCAAGAGTTAACACCAAACCTATAGGGTTACAATAGAATTCCGATCTATGGAACTCGAATGGTGTCAAAAATCAATCCTTATAATTCATAATTCAGTATACGATATTCACAAATGCTTTAAAATGTTTTAAGGAGGATGTTTAGACTTGTCGATGTCAGTAATAACTCAGTTACCTGAGTTAGATACATACCGGTTCGAGTGTGCTTGCTTGCAGGTTGGGAGGCTTGATTCCGTACGAAAACAAGAAACCAACACAGAATGTATAAGTTAACACAACATATTGACAACTCCAAAAATGGCATGGGCACCGCAAAAGCTTTCAGCAATAGTTATTAACGTCCTCGGGTAGTTACAAACGAAGAAATGGCGGCACAGTTTGGCAAAACCGCAACGACACCGTAATATGAATTTATAAGCTGATTACCAACATAACACAAAAATCTCTTTCGAATTCTTCAACGTATTCGGATTCAGTATTCTGTGTACTGGTGTTCTGGTGGCATGAGAACTGGTAATTAATACAACTTTCATCGAAAGTTCAGGGATAAATAAATCCTACTTCGGTCATTCTGGTTGATATCTTATTTATGGCTGATATAACTGACCATGACACAGGGGTAGCTTCTTTTAAAGCTTCGCCTAAATTATTCATACCCAGCTCAACGAAGATTTTATCATTCAAAAGCATTTGATAACTAATAATTCGAAATCAAAGGCGACCCATTTTTGCTCATGATTTAATAAAGGAAGTTCTGAATGGCTTAGGTATCGCACAAAACTAACTAGTATTTGTCACCCATTGTCGCAGAAAAATCTGAATGTACGACAAACTGACGTTATAAATAAAATTCCTAAACAGCCCAAACATTGTTCTATTTCCTCTTGATACTTCTTTGGCTAAGAATACAACAAACATTTGCTCTCAGGTGTCACGTGAGCGCCGTAAGTACGAGCAGGAAATAAAAAATGAAACCTTTACAATCAAGTAAAGGTCGATCGAAGTCATGAATTTTTCATTCAAGTATTCGTTCTCAGCTGAGCGCACAACAACGCGAACTCAAAATGCATAAATTCTAACGGAAATCCCTGTCTGTAGTACGACAGCATCACTTGCTGGAGCGCCAGCAGCCCTTCTGAATTCCATCTGAATTTCTGCCGCTGTTTAGCGCGGGCATGGTAAAGGATATCTTGTTCAGAGGTATTCTCTTTCGTTACACAGAGTTTACAAAGAACGGAAAATTGATATTAGCTTGTCCTGGAAAGAAAACCGTGTTTAAAATTTTGTCGCAACGTTATTGCCCATTACAAGTTCTGGCGGATTTTTAAACCATTTAAGTTATCCGCTGTCACAATAAATGAATGTATCTTCGTATGACAAAGCCTGTCACGAAGAGTTGATACGCATTAGCATGCTTAGGCTTAGGCCGCCCTTTATTTTCATTTCTGAGATGTGCACGAAGATTGTAGCCGAGACGTTCGTTTTGTTACTGAACTTTCAACCGAGGTGCAAAAAACAGAAATATCCATGCTATAGTAAGAGCATCCATCTAGCAAAATTATACAAGGTGTTGTTGCACCATCAGGAGTTCAGCCTTGAGTATGAACACAGTTGCGTGCATTTTTATATATGTGTCATACTCCGTTTGAGGCCCGCAAAGATGTCGTCATGTATGTTACATCGCAGAAACCAAATCACCAATGCTGATAACTCGCACAAGGGAAGATCTGCCGATCTCACAGTATTGCAGAAACGTGGATTTCAATGCGAGGGGTAAAGTTCAGTTTCACATAATATAATTAGAGAGAGAAATGCAAGTGCTTCCGGGGCCATTTTGGGGGCCAGGTAAGATCAACGAGGCTCTTGCTTTGAGTGAGAAGTCTACTTTATTTGCTCTGAAAGTATTAATAGAACGTTTTATTGAAAACTTTAACATAATCAAATGCACAAATTAGTTAAGGCTGAAGAAGATCCCAAATTTAAAGTGTAAGAGATCTCACAGTACAACGTTAAGCGGTACACAAAATAACCAGAATATAGGCAGCCATGTCGTAACAAACGTGTGACACCCAAAAACAAATCAAACGCATAAATAGAGTCATGCGATGCAATTGCATCAAAATAGCGAAAAACGAGCAGAATAAGCCATACTGGGAGCAGGGCAGATTTCGTGATTGCATATGCAACACGATTATAATAAGATTTATAGAATTTATATTATAATATAAATTGTTTTTTGTAAACAGGCGTTACGTCTAAAAGCATTTGATAACTAACGGTGTTTATGTAGAAAAATCCGTGGCTTGCCGACCGGTTCCACGTTCGAGTTCTAAATGTTTGTTCGAGAAGTAACGACCAAACTGGTCATGCGCAAACCCTGCGACGTACACACCGTTTCCAGCCCGTTAGCGGTACTTTTGCAATGTCAACAACCGCGCTGTGTCGGTGGCTACATTCGAAGGGAAGCGCAAAAAAAACAAAACAAAGTAAACGGAGTCGTCCACGTTTATGTCAGAGAAGCGACGAGCGCAGTTTCGAATAGCCACCTACACCAGAATGGCATTGGAATAATGGGCACGCTTGCAGATATGAATATTGTATTTGTACGTATGGTTGCGACATTCTGAGCGTCTGCTTCAGGGCTCTGACGGCTCGATTACGATACCAGTGTACTTCCCATTGCGCTTACGTTGGTTAGCGGTAGTTGGAAACTACGAAAAAGCGTTAGCATTCACTCTTACACATACGTGGAAGCATATAGGTATCTCACATTTGTTTAGTTGTCCTTCGGATTTATCTACGCTAATACTGTTCGAAAGGATTGGTTATGCTCCCGCGAGTGCGCTGTGCTGCCACCGGCCGAAAGTGAGCGAAACATTGCGAGGTATAAATGCGGGCAGTTGATATGGGTTAGTTTTAGCTAAGACATGTCTCCTGGTTGTTTGGAAATGAACACTAATCTCACTTGGTTCCAGCTGTGCGAAGTACTACAAAGCGAAAGACATAGGAACTCTTATTGTAGTGCTTAAGACATGCAATGTATACGAATTGAATGGATTTATCCACTTATGCTGCGGCATGCGTTGTATAATTCGCGTACACCGGTGAAGCCTTGCGCAACAGATGACGAAGCAATGCCTCTTGGTTTTCACGTTACAAAGCCTCCGAATGTACGTCAACAAACTTGTCGTACTCTCTTCAATACAACTGCTATAAGCACTCCGTGATTCAATTATTTAATGATAATCGATCACTGCGCTCGGCCGTTCCCTGCCAGAACACCATCAAATACTAACGTACTGCGCTGCCGCCCATCAGGGCCCTCAGGAGGCCTCAACAATGCCATCCAAAACCACAAACTACCTGTCTGACTTCTGTAAACGCTCCGAGGTGGCTGGTAGGGACACTCGGACCTTTTTTAGAGGCACTTGTCACTCAATTACTGTAAACGCTTTATAGCAGTGGAAATACACCATAAATTCCGTTGGACCCGCATCCCACTGAGAGGAGATTTATTTAAGCCTCTGGGGACTTACCGATGTTATTTTCATGAAAGAAAGCGATTTTTGTACCGCACATTATATGGGTCACAGGACTCGACCACGCGACGGAACATCGTAGAGGCAGGATTAGCCCCTGCCGTACATCCAGGGCGATTATTTCCTCGCGATATAGGTTTTTCAGCTTTCGGGTTCGTTATAATGCGTGGAATAATTTTAATGCTTTAAGCATGTCTATGTACGCATAAAGTCCCAGTGAAATAGAATGTTCGGTTTCCCTCAAGGCTGCTTCAAAAGTTTTACCCTCAAGGAATGCCCTGTTTACGCCAGAAAACAGCCCAAGTTCATACGCTGGTGAAAGATATTTTCTTTCTGTTAGTATTGGAGAAAACATGGCCACCCATTGGTACAAAGCTTGAATCATAGATCAGAATAGATGACCCTTTTAAGAATATGGCGCATACATCACACACAGTAATGACCCTCAGGAGAATTCATCCTGAAGCCTTGTGGTGCGCTATGCGATGCGAAAAAAAATTTATGCAAGACATTACCAGTCCGTTAATGCACGCTGGCCTATTTCATAGAAAAAGCCGACAAAATGCGTTATTTTTCTTTACATGGTTCCTGATAACAAAAATATTTACGCGCACTTACGTTACCTCCTCTCAGGGCGGTAAAGTTCACTGGTTTTCAGAATTTTTTCCGCTGCTTGTGCTTTGGTGAAAAAGTCAAGGAGCACATATGTTTTTTTTTCTGCTAACTGGACTATATTTTGCATTTATATAACCATAACATAACTTTTAAAATATTCGATCAATTTAGCGTGGTGGAATAGGGAGGGAAGAGGGGAGGAGAGGTGGAGAAGGGAATTTATTGTGGTGGAAGAGGGCAGAGCTTTATCACCGCCCTTATTGCTACGGTTCGCAGAAAAAGAAAGGGGGTTGGAAACATGTAATTGAAAAGTAAGCGATAGCAGGTCCAGAGACATTATTATGAGCCCTGGGGGGTCCCCAGAAATAAACAAGGAATGCATGTGCGCCTTCTTTAATATGAGTAACGCCGTATACGCCGCGCCTAAAAAACTTATGCAACTACGAAAATCTAAACAGAAAAAAAAATGGGTGAAGCGCACAGTTAAAGCTCTACAATTGCTCCGTGGAAAAAGAGGTTGAAGCAAAATACCAATAAATGTATCATGCTCAAAGAGGTAAGGACGGTATAGTATACTGCCAAGCGTGCGCACGCGCGAACTGCAAGATCAGCAGTGGGAGGTTTAATACTGCGGACCTCTTTTAATGTGTTCGTATGGCCGGAAAGCAGAGTTGAGCTGCTCCTTGGGATAGTTCGAAAATTCGATTGGGAAAAAAATACCCATAAATATCGGACGTCAAATACGGGGAGGATGGCATTGTACAGGCCAGAAGGTGGAATGCAGAAGGTGGAATGGACGCACGCATGAACTGAAAGAGGTCAGCAGGGAAAGGTTTAATACTGCGGAACTCGCTCATTGTCTTCATATGACAGTGCAAACTTTTCTTTTGCGGAAAAGCGCTTAGCGTCGCTCCTGACGGGACCTCTGGCAACCCTCGCCGTCATCTACATTTCACTGTCGTGGTCGGCGACAAATAAAATCTTTAAGCGACAGATAATCCACCACTCCTGCTCACGTTAATGATAAGCGGGTGACACGGCACTGGCTCTAAAGAGGGGATAGGTGTGTGGTTTTTTATCTCCACAAGAGGGTACAAATGGTGCTAGGGAGGAGCCGGGCGACCGTCACTATGATTTTCCAATTGAACTGTTGCGATTTTGCGGTCGAGTGATGGTAGGTTGTCAAACCTTTTCGGTCGTCGTTCCCGTCGTCAACATATATGAAAAGGGCAAAAGGTATGGCCACGCACCCGCGAAATATTGTGCGAAATCAAAGTGCATTCATGATTTTGAATTACAATACACCATGGGGCGTATGTGTTCTGCAGTATGGGTATGTAGCAATTGAAGGAACACATAATTTTTTTCAAGCACATATTTCTTGCGGTAGATCCTCTTAGTGCTTGCGCACTTAGTAACTGATTGATCGCTTGATTGAACATTTTTACTAACTCAAATGAGCGTGTTTATTTCTGCGGTGAAACGAGTAAGGGAGCTAGAACCAACACAAACTGCTAGAGAGAACTCTAATTTGCCATCCCTTAAAGAATGGTGTCGTTGAATACCGCATGCTAAAAATGCACTCATCCGGATCGCGGGGATCAGATCGCATCTACTCCTCACGACATTAATCAGAGCGCGCTATTGGTAAAGTGTCGGGGCGACCTTTTACACCGAGACAGACGAACACTCAGCTATGGTCGGCCATCGGTACGAAATTATAGACACGCGTCGGGAGTGAACTTCTTCTTCGGGAATTCTCGTGCAAAACGGTTCGAATAAATCAGAGGGGTTCACAGAGCGTGCCTTCTTGGCACGACTAAGATCACGAGATCAAATCATAATTTGCGCGCAAAGGTTACTCAGCGTCAGCATTGTCGCTGAAATTTTGGTTTCACGCGCCGATGCTAAGGGACTATATAGTGAAATGACAGATTGTTTAGGATAACACGATAGACGGTATACCAGGGGCAGCTGTTTGATAGTGCCACATTCAATACGACACGAATGATGGTGCAAAGATCAAAATTACAAATAGTGGTGTTGTGGGCTGAAACTACATCTTGGCTTTCAGGCTCGCCTTTGGGGGGGGAAGCGGGAGGGCATGGCGTGTAGTATTTTATACTAACTGAGGATTTTAGCATGCCCGAAAACCTCGCACACATGGCTGGAGCTCTTGTTTTCCGTCTCCGTCAGAACAACAACAGCCGACACGCTGACAGTCGAACCCACTGTCTTTTGCTCTATAACTCAATGCACCTACCACAAATGCCCTTGAGCCACTGTGATCGGTGCGTGCCCTGGCGGCCCTTAGTTGACACCTCGAAGGTGGTACATTCAAATTACATGCAAAGGCCTTGATCTGCAAATACGTCCTACCCGAAATATCGCGCACTCCCTCGCACGCGCGTGTACGTGACAACCATTTATTGAGTTGAAAGAAACTGGCCCTTAGGGTTCTGGCCGGGCTCAAACTTGGGAAAAGGGAGATGGGGGGAAGCAAAGTCCTCCAGCGGAGTGGAGAGGGGGAAAGGAGGCAAGGCTGGGCATATCCCAAAGGTGGACAGATGAATTCGTAATTGAGTGCCCTCCTTATCCAGTGTCGGAATGCACCATCAGCCAAAGGTTCTGTTACATTTACATTCAATCCTTCACTGCTGCATCTGACGGCGAGTTGAAATTGAAGTTGAATCGAATTGAATGCGAATGGAAGGCCAACACTGAGTTTAAATTGAATCCCCACGTATTCCTGGATAATTGCGAGTTCATTGGGTGGCAGCATAGCCCACCCCATCAAAATTACACGATGTAGAATTTGTTTGGGGCGCATCCACAGTCTGCGCCGGTGCTCTGTGAGACTGCTTGGCAGATGTAACTGCAGACAGGCTCCGGTTGAACTCCTTGCAGGTGGGGGGCTTTTCCTCCAGGTGCAGGAACTTACAATCTTCAGGAACTTGCTGTAGTAACTTACAATAGCTCATTTCAAGGGAGCAAGATTACGTACATATTCCGCGGTAACATGACAGCTGCATGGGTGGCCTCTTTTTTCGTGCTATGCCAACAATTACCGCCGAGCATCACACGCCTGCTAGGCGATTCTTTTAGTATATGATCTCGAGTAATATTGAAATTTGCTTCAGTAACGGGAATTCGAGTGGCGGCACTCTGGAGGGGTTAGTGCCGATTGGTTATGCACAGCAGCACATGCATGCAGCGCCACACACTAACTATCCTGGGTGTTGCCTACCAACACGCATTCTTACTCGACTGAAAATTTCCTCTCTATGAATTTTAATGCGAGGCTTCACACTCAGAGAGTGTGGCGCTATCTCATCTTAGCGTTATCTTAACGTTATCTTACATTAGCTTTATCTTAGCGGCCGCAAACGTATTGGCTCGAAATTAATGATTAAATTTACTCAAAGAAAAATTGAAAGGAAACTCCGGCATACTTATTTGCCGTTACCACGTGTCCTTTAAATTGATCGATTGATTGATTGATTGATTGATTGATTGATTGATTGATTGATTGATTATTGATTAATTGATTAGTTGATTGGCTGCTTTTAAAGCGTCGTCCAATACACGTGGGCGAATGCTTGCTACTCGGTAGTTATATTCATCTTCTGCCACCGTCATATCCATTTTCCTAGGGCCTGCGCCTTTGATCGACAGTCTTCGTACATGCACCCGCGGTGAGAGTTTTCAGTGTGAGGGCTACACGCGCAGGCGCAAAAAGGAGGCTAAACTCACCGGCACGGAGCGGCAGAACCCACGCCTTCACGTTGACAAACTCTTCAGCACCCGATTGGTTGTGACGCGAGTAGCTAAACACGCGTCTCACGTCCACGGAGCAGCAGCCCACACTCCTTCCCATTTGCCCACACACTCACACCAATGGCTCACAACCTGTTTCGTAGTAACGGGCTGTAGTCGCGCTGACATGAACGAGTGCATCGCAGATAATTTATAGAGACCACTTGTTCGAAAATAGCAATCAACTTTGAAAGCTAAAACAGTATCTGCAGCGTAAAAAATTAGGCTCCCACTGAAAATCTTTGTTGTAGTTGCAATTTACAAGAAGCAAACAGTAACAACGACCATTTCACAGCGACTGAAGATAACGCCGAGGATATGTATAAACAAAGTTTAATCAGTATGAAGAAAAGTGGCGTCCTTAGTTTCTTACACGATGTCCTCGCGTACCGTAAGCAACCAGCGTAGACATTTTTCTGCGGGTACTTTGACTATTATTTACCTATGTACTCAAGACCTAAGACGAGGAGGCTGTTTGTGCGGAGGTGATTGCAGAAGTCAGCGTTCTCGGTATGTAGTGTTGCTATTTCCTTGGTAAAGTGGCCCTCCTCAGTAATTTTTGGGACATTGCTGCGGTTGTTTACTAGAGGTTCGACGCTAGCACCCGCCTGTGCAAGAGAGATGTTTCTTGTACTATAACTGCCATGGGTTTCCATTCGCAGGAGTAGGCTAACGGGGAAATCGGCTTCCTCATCTTCAAACCTTTTTATTGCGCCTAAATTGGGTCATGCTCAGTATCAGGATGCTGGGTTTTATACAAAAAAAATCAAATCCCCTTTCTCAAGAGAAAGATGGTTAAAACGCGTAGCTTTCTCTATACAAACTTAGTCAAATCAAAGTCCAAAATATTCAAGTACAAAATGCAAACTGCTAAAGTCCAAAGCCAAAGTCCACTTCAACTCAGCCACAGTCCAAAGTCAACGCCCACGCAACGAATCCAAAGGAAATTCTGAGCGACCCGAATGCTATGATGGAACGTTCATCATCATCAGTGACTCTGTTCCAGTGCGAATGTGTCTCCACTACTATACCGTATCGTGTTTTCTACGTAAAGACATTCAATTGTCTACGTGACGGGTGTGATTGATGTGCCTTTGCTGAAACGCATTGTGTAAAGGTGGCTTCCCTGCAGCGCATTTGGACATTAAAAAGTGCTGATAGCAGCTTACTTTCACTCAGTGAGTGCGCTGTGACTCTAAATAACCACTTTCGTGAAGTATTTACTGAAGAACTACCAATAAATGAGTCATTAAACCTTGCTGAAATCGCAATAAGTCATCCATTTCCTGAAATAGCTATCACCGCAAATGGTGTAGCCTGCGCTATCAATCGCCTTTCCCCTAGCACCAGTCCTGGACCCGTTGGTATCACCACCAAACTACTGAAACTCACGATGGATAAATCATCTTTTCTTCTAGCTCTAATTTTTCAGCAATCACTTGACTCAGGATGTATCCCAGACGACTGGAGAATAGCAGAAGTAACTTCAATTTTCAAATTAGGTGATAGCTCTAGTTCTTGTAATTACAGACCAATTTCTATTACATCAGTTTGTTGTAAGATATTAGAACACGTGCTGTATGCCCAAATAATGACCCACTTCAACCTAAATAATCTTCTCCTGGAAACGCAGCACGGTTTCAGGCGCAATAAATCCTGCCAGACACAACTATTTGAACTAATAACTGATCTCCACACTTTGAATTCTTATTACATCGATGCCATTTTTATAGATATGTCTAAAGCTTTTGACCGCGTGCCCCATAAGCGATACTGCTTAAAATTCGCAATCTCCAGTTGGACCTAAACACTACTCGTTGGATTGAGGCATTCCTAAATAAAGGGACTCATTCAGTGAAAATAAATAATTTCTTATCTAAAAGTGTGCGCGTTAAATCTGGGGTACCACAAGGCTCTGTTTGGGCCCCTTACTGTTCCTAATATATATAAACGATATAGCTAACAACATAGACTCCCACATACGCCTTTTCGCTGACGATTGTGTGGTTTACAGAACAATAGTTAATCCGGATGATGTTGTTACTTTAAAATCTGATCTAACAAAGTTAACAAATCGGTGTCGTACATGGCAAATGGAAATTAATACGGATAAGACAAAATATGTAAAATTTTCTACAAGTACTGATCAATCCCCTAATAGTTACATAATTATTCTTACGCAAGTTGAACCAGTTTCCTCATTTAAATATTTAGGAGGTATTCTTAATGCAAACCTGACTTGGAACTCTCACGTCGAATTTATCATTACCAAAGCGCTGAAAAAACTTGGCCTTCTAAAGCATCGATTACGGCAGGCTAACTCTGACACCAGGCTTCACGCTTATCTTTCGCTAATTAGACCTTCATTAGAGTATGCGTCAATAATATGGCACCCCCACCATCTTTATCTTACAAACTTACTAGAATCCGTTCAAAATAAAGCTGCAAGGTTCATTTTATCATCACACTCCCGACAGCAAAGTTTATCTTCCATGAAAAAATCCTTTGCCCTTCCACTCCTTGCCACGCACGGAAAATTTTCCAGGCTGTCATACTTCCACTCTGTATCACAGCGCGCACCCGTTTGCGCGCACTCACATTCGTCCAGCCCCGCACGTTTCATCTCGCCTTGATCATGCGCATAAAGTCAACCCTATATTCGCCAGAACAAACGCTTATCAAAATTCCCCGCTTCTACTCAGCATCGCCGAATGGAATTCATTGCCATCCCACATAGCCATCTTGACGCAGACTTCATCGTTTCAATCTGCACTCTTAGCCTTCCTTGAAAATGAATAATTATGATGTTATTTTTTTTTTACGGTTTCACATCTGTATTTCCGCTGTACGGCACTTCTTATGCCTAAAATGTTTTTTCTCTTCTTAGTGTTGTAGTTCTTATTGTTCATGTGGTTGATTTATTGAACTGTGTTACCAAGAACTGATTTTATCTGTGTATAATTTAGTCCCCCCCCCCCCGCCTATGTAATGCCCACGGGCCCTTAGGGTATGTATATGAATGAATGGATGAATGAACACCCCACCGGTGAAGCATAGAAAGCGTCGCTTTAATATCTCCCGAAAGTAGTTATAACAACCTATGCAAAAAGGGGAATACGCTGGCATTGCAAAACGTAATGCAACAGCACGTGATGATGTACTGCAATGGAAAGCGGACAAGCGGGCAGCGCCGACAGCATGTCTCGCTTTTCCTGCTTCTACATTTCGCAGGCTTTTATCCCGTTGCTACCGCTGTATACGCCGCAGTGGCTCCGTGGCTGAGCACGCGGCTTCCATTGCGGCTTAAAAAAAAACTCCCATTTTTCGTGGTTTAGGCGCACGTCAAAGATCCCGAAGGGGTCAAAATTATTTGGCACCCCTCCACGTCTGCTCGTTTCATAGTCCATACGCATAAACACCGTAATTTGAATTTTTCTACTCCTGTTATTCTCGCCAGCGATGTTCACCGCAGCGGGCACTCCGGTCCCGTTGCCACCGCTGAGATAACCGTCTGTCTGCCATTATCATGAACACGGTTTTCTGTATTCGCTCAGCCTGCTACTGTGGGCTAGAATTTATTTATTTATTTATTCAAAGTACCCCTAAAGTCCCTCACGCAGGAGGGTATTACATAGGGGGTAGTCAACGCAGCAGAAACAAACATACGAACAAAGATATACACTGGGAGAAATAGAACATAAAAAGAACAGCGCATGCACAAACACAAATATGATAAATGTAATATTAGCTCGAAATAGCGCGTAAAAATAAACTCAGAAGAAGCAACAACAAACAAATCTCTGTAGAAAAAGAACAATCTGTAAGAAGTTATACAATAAAAAAGCGATAGTTTTGTTTTGAATTCACGACTTCCGTAAGTATTAGTTGATTAAATTTAACAGCATCAATGACGGCAGCTATGTGTGATGGCAATGCGTTCCAGTCAACGACTGTACGCGGAACGAATGACCGTGAATAGTTTAAAGTATGACATGCTAAACGCTTCACTTTGAAAGGATGGTCGTGCCTAGCAAGAATGAAAGCTGGTGAAGAAAAGAAATCGTCATGAAGCAATGGGTGGTGATAAAGTTTATGAAAAAGTGGTAACCTTGAAGCTGTGCGTCGTTACGACAAGTCGAGCAGTTCTGCACGAATTTTCAAGGCTGTGACACTGGAATGACAGGAGCAGTCTGAAAAGATGGAGCAAACTGCGGAGTTTTGAAGTGATTCGATGTTGTTGATTATGTAAGCTTGGTAAGGGTCCCAAATGGCTGATGCATATTCGATTTTTGGCCGTATAAGTGTGATGTAAGCGAGTTTACCTAGGTGCGATGGGGCATGCTTCAAGTTATGTTTTGAAAGACCTAGTGACCGGTTAGCCGATCGAAGTACGACGTTAATGTGGTGATTCCAGGATAAGTCCGAACTAAGGTAAACGCCAAGGTACTTGTAATTAGCAGTAAGTTCAACTGGAGTAATATTTAAAGAGTACGTGGTTGAAATGCGAGATGCGCGTTTAGTAAAGGACATAAGCTTCGTTTTAGAATTATTAAGGCACATTAATCATTTAGAGCACCAAGAGCTTATAGCATCTAGGTCAGCCTGAAGGGCCTGTTCATCATCTTTGCACAAAATTTTGCGATAGATCACACAATCGTCCGTGCAAAGCCTGATTTGAGATGAAACCATGTTAGGCAAATCATTAATGAAAATTAAGAAGAGCAGGGGCCCAGCACGCTGCCCTGACGAACGCCTGAGTACACTTCCCCAAAATAAGAGAAACTGTTATTAACGGATGTGAACTGAAGTCTTCCTGAAAGGAAATCTTTAATCCATGCGAGTACAAGCGGCTGAATGTTAAGCTTTGTTAATTTGATTAGCAACCTGCAATGAGGAATCCGGTCAAAGGCTTTGGAAAAATCGAGAAAAATTGCGTCAGTTTGTATGCCAGCGTCAATGGAAAATGTAAATCGTGAATGAACCCCGCAAGTTGGGTGTCGCATGATTACCCCTTTCGAAAGCCGTGCTGATTCTTGAAAATGATGTTATGCTCTCCTAGGTAGTTAGGTGCAAACTTCTCGAACACGTCATTCACCTGCGAGTGAATGACGTGTTCGAGAAGTTTGCAAATGGTGCTTGTTAACGATATTGGCCTATAATTAAGTGGGGATGAACGATCGCCAGATTTAAAGATGGGTATTACTTTAGCATTTCGCCAGTCTTCGGGGATTGAACCAGATTACAAGCATTGAGTGAAAAAAGCTGATAAGACACGACGGATGTCTTGAGAAACATTTTTTAGTATTTTGTTATTGAATCCAAGGTGATCAGATGCTGAAGTGGTTTTAAATTTGCTGAGTACAGAAAGTATGCCAGCCTCATTAATAACTATTTCGGGCATTCAGCTAACGGTAGAAGCGTTAACAGCTGGTGTTGATGTGACGTCGTCTCGGGTAAACACTGAAGAAAAGGTGTTATTTAGGACCTGCGCGCACTCATCCTGTGGAATTGCGTCGCCTGCAGCATTGGAAAGGGTGATGTCTGGATGATTAGAAGGGTTTATTGTGCGCCAGAACTTTTTAGATGCGGAGCATCTTATAGCGGTGGCCTGTCCCGCGTCGGCGTCGGCGTCGGCGTCGTCGGTGTCCGCACTCACACTGCGCATGCGCAACTCTCCTCCTTCCCTCTCTCCAACAGCTACGCGTTACTCTCTCTCTCTCTCTCTCTCTCTCTCTCTCTCTCTCTACCAGCTGCGTGCGCTTCGCGTGCGTTCGCTTCTACTCACACCGCGCATGCTCGGCGCTGGCGCATCTCTCCTCCTCTAGTCTCCTCTCCTTCAAGTGTGAATATAAGCAGCGGTAGCGCGCGGCGCGCGTCAGTGCTTCGGTTGACGTCAGTTGACTCCGTTGACTTCAGATGCAGTGTGATGGAAGCAACAGCCCCGTCTGCGAGTGGGCTGACGCAACCGCATACTAGCATCAGCACAAACGCACACAGCAACGTTACTTCCAATCAAGACAAAGCTGCGAAGCGATGGGCACGCGACGCTGAACGTAAACGTTTGAAGCGAGCGGCAGACCCTGAACTACGACAACGAGAAGCCGCTTCGAAACAACAACGTCGAGCAGCAGTACCTGGACTTCGAGCACGTGAAGCAGCGTTGGTTCGTGAACGTCCAGCGGTGGATGCTGAACTACGACAACGTGAAGCAGCGGCGGTTCGTGAACGTCGAGCAGCGGAACCTGAACTACGACAACGAGAAGCCGCTTCGAAACGACAACGTCGAGCAGCAGTACCTGAGCGAGCAGCAGTACTCGCTCCGCATCACCCCATGGTTCCCCTCGGGAAGATGGTGTAATTTTTTTGGGGTTGTTAGTTAACATTGAAGGCAGATCGCGGGCGAAAACGTTACGGCGGGTTGATTTGAGCAGAGATTGGTACTGACTGTCACATAATTTGTAACGTTTCCAGGAAATGAATCTTTGCGCTTATTAGCCTGGCTGTAAAGGCGCTTCTTTTTGTTATTAAGTTTGTGAAGCTAATTATTAAACCAAGGAACTGTGTTAGTGCAAGGAATTGTTATGGCGGGTACAAATTTATTTATGAGCTCGACAAATTTAGTTTTAAAGAAATTCCAGTTATGCTATACTGCTAGGGTGGAAAAAGCTTCGAGAAGTTCTTCTGCGAAGGTAGACAATTCCTCGTTAATACCATCATAGTTTGCCCTACTGTAACACATTATTTGCTTTTTGCTGACGTTCTTTTTAATTGGTGAGAATTTCAAGTTTCCTGTGATAATAATTCCTGGAAATAACTCTGGGCGGTGCCGATATCAGTCGCCGTAGCCAATTTAAACAGCTGCTGACAAGACTGCCATTTCAGTGAACAAGGGAGCAGCGCTGACACCGTGTCTGGCGCATCCCGCTTGGGCATTTCGCAGGCTTTGATTCCACTGGCACCGATGTTCACTGGAATGAGCACTCCGGTCTCGTTTCCAGCGCCGAATCAACCATCTGTCTACCACAATCATGAACACGGCTTCTACGCTTGGTTAGCTACGCTGCGCCAAGATTGCTACAGAGAATAAACTCTCGTAGGTGGCGACGCAGTTAGCTCGGCTATATTAAATAGCTTCTGGCACCACTACCGCGTCAGTGAGAAAGTGAGCAGCGCCGACAGCATGTCTCACGCATCCCGCTTATGCAATTCGCAGGTGTCTAAACATTTTACGCTGCACGCTAAGGAACGTGATAGCCGATACTTATATCTGCCCCTTTGCCCACGCGCTCTTTGGGATACTTTTAAGACAATAATCTTTCTTGAGCTACTTAAACACAAAATTTTGGTCTGTCTGTCTGTCTGTCTGTCTGTCTGTCTGTCTGTCTGTCTGTCTGTCTGTCTGTCTGTCTGTCTGTCTGTCTGTCTGTCTGTCTGTCTGTCTGTCTGTCTGTCTGTCTCGGTATCCTTCAATTTATCCACCCTGCCAAAAGATGGAAGAATTCCGAAATGAGAAGTGTAATAGGCACAACCTTTCCAAACATTCGCCAAACATTCGCTCTCATTCGACGAATTCGTTTTAGAGTGTAGGCTTGTCACGAGTGGTTAAAACATTAAGAGGTACATGAACACCGTGTGACTGGTGGTGGGGATCCCCAAATTACCATCTGCAGATCAGCATTGTGCACGAGAGATACCGCATTTTATAGCTATTTCGCACATATTGTATACAAACCACGTAGCCCCTGTCACCTCCTGGTTTCGCCTAGAGTTGCAGCGAGCAGCATTATTTTTCAGCGGTTTTTTTTTTGTTTGCATAGCGATGACAACCGCAACATGCACTCCACGGGCTCTCTCGAGCTGTTTTCCTTTTCGCGGCCATTGCAGTTTCCGGGTGCACCTACGTATGCTTTGTCTGAAGACCGTGATGTTCGTTGCAAACTTCGACAGTCCGATGGCTCCAGACGTTAAGAGGGCTGCGAGCATTTTAGCCTAAAGCTTTTCGTTGGCTGCCATTGTTGCGGGAAATCTTGAGGTACATGGTCGCAGCAGAGATTCATTCTGCGGAACGCCAATGTATGGGGTCTCACAAAACTCCAAGGACACCTACGCACTTCTTAGGGATAAATAGAAACCGGGCAAGTTGAAATGGCATCCTTGAGTGAATCCAGCGCATAAAATAGAAAATCACAGTGAATAAAAACACAGGGACAGCGGCCAGCACAGTGTTTGGTTTGTTTTTCGTCGTTGTTTTTTTCGCGCTAATATCCCGATAGCACTCCGTATGAGTTGCAAAAGCATAAATGTGCTATTGAACTCCGCACCGTGCCGTTTCTGGTTTTGTGCGGGGAGTGATGTTTTTGACCCTTTCTGCGGAATATCTGCAATGTGCTGGCGTGGCCAGCCACCTTTTGCTGCTGACGATGTTGCGGCCGCCGATGATGTCGATGACTGACTCCATAGCGGTGCGATACGTAAAGCCGTGCAGAACGGCATGGCTCGCTGGCGGTAGGAGCTAACGAAAACACCACTGCGGTTGTATTCCGTTCTGCGGGCTTGTCACACTGTGTGAGTAGTGTGACTTACACCAAGTGAAAAATCCCCGAGGTAAACGTCAGCCTGTACACCTTTGCGGGTTAGTGTTCCGCGTTGCAGCCAGTGGGAGAGGAAGCGTAGTGCTACTACAGACGCCGGAGGCTGGCGCGTTTATTGAGAGTCATTTATTGGTTTCACAGTGCAAAGTTGTTATTTTTTTAAGTATGGGTACCCCCAAGAGCACTGAAGGTGTGGTACCGGGGTTCTTGCACCCGGCCGCGGTTCCCAAGAAAGGACACTGAGCCCCCTCGATCACACCTTTACTTGGAGTCCCGCTACGCCAAGGTACACCGCTCAGCCGATCCGGCTGCACACACGTAGCCCAGCCCAGTCCGCCATGTTCTATCCTCGCTCCTCCCGCGCCACCTCCTCATCCTCAGCCGGCACATGTCCATCCCGTGGGATTGTCCACCGCCACTATTGCCGGATTACCACACTCTCCCCCCCTCCGAAGAAAAGGCCGAAGCTGGCTGCCCTCGGCTGCAGTCGTCGGCACTCTCGAGGGACTCCCACGGCTCAGCCCGGATGGCAGTATACCGGTGCCACAGGTGGCCTCCTAAGACCCGGGGGTCCTTGCAGAAGGTCCAAACGTGGCAAGGTCCTGTCCGCGGGCCTTGCTCCGCGGGTCGCGTCGGCACTCTCGAGGGACTCCCACGGCTCAGCCCGGATGGCAGTAGAACGGTGCCACAGGTGGCCTCCTAAGACCCGGGGGTCCTTGCAGAAGATCCAAACGTGGCAAGGTCCTGTCCGCGGGCCTTGCTCCGCGGGGGTGGTGTCCGGCGCAGTCGTCAGCAGCTGTCCGCCTCGAGCTCCTGCTTCATCTTGGCGAACTCCTCCTTGGTCATGGAGCCCTCGCCCTCGCCGAGCTTCTGGAGCTTCTCCCGCGAGGCGTCGAAGTCCGGCCGCGGAGGGGCCGGGGGAATGATCATCCCGGCGTAGTCCTCGCTCTCCTCCAGGGCGTCATGGAGCCAGATGAACTCCTCGTGCTGCCGAAGCACAGAGAACTCCGGCTTCTGGAAGTCCGACAGCGTCGTCTTGGTGTGGACAGTGAACTTGACCTTGTCCCTCTCGCTGAGGGCATCCGAGATGTCCACCACCAGAGACTGGTCCGCCAGGTCGATCGTGTCTGACCGCATCCTCAGCGAGCTGTCGGTCACGTTTGCCGTGTCATCGCTGCCGTCCTGAAGAGTAATCATCACTGGGCGCTGGCCGGCACAGCGACGACGCAGTCCACCGAAATCACGCACGACCCAAAGCAGCGACCGCTCCGAGCCGGACTCGCTGCTTCCTCCGTTCGAAAACGCCCACTCACCATGTCCTGTGCCACTGCATTCTGGGCGGGAAGAAGACCACAGTGCCCTTCCCAGGAACCACGGTCGGCCCCACGTTCAGGGCGCCAAATGTGGTACCGGGGTTCTTGCACCCGGCCGCGGTTCCCAAGAAAGGACACTGAGCCCCCTCGATTACACCTTTACTTGGAGTCCCGCTACGCCAAGGTACACCGCTCAGCCGATCCGGCTGCACACACGTAGCCCAGCCCAGTCCGCCATGTTCTATCCTCGCTCCTCCCGCGCCACCTCCTCATCCTCAGCCGGCACATGTCCATCCCGTGGGATTGTCCACCGCCACTATTGCCGGATTACCACAAAGTTCAGTCAGGTTCAAATATCGAGCTCGTTCGGACCTGTTATGTTCAATCATTTTAGAACTCCTCGCGCAGGATTTGGGCTTCCTCAAACTGACCTTGAGGTTTAAAGAGTACAGCAGCTTCTTGGCCCTCTGATCTTAAATAATTGTCTGGCACTAGGGTGCATCTCCGTGTTCCTCCTCCTTCGTTCAAACTCGTGTCGTAGTACAAGATGGGACCATCGTACACCCAATGCGACTGGCCGCCGAGCCCTGTGATCACGTTCCCGGTGAGCAGCGAAATAGTTTTGGTACACCTACAAGTTTATTCTAAAGGTATTTGGTCTTGCGGAGCTGCAGCGAAGCAATTATTTGACCGCAGCAAAAACATAAGCCTTGGATTCTTCGAAGCCAATTCTCGCTGTTACACCGACTGGCGAAATACTGCGCCCTCGTTGACGATGATAGGCCATGTAGCTGGCGGTCACAGAGTGTGACGATGGAAGAAAAACACCGAAGAAATCTTTAAATATATCACCGATAAGAAATCGGGATTTTTAAACCCCTTTTAAAGAGCTCCAGATGTGGGACGAGTCGACATGTAGGACACCGCGCCTTGTGCTATGACAACAGCGCAAGCCGTGTATTTGCGCTGTTGTCACAGCGCAGATACTATTTTTAGCTCCAATGGCATGCTGGGCATCGTCATGTGTTAAATTTGCACATTTGGTCACGGTGATTGGTCGTTATGTGGAGTGGTGGTTAAGCCCACCTCAGGCGATTTTTAATAGTTTATGCAAACAACATGTTGTCTCTGTGTGTTTAACGCAGACCCATTCACCTCTGTTGGCTGCCAGAAAATGATCTTTTGATCCGAGAATTTACTTTAGCGCGTGTATTTGATGTGCCAATAAACTAGAGGAAAATTAACTCTAATCACAGTTGGTGGAGCCGAGAAGCAGAAAATTTATCAAAGGCAATATACGGCGCGCGTAGTCGTAGGTCGCAAAAGCGTGATGTTTATTTTCTCATCGAAATAAACCGCACGGTGAAAATAAATGCCAAGAATAAACGTAAACCGCAAACAAACACGAAGAAAAAACTCGGCCCTCGAATGTTTGCTCTCCAGGTTTCTGATGGCGAAATGTCAAACTGTCACCTGGAACACGGTGACAGGGGCGACAGGAGCGCCTTGAAATAACTTTCTCGCCCGTGTGTGCACAGTTTCTTTCTTTATTACACACAGGCTGGCTTCAATTCTACTGGCCACTTCACTGCTTTTTTTCAAGCTCAGTCGAGCCAAACCCATGAATAACAAACGTTAAAACAGAAAGTAGAAGGATGAAAGAAAGGGGGGCTTTTTTTCCTGCTTCGAAGTCATAAATTGCAACAGGTCAAGCGCTCGCGAGTGCGACCTTTGCGGTTTTTGTGCGCTTCAAAAAATGTAATAAAAAGGAGGCTGTTGAACATACAAATGTAAATATAATGAGAACATTCACATTTGAAGACTGTATGCGTACGAAAAATATATATTACTTCATTTGTAAAAAATATACATGTGTATGCGCTAACATGCATAAATATCTTCGTCCAAGTGTACTTAAAAAGAAAGTTTTGCAAGTAAGCCAATAGGGCGCCGGGGTAAATAGTCGCTTTTGATATGTAGTTTCAAAGCTAAACCAAAGAAATAAAGAAGACACTTGTCCTAGTTGCCTCTTTGAGGTAAAATTTCTTACAAATAAAAAGGCAACTTTATTTTATTGAGGCAGACGTTTTTTCCAGAGAAGGAAAGACAGCAGCATTTAGAAAACCGGATTGCGTCCCAGAGAGGAAGCTTATGCGCACTGTCCCGACCAGAGTATGGGATGTTCCATTGCAGCCATTGGAATTTCAAGTGCATTGCGGGACGGCAAACTCACAGAATGACGTTTTTAAAGCGAAAGCTTTTTTAGTGGGACCGATGGCGTCCTGTCAACAAACTAATGCATTACCCCATACTCCGGTTGGCCGACCGAAAAGCTCTGAAAATAGAAAGTTCATGCACTCTGTATGCTCCGTTCGTTCCATTCGTACCGTGTTGACCGGGACCCGACTGCGCCTGCGTGCTCGGGCAGGGCAAGGAGGACACCCCTCACCGCAACTAATGAGCGGGAATGGCGAGGCCAGCTTGCGGAACTAACCCACCCTACCGGCACGAATGCGAAAGTGACCAGTGGGGTCCCCGTCAACACGGTACGAACGAAGAGGGCTTAACAGATGGAGTGCTGAAACTCTAAGGGCCGTATTATGAGTCCGTCCTCCACTCTATTTGCTCCCTCCACTCGGCTGAGGAGTGGATTTCGGCAATGCTTATGCTGGGGGAAATCGATTTCAAGGCTCCCCTCCACTGGAGGCTCGAGTGGAGGAAGAACTCAGAATACCAGGGTAAGATCTCTGGACACTCGGCACGTGCGTGAAACAGGGCTTCCATTTTGTCAAAACGGCTACTAGAGAATCGCAGAAAAGGAACGGTTCTCGACAACACGATATACACATCGATATTGAAGAAGGCGTACAATAGTGTACCTTTATCTCATAAAGCACGTATTGGTATGCATTTAAACCTTCTGTACGTACGCTTGCTTAGTACGCGAAAAATCGCCGTACTTCGTTTGCGATTTGGGTCTTTGGACATTTGACAATCGATTGGACGCATTTTCAGTGAAGCTTGGACCTACTTGGACACTTGGACACTTCTTAGACACTTCTGAGGCGTTTTGATGTAAGAAAGCTTCGCATTTATTTTAACTTTCTTCAGGGAGGGTTGGTGAAGTTTTTTGTGTCATTTGGACGGTTTTTGGGTTGTCCAGATATTAGGGGCCAGCATAGCCTATTCAAAGCATCTGAAATTTGATGCAAATATCAGTTTAATTTCGGCGTATTGAAACGCAACCTTCTTGCTACGGATATGCTGGTGTAGAGGTTACTTAAAGGCCAATGAAGCGAAAAGCACAACCTGTATCCCCCTCCCGCTCCCCGCTACAGACACGCCGACAAAAATGTGTACACTCGCACAATCACAACACAAAAAAGTTTACAATCTCAGCGTAGGCACACGAAGCAGGGATAAGCTGTTCGGCCACGTCATCACCACGTGATGTCAGCCGAGACACTGGCTAATCTTGAATCTTTAATACTAGCAACAAATTCCCAAACAGTCGAGTGCACCAAGTGCGCAACCTCGGCTCGCCGATGTTGGGCGCTTTGAAAACACTCCCTGCTATGAGGGTAAAATTTCACAACCTTTTGTAATGCAAAGCAGTAAACGCAGCAAATCGCGCCTGAACACAAAACAGCCTATGGTGTTTCGCCAACGCCAAGCAAGCGTGAATATTTTTGAGACGCCTGCCAGAAACAAGCATTATCTGAAAATACCAAGGTAAGCAAACGTTTAAAGTCATACAGTGCGCTTTTTTTGTGAAATACGGATGTCCACAGTAAAGCGGCGCGTCTACTCTGTTAACCAAATTCCAGTTGCACAAAGCGAACTCCAAACACGAGGCACTGTTGAAGGATTCAAAGGTTAGCTCTACATTAGAAAAGAAACGAGCAGACTTGCCTTCCTTTGTTCCAGAAAAAGGCGCCACATTTCGCGTTCGCTGTCCTGTGTGCAGGCTCGTGCGCGTTTTCACATTCAAGCGGTATTCAACAAATATTACATGCAACCACATGTTCGCACTAGGCACACAAAAAAAGCCATCTTCTACTAAAACAAAATTAAATGACTGAACTGGCGGGGGTGAAACGAATGTACACTGGCGCTTTTTTTGAAGCGGCGGCAAGCCCTGACGGCCAGAACATGACCCCGCAGTGCCTGTAGCGTAGAAAAAAGCAGCATAAAGGCTCTTGCATGTTGAACTGAAAAGAAATTAGTTGCAGGTGAAAATTGTCGGCTGTGTTCCGTAGCGATCTAGAGAACAGAAAGCGATCCACAGAACCGAATGTACCGAAATTTGATAAATATTCAGGTAACTATAGTTGGACGAGTACTAGCTTGCCATTTGCCTTTTGAACAGCCTTATGAATGTAAAGAAAACTCAATTCGCAGCCTAACAATTGCTCATGCTTACAAAGAAAGACCCTGCGTTGCTCAGGGGAGAAAATTTTGCGAAAGCCTTATTGCGTTCCTGTTGCGAAGCGTGTCCTCTAAACGCTGTCAAAAAATGCCAAGTCATGATACGTTGCACGGAAATTCCGAGGATAACTTCGTCCCGATATTTTGTGAAGGCCTCTTTCGACGACATAGAGATTACGTACCTTTCACAGCCCGGCTTAATAATGTACAAATATAAATATATGAATTAAACTCTGGAAACTCTAGAAACGCATTTTACATGATTTTGGGACGCTTAAAACCTGCTTGAATTGCAATGTTGACTCAGGGACTTATTGGTGTACTCTTGTTCACCAATGTCTTCTTGTAAAAGCGTGCCATTTTCAGACGGCTTGGTACCAGAGTTACTGGTAACTTTTAAACCTCTCAGCAGTTTTACTGCCTACGGAGTGTGCCTTTGCAGGCCGGGCGGATAGTAAAACAGGATTAGCCCTATATGACAGCGCGCAACCTGACATGATTGCTGGCTCAGCTCACATTCAATGACATACGTTTTTTATGTTGTCATACTAGGACCTAGCTCATTTTCCCCCGGTTTTTCCCCTCTTGCGATACTGATTAGTAAAAAAAATGAAATATTTTTACGCGGTATAATAAAAACTTGCCTTTCAACGCGCTTACGTTAGGGCTAACTAATAAAGCACCCTGTTACCGCAATAACAAGAATATTCGACGTTAATAGCATTGACAGTTACTTTACGGGGCCTGTCGCTCGCAGCTAGAAAGGCACTACGCAAGCGCAGTAAACTTTTTAAGGTCGCTGTAATTTTTTATCTGGAGCAGAGGTCGTTGGCACTGAGGTGACTGGCCGGATCCTGGACTGTTTGACGAGACGCACACAAGCTCCGCACATAGTATATCCAGACTTCAGGCATAGTTACAGCCCTCAGAGCAGCATTCGCTGATCTTGGCTCGGCTGGATCCGACGACAGTGAATCGGTATATGCCAGAATTGTTTCTCTTCGAAATCTAAACGCAGGCAACCTTGGAATACGCGCTAAATAATGGTTGCACGGCACGCCACTGCGACAGCGGCGGCATTGTCGGCGCGCCCAATGCTGCATCAGCGCCCAGTTTCTCTGCCCATGCATGGTCGAGAGGCACTTGCGATGGGTTAAAAAGTTTTAATGAGAACGGCCTTTTGTTCCGCGGACGCTGGAGGACGTAAAGAAAACCAGCTCCGCAGAAACGACCCGCTTTCGACGCCAGCAAAGGGAACCTTGTTCTGGATTACAACTTGCTGAATGGCGGTCGGCGCCGTCTTCGCGAGACGTGCGTCACGATGGCTGCTGTTTGATCTCTCAGGGGCTGGATTCCACGTGTCGCTCCCTTTCATTGTGCCTAGGATGAAAAAAAATGCAACATTGAGGATATGCCTAGATCTTTCCTGGTGCGACACGTGTATATTTGAAACAATGGCCTTGCAATCAGGCAGGCATCGTGCACCGTGAACCGGCCCTCGGCCCACAAATACATACTGGCTAATTAGCTACATGAAACTTGAAAGGGCTAGAGTTTTATTCTAACGGAAAAACATGGGGCTGTCCGTATCTCTCGCGCAGATGTCCATGTTGTGACCGCAGACGGCAATACCGCAATAATTACAACTTCACTGTGAAAGAACTATGACAAGTAAATGAAACTCCGCATAATGAAAGAGTATTCTCTGCGAGCAATGACCATATAACTTGTTACGAGATAGTTTAAAACAACGAAAGCTGTCGCTGTTTTCTGTAATCATACTTCCTCCGTAGGCGCTGATGTATTGACTGCAGACGGGATTTATTTCAGGACTACAAGTTCACTAAAAACTACCTAATCAAGGACAGTAAAAAAAAAAAACTCGGTGTAATGTTAGAGTCATTCTAGCGGCAAATTTTGTTAAAATTTTTGTCAAGGTGCCTACATTAGATGCAGAGCTACAGATAATTTTACACTTGCTCTGGAGACGAAAATTCTTAATCAATACCCTGCTCTGCTCACGGGTGCGGGTTTGATGGGAACCTAGATATGTAAGTACAGCTTCGCTGAAAAAAAAAAAACACCGCAGCCAGATAGGCTGAGCAGTGAAACGCGCGGAACGGCACTCAGTGCGTTGGAGAAGGAAGTTTGCGATTAGAAGTGACCCTACGAGATCTGACGGAAAAACGAGAAACTGCAGCTAAACTTCGAGCGCACAGTTGTCTGCGCTTCCACGCCTATTATGCCTATAACGCGGTTTATGCCTTTTCGATGGCTGAACGACGTCGTCGCGCCGAAACAGACTATGCCATGTACTGACGGTCGTCCAGTGTCCGGAAGTTCATGGAGAGCTAGGCGGTTTTAGCAAGAAGACGGGTAGAGTTGCACATTTATTTCCGCAGTACCACAAGCATCGCTGGCAACGTCGTCAGACATTCAAAATGATGTGTTATTAACAATCGTTAATGCCACTCGACTACAGGTGATACAGTAGAGTTCCATCTCGGGAAAGACCAACCAGAATAATGCAGCTTTAGCTTGTTGGTGAAAAACGTGATGGTTTGGAAATATTTTTCTAGGGTCTCTCTAACTTGCTTCATGGATACTCTTTTTGTTGTACACATGGAATTGAATATAGCGAGCCTTTTTTTGAACTTTGACACAGTGTTCGTGAGTAAAAGAAAGAAATGATCGAGTTTATTTGGTGCTAATCTCAGTGACGTTTTCTTGGCAGCTGACTGAAGCCATTGGCACTTTGAGCTTCCATTTGAGACTGCTGGGCCAGCAAGCTTATTTTGAAATGGTGTCGCCCTCATGTGTGGTGCAGTGACCGAACAGAGCATTCGAGGCAAGCAATAGAATATTTATGCACAAACTAACATCCACGTCTATACCACGGCCGTTTCAAATGCAGACTGCGGGACCCAGCGATATATGTAATGGTCCACGTCTTCCATCATGTGAGCCGACTGAACAAGTCGAAGACATCCATATCAGTATAGTAGTGTTCCATCCCGCATCTTAGAAAAACAAGGAAAGCGTAGCTCGGAGCCCATTTAGTAAACGGCAGCTGCGCATAAAGCAGGCTCACTTCGCCTGGAAAAACAGTGGTCACTGAGACGCCGCCCTGCACAAAGACCAGTCTTGGTCTATTTCACTTTCGTGTGGTTATTCTTCCTGCGTAATATTCGCGCTTGGCCTCTTTGTCGCAAAACTCGTGCTGTCAAATGTGTATTGCAGTTGCGTTTCAGAATGCTGAGTAGCTTCGGCGGTTAGACATGCAGTTCCTAAATTTCTGAAGTGGCTTCTTTGGAAGACGGGGTTGCAAAAAGGCGTTCAGCTGACCTAAATTCGAGCGACCAAAGCCACATATGGCTCGGATAAAAATAAAGAAAATATTTATACAACTACAATCCCTCCCTTCGATTTCACAAATAAGCGCGGTGCCTAGAATGGCGTCCTGCGGCACTGCAGCTCACCGCAACAGTAACGACTAGCGCGCTGTCTGACGGCATTTTAATTTAAAAATCCTGAGTTGGCACTGTTTAGAACGTCTGGCATGATAATGTGCGCTTCTAAGAAGCGAATGTCCAGCACAACTCCAGGAGTATACATTTAAATCGCACTCAATCGCCAGGATATTGATTGAGAAGTGCCTGGCACGTGTGCTGACGAATCGCTATAGTGACATTTCAGTAAAATGCTCAAACAATCTCTACGGAGCACTACGGAAGCGCCTGCGTATGGTCCTGTAAAAGCTGTGCTATGCACTGTTAGGGTCCTACACGACAGGCGTTAGTTGACCAGAGCTGTGACGCGGTCAGTATCTTCACTTTCGATATAAATTCAAATGATGCACTTGGGACCAGCATAGCAGAAATTCTATCCAGGTTTCGAAACTATTCTTTGGCATTATTCAGCTGTGGATTTGATTCAATTGAAGGCTACCTTTTAGATTATTGTGTGTCCCTCGTGAAGCCTTCGATAAATTGCGATGGTTTTCTTATAAGTGGTCCTGTAGCTGAGATAGAAGTCGTGGTCGACAAGCTTCCGGTTTCTAAGTCACCAAGCCCTCATAAACTCTCAGGAGAATTTTCTAAGGCCTTCAAGTTCTGTTTGTTTCCAGTTTTGCATAAGATTTTCTTGTTATCTCGATATAAATTCTCGGCCACAGCCGTTCGCGAAGAGTCATTCAGTATTAAAGGGACACTGAAGCGAATTTGTCAAGCTCCCGTTTTTGCTTGCACTGCGTAGACTGGCTCAAATTAACACACTTTTCATCGTTTATCCGGTTGATAAGTCGGTAATTACTTTATAAATCGCGAAAGAAGAAAAACCACCATACACAGTTTGCGGCGACCGCACCAATTAAATGGTGTGACGGCGGGAGAGGTGCACCGTGATTGGACGATGTGCAAGATTAGCAATCAAACAAGTTTCGGTTTCGGTTCTGTAAAACAACATGCTTGACATCCGACGGCATCGTTGGATTGGTATTTTCGATATCTCAGTAATCGTCGTACCGCGCTTCTGCCATGTTGTCGGCTGTAAAATGCATAAGACAAACCTCCCAGGACGGCTTGGAATCGTAGCAATCACTAGCCGAGGTCTACGCAGTGGATGAACGCCCTCCGCGTCCCTCAAATGCCATGCTCTTTTCCCCCATATTTGGAGCTTGCCTCACTCATGCCTGTATCGTAAAAAGCGTGTTCGCCCCAGGCCAAGGGTCTGTTGATTCTGGCCTGTGCCCACTGCCCGCAAGCAGTCGGTGCTTATGGCAACAGCCCGCCAACGAGAACGTGCTAGCGCGTCAGTGTCAGCCTGTGCGCAATCTGTGAACTAGTTCGGGGAGCATTGAACGTTACGGGCCAAAAAATGGTGAACTAAGTACAGAAGACATCGGCTGAAAACGAAAAAGTCAACTTATAAAAAAATGCACCCTCGAGGATTCGAACTTGTGACTTGCAAAACACCTGCAGTAGCGAACTTAGCGCTCCTCACCACTCGGCCACGGGCGAACGTTGCCAGCGGTGAAACTATAAGGTATATAAGCTATAATCAGTCTACACTTTTATTTAGTTTGAGCATTTCAAGCAGCTTGGGTGACTATTTGTTGTATAGCGCGCGTGCAGTATGTGTCCCCGAAATTTCCACAATATCTCACATCTAGCAATTGCATTTCTTAGACGGAAAAGCGTTCGCAGATGTGTGGTCGTGCTGCTGACCGTAGTGCTTGTTCACACAGTGCAAAAAAGTGCTTCCTGCTCCCTAGTTTTACGCTGTATGTAAAAGTTTCAGTTGATTGTATTTCGTTAGTACCTATATTGACTTCGCTGACTCTTCTCGTGCCTTCAAGTGGCCTCAGACTTTCTACTAACGTACCAGTCAGCGAAGCGTCGCATGTGCGCTTGTGCAGCGCTCGTGTGGAGCGACCTGGACTTGAAGCTTGATACAGTGTACATACTAACAAAGTAAACAAGGCACATTCTTCCATCCACAAACGTGTTGTGGCGTAGTTTCGATTGAGCGAGCGAATTGCGACGACCCGTCGGTGGCCGGCGGACTAAACGCTGGGCCGACAGACTCTGTCGGAAGGTCGACGAGCCGTGCAGTAGCGCAGCCAATTGCCAGGTCATCTCCTCCTGACGTCACACGAAAATGCCACAGAAAATGGGCGAGGATGCAGAGAGGAGGACAGCATTTTCGAATTTATTTTTCTACTAAATAAATTCGGGTAAACGCTCTCGGAGTGATCGAAGCGTGGTCTATGAACTCCGGACTACAATTTGCGCAAGTAATCCCGCAATGTTTACAAATCACTTCAGTGTCCCTTTAATGACCAGTAGTAAACGAAGCGAAAAATAGCTGTTTATTGATGATATATTCCAATTCCTTCGGGAATGTTAACTACAGGGTATTCACGAATATTTTATATAGCCATCTGCAGTTTGCCATTTCTTTGCTCATTCGTTGATACCAAACGTGTCAAAATGCGGGATTGATCCACACACACAAAACTTCACTTTTTTCGCACAGTCGTTAAGTTCTGTACAGATTTTTGTGAGCGGCTGCAATCCTTTGCTGCAGTGCCTACACAAAACCGGGCTTCATACATTCATGTAGGTCAACCCCTTTAGAATACCATTTTACTGACCTTCCTTAACGTCTTTTATTTTCATATACCTTTTCTTCTTTACTTTCCTGCCTTCTTTCTTTTCTACATCTGCATTTATATGCCACATCGCAACACAGCTAAGTAAACTAAAGATCTTTTTAGTGCACATAGACCTTCAAGAATGTTTGACTGCGTTTTGAAATGTGCTATGGTAACTGTTCTACGCGGCTAAATTTAATGCTAAAGCATAAAATGGCCTATTGAGCGTAAAAGTGGGCATCCGGTGCCTCTAGCAGGGAAAGGTCTCCTCAGAATTGCCGACAGCGCAGAGAGAATTAAGAAAATCGAGTTGGAAAGAAAATGACATAAATTTGGGTTCGGATTGGAGTCGAACCCAGCCTTCCCGAATGCGATTCAAGCACGCATCTCAATAGAGAAGTTCGACTCCATGACTATAGCTTACTATAAGTGGACGTTGTTTATGCACGGTGGTCTTCTACTTAGAAATTGCCAACAACCCGAACAAGGCGCTGCACGTACACGGAGCTTGGCTTCTCCAGGACTGTCAGTTTGCTGAACATTAAGGTAACCACACATTAAAGTTGCTTGTAGGCTTAACAATGTACCCACTCAGGTATATTGACCAGTAACGATGACTGCTGCCGCCACCAGAAAGTAGCCGTTTCGCCAATTCCCATTTGATTGCGAAGTCAACACACCACTCACCATTCTCACACACCCACTCAAGGGGATTTTCCAATGACGACTACAACTGCAGAGAGAAGTTCATACTCGAAGCAGCAATACTCATTTAGCATCGACGTCAACCAAACAAACCTACATATTTAGATACCTAATGCATTTGTTAGCTACCAAGCTAGCACATACCCACAGAGGCATAATATAAAATGCTCAATGCCAACGCCCAACACAAAGCACCCCACACTGCCGCTGGACAACTTACTCCTAGCCACAGACATTGACAGCACCGCATTCCGTAGGGGACTCTCTGCATTCTGCTGTCTAAAATAACTAGCGATCCAGGTCAGCCTAGGCGGTAGCCCGGATCAAACCACCACGTAGGCTAAACCTCTATCCGAAAGTCGATCGGCCACAAAAAAGACATTGAAGGAGGGGATCTTCCCATAGATGTTACCAAACGCAATGTGTGAAAATAAAGGCACTTGAATTTTAACGTTCTGCTCAACCGTCCAAATGGTTCTTCGAGAGAAAGATAAAATTCTTTAATCAGACCGAACAGCTCACCCCTGCATAATGCTGGGCTTGCTACTTGAGATGGTTGGGGAACATGTAATAAAGGTTCAATGCTAAAATGAATAATGCAAATAAGAAAAGGAAACACGAAAGAAAATCAATCAGAAGGACGCACGCACACACATGCACACACAGAAAAATAGCGACAGAGTCAGTAACAAGCTGTATTTCTGGTGCACAGCCAGTATGCTGCAGGAGAAACTGTGATAGGTAACGCACACCAATTAAATCGCAAAACAGCAAAACATACCGCACAGAAGAACTCTAAAACGTTTCTCGCAACGCAAACCTCCAACCAGCACTCAGCGGCGGTCAGTTGAATATGAATGCTTCTGCACTGCTACTCATCAGTGCTTAGGTGTCCTCGAGGTCTTTTTAATGGTGAACTTGAAGAACCTGCGCCTATACATCTGTAAAGGAGGGTTGCCCATTTTCTCGATTACTTTTTCTGCACTCTCCTTAGAGCCTTAAGGTTCTAATCTACTTTATTGCACCAGCGTATAGTGTTTTTATATTATCGGCACCGAACTTAAGTATGTATTGGCGTTTGGTAATGACTTGGCCTTCTTCTGCCAGGATAAGCCGAGTGTTGATAGGGTTGTTTACGAATGAATTCGTGTTGGTCTTTGGTGGAAAGGTTAACTTTCTGAAGAGGTCTGCATTACGTTGGGCTCCTAGCGGGCGCTGATGCCATCTCAGTATGACGGTATCTAATGGTCGCATGCACCACCTAAATATATTGCCGTCCCACTGGATTCCTGCAGGCACAGCACCCGTTATTTTTTGGAGCGCAGTTTGGGCCTTCGTCATTATATGCTGAGGTCGCATAACCTTTAAATATTTGGTTTGGCTCAGGCATACAACATGTTTTCGGCAACTAAACTGGGCGCGTAATGCAAATCCTTCGCTGCACGCAGTAACGTCAGCAGTTTCATTGGGTTTTCGTGACATTTGTGTGGTCATCTACCGTGGAGCCAATCATGCGCGATAGCCTACTTAAACCTGTAGGCTTGGGCAGGCTCAGCTTCACTCATCTTTTTATGCGGCAAATAGTTGCGAGTTCTTCCTTTCTTCAAGAATCATCTTACCCTGTTCTTCGTTCCATCTTGCAAGACCATCTTGCAAACATTGATGACGTTCGTCAATGTTTTGCGCAACCTTATTGCGGGACCTTCATTTTCCACACGACCTTGTTTGAGCGGATTTATTTATGTAAGAAGTGTTCCCCTAAAACTTTTTTCTTGGCTTCTTTTGCCTTCTGGTTTATATGTACTACGTCTCTCCAGTTAAGCATAACACTGATTAATTTCCATGGTTTACCCGGGAGCACTGTAAAGATGTGTCTATTCAAGCCCATCTGCACAAGATTTGTTTTTGCGTATCAATAGAATGCCACTTTCTCTGTCTACGTGCTTCTTTAAGCCTCCAACCAAAATATGTTCCGTTAATACGTGTTTCTGCAAAAATATAAACAGCGGAGCTGTTGTACAAGCCGTAAGGTCACTGATGCAGAAAATATATACCTAGAAAATGCCAAGCACCCATGAGCGCGTGGCTCACGGAGACCGCCGAGCGTCCTCGGCACGCGCAGTGGTTTAGCCAAAAAGAAAAACCCTCCAGCGCTGTCGCTAAGCGCTACCGCTCATGTAAAAAAAAAACAATCCAGTGCTAATGCTAAAGATTAAAAGACACAATGCTTGGGAGAGGTCCCCGCGGCCGCCGCCTTCTCTAGAAGCCACTATGGATAATTGAAGATATGGCTACGAGTGTGCCACGCCTTCCCGAGACGAGTTTCAGATTCCGCCACCGGTGCCTCGAGTCGATGACGAAGAGCTGGTGGAAGCCTACAATGCTTAAAATGACTTTGCATCCACCCTTCGCCGCGAACAAGGCGACGACGTCTTCGATGCATATGACGATGATTACAAACACCGCTTTTACGCAAATAAACAATGATACTGAAACTTGACTATGCGTCCGGCACTGCTCACCCACAACAGCTTCGACATTTAAGTGTTGTGCGTGAGTGAAACCTTCACTGAATTTTTTAATTTATGTTTTGCTTCCAGGTAAACACCCTAGAAGTGTCGCCTGTATAATGTACCCGAAACAACTGAACAGGGTTCCATAATCTGGGTAGATGCCGTATTCTTTTGCATAACCTCCAAAAAAACTGTTAGGGGCACTTTGGTTTGACACACCATACAGTGACCATGTTGTTTCGTCGCAAAAACGATTATCTATCTTAGCATAAATTCTTCCAACCACCTTAACCAGGCTTAAAGGAAACACGTACTGAGCGTAGAGACGCGGAGCTGATGCTTTCTTCCAGGTCGCTGCCCTGTCAAATTATCGCTAGTCTTAGAGATGTGTATGACCCAAATTGCTCCCACCCATACTGATATGTATGGCTGAATCACATACATACTGATATGTATGTGATTACGCTTATTTATGACTCATTATGTTCAATGTGGTTTCGCCCTTTCATCCCATATTCACCCCAGTCATATGTGTACATAGTTGTAAAGAGTTGTTGAAAATAGTATTACCCAAATTGCCTTGTAGTGTAACGCATACACTATCTGAAACAAGAGAAAAGGGTGCGATGAGGCAAAGGTAACGCTTTAGCTCGGCTGCCCAATAGGCGGAAGTTAAAATGTCGAGCTTGTCTTTTTTTTCGCGCTTTGTAGTTGCGTTATTTCGATGAATGTGCTGGTTATCTCGGTTAGTTCTTGGTTTTCGTATTTTTAAGTGATGATTTTGTTGGTGGGGTAGGGTACGTTTGCTTAGGGAGAGCGACGTTGTGCCACGTGCGAAATGTTTCAAGAAAACACCACCGTATGGCACTGTATTAGAATCGAATGATGATAACAGAACCAACCATTATCGTCATCATCCGGAAAACATGCCCTCTGCTAGCAGTCCTTGCCTCGTCAGATGGTGTATGGATATGAGGATCCGAACTGGTGTGAGAATGCTACCCTTTTAGACTTTCAACGGGTCTATTCGGTGCGTATCGCTGGTGGAACGTGGCAGTCCACGTTGCACCATTCACCGTTTGTCATGGAGAGCATGCGGCGGTTATCGGGCCCGGGAGATTCGTCAAGTAATTTAAAAATGCGGGGCATCCCCTGTTTTTGCGGATATATTTTTCTAACTAAAGCAAACATCAGAGCCTTGCGTTAATTTTACAGCGAAGCTATACATGTCTAATCCCCACGATACTCGCGCCCGCGTGGAACGAAAACTGGCGGACTTGGTTCATCTTCTAGTGGGCATTAGGATTCACTCTTGCTGGCGACCTACGCTGCTCGTCGGTATTTGGTGGCTCCGTCTCGTGCGCGCCTCAGTTTACTCAGCTTCGTGTGTTCAGCTTCTGAAAAAAAATCCAAAAAAAATAAAAAAAAGTCCCGTGGCCTCCATAATTTGATATAAAACGGCTTTATTGCCGTTTGCAATAAAGCCGTTCAATAAAGGGGAATAAAGGGCAATAAAGGGCTTTATTGCCCTTAGAAATTTGTCTTTTCAGCAGTGCATTTGTGTCTAGCGGTGAAGCTTACGTTAAGAAGGTCGGTTGAAGCTTGGTCTTTGTAAACTGGCTTTCCCACATAGTGGGATGTACAGCGAAGCATGGCCATCTACGAAGGTATCTATTTATGTATTTAATGTTATTAGGAAGAGATGAAGGTCCACCAGCAGACGTAAATTGTCTCGCCAAGGGCCGGACACCGGAACGCCTGCTGGTGTAGGGGAGGGGGATCGGCAGGAAAGAGTACATAGGAATAGGGGCATAGGTAGAGGAGGGTTAACATGAAACATATATAAAACACATAGGCAAGATGAGCAAGGAACATATATAAAACACATAGGTAAAAAAAGGAGTTAAACAATTGTGCAAAGTACTAACTCTCTGAACGGAGTAATGTTATAGCCCCACTTTATACTTCCTGCCACCGCTGCCGCCTCTTTCCTTTCAAGAGTTGTTGATAATGCTCGCAACGCGCGGCCTCTGTCTCCCCTCGGCCAATACGCAATGCCGCGCGCTCCTCGGCGGCCACCTGTGGGGAGCACTGGAGCCTGCGCTGTGATTGGCGTATCTGCGCTGTAATAAAACATCATTGTCTCTACCCAATAACCGTGGGTTCCCTTAGTCTGTGACGTAGAAACTGGGCACTACCCTTATAATTGAATTTTGCAAATCCCAAATACAGCTAAACCCCAACAAAGCAAATACAACAAGACCACCACCTTCGCGGGTCTTCCGTCTTCCCAGGATGAAAGGGCTCTGATATTTTTCGCAACTTTTTAAAAGCCTCATTACAGCTGCAAGCGGGAACACGATTATCGGTGCAGCAGTCGTCAAACGCAAGTTTGGTTCATTCGAAAGGTTGACTCGCTAGAATCATACTGACATCCCTTTTAATCTCAACGTGTCTCAAATAAGCTATATAATTAGGAAAGAAATTAATGGCCATGCGACCCACTAGCTCAATTCTCACACCAGATCCTGTGACATAAAATGCACGGCATTGCGATTGGCTGAGGCTGGTAAAACAAAACGTGGGGCTTTTAGAACGAGCTTTTAGAACGAGCTATTTTCGCCTAATTGTAATGAATATTCATGTTGTAGCAGTAAGAATGGCGGGATAAAGAATGAAAGTTACGAAAGTACACGTAAACAGAAGTACCAGTTCATACGGCTGTTCGTACTGAGCGCACTATGCTTGTTAAAGCAGCACAGCAGTTCGGCGCTTTGCCGTTTTATCACAAGACACTGGACGATTGGCGTAAACGTGATTGTCCTACGGGACCCTGTTTTTAGAGCATACCACATCTGTCATGAAGCGATTAGAACCTACCGTAACAAAAATAATCCATGTGCAAATACGGTCAGAAATGGCAGCATCTCCACTCCGTGGATGATGGCGAGGGTGCGGAGTACGGGGACTCGAAATGACATCCAAGTTGCGCCCCGAGTGACATCCGATTTGAGCCGTGAGTTGCACCTTGATTATTACCTAAATGAAACAGCAACTCACGGCTCAAATCAAATTTCGCTTGATTTTCGCTTGATGGGGGTGTGCGCACGGATGGACGCGGACGGACATTGGGAGGTCCTAAGGTACTCCGCACCGTTACAGGCGAGGGAGTAAGCCGTTTGACTCTCGGGTCCTAACTCAAGGTCGTAGCCCAAAAACATCTAAAGAAGACAATTCTTCCAAAATGGGTAACCACGTAAGATCCGGGCACTGCATATTAATTACCTTCAGCATACTGACATTCTCAGCAAAGTACTTGCTGACAGTCTTCGCGTCAGCATCAGAGTGGCGCACCGCCATACGACTCAGCCAGATGGCGTGTAGGCTCAAAAGCATTATCAGATCGTACGGCACACTGTCATGTTTTTCTACTGGAATGAAACGGATTCCATGCGGTGTCACAGGCAAGTCTTTTTTCAGGGTAGGCTGAAGGACGTCCCCCCCCCCCCCAAAAAAAAACGGCATCCCAGCAGTCTAGGAAAACGTGGTCTATTGTTTCGGGTTTTTTACACAACAGACAAACTGTCCATGGCACAAACAACCCTTTTTCAGCCATCCATGTTTTGACTAGAAGAGTTCCGAATGAAGCTTAAAAACAATGTTTTCATACATGCTGGGACTGCCATCTTTTTGACGCGACACAGTACATCTTGCCCTGGCCCAATGCGGTACGTAGTTCTGTATAGCGGTACTGGAAAAAATAACATCTCTAAGATCTTCTGACAGACGTTTTCTTGAAACACTTGAAAGGTCCTTACACAGAGGAATCGCAAAGCTTCAATGGTTTCCTTCAGGTAACCTTTCAACGTGTAACGTTCATCAACACTAGAAACAACAAACTGCGGAAGTGCCCACCAAAGTTCAGTGAGCGTTTTTTAAACCGACAGTGATGTGTTTTAAACCAGCATCGTGACATTGACGTGACCGTTTGTTCAATATGCAATAAAGAAAAAAAAGAATGGTTGTAGCCCAATGGGTCAGACGACTGACATTGACTCTGTCTGGTCTACCATACGCAGGCTCGAATCCTGCCGATCCCTGCGTGATTTTTTTGCGATTGTAAATGCTATGCGCATGGACGCGGACGGACACTGTGCGGTCCGCACCTTAAACAAAGCAAGGCGAACAGCGGCCCTGCGCAGTATAGTGCCGCCGTCTAGGAGGACTGATGGTAAAAAGGCGTTCCGCAGTCCAATGCAGACTACACAGCGTACTAACGCCTGTTTGAAGACCGGTCCTTGTTGTATCTTTGCAGACGTCACGAAACACAGGATTGGACGGGAGAATCAAATTTTCACTTACATTGATAAACCTCTCAGTGAAGAAAGCATCGTTTGCTGCCGGAAAAGCTCTTGGGCACTATAAAACACCAAATCTTTCTAATTAAACAAAGTTGTATTTTGTCTGCACGGCCCTTTGAGGTTGGCGGTGGCGACGCCTTTGTGCGGACGCCTGATAAGCGTGGTGATAAGTAGGGCTGAGCACATCGGCAGCTGCGGATGCCTATTGCCCACAGAAAATCGCTCAAGGAGCCTAGTAACATATACCTTTGCGTTAAAACAAGCGGGATGACACACGCCAGGTATCAAAAAAGTATTAACCTAAGCAAGAAACATAATTTCGTCCTGTCCTTTCTGCTAATGGAAGGATCCATGAAGACCCAACCTGGCAAAAGTACAACGTATGAAGCGGGTTTACATTTGCATATTTTTGGAACAACAACCCTCGCCATGGGAACTAGCCTCCCCCCCCCCAAAAAAAAAAAAACCACACTAGGTGTACACTGCACGAAATATGAGAGCAAACGCTCAGATTTATTTTTCAATAACCAAAAATAGCGTGAAAAAATATCACTTATTGATTATCCATTAGAAATTACCCCAATCATTCTATAACGATTTTTTTTCAACAGTGGCCTACTCAACGACATAGAAAGCAACACGCCTGGTTGCGACTAAGCTTTTTTACACCCTTTTAGCCAAGCAGGGTGTAGCATCAGTGTTAAAAGGGTGTTGAGAGGCCTTTACACCCTTTTTCTTGAATCTCAACACCCTTTTTCTAGCTCTACACCCTTTTTGTGTGCAAGAAAAGGTGTTGATCAACTTCAACACCCTTGGTTTTCCTTATGGTGTTTAAAGGGTGTGGAAAAGGTGTTCAGCTGTTCATTGAATAAGGCCATATTTGGATGCATAATAGCACTGTAAAGAAGAAGACATCCCATCATATACTCCTGTATTGGCAAGAAATTTCCAAACGCAAAAAAAAATAATTGCTCGTATGCAATATTCGCTCGTTTCCGTATGCGGTGCACCTCATGCCCCAAGTTTAGCTTCGGCACGTGAAACAACAATCTGAACCTTCAAAATTAAAAAGACTATAGTTGTGTGGCGAAAACGGCGTTTGCCGACTGCAACACGCTTGGCTTTCTATAGGTTGTTGAAACGGTGTGAAATAGCCGTTCAGTTGCAAAAAAAGAACACCAGAGCTGGGGGTCGACCTAGTCTTTTCCGGGGCTGCTAAGTTTTGTTATGTTTGCTAAGCTTTGCAATGTTCTTGCTAAGCTAGGATGACCGCTGAGGGGTGAGGCCAAGTTTAACAGGATTTTACAAGTCTGTTCCAGTGTGTCCACACCTCCCCCCCTCCCTCTGCCAGGGGATACAAGGGGGAAACAAGTTAGTTCGGCCCCAAGCTATGCTGTTTCTCCAGCTTTGCACCACTATTGCAAGCTGCGCTCATTTTTTTGCCTTTTAGAATCCAAAAAAGACTAGTACATCTGGAATGGTACAGTAAGAGGTGCGCATACGCATACGCCCCTTGTGCTCACACTCTAACAAGCTCGAAAGCCGACTTCACTGTTATAATACCGTACCTGCGGTGGTGCACCCTTTACAGGTGCCACAGTTCTTTTTTTGTATTTTTTGCTAACGCCACTAAAACCACCTCAAGCCTAAAGAGCTTCACTGGTAACAAATTTTGCCAATTCATATTGCTTTCAACATCGTGAGGTACAAAACACCCCCCGCTTGTAGAAAATGTTCAATCCACCCATGTAAACCGGCACAAAACGCCTCCAAATTTGGAGGTCTCTTCTCCTTTTTTCTTAGTTGGCGGTCTTTTCTTACACCCTTTTTCTTACACCCTTTTTCTTTACGACCTTTTCCTTAGTTTCGAACACCCCAATTTGCAGCTTTAACCCTTCTGGGAAAAAGGGTGTTGAAACAATGAACACCCTTTTTGAAGGGTGTTGAGGTGGCGGGGAAGATTTCTTTAGTATTTAATAAAATTCTTTAAGTTATGGTACACAAAAATTACCTCGTAATTAAAATGTTTTTGCAAATCCGTGTGTTGATTTGTATATTCTCACAGTAAAATCCATAGTTTCAAAATTAGCGCTAAAATATGTTTTTTTGCGACAAGCCCACCGACTCGATCGGGGGGCTTTTCTCTGCTGGATATAAAAGCAAGAACAGCGCATGTACTACTAAGTAAGTATGCACTCCCTGTACCTTTTGCATCCCGTTGGTTTCCTTGCTCAATTCATTTGTGTTCCAACTGTAACTTGTGCGTATTGACTGTTTGTGTTGAAGGCAGCGCGCTCCGGAGATTCACATTCCCACTGCGCATGCCATCACCTTAGAAAAAGGGTGTGAGGCTCAACACCCTGTTTTTAGGGTGTTGAGCATCCTCAACACCCCTTTTTAGGGGTGTTGAGCTCAACACCCTTTTTTTCTGTACACCCTTTTTTGCCAAAACACCTTTTACGGGTGTTAGCCATGGGACAAGATTTTTTTACACCCTTTTCGGCCAAAAAGGGTGTAAAAATGTTTAGTGTGTATACCCTTAGAAAATTTACCGTAATTATTTCGTTAACTTGTCGACAGCCACCGGCATGTTATATCCGCGTCCGTGTATCTGGCGCCCCAAGAGACGCTGGCTATTCCTTTTAGCACCCTGAAGAAGACGCGGTTATTTTGAAAAAGGAAAAATTTTACAGTTACTTTACTTGATTTCAGTTCTCTAAACTGTGACATGCCAGGCCTTTTTATTTATTTCCATTTAAACTTTCTTGATCCCTACTTTCTTTTAATCATAGCACCTAGGTCTTTAACAATGTAGACCCTTAAAATGGACCTTATATATATATATATATATATATATATATATATATATATATATATATATATATATATATATATATATATATATATATATATATATATATATATATCGGTGCTTTTGGTTATGCTTCTTGCCTAATTGTAGGCGCGTTGGCGTTGGGAGACGGCACAGTATAAAAAGTTCAGACATTCCTAAAGTTGCGAATTTGCTCCTACGAAATCCAAAGTTAATTGGCCGTGACAGGGGAGTCACCATGGTTTCCTGTCTTTTTCGGCCTTCGAGAATCTCAGCCGATAAGCCACACAAAAGAGCGGAATTCGACTGCCTCGGGCAGACCTTCTAAAGGGCCTCGGCTCACTCGAGCAGCGTGACGTCAATCGTGCAACAAAGGCGTGAAACGCGAAGCCATCAACCGCTTCTGCACGGAGCACAAAGGAGGATTAGGACATGCACGGAAAGAAGTATCGATCCTTCATTCTTTTTTTCTCGTCCCTTCTTGGGAACAAAATGAAGAACAAAGACACGATTTTAAGTATGCGTGCGCGAGGCCCTTCGTGTAGTATGGAGTTAGCGTATGTGTTAATCGAATCATCTTTTGCTATTTGGCAGCCAATGGCAACCGAACGATTATGTCTTACGAAAAACAAACGCACGTACGCGGACGCACACATACGTGCACGCACACTTACATGCGCACACACACATACGTGCACGCAAACTTACGATCACGTATGCACACACACAAACACACACGCACACACACACTGCATTTGCAAAATTTATAAAATTGTGCAAATATGCATGCAAAATTTGGTAGGAAGTCTTGTCGACTGCGTTCACTATGTGAACACGTGTTGTAGTTCCAATGACTCTAGTAGGTATGAAATTATTAGAGTTTACAACCTGAAGCCTGGAACGACCAGCGAAAGCACTATACTCTCAAAATTTCTCACAAGCGGGCTTCCCGTGCCCATCCAACTGACATTACACCGCAATAGTGAACGTCAAGCGCGCACAACGCTGAGTACCCTCACAGAGCAAGGCACTGGGTCTGCTCATGGGGTGGTACGGCTTGCGTGCTCCTGATTCTTCATTGCATCCGGAACTACTACTGTACTTTTCATTGTAATAAAAAAAAACAAAATGCTGCTGAGATCCCAACGAGAATCGTTGCAAATCCGACGGGGCCTGTTTCATTTCGCCATCGATTCCTTGCATTGCGTGACGCGGTAAGGCTCTTTTAACGCTACTGAAAACTGTAGTTGTTACCGAACGCTGTAGGTTTTCAAAAGGCGTAAGGAAACCAACGACGGGAATCGCATTATTTGGCGTTGGCGATCACGTTCGCTCGTAATTATTTTCCAGATTTATTCCTCCCGGTTTCTGGCTGTGCAGTCTTCCTTTCGGCCCCCAGTTATTACATGGTTGCGGGAACCAGCGTCGGGACCATCATTTAGGGCAGCTCGCAATAAGCCGAAATATCTGCGGGTGATATCATCCAGCAGCGCATTTCTTTCCAGCACCGACCCACCGAATCAATCACCTGCGAAGCTTACAGCAAAACAGTAACACATGATTGCTACAAAAAAGGCAAAGAAGACAACCAGAGAGACCGAGAGATTACCGGAAGTAGTTAAGAAGAAGAAGGAAGTATATTAAAACGCTTCCGTTATTGCTACTGGTAGGTCACAATGTGAATCGAAATCAGCTTTTGGCATTTGTTCTTACGAACTAGATTACAGCTGTCCATTTATATTGGCCGATTACACTTCCATACTCGAGTCAGAGCTTCTGGTCATAGCTCTGGAAATAAAAAAAATTCCTATCTCTGTATCGAATGTACTTTTCATAACTGAGTCCCTGCCCTTTTGCACCTAATTCGACAATTCTAAAAAATTATTTCCATTTAAAAACATTTCGCCACTTTTTTTTCTAAGTCACATTCCATCTGTATGTGTTGTGTGGGTGCACGGACGTACAGGTATCCTGCTTAATAAGAGGGCGATCTCATTAGCGAGTTTTGCCTCAATTGTCCTTTACTTCATGCGTGTCCAAATTCGACAATCATAACTGTGGCAAGTCTTCGGCGATATCTCTTGCTCAGTGGAAGATCCGACGATATCCCGTATAGACCAGAGTATGCTCATTTATAACTTAAATAGAATATATCATTTTGTGTTTCCCGCCAAAATGAAGTGGCCCTCACAGCCGCGAGGTACCGCCTTCAAAATTAAATTCATGTCTGAGCAGGCCAGGATTGACATTAACACATGCATGCCTGTTTTATAATCAATCCGAATCCTTAGAACACTTTGTTTTAATGTCGCCGTTTCTCGGAGCAAAGAAAAGTTCATCTAACTGTCCCATTTAAATGCCCTGGCCATAATTCGAATTTAAAAAAATCACGCCATCTTCACGAAGTGAATGATGACGAGAAGGGCGAAGCTAAAATGCTTATCGGTAAAACCGTGAAACATTCGCCCGCACATCATATAAAGACTCGACACGTCAAGCTTACCACCGCTCCGTTGACAAGCCCGTCAACGACGTCGATGTTTGTGGTGATTATGTAGGGCTTGTTTGGGACGATGAGAATCTCCATGTGGCGATTTCGGTGTGTGACATTTTAGCCACCTTGGCCTTCGCCTTCTGCAGACCATCTTGTGTCGCGTACCTCCGGTACGTGTCTTGAGCTCGCAGAGGACGAACGACAACATCTTCGTCCTCCTCTCCTCCTTCTTGGGTAGCAACGAACGCGTTGAACGTTTTGACCTCTTTGGCCAATCTTTGATTCGCCAATCCCTATGGGAATGCTGCCACAATCATCATTAATGTGCCGGATACAGCAGCAACGAGGGACGGGACAGGGCCCGAGCAAGAGGAGCTTCGCCCCTAAAACATTCGTACTTCGTTAATTCGGTGCTACCAGCCTAGGCAAAACAAGGTAAAAAATTTGCTCCCTTCGTAAATTTATCATGGCCACCGGAAGACTCATATGCTGATTAGTACAATCATTTGTCTTTCTCCGCCCCTTTTTTTGCTTACCAATCACTGGTGTTTTTCATTTCTAGAGCACGCATTTTTACTAATTACAGCAGTTTCAAGCCTTGGCCTAAACTCCTCAGCAGGTATGTGACATTACACTAAAGGAGGAGAAGAAGACCTATAGTGCCGAGTGCGAAGAGGAGCAGTACACCGGACTTCTAGATGAAGGCTTAGCTTCTGTTCAAAGCTCGCAAGGCCTGACATACTTTATGATTCCCCTATCCCAGACCTTTTGCTTCTGAACGGCGTTCTTCGTGCTTGGCTGCCGAATCCATCCGATCGATCTCAAGGAGGTGGCCAAGAGCCGCGCGACAAAACCCACCATGACGACAATTTCTCCCCCGTAGGAAAGATTGCGGTCACCGGTCGAATGAAAACACCGAGAGACATTTTCCGGAAGGTGAACCTGACTCAGGACTCCCCAACACATCCGACTGGATTATTGAGCAGCTAAGTATAGGTTTAAAATCCTTAATGAATTGACTAAATAAAAATGGCATATCTTCAAGAGCGATAAAAATACGTAAAGGATACGTGAAACGTAAAGTGGGGCACGATACTTGATGAATTGTAGTAGTCACACTAAGTCTGTGTTTAGCAGAATAACTATCGAAAACGAACGACACAAGTACAGGGGTACCTGGCGTGGGGTCGTTAAGGGGTCCTATTCACCAAGGCCCTTTTCGGGCGCTCCTGGTGTAGCTTGTGTTTAAACATTGCGGAGCGCGTAACAAAACACCGAATCCCGCTGACGGATTGTTGATGTGAAAGACGACGCCAAAGAAAGCCAACCCATTGTTGGCAGGCGACATGAATGTGAACACGTGGTTCGCGCCATGGGAATAGAAAGGGGGTCATGATCGACCTATAAGTCGAACTTCCCGAGCAGGCTCCAGAACATCATGAGTATTAGGCTTCTGCGACGGCTACTCCAAAGAACTGGTACACTGAACACTGAAAATAGCATCAAGGAAGAGAAGCTGTAGGGGGCGCAAAAACAGTAAACAAAGTTTTGAACTTCTATGCTCCGGACGCGACCCGTAAGCACCCCACAATTCAAAAATAAAATAGAACGCATAGCTCAGCCATTCTAGCTAAAATGTTCTAGGTCGACTACTCTTCGGGCTCACCCCAAAAACCACAACCGTAACGCGTGCAATCCCAGTCAAGCCGAAGTAATAAAACAGCCCGACCCAAATTATACTGCAATTTCACCCGTTCCAGAAACAGAGTTGTTTTACACTTCCATTGGCCAACTTAAAGGAGGCCGTGATTCAGAAGCGACATTGGTCTTCGTCCGGCACGGATGAAGAATAAAGCTGCTAACGACCTTGGACTCATCGGTTTCGAACATTGAAACCAGACTGCTGAACTGGTGGTTATTTGACTTCATTTTCGCCTATCTTCCACTGAAAGTGTAAATAGGACGAGCACAAGAGAGGAAGCTATCATCCTCGTAAGCTAAGAGCAGGAAGAACGTTACTGCATTTTTTCTAGCAGAGGCATGGCCCCATCCGGTTCCTGAACCGTAAAAGTGCAGACACGAGAGTAAAACAAGTAAACGGGATTATAAAAGCGCTGAACAGGTATATTACTGAAACATTGGGCAATCCTGACCATGTCGACGAAGACCGGTAAGAACAGAACTCGCTGAACAATGTTAACCATTGCAGTCTGGTGTACTGATGTGTTCAGCCAACGCAAAGAGTGGCTCAAGATGGGACAGTTCACAGCGGCCTCCCTATCTTAGATCCATTGCTTCGTATCGCGAAAAAAGAATGCAAATAAGGGGGAAGGAGGGGAGGGGAGACGACTGTTTATTTCTAATGGAGTTTATCGCACTGTACTTCCGTCCGTTCTGCTGTCAGACTTCATGGGGGCTTGTCTCTTATCTATAAGTTGCCATATTATAGGGAGAGTATACATTTGGAAAGGAAATTAACTGTTCCAAAACAGCTCCTTCGGGTTTCATACCCCCCTCCTATATAATGAAATTTTCAATCATTCTGTGAACTCGATCAACTTGTTTGATCTAATTACGCAACAATAGAAGATGACTGCGAATGCTACTTTGCGTTTTGCAATGCAAAAGCAAACTACGCATAATCTTTTCATTAGCGGGTAAATGGGACTGAGATAAATTATTAACTTATAATTGCTTATCAAAAAGTGTATCTGTGGTAATGTTCAATGTTTGTAGAATACTGGGAAAATTGGAAGTCTGGCGATTTATGGTAGTCATGCACATCCGGGGCTCACTAAAAAGCTGGCTTCTGCCTGTTTGACCTCGCTTCGTGTGCGCTCGTACGATACCGACCTACCGCCGGTATTTTCAACCTAATTCCAAGATATAAGAACGCCAGAGGAGTGTTTGAACAGCCGACTCAAGCCTGCATTACATAATGCAAATTCGCCTGCGAATTCAGTGTTGCGGCGCAGCGAGGGGCAGAGCGACCAATTTTCGCAGCTGCCGCAGACTGCTCAATGTTTTCGACGGCCAAACTTTTCGCTTTAACGCCGCTGTTAAGGCGTAGACCAGCCGGATCGGCGACGCGGTTAGATGAACGTCAGGGTTTAACATTGACGTTGGTCTTAAATGACTTGTAAAAACGTAAGATGTTTTAGGCGCACAAAAAGCTTCACCGGCGACAGGCGCAAAGGCGCAATTAAGTTTGCAAACAACGTGTTTCTGAAATGCGAAAACAGTAACGTTCTCAGGCAATGTAAAAGCCACTGCCACTTTCGCAAGGGCCATATTCGCTCCGTCAAATTCGCTAAGGGAAACAGTACCATGTAGTACGGGCTTGACCGAGACGAGGTAAATGTCTAATTTTGAACACCTAAGTCCGAATATTTTATTGGAGGATCACGGTGTTGCCGTGATTATCGAGTGTCGCCTGAATACTGAGAAATCCGTGGTCAAAAACGAGCTTCAGACAGCTTTCACTAATCACGGTTAAATATTCTTAATTGCCTAATGTGAATCAATATTTGCGATGTTCTGTCGCCATTTCTGTATATTGGCAGGATAGCGGCTAGATCCTTCAGAAGAGACCGGCTTTTATCGGTCTTAAATGAGTACCAGCTCAACAATACACACCAATCGCCAATCCTCCCGGATGAATGCCATGATTCGGGAATATCGTCCGAACTCAGGCAAAGCGACTCTGTCAAGGCAAGCTTTAGCAAGGTTTGCAAACAACGACTGAATGGACCAACATTCCCGATGTCCAGCCATCATTTTCTTATGCCGGCCTAAAATGTGTTCAAGTAGTGCGCTTTCTCCCATGCTCGCCGAGCTAAAACCAACATCGGCCCAACACTGGGTGCTCCGCGAGGATGTGTGATACCGGGGAGTTTGCTCTGCAATACCCCGTTTTTCACCCCGTCGCACCCCAGTCGCTGGGAAGTGTGGCCTTCCGTGTAAACAGTGGAAATGGCGATACGCTCGCGTATTTGCTCGCATGCCACAGTGCCAACCCTACAGCCACTGTGGGCTACACCCTAACGACAACAGAGGGCATAATGACCGCAACAGGCTGATCACGTTATTACCCGATTTAGCCAATGGTGTATGTCAAGCACTCTCGTCTGCGGAAAGACGTAAGGACAGGAAACGTATACACACGACCACATTTGTCGGCAAGAAAAAAAAAACGCGTATCGGGCGCAAAGAGAAATCGCTGTACGCATGAAAGGGTCGTTCAATCAACGAGAGAGCCATCCAGAGAAAGGGGAAAAATGGCCAGCAGGGCGTACGAACAACGAACAACCATAATAGAAGCGAAGGTATTAAGAAACACTCCATTATAAAGCATTTTAATTGTGCAATTAAGTTGTAAGTAAATGAAGAATAAAAGGTACGAGTATAAAATGACAGCTGGCCTATGAACAAAGCCTCAGTGTGCGTAAACCCCCGCAAGCTCATTTTGATACACAAATGTGTCTCAGACGTCATGCCTCCCGCTCGAATCCCCATGTGGCCTAAATTCGGTCCGCACTACTGCCAAGTGGGTTTTGTTTTTGAAACTGGAGCTAAAATTATCCATGCTTGCTTGCTCACACGGAAGCAAATGAGAAACCAGCTCGGTGCTGCTAAGTGCCCTAATGTCTAAAAAGATCACCCGTCATTCAAATAAAAATCGTCATTAAATACCGAGTCCAATTTAAGAACTGTTTGAAACGGCTGTACGCCTTTTGTACGAGAAAGAAAAGGCAACTCTCAAACACGTGTCCCATGGCGCTGGAGATGTTGAAGTTGGAAACTCCCCTAACTTAAGGCGCCTTCTGACAAGCCTCGGTGATGGTGGAAAGATCTGGTTTTGTTGTCAAGCATGCGCAATGTTCGCTCTTCCCATTGAAGTATGTGTTAAAGCGTTGGCTTTCTCCTTTAGTTTTTTTCACAACACCAGTGCTTTTCAGAAAAGCAAAATGCACAAGCTTCATTCATGAAACTATTAGGCGGAAGGTGTAGTCCCAAAAGCCCTTTTGTTTTTCAGTGTTTTGCAAATCAGAACAATTTCCACTCCCTCCCTTATCACCTCCTGATCACCGACACGTTAAAGGTTAAGAGGAAGTGGTGTAATATACATGTCACTGCTGAAGCTACGCAGAGCTCCGTGATTATCCCACTAACTGAGGTTTACAGAAAAGCGGGCTTAAATAATGTTTCTTTTTTATTTTTGCTTTTCCGAAGGGATTATTCGTTCATATCCCCCATTCGATTATATAAACATCACGCTAAATGAGACTTTTTTGTCCCTTAGAATCAAATGTTCAGCTGCACTTGTGATTGCAAGCCTATTTTTATTTGATATGTGGGTGCATGGGCTTTGCACAGAAGAAGCTGTGCAGAAGAAATTGGAAGCCCTTTGCATCTGATATCCACCAATGCGCCAAAATAGGCCTTCGAAAGAAACACTCCATCAGCTAAAGAAAAGTGGATTTTGAGGACCCTTTCAAGAAACGTTCTTGCTTGCTTGATTCCCCTTGTTTTATTCTGAACTTTTCTGTGCGTGCCACGGTGACTATTTGTTGTTTTCATGACGCATACACTGCACTGGGCCAAAATATGCGTCCAGCGGGGAGGCTATTCCACATTTTTGCAAAACCATGTCTCGGGCTGGGTTACTGGGCTTTGCAGTTGACATGAATAAATAACCCAGAGCGGAATAACTTCATTCCCTGCCAAGTAGAGCACCCTAGATGAAAGAAAACAGTTATTATTGTTTTCCGACTATTTCCCGAAGGGAAAACTCATTCCTTGGTTTGCATCAGAAGTTTATTGCCCAGGCAGAGGATATATACGAGGCACTGTGTAAAAATACAACGGATGTCGCAACAATCATTTGTGTTCTGGAATGATGTCCGCATCATTTTAGGAGAAAAAGAAACGAAGCAGGAGTTGCCGTCTTCAATCACATAAAGCCCTCGAGGTACGGGTGCATGAACGCGGATAAAGCTATGGTAATATCCAATCTGCTAGAAAAGGTTCTCGACCAACAGAAAACAAACACGGTTGATGTTTGTAGGGAACACTTGTGTAGTGTTTTTTTTTCTTCTTTGTTTCATCATTTTTCATCAGAAGGTTCAGTATGTTAATGATAAAAAAACGGGAGCGGTCGCCTTGTCCTACATGAATCTGTACGCAGATAGAGAAAATAACTTTTCGTTTTGCCGCACAACAGGCGCGGCCACGAGAACAACAACAACAACAACAAAAAAAAACTACCTAAACACCTGAACACTCCTGATGAGTTGGGAATGCGAGACTAATTATGTCCAACTAAGCGCCGCTGAAGGTTCATACCAGTTTTGCTCTGAGGGCAACTGAGAGCTGCCGTGTGAGAGCCGCCGTGGATATGCCGCCGTGGATATGCCGTGAGAGAGAGCGAGAAACTTTATTGCAGAATGCAGTTAAGACGGCGGGGAGGCCGGTGCCATCAGCATAACGGCAACAGCGATGGTTCGGTTCACCAGGGAAATTTGGATCCCCGGATCTGTGAGGCGACAGGCGAACAACACTTACGGCCACAGCTGCATTCCCCGCTTTTCATGTGGCTCCCCACACGAACAGGCGTTGCCCCAAAGCGCAGTACTTCACTTGTGTTTTTATGATGGCGAAGCTAGCGCTGTGGAACGCTTTGCAGTCGCGTGGGAGCCGCTTCTGAGCTTCCGATGATGACGACGCCAACTCGGGCTTTTTGCCGCGATGGGCCATTTAATGCCCCGACGATAGCTGAGCACTTCGGGCGAAATGTCAATGCAAAAGCATTTTATAATTTCCGATTGACGAACGGATATGCCGGCATTGTTGACGCCGACGTGCAGCGCGCGGAGTGAGTGCCCAATCGAACGGAAGGTTGGTAAATACACCTCTGCCAGCGCGTGCTATCGCGTCGCAGCAATTGGGGTGTGGAGGAAATCTTTCGCTGCGGCAGACGGCGAACGCCGGCATTTTGTCTCAGGGGGCGATCTAAAGCTTTGGAATAACGAGCGATCGAACAAATCATAATGACGGAAACACTGCCTAGGTTTAAAAACCGGGCATCGAACACGGGCGATAAAAATATGAACAAACACGAAAAATAAACAACAAAAAAGAACTGTGAGGGTGGGACGAGCAGTGGCAAATACAAAAAAAACAGCATATAAAAAAGGACCTTGACTGACTAAAAAACGGCGTAGTATAGAGGCGAGAAAGAAGAAGAACAAAAATGAAATACTCCGAGGACGCCTCAGTCCTTTTTATTAATTCTAAACGCTACATGATTCATGCCGAATTGAATGCCGCTGAATGCCACATAGAATTTCTCGCTTAAAGAACTTTTTCGACGCTTTAACAGCGGAAAATGCATTTTTTTAGTTGTAGGTAATATAGAAAGAAACTGCACCCCGCATGGTCGTGTCTGCAGGTGCGAAAGCAACGATAGCGGTGGCAATTATAATTCATGTAAGGCCGCAGTTTTTTCCCTCATAAGCAGCTGCAATATCATAAGGGACCTGGAATTTTTTGTTACACGATCACGCACGCACAGGGAGCGAAATCTCCGTAACAGCCGCTACTGCCAAAAATCTTCAAGCAGTTCTCCTTCAACGAGATTTCGGAGTGTTAATGAAACGGGAAGATGGTCATATTTCTCGCATTTTCTCCCTGTCACTGGAACATATTTCCATATGCCAGATTTGCTCGCGTCAATATGGCCATCCCTCGCACAGACTACATTTATTCATTTTCATGGTAGTTCATATGTCGCCAGAAGACGACAACGATGATGTGCGCGCGAGAAAGCCACGGGGTGTGCGGCACGAGCACGCCTCACGCGTCGAACGCTGGCCACTGCTCTCTCCGACGCCCGAGCTACTGTTCATGTTCCTACCTCTTGAGTTTTAATAAATCGTCGGCAGCCATCCACGGCTGTGCAGACGCAATTATTTGGCGACGAGGAAGACTGCGGACTCACCGGCACTTCACCGGCCGTTCACCGACGTAAAAAAACGGAACGACGTGGCGACGTGTGGCTTCGGTCGGCTACCAGGGCCAAATCAGCGGTAGCTCCGGCTCTTGGAGATCCTGGTATGAAAGGCTACAATTATTCTTCGAAGCTAACGACATCAAGGAAGTTTCCAAGTAACGCGCTCACTTGCTAACGCTCTGCGGGGAACAGACATACGACATCGTCTGCGCCCTCGTTCAACCCAAGCAGCCAAGCGAAGGGGACTACGATAACATAGTTGAGAAGTCTTCTGCAGGGCACGATTCCAACAACAGGACCAAAGGCACGACGAAATAGACAGTGATTACGTGGCAGCGCTCAAGAAACTTGCAGCGGATTGTAATTTTGGCAGCAGCATAAATACGACTGCGAATCCGTCCATGCTACCACTTGACGTAATGTTTCGTGATGGTTTTGTCTGTGGTCTTCGGAACGAGCAGGTCCAACAACGGATATTTGCAGAAAGGCACTTGACGTTCAAGAAAGCTTTTGACTTTGCACTGTGAGCTGAAAACGCCGTTACAGACCAGAAAAACGCGAAGGCTGAAGGGAGAGAGATTCACAAAGCCAGTACAGGTACCTGCAATACAGGAAGGACAGGTCGCTCCAGTAGCTACGTCGAGAAGAACCAACGTTGTTGGCGTTGTGATGCGCAACATAGTCCGGACACTTGCAAGTTCCAGACAGCTTCCTGAAACTACTGCAAGAAACGCGGGCACATCAAAAAAGCGTGTATAAAAAAGCGGCAAGAGGCGAGAACTAAGGGCAACAACAGTATCGAATATCCGCGTGAAGGAATTTTGACAACAGCCTCAGCCCAGGACATGAATTTCCAAGAGTCGCCAAGCAAGGCGCTTTATGAGCTCAACACCTTAATGGACACATCGAGCTCCCAGAAGGTCATGATGCAGCTACGCGTACACGGCAAATCGTCGAATTTAGAAGTCGAGTCAGGTGCAGCCTGCACTCTTATGAGTGAGGCAACGTTCAGAGCCATGTGGACGAATGACCCACCTCAGCTTCAGAGGAAGGACCTTCTCCTAAGCACTGGTCAGACCAGTCTCTTCCACTACTCGGTTGTGCAACGGTAGAAGTAACGCACAAGGACAAGTCTTTGACATTACCACTTGTGGTAATCAAAGGATCATGATGTAACCTCCTCGGACGAAACTGGTTTCCTCATTTCGGCATAGATATGACAGGCGTCGACCCCGGAGTCGACAAGGTGATTGAAGAAACGGTGCGACAGTGCTCTGAATGCCAATAAACGCAGAAGAGCCAACCAAAATCTCCGATTTCCACATGAGACCATCCCCAGACACCATGGCACACACTGCAAGTTGACTTTGCGGGACCACTACTCGGGTGCACATACTTGGTTGTTGTGGACGCGTACACCAAGTGGGTGGAAGTCTGTCACGTCACCCAGACAACACCCGCAGTTGTCATTGACGCACTCCGGAATCTCTTCGCTACATTCGGCATTCCGCGAAAAGTCGTCTCCGACAGCGGAAAAGGCTTTATTAAAGACGATAGTCTTTCTTGGGCTACTTAAACCCAGAACGTTTGCTCTGTCTGTATGTCTGTCTGTCTGTTACTCGATTCAGCCAGCCGGCCAAAGGGAAACGAAGTCTGCGCAATAGTCTTCACAGCCAAATCTAAACGTCTAATTCCGGTTTATACGTTCATAGTTGTCAACATTGTTGAACAAGAACAAGACATTACGCAAACATACGACAGAAAATTAATACACCAGAGGAATTTACAGTGTTCCTTTATAAAAAAATTATTACATGCTTGATTTTTGCGAAATAATATACTGCATGCGTTGCAGAAAAAAAAAATCCACGGTGTCGCCTGCTGTCGCCCGCGCCACAATAGCTCCTGGCGGCATTTAATAAACTCAAGCGGCAACAGTTATGAAAGGTTACTCTAGATAGGTTCCACGTTCCGCTTCGAACGCACGTGGACTAGGGCAACGCGGTTCTATAAACGTTGAAGTAGGGCGCCTCAATTCACGCGCGTCTCCGCCGTATGGCAGCGCTGGCATGAAGGCACCCGGCCTGTAGCAGTGGAACGCGGTAAATTTAAGTGGACTTAAGAAAGCTTTAGCGTGTTTACCTTGGGAGGAGCGTGACGCAAGAGGAACAACATGAGAGGTGAGCGGGAAAGCGAAGGGAGGCATTTACTTGGCAAATGTCGACAAAGGCTATCGTCTTTTGTCGACGTTTGCAACAAAAAGAGCAGGTACGCGGCCAATTTTTCAAGCGAGGTAAAACAGTTCTGCGCATCGAATGGCATACAAGCTACGACGTCGCCAGCGTATCACCCTGAAAAAAAAAACGGGCAAGCAGAACGATACGTGGCCGAACTGAAGAGAGCCCTAATAATGGATAAACACTCCTCCATACAGTGCGGACTTTTAAGGTTCCTGTAGCGACAGCACACGACGGTGCACACACCTACAGGAATGACACCTGAGAGAGCGATGTTCGGCCGCGAACTGTTATGTAAGAAACGCATACCTTTTTTAGTAAGAAACGCATACCTCTGATCACCAGCAGACGCTTAAACAATCACGACATTTCGCAGAAGGGGAAAGGGTGCTCATCCGACAGTTCTTCAGAAAGTCAGATTGGATTGAAGGCGAACTTCTGCGCCGCGTCGGACCATGATCCAGGCTGGTAAAAAGCGCCATTGTAAAGGTCCGGCGTCATCTCAACCACATCAGGAAAGCGAGCCAGAGCAAGACGCCAACGGACTAGAGCACAGCAGACGATTTCTCCGACACAGCGCAAGAGACGCCATCGACTTCTGCTGTTCCACTGCTACCGCACTCGTTGGATACTCCAGACATTTCCTCCCAACTATCGACCTCGACGTCTGAAGCAAGAACGACCCGGCAACTGCGACCACCCGAGGCTAGGCGGCCAGAACACCGCTATCGAGACTTCGTTTTCAGTTCCATCTAAGGGGGGAACAATTGATATGTCGCCAGAAGACGACAATGATGATGTGCTCGCTAGAAAGGCACTGGGTCTGTGGCACGAGCGCGCCTCACGCGTCGAACGTTGGCCACTGCTATCTCCGACGCCCGAGCTACTGCCCATGTTCGTAGCTCTTGAGTTTCAATAAATCGTCGGCAGCCATCCAGGGCTGCGAGACGCAACAGTACTGTAAAGACCTTTGCCCTTTGCCCTTATTACTGGTAGCTATAACCATCGTCAGGTGTGTTTTCGTAGCTGGAATGGCGTCGAGTATGCCACTCTAATGCCATATCTGCGGACAACATTTTTTGCACTGCGAGAGAAACGGGGTAATTATGTAATCCCTTCACGTCAGCTTTTTTTAGCAGCCTCTGTTGGTGGTATTGGGGACTACCCCCAACACAAGTAGAAAATATCCCGTGGCATAAAGCCAGCTAAATTGCATTTTGAAAGTTGTCTCATGAGAGCGAGAACACTAAGAGCCAACAATTCAACATCAATACATTTTGATCAGAATACGGAGTGTGCGCGAGGCACACAATTATCATGTCACCCTCTCCTGCTATCAGGCGGACGAGACGACGTTTTTCTAAGAAATGGTCCGTGAGCATGACCTTTCGCGGAGCATGGCCTACGTTTGGTGTGCAAGAAACGCGACCTGTTTCCGAACGAAGGAAATCTAAGTTCCTTTCAGAGGCTGAGACATTATTTCTTTTAACTCCTGAAGGCTTTTCTCAACCACAAAAATGCCGGTATATGTGTAAACGTGTAGTATATAGTATGCAGTATGTACATACGAAATGATATTCGATTTGCCAACAAGACCTGACAGCAATGTCTCACGATGGTATTACCCGTAATATCACCCAAGCAACAACATGTCCTGCAAAACTCGGGAATTTATCGGTCTTGTGTCGGGTTGTTCCCCCCACCATTTGGGTCCGAAGCTACAACATTACAGTGATTTCGTTTTCTCAGACGGGTGTCACCCAACATCAAACCGAAGCGTTTCTGGTAGCCTAAGGGGTAGAAAGCAGCCAAAAGAGACAAAAGGCTTAGGTGGACGTGTCTTGCTCTTTCAGCTCGCTTTCCGACAAATCTGAAATGTCTAGCCAGACAGCTTCCATTAAATCACATGTCTCCGGTAAGCACCCACTTTTTTTAATTTAAGGGTAAGTAGCCATTGTCAAGTACGTAATGCATCGAGTGATGCGTGTAGCTTCCAGAAGGCACCCGCGGGTGCCTTCCAAGGCGCCTTCCAAGGCGCCTTGGTTGCTCAGCAGCTAAGGCGTTGTGCTGCTGAGCCCTAGGATACGGGCGTGATCGCGACCGCGTGGGCGCTTTTCAGATGGAGGCGAAAAGCGAAAACGTCCGCGTGTTGAGATATCGGTGCACGTTAAATATCCCCAGGGGGTCAAAATTAATCAAGACTCCTCCGCTACGCATAGTGGAGGGCTCTGGGTTAATTTTGACCTCCGAATAGCGCAGGTTTAGCTTCGGCGTGTTAAACCCCCAAAATTTTGCACTTCCATGAGGCGTGTTGTAACTGAACACCAAATCAAGCGATCGATTCCGGGTCATGGCACCTTTTTTCCTGATGAAGGTGAAAAACGAACGTGCGTAGGAGCTTCCGCTGCACGTTTAAAAACTGGAGGTGGTTTGAATTCAATGCAGTCCGTTTCGGTTTTATTTCCTCATCAATGATGTTTGGAGGCATGTACAAGAAGCCATACAAAACCTTGATGAGCTTCCATGCCCCCTCCGTGGAATGCAGGGGAGGTTAACAGGGCAATGCCTACGTGCCAGCAACAAAAAAAAAAACATTTATAATTTCTGTGTTCATAAATGAAGCAGAGCAACAATTGTTCATGAATAATACAAGTGAAAACATAGAAAAGCAAATACCATAAGTGCGACCATAAGAGTGATAAAAGGATTGCTGCGTTTACCAGTATCTTTTCAAATTAGTGACTACAACAATGTGAATGTAATAATTTAACCGGCATCTGGCAATACCTAACATATTATTTATTTATTTATTTATTTATTTATTCATTTATTTATTTATTTATTTATTGATTGATGGATTGATTGATTGATTGATTGATTGATTGATTGATTGATTGATTGATTGATTGATTGATTGATTGATTGATTGATTGATTGATTGATTGATTGATTGATTGATTGTGGAGTTTAACACGCCGAAGCTACACCTGGGCTATGAGGCGTGCCTTAGTGGCAGGCTCTGGATTAATTTGGACCACCGATCTTTAACGTGCTCCTAAATGTAGACACACGGGTGTTTTCGTTTTTCGCCTCCATCAGAAAAGCAGCCACCGCGGCCGGGATTGAACCCGCGTCCTTGGGTTTAGTAACGCGGCATACGAATTTCGTTTATAAGAACGAAGAAAGAAAAAAAGGCAGAGAGGACAAAAGACTAACAAGAAAGAAACAAATAAGAGCAACGCATTGATACACACAAAGAACTGCAAAAAAACATTTTACAGCTCTTTGACGGATAGTGTAAAAATATCAATGCCACGATCACTATAAAACTTGTTAGGCATAGACGGGAAACAAAATTTCACCACACGCTTTCCATAATTGGTGCGGCACGTGTCGACTTGCCAGTTCTCAGGATAGCGAGTATCTGCAGGAATGACGTTTCTTTTTTGCAACTGTGCCTGTTCGGCAACTGTTCCGGCATTGCTCGTTTATTGCGATTTAAAATATCAAAAGAACATAAACAAGTGCAGTGATTTAAGAAGAACACGTTTAAGGTTATGCGACAGACTTATTTTATGGGATAGGGGAGGCACTTCGTGTGCATCGCGGAATACTTTTTTTTTATCAGTCCTGCTTTTTAGACCGAAAACTTTCTTAGTTAGACCGATAAAATTCCAACGAAAAAACTAACGCATTTTCCCGTAGAACGGTTGGTCGAGTGAAAAGCTCTGATAAGATCTCTGTACACACGGCGCGTGCGTGAAACCGGGCTTCCATTGTGTCCAAACGGTTACTGGAAAATTGCCAAAAGCGAACGGTTCTAGATGAGAGAATACACGCATCGATCATGGAGAAGGTGTACAATAGTATACCTTTATATCATAAACCACATGTGGGAATACCTTTAGATTGTTGGCAGATGCGTTTACGTAGTCCGGGAGAAATGGTTGCTTGCGCTCGTCCTTTGTTTGTTATTTGGGTCTTTGAAGGTTTCACGAGCGGCTGGACGCACTTTCGGCGAAGGTTCGGCGCACTTTTAGCTTTCGCGCTTCTCTCAGCTCTCTTTAGTAAAGGATCGTAAATTTTTTAATGATTTAAAACGTGGTAATGCCCTGCATTAATACGTTGTCGTTTTTAAAGGTGAAAAGAATTAAGTGCAAACAAATATATTTACAAATAGTTGAAACTAAACGCAGTACTGCCGCATCTAGCCAGTGTTACGAATCAGCCCGCCGCTGTGCTTCGTGCAATACTCCTCGGCGTTGCGGCGAAGCCTCAACTATGTGCACCTTTCAAGCAGCTTCCTCCTTCGGTGACTCACGCTTGCAGCCGATGGATTCAACGCGTCGCTACACGTCTGGATCGCAGGCGCCTCGCTATCGGCGCGATCAAACATCGATGGCGGCCGACGCAACACGCGGAGACTTGTCTGAAGGACGCGGAAGCTGTTGCGGAGACCTCCTCTCTCCCCTCTCTCGGACTCAGCGTGCGCCGCTACTACCGACCGCTTACGAACTCTGGAAAGAGTGTTGTGTGTGTGTGTGCCGTTCATGACGTGTGCACAATCTAGAGGGAACGCCTGTTTTGACCGTTGGCGCTTTGGGTACCGGAGCGACTTTGCTGCGAGGTGAGAACAGGTTGACCAATAAGTGGCAGCTGCTGTCAGTGTGGGACATCAAGACACGGCTGCCGACACAGCAAGCCGAGCGCGTTTTTTAAATGTTTTCTGAGTACATTAAGTGCATTTAATGAGAGTTTCTTCCGCACCAATAATGAACTCATGCTTGCCGATATTGCTAATATCAAGTCTAAGGCAATAACGTAGCCATGTCCGCTTTGAAAGAGGAGGAAACTAACGTGAGCACGACCATCGTCGTCTAGACTTGGCACACGTACGACATATGACTGCGGCAACTTCAGGGTGCGATCATTGCGCGGGAAATAAAAAAAGTCATATTTTGACGACGAACTTCGGGGGTGCGATCATTACGCGAGTGCGGTCATTATGCGAGTAAATACGGTATTAAACAAAAAAGGATAAGCACTTTTTATACTAAGGGAAGTATGACCAGACGTAGTGAATTTGGGCGGAAACTCCGCGGCATCGAGGGGTGAAATGTTAAAGAAGTGCGCTATTGGGCGAGCTCCTTTTCGAGCCCAGGGTGAGCTTCGAAACCAGCGCCTCAATCAAAGAGGCGGGCCTCCACCTTGCCTCACAAAAGATAGCCATAATTTTCCAGGCATCTAAACTAGCCGTGGTTGACTAATTAGGGATGGGGTACCGTACGTCTGGTTCTTCGTTTTACACACCCTGAGCAAGTTGACGCGGGGTGAGTTTAGTGTTTGGCAGCGCAAAGATGAAGATTCCAGGGCGTCTTGCTACTGAGCACTTCAGTGATTTTTACTTATGACCATGTTTGCTCGGATACTTTGAGGAAGGCAATAACGAGAAGCCAGTATGTGTAGCAGGTCCAAGCAGCGCAGGTCATCAGGATTAATGCGCAGGCCTTAGGCATATTGCGCAGCTATTAACCCATATGTTGCTCTTGAAAATTTTCAAATTTATGGACGATGGTCATTATTGGTCTACATAAGCACAAAAATTTTGGCTTCCCTGTCTATCTGTCTTTCGATTCAGCCACCCAGCCAAAAGTGTATATAGGCATGGCATTTAAAACTATTCAACCTGGTAGCATTCTTCATGCTTGTCAACATTCTTCGAAAAGAAAACATTAGACATATCTAAGGCCGGGTACAGACTGTTGTCGCAACTGTCGCAATATCTTTAAAGAATGGCGTCATTTCACGTCTCAGCCAACCGATCTGCATGAAACGCCGTTTTTTTACGTCCATAGCGCACGATATGGCGTTTACGTCGGCAGTCGGAACATAGCCTGATGCAAAACATAAGTACATAATTGGTACTAAGCAGTGCTTAGTACCAGTTTTGTATTTAAAACGGATATCCCGCTCAAAAATGGCTTATGGGCCTCATTGGAAAAATTTGTGGTGAGCTCCTATGGTCACCCATAAAATGGCATAAACGACGCTAGAGCCAGCTATTAAAGTCTTTATGCATCCGGTGCTAAACAGTGTAAACCATACAATTCTCTTTAGACGATTACAGATTATTTTCGTGTGTTTAGGCTATAAATTCACAGCTATTCAGGTTACTTTGGCAAGCTAAAGAAATATGTATGGCTTTAGTTCTATAGACCCTCCGCGGCAAATCTCTTTCGCTGGCTGTTGGCCGTTGTTCAGCTTTAAGTCTACAGACTTGAAACCATTCAGCTGTCGTTTGCCAGCCAATAGAAAAAAATTTGCCCTAAAGCTAAAAAAAGAAAGCCCTAAAAACTATTTTGACTAGCTATAGACCGTTGTTTACCTCTAAGTCGACAGACTTCAAGCCATTCAGCTGTCTTTTGCCACCGTTTGAAAATAATTTGCCCTAAAGCTAAAGAACGACCGCCATAAAAGCTCGTTTGGCTGCTATAGGCCGTTGTTTAGCTATAACTCTACAGACTTGGAACCATCCTGCTGTATTTTGCCAGCTATTCAAGAGAATTTGTCCGAAAGCTATAGAGAGACAGCCATAAAAGCTTCTTAAACTGGCTATAGAGCAATATAGAAATGTAACCCTTTAGACATGTGGCAATTAAGCAACGTTTAGCCGGCTTTAGGAAAATGTTTGGCGCATAAGCCAGAGACCCGCAGCCATAAAAGCTTCCTTAGCTAACTATATAGTTGAAAGTTTATTGCGACAACGTGTACATGGGACATAAGGCTCCAAGGCTCTAACTGCTTATAGGAAATTGTTAGCCCATAAAGCTATAATTCCACCAACCATAACATCCCATTCCTCTGGTTTCGACATGACTTATGGCACAAAATTCATAGGATCATGATTTACCAAGCAACATCTATAACACAGATTGGATAATGGTGTTGATGTTGATCAGCTGGTTGCATTAAATCATTTGTTCAATGACGTTAGTTACTGATTGCTGATTAAACTACGCCTGCTGTGGTCTTTCCTTTCCATTTTAATAATAAATTCATTCATTCATTATGGCTGTCTTTAGCTATTCGTATCGACACCCCTATGGATGTCTTTAGCTTCATCTGTCGCAGTTTTATGGCTGTCTTTAGCTGTGACATGCCATATAAATCTCTTCAGCCTTTTATATAAAATGTTAAAGGCTCCTAAACAGAGACACTGTTACGATCATAGAAGGTGCTCAGGACAACCATAGGGATGTCGATAAGAAGGGCTAAAGACAGCCATAAGCATGGCTATAGCTAAACCGTAAAAGAAGCTAAACCATAGAGATATCGATAAGAGCTAAAGACAGCCATACAACCCTCTATAGAAGAAGCGAAATATACCCACAGGAATGTCGATACGAATAGCTAAAAATAACCATAGAACCAGCTATAGAAGCTGAAGACGTCCTTAGGAATGTCCATACGAATAGCTAAAGACAGCCATAGAACCGGCTATAGAATAGGCTAAAGAAACTCATCGGAATGCCGATACGAATAGCCAGGCAACAATACAACCGGCTATAGAAGAAGCTAAATACATCCATAGGAATGCCGATAGGAATAGCTAGACAGCCATAAAAACGTCTATAGCTAATTGGGCCAAATAGCTAACGCCAGCCATAAAAAGGATTTTCTATAGCCGATAATACGATATTTTTGTATGGGTCTTTTTAATTGTTGCGATAGAAAATAAAAAGATACCAACTGAAAAAAAAACAAATTTGCCCGAAAAATACACACACAGTTCGCGTGCGAGCCTACACCTCGAGTGGCGGCATTTAAAGTCCAACAGTAACGAAAGGTTCCACTAGAGGGCTCGCGAGCAGTCGAACGCGATAAAATTGAATCGATTTCAGCAAGCCTCAACCATGTTTATCGTCTCTCGGCGGCGTTTGAAGTGAAGTAAGCAGATACGCGGCCAATTTTTGGGCTGCAAAACAGAGACGCTAGTAGTTTCACGCTCTATCCCTGTTCCCTGAACTTAAAAATCAAAGAAGGAATGCTGGAGAGTACACACGAGGGAAATATTGAGCAAGAACGAAAAATATCCAAGGTATCACTTGCCCGAGGCCGTAGCCTGATCAAGAATATTGATATCTTATAAAATATAGGCGAGATTCAAGCCCACGATTGCATTCTGCTGTCAGTAAGGAAGGCCGCAATGAGTGAGTGAGTGAGTGAGTGAGTGAGTGAGTGAGTGAGTGAGTGAGTGAGTGAGTGAGTGAGTGAGTGAGTGAGTGAGTGAGTGAGTGAGTGCATTGTTGTTTGTGAAAAGCGGACCAGGATTTGCAGAGAGAGCCGTAAAGTACGCTTTCCTAGAAGAACAAACTTTCTAAGACCAATCACCACAACTCCAATACGTTTCTATCTTTCAAGAACCAGAGGAACAGGCGCAATATGTCCCGCTTAGTGATGCAGTGCCGGTTCGGGAAATAACGTTTTCCAAAGAGGCATGCGGACCGGCTCTCCTTCAAGGTTGTTTAACCAAGATTAATCGCTCCACCGCTTGTTTTGGACAGTCCATGAAATGAGGACTGATGTTGTTTGGTACAGTCACATTGATCTCTGCATCATTTTGGGACCTCTCCTTAACCAATATCGGTGCACAACAATCATTGTCCGATGAAATTGTTGCCGCAAAAATCGAGTAGAGTCAGATTCCTGCACAAAGCCAGTTTACTCCTGGCCCAACGGGGTTAGATTCCGACTGATAATTCATGCTGTATTACAATTTTTTGACACAAAAATTGCGAGAACTAATAATTAGGCACTCTTTATGATGTGGTGTTCGTGCATTAGTGTTAAGTAATAGTGTTAGTGCCTAATTGCCGTACCTATGTGGCGGCATTGTGCAGCCTCTCATGGCGCACTGGATCGCTCGTGAGCGGTGACTGCTGCGCCACTGGGTTTAGGCATGGGGGTGAGGGCGAAGCTCGGCACTGCTCGTGCTGCGATCACGGATCCTCGCAGTATAGCGATCATTTTTTCTTCTTTTCTCGTGTTCTGTGACTACGAGCCGTGGTCAATAGACATTGTTGGGCTTATATGTTGGCTGAACGTCAAGAAATTGTTATGTTGAACGCTACAACGGGCCAACCAACACCAAGTTACGGTTACCGGCTGACTACTTTAGAGCTAAGCGCGCCATATTAGGCTTAACGTCAGACCGGCACATGACGCGTTCGCATCACCCTTACCCCTTCCCCATTTGTTGGAACAGTGCCATGCAAACGCACGTTTTGGTTCACGCCGTATGTGGACTCTAGTGTTGTACACAACGCAAAGAGGACATTAAGCGGGAATGCACATTGCTACTCTCCTAATTGCTGCTTCTGTAATTACCATGTGAAATTATCCATGCAGGCCTCAGCACGTGTCTTCAATACATTGCATATATTCCCAGAACACGATGCATTCATTAGGTCCACACCTTTAGCCAACCAGTGCTATGGAAACCTATTGGCGTTCGGATGCGTCGTCGTCTCGCATTCCGAAGGCCCTCGGTTCTATTTCCCTCGAGACCCAAGTTCGCAGAATTGACATCTCGCCTCAATTACATGACCTGTATTGTTCTTCCGCCGTATGCAATTTTGTGTACCATCTCTCGGTTCCTACCCTGTAATTTCGACCTGCCTAGTCAACTGATGCGTTCGTATTAGAGGGACTTTGCAACACTTCCGATAAACGCGTTCACTCTTTCCCTCGCGTCTCGGAGCACTGCGAAAGCTATCGTTATCGCCAACACAGAGCAGCACAGCATGATTTGCTCGTCATAGCAGATTCGCCTTCTGTTTCCGCTTTGCTTCTGTGGCTTTCTTTTCAAATTGGCCATCGAATGCGTCCATTGCGGCAACTGAAGGAAAACCAGCCAATGGCCGCTACACCCACTGTAATGACGTAATTCAAGCAGTCGAAGAGCGCCAAGACCGGGACAGAGAGAAAAATCTTTTGAGCAAGTTTCTAGGTTAACTGATGGGCATAGAGCAGCCATTTTTGGCTGAGGCACTTTGCGGCCCCCTATTTTATGTACTGGATGTGTTGGTTGAGCACGTTGTGCAAGCATTTAAGATTTAGAGAAAGTAGAGGAAAGGGTTGGAGGGTCTCTTTAAAATAACTTTGCTACTGTTACAACGGGGCGAAAGTTTCGCGTTGCTCACATTTATGCCTATCAACGCAAACATGTTTCTCCCTAGACCGATCCTGCAGCGCGTGGCTGCTGCTCCACTGCCGGTTTGCGCTTGGAACTGCGGGTGATGCTGACGAAATCTCCCAGTCAGTGTTATGGGCGCGTCAGGGCTCTTCCTTCCTGGCGGCTTTGTTGGCTGCTTGCGTCCGGCAATCTCCCACCGTCGGGCTGCAGTCGCCTGGCATCACACAGGCAGCCCTAACACAAGGAATGCCCGCACAGGACGTCCGTTATCGGCGTCCGCCCCTGGGCTGGAGGCGGGAAGCCAGAGCGGTGAATCTACGCCTCCCGACTTGCGGCCGTCCGGGAGCGAATAAAAGCGAGATGGACGCCGAGCGTGTCCAAAAGCCGCGATAGGTTTCTTCCTGTAGCAACGCGGGATACCGCTCCACTCCCGGAATGGAATCATTCGCTGGCTCGTGCGGCGTACAGTAGAAGGCACGCCTGGTAGATAGCGCTGATCAGTTCCCGAATATACGACTCCTAAACTCCACACTGGCACGCCGATCGGCAGTTGCTGATATCAGCGTTTTACGCCGCCTCAGCGCCTGATACAACGCAGGGCTGTCCGCCAGAACTCGCGATACTCAGTTCCCGCTTAATCCAATAAGCCGCGATACGAGCGACCATCAAACGCATCGCAGCGGTTATGGTTACGGATTAAGAGACAAGAACAATGCCAATAATAAACTACGCGACGGTGAAAATACCCCACCGAGGAAGGAACAAGTATCACCGAGTTGTGGGTTGACTTTCCGTACACAAAAGACCGCTTCCGCCGCCACTTAGCGGAAAGCGCACTATTCTCTTGCTCAAGAAGTTTCGGGAAGCATGTAACAAAGTGTTTTTGTTCCTATTCTAATACGATCAAAAATATGTGCCATGTGTCTGGAAACAAGCCTTTCCTTTTTTTGAGTACGTGTGTGTTTCCAGCTCTTGCCTTCTCCTTTTCGGGTTAATCTATTTGCCTTTAATGCTCATTTAAGATTGGGCAACTGCGACCCACCTGCATGCGAGTGTCGCTGCTCTTGCGCTTTGTTTTATGCGCTGAACAATTATTAGCCTTTAAGGCTTCATTGCGAATTGGGCAACCAATCGCGAGTCCACATTTTAGTAATGTGGTAATTCCAATTTGCTGCCAAATAAGTAAGCTTGAAGATAATTTGCCATATTTCTCGCTTGTTATTGTCATCAAGGGAGGAAACGTCTATATTAAAAATGCATTACAGCTTTTGTAAAATTAATGTTTTCATATCCAACATCAGACCTTAGGCAGCAAAGCAACTAACATGACTGACCCAGCTTATCTATGCTTACTTGATTTCACGGGAAGATTATCTACAGGATGACAATATTATCGTAGAAAAGAAAAAAAGTGATTTAATCTTCTGTAGTGAAAACGAAAATACAGGAGGTTTTCTGTAATACTCGCTCGAGGGCTTAGGATGCTCGTGTTGTCACCCCCCCCCCCCCCAGCTAACCGGTTTTCGCATACAAAAGTTGCCATAGAAATGCGCAAAATCCTGCTTCAGGATTCTGTAATAACAAAACTGCCCACGTTTTGGATTGACACCCCTAAAAAAAGGGAACATGGGTAAGGTGTGATGCCGATGCCCGGAACAAAGTGCCAGACAAACAGCTCTCAAATTTCTGATATTCGATCCTGTAATAATTTAGGAGCTCAATAAAGGTTACTAGTTAATTACACTCTCAAAAAGGAAAAAAAAATACCATCCTTCCTTAAAAAGTTTAGAGAAGCGCAAAAGCTAAAGTGCGTCCAACCTTCGGTGAAAGTGCGTCCAGTCCGTCGTCTAAACTTCAAAGACTCAGACGAAGAAAGAACGCACGCGACAATTTTTCCCGCACTACATAAACGCATGTACGAGCGACCTAAATGTATACCGATTCGTTGTTTATGAGATAAAGGTATACTATAGTACCCTTTCTTCATGTTCGATGCGTCTATTGTGTTATCTAGAACCCTTCCTTTTTCGCTATTTTCAAGTAACCGTTCTGATACAATAAGAGCCCGGTTTCACGCAACCTGTCGTTACGAGAAACCAACGCACCTTCGTGACGTTTACGTCCGGTCCAGAATTCCTTCAATCTCTAATTAATAACAAAGACACTTGAGCATGTCCTCGTAATCGGGTGTAGGCGCCTCCGAACCTGAGGTTAGCACTTGCATGGCTGCGGAAATTCTTTCAAAGTTTCAAAGCGGGAACAGAAGGAGCACCCCCTACGTTTGAATAGGCATTCACGGACGCAGACAAAGTCTTTCAAGAGTCAGTGATTCGCTACGCCAACATTTCCGGTGCTGAAATAATCATGTACGCTGGTGTTTTTTTTTCTTCGAGATGCGGGCGCAAGGCGCATGCGCTGGCACGGTGGCCACCGACATGGCGGTTTTCAGTGTTGCCAGGCGGAGCAATCGCCCGCTAAACTTTTCATTGAATACCACCTCTAGGGCTCCTGCGGTGGAGTTACGCCAACATGCAGCGCCCCCTTGCGCCCGCCGCGTCTGTGTAGTACAAGATCAGTCGACTCGCGCCGCAATCCATGTGTTTTCAATCACAATCCAGAGAAAACGTGGTTGTACTTAATTTAATCGCGTCTTGGTGTGTAGCATACTGAATGACATAGCCTTTTAAGTAGTTGCAGAAGGTAAACAAAATAATATCCGTTACAACAAGCTGATTTATCGGCTTTCTTTTGAGCGAGCTGCCACGATCGTCGCGACGTGTATCAGCATCGCCCGAATACTGGCTTCCTGTCGAAAATTCTCGTTCTTTCTTCTTGCCTATGGTTGACAAAGGAACAGTTTGCAAGTTGCATAGCACGCAGAGCGTTGCTCTCCTGTAGCCTGCGGTAACTGCGAAAAGTTGCTTCAGCGGGAGCACCCGCCGCGGTGGCTCAGTGGCTAAGGCGTTGCGCTGCTGAGCACGAGGTCGCGGGTTCGATTCCCGGCCGCGGCGGCCGCTTTTCTGATGGAGGCGAAAAGCAAAAACGCCCGTGTGTACGAGATTTCGGCGCACGATAAAGATCCCCAGGTGGTCAAAATTAATCCGGAGCCCTCCACTACGGCGCGCCTCATCGCCTGCGTTGCGTCGGCGCGTTAAAACCCCACAATCAATCAATCAATCAATCTTCAGCGGGAGCATGCAAGCGGACACGAGCAGCGAAACCGGCTCAGCTGACACCACCGGCCCGGCACCACCTTGAAAACGAGTGCAAATTCTGTTATATTCTCGCAAACTAAATGATTTCTCACGCAACTTTTTACGGCGCACGATTTACGAACAGCTGGGTACATGTATACTAGTGGGTAGAAGGCGAGGCAATAGCGTCAAATAAACAAATTAAAAGACGCGAAACAAGCCCCAAAATGCACGTCCATTGCCAGCTTTATTACATTTATTCTATGTTTACATAACGTAACACAGCCGCATACACGGTGCGCGGCCCGAATATTTACATACGGTCGTCACTGACTATGTTCGTTATCTTCTAGTGCAGGGGTCAACAACCTGCGGCCCCCGAGGCAGTATTATGCGGACCCCAGCACGTTGTCAGAAGCCCCATCCTTTCCCCTGTCAGTAACTATCTGAAGGCCGACATGCCAGTTTTAACCCCAAATGGGGTTAGACGGGAGCCAAGGACAAAGAATTGATCGCTTCCAGTTGCATTGTCCCCAATGTTCCCACTTAGCCAGATAATTATCATTTTTTGTCAAATATTATTGGGGATTCGCTGAATTTTCTCTTTGTTTTCAAAGCCCTCCTTCCCCTTCCACCCGACTTGCCGTCCGTCCCTCCTCCGTGTCGGCTTCATGCAACTTGGCCCTCCACCTCGAAACATTGGCGACCCCTGCTCTAGTCCATTAAGTGCGAACTGGGAATATATGACGAAAGAGCGTAATTAAATAAAGTGAGCGCAAACAAGGAAGCAGGACGGCCACACAGTTCGCCCGACCGCATTGTTCTACGTCTTTCGGAATAGCGCAACAGATTTCACGCTTCTGACGATCGCTGTGTTTTGTCACTGAGCCGTGAATAATAAAAAGGCAAGCCAGCACAGCACCACGTATTTGTCACTGCGATGCAAGCGAGCAGTGTTTAATGAAAGTGAACTCATAAGTGCACAGGTGCGCGAAAGCGCGGCACACCGCAGCAAGCCAGCCTGTATCGTCCGCTGGAATCGCTGATTACGTTACGCTTTGTGTTTTATTGGCAGTTGTTGAAGAGCCCTTCCCACAACGTGTACTAAATTAAACAAGAAGCTCTCACTTCAAATTCCACTTCATACGATCATCGGCGAACCTTCGTGTGACAGGGCATCTCACCGTCCCAGCAGTTTCCTCGACGCTGTAAACGTGTATTTATGGCAGCAAAACGTTTTCCCTTGTGCCACGTTGATCACCGGAAGAGATCGGACGTTCCCGGGATGGGCTGAAGACCATGTCGCAATACAATCGGGCGTACCGAGCTCATTTAGCTTCTGTAAACACGGGATCCTATGGGACCCCCGCAGACTCGGAAGTCGGTTTGGCCTCCTGCCGTGCAGCGCCGCCAGGGCCGCACAAGAGCCTTACCTGCAAACATTAACCAGTTACACTCGTATCGGCGAAGTGGCTGTCTAGCTGTTCTCTTTGAACACCCTTGTAAAAGTTACTGGCAATAGCAATGTGCGTGCTCAAAAACTGTCCAAAATATTTCTATCAGTCGAAAACAAAGACGGCATCAAATGAACCCAGTGCACTTTGAGGTGCCTGGATGTCATCTTTCCTTTGTCCTGCTGTCAGTTGTTTACTCTGAAGTACTTCCTCTGGTTCTTAAGCTTAATATGGGGCGCAATTCTTTGGAAATTTCAGCGTCGGCTTGTGCCGGGACTACGCACAGGTTTTTTTTTTAGTTGTGTAAAAACGCGTTCTTGGGATAGGATTATTTGACCTGCCGCCTTTATTGAAAGTGTGAATCGACGAACGGGTAACTCATATGTCCCTCACGGGCGATACAAAATCTGGTAAGCAGTCAGAGGCTCCAGTTCGCCGGTAAGCAAGTTTGTGTTTCTTATTTCTTGGTGCCATAGTTCTCACGGCCATAGTTCTCACAGCATATATAAATTTTATTCGCTGCCAGAATCTATTTTTTCTTGGGTTTCAAGCAAGTAGAGCGTACGCGCTTGCAAGGTGCGGCAAGTCTGCTCATTATATTTCTTACAAACCACTTTGTAATCTTCGTTCGTAACCCTCGTTATCCTAGTAACCTTAATAACCTAGTAAATTATTGTAGGGCAACTTCAATTGGCAGGAAATGTTTTATTCTGCACCGAATTACTTAGAAACCTTCTGCACCCAATTCTTATGCTCAAGTGGGTTGTGCGGAACTGTCTTTACTTCCTTAATGCAGCGGTTACTTTATCTGTCGTTAATAAACATAGAGCCACAGTTTACAGCAGCTACAAACAGCTCCATTAAAGCAGAACGGGTTGAAGAATCAGGTAACTCTTGCTAATTTTGTTCATGTGCCTCGCCATGCGTAATAATCAGATTTTTTTGCTGCACAATATATAGGTTGGTGAATAAAGGCCAGGGTGCGTGACATGTAGTAATGTGCCGTAAGCCAAAGTATTTGTCTTTCGCTGGCGGTAATGGGTTTGTCAGCACCTGTAAGACAGGGTTGGGGAGAGAGATAAGTGCAGCGGGATAGCGTACTGCGCTAACATATGTATATTAGCCCAGTACCCGGGCCGTCTTGGAAAATGGCCCGGAGTGTTTGAGTGCGGGCTGCGGCATATGCCACTTCATTTCCTTCGAAAGAACTGTGTCCCGGCGTCCACACGACATGGAAGTGAACAAGCTTTTTAGAACGCAGCTCTTTGGCGGCCGTCTCTGGGCCGAGCCGCGTTGTCGGCGTAACTGAGTGAACGATGGCAAGACCGACGAGGGAAATAAAAAGCGAACGATGAAAGAAAGCGAAGGAAGAGAGTTCGTGATATTGTGAGGGGAGGGCGGTTCGCCGTGGCGGTGCGAGCCAACGCTCTCCGACAGTGTGCGGTGGGGGAGAGGAGAGGGCAGTATGCTGTGTCCGCACGAGCCGCTCGACGGCGCGGCGGTTGGCGAAAACGTGAGGGGGGCGTGTGCGTGACTACGATGTGCGTTCGCTAAGACGTATTTCGCGGTCCCTTCCTGAGACGCACTTCGCGCCGCCGACGCGCAGGTGCATTATCGCTGCCGCCGAGAGATCCCACGAGTTAGTGCTGCCTCAGCGCACTGCTGCTGCGCCCACATATCGCATTAGGGAGTATCGTAATCGCCAGCCACTTTTTTTTTGCTTTACGGAGCAAAGCAAGCGCTTGCGCAGAGATGCAGTGGGGGTGCGGTTTCGACAGGCACTGTGGGAGTCTGTGATGATCGCCAGGTATTGTGTGCTCCCCTCGGGGTTAATGGTAGTGGTAGCTGCAAGAGCGAAGGCCTTCTCTTCTTATGTTTCAGTGTAGTTGGTTTTAGATTCGGCCGTGATGAGCTCTTGGCCCTGACTGTCGATTACACTGGTGCAATGTGCTGATCGTCATGGATATGGGGGGCGTCCATATATCGGGATTTGGGCGCAGCTTACGTACCTATTGGTGAGGGCTTTAACACGTGATTCGTGGGGGGATTTATTGTGGATGGGGTGCGTATTTCTCCAGATGGGGGCAGCGGTGAAGGCTTTATGTATGGAAAGATGTATGCGTTGTTTCCGGCCGTGTGAGGGGTGTATGTGGCCTAATCAAGGTGGGCAAGTCTGGCTAGCCCCGTCGACGTGAGTTTGAGGCGCGTGAATTGCGAAGTTCAATGTGCTCTTTTATGTACTCCATGTGCTCTTGCGGAATTATTATAGCTCTTCCTATATGTTATGAATGCCCAAATGCAAGATTTCTTACGTGGATACTTTGGGAGGTAACCCAAATACGTATTTGTATGCGTCACGTGTTACTATTTTCAGCTGTCCTTTTTCTGCGGGCAAAAGTGCAAGGTATGGCGCAGTACAAGTCATGACGCTAATGAGTGGGCGGTTTGTATAAGGCGCGTGTTGTGAGCCAGATCGTCCGCCAGAAACTCGGCGGGTTAGGTGTACCGGTTGGGTTAGTGTTGGTTGCCATGTCAGCATAGTTTGTGCACCGGATCCATACATTCGGATGTTCAAGCCTAGAATTCTGTGGTAAGTGGCGTTCGGTAGTGGTTGGCCGTCAATGTAGAGTTCAGGGCCCGGAAATCTGTGGGGAGTTTTTCGATTGGTAAGTGTTCTCAAAGGGATTAGGGAGGATTTCTGAAGAGCACATTGCAGACTGAGGGATGGTAGGTATCTTTGGAATACCAGGATCGCTTCTTAAAGGGTGTCCTGTTGCTATCCCGCGGAACCGGCACGAACCCACATAGTGACCCCCTCGGGTATATTGCATGTTTGAGATGTGTAATGTGCCGCAACAAGGGCGGTAAATCTTTAATGCCAATATTAAATAGTAGAAGGGGTACAGCTGAGTCCTGTGATGTTGTTTTTGGGGCCGCAAATAACGTACCTGACCGAAGGTGTCCGATGCCGACCGTTGTCGTGTGGTCGGTAAGAACGGAGGCTACATATTCCTACATGGATCTTGCACGGCTTGTAAGAGCGACCTCGGCATGTAGCCTCATACGTGCCATTGTGGAAAGCCCCCTTGATGTCCAGCGCGAGGTGTGACTCTACACTAGGGTTAGCGAGCTTTTCAAATAAATCTTGAATTTGTGCCAGAATATCCTCTGCATGTGAGTGGCGGCCACAGTTACACACTGTATCCGGAAAGTAGTTGCTTTCTTACAGATGTGGGACGAGGCGATTGTGAACCATATGTTAGAAAAGTTTCCCAACGCATGAGGGACATTGGACGGATATTTTAAGCGTCAGCGGTTGGCCGGGTTTGGGTATAAGTTCGATATCCGCGTGCATCCACGGGGTGATAGAGGGCCGTTCTTCCAGTAAAAATGCACTGCACTGACGAAATATTTTTTAGCTGTGGTATTGGTGCCTGTAGACACTTCAGAATAAACTACGTTTGCGCCCGGCGTTAAAGATTAGCTTCCACCAACCGCTTTGACGGAGTTTTCGTAGCCCCCCAACTCAATATCATCGTCCGTTTACGTAGTTACAAACGCCAGTTTTACTCTACGGCAATCGTGTTCAACGCTTATGTACACACAAAAAATCATTAAGCCCGGTGAAAAGGGCAAGCATCTGTCTCTCTTGGAGGAGCATCGCAACTGAAATCTTAGAAGAAAAATGAAAATTCATTGTCAAGTCGAATGCATCTATTTTTGATTGATTGATTGATTGATTGATTGATTGATTGATTGATTGATTGATTGATTGATTGATTGATTGATTGATTGATTGATTGATTGATTGATTGACTGACTGGCTGACTGACTGACTGACTGACTGACTGACTGACTGACTGATTGATTGATTGATTGATTGATTGATTGATTGATTGATTGATTGATTGATTGATTGATTGATTGATTGATTGATTGATTGATTGATTCTTAGTGACATGTCCCTCATTTCGGTTGGTGGCACGTGCCGTTTCACCATGGTACCAACTAAAAAGCTGCGCAATTTTGTGTCAGAAAGGGCTTATTCTTTACTTCAAATTATTGCCGCCTGTTTGGTGTGGGCGCCTAATAGAAAGAAAACAAAGGCTTGAAGGTTTACAGGAAGTCTACGTGATCTAGCGAGCTTTGTGTGGGCTATCCAATGCACAAGTGCGAAATACACGGGGACCTTTCTGGGCAGCTGTGATGGAACGTGTATGTGACAGCCAGCGACAGGGCAGGTGTTTCCTGTATTTGCCTCAACCACTAGCTGTCCGCAGCTGGCCATGATTTATCACGGTGGGCGTCGGCCCATTGACACTGGCTTCCGGCGTCCACGATAAGTCTGCCTTGACGGGAACAGGGATAGATCGCCAGCAGAGCGGCCAATACGTCTTGTAAACATCAGCCTCATTCCTGAACAAAACAGAGAACAAACTGAAAAGTTGAAAATGTTTTCACCCTGCTATGAAGTAGAATGGAAATAACAAGTGCTGTCGTTTAAAGTCTTCAAAAGATATATTTCCATTATTCCCATACTTCTATTAAGCATAGGCATCAATAGGAGAAAAACAGAAGCTGTATGGTTGTCATTGATACGGCATCCCCCATGTTTGTGCTCAGGAGTGCTCAATTCTTCTGGAAGCACTAATTTCGGGCCCATACAGTGGAGTCATTTTTAATTTTGGGGGGAGACCAGCTGACCTGATGAAACTTAATTTTACAAGTCTGTAGCGGTTAGGCGAAAGCTGTTAGGCACGCGTGTGTGTTTAACGCGAACGAGTTGCCTATTTCTGGGTGTGTGTCTCAGCATAATTACCTGTTATAGCAGTGAGTATACGAGTAGTAGTATTAGGTTGCCGAGGGCGCCTTTTCAAGCCACTGCACGAGCAGCCTTCCCCGACAATTTTGAAACTACCCACGGATATTGTACAGAATTACTCTTACCTGAATGCAACAGCTAGAGTGACGTCAGAAATATTACAGAGAATTTTCCCCATGAAGAAGCCCAAGAATTCCGGCCATTTTTTTACACTAAGTTGTGTCGGTACGTTTCCTGTTCGCATGCCTTGCTTAACGCTTAGCTGACAACATGTTGTTTGTACAGCGCAAAACAATGTAGTATAACGCAAAGCGAAGAAGGAAAATCGCAGACGATCACACCACCCGGGTGATACGGCCTGCAGCAACGACTGTCAACATATACGATAACATTCCACACGACGAGTCCTGGGGCGGTATTCTCGTAACTGTCCCTTTTGAAAACGTCCCTTTTGAGTCCCTTTCATCGTGACGTACTTCCGGTTAAGCAGTGGGCGTTGGCGCGTTGGCAGTAGGGTGGTTGCGCTTGCGTTACGCCACTTCCGGTTGTTCGCTTTTAGCCAATCAGGGCTCGCCAAAAGGGGCACTTTCGAAAGGGGCGCAAAAGGGACCAAAATCGAGAATACCACCCCTGATGTAACTTGAAGTCGTGTCACATTGCGGTAGACGTCCGAGAATTTTATTGAATATGTCAGATATAAAGCGATAGCTAAATGCCAAATATAAAATAATAGTCAAAGGTCAATTGGCGGATGCTTAGTAGTGCGTAAGCATCGCCTTCCTTAAGGTTCGCAAGTGGACCTTTGTGAACGTGTTGTGTGTTTTCATTTGCCATTTCGACGTAATCCGTGGCTCGTATTTGAATTACTTTGACGGTGCATGAAAGGTTGGAACTTTGTATTTAATTTCAGCAGCTTGCTCACCAAAGCATTTATCGTGCATCGCCCTCGCAGCTAACAATGTCTCGAGAAAATAAGAATCACCTGTACGCGCACGCCTTGCTCTACCTTGAGAACTGCCTAACTCGGGGTCTTGTCACACGCTGTTTGCAAGCCGAATCCGCGCAACGTGCCAAGTGCGCTGAGACCTGCTGAGCGCCGCTGCCGCCACCTCGACCGTAGGTTACCCCGAGCTACTAGGCCGACAGAAGCGCGAACGAGCGCCACCGCAACCAACGTCGACGCCGGCTGGGCTTGGCGCCCCAAAACCCTGCACGCGTTTTTCTTTCGATCTATGTTCTTCTGTCGCTCTATGTCCGCGGATTGGCGGCGAAATCTTCTGCTGATATGCCCTATTTATTGCTGACGCAATAAAATAAGAAAGGAAATCTGAGCAAATCTGTAGGCTGCTCCTCCGCCAACACGGGCTTATTGCGGGAAAGCCCGAAGGGCATACAGGAGCCAGCACTTCTTTCCGGGGGCGCCTGCGCCTGATAGCTACTACAAAACTACCGGAAAATATTCCGGGCTGGGGCATGTCTCACCTTTGCAAATGTGTGTATGGGATTTGTGCAGATTACCATGTAGAAAGAAAGAGACCCTTACATATTTGATTGGTTGATTGAGTGACTGACTTACTGACGGGTTGATTGATTGATTGATTGATTGATTGATTGATTGGTTGATTGATTGATTGATTGATTGATTGATTGATTGATTGATTGATTGATTGATTGATTGATTGATTGATTGATTGATTGATTGATTGATTGATTGATTGATTGATTGTGAGGTTAACGCCCCGATACAACGTAGGCGATGAGTCGCGCCGTAGTGGAGGGCTCCGGATAATTTTTGACCACTTGGTGATTAGCGTGCGCCGACATCTCGAGCACGCGGGCATGTTTTGCTTTTCGCCTCCATGAGTAAAGCGGCCGCCGCCGCCGGGAATCGAACACGCGTCCTCCGGCTCACAAGCACAACGCCTTAGCCACTGAACCACTGCGGTGGGTCTTAGATATTTGATCAATCTTTCATATGAATGTGTGCCATGCGTGCGTGTGGGTGAGGTCTGATGGGTATAGAGCGCTGCATAGATGCGTGCTGCCATATCTGTTCTGAAATAGGTACCACTAGGCCACGCACTCACCAGGTCATGCAGAACGCTAATTAAAGTGGGGCTTGGTTGCGCCCAGCATCAACACCGACTAAAAAGATACCAAACCAATCGAATTGATACAGAAAAAAAAAAAATGCGGAAGGTTGACCTTGGGGAACAGGTTTTCTAACTCAGGTCGTTAGCGTCAGCACAAGCGCTTGTATACCTCCCAGCTACGGCATGCGAACAGCGGGCTTCTTCTAGCAGTTGATTACGAGAGTTAAAATCGAACCAGAAGATGGCGCTAGGTGTATACAGGAAGTACCAGGTTCCGGAAGTACTTCCGGAAGTACTTCCGGTACTTCGGGAAGTACCGGTAGCAACACAGCACGCTAGCTCACAATTTCGGAAGATTTCCAACAAAGACTTGCGGCCCTCTTGCCTTTCTTGCATGCGGCTGCGGCGTATTGCAAGCGGCTGCGGTGTATTTCCATTCCTACAGTACTCGCATACCGTGCAGGCAGATGCTTGCGACGGTCGCTCGCGGAGCGTTTTCGCCTGCAGAAGACACTCCGTGCCTTTCAGTGTTATTAATGATTATAAGGTTTAACGCGCGGACGCGACGCAGGCGATGAGGCGCGCCGTGGTAAAGGTCTCCGGATTAATTTTGACAACCTGGGGATCTTTAACATGCTCCGAAATCTCGTACACACTGGCGTTTTTGCTTTTCGCCTCCACCAGAAAAGCGGCCGCAGCGGCCGGAAATCGAACCCGCGTCCTCGTGCTCAGCAGCACAACGCCTTAGCCACTGTGCCACTACGGCGAGTTCAGCGTTATTAACGTTTTGTAAACGACGTGCTGCACCTACAAACTTAGTTAATCTCAGTAAAGCATGTTCTTGGGCTTGTTGGTTCTGCATACTTAGATGCAAAACTGCGCACTCGGACGGGACAGCGAAAAGGAAGCACTGTCCCTTTTGGTGTGCGCAGATTTACATCTACGTATGGAAAACCAACCAGCCCAACAACATGCTATACTGGGCTTTATTTCTTCCGTAGTCGGCCCTTTTAGGTACGGAGTACCTTAGGACCTCACAATGTCCGTCCGCGTCCGTGCGCATAGCATTTGAAATCGCAAAAAAAAACACAAGCACCGGAAGGATTCGAGCCTGTGTCGGGTAGACCAGACAGAGTTAGTGTCAGTCGTCTTACCCGCTGGGCTGTGACCGTGAGTTAGCACCTGAGAGTCAAACGGCTTATTCCCTCGGCTGTAACGGTGCGAGTACGTTGAGACCTCCCAATGTCCGTCCCCGTCCATCTGTGCGCACACCACCACCCAGCGGTTTAGGTAATAATCAAGGTGCAACTCACGGCTCAAACCGAATGACCGTCGCGGCGCAAATCAGCTGTCACTCGAGGCGCAACTTGCATGTCATTCCGAGTCCCCGTACTCCGCACCCTCGCTATCATCCACGGAGTGGAGATGCTGTTACATGTGTTTGACCCTCTGCGCATTAAGATTCTGTCATCGTCAGCCACATAGCTATGACGTCGTCGGCGCTCGTCCTCTCTTCTTTTTCGCTGTCCCGTCCGTGTGAGCAGTTTTACGTCTAATCTTGTGCGACAGATGGGGACGATCGACATTAGTCCCTACAAAGATACGCCATGCCGGGGAGTCACTCGCATGTACGGCCGCTTGAACGCCGAAACAACCTGCGGGCTCCCCCAAGAGTCGAAAACGCTGATTGGTTGCAGCATGTGAGAGAACCCGAAAAATAGCGGCGCCGTAGTCTTCAGCGCCAGCTTCTTCGTAGCGGCTACGTCACACCCGAAAATCTGCGTCAATGCTCCCTTGAATGCATGGCGACGAGGATTGACATGTAAACAAGTAAAGAAAGAATCTTCTTTTCCCTAGTTGGCACGGCGCCTGCACTATACGCACAGGTGTAATATCTGGTATGTGTTGTCGTGAACAGGTAATCTAGCGATTGCGGGCGTGAAATCGCGACCTTTAGAAGCCTATTTAGGTCAATGACTGTAATAAATGCAACGTGGACAAGATCGAAGGTTTTGCGGCGCGAGCATTTGAGCAGCCGGGACCGGCCTGTAGGCAGACGACTCTACCCAAGTATACAGCCTGGGCCGAGCCTGTGTGCTGCCTTTCCAACCGGGCCTGGGCGGAGTGAGGGTAATATACTGAGCGTGCCCAGGGTCGAGTCAGAGCTCTAATTAGTGCCTAGTACTGTGATGCGGTGTGGCACAGCAAAGGCATGTTTTTAAAGGCTGTAATCTTTCTTGGGCGACTTAAACCCTTAAATTTTGCTCTGCCTGTATACGTCTGCTGTCTGTCTGTCTCTCTGCCTGCCCTTCGATTCAGCCATCTGAACCTAAGTTAAAAGAAGTCTTGAACGAGAAGTTAATACGGTCGGCTATCGATAATCCGAAGTCGCTGGAATTTTCGGTTTATTAGAAGTGCTGGGCTGGTGGCGGTTATGCAGTCCAAAGAAAAAATAACTACTAATAATGGGAAGCTAAACCTAATATACCGGTTAAGTGGCAATTATGTCAAATAAAAAGCCCCGAAGCGACCGTCATTTATCGATAACATTCAAAATTTTCAAGCTCGAGAACAGCGTCGTGGCCTGTCTTGATGTCGGCGCCATTGCAACTGGGGCAGCGCACAGTTCATAAAGCAGCCGGCCAGTTGAGACGCGCGCCAGCGAACGCATCTCACTCTTTTGAGGCCCTCAACCTTCTTGGTTGCGCACAGCACCGTGTGAGCAGTTTGTGTGGCGGACGCTGCAGGCTTCGATTTTAGCGATAAGCCTCAACTATCATGGCAACCCGTGTCGTACGCTAGCTGTGGCGACGAAAGTCAAGATTCTGAAAGAAATCTAGATGGGAGACGGGCTGCGGACTTAAGAACAATGCTGGTCTCGTGTATTGTTTTTAAATTGTAAGGTCGGTTAATCTGAAATGCTTTGCGGTCACCGTGGACGTCGTATTAACGGGGGTCAACTGTACAGCAAAACCTCTCCGAACCCCTAAAAAACATACTTCAGAGCATTGTTTTGCAAAAAGCAAATATTGGGCATATTTGAGGCCCTACATTAATGCAGAACTGGTACCCGCAATGTTCTTTCAATTGAAAATAAATGTGTGCTTGATATTTGCGACAGGAAATAAAAATACGCGTTGCATACAATATTTTGACCCCAAAATAGAGAGAGAGCTCGCGCGTGTCTGACCTCGCGGCAGTGTTCCAAGCTGAACCGCAGCAAAATGTTACAGTACCTGGTGCGAGCAGTGGAACCTGTGGAAGTTTAAATGACTTTAGTAAAGCTCCCCCGCATTTATCGTGGGGGGATAGAAAGGGAGGGGAGGAGCCTGAGAGGTGGGCGGGGGAGAGAAGAGGGGCACTTACATGGCAGAGGCGGCAGAATACTTTTGTCTTGCGACAACATTTGCAGCAGAGTGAGCAGATACGCGGCCAATTTTTTTCATGATGGTTGGTATTTGCAGTTGCGGGAAAATCTGCTAGTTATGAACTTTCAACCTCCCTCCAAGTGTCTCCTCCCCATACATCGACCCTCATACATTGGAACTCTCCACGCTGTCTCTTACTTCACACTACTCTACGGCTTGTATTCACTGGCGAGGCACGCATGCAGGCAACCATGTGAGTGCGCCGTCACTGGTCACGTCGGGCTCCGCGGGATGGCGGTACTTGTCCGTACTAAGCACATGATGTCTGTTGGACGTTCCCAGTTATACCCCACCGAACGCAAAGTAATGCCTCGAGTCCATTGTGAGTGCGATTAAAAACATCTCTGTTGACACGGCCGTTGAGAATCTGGTTGAAACGGGGCAGACGACGCACGCCGGTGTTTTTTTTTTCTTCGGCGTGCGGGTGCAGTGGCACAAGCCGCGCCATGTCCGTGGCGGAGCGGCCATGTCTCTGGCCGTTTCTAGTGTTGCCAAGCGAAGAAATTCACAGCTAAACTTTTCAAGGAATACCAACTATAGAAAGCAGTCTAGCGCGAGCAGTCTAGAGCCATGAGGTCTGCACTCTCTACCTCGTGGGGCTTCTCCCGCCTTCTCAAAGGGCCCACCCGTTTGCCTGTTAGAACTGTCACCTTCGAGATGTGCCACGCCAAAAACACCCTACTTTCTACACCCACGTCCCCCTCCCCCCCCCCCCCCCCCCCCCTTCGACATAGAATCCTCCTGCCCAAATAAAAGCTACTTCTCCCTATCGATGTTTGCACCTCTTGCACGTAAACACACTTCATTAATTTCCACTGGAAAAGCTCGCATGTGTCTGTATATGCGCGTGTTCATGTCGGCGTTAGTGTACGTGCATGAATGCATCCACAACCAAGTTCCGTTGCGCGGATTCGCACATTCGATGTCAAAAGAAATTTGTTAGAATGGTGTATTTACCCAATTTTCTGTCGCACTGTAGAACACAGCTTCCTGAATTCCGCTCCAAGAGCACTTCGGTCATTGTCGCTGTTTCTGAAATTCGCGTGACAATGTACGCATCAGCACGCCCCCGAGTTGTTTGGCGAGATAAACGAAGCTTCTGCGAAGTCTAACACAAAGAAATCTGTACACTACAAAAAATGAAACAAAAAAACACACGTCAGAACATTCAACAAAAGGCAGGAGGAGAATTTCTCTACTTTTCTTTGTTTGAGAATTGAAAATTGGAGCGCATAGGGAAGCGAGAAATCAAGCCTAATGCAGCGACATAAGATTCTTTGAAAAGGCTCCTGGACGGAATGAAGTGTTTTCGGAAGGTAGCATAGGTGGAACAAAAGAACTTGTGCCGGGAGGGAACAATGCGGCATAAAGAAAAGGTAAAGCGCTCGGAGCGAGCTGCAAAGGGAGAAGTGAGGAAGATCAATCTTGACGCGGGCGCAGAATGGAGACCGTTGGTGGAAGGGAGGGTGGAGTCACGCCAATGGGTGGAAGAAGGCCAGCGAATCATCGAGCCTCTACGGCTCGGAATGAAACGTCTTTTCTTCGCCGTCTTTTCTTTTCATCCTGGGCAACAAACCAGATAGCTGCGGGCTGAAACACAGTCAAACAGTGCAGTCGGCCTGTCGGTCTCGTGAAGCGCATTAGAAGAAATGAAGCATTCTCGGCGATTGCGCCTTCGAGCTGTTGAGAACTTAAAAAAATAGAAAAAGAAACGCGCCGCATGAAAAAAACTCGAAATACGTGTCAGCTGCTCCGTCGCTTCGATTTCGTATGGGAATGCGTGGAAAAGATTGTTCTAACATGGAGCTGAGGTACTTGCAAAACTAACGAATAAATTCGCCTACAGCCGGTATTCAACGGACATAGACTGCTATAAACGGGAGCTAGGGATACCTGACTCCAGAAAAAAAAAATCCTCGCGGGTATAACGAACACATTAGCGACAGCTTTGTTTTGTTGTCTGCCAACATGCGGAAAAATGGAGTTGTTTTAAAAAGTGCAGGCGAAGAAACACGGACAGCGCAATGGCGACATCAGCGTACTGCCATGGAGATCACACTAGACGATGTGCTTCTGAATACTGTAGTTTCTTTATAAAAAATTATGAATGCAGTGATAGGATAAAAACAAATGGAAATGCAGGGGGGGGGGTTAACCAGGTGTAAAGCCCGGTCTGCTACCCTGCACTGGGGAAGTCGGGTTCAAGGAATAAAAGAGGGGAAAGGCGTGAAGGAGGAGATAGGAATTGCAACGCCTGCACTCATAGTCCTTTTCTTGACACTAAAGACGTTTGTGTAATCGTGTATCATTCAAAAACCGAAGAAGGGCTTTTGTCACCTTCTGGGAATTTGACGGTAGGGACCGATGTCCAAGGATTAGTCTCCATCGTGACCGGCCGATCGTCCAATCGGCGGAGGTCGGTGGCCGGTACGTTTTTGTGTGGTGAATATTGGGGGCAACAACAAAGAATATGCTCAGTTGTCTCTCCAACCCCACAGGCGTCGTAGCGGTCACTGGTGGCAATCTGGATGAGGAAGCAGTAGGCCTTTGTGAAGTCGACAAGGTAAAGTCAACTGCGATCAAGACGGCGCTGGGGTAGGCGATCCTGAATATAGATATGGGGATTCGCGAACTCGGGTGCATTCAATATCTTCATGGTATTCACACGTTGAAAAAATCGAGCGCCGTCGCTGCGTCAGTTCTGGAGAGCGGAAGGAGAATGGCGCGCGCTCGCTCTCATGGCCTCTCAGGGCAGCTTCATCCCCCACAATGTTACCGGCTATTCTGCAGTGACTTGGCAACCACTGGAACACGGTGTCGTAGCTATTCATGACAGCCTGGTTTGTGAAGTACTTGCAGCAAGGCAGGCCCATAAGTCGAGAGATGCGATAGAAGAAACGAAACCTTTTTTTAATAAGGTCCATAAAGCTAGCTAGTTTGGCTGTCAATACGAATAAGAGCCAATATCACTTGACTTTAAATTTCCTTTATAATAGGCTGTGAAAAGCAAACACATTTTTTCAAACTGAGGAATGCTTTCTAAAAAATGCATACAAAATACTTCGTACAATTTTGTTCGTACGTGATGTTACAAAATATCTTTTATAGCATCCATTCCTTCGGTGTTCGCGTGCGTGAACCAAGGCCGACAAAAACAATCATTGCCATCACCGCAGTTGGTCTCCTCGACGCAGCATGCTGGCGTCGACAAAATTTATTTTCGTGACTGTCGTCGCTGTCTTGGTCGGAGCAAAGGATGACCTAGACGATGAATATAATGAAGGGATCGTAACTGTCTCCGCCGCCTTCGTAGACGCAGGCACATTCAGCAACAATGCGGGCTTATGCAAATGATAACGTCGCTTACATTTCGATGTTGTCCGTTCATCGCCGACATGACCCTGCCTGTCCCGATACCCAATGTAGCTGCAAAGATAGGCGGGACCCTTCACGGCTGCGCAAGGACGCGGCAAGGTCGCTCGATCGACGAATAATTTCAAGAATAAAATCTTAGAGTTTTACGTGCCGAGTGGAGAGCTACGGACTAGTTTATACTATATATGTGGATATTTAACCTGCACCGAAATCTCTACACACAGGTCTTTTCGCTTTTTGCCTCCATCAGAAGAGCGGCCTCCGAGGCCGGGACGACATCCGCACAAATTTGCTGCTGGCACAAAGAGTTTTTGTTATGGTTTTGTGTTTTCGGCTCATATTTTTGTGTCCGCTCCTTCTTAATTTGGTGTTTCGGGGCGCATAATTTTAGTGCGGCAAGAAAATTGTCATTTGTCGTGTCTTGCGTTTCAAGGGACTACATAAGTCACCCATTGTGTGCGACAGTAAATAAGTGTGCGACCGCTAATTTCGTATACAAAAGCCGAACTGGTTCCACCCCTCCCCTCGGCCCTCCAAAAAAACTTGATTCTTGCCAAATTGATTGATTGTAGGGTTTAACGCGCCGACGCAACGCAGGCGATGAGGTGCGCCGTAGTGAAGGGCTCCGGATTAATTTTGACCGCCTGGGGATCTTTAACGTGCGCCGAAATCTCGCACACACGGGCGTTTTTGCTTTTCGCCTCCATCAGAAAAGCGGCCGCCGCGGCCGGGAATCGAACCCGCGCCCTCGTGCTCAACAGCGCAACGCCTTAGCCACTGCGCCAATTCTTGCCAAATGATGACCCTAATGAACTTATAGGGAGGTTTCTAGGGAACGCATTAAAGGTAACGACGTTCCTTGTAATGTGCGTAATTTCTTAGATTTTTGTTCAACTTTTTGTTTAAAGTTTTGTTTAAACTTTGTAACTGACTTAAAAAATGTTCTTTTGTCACTATTATTAGTTTGTTTGCTTTTCTTTTTCTGGGGTGGGGGAAAAATCGGCTGTCACGCATTACACTCATGTGAGAAGCGAAAATAAATTTAAAATTGGAAGTCGAACTTTTTGTATACCAAATGGGTCTAATGGCCGCTGAGGTCTCGGCATTTCTAGCCCAGTGGACCTTTTTAGGCGACTATAAAGGTGTGCATACTTTTCTGACACGTGGCCTTATATGATTACATGGTCATCGTTTATGATGTTGAGACGATTCCAAATCGGTTATACTAAATGGTTTAAATGGCAGGTTATCACATTGTCAGGTTGCCAGAGACGCCGTAGTTGTCTTCAAGAAAAACAAGTTTATTGGAGCGAACTTGTGCTCCCCTAACAACTCAAAGAATACAAGGCAGCGATACAGTAATCAACAAAGTGACGTGCGTAAACTGGTGTCGGCGATTCGAATGCCATGGCGTCTTCTCTGCAGGCTTTTATCTCTTGGCGCGAGTGTTTCTGGAACCGTCGATTTACATCCAGAACATTGTACATCAAAGACGATCATTCTGGGCTAGTGACGTTAGGGCGAGACAGTCTGCTTATCTGAATGTGATAGCCCGTGCGGCATAAAAATAAAGAATGGAAGACGCGCTTCACTTGGGACGCAGATAACACAGCCGGGCATGTCCGGGCAGCAAAAACAAACAATAAACTTATACATGGTTCACGGCAATATAGAACCTTGGCAACCCTATCGCAAGAGCCCACACCTCACAGCCGGACCTTCCGCATCATCTGGTCACCGAGACACTCTGTCCTATGGGAAATGAGAGAGCCAATGAGACTGCTCGAGATATGGTTCGCCGAGAGTCCCACAGGGCCCCTGAAGATAGCCCGCTACATTTTGGTTATAAGGACCGCCTCCAAACTTTCGGCGATATCCTCGAACATTTCCGCCAGGATGGTGCCTTTTTTGCACCACCGCATCCATCGCTCAGTCGAAGGCATGCGGTCTTTCTCAGGCAGCTTCAAACATTATCGTTCCCCACTCCACATCTCATGTCCATCATATATCACGCGGAATATAAAGATGCTTGCCCCTTCTGTTCTGTGGAACGAGCCTCATTTCACCCCATCATTTGGTCATGCGCAGTCGTACTGGCATCACGTATAACTCATCCCATTCTTCATAACATATCATCCTTCCCAGAGTGGGAGGCTGCCATCTCTGCCCAGCTCCTATCGTGCAAGAAGCCCTCGCCCAGTTGGCGGAAGACGCCTATCTCCGAAAACACCGGGAGTCCTTCGGGCTAAATGACTAAATGAACAACTCAGTGGTGCAATCACCCCAACTTTTGGGCAAAATAATGTTTCTGCTACTACTACTATGGTCATTGTGAATTTAACGCCGCGGCTATGATTGTTTTTCGATCACATTAACAATAATCTACACATAGTTGATCAATGCTACTGAGGCGTGACTGAGCGGCAAAACCGTTCTCTCGTCCATCGCGTTGCGGAGCGATGTACATTTGAGCAGCCGCGGATACGAGATGTTCCTCGTAGAAAGACGCGTCCTTCAACTCGGTGCAAGTTCAGGAGAGGCAGACGCTGATTGCGAGCGGCTTTCCGTTTTCTGTGCCGGCGTGCCTGAGGTGCCCATTGCGCGCATCGTCTAGAGCCCCTTGATTTTGCTCCGCATAGTTTAAACCCAGAAAAAAAAGCGATGAACTACAGGAATAATGCTAGGCTTTTAAATGAAGCAGGCTCTAAAACAATTCCTAAAAGCAACCACGTGGGCGCATTCCTGCGCGTTCAGCGATCCGATTGCCATCAGAAACCCTAATTATCTTCTCTGCCCGGTGACAGCGCTGTGGGAAAAGAAATCATTACTGCTTGGTGAAATCATCGCGTTTCTTCGCCCTCTTTGCTACTTCTTTTTGAAACAGGGTCGCACAGAAAGCCTTGATTATACCGTATTCTGAAATACTTGCACTTAAATTATAAGAGAGCCACGAAACGAGAGGAGAGTCTTCGTGCGCCGTCTCTCCCTATCGTTGTGTTCTCCCCCCTGCCCATTTTTTTGTGGTCTTGTTTGAAACAGTGTGCCGAAACGAACCCCTTTTTGAAGCTTCATTACTACTGCTTCCATAATTCATGCGACCTCTCCCCCTTTCAACAAAAAAGATAGCGTCACGGTACGTTCTAACCGCCTGTCGAGGTACATGTGCTTTGAACAACGTAGCAAGGAGCTCTTCCTCAAAGATGCTGCTGGGCCCAGTCAACACCCGTCCCAGCGGAATGCCTCATGGCCACCTACTTGCTGTGGTGGCATTTCCACGTGATTAGAACATTTACTGAGTTTCCTGAACGAACGCAAGCGCAGTGACCGCCAAAGGTCTTTACGGAAGCAAAGTTCAATGCTACCCTTGCGAAAGGCAGATCCCGATCTGGCACACTGGTGACCACGTCATTAGCCAGAAAGTGGATAACGAACTTGCAATGAACTCGACCTTCCTCCGCACTTTCAAAATTTTAAAAATCTAAATCAACTCTTGATGCTCATACGATGACAAAACACATGGCCGGGGCCACTACCATAAAAGCAAGGTCTCACCAGAGTAACAGCTAAAAATGCATGTAATGCTGTGCAATGTAATGGCCCTCGCATACACGAAAAAGTCTTAGGAACGCTGATTTGGCGAATCATTTTCAAGTAATTGAAGCAGTGATTGGTTAATTTCTTTGGGTAATGCTGCAAGCCTGGTTAGATTGACTCCCCATTATTCCCTGTTTTTTTTTTGTTTTTTTTTGCGACCGTGTTTACTCAATGTGAATGATGAGAAATTTTGAGACCAATTTCTAAAAAAAATTAAACTAAGAAAAGCAACCCTTGCTGACCATGTCATTTTTGCATCTTACGACGCATGTCGTAAGGGCCCGTTTATTCGAAAAGAATTTTAATGAAAACCACCAGAGACACTTCTGGCTTGCAGCTACCCTAAATTCCTCCGAAAACGGCACAAATCTATAGCAGAGAAATCTCTTGAGTAAAGAAAAATATATGAATAATATTAATAGCTGGTAATAGCAAGCGTAATTTGACGTACGTGCCGGGTGTATAAGAATATTGCATCGAAAATTGTTTCTACAAACGCCCAAACTTCGCGAAGGAAAACTTTGACAATTTTATTTCCGCTGCCTAAGGAGTGACAAGACACTGCCTAAGGGTCTTGAGACTCTAATCATGGGTCCCCACAACCCCACCAAGTTCGAGGAAATACCGATGAAATATGCAATAAAGAAGTCACGTTAGAACGCTGGCCAATGCACGCTTTTGCGCTGTCCAGACAAAGTAGCAGCTCGTCCCGTTAATTAAATAATTCGACTAATATTTCAGAACTCCATCAATGGAAGGTCTAAATATCACCCTTTTGGGGAGGATGTGGCAAAGTGGGGTTGGCAGCGGCATATACGCAACGCAGCGAAGCTGTGTGGTGCAGACGCCGCGCGACGTTCGTGCTATAGGTGCCCAGAATAGTTTTGAACGTTTATTTTCGCACGCGTAAGGAAATGTGTTTGCGCAAAATTTTTTTTGATTGAATGATTCTGCGTTTTAACGCGCCTACGCAACGCAGGCAATGAGGCGCGCCGTAGTGGAGGGCTCCGGCTTAATTTTGACCACCTGGGGATCTTTAACGTGTGCCGAAATCACGTACACACGGGCATTTTTGCTTTTCGCCTCCATCCGAAAAGCGGCCGCCACGGCCAGGAATAATAAAAAAAAACTTTTTTACGGAAGACCCGCCCCTGAGTCGAAAATAAAATATTCTTTTATCTCAGGCACCCGCCGTCTAACAACGACGATGGTTGAACGCAAAGCTTCCTCGAGACGGATCATCATCGTATTTACACGGTGGGGTACAGAATTTTTCTGTCTGATTTTGCACGACCATGTACCCCTCTCCAAATTCAAACTGCTTCGACCATGTCGAAATGGAGAAATCCGATAGACGCCGGCTTCATAACGCGAGGGACCGAGGTCGTTTCCCGCCACAGGATGCGTTTTTTTTTTTTCTTTCACTTCACCCGTTTTTCTGTTACAGGAACCATCAGTGAGAGCAATAAAGCTTCTATTCACCGAATTCGTCGAAGGAACTGGGCCGCCAGCTTGCGGAGTCGTATTTTCGCGCTTTTGATAGGTGCCTCCCCGTACCTCCAAGGAGCCTTCAAAAAAAAAAAAGTTTAAGGTTAGGCTTTAATCTCAGGTCTGTTAGTTTCGAATTAATGTTTGCATGCCTACCAAGTATCCGCGAGTATTGCTAAGAAACGTAAAAAAATAGCTCGATGTTTGCAAAAATATTATGTATTCATTCTCCTGCTCTTTCACATATTTCCACCTCGGTGACGTGGAATGTTTTTATCCTTATTCCGGTTGCCAAAATTCTAAAAGGCTAAGCTGGAAACGGGGCAGTGAATGTTGTGTAAAATTTATAAATGTGTACGTGGTGTGCGTGCGGGCGGGCATGTGCGCGCACGTCGTGCAGCATGCTTTGACGAAGCGCGCGGTAACTCTTCTACAAATATTGGGCCCCGTGTAAAGTTGGAAATTTGAATTAATTAATGGCGAGGGGTGTGAGACGAACTTCTCCATCTTTAGTATAACCAATAGTTTGTACCGAATGTTTATTTTCTAGACAGCAGAGCTGAAACTCTGTGACAGCGCTGGTTAGTGTTTGGAAGTTGAGCAGGTCAATATTGAAGGCATTGATTTCTTTTTCACCGAACTGAAACGTTTGTGCTGCGAATATACAGGAGTAAAACAACGATTTTAGAACATCTTAATATTGCGACCGCAAATGCAAGCGACGTAAGAATAAAATCTTTTTACGAACACACGAAAATTTTCCTATTTTTTCGACTCGTTAATGGTGTTTTCTAACAGAACTGGATACGGAAAATCGTTAGACGTCACCAGCACCATGATATCATTTCCGTGTGAGGACCGGGTTTCCAACATCAATAAAAGGAACTATGACGGCATCTAGCTGAAGGAGGAAGAACTGTGGGTTCTTTATCAAACATCTCCTTTCTGAACCGGCCGCTTACCTCGACGAAGCAGCGGCCAGATTGGCTGCGGGTGAACAAGAAAGTGGCAAAGTAATTCGCTCCGAATAACTCCCGCCAAGATAAGTGCGCCATAGTAGCCCAGCAGCTTGCGTTCACGTGACGTGGGTGTCAAATAAATACCACTGATGCATGACGCCGTAGGGTAAGGAGGTGTTCGCTTGGCTAAAACACGCGAGCACAGACAGGGGTGCGTGGGGCGAAAAAAAAAAGCGCGGGTTTCGAGCAGGAAGTGTTTGCAACCGGGCACGGCGCGGACCATTTGTGTCCAGATTTACGGGGCTATGAAAAACGACACTGCCCCGTCATGCAAGTAGGAAATGAAGGAACATAGCGGCGGGGATTCAAGACACAAAGAAAAAAAGGTGGACGGGGGTGGAGGACCGCTGAGAATGAGCACAAGGCCATCGGTTTTTGCCCTGGAACGCATAGGGAGGCAAGAAACAATAGTTCATACAAACGACGGACACGATAATGGAGATGAGGGCAGGAGCGCTTGGCTCTTTGGAGACGCATGGCTCGCCCCTCGCTTCCCGCAGTGCTTGACCTGCGCCCTTGAAACTTGTCCCTGGGTGGATTTTATTTTAGCGCACCGCTAGGGGGCTTCCGTTACGCCAACCGATAGGAGCGCGCTACAAAACAACCGACGGAGCGTTGCAGTGGTATATATAGTCTGGATGTCGTTGGAAGTCACAGAAGCCGAAAGTGGAATGTATTTCAGGTGAAGTTAAGAACTGTGGATCAGTTGAAGTGAGCAGCTAAGGTGTATTTATACCTCGAACTAAAAAGCACGGACATGCAGTGGCGAGGAAAGATTAGACGAATCGGTAGGAAACATGTCAATACCAGTGAACAAGTAACTGCAGACAAAATGACCAAAAATAGTAAAAACAAGCAGATGCGAAAAAGTGGGGCGAAAAAATTTACGCGAATGGTTCGTCAGAGATAAACCATATAGAGCATGGGGATATCAGAAACCAAAATGTCTACAATAATTCCAAAAATAATGCCTTGCTTTGGAACGCCACCGCATGTTGTTTGAGAACGAAGTAGAAAGGAACTTTATTTTCCACAAAGAACTTCTTGTCTGGATTTACTATTGAAACCGAAGAGCCTGGTTAGGAAGTACACCCAAAAATAGGACACATCTGCGTGGTGACACGTAGCGGCTACATCACCATCGCCAAAGTGTGTTTCTCATCATCATCAGACGAACGTGCACGCAAGTCGAGTCGCAAGCCACAGAGATCCGGTCAACGCGAACCTGGACCGGCACCGGCAGTCGTAGCTCCCTGTTTAACTGTCTTCAACCTTTTCCTCCAGACACGTGGTGTTACAATGGGATAAATGTGGCAATGTCAAATAAAATGCATATTCGAGAGGTGTCAGCCGTGCTGGCGCCCCATGTACAACTGGGAATACACAGGTAGTAAAGTACAAAGCTAAGGAGTTGACTGAAAAGAGATCATAATAACGGCGGATAAAACGCTTAGAGGATAGGATAATGTTAAACAGCTGCGACCTATTACGAACAAAATTTAACTTGCTTGAGACTGCCGCTACTAGCAGCGCTGAAGTGAGAATAGTAGTATTTGATGTAGATGTATTATAAGGCACAACAACACATATCGATAAGAATGGAATGCCAGAAACAATCAATGCACCGTAAGCTCCGGGGCTCTGTTTCTACCAGCTCGTGTCGATCCGCTCGCTCTCTGCTTGTAAACCCTGCCAGTGCCTCTTCAACTGCGAATAGAAAAGGGGCTTTCTCTCAATAATGCGAGTCGACACGCCACGGGTTTCCCTGGCGGCTGGCAAAACCCTACCGCACGAAGCAAAGACAGAGTTTTACAGTGACACGGCTCACATTGGTCTATTACGATATGAGCGCTCTTGGCACATGCTAGGCTGCAGCCGGGCCCCTGGCTGGCCGAGGAATATGGTGTCAGGGCCCTGTTCACAAGGCGGCGCGATCATATCCGGTAGAGGAGGACGGAGCAGCGCGTTCGTCAATTCCCTGCGATTCTCTCTTTGACGTTGACTGTGCAACTTTTGCTGCCTTCACGTTGCTGTGACAGAAGGCCATCAACTGGCGAGCTGCGCTACGCGAGAGACGCTAGGCCTGGCTTCCATTCTGAGGTGACAGGGAAACCATGCGCGGGGAAAGCGCCGCCGGAATGAAGGCAGGCTAGAGAGGCAGGCAGAATATGAGAGAGAGAGAGAGAGAGAGAGAGAGAGAGAGAGAGAGAGAGAGAGAGAGAGAGAGAGAGAGAGAGAGAGAGAGAGATGCAAAGGAGGAAAAGAGGAGAAGCTCCGGAGGGGCCTGCATGCAATGATAACGACCGACGAAAATTGACGAGGCGTAAAGTTTCGTCCCGTGAAGAGGGCCCTGCGTTTTATCACCGCGAAAAGGGCACACTGCTGATAAGCCAACGGTCGCCAGAAAACCAGCAGCAACGGCTCCGACCAACCGCCCAGCTCTTTCTCTTCTCTTTGCTCTGTCAGGTGCTTTCATTTCCCGGTCGACGCTTTGCATCGGTCGTTTCGCGCGATACGGTCTCGCACGAACAAGCGTGGATGGAATTAGCACCCCCCGTTAGCGAGCAACTGTGGACCTCGACTACTTTGGCTCCCGGGAACTACGAACGTCTGCATAATTTCCACACGCCCACTTTTCCAATGTCATTGCTCTTTGGACATTTGCTCTTGCCCTTTTGTATTTAACGAAATAGTGTAGGGCCTCCTTTTTCGTGCGATACTGCCGAACTCTTGACGCGTTCTTTTTAATTTATTTTGCTTCCATTACTCCACTCGGAGAAAATAAATTGAAAGTAATTAGTATTTCCAATAAGCATGTATTCAAAAATGCGTCATACGAGTCCATTCACGTCTGCTCCTTAATTACGTGTTCATAATCGTAAGTATGCAAATAAATAAAGTCAAATACCCTTTTATTGCTCCGTGTACATGCTTGCGTTATGACTCCGCTCCCGACGATTCAACAAGCAAGTGGTTTCATGTTTATGAAAAATGGATAGATAAGTTTATAGCGCAGGCATTTGTATTTCCTCGTTATTCCCTCAAACTGCGCCCTTTAAAGGAGCGATTGGTCATGCCGGTGCATTGATGCGAAGGATACCCACGGCATTTTTTTTCACTGCATGCCCTATGAGGGATGCACGAAAAGGCAAGATCTGGATTCTCACTCCTCCTTTTAGGTCCTTCTTCAAAGGTTGGCCCTTCTACGAACGGCCACATTGAGAGAAGAGTTTCTTTTTCTTATGTAGGGGTAGAAAAAAGGCATGGGGGGGGGGGGGGTGATTCGCTTAAGTCCGCACTTTAGCTGCTCGAATTCTGCTAAGCCTTGTGGTCTCTCACAAACGCCTGCAAGTGTCTACCACATCCAGCTGGCCGGCCGGCACTCGATACCTCCTTGCTCACATTTCTTGCGCCTCCTGTCAATGTGAGGGCGCAATGACTGTACTTTGAAGAATACTGAAATGGATAATTTAACTTGGTTTAATAACCACTAACTCAGGCATAAAACCCACCGTCCTTTCCCCCTAATCATCATCATCATCACCAGCCTGTCTACGCCCACTGCAGGGCAAAGGCCTCTCCCATTAATCTTTCTACCTTTCTGCCTTTCCCCCTGAAACACCTAAAAATATTTACTGCTGTAATTTGCGCTGGAGCGCATGCAGGTAGTACTTACGGAAACCGGCGGGTCTCCGGAGAGGCGGCAAAAGTGGACGCGAGCCACTCATGCTACCCGGCTTTGGCGCGATTTACAAGTCATGGCTCCGAAACAAAAAATTCCCCCGCACCTCCCCGAAGGGAATCGTGCAGAAATGCGAATGCATTGGGTGCACCGACGAGTGTGTTGCGAGTAATGGCGTAATTAATGACGAGAGTGTGAACGTAATCATTTATTCATCAGCACCTGTTTGTGTTATCGTTGTACCTGACGGCCACAATCACTGCCTTGTGATCGCTAAAGTGCACGGTCAAAGGGTCTTTGAGAAGCATACGCGCGTCACAGTTTCGCGTAAAGACCAGATCAATGCAACTCCCGTGAATGGTAGTTGGGCACGTGTCGAAGCCGGCAGAGAGACAATGCATAGAGTGCCTGGTCAGCATGTACTCGACCAGCCACTCGCCACTGTTCTTGCGCACGTCAACATTGAAGTCGCCAACCAAGACTATGGGGTCAGAGGGTTTGGAGCGCACGCGCACACTTTCCATAGCCGCGTCCAGCTGCGCGGCAACGGCGTCTCGAGCGAGGTTGGGCGCGAGGTACACGGTCACCACAAAGACTCCGTCTCCGGTGTAGGCAAGGGCGTACAAGTCCTTGTACGGAGACGTGTCTCGAAAGGTAGACGCGGAAACGGCGTGCGATATCAAGTTCCCATACACTTTAGACACGAGACTAACACCGCAGTACTCGCCGTCCTTGCCGCTTCGAGCAAACTAGTACAGCTCGCTTCAAGCGCATGCGTTCGGCATTGAGCGCGGAGAGATAACACCTGCGGGCGCACGCCGACGGAGCACGACAACCCCCGACTAAGAAATGCATTCGTATTTACGACGACGACGACGACGAAGGCAGAACTACGAGGCGCGCGCTCACGTGCGCTCGCGCTGGAGGAATGCAGGCGCACGCCGCGCGATGGACGCAAGACAACCCCCGACTAATAAATGCATTCGCATTTAAAAAAGAAAACCTACTGGACTGACTGGTCTGGTCCACAGCACGAAGCTCAATACGGCTGAGTCTTTTTCTTACAACATGCGTCTAGTCAGCCAGGGCTGGCGGGTAGGGCGTGTTATTTCAACTAATCATACCTCGATTCCCCATTTGCCTTGTTTACAATGTTCGTTCGAGTGGGAGCAAATAATTTCCTTCCGGTAATTTTATTCATGATGTAGACTGCTTAACGCGTGTAGGTGCCTAAAAGTGCAGTTCTAGTGAACAGGGAGGGCTCCATTGCTCTTCTTAAACCACAAAAATAATATTTTGAGCTATTATATTGTGTAGGATGGTATAAGAGGATAAAAGCTGTTACTTAAAATAAAAAAAGTGTGTGATTAAGGATTCAGTTGAAAAAGCAATGGCCGGCCTGTGTGCTATGAACAACGCAATGCAAAGTGAAAATGGGGGAAGGTTAGTGGGCGTAAACTATGAAAAGCAGAAAATTTGGAATGCCGGAAAAGGTTTAAAATATAGGTTGTCATCATTATTATCCTCCTCCTCCTCATGATCATCATCACCGTGGTCATCTTCATCATCATCATAATAATCGATTTTTGAGCCCTTCAGAACTCAAACAACTTCCGAAGCTTCTGGAAACTGGGGTATCTAGCGAAGCCGTAACGGCTCAAGGTAGTTAGTCAGGCCGTGCGAATACGCTAAAGAAAAATAAGCAGAATGTGTACGTTCCCGAATTAGTTTAAAGGTCGCCCTCGCAGGAGTTGTTAGAACAGCTTGAATGGGACAAGACGCCTTATGTACGGCAGAGGATATCTGAGTAGAACAGAAGTGAGCTGGTGGTACGAGCACGTAGTCCTGATCGAAAAACAGGGTGTATGGGCAAGAGATGTAGGAGCACTAACAAGTAAATCGTTGTGCGTGTTCTTTCGCCGTGTCGTCCTTGCACTCATTTTTGATCATGTGAGTATATGGGGGACATTAATTCCAACATTATTAAGTTCACTTACAACCAAACATGTTGCGGAAAGTGTGTGTACAAATGATACTGAACACTGGCTTAAGTAAATGCATAAATGTTTGCACTGCATGGCTAGAAATTAATACAATGAACATTTTACAGCGAAGCGTCCTAAGTCAACGCCCCCCCCCCCCCCCCCCCCTTCCCCCAAGGTAGCCTCTTTCGGGAGTGTTAGACCTCTCGCCACCATCGATGCTCTCCCACGAGCTGAATTGCGCAATCGGCTGATAACGGCGCCGCATCTACGCATCTCGCACCGCATCTACGGAACCCAAAAGCACAGCTCGCAGATGTTTTGGGCTTGCACTTCGGTCAGTCGCGAGAGAACTTCTGAAGTTGTATCATGTATGTACAACAATTAAAAAAAAAGCCATCCACCAGAGCAGGTTGTCCCTTAGGTTAAAATCGGAGGCTCCCAATCCTACGAAAGAATATTTGGAATACTTAATGACTCATACAAAAGTCTCAAGTCAAAGCTGAGCAGTGCGATTTTTTTTTCACTTCAGGGATGAGCTACCTGAAAAAAACGCGGTGACTGCCGGCGAGGGCGAGCCACGAGTTGGCGAGCAGACAACATCGGTCATAATGGCGCAACGTACAACACTGTGCCGACATACGATAATCGCACTTGTTTAATCCTCCAGACAACCTGCTGTCAGTCGTAGGCCCTAGAGTCTTTGCGAAAACACGGCAACGTTGGTACGAGCATGTCTCGGGAAGTGTCAGAATAAACTAGCATTGATTTCACCAGATCTAGACAGGGGGGGGGGGGGGAGGGGACGCAGGGGCGACCGCTTTATCTTAGGAATTGACAACCCCACCCCCTCACCTGAATGCAGCAAGCAGGATCATCTCTTTGTGGGAGTTCGTGCGCGAAGCAGACATGAACGGACGTGAGGGCCATCCCACTCTCCTTTCCTCTTCCCCCTTACCCTACTTGGCTACAAAGCCGCCCAACTCAGTAACAAAGTTTCATTCATTGGAGCTGAAAGTTCAGCTCCTGTCCTAGGGCATTGTTTTCAGTATGAGGATGAGTGAGGTTGAAAAGGGGTGTTAGGAGACGTCCCGCATTTTCGCTCTATGTATGTAACTCAGTAGTGCCGCCTCAGCGGCTTCACGGTGTTCTGGCGGTACCATAGGTAGAGCCCACTCAAAAATTTTGGACACTTTATGATGAAAACATAATCGGCTTTATAGATTACGATCTTCCCACGCCCGGCGATCCCCGTGGGCCGGAAGAGTGAGGATCAAATGCAGCGCCAGTCGGGGCAGTGGCATTGAAGCGAACTAAAAAAGGGTATACTTTGGTTATGAGCGCTCACTCCCTCTTCCGCAGTTGTTCTGTTATTTTTCTTAAGTTATTGTAGTTAGCATATGATTCATCATGGGTTGGCAGGTGTACATGCTCGGGCTGGGCTAAGTTTAGATGAAGAGTTCTTTTGGAGCCGTATTTTCACTGCGCACATCATAGTACGGGATGGTTTATAGTTGCGTGCCGCTGTGCAAGACCAGCATCCGCAAGGCAATGGTTTTCATGAGTTTCCGGGCGATGCAGTGCGCAAGCAGTAACTGAACTAGACATCTTGAACTTAACCTATGTTCTTACCAAATGCATTGCCAGGGCTGGGCTGTCGCACCGAATTTCGCCATTTGTGGCGCTTGTAACCCACTTGAAAAAAGCTCCTACAGACATGGCTCCAATTCTGTGAGGCAGCCGCAGCCGTTGAATAAGTTCGCGCTTTTAGAGCTCTCCTTGATGGCAAGCAATGTCTATTTCCTGCAAAAATGATGACGCTTTTACAGGCAAAGTGTAATTTCGGAGCTGCTCTGTAACCAAATTCACGAGGCCCTTGCTGTCAAATTTCGCATCTCAGCGGAAGTAGAAGGGATCCCCAGAACCTTAAGCCCGAATCAAGGACGGTTCCGGAAGTTCTAATGAACGGAAAGGCTCAAAAATAAAACGCGATATTTGAGCACACGAATATGAAGCTGGTGCAGCTTATTTGCGTACTTTAGCGTTTATATAGCAAGTAGCCGGATCCGGCTGACTAGTGAGTTTTACATGCTGATAGTCACCCTAGGTACTACAGTTAAAACCCGATCTGACAAAATCACTCGGAACCGCGAATTATTTCGTTAAACCAAGAACTTCGTAAAATCCGGACTGTCATTTTACACGCAATTTATTCCGTCAATTCGATTTCTAAAGGGAGGCGCATCCCAGCAGCTACCATGACATTGTAGTTGAAGTGGCCGCGGCGCTTGCCTGCCGCTTATTTAATGCGCTAATAGACCGTGGTGAAATTAATTACAATACAACGCTAGGGGTTCTGAAGGGAACGAATTTATTTCCTGGCAAAAAGCCTGTGATTTTCGCCTGCGTCGGTTTCGTTAGCATTAGGCGGACAGCGTTTGAGAACATGCTAGCGTTCAACGCGTCCTCGGTTCCTTTGTAAGATTCAGGAAAGCGCATGAGAAAGTCGATTGTGTCTATCACCTGGCCTAAAGCGGGAACAGGGGCTTCAGCAGTTTCTGAGTAGTCATCACCCTGTAACACCTCTTGTGCGCCGGAAACTAGCTGTACGGTTTCTTCATCGTTCCAAACCTCCGTCGTGTCGGCGTCTGTGACTGCGTCGGCACTCGGATAGTCATGAAAGCTCAGATATGCTGCCACTTCATTAAGGCTACCAAGCTGTTCCCAGAAAATGGGCGGGATTTGCTTCTTCTTGCTCGTGTTGAAGGCTTGCGGAACTCAAAATGCTTCGTTAAATCCGGAATGGCACTGAATCTGTTTAGTTAGTTCGAGTTCATAAAAACATTGAGCGGTATAGGCACCTGCGGGGGAATCCGAATTTGTTCGTTAGATCGGGTAATACGCAATATCGGGTTTCGTTAGATCGCGTTCTGACTGTATTTGGTAACGGTCGGCCCCAGAGACGTAGCGAGAAATATTTTGCGGAGGTTGTGATACCCAGCCGCTAAAAAAAAAGTAAATAGAGCCCGCGTCCAGAAGAATACCTTTGCCATTTTTGTTCATTCTAAAGCAAACTGTTGGTTGTTTCCTTTACTGTAATATCTATATAAAAATACGAGTCACACAGGCTTCCGAGGACTTCGTTCATGCCAATGGGTGGAAAAAATGGTCGAAATGAGGCGGAGGGGTCATGATGAACCAAAATAAAAGTCGGGGCGTGTCCCCACGCTGAAAAACCACACGTGCACCTGCACACACACGAACACGAACAGGCTTAACGATTGCCAGCTCTACCGCTGGCTCAAGGACTTGCCAAGCAACGTCAAGCTCACAGTACGCCAAGCTGCGGATACCGTTGACGACGTCAGACTTCGCTGCCTGACGTTAAGCGTAAACCCGGGCCAGCGCATACCCGCGATTCAACCCCCTCCCCTTCTTTCCTCCCCCTAAGCCTTCAGAAGTCCGGCTACCCCCCTAGCAACGTTGACTCCGTAGCCCTTGTGTTACATCCGCGAAGTCCGGGAGGTAGGGCAGAAGTGCTTTTCCACTAAAGCATGTAGACGCACAACCATTCTGTCATGGTACTCGGAAGTCCCCCCCCCCCTTTTTTTATGTCATATTTAGATACGCTTTAGGTGCCAGAGAGTACCACAATAACCAGTACTGCTAAAGAGACATTTTTGTGTACGGCGGATGATAAAGCACTTCGGCTGTGCTTCAAGATTCAAGAGACTGACTTGAATCTAAGTGAATAGAATGCAAATTGAGGGACTTGATTGAAGTCCCTTCAGAAGAGGTCGTAACGCCGACACAAAGCGTCCGTAGGATAGCATTACCCAACTCCTTTGAATGATGCCCATGGGGAGCAAGTTGCAGAGCGGCCCCTTCGACCGAAGTTACCATGCCGAAACTAACAAAACGCGTGCGTTTTCTCGCCCACCCGGGGTCTCACACTGCGGCATTTCGCAATGCAGATTTGCTGGCCCAGCCGTGCGCACGCCAGCGCACTCGCAGGCGTTAAGTATAGAGATCTCACCGCGGGCTATTTGTTTCTCTTGATCTTTGCCGACTGCGCGGCATACCGCGCTCATTCGCTCAAGCGTTCTCAGTGTGCCAAATGGCATTAACTCGCTGCGGAGCTTACGCGACGCCTTCAAGCAGACGCGCGTTCTGGCTATTTTCAACGCGCTTAAGCATCCTCCCACTCCTGTCGCAATCAGTAGGTGGGGCAATCCTGCCAACGGGGTTTCGCCGTCAGTTATGTCGACAGAAGGCTATTGCCTCTGCATTAATTTCCCCTGTTTAGCCCTACTTGAGGTTGTACGTTGTTTTTTATACATCTTTGTACTGTTCCACTCCAAGAACGAAAAAAAAATCCGGCAGCAGCCATTCAATGCTGATGGCATTATAAAGACGATTGATGAATGTTTATATAATTTATTAACCAAATTTTCAATTGAATTATTTGACCCACTTGAAATTTTGATTGACTTTAAAGTTCAAATTTTCATCTGATCAAGAATATTTCAATACCCCAAACTTTCTTTTTCCCTCAAACGACGTCTCCAAAACTGAAACGAAAAGAAATCACTTGGGTACCCTTGCAGTCGACCAGTCTATCGTAACGTCGTTTGTAAGTAAAAAAAGATGGCTACAGCGGGCACAACACAATATCCGTTATGCTGAACGGCCCAGCACTACCCTGAAAACCTCGAGCACGACGCTTCCGCTTATGTTTTTTGTGGCAGCTACTGCATCTTCGAATCCGTACTGAATACAATCTAATAGCATCGATTCAGGGGGCTCCGTTCCACGATATGTCTTTACGGAGACGCATGAAAAACACAGGTCAAAGGGGACCACGACGAGGCTCAGCGAGGCTTAATTCGTTGTCAAAAAGGGAGTGGTTTCCTTCGGGATCAATGGGGTGTACCACAGAAAGTGAATGCCCGTCGTTTTAAAGCCGTAGGAACGATGGCATATGTGAAAGGGCGTGAGGTGTCCGTCGACTTTTGTAACATTGTCTGTTCTCACGAGCGGGAAAATCCGGTTTTCACGCTTTGTAGGGGTGTGATGACGCAAATATTTGTTTTGAGGAACGGGATGACCCACAGGGAGCTACACAACGCCTTTCGGTCTCGTTTCTTTTTTAAGTTAGAGAGGATTGGCGTCACTGAGTTTAAGGAGCAAGACCCAACTGATTCCGCTTATTATTCCGCATCGCCAGAGGTGAGCACGTCATGCGCGGGCTACTGAAAATGCGGTCGTAATTACGACTACGAGGGTCCGTCGGGACGTTAATGCATACACATAAATCCTTCCTTGGAGCAAAATACCCATCTTAATGTAAAACATTTGCCCCGTATATGCTTACTTCGCTGCAAATATCCCTTAAAGACGATCCCTTAAAGACCGATGCCACGCAAATGCCGCCCTTCTCGCTCCCTCACACCCGTCAAGCTTTTCCCCTCCCGCCTCTCTCCTCCCACGATAAACACCGTGGAAGTTCGCTTTAGTCAATTCAATTTTACCGCGTTACACTGCTCGCGCGTCCAACCTTTCGTTACTGTGAGACTTCTTAGAATACCGCCAGAAGGCACAAGCCACGGGTGCGAGAATTTTTGTATTTTATCGAAAAAATCAATGAGGCAAGCATATTTGATTAAAATCACACTTGCAAATACCCTTATATATTGATATTTTGGCTCAAATATGTCTATTGTTTACTTTTTTTTTAGTGGTTCCGAAAAGTTTTGCCTATATAAACCTCTCGTTCAAGTATTCATTTAATTATTGGCCGGAAGGCTGAATCTGGAGACAGACAGACAGACAGACAGACAGACAGACAGACAGACAGACAGACAGACAGACAGACAGACAGACAGACAGACAGACAGACAGACAGACAGACAGACAGACAGACAGACAGACAGACAGACAGACAGACAGACAGACAGACAGACAGACAGACAGACAGACATCAAAAGATTCAGGTTGAAGCAGCGCAAGAAAGACTATCGTCTTTAATATGGAAACAATCGGAGTATTGGGAGGCTCATAGACACTCGCAGAAGTCACAGACGCTCCAGTCCCGGCCCTGGAGTTAAAAAGAAGGTCCCTTTCACCCTGAGTCGCCGTAGTGGCACTGGCTACCATTACCGAGCCTAGGATACAGTTGCCTTCACATAAGTACCCAAGAAAGTTAAAGGCGGCAGCGACCTTCCGGTAGACTAATTGGTATTGCGTCGGCCGTGAGTTCCGAAGGTCGTGGGCTAGCCTTTGATGCCGCTGCCAGGAGCCGGCACAACAAACGAGCTCCGCAACTTCACCATTACTCGCAATCGTGGCACCGTGAGTGGGGGTCTCAAGGCTCGTAAGGAGGCTCATTAGTTTTGCTGTCATTAAGTGCGAAAGTAGGGGCTCTCGAGGCTCATAAGGATTTCACGAGCAGTTGGTTATAACCAAGTTGCTTCACATTAGGGAAGTGAGCGAAACATCTTTCTTTCCTTTTAATTTTCAAGCGTATAGAGGGTAGAACGCAACCTTCATGTAGATCTCCGGCCTCCCTAGTGTGATTAGAGAAAGCACGTGTACACTTATTTTTGTTTTGTTTCAGTTTGTGCACTCCATTCGTGACGAAGCGCTTTCATGTGTTCCGTTTAAAAACTTTCCAAGCTAAGGCACGACAGGAACAGCTTCGCCGTCATTAGGTGGACATCTTTGACAATCAAGGTATTGAACGATGATCCGGGTCTCGCTAAAGCGCAACTTCTGAATTACCCAATATAAGCCTGATGTCATTAGAGGCGTATGAATGGAATTGTAGTTCGCCACAATATGGTTATGCAAACCTGAAGTTTCAATGGATGTAAACTGGAATCCAATAAATACAATGATCAGTAATATAGTTTATGCCTAAAGAAAAAAATGCATATCGCACAAACGGTGGCTTAACAAACAACATAATATGCGTTGTGTAGGGAGGTGGCCAAGAAAATAATTGGTTATCGACGTCGCAGTTATGTAGCTCACACTGCATGACAGATTCACTACATTTCCTGACCAATCTTCTGTTCTTGGAACCCGCAATATTGTGCTGCCAGGGTAATGTTATTTTGTTGCAGCGAGGTCGGCCTGATCGCAGTATGCAATACCCAGCGCAGGTTTATCGAAAGTGAAGTTAACTACATTGAATCACACAATAAGCACACAATATCAGCGCATTGCTGAATAGCTCCTGATGACACATACTAGATGAGGCGCGCTTGAATCCATCAGGTTAGGTGGCAGTGCTACAAAGGCAAATACTGGTGGGAATGGCACAGTACACGGGAATACAATACATAAACGAAAATATGAGTAGACCAATACAGCCTATGTGTTAAAAAATATGCATAACCGATTAACGAATGTGCGCTTAGACTAAAAAAATCGCAAGACAGCGCGTATTACGGAAAGAGGGCCCAAAAAGGTCATGCATCGCAAGGAAAGTGCTTTTTTTTTCAAAATAAGTTTGGGCTAGCCTATTCTGAAGACATTAGAAAAAAACATTTCCTAGTATGGCAGTGAAACATTTGCTCACTGGGGAATTTTTATATATTGGGTAAGAAATTTGAGGTTCCTACCGCAATGAAAATAAAAGAAAATTAGTTCAAATTAGTTTTCGCCTTAAATAGGAGTGTGGTGCTTTGCATTGAAAGCCTAGTGTGAGCAGTGCATGCCTACGGGAGCGTTGATAATGTTATCGATGTATGCGACATTATTAAATAGGCTGTGCATAATTACTTACAATTGAAGCCCTTCGATCGCTTGCGGTTGTTCTTAAATAAGCCAAGCAGTGAAGGCATGCCTTTGCCAAAGCTCAAGAAAAACGGAAAAGAAAAAAAAGGAAGAGGCAGAATTACATATGCAACAAGAGTAACAAAATGAGGAAACTAACTTAATTCATTTCTTTTTAGTTAAAAAAATTACCGTTCCCTTTTTACGACTGAGCAGTCATATTTTCTAGAAAGGTATTCCGCGAGCGAAACATAAGTATGACGCCTTCGAGATATTAATTGCCAGGACTTTGCCATTAGAAAAGCCCAACGTGACGCCCTACATGTACGCAGCCACTAATCGATGTGCTCACGATACCAATCCTGCTTTAATAACTGGGACTGGGAAGGCGACTGATCCGGTTATATTTTAAACCTAGTACGAAGCAAGAGCAAAGTTTCGCTGGAAATCTAGACAACTGAAATAACGACGCCGATATAAGGCGGGCCCTCATGCATTCGCCAAAAGCGCCTATCGGTGCCTGACAGCCCCGACGAGCCGAACGGGTGCGTCACTTTCGCCTCTGGCAGGCCTCGACATCCCCAGCCGCCTTTCCGGCCGATGTGCACACGTCAAGCGTTCAGCCCGTTTCCTCGTGGAAACCTGGCGTGACAAAGGTGTCGACTGGTTTCGCCTTCTGGTCGCGCGAACCGAAAGCGATTCGACGTGCCGCAGAAAGAGCGCAAATTTCAGCACGCATAAACGAGTTTCTGTGCAGATAGTTATCCCCGAGAGCTCGGTGACTTGTTTCGTAGCGTTTTACTACTCGGCGAAACAGCGGGCGCCACCGCTTGTACCGGGTCTCCAATCCAATTTGTGCTGTTCGGTGCTTCGAGCTTCGAGACGAGCTGAACGAAGAAGCAAGCTGGAAGACAAAAAAAAAACGCATTTCTTGCTTTTGTGTAAAACGAGGCGGCAAGGGTGAAATACTTCCAAGAACATTCGCTTTCATTGAACGTCGTCTTTGCTTTATTGCCTGAATCGTTAAAAAAATTCCTCAAGGAAGAGAATACAGAACAGAGAGAGAAGCTTTTTTCCTGTCTAGGTGGTGTCTATTTGGAGCACGGGAAGTTTGATGAAGTGCTGTTTTATTTTTTGCATCGATGTGCTTGGAAAGCCAGAGGCATGCATATAAGGCGTGAGCCCCGCGTTCCTCCAAGCGAGAGGTTGTCTTCGACGCAGGGGTCTTGTTAAGCAGGCAACGCACGCTTCACAGGAAGTGCGCGTCCTGTGGCAGCTTGAGGAATTCTGGTGACATGATCGATTAGAACACTTCTTTTGCCACCCAACAAAACACTTTCGTCACTGTTGTGGGTTTACTTTTTTTCACGTGCTTTGTAACACCGCAACGTGTTTGGGAGACAGCGAAAGGAAATTTAGTTTTCTTGCCGGCTTTGTTGTCGGGCTTGGTTGAACTTAAACCAGGAAAATAAAACCTATGATGGGACTTCAGAGCGACACCGTTCGCTTAAAATGTTTGCATCTCATAAACCCCGACGTGATAGACCTCTACTATGCTACAAGCTGGTCTTTTTTTGCTATAAGAAGGAAGGAAATAAAAGGAAATATGCAGGAAGGAGAGGAAGAATACGCCAATGACAATGTGTGGAAGAGGTATTGGGAATGAGGAGAGATAAATAAAATTCGCACACACAGGAAGTTGTTCATTATGCTGAAGCTTCCTAAAAACTTCGCTTTAGTAAGAACAGCTCAGAAAGCAAAGCAGTGTTTCCACCACCTCGTAGGCCAGCGTCCCGAGAAGATTTTCTGGAAATAACTGCAAGAAGCGGTGCTTCCTAAACTCAATAAAGTAGCACAGCCGAGAGCGCGCTTATTAAGAATATATTCTGGATAATAACACGTTAAGGAATATATTACCTTAACCTTAATCCGAAACATGATATTCACTTCGCGATTAAAAGGAAATTCGCGTACTTTATGACAGGCGCCCTTCACCCCCGGAATAATAATTAAAATTGCAACCATAATTCTGGTTTTTTATTTCGCAATATAATTTCCATATGAAGCGCATATGTTTCGTTAAAAGTCTACCTAGATACAGCTCTCACAGCGGCTTCTTTAGAAGCATATGTCTAGTGAAGTACGGTTTCTGAAATGAGGTTGTTTTGCATTACGATTTTATTTAGTGTAAAGGCCCTGACACTACGGGCACTTTTAACTTGTTGAAATATCAGTCAGAAAGAGAGAGAGAAACAACAATATTTAATGAAGTCTGGCGTTGTTAGCCGCACTAAAATTCCTAACTTTCTACGCTAGTTGTAATATCAGTCAGTGTGAAACTAGTGTCTGTTTTCGCATAAATATCAGTCAGTGTGAAGAGAGCTAGCCTTCCCGTGTATGCAAAAACACACACTAGTTGAAAGAGCAGCTTATAAACAGGAATTGAAAACCTTTTGGGCGTGCAATTTGGTGAAAATCAGCGCTCATTCATTTATTTAGGCACGCATTTTTGTTCAGTTACGCGTTCAAACTGAACCTGTTTTACGAGGCGTGCCATAATAGGAGGCCACAAGTGATAATGGGTTATCTGGTGTGCTTGAGCGTTCAATGAAACATTTAAAAGGCAGAAAGTTTTGTATTAAGCCTCTTGTGGGAATGCAGCCGCGTGAATCCGTAATCGAACCAGTGGCCACGTGGGTAGCAGCAAAACGCCTTACCCCTGCGCCAAAATGGTGAACATACTTGTAGAATTACGCGACATGTGTTCGGAACTGAAGGTTTACGTGGCATCATGTTGACTACAAGAAAAGCTTCGAAAACAAGGAGTTATAATTGAAGCGAAGAGGGTAATGGCCATTATTCGTCATAAATGTTTTCTCAACCTGTACACAGCGCCTGACCAACCGGGGAAAATGAGAATCAGGGAGATATTATTTACTGTTTCAATTCAGTTCGAATAAATAAACATTTCCTCCGCCCTCCACTCAATGCAAACATGATGAGCTACAGTGGGGAAAAAACAGGACAAGAGAACCACATTACGTAACTTAAAACGCGAGAACAATACCAGCCAAAATCTCCGATCACTTTCTATAGTTGTATAAGCACACTAAAAGTTGATCGAGCACACGCAATACGTAGAGAGGTCCCAAACTAAAAACTATAGGTGGGATCTCCCAAATATCGCAGATGAGTAAATAATGTTTAATATGAAGGAAACAAGGGTTACGAATACAGAATTCCTACTTAATGATTAAACAGTAGTATAAGACACTAAAGGAACGAAAAGGAGGTGATACAACGTTACATCTAAAGATGTTTATAAGAAGTAGTATAAAGCTTTTTAAGACTGGGAATGCAAACTAAGTTAACATAGTTTTCAATAGCGTGGGCATAAGTGTGCACCTAGATGTTATAGGCAGATAAAATCGCATTATACAGATGGGTTATACACCGACTCAGAAAAAGAACAGCATAAAACAAGCACACACTTGAAGAAAAAAGCAAGAAATCTCAATTTTAAAATAAAACATTTGTCGTAGCTAGCTCACTCAGTATACTCAGTCGGTGTTTTTACTTCGTCCGCAGAATGAACCCGTCGTGAAGGAAAATTTGATTTAACGGAGAGTGGAGGTCCACGCGGATGCACCTGCAATTTTAGCAGTCACTAAAGTAATTGTCAGTTGAGCGGCCCTACGCGTGATGTCTTCTCGAAAAGTGGCCATTTTTTTCTTCCCCTACCGAGTTTGCGTGTACAGTCTTCCAAAAATATTTAATGCCGCAAAGTTCCTCGATAGCTCAGTTAAGTTCGTCGATCAGAGGGAACCGAGGCTTTCGCAGAATGGCGGGACGTTGCGAAAATTTTTCCGAACAGTAGACTAATCCGCGTTTTTTTTTATTGTGCCCTACATCATAAATGACCGTGCCAATTTAGAGGCCTGTGCCGATCAAACGCCTTGCCGCGCACGGCGCACGTTTGTTACAGAGCACGGTGTAGCACGTAAGCATTGAAATGTTCGTAGTGTGTGACGCAAGAATGAATGCACCCGGCCCGCTTGATGGCAGGACAGGCTCTTGAATGCTGCGTACTCCGCCTTGGCCATCACCCAGTGTTTCCTTGCGCACAAAAGAGTTTACTCGACGGAGGCACATCCCGTTTACAACCGGGTCGCTTCCTGAAAAACAAGCACAAACATTGGTTGCATCCCGCTTTCTGCCCGGGGTCGGCAACCCCGGACGACTGTAAACGCGGCGCGGGGAAACCTTAATGGATGAGAGTGGCCTGTCGACCCCCATCTCCTCAGCCGGAGTGGACGGGCGTGCAAGCGCCCGTCCACAGTAAGAAAACAAGAAAACAAAATGGGGGATGGAGGGGTGGACGGCGTCACGGCTGCATTAATCATCATGAAGACACTCATGGCGTTGCTAACCTCCAAAACGGTTGAAAATAAATGTGGGGAATCTGGGAAGCAAGACGACTTGAGTCCATACTCCTCGACAGAAGGACCAGTGGCGAAGAACTACCGGGCACTGAGATACAGCTTGAACGAAAGGAACACGGCGAGTCACACGAAGGATGTCCACGAAAGAATAAAGAGAAAATGTCGGTGCCGCATGCTACGTGAAACTAGGAAAGAAAAACGATATAAAATGAGTAGCACACGACCTAAACAGCGAGGCTTCCCACCAGAACAGGAGAAAGATAAGCCTCGCTGGACGTAGTGGAAATCTCGCCGCTGCGGGCTGCAGCGAGTTCTTTTATCGATGCCGTGCCATCAACTGTCGTATGGCCCCGTTCGTCTTGCTGTCGTCCGACTTGATTACGCTGTCAGGGAGTCAGCGAAACCCTCTCTTAGTATCACAGTTATTTAAGAACACACACGCGTGCACGCATGCTGGCACGTGCGTCACGTGCTAACAACATTATTGATTAACACGACCAGTTTAGAAAGACCACCAAGGGGAATAAGTTTCTGCGAAGGAAATATTCAGCATAAATATGTCTTAACAAGACTCTGGTGCGATTTAGTTGGTTCATGATCTAGAAACTTCAACAGCGCGAACTGACAAGGACGAAAGACGAGAGACACAAACGACGTAGACGGGCGCTGGTCTAGCGCCCGTCTACGTCGTTTGTGTGTCTAGTCTTTCGTCCTTGTCAGTTCGCGCTGTTGAAGTTTCTAGATCAATATGTCATTTTTTTTGCAACCTTAAACATCTTGCATTTAGATTCCATCATATCTCAAATAGTTAAGAAATAGAAAAAAAAAACGACATAAAGAAGATATTAGCTGTGAGTACTTCCCGTGTATTCCTGTATTGTTCTAATTTATTAACAGACTTTTTATGGATGTCTAAGCCCCAAAGTCTTTCCCCTGCCGCAGTTTGTACGAGAACTTTCGCTCGGATGAACAGACGTGCCAACAGGCAACACGGTAGATAGCCGAGTGCGCACGTGAAGGAGTGGTGGACTGAGTGGCGGATAGTAACACCACTTTCTTCGGTTATGTACATCCCAATTCTATATATTTTCAAATATCTTTTTTGACGCACATGCAAGCAGCATCAATACATAACGCAGCTCATAATGGAAGCGCCCTAGAGCCACCATTTTATATTAGGTTCTTAAAAAAAGACGGTTTGTTCGGTATTTCTAATCTTTTTTTATCTTGTTTATACTCGTTATTTTTTTTTTGTGTCATTTTGGGGGCTTAGTTTCATGACATCAGAGCAATAATGCCGCGGCTTCCTTTAGCCTGGCAGGCTACGGAAACCGAGAGGGCAAAATTGCTTGCAACAAACCGCATGAGCGGGGTGAATACGTGCCTACAACAAAAAAGAAAAAGAAAATCAAAACCTGACTCTAAAGAGAGTCTATTCACAAAAGCTGAGAAAGTAAATTGGAGATCTGTATTCCGAGCAAGCAAGCCTTCCTGGCTAGAACGATGGGTGTGTATTTATTTTTGTTGTACTTTCAATCCCCATGCTTCCAAACATTGGTACTAACTCTAGTATTTATTTTCCGAACAGAAGGTAATTTGCATTTGCTGAGGGAATATTTTTTTGCAAAAAGATTCTTCGCTTCGTAGGTGCCTTATCGCAGGTTCTCGAAACTAGAGTCTCCGAGTCAGGATCATTCTTTGCGAACTCAAGCCGTCCGGTGGACTGCTCTCGTGGCCTGCTTTGCATTGGAGCCTGCTCTCGTATGCCAGATAGGTGCATAATGTGGAACGTACAAAGCCCTCCTTGTACCAGTCGTCCTGTCAGTGACAGTGCGCCAATCGAACACTGAAAGAGTTGGCACCGATCTCACCAAAACTAGGGGGCCTTGTTGTTCGCTTCTGGCGTAAAATGGCGCTGCCGTGTAATTTGGTAACAGCACGTATGATTGCATAGAATGGTGCCCAATGACTGTCAATGCTCACAGTCTCTCAAAACCACCATGAACAAAGAAAGCTTACAGTGGCTTAGCACCATGTGCATTACACGGTGTCTCGGTGGCAGCTAATGTCGAATGAATGCAGTCGCAGAAGTTTGCAAAAAAAGGCGCAAAAGTTCGTGTTCAAAAAAACGTCACCCCCTAAATTCCGTCCGAAAGATTTTCGTGACAATAAAGCAGGCAGCTTCTTCCTGAAGAGCAGGCACTGGTTTTTGTCAACGCCTATTTGTAGTCGCGAGTTCGTCTATAGCTGTGATTGTTTGCGTAGAACTTCCGCGCCAATATTGACATTTTTTATGTTATTTTATCCGTTTTATTTTCTTCTGAAGTAGAATTCGCCGCGGCCTGGGACGAGGAAAACTCGTTCTGGAATGTAAATGCAATGTTTTTTTTTTTGAGCAGCATGAATCTATTGCATCGCGATGCAAAAGGGGCCTATCAATGAATTCAATAAGAGAAAACAAGGTTGAATAAAGTTCGAGCTCCGCCTGAAAAGCGATAAAACAGCAAAAACATTTAGTAGCCAATGAGGAGGGTTGGCGGGTGCTGCGTTACTATCCCGGGAAAGGTATTCGCTAGAAAAAATGTTATTCATTTTCCATGTTTCGTGGGATCAACATTAAAACAAAAACTTGGGAGATGAAAAGTAAAAAAAAAAATAGTGCCGTTTCACCATGTGACCAAGGATGACCTGCGAAGCTAGACGCCGTTTGTTTCCAACTTGCGATTGAGCACAATTCCTAGCTAATTATCTGAATGAAACATCGAAGGACCCGAGTTTTATTCTAGCGGACAAACATGGAGCTGCCTGTTTCACTATCTGCGCCGTGCGCATCTTCCTATCTGTGTAACACACCAACCCAATCCCTTCGACCACTGAGGACACCGAACAGGTCGCATTTGGCCTTTCGACATCCATGTTTAAACCTCCTGCCAGCACAAAAGGGCATGTCATCAGTCAGGGCACGACACCTATAGCTTTATTACGCGCCATCCTCGAACTTTATTACGCGCCATCCTCGAACTTATCAAGGTGTCAGTGCAGAGATGCAACCCTTCCTAGCCTATTCCCTGGCTTCCCAGCGCCTGTCGTATGTGTTGGCGTTTTCAACTGATCTTCTTCGCGCCGCACGCGGCGGATCATCTGAACGGGAAGTCCACTGCGCATGCGTGGGATTTCACGTTTGGTAGACGTGGTTTTACTCAGCTGCTTTCTTTCTACGGAAAGAGAAAGCAAACAAAAAAATGAAAGTCGTTTCGCTCAGGTAAATCCTCGAGTGTGGGGGGCGCCGCTTGGTTATTGTTGTACTGATTTTTTTATCTTTGACATTTTTATTCTTTTTGTGCTTTTATTCTTTGACATAATTGCGAAGTGATAAAGACGATGGAGGTGATACGGTGCCCACAAACAAAGAGATAAGGCCGGGTGAGCTGTAGACCGACAATTTATACGCTATACTGCTGTGGTCCTTTGCGCATAACTTTCCCTCCCCTGAAGGGAGGGAGGGCCTGCGATTGGCTATAAGTATGCCGTTATCCGGCAAGCCCCTTCTGGCAGCGGCTGCCATATGCGAGTGAGGGGAGAGGGACGGGCGAGGAGGAGGGGTTTTAGTGCACGGCGCCGGCAACACCGACTACGACACGAGTCAGCCAATACAAGCTTCATTTGAAAAACACTAACTACGTGCTCATACGTGCAGATAGCCGCTGCACTTCCAACACTCCGAGTCAGCCATACATTGTTTATTAACAAAAGTTGGCGTCGCTAAATGGCTATATTCTGAGTTACTGAAGCTAAGAAAATTCGGCCTAGCAGGAACGTTGTAGCGTTCAGTACTTCACTGAACTGAATGTTCCGGGTTCAGAGAAGTACTAAGCCCATCGGCATCCCTGCTTGCATGAGCTGACAGCCTCCAATCTCTGTGCAAACTGCGCTGCACAATCGGATAGTTTTAAGTGGGGCGCAAGTGGCGCTGCTCGCATATCTTCAAAGCCCTCGCGAAACACCTCGGCGCGTGAAGCCCATTCGCTGAAGCATCTGCTTAATCAGGGCACTCGTCCTGTTCAAGCCGCTGATTTAGAAAGTTCGATCGCGTGCGCATGCACAGACAGTTCCCAAATAGGTTCCCTGATATTGGCGATATCACGACATCGTGTAGGTTGATGTATACACACTGGTAGCGACGGCGCTCTGCTCGCCATGGGATAAGTACATTCAGAATTTCGTTTTAAAAAACGGCGGGTATATGTTTACGCATTTTTTTGTTTTCTCTGTCCCTATAATGAATCCTTCTGAGAGCAATTAGCAAATTCTGGGGATGCTGCGAAAATTGTATACTTCTAGATATGTCTTTTATGTTCCCTTTTTTATTTGTTGTGTGCCAAATCAAGTTTTCATTCTGCAGAAACAAAATACGGTTGTCAGAGCGGTTTTTGTTCAGCTTTCAAATAACCCTGCTGAACTGTTCCAGCTATTGGTAAAAAAAGGAATGCAATCTGCATCGGGAAACCTGATTGGCGGATGTTCTGCGCTATTTACTGCGATCTCGAGAGCAATTGAGATGACAGAATTGAGATGTCTTCCCGTGTGCTCAAAGCGATTATTCAAATGACTCTGCTTTACAATAATGCAAATATGCGCGTCCGCTATGGCTAGAATTCTTGAGCTGTTTGATATTGACAAATTATTTGCGTTTTTGGATGACCTAGTCCCGCGTGGTTAAAAATGGCACAATTGTTTCGACGACACCCCACGGCTGTTGCAAATGGCAGCAAACAGTTCTCCTGCCCATTCTTGCAGCTGAACTGGATCCATTTTGGTCATTAGGAATATTTTATAACAATGCAATCTTTTGCTCTGATTAGCTGGGTTCGCAGCCTGAATCATCCGGAAATCCCTGCTCAATCTCTACTTTCAAATACAATGACTTCCCTGGGCGGACTCTGGTCGCGGAAAACAGCTTTAACTCGAATCATGTGTATAGATATATGGATGGGGTTGTTAAGCAGCTGTTACGAAGTGTCGGACGCTCCAGAAAAGGTTGCGCTGCTGCACAGCTTCCATGCAGCCTATAGAAGGGAAGACTAAGTGCAAGCTTAGAACAACTCAGACGGTGCTCGTGGAAGAGGAAGTTGAAGTGCGCTGCCTACGGGATAGTCTCCCAGTATAGACCTGACGACTTGTATTTCTGGACTTTAGGAGTTCGGCCATACTAAACGTTAAATTTATAATCAGGCGTTCGCATTGATGATTCACGAGGTTTCCGAGTTATTTTCATGTGACAGTGCAACACAATCTGACATATCTTTATGCTTTTAAAAGGGAAATTGTTCGTGTCCGAAGTTAAAAATACCAAGAACATTCCGAGCGTGCCGACTTAGGGAGATTGGCCAAGAATGCCGTGCATACCCACAAAGTAGATTGGCCGAGATTGGCCAAAACAAGCATGCCCACTTAGAGAGAATGGCGGAGATTGGCCAACAAACAAAAAACAAGTCCAGCATCTCCGTAATCGTGGCAACACTTGCTCGGAAAGAGAAAGACACGTCATTGCGTACGCCCCTCTGAGGTGATGCCCAATGTTATCCCTTGGAAAAATACGAAGGAAGCTCACACATGTAGCAACAATGATGGAGCGAATGTCGTTGCGGTGGTGAATAAGAATCAAATAGGATGCAATAGTGGACTTAAACCATTGTGATGGTCGTGAAAGTTGCGTACAGCACCCCTCCAAGTTGAGGTCCAATTATTATCATTTCCAAAAAAAAAAAAAAAAAATGAAGGAAGCTCACACTTATAGCAACAATGATGGAGTCATTGTTGCTATTAATTGCCATTGTTGCCATTGTTGCTATTGCTGCCGCGAAGAAGGGTCCGTGCCGCAACCCTTCGCTGCGGCAGCGAAAAAGAAGCAAATTGGCTGCAGTCATGGGCTTAAACCGTCGTGATGATAGTTAAAGTTGCGTATAGCTTTGCTACCTTCAATTCTTACGCGTTAGTGTGAGCTTCCTTCATTTTTTACCCTTGTTTGCATCGTCGAAAAAAAAAAGACGTGCAATTTTCGTCCATCCAGGACGATTATGAGGTCATTCGATACATGATTCGATCACTCATGCATGCCTAGACATTCATGCTTGGTTTGTTCGGCTGGGTTAATGAGGGCACGGCCCCTTTACTTCTACCAAGTGACCGTGATAAAAGAGACAGCAGCTCCCGGTAGCTTAGAAACCAGTTTTGATGACGACAGTCTTCGGCATTACCGTTTCGAATTGAAAATAACTCCACCAGTGCCACATTTTCTCGTACGGCATAACCAAAATAAAAAAAATCAAATGCCCGTAGACCACACCAGCAGAACGTTAGCCGAGATTGCAGTTCCTTTCTGTTGCGCGTCCTCTGAGGACGGGATAGCCCCGCTGCAGTTTTGTCATGATCAGTGAAGTCAGACCCAAGCGGCCGTGACATAGAATAGGCCTAGGAGCACAGCTCAGATTAATATAAAATGCAGTCTTCGCAGCGATCCTAAGTAGTTTCCTTCCCGTCCAGAAGAAAAACATATTGCTTCATTGATACAGTGTAGCATGCCTGATATTCCAAGGGCGAGGCATTCCCTTTTCCTTCCGATTGGCCGGCAAGGAGGAAACAAAAAATGGCCGCGTATCTGTTCCTTTTCTTGCAAATGTCGACGAAACACGATATTCGACTGGCGCCCCTGCCAAGTAAATGTCTTTCTTTCCTTCTCCGCTCACCTGTCATGCTGTTTCTCTCCTGTCTCCTTCCTCCCAAGTTAACACGCTAGAGGTTTGCTCAAGACAATTTAAATTTACCGCGTTCCACTGATGCAAGTCGGGTGTCTCGATGCCAGCGCTGCCGTACGGCGGCGACGCTCGTGAATCGAGGCACCATACTCCCACATTTATAGAACCACGTGGCCGAACTCGACGAGCGTTCCAAGTGGACGAGCAAACTAGACAAGTTTCAAGTGGACGAGTGAACTAAACGTGCTAACCAATCTAGTGGAACTTTTCGTTACTGTTGCGGTTTGATTTTTTTTTTAATTCCACCAGGGGCTGTAGTAGCGTGGGCAACAGCAGGTGACGGATGAAATTATTTTTTCTTGTATAGATGTAGCACTTTATTTTCCATTACAAAAATCAAGCATGCATAAAGTTTAAAAATAAAAGAACACTGCAAATACCACTCAAGTATTGTTTTCTGCCTTATATTTACGTAGTGTCTTCTTCTTGTTCAACAATGAAAAGTCTTCACGACCCATGCCAATCCACTGCCTCTCAGCCCCTCCCTCATAACTGTAGAAGTGTTATCCGGGTTCGCCCCTTCCAAAAAATATGCACCCGGACCTACAAAGCGGCCGCCGAAAAGCGCGAAGTCAAGAGCACATGACCATCTATGGAAAGCGTGCAGATGTCTCTTACACGCACGCGAGCACCTACCCCAACGGACAGCATCAAGTAGCCGTAGTCACCACCAAGACCGCCCTCGTAGCTTCAGCAACAATCGAGACGTCGTCAACATCGATTGCCGAAGAGTTCGCCATCGCATTAGCCCTCATTCATACAAAGAACCCCGTAATCATCACAGATTCTCAAGCAGCCAGCAGAAGCTTTCTAGCCGAAAGGGTGGCCCGCTCAACTCCTGGCCATTCCTCACTGACGGGCAACAACTTCGCTCACCAGCAAGCCTGCGCCCTGTCCCTCCAGGCTACTGAGGATACCGAACCGTCCGTCCCTCTACTGACTTTTCAAGACATCACTCAATATTACCGGTTCGAACGACAGCACTTCCCTCCTCCGCATCCTAAACTCTCAAAAGATGAAGAATCCCTACTTTGCCGACTGCAGAGCAATACCTTCCCTCACCTAGTCCGCCTCCATCGCATGTTTCCAACGCAATTCCCGGCCGCATGCAAGTTCTGCTTAGGTACAAGTTCTGCTTCGGTGCTTCTACCGGTACTCTTCCCCACATCATATTAGAGTGCAAGCACAACCCCAACCTCCCCCCTCTTCCATCCCCCCTTCCCACCCCTGAGTTGTTGGAGAACCTGGTGACCAGCAGCGATCCGGACGTCCAGACACTTTTGGCCTCCAGAGCGAAGGCTGCCGGCTCATCGCATGGCTTCCTGGAATAAGGAACCACTCCCACTTCACCGCCTCAATAAAATGTTTCTCTCTCTCTCTCTTTCTCTCTCTCTCTCTCTCTCTCTCTCTCAACAATGTTGACAAGTATGAACATTGCCACCGGACTTAGACGTTTAGAGTTGGGTGTGGGGATATCAAACTATTGCGCAGCATCTGTGACTTTGGTCGGGTGGCTGAATTGAGTCACAGACATACAGACAGGCCACAATTTCTGCGTTTAAGTAGCCCAAGAGGGACTATCGTGTTTAAAATGTACCGAAGTGCTGACAGAACTCCCAAAACCCCCCAACACAAGAAAGCACCTGCATAATGTTGAGAAAAACGCAGCGACACCTACTTCAGGTATAGATGTCTTGCACTGACGCCATGGTAGCTGCCATGTTTGTGACCCACAAGCACGATGAAAGGCTGCACGCTTATCTAGTGCTCATATCTTTCGGAACTCTAAAAAACTTGGAAGTGGGTCACAAGAAAGGCTTGTGATGACGTCATGTGCAAGCTATGTGTACATTTAATTCCCCAGCGAGCCTGCCACGTGCTAATACCAACACCTACACTTCAAACGTTTCGTTCCAGCTCTTAAATGGCACCGCTCTGCTTCCAGGGAGGAAAGTTGTCATACCTAAAAGAACCTGTAGTTAAATTAATTGATTTGTTCGTGCCAAAAATATTTTATACTTGGGCGTGTTGTTTCTGGCGTATTTTTGTTGTTGTTTCTGACGGCACTCTTTTTTATTCTTATTGTATCATTGTTGAAGAAATTGAAAGGTTCCCGAACTTTATTCAGTACTTTAGTTGCCCTAGTCACTAGCGGCAAAGAATTTTCAGTACAGCATGTTTTTGGGCTAGTCGGTACTGCATTTTTACAGTAGAAAAAACTGCGTGTTTGTCCAAGCCTTGTTGTCCAACTTCGTGTTTGTCCTAGCCTTGTCCAAGCCCAAGACTTGTCCAAAGACTTATCCAAGACTCCAAGACTTCTCCATGGCCTTGTCCAAAAACAAGTAGACAGGGGGCAGGACTGCGACCGCCCTGACCCCGTTGTACTTGGCTTTTCTTTGACGCGCAGTTTTTTCTACTCTAAAAAGGCGACTGGACTGCGCCCATCCTGTCCCCTTTGTACTAGTCTTGTCTTTGACGCGCTGTTTTTTACTCTAAAATATACTACAAAGCGGACAGACAGGTTGTGGCCGTCCTGTCCCCTTTGTACTAGTCTTCTCTTTGGCGAGAAAAGAATTCTCTCATTGACCGCACACAAGGAAGGAGTACAAACAATGGCTAGGCAAAGGGCAGTTACAGACAGGACCGAAAGGGACATCTTTGCAAGCCATGGGGATATAAAGTCGCATGGCGGTGAGCTTTTACTCCATCACTGTTTTTAAACGATCGCGAATGCGGGTTTGGGCCTTTTTCCTGAAGTTGTGACCACGTTTTCTTGAACGAAAAGGAATATTAAAAAACAACAAAAAATAAACAGCCACTATCTTATTAAATTTCTCATTAAATTTCTGAGTATGCTACCTACATTTCTGGCATAAAATATTTGGCTTTTTAGAGTCATCCCTGAACACGCTGACGTGGAATTTTCAAAGGGCGTACTCGGCTTATTAGGCTTACGTGAGTTCAGTGGACCATAAGGTGGAAAAATATTGTGATTAAAGCATTAATTTATTTACAGCCAGCCCCAGTTGAAAGAGAGGCATCTCGGATAATTAGCAGAAGGGATGGTCCATATTTTTAATGTTTTCAGAGCGATGTCTATTCTTAGAGGTTTGTTTTTTTTATTTTTAATTGTTTGATTCGAATTCTTCGGTTAACTTTATAACGTTAAACGTTGCCGCTTGGTTTAGGAAGCCTTACTGAAACGGCTGAGGTTTGAGAGTTGCAGTAGTGCAAGAGTAATCATTCTAAGAGAGTCAGCTTTTTTCCTCCGTCATATAAGCGGGTATACGTCACTTGAATCTTAACCACCTCGAGGTTATTTACCTCGTTTACATTAACCTTCTACGTCTGTAACCAAAAAAAAACACAAAGACTTAAAAAAAAACTCCATAAATCCAAGCTGATATAACCCACCGGGCTCGGCAAAGAACTGCATGCCGAACTAATATAGTTTATCTAACCATTCCCTGCAATAAAGAGCAACATATATATTTGCATTAAGCTGAGGATGCGAAGTCAGCCCGTAAATCACTGCATAAGAATCTTGGTAGGGCGCAATCGCGAGTTCCATTTTTCTGCTGCCGAACCGGTTGCTTCCGACACTGGCGTGCTGGATTTATTTCTTCTTTTTATAAGGTCTTCGGTCGGCTGGACCTACCCCTAGCCTAGCACATCTCTCTATGCGCAGCCGCTGGTGGGCTAGTTGCCCCAAGCAAGGACTGATCGCGCCGCGGTGGGCTCGGATTAGGGCGCCTCCGCAGAGCTCACCCAGCCGCGAAGTTGGAAGCTGAGAAAGACGAATTAGGCTTGCTCCAAGGCACGTGGGCCAGCCAAATGGAATAGTGCGCCGCGATTGGGGACCAGGGGCTACTAGTTGGTTTCCGGGGATTGCCTCTGCACGCGAATATGTGCTGTGACCCTTTATTTTTGTTAGTTTTTCGTGTGTGTGTATGGGTGTGCGTGTGTGTGTGTGTGGGGGGGGGGGTCTGTGTGTGTGTGTGCGTGCACATGGGAGTTCTACGTAGAGCTTCTGGACTCAGCTTCGTAAATCCGACAAAGTTGCCTCATTCCGGCGCGTGAATATTGGACAGGAACAATGAAGGGACAGTGGAAGGGGAAAAACGAGATTGAATCGACGGAGCTCGCTAAAAGCGAAATAGAGGGCCAGGCCTACCAAACAAGTTACCGGGCTCTTAAGCTCCTTGCCGGCTTCTTGCTGGCGGTTTTTGACGCGGCATCAGATGATAAAATTTACGCGGGAAAACTATACTGTTCACCCGTGAAATATATTTGCATTTGCTCCCTCAACTTCGTTTAGTATAGCACTCGTGCTTACAGAAGGACTAGTGATGCCAACTAATGGGGGCCCTCAAAGGCAATCCCGTTGTTAAGCTTCGCCACAAAGCCATCGAGGGATCACTACATGCCGCCAACAAAGCAAATTAGGTGGAACAGAGCAACGTGCATACAGCTTGGCTAAAAAAATTCATCTGCGCTGTGGCACAACTTGCTCTGCATGATGTGTAAACCGAACTTTTCTATCAAGTCGTATGTTGGGCATCGTCGTCCCCCGAATTTTGTTCTTGGCTGCATAGATTGACCAATTTAGCGCATTGTGGAGAGCTGGACCCCAAGATTGTCGTATAATGTACTAGTACGGGTACAATCGACCGTCGAATCAGAATATAACTACAGGTAGTTAAAAAAATATTAGTAGCGCACTATATGCAGTGAAATGCAGATAGATAAACGATACTAGATTATCTCATGATGTTGATGATTAGGTGTTAATGGCGCAAGGCCGAATGGTGCAAAGAGCGCCAAAACAGTTGCTATTATGACAGATAAGGAAGTAAACGCTAAAATGGGTTAGAAGAACACAAGTAAAATCAGTAAAAGACAATGAGGATGGCTGGTGTAGAAGGCCAGTTTGTCATTATGCATGGTATGAATTTAGCTCTAAAAATTTTACTTCCGGTAAATACTTAAAAAGCGCTTGGCAGAATACATGGAATCGTCAGGCAGTAGAAACGATGGGTGCGGTGGGACGTGTTTTCTGTAGAGTTGGGTGAAGTGTTTGTGCCCTATTGTGTCGAGTGCTTTGCATTGAAGAAGTACATGGGTCACGGATAGGCCGTGACCACACATGCTACACAGGGGTCTTGGAGATCCCGTGAGCAGGTAGGAGTGTGTTACATGGGTGTGGCCTATCCGTAACCTAGCTAAGCTAACTTCAGTGTGTCTGTTGTGTGTGTCGGTGGTGTATGCTGCCAAGAGTGGCTGATAGTAGATTATTTCTGCCAACATGTTATGTTGCAGTGATTACGTTATGTTGTTATTATGAGGGATTACATTAAACTGTTATGTTGCTGTCATTGTAGATTACCGCAAAATTGTTAGATTAGTATTATAGAAATATCAACATACCCTGCACTTATATGTGTCGATAGACAAAGGCTAGTCCATATACGCAGCATTGAAGTTATCAGCAGTAATTCTAGTAATCGACGAGGAACGTCAAGGGCCAGCTGAGTAAACTTGTCTCATGAAAAATGCAATTGTAAACCGTAGAAGGAACATGATTACCCGTAATAACCTGGAAACTATTGATCATCAGGAGAAACGAATGACATTTTGGTTGAGGGAAAACACAAGTATTATCAATTACAGTGTGTTCTGCCTGAGTTCCGCCTGCGATGGTATATAGGGCGGAATTTAGTGCCTTACTAAGCTACAGTAGACTCTCGATAAACGGAACTTCAAGGGTCCGGAAAAATTAGTTCCGTTTAACAGGAGTTCCGTTTACTGAGAAAGATGTTCTAAGGTGCAAATTTATGTGCGTACACACTTCTAAGGGCATTTCATGGAACTCTAACCACTAGAAAGTGACTGTAGCTGATAGTTTTCAGAAAGCAAGAAAACTACAAGAAGCGTAGGCACAGCATTCACAAAGTTGATTTGGCAACAATGAGTCGCTGTGCACTACAAAATGCGTCAATTATTTTTGTTTGAGTCCTTGCAACTGCATCTTCAGGGAGGCTAGAGGTCTCAACTTCGCGAGTGCTTTCGAGCCACCGAATTTAGAAGACGGCAACGTGGTAATGAAGGACGAATAGCACAACGATGGCACGAACGAGGCGACAGGAGGTGAGCGCTGTAGCCTCGGCGTCTAGAATCGAGACCGAACAAGAACTGCGATGTTGCATTCGTTGCGCTAACACTGCTAACCACTTACGAGACGAGGCTTACGAGGCCAACAAGGCTAAAGAAGCATGGAGGAAGAAAAAAAAAACAAGAACGAAAGAACCGGAACCGTAAAAAGCTGATTCTCATGCCAGTGTATTTCACAAAAAGTTCCATTTCTGGTTCCGTTTACACGGTGATGCGGAAATTTTAGTTCCGATTACCGAGAGTTTTTTACGTTATCTCAATACAAAACCAACAAAATTCCAGGCAACTGTTCCGTTTAAGCGGCAATTCGGTTTAAGCGATTTCCGTTTATCGAGGTTCTACTGTACTGCAAAGTGAACTTAGGTCAGCTGAACGGCCCATGGAACAAAGAATGATAGGAATAACGCTTAGGGACAGGGAAACTCTCGAGCTTCCTGGGTTCAGGGAACAAACCAGAGTAGATGATATCACAGTTCAAATTAAGAAACAGAAATGGGCTAGGGCTGGCCATGTTGTGAGATGAACTGACAACCGGCGGATCACCAGGATAACAGCATGGATACCGAGAGACCGGTCTCGAAGAAAGGAAAGGCCTCGGGCAGAGAAGACTCGGGCAGAGCAGAACATCAACGGGTGGAGGTCAATGGGAGAGGCCTTCGTCCTGTAGTGGACCAAAATAGCCTGTTGTTGTTGATGATGATGGTGATGATAATCAATTACAAATAGTTATTGACGGTGGCCTAACAGTTAGTCTTTTGGCAGGTTGCCGAAACATGTTCGAGCAATTTGAAATTACTCTCGAGGAGTTAACTCCTGGTCTCCATAAACAAGGGTTGATCAAGAAACTTATATAACTTTCAGCGGTCATAGGTGTACTGCGTCGTCACGAAACACGAATGTCCGCTAAAAATATGACCCTAACGGTAGTTACGGGGGTTGGCTGAGAGGAATGGGGCACCGACAGCGCCCTTTTTATTTATTATAGAAATAACGGCCGCCCTAATTGCGGCCATGCTTACTATTTCGAACGCGCCCGGCGGACATGCTTCTAACTTGAACGAACCGGAGAGGAGCATCCAATCTAAATATTATACACATGGTTACAAAAAAAATGGCTGATGATTACGATACTCCAAAATGCGAAATTTGAGCGCAGCGCGAGCTGCAATCTTCTCGCTGACGGCGCATACCTTGTGCGTCTGAGGAAGTCATCGCCTCATTAGCGAACTATATGTTGTCTTCACTGGAGTGGCGCACATCGCGACAACCGTGTTTGTGCGCCGCGATGCCGGTGTCCTGCGCGTCCCCGTTGCCAAGGCGACGTCGTATATGCTCGGCCACCTGCCGATAGATGTTGCTAGTTTCCCAGCTAACAATGCACTCACTGCTACGCTATCCTTGTATCTCAATTGGCGTATGCGTGCGAACGGTTACAATTTCTTCGGAAGCATTATTTGGCTTTTGTACTGAACGAATCTCTTGTAGGCAAGGTGTGGAGGCACCTGTATCGATATCCGTCTTCGCAGGCGACTGCACTGCAGCGTAGGCATTTCGTGCTTCGTGCCGCTCCATTTCTCAACCGCGGCTCCATTCTCCAGTGGTGATGCGGAGGCCACAAAGGCAAGTATAGAATCACCACACAATGTAACTGCGATTATTCATATCTGTTGAGGCCCCGGCCGAGAATCGGTTGGCAACGGCGCAGATGACGAACGGGAGGCTTTTTTTCGCTGCGAGATGCGGACGCATGCGCAGACACGGCGGGCACTTTCATGGCGGGTTTCAATGTCGCCAAGAGAAGAAAACGTCCGGTACACTTTTATGTCAATACCATCTGAACTACTCTGGCGTTCTCTCGTAGGGCGCCACCGCCGGGGAGCTAGTCTTACGCCGCTCTTCATACCACCCTCCCCCTCACAATTCTTCCATACTTTCACCCTCCGCTTCCCCGCTTCTCTATCTTCGGTGGCCTCGTCGTTCCATCGGTTATCACGTAGCGTGTCGCCACCGGTGAGCAAGACTGGTGCTGTCTCCGCATACCGCCATCCTCCTCACACTTTCGTCATATTTTCCTTCTCCGCTTTCCAGTTCGCTCTACCTCGTCTATCTTCGGTGTCCCCTTCGTTCACTCAGTTACAACAAGACCGAAGGCGACGCGGAACCACAGGAGTGGGCGCCTTAGAGCTGTGCTCTAATAACAATGAGAAAATAACTCTACAGAATCTACCAACTGACAGCATTAGACATAACGCGAGATGCCTTGCAGCTGATTCTTAGAACCAGATCGCAAACGTTCTTGGCAGTTTCCCGACAGGGGCTATGACGGCTGTCTTATCTATCGCGATGACCGCTTTTTGAGTCACGTTAGAATGAACCATCACGAGCTGTTCGGGGAACACGCGTATTGGAGAAGATGAATGCGGCTGCCATTTCCGCTGAACTTTCCGCCACAATTACTTCATGATGGAAAGTAATACGCCTAGGCCGGCAACTTAGGGCGTAAAAAAACGTTGCTTTTACTGTCGTGAAACACGCGTACACCGGGAACATCATTCACAGTCTTTAGTAATGAAACAACGTACTTTTTGCGTTACCGAAATGCTAGGCGCATAATAACCGTTACATCGGTGAGATAGCTGCTGGCCATGGATTTTGTGCCTGTAGTCTGCTCTTAATAATATCCGAGTTTAGTACAGAGAACCAGATGAAAAGACGCCAGAAACCAAATTCCCAAAGGAACTAGTTGGCTTTTCTTGGTATAAATCTGAAAACCCTCTAGTCACTACAGGCAGATGGCGTTATTGAGACGTCTGACCATCTGGAATTGACGCGAAAACATCCCCGACAGAATGGGCTGCAAAAGTATGGACTTGAGCATCCTGGAAGCGCATCTGTGAAGCTTTAGAAGAAAAAACGGACAGTGGACAAAAAAGAGGACGCAACACTGACGCTACTCGTATGTTCACTGTCCTCTTCCTTGTCGGTAATGGGGCATGATTTTCATGTGGGGTTCCTAGGTTCGTGCACTTTTATACTCCGACTTTGTGAACCCCTCGAAAAAAAGAGACCGTGATTGTCAGATAACGCATGCGCGTAAATAGGGGGCTGTCAATTTTAACACCACTTACGCAGCGCTGCTGATTAGTTCATGAGTTCAATACTTATGGATATATTTGAATCACCAAGAGTCGCGTTACAAATTTGTTTATTGGACCTACTTCGTCGATTTTCGATATGTGGGCGTACCTCACACCATATCGCCAAACTCCGGCCCGCAGTAACTTTTGGTTTCCTGTAAGCTCTTTTTAGGCGAGGTTGCTGGAGTGAAAATTGGGTGAGACTGTTATATTCCGGTTATATTTTATGTTGAAACTAACGGCGTGAGCGGTGGCTAGTCAAACATTCACCGCGTGTTTCTGTGTTAATATCGGAGCTGCTTAAGTTTGAGCTTGGTCGGGTGGCGTTGGCGAACAAAAACAAAAAAAAATACAAAAAAAAAACAATCTGAGCTGCCTTTAAAGGGTGCACCCCCGCATATAGATGATTATAACGGTGAAGCCGGCTTTCCTGCAAAAGGGGAATATGCGTATGAGCACTGCTTACTATGCCACTTTAAAGGGACCCTGCAACACTTTTCGGAACTTTTTTTGAAATCTTGAATTCTTGCAGAACGTAGTCAGCCAACACACCCGGTACTTAGATTAGGGAGTCGCAAATTACCTCAGCCAAAAATTACTCCTCTATGCCCATCAGGTAACTTATAAACTCGCTCAAAAGATTTTTCTCTCTTTTCCGGTCTTCGTGTTCTTCGACGGCTCGAGTTACGTCACTAAGGCCATGTAGCGGCTGTTGGCCGGTTTTCCTTCAGTTGCAGCAATGAACGCTTTTCGATAGCAACTTAAAAATAAGCCAGAAAAACAAAGCAGCAATGGAAGGCGTATATGGTGCGCCGAGCAAATCGCGCAGTGCCTCTCCGTGCTGGCGATAACTAAAGCCTTCGCAGTGGTTCCAGACGCGAAGGAAAGAGTGAAAGCGCTTATGGAAAGTGTTGCAGGGTCCCTTTAAAGGTGGCTGTCTTTTCTAGGCTACAAAAACGTAACAAAAGTGGCCCAGCTTGCACTAGCGGCGCAAGGCTCGAGAAGCAGTGGAGCTGGGGGTCGACCAAGCTTCATCCCCCTGGGATCCGCGGTCATTGTAGGGGATCGAGTGGAACGGCCTTGTGATAACCGGGCTACATTTGGCCTCCCCTTTCAACACTTAGCCTAGGCTTGAGAGAACATTGCAAGACCGAAGAAAACTTAGGAAAGCCTAGCCAAACCGAACAAAACTTTTAAAAAATGGAAGAAGCTAGGTCGATCTCAAGCATCGCCTTTTCTCCAGCCTTGCACAACTAGTGCAAGCTGCGCTAATTTTTGGCATTTCTAAGCCAATAGAGCCTTTAAAATAACAGGCTTCCATGGTGGATATATCGGTAACTTGCATGTCATTGTTATCGCCAAATATTCCCTCCCCTTATTAACCCGTTCAAAGAAGCGTTCGCGCACATTACCATAAGTATGCCGAAGCTACTCCCGTTTCAACATAGTTGCCACCTTTAAAAGCGCAACAGAAGGCGACGACTTACTGCATTTTGTGTCCCTCGCTACGGGCTTTTCGAGCAAGTTACCTGAGATGTTTCGTCGCTCTCCGGAGAGTCGTGCAAGTGCACTTCGAAAAGTGGTATCACCTGAACGAATGGCTCACTAGTAGTTTTTGTCCCTCATTTGTTAGCCTAATTGTAGTTTGTATTATTCAAATGCGCCTTCTTCTTGCCTGACTCACAACTTTAATCTGTGTGTAAAGTATTGTTTCGCTAAAACCTAGGCTCCCGCTGTATGTCGCGGGTGAATAAATAACTGTTACTGGAAGAGAGACGCGTACACTTACTTCCATAAATACGATTTATAAACGCGGCTAAGGCGTTGTGCTGCTGAGCACGAGGTCGCGGGTTCCATTCCCGGCCGCAGCGTCCGCATTTCTGATGGAGGAAAAAAAGAAAAAACACCCGTCTGTATGAGATTTCGGGGCACGTTAAAGATCCCCAGGTGGTCAAATTTAATCTGAAACCCTCCACTACGGCGCGCCTCATAGCCTGCGCTGCGTCGACGCGTTAATCCCTACAATCAATCAACGACCTATAAACGACGCTGGTGTTTCACAACGGCGGATTTACCGATCTTCGCGTATTTGCAGCCGTGCGCCCGAATGTTACCGAGCTCGGTTGTCGCAAGACTCGCTTTTACGAACTATAATACGGCCCGTGGTTCCACACGTGGTTTCCGGTAATAAACCTACCCCGCAGGGAAGCTGTTAGGATGCAAAAAATTTGCGCGTGCGTTCCGCGACCGTAACGGGGGGGGGGGGGGGATACCACGTAATGATAACACCTTCTATACAACGAAGTAATACTGTGGTTCCAGGCTGGCGCATATTTCCTGGGGTAGTGACGAAATACGCGGTTAAGCACCAAGCCTAGACGCCGTGGAAATATCAAGAAGTTGGGCGTGATTGGGGTATGCAAAAACCTGGCTCCTGTGAGACTTTTTAGACATATTAGGGAAGAATTGGGTGCAATAGCTGAATTGAATAGCGGATTGGCTTGGCTGATATTACCATATTCAAAACTCGAATAGCCTGGAAACCACTTTTTTGAATATCTGAAACAATTTTGGGCTGGTGGTCAATAAGCGCTTCCAGGCCTCAGAGCAGGCGGGGACAAAATATCCAAGCCAGATATCACTGTCATTTGGGGTTGGCTAACAGAAACCTGCATAAAATATCTTTTTAGGCTTGTTCTGCAAACTACGGTATCTTTTGTGCGCTTCTGTGACACCCCACAGCAATAGCGTCTCTGTTGCCCAGCTTCCTTTCCGTTGGACCAATAAAAAAAAGCATTTAATAGCCTCTCTTAAGAAACTCACAGAAAAGCAAAGGCGACAGGCGACAAAAGCATCTGGGGAAGCAATAAAATTACGAATTTTGGTTTTGCGCTGCTGATAACTACACCATTCGCAGCACAGTGCTTAGAGACACGAAGAAAATACGGAAAGCGTTTCTCAGCCTTCTCAAAGGCTATCGGGTCATTGAAACCAAGTCGAGAACTCAGCGAGTTTCATTTCTAATCGTCCATTGCTGGGCAAGCGCGCAAAAAGGCAACCAGCCGCAGTAGCGACTGACGCCGGCCCGAAATATCGCCACCACATCCGACAAAAGGAGTGAACCAACGGGTGAGATCAATGCTTTTGGAGCCAACCTTTTTAATTTTAATAAAGTTGGGTCTGCCTTAGGGACCAGACGCTTGTGTGTAAAGTGCATGTGTCAAAGGCAGGCGCGCGCGCCGTAGTTGGAGGCAGCGATATGCTGCTGACAGTGCTGGGAAGCTCCCAAGTACCGTGTAATTTTGCGGTCCGCTGTACGCTGAGAATCGCAGAAGGTACTTTAAATAATTCATATTTTAGAAACTCGCTGTGGTGGCTTAGTGGCTACGGTTCGCTGCTGAGTCCAAAGACACGGGTTCAATCGAGACCGTCACGTGCGTTATCCTCACCTAAGCGAAAAACGAAAGCGTGCTTGTGACCCTTAAACCGGTCGAAGTAGTTTGGATTTAAAGCGAAGCTTTCTTAGTGTCACTGTTGGTGAGCGTCCGGTCCCCAAAACTCTGTGAACCCCTGCAACCCTAACGACAGTGACCGAATCCCTCACGAGAAATAGGAGGGCTTCAACCGTAGTCGTTACACAAAGGAGCGTTAGTGTTTTCCCGATTTTAGGAACACCAACTGTTTCTTGCATTCTTCTGGCCTAGGAATATCTTCAACGCTGGGACGAACACGGGAAATGAGAGAGTGAGAGAGAGAGAGAGCGAGAGAGAGAGAGAGAGAGAGGGAGGGAGGGAGAGAGAGAGAGAGAGAGAGAGAGAGAGAGAGAGAGAGAGAGAGAGAGAGAGAGAGAGAGAGAGAGAGAGAGAGAGAGAGAGAGAGAGAGACGAATATTATTGTCGTTTTTATGACGCGATCTTCCACAACATCTTTAGATCCACATTTAGTACCGTAATTACCCGATTCTAACGCACCCCCGATTCTATCGCGCACCCGATTTTCCTGGCAAAAAAAAAAAACGAAAAAACTTGCACCTCCGATTGTAACGCACACGGAACTTTGTGAGCAGGAAAAACGAATGCGAGAGAAACCGGAGATTTATTTCTTGAAGTAATCTCACTTATCTCACTCCTCGTCGCTCTCCGCTGACCACAACATCTCGTCCTTGGTGCCGTCAAGCGTGTTCGCGATGCCACACTTCTGAACGAACGTTCAACCATGGTTGATGGGATCGTGGCCCCCGCCTCGCACGCCCATCCCGCGGGCTTCTCCAGAGGCGCACGGTTCAGGCGACCGCTCGTTTTGAACGCGTGAGAGCCGCTGCTGCCATTGCTGTTATCAAGCGCGCAAGTGGAACGATTTGGCAATTTGTGTGAACGCCGATAGAAAAGCCTAGGCGCCTATTATTCCTGCGTCCGAAAAATCGTTGCTAAAAGCTTTGGCGCCATCTTGAGATGGCGATGGCGATGGGTGGGATGAAATTTCTGCTGTTTCGGACGTTTGGGTTTCGTATCCGATTCTAACGCGCATGCGATTTTTCGACCTATTTTTCCGGAAAAAAAGTGCGCTGCATGACTTGTGAGTAGATACGTTAGTTTTCCTTCTTATAATACGTGGATATTCAGTTTAAAGGTGAAAATAGACACAAAAAATCCGGCCCGCTTTATCACGTTCAGAAAGACAGAAAAGCACAAATTGTGTTGAACAATGTAAACCAAGGAGCGCAGTGCTCAGCTGTGGCCTGCAGTTAGTGGGCGGAGGTCGTGGGCACTCCCCGGGGTGCCACATGCACGGTTCCTGCTGCTGGCGCCAGTATACGAAGGTGGCGTCCTTGTTATCTTCTTTTAGTACTTTTGATGCAGCGTTGGCCACGGTGTGTTTCTGTTACTGTGGACTGCACCTGCAGTATTTCCTTGTTTTTTGCAGTGTTTTCGGATCCTGGGGAATGCGCATGACATCTTCGTTCTTGGAGTTATTCGCCCCCTTTGGCGATAGCTTTCTTTAAAACAGAAAAGCGCAAGTTTTTTTTTTCGCTTCATAACAGCAAATACACACTGTTTTTTAATTAAAATAACTATGCAACGTTCTGTTTTGCACTTGTGTTTTGCCCTAACTGGACCATGTGTTTTCTGAGAGCGAAGTATGCTGGCATGTGCGAACCATGACACCAGTGCTACCAGTTGTGTAACGTCTTTGTAAATGTATTCCGTTTACTCTACGGGTGTACAGGTACAGCGCTTTGCAACGGGGCAGTGTACGTATGCCGCTCTGACGTTACGATTTAATATGTTGATTTATCGTGCGAGCAAGCGTGTAGCAACATTTCGCATTGATATAAGTAACCAATAGCTGACTATTTCCGCTTAACGGTGTTCAGCACTGACGTGTCCCGTAATATGGCTGGTGTCCGTAGTTTCTCGCAGCCCAGCAACTCCCACCCCTTCTTTTTGTCACCATTACTGTTTTCCCTTCTCTTCTTTTAGATGCGACGCATCTCTTTAACTCGCCTTGTCCCTCCGGCGTCTTCCGTCGTCCGTAGTCCGCATCCCTCCCCCATTCTCCTCGCCGCGCCAGCTGCGCGCTAACGCCGCTCTCACCGCAGCGGCATCTGCGTGTTAGCGCTCGCTCCCGTCGCCGTGCCAGCTGTGCGTCAGCGCGCGTTAGCGCTTGGTTAAATATCTAACACATGCGCATGCGCTGCTTTCTCTCATTCCCCTCACCGTTAACGCGCGGTACATATAAACGCGGTAACTGCGCCGCTCCGCTCAGTCGTTCCGCCGCTCCGATGACATCCGATGACCACCGATGATTTGAATGGAGACTAACAGGCCTGCTATCGCGATGGTCGGCGCAACCGTACGTAATATAACGGAAACAACAACAAATTGACACGCTAAATGGAAACAACATAACGCAAACGCAACGGAAACCCCACGATGCGTCGCATCTACCCATGGTTCCCCTCGCGGGAAGATGGTGTAAATTTTTTCTTATCTCTTTTACTATGACCGAGAGGTTTGGCCAATCTTCCTCGGTAGCTATACGTTTACACTACAAGTGGAAACAGGCTTTGGTATACCTCACTGCCATTTCTGTAATTAGCATGCTGAGAGGCCCCTTCCCTGTAGGGCCTCAGAGTAATAATGAGCAAATGTGAGCACCCCAAAGAGCGTACGCCACATGAAGACGCCCTCACATTCATTGTCTCTAACCTACCTCTGATGAGTGCGAAAGTGACGGGGGATGTAATTCAGAATATCTGCGAAGACGAAGGCGTAGGAAGAAAATAGTAGTGAGTTGAGGTGAGGGCGAGGAAACTTCACCCCCATCCGGTTTGTTATTGCGGAATATTTTCTCATTTTGATTTCCCGTGCACAAGTTGTGCACATGTCTTTCCGACAAAATCCCAGTTGGCCTTAGCGTGTTGGCGAATTTTGTGAGTGAGTAAGCGAGAGGGCACTTCAAGGCGAACGGAATTCATAGCTTGGGCAGAGTCGAAAGTGATCTACACAACCCAGGTAAACAAAAAAGGCCGATGACCGGGGGAAAAACAGCGCACAAATTCACAACCACTCATCGCTCGTAATTAGCCGGGTGCCTGGCGACCTTTTTATTGCACGGGAGGTTCACTGGCGCCACATTATGAAGCAAGAGAATCACGCCCTGGTGAGCGAGAGTCTGGTATTGAGCACACGGCAACAGACAGTGCCTACAAATAACGATATATATACTCGGCAACCGGTCCCTGCAACGAACACTAGTTCTGTTAACAGTTCTATTACATGTTCCCAAGTGCTATTTGCAGCCAGGGCTGCCCGTTCGTATATAATTGTTGGTAAAAAGTACTGCAAAGGTAAAAAATTGGTGTTACACAGCAGGGGCACATCGTAAGGTATTCAAACTAAATATAAACCGAGAACGAAACCTCCTACTCACGAAAGCGTTATGCTTACAAAAAAATGTACGTAGAAACAACCTTATAAATCCCCTAGTAAGGTTCAGACGCGGTTCACTTTACGGCACTCGAGGGTGCAGCAATGAAAAAATAAAGGCGTTTCGGTGCTAACCAAGGGAACAAGCTTCTTGTTCTTCTTCTTGTTCTTGTTATATTACCCACGCCCCACTTCTATTTCGACTGTCACATCCCCGGGGAAGAAGCGGTGGTGCTCGAAACGCGTTATATATGTCCTTGTTGATAACACTTAATACCACTCGTGCCACTCCTTGCCCTTTTTTATTTATGGAATGTTTGAATCCACAAGTTCCCGCTACAGAAACCTTGGTCAAGCAGGCTTATTCGTCGTGTAATCACCTTTGCAAATGGGCCCAGTAAAAAAAGGCACCATCGTGCGCTTTATTCGGGGAACTTCCAATTAAAATATTTTTGTTCGTTGAGCTTGCTTGTCGATTACTAAAAACAGCAGCCTTCTTGATTAGATTAGATTATTACTGGATTACAAAATGCTGGATTATTAAAAACAGCTAAACATTACTAGATTACTAAAAATTTGGATGAGTAAAAACAGCAGCAGCAGGCTGAAAAATTTAGTGCCTAAAATTGAGGTGAGGGTCTAAAAGGGGTAACCACCCTTTCAAACTTTTTACTGCGAAGCAGTGCATGTCTACCCCCCTTCGTCGTTTTCATTCGGGTGAAGCCGATTTCTTCGGCGCCGCTGCGGCGCTCCTCCCCGCCACGGCCGAAACCACTTTCACGAATTACTCCCCTCGCCACCACGGATGCCTCTTTCTCAAGCTGCGCAATCGGCTGATAACGGTGGTAGCGCTCTTAACAGGCGTTACCAGAGCAACTTGCCCGCTTTGAACACCATCGTGAGCCTATAATTCTTTTTTTTCAGCATGAAAGGCTTTCCGATCGATATTTTCGCCCGAGTATTTCACGCCTAAGCCCGCGCCCATCGCCGGTTGCTGGTTTATGCTGCACTGGTTGGGGGTGGAAGCAGGGGGGCATGCATGCACAGCCATTCTTCATGCCGCTACCGATGACATGCGCGTTCTGCTCGCGGCAAATTTAAACGTGGAAGTCTCGCTGTTCAATGCTGACTGTCAGCTGTCAATGGGCGAGTGGTTTGAGTTTGGGTTGGTGTACATGTGTAACACAGACACTGAAATTCCTGCGAAGCTGACGGAAACGGACGGCCACATGTTTGTTCACTAGAATAAAGCTCGAGTCCTTCCAACTTTTAACTTCCCATGTACAGACGCGTGTCGTTCGCTTGGAGGATAACAGCGGCAATCGAAGGAGCATCTGCCAGAACAGAAGCACAAATGGGTGCGGAAACAACAGAATGCTGCTGCCGCCGCCGTTTTCACAGCACGTTCCAGCTCGCCGAGTAGCTGGGAATCTTTCCCGAATGAACAGCAACGTCAACCTGAGCCGATATTTCTCGTTCAGCTTGAAGTGTTTTCAGAGCGACAATTTTGGCGGTACCTTTCACTTCTAATTAAGCGCCCGCACATAACTGGTTGCCGGTTTATCAGGCACGAGTTGGGAGTGGAGGGAAGGGAGAGGGGGTGGCGTGCACACGCAGATATAGGTCTCATGCCCTCACTCATGACATGTCTGTTGTGCTGGCAAGACCTTTAAACGTGTACGTCCACCACCCCAATGCTTACTTTCCGGTGTCCTCGGTGGTCGAGCGGATTGGGTTGGTGTGTTACGCAGACACAAGATGCCTACAACGCGGGAAGGAAACAGACAGCTCCATGTTTGTTCACTGCGAAGTGCCAATTCCTCTATCGCAATTTACAAACACAAGTGTTTTGTTTCGGGCATTTCGTGTACTGCGTCCAGCTTCGAAGGTCATCCTTCCTCACAGAGTAGAAGGGCACTATTTTTCTTGTTTATTTATGCACATACGATTGGTCTTTTCATTAGTACAAGAAGGACAGGTTCTTTATAAAAAAAAAAAGAAAAACACAAGAAATCAGCGCAGCCCAATTCAAATAAGAAAACGATGTACGGGGGTCAGTGATAACACCCCTAGATTGATCGTGTGATTCTACTAAAATGCCATCTGAGTAAAAAAAGAGAGCTTACATCTGTCTGCGCGAGCAAAATATGGAGTAAATTTCCCCGAAAGACCTTGAGGCGTAGCGTTTCTTCGTAGGGTAGTCAGGTCATTTCAGGGGTGTAAGCCAAGGTGCCCGTTAATTTGTGTTCCTCATGGTATCTGTGCTGGAGAAGATGTTTGAAAGCATTTTAGAAAATAAATCTGACAGATTTTCTTTGTATGTTTAGGAGAAACTTATATGGTAAAGTATTTTTCATGTCCGCAAACGGAAACTCACGGAAGGTGTCTGAAGACAAACGGCCCGGTGTGTGTGCTATTAGCACGCGGTCGCGAAAGTCGCACGCCGTTTAAAACATGATCTGGACTTCAACCTTATTAATCTTATGGGTTGGATATGCATCTTGAATGCCTTAGTTAACAATAGACCCCAATTTTGGGATAAAACATGACAAAGACCTAAATCTTATATGTATCTGCCCTATATATGTTTTGCGAGTATATTAGTTACCAATAGGTACCGTTTTTAAGATCAGTAGAGTAAAAAACCACGACTAACCCCCTAAATTAAGTGCACGCTGAATGTCGTAGGATAAAAACCTTTGATGGCCTTCAACCTTCACGGGGTGGGTTGCCTCATGATTTTTTTCATCTTGTTAAAAATGAAACCCGTAAAAGTATCGCGAATTATGCAGGCATTTTTACTTTGTCTAGACTGAGCTTAGACAAAGTAAAAATTACTTCAGAGCTTAACCTTAGGGGGAACACATTTGCGTTTATGTCCTAGAAAGCATAGTTTGCAAAAGGCAGTTTAACATACGCATTTGTTACCTTTAATCCCAAGTATTTCACAGAAGTGAATTCCTTTTAAGGATTTGATCCCAACATGTAGTTAGAGCTGAAGGCGTTTTATAGCTTCTGATGCGCATAAAGCACTCTTTTAGTGTTTAAAACCCATACCCCAGCGGGCAGACAATTCAGTAATATTATTAAGGGGACACTGAAGTGATTTGTGAACATTATGGAATTACTAGCGCGAAATGTAGTCTGGAGTCTCTAGGCCATATTTCGACCACTCTCGCTGCGTTTACGCGACTTTATTCAGTAGAAAAATCAAAGAGAAAATGCTGTCTTCCTCTCGGCATCCTATTTCTCGACTTTCTATGATGTTTCATATGACGTCAAAAAAAGATGGCTTGGCTTGACTGCGCTACTGCACAGCTCGCCGACCCTCCTACGGAACCAGTAGGCCAGGCATTTAGTCGGCCGGCGGGCGGCGGGTCGTCGCAATTCGTTCACTCAGTTGAAACTAAGCCACGGCAGGTTTGTGCCAGAAAGAATGTGCTTTTAGTTTGTTAGTTTGTGGTCTGTATCAAGCTCTAAGTCCAAGTCGCTCCACTCAAGTGCACATGCGACTATTCGCTGACTGGTACGCTACCAGAAAAATCTAAGGCGAATTGAAGGCGGGAAAAGACTCAGCGAAGCTAATAGAGGTACTAAGGAATTGAAATCAACCGAAACTTTTATTGTACAGCGTAAAAAACAGGTTGCGGGAAGCACTTTTTGCGCTCGGTGAACTAACACAGCGGTTAGCAGCATGACCACGCATCGGCGAACGCTTTTCCGTGTAGGGAATGCAGTCGCTAGACATGAGATATTTGTGGAAATTTGGGGGACGCTTACTGCATGAGCGCTATTCAAGCAATAGTCACCTAAGCTGCTTGGAATGTTGAAACTAAATAAACATGTAAACTGGCTATACATTATATATTTTATATTTCCGCTCCGGGCACCGCTGGCTTATGACCGAGTGGTCTGGAGCACTAGGTAAATTGTTTGTTTTGCAAGTCGGGAGTTCAAATCCCCGATTGTTCATGTTTTTTTAAGTTGATTTATTTATTTTTGGCCGCTTTTTTTCTATGCTGAATTCACCAATTTCGAACTGTAACGTTCATTGCTCCACGAGCGAGTTCGCAGAACGCGCGCAGACTGACACCGACGCGCTATGAAATTCTATTTGGCGTGCTGTTTCCATAAGCACTGACTGCTTGCGGGCAGTGGGCACAGTCTTGAATCAGCCGACCATTGGCCTGGAGCGAACACGCTTTTTACGATACCGGCGTGATCCAGGCCAGCGTATCGCATTCGAGCGTCTGCGGTTACGCGGAGGGCGTTCAACCACTGCGTATAGCTCGGCTAATAATCGTTACGATTCCAAGCCGTCCTGGTAGGCTTATCTGACGCATTTTACAGCCGAAAACGAGGCAGAAGCGCGGTGTGCGGATTACTGAGTAATGGACAATGCCTATCCAACGATAAAATCGCATTCCAAGCATGTTCTTTCAAAGAACCGGAACCGAAACTGGTTTGAATCCTAATCTTGTACATCCTCCAATCGCGTATCACCTTGCATTTACGTCACTGCTATTAGTTGGTGCGGCCGGCGCAAACCGCACATGGTACTTTTTCTGCTTTCACGCTTTATAAAATAAATAACGCCTTATCGTCCGGATGAACTATGGAAAGTGTGTTTATTTGAGCCAGTCTACGCAGAGCAAGCAAAAACAGGAGCTTGACAAATTCCCGTCAGTGTCACATTAAGGTCTTTATGGATGCTTTCCTGGACTATTATTGCCCAGCTGAAGAAGTGGAAACCGCCATTTATAAATAATTGCATTTCTACACAAGATCACGTCTCATGCACAATATCACTGGCAAAAGTGACAAAAAATTCGGAGCACCTTCGCTTTAGTGGCGTGAAGACTGGGCGAACAGCAAAGCTGGCGGCCCAACCTAGGTTATTCTTGGTTCGGCTAAGTTTATGCTTGGTCATGCTTCGAGACTTGGTCAAGTTTTCTTCGCGGTGTCTTAGTTAGCCCCCCAAAGAGCAATGAACTCTGGATCATTAAAGCATGTACAATTTACGCGTATCCACCGGCTTTGCGGTGGAGCTCCAAGAGTGGCGGAGGGCGCAGCAGGACGAGCGTTTGTTCAAATTTTTCGAACTCGTTCGGCGGCCACAGTTCGGCTTGTGGGGTCTGGCGTATGGGACGGCAATTAGGAAGTTGATTAACGTTATCGATTCTCGGCCATTGGGCTTCTATAATTTTGGCATTAATTATTTTCTTTGCACCATCAAAACTGCCCCACTCATCGCAACAAGTTATGGAGCGAGCCACCCCGCGACGGGTTTCCAAACCCGTGCTTGTACCAGTTGTATCACACCTCCCACACGTGGCAGCACGAGTCCCGCCCGAACGCGAAGAGGCAAAGCTAGGGTGGTGCCGACGCGCACGATGAAGTCATCGCTCGGAAAGGTTTTCCTGCGCACGGTCGCCGACCCGATTACCAGCTTAAAGGGACACTGACACAAAAATTTTGAATCTTGTTTTTTTTTTGTTGGGATAAGTAGCTAGTGACCTACTTATAACCTGTAGGAACCTCATTTGCTTCAGCGTGCGACGGTTGTTTAATTAGAGGCATTTTCAATGCGGCCAGTCGCAGTTTCGGTTTCAGCGGGTGACGCGAAACGATGGATTTTGTGTGCACAAAGCTGACCACGTGACCGTCGGAGGGATATCACAGAGCAGAGCTGCCGTAGCAGTGTCGAATCCGCATCGCCGGCAGTTTCTGCATATGCCCCCACGTACTGATCTCGTGAGCCGCTTAATTAAAAAGCGACCGTGGACGTGACGCAGGCGCTGCGAGTGCAAATGCTACCGCGGCTAAGTTCTTTATTGGTTTACCACATCCTCCCCTTTGCTTTCCGAGGTTTTCTTGACTGGCAACCCTTATTTCTGTCTTATTACAACGTGCCCCTGATTTCCCATTCTGATTCGCTACATGCATAGCGAGTGCCTCTGTTCTGGCAGTCTTGGTGCCAGAGGAAGCTTAAGAGGGTTCAACGCTGGTCAACCACTCTCGACATGTCGTAGACATTCGAGTCACGGCTCGGGGGTTAAAAAGAAGGTCCCCTTCACCCCGAGAAGTCGGAGTGGCGCTGGCTACCACCCCCAAGCACAGGAAAAAATTACAGTGACATAAATACCCCAGAAAGTGGAGGGGAAAATGGCCCCGCCGGTAGCGTAGTGGTTATCGCACCAGACCGGTATTCTGGAGGTCGTGGGTTCGGATCCCACCTGGCGGGCATTTTTTCTCCACTTTCTTTCTTTCCAAATTCTTTATCTATTTACCGCATCCTGCCCTTTGCTTTCCGAGGTTTTCTTGACCGCCAACCCTTATTTCTGTCTAATTACAACGAGCCCCCTATTTCCCATTCTGATTCGCTATATATATATATATATATATATATATATATATATATATATATATATATATATATATATAAATATATATATATATATATATATATATATATATATATATATATATATATATATATATATATATATATATATATATATATATATGCATACATATATAGATACATAATCAACTTGGCCATGTTTGTCTAGAGTGAAAGCGAAGGAAACTATGATCTGAATTAACTGAGGTGCTGTGGAATATCCTTCCGTAAATCACTGTTGATGTGTGGTTAGTTGGTAGTAAAGTAAGATTGTTTAAAATCAGTAAGGTGATCTGAAAAAAAAATGGGCCCCCATACACTCTGACAGATGGAGGGAGGTCCGCTTTCCACAACGCTTCGGAACGAAAAATCAGCGTGACCTTACGTTTCAGTTTGGGTAATGACGAGGCCCAGCATAGGATATAAGTAAAAATTGGAATCTGCTCACGCGCAACCGCGTAAGGCGTGCTTGAGTCACCATCGTATTACCACCCACCGGCATGTTCCCTACATGCCCCTGTACTCAGTGCTTTTTACCGCTGTGTTTCTGGGGTGTGTGTTTTCATGTACCTGACGCGCGGTGATATCAGATATTCACTCCCCACATTCAGTGGGGGATATCACGGCTGTTTCGACATATACGATGATCCATTAGACCCCGAGAAGCACTGTGCCTTGCGGTCCCATGACTAATTCAGGCACGTGTAACACACACGAAACGTGTTCACATTCGTTTCTGGGAAAAGCAGTTCCCAAGGAAGGTGCACGCGCATCATTGTACAACGAATTCTTTCCGAAGTGGTCCCATAGGAGCACGAATATACGAACCAATTGTTCCGCCTCTGCGAGGACTGTGCTGCTTCGTAGAAATCCCGACTACGTTGTCCCGATTAGAGACGTGAATGCGCTTCCGGTGCGACTCATCGAAGGCTCCGACGTCTTCAATTATTCCTTCTGTAGGGCGATCCTAGCCGGTGTTCTCCTTGAACGTCTGATTGCAGCTGTCGATCTGTGCCGGATGAACTCTAGACAGACTGTCGCGATGGAAGATGGGGCAGAGATGCTCGGCGACAGTGAGTTCGCCTAATACACCGCTAACAGCTACACTAAAATAAATTTGGCTTGAGTAATTTAAGCGTGCATCCCTCTTTTCGTGCAAATGTGGCTCTAGAGAACGTTAACACAAAACAACACTAAGTTACACATGTCGCCTACTCGACAAAGGTTTACCTAAAATAGGAACAAGGAATTGAATAACTCGATTGCTTTAATATTCAACAAGATTACGGCCGTTCGTATTTCATTTCCATTCAGCCGTGGTCGAATGCTAGAGTTTGACATAAAAAAAGGAACATTCTAACATCGCACTGCCACTGTTGCGCATTCCCTAAAAATTCACGACTAAAGTGTGAAAAATCCTTGCTGTTTATGGCGGCGCGTATAGCGACGAGGGTACAAAGTAATGCTGATTTTTTTTTTGAATTTCCCATCGCAGGACGCCCTGTAGCAAATATAATGTCCATGGAACATCCAAAGCGAAAGCGAAGAGTGCAGCAAAATCGCCGTACCCTCGGAACTTTTAATGCTGTCGTCCAATCACGCACCCAGGAGAAGGGGGCTTTTATGGATACAGAACTGGCATTGTCCGAGCTCATTTGGAAAGCTATAGTGCGCCATGCGGAGTCCCCCAAAGAGAAAAAAAAAAAACCGGCCACACTATTAACAAGGCCCGTTCGTGAAAGCGGCCATGGTTCCCATCCTCGCCTCACGGTGCTTCGCTTAAGGCAAGTTTGTCGTATGGGGCACGTCCGATGGCCGCATTAAGGCTGCCGCCTTGGCCCTGCACCCCACGGGAAGCTGACGGCCGAAAAGGCTGAGGAGTGGCCCACATTCACCGCAAAGCCCCGTTCTTCTGGGGACTCAAATGAGTCGTTTTGGGCTGCGCAGTAGAGAGAAAGCAACGACGCTCTCTGCAGACAGAGCGACAAAAGAAGGCTGCTGAACGTGTCTTAGAAAGACAGAACTAAACGAACACAGAGAAAACTCCCACTTTTGCACTAGCCTTCGTTATATTGTTGGCGGTGGAAAACTTATTAAGCTCTCTCCATTAAGACGTACCGTGCGAAAATCTAGTGTTGCCGTTCAAGTATTGTTACAAAATACTTCATATATCTGTCTGCTCCAGGTTGAACACTGATTGCTAGTTGAGTGTTGAAAAGAGTTATTCATCTGAATCTACAGATGCACGATGGTACCAGTCAAATGTTTTTTTTTTTTTTTTGGCGACACTGGCCAAAATACTTTTTGGCGCCACTGGCGCCAAAAAGTATTTTTGGCAATCTGTAATAAGCGAAAAATTCCCGGGAAGACATTTATTTTGAAACTTCCAAGAACTGCCGAGAAATGAGACCGGATGTACCTTCGCGACGGTCATCTACGAGACAGCACATTGCACACAGCACTACTCTTCGCAGAATGTAGGTAACCACTTGGAGTGGTCCTTTTTGAGGATTGCAGCACTGCGGCTGCTTTTATTCTTAGTCGCAATACCTTTATGAGACGGCACATTTTTACCAATCCTTTACGTATGTGTCAAAATGTTTATACGCCACTACTGGGATTCGGATCCTATAAGTGGCACCTATCTTCATTGTTTTTTCATTCCATGGGCTCTGATCCCAGAGGCAGTGCAAGAAAAAATAATTCCGCGGCACTTAATTCTGTTTACATGCTTGGAAGGCGAAAGCCTGGCGTAACTTTTTACCAAAGTCGCTGCTGCAACATTGCATTTGCATCCCTTTCTCGCTTTCATTTCTTTGCTTTTTGGTGTAAATTACTTCAACAGACTTCATTTCTGCTATACATGTATGCGTTCCTTTCTTCGCTTTCGTTTCTTCGTCTTATGGCGCGAATTACGTCAGCAAGCACACTGGTATACGCCTATGCTTCACTAGAACCACGGTTTTGCGCAAATGGTGACCACCTGGTCTACTCACATGCCATCACGTTCAGGTGTCACGTCTCACGCATTATTACACAACTTTTACGTATCAAATTCATAGTTCTATGAATTTTGTGAAGCTGGCACATTGCCCTTCAAAGCTACCAATTGCTGGCCAATCCCTCAAGTGGGTATGTACGAAGAACACAGGGACAACTACAATGACAAGAACTTCTGTTGTACGCTAGCAACGTGTGGGGATTGCACAATTGGTGGAGGGCTGGTGTGCTACTGCAAAGCCGCGCATTAAAATTCCAGCAGATCCCATGGGATTTCTCTTATTTATTTACTCTTTACTGCGGCGGCCTTTTTCTTGACCGGACAACAACAACTACAACAACAACAACAACGGCGCTTTTTCGTAAAATAGGGCACTTAAAGGAGCCATGAAGAGAAAACACAAGTTTGATTCATTCGAAAGATTGCCTCGTTAGAACCATAACGACACCACTTATAACGCAAACTTCGCTCAAATAAGCTACATAATTAGGAAAAAAGGAAATGACCATGCGACCCACCAGCTCATTTTCCGCAACAGAACCTGTGATGTCACTTGGGAATGCTCTGCGATTGGCGGAGGCCGGCAAAAGCAAACGCATGTTAGGCAGGGCTTACAGTTTGCATAGCGAGCTAAATGCCCGTGAAACATACTGCACATTCTTTTTATGACAAAGAACGGTGGAGTAAACGGTTGAAGGTCCGAACGAACTCGCAAGCGTGTGCGCCAATGCGTACGAAACTAGCGCCGGCCGAGCTCGACATCTCGCCGTCGCGCAGACGAATTTTCGGGTTCGAGGCTCTTCGGGGCCAACGAACCGTCCCAGCACGCACAGCCGCGACCTTGCTTCGTATCGTAATCCCTTCACAGGAGGTTGGCCGTCATATCGCCAACCAGCAAAGGTAAAAATAGAAACGAGGGGAGTAAGGAACAGCAAGAAGCGACGAGATAGTGCCAGTCGTCGCGTAAGTTTCGAATGGTGTTGGCTTGCTGCTGTCGTTACGAGCTCGTTTCCAGTTTACAACCACTGAAAACTTCAGTTTGTTCGAGTACTTTCGAACGGCTTTCCATACACGACACCGGCCAACTGGCATAAGTGATACTGCTACTGAAATTGAACTATTATTAACCGTAATCAAAATTGACTGGATATAGACTGGCACATACGTACCAGTCTATATTCGTCCGTCGCGACGGGGCTGACGAGGCAGCGGTGCCGACGGCTGGGCGTTCGTCTGTTGTGGCTATCGCGGAATGGTCGCTTTCCCGTCCACCGCGTATCCCACAACTCTTGCCGCTCGTGCACTTAGAAGCATTGAGCGTTTTTGTGGTGTGAGGTTGTTAAATGCAAGCCCGAGCTCCTCGGCGAGAGTTTTGTTCTCCTGATCAGGCGATTCCATGACTAGGGCTGCGGGTGCACTAGGTTTTACTAGTATTTTTAAAATGGCCGCCGTCTCGATCGACTCCCGCGTGTGGGTGCTATATGGAGTCGACATACTAAGTATCTGTTTCATGGACCGGCTCTATGATGCCATTGTACACGTCACGGAATGTTCAATTTTAGCGGGAGATTTAAAATTTTGGCTTAAATTGCCTTATTTCTCAGTTAATAAAGCATCATTTGCTTCCGGGAAAGCGCTTGGGGTACTATGAAACACCTAATCTTTCGAATAAAACCAACTTTTGTTTTCTCTTCATGGCTCCTTTAAGTAAGCACTGATTTTTAGAAAATCAGCTCAGTTCCCTCAAATCTGCGATCGTATGCAAGCGAAAAGTAAGCTTTTTTTTACACTGGGAGTATGCGTTCCGCTTTTAACAGTAAAGTTGTTCGTAGATTTGATGTGTTAAGATTAAAATTGCTGTAGCATATTTTTCTTTGCGAAGAAAACACGAAAAAACGAATTAAATATAGCGGGCGTAATGGACTGGTTCAGTGAAAGCAAGTTGCTTAAAATAGGGATGGTTGTAAGTAACCTTTAAAAAAAGGGGGGGGGGAAACAAAAAGACAACAGAAGCACCCCCGACAAGTAGAAAAAAAAGGTTTTACGAACACAAGTAAACAAGAAAATGTCTGCAATGCCAGGATTCGCAATGCCTTGCAAATCTACTTGCATTCGAAAGAAGGCGGCTCGCTTCCTTCCTTGAATACCGCAGAGTACGCGTGGCAGCTCAGTAACCTCTCAACATCCCAATTCAAAAGGGTGCAGGTGCATAGAAAGAGCGCGTATTTATTCTCCCTTTTCTCCTTCTCTCCTGAGCCGTTTGTAGCCCTGTGCGAGGTAGCCCTGCACTGGTGCGGGACCGGACGGATCGTCCGTGCGTCAGTGCACAACGTCCGCTGTAGATGTTGCGCAACTAAGCTCGCAGGTACTCCCTGCGAGTACTCCTTGCCCAATGGACTGTATTACCAGGGCATGTACCGTAAGAGATTGAAGCTCTCTTGTGCTCTGTGGATACGTCCTTCCACAGAGGCCGCCGCTGCCTTCCATACGTAGAGTAGTCTAGTAGCTTGCCTATTTGCTGGCTGTTGCGTTTGCTCCGCCGTGTACGCGCACAAGCTGCTACGCCATGAAATTTTTGTGCTGTCGTGTTCAGTGCGCTCCGCCCCGTCATATGCTTTAACTTGGAAAGTTAAAGGGGCGTAATGGAAACTCAAGGGGCGTAACCCCGGCTGGCCGCTCTTCGGACCTTGGAGAAGCTGAAAATTGTCACGGGTAGCCTGGTCGCGGCGGTAAAAAAGCTATAATCAACATTGGTGGTTAATCGGACTCATCTGCAAGCACTTTCCCTCAAGGTGTTTTTTCTGCCCAGATAACGAATGACGAGTTTTTTGGAAAATTGTACTGTAAAAGAGCACGTTTCTGTAAAAAAAAAAACTAATCACCGCGACACCCTGGGCGTCTACGGGAAATAGGCAGGAGAGCGTATCAATGGTAACATACTGTTGACTGTAAATCGCTGCAGGATGCAATATATGTGATTATGGGGTAAACTGAACAAATACTTCATGTACTTCATGGCACGTTAAGTAACTGGTAACACGCACGTTGTAGTCCCCCGCCTCCTTACCTCATCGCCCTACTTCCGTTCATAAACAAGACTTCCGATGTCCTATCTTCCTAAGAGCCTCTGCCCCACCATAATTTAGGAATTCGTCTGTAATTTGAAATCCATAAATCAGATTAAAAACGCTTTATGTGGTGCTTATCCCTACTTAAAGGTCACAGCGGTGGCTGTCGGATGTGACCGGTTTAGTGCGACAATTGGAATACATTAAAACCCCGTTCATACGTAGTCGGACGGGAATGTCGTTTAGGCGCGCACTAACGATGTACGGATTAACCGCCAATGCCAGTTAAGCGGCTCCTTACCGGCCGGAAAGCGACTACGACACGTTGCTCTCAGACACACACCCTCAGACATGCTTTAGTTGCGGGTAGGCAGCAAAAAATCTGACATCTTCACTTGCCGCCGTAGTGGCTTGGCCGCGATGATGGCATGACGACCCGAAAAGTGCATGACGACCGCGATGACGACCGCAAACACACTGGCGGAATGAAGAAAAAAAGAAGCGCTTCTCCGGGTTTTTTTTTTTTTTTTTTTTGAAGTGAACTGGATTGGATTCGATGGCGGAAGCGACTTCACACACCTACAGGCAGCTTCTACGCGTTACCGGAAGCTAATTTCGAAGGCCATGCTTTTGTGCGCTGCAATTGGGAACAACTACATAAGCAAAAAATACGCCATGGTGGCCATGTTTTAACATCACTATCTATGGTTACCGTTGTCCGGTCGTCGCAGCTCGAGCACCGAACTTTTGCGCACATGAGATTTTGCCGATTTTGTTCCTGCGCGTGTAGAACAAGAAAGAAAATAGTACGCCCTAACTGTTTGATGGGCAATGAGCGGCTATGGTTTAAGCGGGCAGCCAATACAGGGGTTTAATAGGGGCTAGGTGGGGATCTTCGCAACTACGTTTAAACCACAATTACACATTAAGCGGGTACGTTATAATGGGGTTAGACTGTATAACTAAAAATACTACCCGTGCAGTACAGGCAAAGTGACTCATTTCAATTTAGAGTGTAGGTTTGAAGGCAGCAAAACTGCCTTTAGGTTCTCTTCACCTTCCAGCAGGTTAGACCCGCTATGCTATTCAGCGCTCTTACATGTGTCGAGTATGGGTTGAAGAAGCCTAGCCACTGTGCACCATTCATTTCTCTTTCACCGTTCCGGCATGTATCATTTCTACGAAATCCGCTGCTGCTGCAACAAAAGCCGGACTCGGCACAGGAGAACTTCATGGCCTCTCGGTTGAGATCAATGGATCAAATTTGAATTCCCTTCTCTCCTACATTAAGACAACCCTCTCCCAGGAACCGAGACCACAACGCTTTGTCCTTTTTAATGTAAGCAGCTAGGACTATTACTCCAAAACAGGTGTACCGGTAGAATACAGCTAGAAGAAATTGACAAAAATATTGAGCTGCAAAGTGCACGGTGCAAGCCTTCCAACTGGTCGATTTCTTAACATTTTTTTTATTAAAATAGGCATTACTGAAACGCTTGAACTGGGGCCAAACACGTCCGCACTATACCTGGAGAATGCAGTCAAGGGAAGAAGCAGGCTAGACCGTGGCCTAAGCACACACACAGACACAGAAAACTGTCTTAGGCCTCTCCATTGGGCTAAAGGGAAACCTATCTTCGCCCCACGTGGAGCCTTTGACGAGACGGGCGAGCAGGCAGCGCAGGCGTTTCCTCGCCTTCTCTTCTCTATTTTTTTTTTAGTAAGTAAGTAAGTAAGTAAGTATTGTTGAATAAGGCGGACGTAGCCTTGCATAGCTGCCGGCAATTGCCCCGCCTAATCGTCCCCAATATCATATCAAAACTCTCAAAGTCATCACAACTCGCTTAGTCCTAACATAACAGACACACAATGTCACCACACCTCACTTAGTCCTCTGGGCTGCAAGAATCCGAGTAGGAGATGAGACACCTCTCTTAGCACAATTCAGTGGTACCTAGGAAAAATAATCTCCTCCGATGTAGCATGGGGCACTCCTTACTTCTGGAGATCACGCGCAAGGTCATATAAGGCCAAGACTGGACTGCACTGCAAAAAAACGTTTATTTTAAGTTTTTTTGTGTGCGTGCTTCTGCGGCACTCCACACAGAGTCGGTGCCACGTGCTGCAGCTCCCGACGGAGTTGAGCAGGGGTGGTACTCTTGGTCCGGGGCTCCAACGGCCTCTGCTGCCGTGGGTGCCCTCTGAAGCAGACCGATCTGGTCTGCAGTCGCTGTCGCTGCAGCAGTCGCTGGCCAGAAGAGCCTCCCATTGCTCCGCATTAAGGTTTTTGATCTTGGATACAGCCCTTGTGTTTCGGCATCCCCGTGTAGTGTGGTAGAGAGTGGGTTTTTGAATGCACCATGGACACGCGTCTGCATATTGAGTCGGGTAAATTTGGCTCAATACGTTTAAGTTAGCGAACGTGCCTGCCTGCAGCTGTCTCCATTGCTATGATGGGATAAAAACGTGGTGTAAATTGTTCTAAATGTGCATAAAATTACGTGGGTGTAAAGGACAACTTTTAAAATATGGTTACGAATGAGGAGGGTTATGACGCATCCAATGAGCTAATGGTGTATAGGGCCATGACACGTGAAAGCGTTACGAACAGGTAAGGTTGCGGGTGTAAAATAAGGTAAAAGAGTGATTGACTGGGTCTTCCTACCCTTAACTTTGCTCTCTAGAAATCACGTGGATAAGGAGTTTGAGAGTACTTTACTCAGTTCCCTAACGCGTATTTTATTAAAGAGACTGCTAAGGAATGAACAAGATGGAATCTTGCAAATCTTGCTGCGAAACCTGGCCGGGTGGTCTCGCAGATAAAGGTCACAAAAAGGCACTCAATGCGTTGTGCGTCGCCCTGTAGTGATGGTGCAGTGTGAGTATCGCAGTTTGACTTCGAAAACGTTTCGATAGGGATTCCGGCAGATTCTATCACCTCTAGATTTCTTCTGTAAGCGTTGGCAGCAAAGTGTTTTCTACGAAAGCACACTAATTTTCACCTGTCCAACGCTGAGAGCTCGATGGCCTGTAGCCACGTTTGTCGCAACTCGCTGTCGGGTGGCCCACGATGGTAAACTTTCGTGGTCTCTCAAAGAGGCCCTGATATCAAAATTCCAGTTTGGTTATAATTAAAAAAAGGACTTATTCGTCCCGATAAGAGTGATACCAATTTTATCGAAAACTTCAAGGGAATAATAGAGTTATGAAGGGAATACACGAAGCAGTGGTGACTCCCCGGCCTCTTTCTTGCGACGTCTCTATGACATCACCTAATCTTGTTTCTGCCACTAGCCGCCGAACAAAGGCGTCGCCAAGACACATTGCAGGTGCCGTCAGAAGTAAAATGGAGCACGCGAGCTGTGGCCAAACCGCATCGGAGAGCCGTGTAGCTGCACCGGCGGTAAACTAAACGAGCAGAACACGCATGCGTGCCTGCCGACGCCGATAGACCCTCTGTACTTCTCAACCCACTTCTTTATTTCGGATTTGAGCGTTGTTCGCAGCGTGCTGGTCTCGGCGGTGGAGCTGATAGACTATTAGAAAAGAACAATTGTCACTTCAGATCCCGGCGATTGCGACGTTTCTCCAGCAGCTCGCATGCGCTGAAAGTGTGCCTGATACCCGCCTCTGCTATCAACGCCATCCCTGAGACCAGTATGCCACGAATAATGCTCGACGCCACGTTAAAAGAAGTGGGTTGAGAAGTATAGATGGGCTATCACCGTCGGCAGGCGGGCATGCGAGTTCTGCTCCTTTCGTTTACCGCCGGTGTAGCTACGCGGCGCTCCTATGCGGTTCGGCCACAGCTCCCGTGCTCCAATTACTTCTGAGGGAACCGGTACATGGCGTAAACCACCACCTGAAAAAGATTGTTAGCCGCTCAGGTGTGGATATCCTCATTTCAGCGCCAAACAAGCTGAGTGGGCTGTGCAAAAGAATCAACCAAGAAAAAGTGCGCAATAGCTGTACTAAGAGTCACGTAACACCCTTTGTCAAATGCGATGCCGCTGTAGTCTACGATATTCCACTGTCCTACAGAAAATCGTACATTGGCCAGACGGGGAGATGCACTAACGACCGGCTGCGCGAACATGCCAACTCGCTAATGACCGGAACCAGAAGCATGGTTGCCCAGCACACGAAAAGTCGCAACTTGAGCGAGCCTCATTTTGAGGCCGGACGTATCTTGAAAAGGTGCAGAGGCTAGCCCATACGTGAGATATACGAGAGATTCCTCGTTCACAGCAGAGGATCGCCATGCGTAAGCACACCGTCCGCAGCCCTGCTTGATAAAGAAGTCGCATATTTGGCGAGATAGGAAAAGTTCACGTTTCACCTAAAAGACGACGTTCGTGTTAGATGGCCGCTTTCAGAGCCTGTTTGATCTGTTTTCCACGTGCCGCAATGCGCACATGTGTAAACACTCATGCTCGTTTCGTTCCCCTATAAATATTAATTCTTTCCAAAAAATAAGCAGTTGTTAGCCGGCGCTAGTGTTTGTTAGGCTATGTTCAGACTACCGACGCAAAAGCCATATCGTGATCTATGGACGTAAAAAAACGGCGTGCCACGCAGTTCAGTTGGCTGATACATGAAATGGCGTCATTCTTTAAAGGAAGCGTGCAACACTTTCGATAAGCGCTTTCACTCCTTCCTTCATGTCTGGAACCACTGCGTATGCACGGAGCGGCACTGCGTGATTTGCTCGTCGCACAGATACGCCTTCCATTTTTGCTTTGTTTTTTGTTTCTCGTTTTTTTTTTAAGTTGCTATCGAAAAGCGTTCATTGCTGCAACTGAAGGAAAACCGGCCGACAGCCGCTGCATGACCTAGTGACGTAATTCGAGCCGTCGAAGAACGTCAAGACCGGAAAAGAGAGAAAAATCTTTTGTGCGAGTTTCCAAGTTGTGTGATGGGTATAGAGTAGTAATTTTTGGCTGAGGCACTTTGCGACCCCAAATTTAGTTACTGGGTGTGTTGGGTGACTACGTTCTGCAAGCATTTAAGATTTCAAAAAACATTGAAAAGTTATTACGAAACGTTTAAAGTTATTACGACGGTTGTGGCAACAGTCTGAACTAGGCCTTACTTTTCACTTTTATTTAGATATTATTAGGCTAGTTATTTAAAATTGAACAAGTCTCCAAGGCCCCTCAAACTGCCTGTTTACCTGGAGACTGCACAGCGACAAGTTTTTGTGCATACTAATCAGAAACGAAAGCTGCAAAAGCGATGTCTACTTTATTATGACAAACGCGTTGGTTCGCATTGTTTATTTAGATGTTTGACTCCTTCTTCAGTAGTGACGGCAGGCCTCCCCGGAACGCCTAGGATTAAAACATGCGAGTTGTCGTCATGTCTTGTAACGAGGAGCTTGAGAAGACAATTTAATAAAAAGATAAATGTGCACATATGCGCTAGGGCATAGCTGTGCTGCATGCAATGCTAATTAACTCAAGGGGCTGGCGTCGGCGGCGCCACTGATGGCGAGCCGAAAGCGCAGGGACAACGCTCAGTGGTTGGAAATATTTGAAAAAGCTGCCCGATAGAAGGAACGTCTACTGCGTCCCGCGTATGCCTGGCGTCGACGCTTAAGCGAGTAGCACGTTGGGGGACCCAAGTTTCTGAAGGGAAGGCGTTGCAGACTTTAGAGCGAAACTCTGAGCTTTTTTTTGCGCGTCAAAACTTTTAGTACTTCAAAGTTGTATGTATTTCGTTGCGTGTAAAAAGTTATACCGCCGTGTAATGGCTGTGCTATTTCTGCTGCGATTTTCAAATCAAGCTTCGGGGCCAATTTTGGGTGGTTTGCACAATGGAACGAAGTTCTGGCAAAAAAATAAAAAATAAAAATAAAACAGGCCGCAGTTACAATGAAATTCATTGATGTAAGTATTCAGCATATATTTACTTTCGATAGGCATAGCGAGTGCCTCAGCGCACTCCGTGCTCAAAATTACCGCGGCTGTGGATCAAGAACCGCCGCATAGTGTCTTTAGCAGGCATCGCTTCACATTTGCGCATGTCCTGGTTTTCACATGCCAAACATTCAAGTATCTCGTCCGTACCCGTCCGGTCGACCAAGAAACTGTCCGGTTATTTCGGCACGCGGCACAGCAGGGTGATGGTGAAGTTGTGGGCGAGGCCTAATCGACGAGTTTAAAACGTGGTTGATGCGATGCAAATAGGTGAAGGCTTCACACAGCAAATTATATCCCATTACAGAGTACACAGGTAATAAAAGAAGTTTGCCCTGTGAAGTCATACTCCAAGTGCGCATAACTCCCTTGAGCCCCTCAAGCTCCACGTTTTACTCTCGAGCAAAGTGGGCGCATCAGCCACTCTAATCAATTAACATGAATGAAAACCCGCTTCTCTCAGGGATCCCCATAGCATCCACGCTCAGACGGGAACGCCTTTTCCGTAATCGGCGTTGGAAAGAATTGGTGTCGCTTCCCCTCTAAGACGGCTCTCAAGCTCTCCTGTGTGGTCACCCAGAGTTCTGCACATACAGCTGTGAATTAGTCACTTGCCCGTACATTATAGCGAGGGATCCCGGTTTTCGTAGTTTAGTTTTTGAAAAATTCGGAGATTGTTTTTGAAGTTTATTTTTTAGCGAAATTTTCATTTTTTGCAGTTTATATCTTGTAAATATCAAATTCTCAGAAGTTCGGATTTAATTCCGCGCTATTTTAAATACTAAAAATCATAAGCGAAATGATATTTGCACGCGAACCCCTCAGAACGCTCAGAGCAAATTTTTGCCTCAAAGGTTTGAAGGGCAGACGCACATATTTGTATACAATCGCGAATAGCTAAAGAACAAGCATGCATACATCTCTACTATTAGAGCCTTAAAGAGTGTTGCAATGAACGCTTGCACACTCTGCGAGATATTTGTCACTCCTGGATGCACGCTGCTTTGGATTTATAACTCTCAGCATAGAAAATGCCCTTTCAACGAGTACGCTAGCAATAGGTCGAGCGAGAAGCCTCAGCGCGCAGCGAGAAAGCCCTGGCACTGGTCTAGGAGAGCTCAGTGTGAACTCTCCTAAACGAGACGGGTTCAGTAATGTTACTTGTTTCATTGCCCTAGAAGTTTTCACAATCTTTAATGAGCTGGCTGATGTCAAGGTAGGTAACCCTTGTTTAGGCAAGAGTACTGGTCTTGAAAGAGGGCAAAGGAGCCTCCTTGTGGGACTGGTGGCCATTCATAGTCATCTCTGGAAAGTCTAAGGGCTAGTGGTGCCGAAAACTTGCAGGATATCCTGAAGTCCGAACTTCGACCGTCATTTTTTGCCGCCGTGTGCTCTAAAATCGGTGTTTATCGGATAATTCCGAATTCTTAGTTAAAAACTGGTGGTCACGGACCAAATGTTTATTACAAGCGTACAAAAGACGTTTCGGCTTCCGTACGGAAGCCTTGTTCACTGAGCGAATAAGCCCGAAGCATGAAGCTTTTGAGTGCGCCGAAGTAATCGCCCCAGACATCTTTCATACGTCGGAGGGAGGTTGCCTGCATTGTGGTTCAGGGTTTTTTCGGTCGTTTGTATAATCAGGGACTCGAGATATCGGCGTGACAGCCTTTTCTTCTCTCCGGCTGTAACCGATGCGGCTTCCCAGTCTATTTTGTGTGTCGTGGCTTCCACTTGTTCCGTTAGCGCGTTAGAAGCTACCTTCTTGTTTCTGACGTTGTTCTTGCGCCCGCGCAAACGTCTTTGGAAGTTGCCGCTCTCACCAATGTAGCAATAATCGCAGTCTGCACAGGAAATTTTTTTGCTAAGTGAATCCAATTCCCGGTCTAATCAGAGGCGCCCTACTGATAATATACTACACGCGGAACGCCAGGCCAATTCCGATTCGGAAATAGTCGAGTCGCTAGCCAACAGATATCTACCTATAGACACTTTAGATGATGCGGACTACCCGCCTCACAGAGGTCCTCCAATGGCTGCTCTGGACGAGCCCTTCAGCGTCCCCGAGGTAAGGGATGCCCTCGCGGCCCTAAACGGACGTTCTACTCCGGGTCCTGACGGAATTTCAAACAGACTTCTTCAAACCTTGGATGACGAGTCGATCACATTCTTTGCGGAGGAGATACATTGCATCTGGGAACGCGGCACGGTTCCGGAGTCGTGGAAGCTGGCGTCGGTCGTCCTGATCCCGAAGCCGGGGCGTGCTGCAGACATGACTAATCTCAGACCGATCTCGCTCACATTGTGCATAGGCAAAGTGGCGGAATAACCGCATCTCCAAGCACATCGAAGACCGGTCTCTTTCCGTATAACATGATGGGCTTTCGACCATCCTTTTCCACTCAGGACGCTATGAAGCTGATCAAATATCAGATCGTCGATAGGGACACGAGGGACGTTAGAGCCATCCTAGGCTTAGATCTAGAGAAAGCCTTTCATACCGTCTCGCACACCCACATACTCTATTCTATCTCGGAGCTGGTCCTCGGCCAGAACTTTCACGCGTTTATCAGCTCGTTTCTTAGACATAGAAAGGCCACGCTGAAGATTGGGGACCTCAGGTCAGAGCCCATCGAGCTGGGCACGAGAGGGACACCGCAGGGTTCGGTGGTATCCCCGCTCCTGTTTAACATTGCCATGTGTAAATTGTCTCAGAGACTCTCGAAGGTCACGGGCATCAACCACACACTCTACGCGTACGACGTTGCCGTATGGTACGTCGGAGGCTGCGAGGGTAGGGTAGAGGAAGCACTTCAGGAAGGGCTAGATCGCACAGAGGCTTTCCTCGCTGGGACGGAGCTTCGCCTCTCCTTGAGCAAGTCGGAGCTCCTATTGTGCAGACCTTGCAGGAGAGGGATTAAGCCCAAGGGCTGGGTCCCACTGTCAGAGGTGAACGTTGCGCTCCGCACGAGCGAGGTACACCCCATTCCCAGAGTTGAGGTTATCCGGGTTCTCGGTATGCTCGTCGAGTCGAACGGTTGTAACAGGCAAACCATCGCCGAAATCACCGCTAAGACGGATAGCATGATACGGTTAATTAATCGGGTCTCGAACAGTCGAGGAGGTATCAAGGAGGACGATCTCTTGAGGCTATTTCATGCATTCTTGATGAGCCACATCACGTACGTGGCGGCCATGAACTGCTGGCAGAATCACGAAAAGGCTAAGCTTAATTTACTAATTCGTAAAAGCATCAAGCGCGTGCTGGGTATCCCGATGAATGCCAGCACAGAAGGGAGGGTCATGCAGCTCGGGGTTCACAACACTTTAGAGGAAATCATCGAAGCGCCGCACACGGCTCAGACTGCCAGGTGGTCGTCTTCGCCCGCTGGCAGGGAGATTCTGGCGGTTCTGGGCTGTAATCCATCCCTAGAGGAGGAGCGCAAGGTTGGCCTTACCAAGGTGCAGAGAGCCGCTATAACAATCTCCTCGTTTCCTCGCAACGTGCACCAGCAGCACAATGCGGGCAGGCGAAGGGCTAGAGGCAAGGCCCTACTAAAACAAGTTCGCGACGCCCCGCACTCCGCGTGCTGTGTGGACGCCGCGCAGTACGGCCGATCGGCAAACTTCTCGGCAGTCATGCTAGATCACAGTGGCACAGTTTTCAATTCGCGTCTTTCAGGAGCACCACCCCGGCCAGAGCCGAGCAGGCCGCGGTGGCTCTTGCTTTACTTGACGACAGCCGGCATCGAATCTACACCGATTCCCGCGCGGCGGTTAGGGCCTTTGCATCAGGTTCCGTTTCGGCCGATGTCGCTCGCATCCTAGGAAACAAGGTCATTTCCTCACACATCATCACATGGTTTCCCTCTCACCTAGGGTCGCACTTGTCCTGTGTAACTAACCTTAACGAGGTCGCCCCCACCCGCGCGCGCGAGATAACGTACCGCACCAAGTCGGACGGAGGCGGTTCCTCGGAGATTGGTTGGGAGGTCTTCAGAGACACTTTATTCACGTTCAACGAGGCTATTCAGCACTATAAGCTGGGCAGGCGAACGTTTCCTCTTCCGCACGAGAAACTCTCCAGGCCGCAGGCAGCCACGCTCCGAAGGTTGCCGACCAGGTCCTAGTCTATCCGATCTCAGATCCTACACGGACACTTTTGAACCGGACTGCCCGGATTGTGACGAACGTAGCAATTTAGATCAACTGCTCTGGTGGTGTCCCTCACTTCGGGGTCCTCAACGCATAACTCAGGAAGAGTGGCGCTCCATCCTGGAGAGCCCCTATCTACTACACCAGCTAAGGGCCGTCCAGAGGGCCCACTACGCGGCGGTGAGGCTCGGCCTCCCCGCCCGCACGTGCACGGCCCGTGGCGCTGCCGGCCTGAACGGCAGCGGTACTCCGCAGGACCTTCAATAAAGTTCATTTTCTGTCTGTCAGTCTGACCCCGGGGAATTTCTCTTTGTTGATCCTATCTTTGACTGCCACCAGCTCGGGCCTCAGCTTGCGCGCAGGGACGTGAGCGACGTGAACATCGTTGGAGCGCAGAACACGATCCAAAGATTCACTCCCAGCCGGCACATAAGGGATGGCTGCTCAGGCTCAGTAAGGACGACCAACGGGTTCTGATGGGAGGGATGACACGCCGTAGAAATGAATCCAGGAAGTTCTTGGGGTAGCCGCAATGGCAGAGTTCTCGGCGCACTCGGCGTAAATCAGCAGCCCCATCATGGGGCCGTGAGCAGATTTTTGTAGCGCGTTGGGAGAGGGAAGCTACGACAGAGCGTTTCTGACAGGCCGGGTGAACGGAATTAAAAGGGGGGCGCCGTCCTTTGTGGGTTTTTTTCCTGTACTCTTTGAACGTAAGGCGATCCCCACGACGTTCAACCAGCACGTCCAAGAAAGATAGACGGCCTGCAGCCTCCTCCTCGACATCGAATTGGATGGCTTCTTCCATGCCGTTCAAATGTTCTGTAAAGGTATATTGTGTCCCTATTCTAAAGACCCCTAATGTAAAGGACACCATAATTTCGTCGTCGTCCACCGTTACATCACGCACCTTTTCAATAAAATCCAAGAAGTTGCATATGAAAGTCGAGCCCTCTCCAACGAGCGGTGCAAAACCTTTGTGCAAATAACCGGGCAGGCGGTATAAGGGTGAGCGTGTGAAACCTACCATAGGTCGCATCGGAACATTTGGATTGTGGATCTTTGGGAGACCATATAAAAAAGGTTCCGAGCCGTTGTGACAGAGGAGCTCGTTTATGTCCGTGAAAATTTTCGCTAAAAGTGCGTCCAACATAAGCTGAAAGTGCGTCGACTCGATCGCCACACGTTCAAAGACCCAAATCGCAAACGAGAACGAATCTATGCGACCATTTTTCACGCACTAAGTAATCGCATCTACAAAGATCTGAATGTACACCGACACGTGGTTTACCAGATCAAACTATACTACTCTACTCCTTCTCCAAGATCGATGCCTGTATTGTCTTATCTACAACCGTTTATTTTTCGCGATTTTCGAGCAACCGTTTTGACACAATTGAAGCCATGTTTCACGCACGTGTCGTGTGTCCAGAGATCTTTTCAGAGCTTTTCGGTCGACCAACCTGTCTATGGAAGATGGATTAGTTTTTTGACAGGACGTTATCGGTCCTACTAAGAAAGAATCCGCCCTGAGCATGGCTGCTTGTGAACGATACGCAACGACCATAGTACGTTACGACGGAAATTAATTTTCAAAGGACATTCTGCCTAGGCAAGCATATCTTCTTTACGTAGGCCGCTTGACGCAGGGCTTGAGCGTAGGGCTGTTGTCTTATCTACAACCGTTTATTTTTCGCGATTTTCGAGCAACCGTTTTGACACAATTGAAGCCATGTTTCACGCACGCGCCGTGTGTCCAGAGATCTTTTCAGAGCTTTTCGGTCGACCAACCTGTCTATGGAAGATGCATTAGTTTTTTGACAGGACGTTATCGGTCCTACTAAGAAAGAATCCGCCCTGAGCATGGCTGCTTGTGAACGATACGCAACGACCATAGTACGTTACGACGGAAATTAATTTTCAAAGGACATTCTGCCTAGGCAAGCATATCTTCTTTACGTAGGCCGCTTGACGCAGGGCTTGAGCGTAGGGCTGTTTGCATCCTTCTTCGGGTACTAATCGAGCTGCACGAGCAACCAAAGCTATTTTGTGGTTCCCGCGGAGCATAATGCTCGACGGAACTTCGGGAAATACTTTATCGCGCTACTGTGCGTAATTTTTTTGCAATTACTTTTAATTATTTTGTGTTACTTTTTCTCCTCACCTGGCGTAGCAAGCCGGTCCCAACGCCTCGACTAACATCGCCGCCACAATTAAACGTTCTCTCTCTCTCTCTCTCTCTCTCTCTCTCTCTCTATATATATATATATATATATATATATATATATATATATATATTTGTAGCTATGCCCCCGCGACTTCCCGAAAATGTGGAGGTGCAACGTGCGCCGCGATGGCAATTCTACTCATCTGCGGGAGTCCCCGCCGGCGGTTAGGCGTCGTTTCATGCAGTGGTGACTTGAAGGCGTAGCTTCGTTTGTTCAGCAGTGCTTTTTCTCATGGAGGCGAAAAGCAGAAACGTCCGTGCGTATGAGATTTCGGCGCATGTTAAAGATCCCCAGGTGGTAAAAATTAATCCGGAGCCCTCCACTACGGTGCGCCTCATCGTCTGCGTTGCGTCGGCGAGTTAAACCCTACCATCAATCAATCAGCAGTGCTTGAAGCGCAGACATAACATTTTCGAGGCGTGCATTTTCAGGGAATGACGCCTCGAGTGGCCCTACAATCATGGATGAGATGAGTGTGACAGACACGGATGTACTCGTTAATGCAGACCACCAGTTCACTCAGGTTGACAACGTGGTAGACCAGGAAATCGGCATTGCAGGTGTGGCCTTCTGCGGAAATATAGGTCAGCTGGCATAGGTTTAGGGCAGAGAGATCCAAAGAAGGAAAGTACGGTTTATACAGCTCGACGAGCCCGTGGTGCTACGAGTTGTGCGAGAGAAGGATTCTCATCGTCCGTCACGAGGCTCCAAGATGGATATGCAGATCCCAACGGTGATTATCTCAATATGATTGACAGCCGTTTTATCACAATACAGAGAGAAGTGCCCCAGTGCATCCCTCTGAACACGGGGAGCTAAGAGCAGCATTTGTCCCTCGCCGCCTCTGCTGGAAGAAGTTCAACCAGCGCCGCTGTACGCGCCGCGCCTCAGTAGCACCGCCTACGATGTCCAAATATACGTAACCGCACATTGTTCTGACTTATTTTTCGTACCGAGCCCACCCCCCTCGAAAAGTGATGGAGAAAGCTCAGCAAAGCTAAAGGATGACAAAATCCGTCACTGTTCAGCCTGGATATTTAGTGTAGATAATAAACGAGCGCCCTCATTTAGAAGAGCGAAATATGTTATCACGTCATGTGTTTTCATCATTTATCCCTCTTGTGCTCCGTATGTTGCCATGTCCTCAATGCAAGACGCTGCCACGTGACCGAAGAAATTAAGCCCTAATGTTAGGATCGGTCTTTACGGTCGTCCAGAGAGCCAGGGAGACATAGGCGAGCTGCCACGCAGACGAAGTAGGAGGAGGAGGAAGAGAAGGAGGAGGATGAAGAGGAAGAGGAGGGGAAGCACTCTAAAGCGAAGACAGGGGGCCTAAGGCGAGCTCAGAAAGAAGACGGTGGGCGGGGAGGCTGCGCATCTCTGTCTGCCTGTTCGGCCTCATCGATAAACGATCCGCGGCCGCCTGCGCCTCTCAACCGGGGATAATTGTTTCCTCGTCTCGGCGCTACTAACGAGCTGCGATGATGCCGCCAAGAGTGGACCCGCAGGAATTTCGCTCCTATAGGGCTCGAAGCAACGGAGCCGACGAGTAAAGGCCTGGTTCCCTTCACGCGTCCTTCCCTCACTCGAGTTACGAGACTCCTCCATTAATGGTATCAGATCTAATGCATGCCGGATGCGGCGCGGATATGGGACTTTTTACTTTGCTCGATAGGTGAATTGAATGGTAAGCGAAAGAGTGAATGCCGGACGCCCAGTTCATGATATCCAAGCTGAACAAAATTGTTTAGTTTATTTTATCAGACTCGAGATGGGCGACGAACGCCATTCTGCGCAACGAAGATTAGCCGAGCATTGAAGAAGAACCTATTTATATACAGGGTGTGCCCAACTAAGTGCGACAAAGATAGTGTTCTGTCTTCTTTTTCTAACAGCAATAAGTAAGAGATATTCGTTTGGGACATATTGCAGTGTGTTCGGCGCTTTTCTTACTGTTTGAATGGTGAAGGATTAACGCATCATAGAGAAAAGTAATGAAAATTTATTAATACAAAAGCATCGCGTTACTCGGTACGCCGAAATGTGGGGTAGTCTTCAACCCAATTCGCAACCGAACTATCAAACAGCAAATACACACAATCATTTTCCGAACGTTTAAATAAGAATGGTACTAGTGTTTATTCATCGCAAGAAAGTGAAAGGGAAATGGGTAAGCGCTGCTTACGGGAAACACATTCAGTTGCTCTGGGAAGAAAATGAATGTGAACTTGGGAAGGAAAGAATTTTTGTAAAAAAGACGTTAAGCAAGAGTACAGCCCACTCGCGGGATAAGCACCGTCGTTCACTGCATGAGATGTTTTGCATTTTTTATATTTTTCCTTCCTTTCGCCCGCAACGAGATGCACAGGAACATAGAAGCAAATTTATGTAGTAGCCTGTAGAGCGATACCACGATTAAATGGCGCCGCGACGCGGGCCCTTACGTCTTCTCAGCGGGTGGTCTTTACTAAGATATCTTTTTAAAGACGATAGTCTTTCTTGGGCTACTTAAACCCAGAAATTCCGGTCTGTCTGTATGTCTATTTGTCTGTCTGACGTGATTCAGCCATCCGGCCAAAGTGAAATGAAGTCTGCGCAATAATCGTATACACTCACAGCGAAATCTAAACGTTTAAGTCCGGTTTATATGTTCATACTTGTCAACATTTTTGAACAAGAACAAGAAATTACACAAATATAAGACAGAAAACGATACACGAGGGATATTTACAGTGTTCCTTTATAAAACAAAATTCATAGATGCTTGATTTTTGCGAAATGGTATACATCTACTGCAGAAAAAAAAAATTCCCACTGTCGCCTGCTGTTGCCCGCGCCACTATAGCTTCTGGCGGCATTTTAAGAATTCAAGCGGCAAAGTTACGAAACATTCCACTACATAGGTTCCACGTTCTGCTTAAAACGCACGTGGACTAGGGCAACGCGGTTTTACAAACGTTCAAGTCGGGCGCCTCGATTCACGCGCGTCTCCGCCGTACGGCAGGGCATCGAGGCACCCGGCCTGGAGCACTGGAACGCGGTAAATTTAAATTGACTCGAGCGTACCTTTAGCGTGTTTACCTTGTTTACGACGCAAGAGGGACAACATGAGAGGTGAGCGTGAAAGCGAAGGAAGGCATTTACTTGGTAAATGTTGACGAAGACTATCGTCTTTTGTCGACATTTGCGACGAAAGTAGCAAATACGCAGCGAATTTTTTTGCTGTTATTGTTGCGGAGTAATGATGTTTGCTTACTGTGCTGCTACGCGGAAACTACCAATACGAGGAGGAAAGGCTCGTTATTAACTTTACAAATTCATATTCTCTCCGTGAAAACAAACAAAAAAAAAACATTATGTGATTTATTACAAATGTATAATTGTCGTCCGGGTGTTTCATGTTCACGGAAATATGGTGCGCTATTGAGGCGCTGATTTCGTTCTATTGAATTCATTAAAAACAGCCAGAGAGAGAGAGAGAGAGAGAGAGAGAGAGAGAGAGAGAGAGAGAGAGAGAGAGAGAGAGAGAGAGAACATTTGAATGAGCTCGAAATTGAGAGTGCCCAAGTCCGGGAATTCATGCGTTGCACTAGCCGTCTTGTCCGGTGTCACCAGGAGAGTCTGGTCCTCCAGTTGACAGCTGGTCAACAGTGTCTCCCACAGCTCAGGAAAAGAACGGGTAGAGAGGGGTGGTAGGGCTGGATCGTGAGCGCATTCCAGAATAATATGCTGGAGGGCACCTAGCTGTGGGCAATATTTGCATAGAGTGGTGTACTGTGTGGGAAACAATAAATTCATTCGAAACGGGTGTACGTACGTACCTGCTTGTAAATGTCGGAGTGTTATTTCCTGAGTTTTGTTGAGTTGTGGGTGAGGGCACGGGAATTCTTGTCAGGTGTTCCTGTAAGCTTATGTAACCTCCTGATAAGTGAGAAGTGGTGTCGGAGCTGCGATGACCTCGTGGGCCAGTTCGCGAGCCTGGTGGGTGAAGTTGTTGCCCGTTTCAGAGGCGTGGGCAGGTGCCCAAACGATGGCCACTCGGTGCGGTGGACGGTAGCGTTGAAGTACCCGTGAAGCGTTGGTGCCACCCTGCCTTAAAGGAAACGGCGGCCGACTGCGAGAGAGTCAGTGATGACAAATTTCCTGGAGCATTTGATAAGGGCTTAGGTCATGGCGAGTTCTTCAGGATCTCGAGGGAATGCCGTCCGGATGAACGCACGTGCAATTAAATGGCTTATGTATGTCTTCACTGCAACCATGGCTTTTTTCTCAGCGTAGCTCGCCGCATCGGTGTAGCACACCTCAGAGCAATTGCCGTATAAGCGTTCGCGGACTTGGCCGCGGGCGGTCTTTCACTCGGGAGGGGACGTTAGGGTTCATTTTAAGGATCACGAAGCCCTTTTTCTGTGGTATAACAAATACGTAAGCCTTTACTGTTATCACACAGGTCTTGAAGTGGAAAGAATTTGTTTTAAAAATTCTCCTTAATTTTTCAGTGTTGCTCCGCGAGTCAATTAAATTTATTTGTTAACAGCGAAGCTGTTTTACAAATCGTAATTTTTCGCGACCGAAGTTAAAAATACCACGAAATTGCCAAGTGCGCGTACGTGAATGCGGGTCTCGCGGCGGCCGCCCGGCAGTTAATAAAACGAAGAAAATGCCTAGCGCTCGTGTGGGCGTGCGTCGCGACGACTGCCCAGCGTCCCCTGCGCACGTTCGTCAAGCCAAGCATACTCACTTAGGGAGAATAGCCAGGACTGGCCAACAATAAATAAATAATTACTCCAGCGTTCGCCGTAATCGTAGCGGCACTTGCTCGGAATGAGAAAGAGTCTAGCATTCACCGTAATCATGGCAACACTTCCTCGGAACGAGAAAGCCACGTCATAACGCACCCCTATCCAAAGTGATGTCCAACGATTAGTACATTCACAAAAAATGAAACAAGCTCGCACGTACAGCCGCAAAGATGGAGTAAAGGTCGTTGCGGCAGCGAAGAAAAAGCAAATCGGCTACAATCGTAGACTTAAACCATCGTGGTGGTCGTGAAGGTTGGGTACAGCTTTGCTACCTTCAAGTCTTACGCGATAGTGTAAGCTTTCTTCATTTTTTAAAGCAAAGCTTTCTACCTCTACCCCCAAAGAGTTCTTTCGCGACCGTTGGTGTCACCAGAAAACTCCAGCGAACAAATAAAAGAATTTACTGGTACTGCCGGGAATCGAACCTGGAACTAATAGACTAACAAAGCGAGAGCCCGTTGTCTTACCGATTCAGCTACGAGCCCACGCCAACACGGGAAGACAAATGGTGTACTCACCAAGCACATCTACGGGTTTACCCCCTGCCTTCTCGCTGAATGCCACGTGAAAGCGTCACACGACCACTCACGCCCGTCTAGGGGCCCTCTGCGCACCTTGCTCATGTCCTAAGAGTTACAAAAATTAAAGGAAGCTCACACCAATGCATGGCATCTCACTTCTAGTGCGCCAATGTGCTAAAGCCTGTGGCCTCCAGTGTTCACGTAAAAAATCACAGCTCCTTGTCGTCCGCCCTCACGCCAAATCAAGGAATACAGAATTCAAATACTCCTTGATGACCAGGCCATCACTCCAAACCCCAGCATCAAGATCCCGGTCCTACATTTCCAGGCCAACACCAAGAGTGACGTCTCCTTGCACCGCCTCAAAAACAGCATTAATCTAATCATACACGTGATCAGGCGAGTTGCCACCAAGAAGCGAGCCCTAAAGTATCCGGTACCTTTCGATTAATTGAAGCTTTTGTCCTCTCGAGAGTTACTTACGACAAACCCCTATCTTCTTCTCGTCGAGGAAATCATAGAGATGCTTTATATAATGATTAGAAAGGCGGTTGAGCAGGCCATTGGTCTTCTCATGAGTGCGTCCACACTGAGGCTGCTGAGCACGGGCTCCACAACACGGTGGAAGAGCTGATAGAAGGCCATCTTTCTAACCAGAAGGTCCGACTCAGAACTGCGGTGGGTAACCGCATGCTTCACCAGATTGACTGGGCAGCCCAGAATGTCACTCAGCTTGACGTACTCCCAGACTCTTGGCGACTAAAACTAAAGATGCTCCCTTTGCTTAGAAATATGAACCCCTCACATGACGAGGGTCAACGAAAAGCACGGGCTCAAGCGCTAAACACCACCCTCGGTGGGGCTCATGAGTTATCTACACAGACTTCTCCTAACATCGAGGGCAGCAACACGCCATCATCGTGGCTACCTCCAGAACCAACCTCATTGCGTGTACCTCGCTTAGGACCCAACAAATGACGGCAGCAGAAGAGGCAGCCATCACCTTGGCTCTCACTCAACCAGGGGTTCGGAGGGTAGTCACCGATTCACAGCAAGCCTTCTGGAATTACCAGTCGGGTTGGGTGTCCTGACCTGCACTGTGCGTGCTAAAAAACCACTCCCCAAACGGTTCCATTTAGCTCATCTGGACACCACCTCACGCTTCAATGTAGGGCAACAAATACGCCCACCCAACAAGCCTGGGCTTTTACCTCCCGTGCTATGGAGGTGCACGAGGACAGTCACCCGCTTGTCACGTCCAGAGAGATAACCCAGCATTATCGCCTTCTGAGACAGACCGTACCTTCGCCTTAACCTGAGCTTTCCAGAGAACAACAAACTACCCTACGGCTCATAAAATCCGGGCTCCTTCCCACAGCCTACGCGTCTTCACGTAATGCATCCGAATAGCTACGACGCTGAATGTAAATTTTTCTCAGAAGTAGGAATACTCCGCCCCGTAATCGGGGTGTACGACTTTAGCCCTGAGCACCCTCTTCTCTTTCCGTCAACTACCCAACAAGAGCAATGGGAGATGCTGCTGTCCAGGCCCTCTCTACCTACCCAGCTTCAGCGGGTGGACAGAACACAGGCCGCACGGACTGCATATGGGCCCCACAGAAGAAGGAATCACTTCCCAAGGCTGCACTCTGGGCCGTTCAGAAATCTTAACAGAAGTATTTCTTCCTCCTCCTTCTCAGCAGCAAGTCTCGTCGCCTCCGTCCGCGGCGCAGAGACGGAGAAGTCAGATCGTCTAACACCGGGTTGGAGCTTACTTTGATTTTATAAAAAAAAGTTTCCACTCTTGCTACACCAATACAACTCAACCAAACACCGTTCATGCATCATGCATTGATTTAACTTTACCAAGAATATCTCTTTGAAGTAATAAATGGTGTGGTTAAGTGGATTTCACTTTTCTCTGGTTTTACTATTTGTAGAGCGATGTGAGTGATTTTAAGTGACGTCGCATGAGTAATCGTTATGGGTGCCGTTTACAGCTTTGCTTTCCAACCACATTCACGGGGTGGATTGGCGCGAGATTTTTTTGGACAGGGATTTTATTTTAAGCCGAAGTGCAATGATATCCACGTCTCTTCTCTTACAAACATCAATCGATCGGCCAGGTTTAATAACCGGTTTATTGTTGCTATTCTTGTCCTGGGATTACATCCCCAACAAGAATCACTTCTTCAGACTGTGCTTCCGTTGAGCCAATCGTTAGCCTTACTACCATTGCGCAATTGTGAGCAGAAGTGCAATACTTCAGTGCGCTGCGTCATGTCATCAGACATGAGCCACCACTTACCAGTGTTCGTGTCGCTTATAAAACCATTCTTCATAAAAAGTACGCCGACTTTTCTAACTAGACTAGCTGATTCCGTCCCTATTCATGGGAGCGCTGATGCAGAATAAAACGTATGCTAGAAATGAATCGTCTGCAACACTTGGTCCGTTTCGATTCGAGCTCATCACACAGTTGCGCTTGCCGAGGAGGCTTGCCCCAAATCAGCGTTTTGGTTGAGCAGCAGGAAATGAAGAACGTTTTTTAGGCACGAAAATAGCCGGTGAATAGAGGCGATACTCGGGCGCTTTGGCCTTCTTTCCTGATATGCGTAATGTTAGAGACACGTGGTGGGAAGGGGTCACATTTTACGGACAGCAGGAAGAGACGGACAAAAAAGAACGGACACGAGACAAAGAAAGAGCTGGGGGACCGCAGAGGTTACTCGGCGTAACAGGCGCATGTCTTCGCTGCGGTGTACTCATGCGGAATAGAGGTATGCAACCGAGAATCTCGGGTAACATCGCAAGACGTCCCGGCAAACGGCCAAAATAATACGCATCTAAATGAATACCTGACGCTCTCCGGTGGTTTTATTTTGCATCGGGGTTGCAGGAGAATGATGTGCGCATAAATTGGATCGGCTTATTTTTTATTCCCTTTTTTTTTAAATCCCTTTAAAGAACTTCAGGTTTTATGTTTGCGATCAGACCTGCTGCTTGCTCCGGCTTTAGCCGCTTACCACATTTTTTTTTTTTGCTTCCCCTCTAGTTTCTTCGGCTGGCGCTGTTTTCAAGAGACTCAGATTAGTCACGCAGCCTGCACCTACAGCCTCTTTGAAGCACGCGTTCCCCCCCTCCCCCCCACTTCAAAAAAATTGAAAAGAAACACGCCCTTCGTCAGTGCCAAAAAAAGTGGGCTTATGCGATTTGCATGAAGGCAGAGAGAAAGGAAGGAGAGATTGCCGGAGGTTGGCTGCAAAAAAGCGATACGCCGGCTTAACGCGCGCATGCTCCGATGTGTATTACATTTTATCACTAAGCGTTTTCAATCGCTGAACAAATGTGCTCCTTTTACTGTTTCGTAATTTTCCTTGGCACAACAATCAGTTTAAGTTTGGGAAGGGCTGATAAATGATTAGCCACTAATTTGTGAGAACAGAAGCGTGGGCAGCGCAATCCGTCGGTTGTACTCCTTCAGCAGAGAAAACTTTTTTTTTTTATTAAAGCCACGCGGCGTATTCTAGAATCGCGGCGCGAACTTTATGCAATTTAAATTGCCAGCGCTCATGTTTCTTTTCGGCACAGTCTTTGTGCAAGTGCGGCAGTAGATGTTCCTGTTTTTTCAAGCTAAAAGAGTTTCGCGGTGCCGCTGTGCAGGCGCGCTCATCGCTGTACGACTTGCGCCTCAGAATGCAGTTTAAAATTTCCGTCTGCGATGTTTTTGTTCAAGCATTTCTAGTCGGTGGAAGTGACCCCAATTTTGGATCATTTTTGGGGTGCAAGATCGTTGTTCCCCGAGATACAAAAACTTAAATCGGTCATTTTTTCCTCGACCGAGAACCACGCTCCGGGCTCATTTTTTTTTTTTTTTTGTACGGGTGTGTTTGTGTGCAAATATCTGAGTTTGTGCGTGTGCTGTGCAAGGCCTGCTCGGCCGAGGAGCGCAAAATTGCAACATAAAATTTCTTTTGCACCCGTTGCCTACCGAAAAATATGAAGACCTCGAAGAACAACAATTTGCAAAACAAGTCACGCATTTTACGCCTCATAAGAGTTGACCTATATTTTCTGCTCGGAACCGCCTTCATAACCGCCTGAGTAGCCTTTAAAAGTCAGTAGTTTATAGCTGGAATGCCACTATAAGCAAATCGCGGACATTGTATTCAAAGCTTTTGTTTTCTGCCGCAAAGACAACTGTAACCGTTCATGAGAAATTCAGAAGTTGTATTTACGAGAACAAGAAAGCGGATACTTCAATCTTGTAAAGCCGCTAGTGACATGTATAACGTCATTTACATAGCAAAAATAGTTTGCAAAATGCTGCATTGATACCTAAATCTGTTGCGCGCACTGAAACAGAGAATTAAAATTATATCCGAAAAAAAACTAGAGGCGTCAAACAATGTAGGCAAGCACTGTTCATTCTAACAGTGCTCCCGTGGCAGCCACATTTAATGCTATTTTGGCGAGCCAAATGAAAAACATTTTTGGCTACAGGCGTGGGGCGTACAACGATATGCAATTGTGGGGATACTCACCTGGCGTGGGTACGCCCACAAACTGCCCGCACTGAATTTATGAACTGTTAGTAACGGGTTCCGTAAAAGTAAAACGTGAGCAAGCCGCTTTTTGCCCACCGCACTCTAACCCGGACAGTGCTTACCAAGAAGGTGAGGTTCCGTCACTCAGTCTAGATGTGAGGTACAACGGAGACGGAAACTGGCGTTCAGTGAGAGCCCGGAAATATGAAATTGCTGCAAGAGCATAAAACACGATGGCGACTCCAGAGAAGGTTGAACGTTGAACGAGAAGCTCAGCGGGACAGGCATATTTTACAGTGACCGATGTAAAAGAGGGGGCAGGGGGGTGTAGCCGAGCAGGTCAAGCTGTCCGTACGTGCCCGTTTGATTTGGACAGAAACATAACTCAAACGACACGACATGCGTGGCACGGACAAACAGCCTAATTTGTATTTCAAAGGGTGCTTTTTAGTGTGTTCATTTACACTCAGTTATTACGGTCTAGTGAGAAAACGTTATGAGCTATTCCACTCGGTGAAACTGGATGACCAGCGAAGCTTAAGCGACACAGAATTTTGACCAAAAGTACGGCCTCTTGACGGTAGTAGCGCTGTGACTGGCCGTTCCTCGGCGTCATTCACTCTTGGTATATGGTATGGGGTCGGGTGTTAGACGGAGGCCTTCTTGGCGGAGAATCTGGTTGCGGCACCTTTCAACAGAGAGTCTTTAGGCGTACCGCGTACTCAAAACTTTCCGACGGCCGCGGTGTCGGCAAGGAGCCCGACAGAACGTGCAGCACACGAGGCCATTTTGCAGGAACCCGCGCATTGCCGACCTTGGTAAAGTCGCTGTTGAACCACATCCGATCACACGCTGCACAACTACCCCCAAACTGTGAGCCTAGAAAGTTCATTTTGAATTCAGCGCATGCTCCATTAAAATTTTCTTGTTTAGCAGCACAGTACCTGAGTCTCTCTGGCTCGTTTTGCTGCATGCGTTTGGCGTTTTATTCACAACCTTCATTTGTGTTTGCTGCTCGCCGGCGACGATTACATTCCTTTCTCTGCTCTTGCCGCCGCTCTTTGTAGGTGGGTTTCTCCTTGGGAGTCCGGACTTTACCCGGCCTCCCCATTAGGACGGCTCACGGAGAGTGAAATTCAATCAATCAATCAATCAATCAATCAATCAATCAATCAATCAATCAATCAATCAATCAATCAATCAATCAATCAATCAATCAATCAATCAATCAATCAATCAATCAATCAATCAATCAATCAATCAATCAATCAATCAATCAATCAATCAATCAAAGAAGTTTGTTTTTCGCCATACATACAGCGAAAAAAGGGGGGTCGTAGAAAAAGCCGCACTTTCGCAGCTTGACGAAGCTCCATCCACCCGTACACAGCAGTGGTAGGTGCGAGAAAAAAAAGAAAAAAAAGAGAAAAAAGACGAAAAGGGGAAGAACAAAGGAAATAAAGAAGAAGGTAAACAAAAATGCAGCCTGTAAAATTCGCTTAAAAGTACGCAGCGAAAATTTCACCCAGGGTACAACACGATAAAACCGCAATGATGCAATTAAATATACATTAAAACACGTCGAAATGATATGAATCTCACTCGTGAAGCGAAGCGTACGCCTCATCACTGGAATAAAAAGGTATACGCACAACCACACACACACACACACACACACACAGACACACACACACACACACACACACACATATATATATATATAACTATATATATATATATATATATATATATATATATATATATATATATATATATATATATATATATATATATATATGGGTAATCGCACCAGACCGGTATTCTGGGGGTCGTGGGTTCGGATCCCACCTGGCGGGCGGGCATTTTTGCTCCGCTTTCTTTCTTTCTTTCCAAATTCTTTATCTGTTTCAATGACCTACCACATCCTCCCCTTTGCTTTCCGAGGTTTTCTTGACTGCCAACCCTTATTTCTGTGTTATTTCTACGAGCACCTCATTTCCTATTCTGATTCGCTACATGCATAGCGAGGGCCTCTGTTCTGGCAGTCTTGGTGCCATAGGGAGCTTAAGAGGGTTAAACGCTGGTTGACCACTCTCGACATGTCGTAGACACTCGAGTCACGGCCCGGGGATTAAAAAGAAGGTCCCCTTCACCCCGAGAAGTCAGAGTGGTGCTGGCTACCACCCCTAAGCACAGGAAAAAATTACATTGAATACCCCAGAAAGCGGAGGAGAAAATCGCCCCGCCGGTAGCGTAGTGGTTATCGCACCAGACCGGTATTCTGGAGGTCGTGGGTTCGGATCCCGCCTGGCGGGCATTTTTTCTCCGCTTTTTTTCTTTCTTTCCAAATTCTTTATCTGTTTCAATGACCTACCACATCCTCCCCTTTGCTTTCCGAGGTTTTCTTGACTGCCAACCCTTATTTCTGTGTTATTTCTACGAGCCCCTCATTTCCTATTCTGATTCGCTACATGCATAGCGAGGGCCTCTCTTCTGGCAGTCTTGGTGCCATAGGGAGCTTAAGAGGGTTCAATGCTGGTTGACCACTCTCGACATGTCGTAGACACTCGAGTCACGGCCCGGGGATTAAAAAGAAGGTCCCCTTCACCCCGAGAAGTCAGAGTGGTGCTGGCTACCACCCCCAAGTACAGGAAACAAAAAATACTTAACATAAATACCCGAGAAACTGGTGGGGAAACAGCCCCGCCGGTAGCGTAGTGGTTATCGCACCAGACCGGTATTCTGGAGGTCGTGGGTTCGGATCCCACCTGGCGGGCATTTTTTCTCCACTTTCTTTCTTTCTTTCCAAATTCTTTGTCTGTTTCAATGACCTACCACATCGTCCCCTTTGCTTTCCGAGGTTTTCTTGACTGCCAACCCTTATTTCTATATATATATATATATATATATATATATATATATATTGTCACGAAGCCAGAGATGACGCTGTTGTCTTGAAGGAAAACACATTTATTGGAGCGAACTTGTGCTTCCTTAACAACTCAAATAATACACAGGCGGCGAAGCAGCAGTCAGCAAAGTGACGTACTCAAGCGAGCGTCGGAGATCGAATGCCGCGGCGTCTGCTCTGCAGGCTTTTATCTTTCGGCGCAAGTGTTTCTGGAACCGTCGATTCACATCCAGAACATTGTAGATCACAGAAGATTATTCTGGGCTAGTGACGTTAGGGCGAAACAGTCTGCTTATCTGAATGGGATAGCCCATGCGGCATAAAAGTAAAGAATGGAAGACGCGCATCGTTTGGAACGCAGATAACACAGCCGGGCGTGGCCCGGCAGTAAAAACAAACAATAAATAAACAAACCCATACATGGTTCGCGGCATAATATATACAGCAAATGCCGCAACTCATATCCATACAAAGAAGCAATATTGGAGAATGACACAGGGCATAAAACTCACAGCACTGCATTAAATAAGCAAGAAACAACCAGACAACAAACGAAACAAGAGCAATAAGTGAGCACCAGGAAAAGGTATACGTCAGGATGCTTGCGGTACAGCAAAGTATTTTCAGGCATTATACATTATTAGAAACATGTGATGAAAGCATAACTTGGGAAAAATAAAAATTAAATTTTGTGCTGACAAATGCCCTCAAAAGAACAATGCAAAAATACCTTTACGAGGCATGTTTAGGATGCCTATGCATCTTACATCCAGGTAGTTTAGTGTGGCGGGTAATACGTGCCGAATTCGTTCCGTTCCGTACGTAGTACGAGAAAATGGTATCCGCCACAGTGGTCTGTACCGTAGGGGATATATATTGTTATGTATATTGAGATGAGCATGCTCTAGAAACATGAACAGCCTTCACTTTTGTAGGTACACAAAAGTCTTAATATGTATATTCTGACAAGTTACCGTTCAAGACGCAGAACGGTAACTGGTCGAGTGAGACCAAATACGGAGTCAAATGAAAGCAAGCGGGCAAGCAAGCAAGCGAGCAAGCAAGCAAGCACGCAAACGAACCAACGAACGCAACGCTATGGAGCACATCGCGCTTGAAGGACAAGCAAACGTACAGAAACGACCGCCTCGCGCTATCAAACGCCTCGCGCTTCAAAGACATGTGGTACTTCGGGAGTTTTCTTCCACGCACATAAAAACTTCCCGGAACCATAACCATAAACAGCTTCGTCGCAAGATAAAAAGGGGGAAACTTGCGGCTGAAAGTGGGACCTACGTAAGGGCCGCATGGCTGCATGGCGATTTTTTGAGGCGACTAGTGACGTACCAAGGAATGAATTTCGGGGAGAAGCGGACTACCCCCCCCCCCTTCCCCCCGCTCTTCTTGGAATATTGTTACATAGCCCGCCACATGCCATGTACATACATGATCTGGAATCTGGCGACAATGAACTTGCTACACACGCTAATAGACGCAACGCGAAACGACCGTGCCTTCTACTCCACGAGACAATAGGACTTTTAGGGACACGAAAAAAAGGTAAAGCGCGAGAAAGTACGTTTACGATGACAAGATCCCGCCGTAAGGTTTATGTTCGAAAACTGAAGAGACATCGTATGCTTGAATTGCAAGCTCTTTATTTACAACCTAGTCACTGCTTGTTCGAACGTTCTCAACACAAGTGAAGCACATCCCAAGTGCATCCACTGGTACCCGTTATCCTACTCTCTTCATTTTTCTTTTTATTTCCGCTCTTCTTCGGAGCGAGGAAGAGCCCTCCGCAAACTCTCCCAAGAATCCGCAGGGTGTCAATCCGCGTAATTTGACAGCCGGCAACTTGTACGGGAGGACGAACTGACGGGTTGCAAGTGACAAAAAAAGGAGGAAAACAACCAAGTATTTACAACACTCAGCACCCTATGCATGTACACTTCCAAATTGTGAGTCAGTGCAGTCAGGAATAAACTGCCAGTAGGGATCACGATACGCGTTCGTGATTTCGGCAACGAAGGCAACCGGCGGTGGAGGATGACTTCGCGGCTGCTAATAGCTGTCACTGGCGTGTACATTGTGCCTGAAGATGCGACTAAACAGGAGATCTCTTATTAGGGCTCTTTGTGTGACTGGTAGTGGAGTTAAGAAAAAAAATGCTCGAGGATCACGCTACGTGATGAAATCACAGCTCCGCTACAGGCACTACTATTCTAGCCACTGTACAGGCACGCTGCACAGCACAGAGGCCGCTGTGAGCGCAGCAGTTTTCCTACTAAAGTTGTCTGCAGCGCACGCTAGGGCATCGATAAAGAAGCGGGGATTTCTCGAGCAGTTATCACCCATTGCCTGCAGCATGCCGTGAGAACAATCTATGGGGTTGACACCAAGACACGGTGTAAATATAGACGGCTGTGATGAATTCATCGGTTCCTCCCTGCCATTTGTTCCTCTGCGATCTGACTGGTCGGCTGCAATAGCAGCGACTTAAGTATTTTCGCCTGCGCTAATTAGACTGTTCATTCTTCTCGGCCTTGTTATCATGGCGTTACGTTAGATGCCTTCTTTGTGTGGGCGTCCGTGCGTGACTCGTGATAATCCCGGCTGTTAATGTCTGGGACAGAGCGCCGACACTTACAGTTAATCTTCAAACAGGTATCGGTCGACAAATGCTCGATGATCGAAGCGATGATCCGATGGGACGACGACTCGCTGGCTCGTTGGCAGACGGCACATAACCGACGACGGTCTACTCCAAGTAAACTCAAAATGTACAATATGTACACTTTATTTACATTACATATTTACAACTCATGGCTCGTGAACGCAAACAAGAGGTCGGGCAAAGCCAGCGTCAAGCGGGACTCGCCGCTATACACCCCCTGTCTCTGTTCTCTGTCTCTGTTCGTCTCTGAAAACACTAAACTCTCAGTTTTACCAACAAAAGCCCCGCCCACAGAAGGGACGTCACGACTTGAGAGTGAGGATGGCTCATTCATTAGCCCACAGTAGCCCACTGATTGGCCACAATGACAAACAAAGCTACGTGGGTTCAAAATAGTCACGTGACCCACCTCTCTCACTCTCGTACAGAAACCCAAAGGTATTCCGCAAAACACAAATATAACAGAAATGAAAACCAACCAACATAAAGCAGACCCAACATAAATCGGCTCTCGGGCGACGCGTCTTAAAGTATTGTCATACCGTGCACACCTACGTTTGTGCTCCGCGCCGCCAGAATTCCTTTCCTTTGTTAACACGTGGAGCGCCTAACAAAGCTTGGTCGCCTACCTATTGACGCATACCAGCCGCCGCGTCGCTAGTTTCAGACGCGTGGCGAACGCAAACTTCGCGCAGTAACTTTTATCAGAGCAACTATCACAGACAAAACGTCTGGTGACCTCTTGCTAACTCTGAATCAATGTTTGACCCCTTGATCGACCTTCAGCTCCCGTCCGCTTCTGTGATTCTCGCAAGGAAACCCTTCTTCGAAAGCTTACATCGCTTTCAGCTATAATGGAGCGTCGTCTCCGGGCCAGCTCGTCGGGTGGACACAAAAGCGCGGCGAATAACAAAACCCTCCGCGGTTGCTCCCTACGCCCTTCGCGCCTAACTCAGCTCCGCCGGCGGGGAAACAAACAAGCTAACCCCAGCGGAAGATATCTAGTTGCCGGGTAGTTTTAATTATCAGGTGAGGGGCCCGAACTTAACACTTACGTAATATGAAGGCTACGAACCGAGCCCGTGATATGCGTGGCATCTTTCACAACAGATATGACCCCCCGAACGAGCAGGATATAGAAAACGTCGCTGCTGCTTGCGAGGAAAACATCCGCGCAACGTGCCAATGGTGATAGAAACGTAATAACACGCAAAGTGGTCGCTTGCTCGGCCTTATTTCTGCGTAGGCAAATTTAAAGTTGTGAATGTTCCCTCATACTACTCCAAGAGCATTTCATAACCGATCTGCGGTGGTTGGAAGAGAGAGCGCTCGCGGCCACGTCACGTAATCTTGCTTTCAGTGCCAGCTGGACCAAGCTATCGCAGAGAAATTTCCTTGAGGTACTGTTTCGTTGGCAAAGAGGTGAGCAGGACGTCCGCTTCGGAATTATCCTCAACGACGGACAGCTCTTTCTGCTGTGCTGTAAAAATATGCACTGTATGCTTGTTGGGCCTCACCCTCCTTAGCCTGCGGAAACCACTCTGCAACGTTCACAAGCACAAAATTCCGTATGAAATAGAACAAAATACTGAGAAACATGCGCAGAGGATAGGTTGCACTCTCAGAAGTCCCTTTAGGGCGTCTTCACCACAGTGTTCCAGTAAGACCAATAGCAGCACTGGCCTAGTGTGCAAATTCGGCAAACGACGTGGCCGCGCATCTAGTTGAGTTAGGGTGCCTTGATTCACGCGTACCCGGCGCTGTCATCGAGGCGCCCTAAGTTGAGTGGAAAAGGGGATCTCCGCAGGTACATTGCGCAATGCAAAACGCCATTCACACCTTGCATGTCGTCCGTGCGCACATGTACTTTAGTCAAATCATATCTTGGGCTTCATCATTCACCGAATTTTCACACTTGGTCGCTTGGACGTGGACTGGTCGTCGCAGCGAAATGAATTACAAATACGTCGCCCCGCGCTACCTCACGGACAATCATAGCGGGACTGCTGAAAGCTAGAAAACTGGCGATCGTGTGAATAAGGAAGGACACGCATGCGCGCCAGGTAGGTCTCGACAGCAGGCGCCGTGCTTCCAGAGTGCGCAGAGACGGTTTTCGAAGCGCCCTGCTTGCGCGAGCAGCCAATGCGAGCACTGCACACTTGATGCAATGCGGGTGCGTATTACTCGCGCATGTCTCGACAAGTACAGGCAGGAGGGAGCGAGCAGCCACGCATCACAGACCCGGGGCGCCAAGGAACGTTCACGCCTAGACATGTCCAGCGGCGCGGGTGGAGCACACACTGTGCATGCGCCCCAGGCACCGGCTTGTAAGAAATCCCATGTTTCTTCGCATTTCGTGGGGCTGTTTTGTATACATTTCTACTTGACTCCGGTTTGAAAACTTCTGTGTCGTATGCAACGTTTGACGGAGGAAGGTTTAGGAACCTTTTAGGAAATGTTACTTTGTAGCTTCGAGTTATCGTGTTGTCACACCCCAGTGTGCTGAATCTCCTTTGTTTACGTTCTTATTATTCGGAGGATCGCCGTATGAAATTGTCGCCGCTACCACGAGAGTGACAGATCGATGCGAGACAGGCCGAGGTCTTGTCAAGAAATTTATGGTAATTTCACACTAAGCAGTCTGAATCAGAATCCAACCGTAAATCATTGATTGCTGATTGTAGGGTTTAACGCGCCGACGCAACGCAGGCGATGAGGCGCGCCGTAGTGGAGGGCTCCGGATTAATTTTGACCACCTGGGGATCTTTAACGTGCGCCGAAATCTCGTACACACGGGAGTTTCCAACCGTAAATCATACATTCGAGTGTTTGCAAGTGTGTTGCACGGAACTCAATAAAATGTTTGGATGGATTGCGGTTTTATTATTCCGAATATTGTGTAACGCATGGCGTGTGGTGCGTTGTATTTTGTGGCGCGCTGCAGTGCTACCGTTATTTTATTCGACAATGGCGTGTAGAGCGAGAAGAAAAGGCACGGGATGGTCGCCTATCAGGCTACTTAAATGCAGCTGTAGGAAGCCAACAAAGAGATATTAATGGTATACCAACGGCGAGATTTAAATTGGAATTTTGCAAGCGTTTACAAGACGTCTTCTACGCCGATTCAGTAATACACCCAAAAAGTATCTTATACGTTATTTGTAATACCTATTCAAAACCCGACTTTTCTGCAGGTTTGCAAAACCGCATTTAGATCATCTAGAAACGGTTGAGCCGGCCGGACAATAGCAGAGATATAAGACGTCGTCCCAATCGCGTGAGTCTTTTCCGAGTCATTTTGTAGCCATTTTTTTCGTCTGGGATATACGCAGCATATATGTATTGTAACCTTTTTGTGCTAGCTGTGTTGTTTATCTTCAAGATGTTGATGTCACTACGAGCTTCACATTTACGGCGCACAAGCGAGAAGACAAATGGGTGCTTCTGGTGGCGGCTTGTCATGGCCTCACTTTGCATTGCGCAATAAAAGTCACAAACATTTTGTAGCAACTAGTCGAGTTGTTAAACATGCAAAAATATGTGACCTAATAAGCAACAAAATTTTGTAAGTGTACATAACCTGCTAACTTGGTTTTAAATAGTTTTTTATGGCTCCCGCCAACTAGCGGCTGCGCAGCACGTAGTCTTACACCTGATCATGACGCACTTACTGGGGCTAGATTTGCCAGTGTCCTCTCTTTGAAAGTTGTTCTTTCTCTAAGGGCTTTCCTTTGGGCTTTCGTGTAGCCATGAGGGGATCGCGAAATGCTTACTTTGCAGGGTTGTCAAATCGGTGTTCACAAAATCCGCGCCTGGCAAACGTCCGCGAAAAGCATCCACAAAAACATTACCCGCGGAGGGCTCAATTACAAGTAGCTACGACGGGTTCCATAGCGCGCATCAGTAATTAAGTCTCAACTTTCGCCGAGGAAGCCATAATGCTTTCGCTTTCAAAGCACGTAAGCAGACGTAAGTTGCCTGGAGGAATTTTTTTCCTTTTGTCTTCCTCTCTTCCTCTCTGTCTCTTTACCTTTGCCACATTCCTTCCCTATGTACTAAGATGCCGAGCAACGAAATCCATACGATAGTTCCTTGGCTTCACCACTATTTTTAAGATATTATTTCCCGCTGGTTGTGCATACAAGCATTGGATGTTTTGAAAAACAAATAGTAAGATTGAGCGGTATTCACTTACGAATATTCTGTTCTGTTGAGCCATAGGGGCTCGTTTTCGTCAGATTCGCTTCAGTGTCAAGACGTGCATGCAAATGGAAAGTATAAAAAAGTACAACCTCCTCCCTTCGGAAACAGAGGTGCACGCACAGATTGACCTCATTGAAAACGAAAACAACAAAAGTCGAAACGCAATGACCGCAAAACGAAAACGAAAACACGCCTGCTAAAATGAAAACGCAATGACAAATGAAAACGCAAAACCATCGATGGACCAAAACGAAACCCTTTCATTTCGGAGATCTCTACCCGAACGCAAATGTTTCGTACACGCTATTGTAGATCGTTCTTCTGCGATTCTCGGGAACGTTTGCGATCTTCAATAGCTACAGCCACTTCCGCGGAGCGAACCGCGCGTGGCCTTCCCATGCCGCTCTAAAAGGTGAACTGCCTGACGAGAGCGAGCGGCCGCCCCTACGCTGTGGCGTGAGGCAAGGGACGACTCTGAGTGGCTCCCGTAATGGCATGATATAGCGTGATACTTTAGCGCGCACGCCCGCTCCAGCTGCGAACGAAGGGCGACAGCTGCGCCCGAGAAGGGGAATCCCCTGGAGGGTTTCAATCTATAATGCAATCTATAAGCTTCAACAGGGGCACAATCAACACTTTATCCCTGCCAATTCACCAGAATGGGCACGTGAGAAACTCTTCAAGGGCACCATCCCCATCATCATCGTCTTTAAAGCACGGGGTTAAGTTGGCTTTGCCACAAGGCATTCTGGAGTATGGCACCACCGACGGCGCAAGTCAGCCAATACAAGCTTAGCTAGAAAACAAAGAAAAATGTTAAGGCGTATTCAGCTTAGCAATATCCACACAGTATTTGGATTGTTGTCGAGGCTAGCAGAAATACGGTGTTGCACTGTCTATACTGTCTAGCTTTGGTTTATCTGCTATGTTTGCAGACTTTATAATCTCATGTTCAGTTTCCGGTCGTGGTAGCTTAAATTGGAGATTTCTATGACAGTTTGTGTTTCTTTTCACTCACAAAGGGATATATGTTACCAACCTTATGCTGCGCATGCGCTTCGTCGTAATGTTATCTTATTTTGTTTGTACAGCGACTTCACTGAATGATCGTACAAGGTAAAGTTATAATTCTAGGCACCCTTTTTCGGAGTGTGGTAGTTTTTTTTTACAAGAACACTAGCTACGTCACCCTCCGGGAACACCATTTATTGGGAAATAAATAAATACAAATTGTGTACGCAAACCCAGCTCCTCTTCCCTGTTTAGAATAAAGGCTATAACAGGTTGCTTTTTCTGATAGAAGCATAGAACAAAACTAATCACTATCACAGTACACAACTCCACGGCTCATAGCGCTGATGTTACCTCAGTCCGTCAATACCCAAGCTGAACTTATTGACATTGAAGATGAGTAGGTGTCCTTTAACCTCTTTGTTTAGGCCCCGAAGAAATTGAAGGCTAAAAGTCTAGTAGGTGCTATCATTCGGGGGTGCTATGCTTGCCTATGCGATATAATTCCATGCATAGAATTTTCACAGTTTGCACCCGGTGTAGAAGCCCCGGCGTTTTCCTGTGTGACTGATCTGGAGCTCTCTCAACGGCTTCACTCTGTCAAAATAACAGGTTTGAATCGAAGTATCCCACATTTTTTAAAGCAAATATTGTGGTTGCTGATAATGACGTGATGGAAAAACTTTAACGGGGAACTCGATGGCTTCGTTTAGAAGTGTGAATTTTCTTCTGCACCAAAGCAACGTCTGGTCAAGCTGCATACAAAGATTTGGCACACATTTCGAGACGAACAAGTTGTCCCTTCTCGCTTGTCTGGAAACAAGAGATAAACTAAAAACACATTTTAGAACAGAAGAGTATGGACCTAATAGCTAGAAAAACACAGAGAATTAAAGGCACCGAACGAACGGCACAAGACGGTGAATTTTCTGGCTCTGAAAAGGCCCTTGAAGTGATCGTACAGCTATCTTGTTACCTCGTTCTTTTTCGCGCCGTCGTCGGAAACTACTTCCAGTCCAACGAGCAAGTTCGAACCGTAATGACAGCGTGCTAAATATCGCCGGGACATTTCTGAAAGCTACATTGTGGGCTATGATTTTTGTACAAACTGAAAAGCTTAATTTTCGCTTGTGTTCGACCATTAATCAGTGAAAGGAAGGTAAAAGCCGTAGATGGTTGAAATTCAAGTTCCTCCGCCTGGACGGCTCCAAATCTTCGTCAGTTCACCGACTGCTATCCCTATAATTTGTGAACCTTCAGGATAAGTTATGAGGATGCGAGAAAAAAAAAAGTACTCAGGGAGACACGAGAGCTTACGTTTTTTTTTTTTACAAGTGGTACGGCTGCCGTGATTAGGTCGTTTTCTGTGGCGACAATGCGTCGTCATAAGAGGGATATGTCTCTGGCGCGTAATGTTCGCGCCGGGACGGGTACAGTGGTGTTGTCTGGTGGGAGTTTTTAGGCGATAGCCTTAAGCACCGCATTCTGCGTTGTTGTTATCGCTGTAGTTGTCCAGTCAAGAAAATGGCCTCTGCAGTAAATAGCAAATAAATAAACAATACGTGCGATTCTATGGGACGACGACACGGGTATGCAGAGTAGCAACCTGGGGCTCTACCAACTGGGCTATCTTTTTTTTCCACCTGCTATTTATTGCAGCACAAGTCAATGTACGAAATAATATTTACAACACATATTTACAACCATGTACAACGCATGTAGCCAGCGTAGACCAAAAGTTATTGTTACTTTCTTCGTGGCACATACCAACTTGGGGGATGATGGCCAGGAATCGAAAGGTTTGAGAGGCAATGTGCCCATTTCGCAAAATTCACAATACTACTACCAATTTGAAACGTAAAAGTTGCATAATATTGGGTGAAGCGTGAAATCTGAACATTACGGTAGACGTCTGGAACGAAGGAACACCCGCCCCACAGAACACTGATTCTAGGGAAGCTGTGGCGTGTGCCTGTCTGCTTGCGGAGGAACTCGCGTCGCAAGATGAAGAAACGAAAGCAAGGAAAGGGATGCATATACGGTGTAGCAGAAAAGAGGGCGGGTGAAGTAATTCCGGCCAAAAGACAAAGACACGAAAGCGAAGAAAGCGATAAGAATACGATGTTGCAGCAACGGAGTGGTTACTAAGTATCGCCGGGCCTTCGCCTTCTGCGCACATAAGCAGGCTTAATAGCCCCGAGGAATTTTTTAGCTGCTCCTAGAGCCTGCCTCTTAGCAATCCATTCGTGTGCATTGTTGTGTTCCCTTACATCTTTTTTTTAAAACGCAGTTCCATGGACGACGATGTTTAACAGTACCGCTGAGGTACACGCTTCATTGTCTACCGCAGCAAAAACAGAACAGAGAGCAGAAACGCATCCAGTGGGGCTATTGTCTTCGGATCACCATTGCCATGATTATTTTCCATTCCGTGGTTTTCTTCTTCTCTCTGTTACTATAACTGCGATGCTTGGAAAAGTAGGCTTGTTAACCCTACACGCACGCTATGCGCGTAGACGTCTTTTGCTACTCTTGTAATTAACATGTTCAAATTTCAGTCGAACTTCTGTATAACGAAGTAGTATCGGGACAGTCACTTATTTCCGGATATCCGATATTCATTGAACCAGCAGACCTAAAAATTGGTTCAAACCATTCGAGAATCTGGCTCCCGGAAAAATGCTTGGTACAAAAACGCAATACATTCATCTTAGAACCTACTATAAACAAGGTAACCCTTATCTTTCTCCTTGTGGCATTTCAAGCTCAGTGAACCACAACATGAAACTGGAAATGACGACAGAACAAAGTTCATTTGATAAAACAGGCCTGCTTTCCTATTTTTTCGAAGTGTGTGATCTTTGTCTCGTGGCTATTCACAGCACTGAGCAGGATGAAGTTTTCCACGGTGACTACGAGCAAATGGGCCTTTTCTGCTTCTGCAGTTTCGGACGCCGCGAGTTTTTCGAAGTAGCTTCTCCGCCTACTAGTCAAAAAATTCTTCGTTATATCCAATAATGTGCGCGGCTCTCACAGTTACAGTTTCGTTATAAAAGAATAAGTGTCACTGAAACGAAGCCTGACCAACCAAAGTTCGTATTTAGTTCGCTATAGCCGATAATTCGCTATACCAGCGTTCGTTATAATGAGGTTCAACTGTACTCCTGTACAGAAATCGGCGGAGTAACTCATGAGTCCACTCACTAAGCCTCATTTAGGCTCAAACTCACGCGTGAGTTTGTTTGAGTGAGCGTGAGACTAGTGTGGCATCATGAGTTTGAGCCCAAGAAAACCCGAGTGATTTTGAGCACGTGTGAGCCCGAGTGATCCAAAGTGCTCCTGAGAGATCCCGAGTGAGTTTACGCCCGATTGAGTTTGAGCGCTTGAGTGTGAGTTCAAGTGAGATTTTGTGGGACCGGTTGAGACTGCTTGACGCTAAGTCTGTGTGCTACTGGGAGAGCTGAGGCGGTATTTGTGTAGGCATGAGCCTCAGGGAATTTCCTCGAATATAGCCTCCACTTGTGTGCAACGGATGTCATATTAAAGACGATGTAAATCCGTCAGTTCAAATAAACCAATGAGATTATTACATACCCGATGGCTAGTTGCTGATCTTGTCTATTCCAGGTGAATGAGGCCACTATTCACAAATGATTTGTGACCCGGAATGCTGTTGTGGCTGTGAGGGAAGGCATACCTTCCTTGACACCACGTGCAAGTCTGGCAGTGTATTGAAATTGAGTAACGCTGCCGCGGCTCATGATAGTACTTGTGATACGCTTCTTGATTTGCATATTGCGTAAGGGGGATGTGATTGTTAAGCCCTTCATTACAGGTTTGGAGCGCGGTAGAATTGTGATGCTGAGCTGCAGTCACAAAGATTAGGCATATGCTCTCGTTCGTAGCGTTGAGCAACTTGGGTGATTGTTGGGCAACTGTGTGCGTCCGCTAGGAGAGAGCTATGAAAGTTGGCTGTTCAGTTTCAAGCTTCGCTTTGGGCTCGGTATTCGGGTTAGGGGCGGGTGCAGAAGCATTCGCGATCCGCATGATCTTATGGGGCAGTGCCTGATGTACAGAAGATTCTTGTCGAATTTTGATGACGATCGGCATTTGCTCTCTACCACTTTTTAGCGGCTTGGCGAGTAATAATTGACAAGTGAGGTCAGAAAAGGATGCGTATCTTGGCTTTTACTCCTGAAGGAGCCTCTGGGAAGGGGACAGAGGGCGGTAAGAAGACACGCGGCTGTGCAGGCTTGCTGGTTGTTTGCCTGCTTCTTTTAACGGTTAATAATATGTTAGGAGTCAAGAAGGAAGAGGTGAGCGCCGGGTAAGGAGGGGGCGACGGGGGAATAGTAAGGCATGCTTGTTTCGCGTGCCAGGAGCGTTGCGCTCCGCTCCACTTCGGAGCTGTTTGTCCCGCAACTGTAAGACGCGCTTGGAGATGTTGGCTTTCCTGTTCATTTAGGCCCCCCGTTTCGTCCAATAAATAAATAAAGCAAGCAACCACGCCAGTATGAACGAACAAACGAACGAACGAGTGATGGAATGACGGGCGGACGACCGAACAAACGAAAGAACGAACAAACGAACGAACGAACGAATGAAGGGACGAACGAACGAACGAACGAACGAATGAATGAAGGGATGAGCAAAAAACGAACGAATGAAGGGACAAACAAACGGATGAAGAGATGAACGAACGAACGAAGAAACGAACGAAGCGACGAACGAATGACTGAACGAAGGATGAAAGAAAGAACGAACGGGCGAACGAACGGGCGAACGAAGGGACGAACCCATGAACAAATGAAGGAATAACGTTACGGGTGCCTTTATCGGAGATACTGAGTCCCCGAGTAAAGCGTCCACATCAACGCGAGATCCTGGGGGATTATACATATACAGCTTCTCTGTAAAATGTTTTCGAATTTCACCAAAATTTAAGCAAAGCACAGAGGACACGAAAACACTGATCCCGGCGCGTTGACGCGGCGTCTCAGTACTCTTCCTGCAGCCTGAATACAATGCGTTTCTGGATTAAAATACATAACTGAGGAATTCCAAAGACACATCCAGAAACTCAGGCAAGAGTCAGTGTTGCGTTGGGTGCATTCAACCCGCCACAGTGACATGGGGCACACTTTACAGCATGGGGTATGTCGCGGCGCCTACAGCGCACTACACACCCAACTTACGTAGACCCCGAAACTACGCGAATGCAACAAGCAAAACGTATTAAAAATCATGATCTATTTCAGTCTACGTAGACGGATGACCAACAAAGCTGGGGTGACAAAGAATATTAAACAAAGGAAGTGGTGCTGCGACCAGCAGGTCATCGCCGTTCTTCAATTTCATAAATTGTCTGTATGGAGGGGGGGAGACATCCGTTCGTGGTGGAGAATATGAAGGCGGCGCCCTTCCACATGCTCGCATATTGTCGGCGCCTTCAGCGGCTTGGATTCCGAGCTATACGCCTTTTAGCCAATACGACGAGACAAAAAAAAAGTGAAATGCAAAATTTAGAACGGCGTCTTCATGATTTACTCTCACGTGCTCTTCCGGCAAGGTAAGAATTTGTGCTCCGGCGGGCGCCTGGTTCGGCATCAGCCGCCTACACGCAAGCAAGCATGCAAACAAGAACCAAGGTACACACGAACGCCTCGTGCTTCAGGGACTCGGGGAACAGATGGTTTTACCGCAAGACGTATTTTGAGGATGTCCAAGAGGAATGCACGGGACCGCAACCATAAACAGGTTCGATGTAAATGAACTGAGCGCCGGCCACCTTGCTCAATGCCTTATATTTACGGGCCCCAGCACAACCTAGAGCCTGAATCATCTCTGTCATGAACATGCAGCCCAAATGAAGGGTTCGCCATCAATTCATACTTACTTTTGATTGTGAGCGCCGCTAATCATCAAAGCCTAGAAAGTATAGTCGCACCAAACGCAAGAATTCGAGCCCACGAGTTTGCGCCCGTATGATTCGTGTACTAGAGTGAATTTTTAAAACTACGAATCCATATAATTTATCTCTGACTCTGTCTGAGCTCTGGATCCAGTCGATTTTTGAATCCTATCTGTACCCGAATGAGTTCTGTGTCCATTTTGAGTTCAGAGCCAGAGTGAGTTCTGAGTCCATTTTCAGTTCTGAGCCCGAACATGTTCTCAGTACATTTTGAGTTCTGGGCACAAGTGGTTTCTGAGTCAATTTTTGTTCATAGTTCATTTGAGTTCTGAGACCGAGTGAGTTCTGAGTCTATTTTGAGTTCTGAGCCCGAGGGATTTCTGAGTCCATTTTGATTTCTCGAGTGAGTTCTGAGTCTATTTTGAGTTCTGAGCCCGAGGGATTTCTGAGTCCATTTTGATTTCTCAGCCAAGTTAGTTCGGAGTATATTTGAGTTATGAACCCGAATGAGTCCTGAGCCCGAGTGAGTTCTGAGCCCAAGTGAGTTCTGATTCCATTTTGGGGTCTGAGCCCTCGTGAGTTCTGATACCATTTAGAGTTCGGAACCCGAGTGAGTGCTGAGTCTATTTTGAGTTCTGAGCCCAAGTGAGTCCTGAGTCTATTCGAATTCGGAGCCCGAGTGATTTCTGAATTATTTCTCGCTTGGAGTTTGAGTCTCCATGAGCGTGGATGAGTTTTAGGGGCGAAGCTCCTTAAGTCATGGGTCTGTCCATCCCTTGTGTCTCGTGGTACGTGACCGCCGCATGCTTTCAGAGATGTCGCAAAGTGGGCCGCGTTGCACGCGCAAGAACCGGCTGCAACCGGCAGCGCAAACTCGGCACCGGGAGCGCGAGCTTGTCTGTGTTCGCCAACGGAGGCGCGAGCGCACGTGCACTGCGAGGGGGAGATCACGCAAGAGATCACACCACGAACGCAGGCAGTCGTTCTCGGAGATCGAACGAGACGCAAGGACCTTTGCTCGTTTCCTCTCGTCTTTTCGGGAACAAGTTCGCCCTAAATAAAAGTTCTTTCTTTACCGTTGTGTCCCATCCTACGTGACAAATTGTGGTGGAGGTGCGGGGTAGTCCTCGATGGCGCGGGGTCTTTCACCAGGTCTGGGCCTGGGAGTATTGACTCCGAAAATAAAAGTTGATTTGTACAATGTACGCACAAAGTCTTACGTCTTTCTTAATGATGTAATGGGCGAACTTTCACGGGAGAGTTACGGTTACCGATGATCTCCCCCTCTCGAACTTCGCCCCACTTATCATCATTCATTCCGTGGATATGGCGTGATTTTTTTTGAGCAATGTGTTCGAGTATGAGTGAGAGATGACTCCCAAATACATTTGTGAGTGAGTTTGAGTTAGCCGGTGCAACTTCGATGAGGCATGCCCTGTAGGCATCCTTACATATCTCTATCTCACGTTTTTGTGTCGGGGGCCGCAATGCACTCTCCAAAAACTAAGCAAAGTTCAAACACCTACATATACAAGTCTAGGCTTGCTCTGATATTCCAGAACACTCCAAGAAATGTAAGAAATGTAACACTGCAAGAAACAGTGCAAGAAATGCAAGATGAACACTGCAAGAAACGTGAAGAGGGAGCGAATTTCTTCTATACGTCCTGGGAATGCCCCATTATACGGCCCAGATAAAGCCCACGAAACTAATACACTGGGAGGCAGCCCTGGCCAACTTCATTCTCGAAACTCAGCGTGAGCTAATCCGAAGGACGAATATCAGAACATCTGAAACTGGGACATGGAAAGAGAGATCCATTCAATACTCTAGCCCAACCCTCCCCTTCCGCTCTCAAATCAATAAAGTTTACTGACTGACTGACTGACTGACCACCTTTAGTTACCTATAGCCAAAGATTTGCTGTGGTGTAGGAGATGCATGCTGGATTCACAATCTCTAGGCCCCGGTTCCGAATGCCATACCCGAATTTTTCTTTTCTTTACCTATATGTTCTTAGTGCCATCGGACATTTTAGAACAATCGCTTAGTAACCACGACACCGGATTTTCGTCTTACTGGGCATTTGTTGCTTATCCGTTTAAAAAAAGGTGCTGTTTTGCCTTAAGTGGCGAGTGTGTTAGAAGTATTTTAACTGGACAGATGCTTTTACCCATACGAATTGATGCTGAGAGAGGAAAATTGTTTTCTTGTAGGAGGTAAGCAGGGTGTCCCAGCTATCATGCACCAAGATAGCAATGGTGTAATTCGAAGAAAACCTATTGCATAATGTTTGCAGTGCTGTGAAGAAGCGGAAAGTAATTTTTTTGGTTAATGAGACAACTAATTATTCGTAAGTAATTATCTGACTAGAGAATTCCGGTCCTAATCACTGAAATGTCAATGAGGCATTTGTAGGTACCCACGAGGGGCATCTAACTGCGGTATTTTCAGCGGCGAACTAATTGCGTACTCATTTATTCTGGCTGATAAAGATAACCCGCGAACTATGAAAAATACCCCGTGACGCCACTTCCACGCGCATTGTAATGCAGCGTCCCCAAATAAGCTGATTGAAAGCGACTGCTTCTCGTGTTACCCGCTCGAAGAGACAGCGCATCACATTGATAATGACATGCATGGAAGGAGCAGCAACAGCAAGATTCGCCGGGCGTGTGTGCAGATAAGGCACAAACTCGGTCGCGATTTCTTCTTTCTTTCTTTTGTTTATTTCATTCTGGCTAACTCAGAGGCAGCCAGTTTGAGGGCGTTGCTTTAGGATGTCCGCGGAGGCGCCGTCACGTGGTATTTTTCGTATTTCGCGAGTTTTCTTTATCAGTCAGAATAACTGTGTACGCTATTAGTTCCTCGCTGAAAATACCGCAGTTAGATCCCCCTCGTGGGTACCTACAAGTGGCTCGTTGACACTTTAGTGATTAGGAGAGTATTTCTCGAGTTAGATAATGAATTACAATTAATTAATTGAGTCTCATTAACGAAAAAATACTGAGCGCTTCTCCACAGTACTGCAAACATTATGCACGAGGTTTTCTTCTTCTTCGAGTTACGCCAATTACTCTTTTTTTTAAATCTTGGTGCATGATAGCTGGAAATACCCTGTATACGCCCAGGGCTGAAGGCGCAGGGAAAAGTCGTTTGCGAGGTATTCCTACTGGATTATTTGCAGAAAAACACTACTTCGGCATTTTTTTTCTTGTGGAATTCCTCGAGGTATTTGTTTCTGCTCATTAAAAAAAATATTCGAAGAAAAATTTCAGTGAGAAAACAAGTTGGGCCATATCTCTAAGTTGGAGCGTGGTATTGATATTTAGCGGTGCAGCGGTCATTCAATACCGTCGAAAACACAAACAAAGGAATAAACGGGGCATTATTTCGCACACATTTCCCCGCAATACGTCTCGTGAAGTCGGAATAATCGACTCGCAAAGTGAGATTGGCGGAGCTTGTTGAAGCATTTTTATGCGAAAAATCGCAAGTTTTTTGAAATGTAAATGTTAAATAACCGCATAATCCCATTTTGAATCACATTCTTCATAATGACAAGAACGTCACTTACTCTGGCAAATAAGGTTGCCTCCCGACCATGCGTGGTAGGATTTTTTTTCAGTTTGGATTTAGGTAAAGCTAGTGTTGTGACTTGGTGCGCCCGTTCAGTAAAATGTCCACAGGCGTGAGCGCTGTCGCCCCTTCTCAGTGGCGGCGTATGCATACACAACAGTCAGGGGCAAATCCGGCGAGATAACCGGAACAATCGACTACGCGACAAAGCCAGCCGTGAGTGTGACCAGTAATCGCTCCGGCCAACAGCTGTTGTCACTTCCTAGTGTCCCCAGCTACCACTCAGGTTGGCTTCTAAGCGCTGCTAAAAGGGATCGGCTCGGTGTTCGACTGGCTCCTTTACGTTGCAGAAAAGGCTAGGAAATTCATGAGATGAATGCCGCATTTAATCGCTTCTAAGGAAAAAAAAACAATGTTCGTTGTAAAAAAAGAAGCTGTTTAACTTTTGGTGTACCCTTTGCCCTGGAAAACGTATTGTTAATTCACAGTGAACAACACCCCGACCACTTACAACAACAAAAACAACAACAAAATAATAATAATAATAATAATAATAATAATAATAATAGTAATAATATTAATAATGTACTTTATGGCGCAACACACGTACGTAGGCTATACAGAAACGGGAGAGACTAAACCATCAAATGCTTGTGGGCGCCACCCGGCAGTGGCGAAAATAATCTGCACGCTTTACGACGCACCAGAGTCGCTATTTGCAAGTGTTACAAAAGGCAAGATTGGCTCCCAAATACCCCCCCCCCCCCTAAAACAAAATGCTGGAACAACGCTGTTTAAACCATAAAACTTAAGTCCCAAATGGCAAGAAATTATTCCACAATGGCAAATGCTGCAGCATTTTCAAAACATGTGCTTACAAGTTTCGAAAGAAGAAACCAGGCACGCCATTGAATACTTTAGACATGTAGCGCTAACAAACATTTTCGCCATACCCTGTGCGAACTCTTGGCGCGATAACGCTCTGGAATTCTGCCTCGTCACGTGTTTATCTTCAGGCAGGTTTTTAGTGTGCCTGCTTAAAGAAATTGTCCCCATTGTTTAAAAAAAAACACAAGCAAGAGATTGATTTATTGTAGGGTTCAATGTTCAAAGTCTGAATAAGAATCCAACCGTAAATCATTGATTGCTTGATTGTAGGGTTTAACGCGCCGCCCCAACGCAGGCGATGAGACGCGCCGTAGTGCAGGGCTCCGGATTAATTTTGACCCCCTGGGCATCTTTGACGCGCGCCGAAATATCATACACACGGGCGTTTTTCCTTTTCGCCTCCATCAAAAGCGGCCGCCGCGGACAGGAATCGGACCTGCGTCCTCGTGCTCAGCAGCACAACGCCATAGCCACTGAGCTACTGTGGCGGGTCACAAGCAAGAGAGGCGATTTCCAAGATATGGAACCGGCTTCCTGCTGGCAACGAGCATTGCCTGCGGCAATTTTAAGTATGTTTTTTGCTTAATTCTCCTGATACTACAATGCCACTTTAGCGAAACATTGAAAAACAAATTATAACATTCGTATGCCTACACTAAGACAGCGAAGTAGTGACAAGGTTGCGGACGGCAAAATGCAGCAACACTTTTGAATTACACAGCATGGTTGCACAGCGCGTAGCCGGTTGCAGAGATGCAATGTATGAGATGGCTGCGGCAGTGACTGTCAGAAATATTGCCTGAATATTTTACGAATGAAACGTAATTAACGCTGGCTCAGCGGATAAGAGGTTGAGCTTCGTGTCCATAGATGTAAGGTTCGATCCAGGCCGCGATGGGAATTTTTCTGTAGGCTAAAAGGAAGAACCCATGTGTCGAAATTTCGATGCACGGTAGAGGTGTCCAAGTGGTATAAATTCTCCGTAGCCTTACACTACGGTGTGCCCCGTAGCCCGTGTATAACTCTGCCCCGCAAACTCTCCCATAATTTGTATTTTGTACCTACCGACCAGTGGCATGTGCGCCCTTCCAAACGTTTAGTAATATCGCGGGAGCGATGACCAATCGACATGTCAGCGCCTTAACACGGTGTCCAGCGGCGAAGTAGGAGAGTACACGCACGCGCATTCAACAGTCTTCTGGATCTGTGCCGTCTACTAGGCGGTTCTCCTCAGAGCAACAATCGTGGTGTTTTCTTATCTGCGAAAGGCGTTTCGCTAGCCGCCGCAGGTAGCAAGCAGCCTAAATATTTCTGACGCACGTTCCGCGCAAGCGTTGAGAAATAAAAATAAAACGTGCATTGGAGATGCGCGTGTGCTTTAGGTAACCGCGGTTTCTCTTAGAGGAAGTCGTGCTGATGCCGTGGTAGGGGGTAATTTACAGTGTTGTACACGTTCCTCCAAAATAGGAACTAAAGCTCGTTCCTCGTTCCTTGCCAATTTTGAAACGAGTTCCCGTTACAAGTTCCTTTATTGCGAAAGGAACGCGTTCCAGTTCCACTTCGAAAATTGGAACATGTCGTTACATTAACGTTACAATTAGGTTTTTAAATTAAAATATAGTGTCGGATAATCCTGGGTCGAAATTAAGTGAGACATTTAAAACTCACATCGAACCACGTATATTATACGAATATTAACACCACCGGCAGCAGATTATCTGAAGATAAAGATAATCAAAAGAAAGGCTCCTAGGCGAATTTTTTCAGGGAGCACCGGACAAACTCCAAACGGCTCGAGGACATTTCGGTGCAGGATATTTCGGTGCGGAAATTTTGGTGTACGGACATTTCGGCGACCAAATTATTCGGTGCTTGCCTGTTTGCGACAGCCGTTATATTTTTATTTCCGCTTAACGTGGGTTATGGACAACAATCTGGAGCAGTGAATTTATTTTTTTGATTGATGCCATGTTCGATCTTCGCCAGGTATTTTTACAAACTCTACATTTATATATTTTTGTTTTATACCTTTTCCTGGGGACACCTGTTATGCAGCCGATTGAATTCTTTAGCACACGTTTTTTTTTTATTTATGACAGGTTGTTAATTTATATTCGCTCTTTTTTAGCTAAGACAATTACCCGTGTTTACGATGGTCTACCGCCTCTTTTGTATTTTTTTAATTACACACCCTCAAATTACATAAATTACATGCACACGCTCAATATCCAAAAAGTAACAAACATTACCTAGCCCACCAGAATGTAGAAAACCTTATGCAGAGTATTGCGTAGGCTGGGCTGGCATGCTAAAATGAATTCGCGAACACTGGTCTACGATATTCTCGGGGAAGAAAAACGGGCCTTTTGGAAAATAGACGCAGGTTCTAATGTCCTAAATGCTGATTAAGCGCGTACCGGTTGTGCATGCAAATTCCACCCATTGTGTTCGGGACAACCAACCTTCGTTTAATGCTTACGAGCCTACATTTACCACACTTTAATTCTTCGTTCTAGCACCCTCCCTCCCCCCCCCCCTTCCACCTCCCACCTCCCGCCTGTACGCTCGAATGTAGACCAGATTTCTTTTCCAGCCATATTATTTTCGGTTTCCCCTGAAAACGCTACTGGCGTGGTGGAGTTCACGGTCTCCGAAGCGTCACCGCAGTGATTTTTTATTGTTTTTTATTTAGAACATAATGCTAGCCTCTTACGGGAGGCTTTTGCAGGAATTTGGTGATATGATTCAGAACAATGACATAGCACACTTCGCACTTAAAACAGACATTACATTACATTCAGACAGACAGACATTACATTCACCATTGGCGCACGAAACCTCTATAATGTGACACAAAAAGCCACCCAAAAACCCGATGAGAACACAATGGCCACTATCGTTTGCTGGCTACGCCCTTCCGCGCGTCGCGGTCATATCGACGGCGCCCCCACTCCAGGAATCGCTCTTTCTGCGCCTTCAGTCGCTCCCTTGGGAATTAACTCATCAAGTCGCGCATATCATGGATACCCCAGGTATACATCGCTTCCTCCCATTATAAGGAGCAAACCCGCCGCGGTGGCTCAGTGGCTAAGGCGTTGCGCTGCTGAGCACGAGGTCGCGGGTTCGATTCCTGGCCGCGGCGGCCGCTTTTCTGATGGAGGCGAAAAGCAAAAACGCCCGTGTGTACGAGATTTCGCCGCACGTTAAAGATCCCCAGGTGGTCAAAATTAATCCGGAGCCCTCCGATACGGCGCGCCTCATCGCCTGCGTTGCGTCGGCGCGTTAAACCCTATAATCAATCAAATCAATTATAAGGAGAAAAACAAAATGAATAGGCTAGTGTGACGAGGGCGGCAACAGTCGTCTTATAGTTTTCGAATTCCAGTAGACGCAATGCTGAAGCACAAGTGACACCCCTGTCTCTCTACTTCGGGGGATGATTGCCGGCGGGGCTGAGCTTTCCCCTCCCCTAAGTAACGCCACCGGAAGTGCGATCGTTGGTTTGTTAGTTTTAAGTAGAACTGACACCGAATGCAACGAAGGAGATATTGATTGAGAGAATAATTAAAACGAAATGCACACGCGCCTAATCGACCTCGTTTTTCTGTTGTCTTTTCGCGGAAGTTTTGCTGGGGGGGGGGGGGGGAGGAATAGACTAAAAGCAGCAGCGTCTTGCACCGTTGGGTGAAGTGAAAGGAAAGCGCTTTGGTAACACTTAAAGTATTAGGGTTGTTCACATGAATGTTAAAATAACAAAAAAGGGTTGAACGGATCCAAACTAACAACGTTAATTTTTACCATCTACTACAGAAATTGGGTTTCACGTGGCAATGCTCCGCCAGGGTTTAGCGTTCGTTTCCACGAACGGCGGAGCAAGCACAAGTCTCGAACGTAAAATCATATCAAGTCACGAAATTACAATATTAAAGCTAAAATGTTCAAAGAATGCCTGGGACATCCCCTCACTCAAAATGTCTGGGCCAAGACGTCATATACCAAAATGTCCGTGCACAGAAATGTCCACACCGAAACGTCCTGGACCGAAACGTCCTGGACCGAAATGTCCGACACCGAAATGTCCGGATCCCGTTTAGCAGTCCGTCCGTTTCGTTGGCTAAGTTGTTACCGGGTTGACCGGGGCCGGTCTGCTCCTGAACGCGCGGAAGGGCGAGTAGGAAAGGTGCGGATGCACGGACATGGCCAAGGCAGGCCCGCGGAACTAATCACGAATGCCCAAGTGCCCAGCCGGGTCCCGGAACGCATACGACAGAACGGACGGACTGCTAAAACTCTCTATTCTTTCCCCGCCAAGGAACAATTCTATCGGCCAGACGCGCATTCTGGCCTACCCAGACAAACGATGAAGGGTGAAACGCATTCTCGTGGCTACGCTATTCACCCGTCGAACGCTGCGTAAGCAACCAGCATGAAAGCAAGCACAAGCTGTGGCCTGCTGCGTGGTTATCCTTCTGCCTTTGACCTTCGAGGAAGCACGTACGGCTGAAGGGCGGGCAAACTGACCATCTTATAGGAAGAGAAACGCAGTAGCGCTTTGTGGATTTTTGTACTCGAGCCTTGGCATCAAAAACAGCCAAATCCTAGCGATGTAACGGCAGGAACGCCGTTCCTGCCGTTCCTTCAAAAACGTAGCGAGTTACCGTTACAGTTCCACCGACCCTTAATGGAACGGTGGCGTTCCTCCGTTCCTCCAAAAAGGAACTAGTTCCAGGAACGCCGTTCCTTGTAACGCCGTTCCGTACGACACTGGGGGTAAATCGCCTTCAATGAAACAGCTTAGCAGAGGATGCTCGCACAGGACAGGGCCTCTTGCTGCTGCGCGTACTCTCGCTCATTTCGCCGCTGGACACCGTGATAAGGCGCTGGCATGCCGATAGGCCGTCGCTCCCGTGATATTATTAAACATTTTGGAGGGTGTGCTTAAAAAAAGTTCATTGATTTATTGTTGGGATTAATGCACCGACGCTACACAGGCGATAAGGCCCGCGTAGTGCAGCGCTCCGGATTAATTTTGACCACCTGGGGATCTTTAACGTGCGCCGAAATCTCGAACACATGGGCGTCTTTGCTTTTCTCCTCCATCAGAAAAGCGGCCGCCGCGGCCGGGAATCGAACCCGCGTCCTTGGGCTCAGCTACTTAAAAATGTTGTTCGTTGCAATCCGGAGGCATATTAATCAGGTTCGTGAAAACGTGCAATGGACACGAAAGCTTCAAGTAGGAAACTGGGGTTACAATCAGCAGTGCAAATGGCGGGGTATTAAGCTTTCCCACCTCCAGCGACCAGCTGTTTTGAGTGCGCTCGAAGGTTGAGTCGTACACGTGCACAACGCGTGGGATAATTCAAAGAAGCCGGTTTTCATAGGCGTTTCGGGCTTTTGCTGCTTCGGGAAAAAGTTAAACCGGAAGTTCCTGAATTACGGAGCAGATGCTACGCGTCACAAGACGGGGAGACTAAACCCAGGAGAAGGGTATATTTGACACCGCAAATAGCGGCCTTGCCAATATTTCAAGTACTTCTGGCTTGACTGATTATATACCGAATGCTCGGAAATTGAAATCGCACACATTTATTACAGCATGCGCTGCGACAATGGCGTGCCGACTCACGACACTATTAGACCATGTTTTTCGCAGCACACAATAATACCGCAATGAGCTAACTATGCTGCGATTGCATTGATAACCACGTGGAATGCGATTATGCCTTGGAAGGAAGAGGGACTTTCTTCACTGGACCTGTGCGAAGTAATGCACGTTCGGCGGGTTTACTTAGAGCACAAGGTCTGCAGACGTTTAATAGCGCTTATTGGTTGTTAACTGTTCAGCGTACTTCAATAACGCTTCATTTTTTTTTATTCAGCTTACAATTTCTCACTCAGGCTCTATATTCAGCATGCAGTACGTGCTGAAGGCTGCGAACACACAAAGTTGCTTGGGCTCAAAAATTCTCGGCAGAGAAAAGAAAAAAAGATCAGGCAAATAAAGTTAGCGGGGCCGTTTCCACCAGGATGGTCAATCAGAATGATGTTCCGTGATGCAAGAAGGGCCTTGCCTCTATCTACCTTAATTTTTTGTTGCCATGAACAGCACTACTAGCGGTTAGTCCAGTGTTACTCGCTTTCCCTCTTTAAATATTCGGTCCACTGATCAGGCGAGAAAAATGCAAATTTCTCCTGCGTGCGCCCAGGTCGGCGCACTCTGGCTCGGAACTTCGTTCGAAGCGCATTTGCATCACGACACAGAATGGGTGGATTTCGCCCTTGGCGAAAGGCGCGCGAAGTGCCATTGTCCTAAAACAAAAATAAGAAGGTATTTGACAAGAAACATTAAAGCGATAAAGAATTGCGATAAAATCCCGTAGCTGGACAATTGAAATCGCAAAAGCGGGTATGGGCGGTATATGCAGAAAGTTGGAGAGCCGCAAGTGGCCATCTGCTGAGTCGGCTGACAAAATGGCGCCATGGTGAGCGGCCGACCGTGGTGTCTACGTGGTCACTGCTGGCGCCAATTGGGAGCAGTGGCTTTGTTATGATTTGCATCGCTGCCTTCGAGCGTCACTTGAAAGAACCTTGGTAGGAAAAAAAGGATAATGTATTCTGGCCCAGTAATTGTCGCTGGAACTGCGGATCCAGCGCTACTGTGCAGCACGCGTTGGCGGTGTAGAGCTGGAGCCCCCCTGAAAATTGTTAATAAAAATACTGCTAGCTAGCGTAAGCACTCTCAGAACAAAGAAAATGCTGGCACAGATGCTTAAGCAACAAAGCCACTTCTTTTATATACAAGCAAGATAGCAACCCACTCCTAGAGACAATTACAAGAGAGGGAGTCACCCCACCGCAACGGTGCCTCCCTCTCTCCCTCCTTGTTTTACGCACTGTTCTACATTTCATCACGCTTCAGCTGATAGCGCAAGCTTCCAAGTTCGTCAGTGCTGGAGGAAAGCCACGGCTTCTTTGTTATGGGTGGTAGGGATGCACCGCTTTAGTTTTTTGCCAACTTAACCGAGGACAAAACAGTGTTAAAATATGTGTTTACAATTTAGCCATCCCTTGCATCTGGCCTCAAAATGTTGGGAAATTTTTCTTGCGTAGGAGGAGGAGGAATAAACGTCCCTATAAAGCAGTTCGCCTTGGGGAAGAGTCCTAATTCCAGGATTCCTTGAGACCGTCCGGCTTCTTGAGCCCTCTTCACCAGCCAAAGCTGGTCATCAGGGTCCGAGCTGGAGAGTGCTCTCTCGCAGTGCTCAGGGGAAGGGAATAGTCGTCGGATATCCTTGCGCAAGGGGCATGTAGCTAAGTAAGCATAGCTGATTGAAGTAAAATCTCCCGGTTTTTTCCTTCTACTTCTTTCTACTGCCCCCTGTTGGAGTTCCTTGGAGGCCACGGCGTTCTCCACATTATGAACTACCTTATGTCGGCGCTTTCTGTTGGGCCTAAAGAGCACAAAATGCGCACAACACATCTCAGTTATGGCCTCACCACAGAAAGAAGAATAAGCGAAGAAGAAAGTGGAAGCACGAATGTGGGGGAAATAAAGACAGAAAGAACCGCTGTTCCCTCTAAGTAAGAACCTGGATAAAAAAATACTCCCCCTAAACGGAAAACAAACATGTTAAAATTAACTGATGATTTGTGAGTTTATTTTGCCCGTTTCAACCATCCCTCTTTCACGTGCTGAACTTGTGTCCTATCTTGAATACATATGGAATTTTTTTTAACACAAGAAGAGATTTCTAGCTGGTTCGCAGGTAATATTTCGAATCTCCCGAAGAAAGCTCACAATACGCTAAAAAGAAATGCCCTTACTTATAAAAACGAAAAGGCTGCGTTACTGAGGATGATGCAGCCCGCTGTGACATGCGCGTCACCTGTGCTTGCCTGTCTGAAAGATTCACTTGTCTTGGTGAGAAGCTGGCGAGCTCAAAATTACTGTGCAGAGACAAAAAAAAAAACAGTTTGATTTGCTCGAATGATAGCCGCGTTGCAAAACAGTCATGCCGGCTTTAATGCAAACTTCAAACACTTAAGCGAAATATTCAACAAATTTGGTGAAAGGTAGAGATTCACCACCGACTTTCTCGCGCTGCGCCTATGACGTCATAGTTCGTGAAATGGGCGGCCGCTGATATAATATACCGCCAATAAACATGACTGCACAATTTAAGGGGTGCCACTTGTTTCGTTTCATCGCACCTCTTGATGCTGACATAAAGTTGGCACATTGAACGTTCTGTTGTGTTACGTGACCAATGACGACACAAGCATTTTGTAGAGGCAAATTTGAATTTTTTTTCGTAGTTATATTTTTTTTCGTAGTTACTTTTTGTGAAAACAACGCCCTCTGGACCGGAAAAGAGAGGAAAAAGTTATCAAAGGCTAATTGTTTCAGAATAAACAAGAATATCTGCGGTCGTCATATGTCCCTTAGGCTCGAGCGGGCACTCAAATGCTATAGATATCTGATTAGTTTTTTTAATGTATTGGCGGTGGGCAATCTTGGTTTGCTTAGTGAAGCAGAGCTTTTGAAGGCATAGAATAAAATAAAGCAAATTCTGCGTCATTTTTACTCAGCAAACGGCACAAGCCCGCACATATGGGGGGACCTTCGCTTCAGTACATCCGGTCTTTGCAACAAAGCCACTCTCGATTATAAGAAGCAGCACGCACCAAATTATGTGCACTAATCGTTTCGATGTGTCTCTAATTGCAACAGCAATAAACCAAAGACGTAATTTTTTAGATTTTACCTAAAAGACCGATACTGAAAACTGTCTGGCTCCTATTCACTGGCATACTATTTAGCAAAGTTTAAGCACGAAATGCGACAATCAAGCGAGCCTCGATTATTCCGAACCTAAGACTAACACATAACCATAAGATAACTCAAACCTGCACCAGCAACCATAGCGTAATTGATAATATTTGCTGATTTATAATTTCCTCAAATTGCAAAATACATTTTTCGCTGCCAATATACAGTGCAAAACTGCTATAATTTCCTGGCGCAGTCCGTGCAGTGTTTCAGCTAAATGCAGCTCGTTCGAAATTCAAATTAGCGGCTTTACGCGCTGTCAAACTACCTGGATCACGAAACGCGCGCTAATAGAATGCTACAAATCAATGAAAACCATCTGCAGCGTTCCCTGAAGAGGGGAAAATGCTTGTAACGTTGAAGGGCATTTATGTTCTCTTGCATTCCCACAACCAGCACAATTGCGAATAACGCCCCGAGAACCCGCATTAAAAATGCTTCCCTGCGAATCATAGCGGTGGGCATTCACAAGATTTAAAATACTCAAAATAGAGCTTAGCATTTTTTGCAGTTTGGACTACGCAACTGATATCATTTGTCCAGACCCTTGTTTTGAGAGAGAGAGAGAGAGAACAGTCTTTAATGAAAACTGGCGATGTCAGCCCAGCTAAGAGGCCTGGCTTGCTACGCCAGATGAATGCGATGTCGATGATAGTTATAATGATGAAGAGGGATACATATGATTTTAACTAATTGCAAAGTCTGATCAAGATTGTGTCTTTTAGGTATGCCAATAAGGCTTTCGTACCCTTGTTTTGTTCAGTAAGCTATGTCACAGATTCTCATGCAGCACGAACTAATGCGCCTTGGTCTAACGACAATCGTTGAAACGATGGTGGAAACGATCAGCCTTTTCGGGGAGGATTTGTTTGCTGTCGTTTGGGTTGTAGCGGATCACAGAGTTTTGGTGACGGGACGGTCGCCATAAGTCAGGCCAAGAAAGCTTCCTTTTCAACCGAAACTACTTCGATGGGGTCGGAATGGCGCAATCGGACACACGTCGGCGTCAGAACGCGAGGGGCCGGTTTCTATACCGACCTCAGCAAACGTTTTTTCTCGAGGCGCTTGATGTGCCTTCGCTTATATACTTCATCATCATTTATTTTGTGAAACCTGTTGTATAAAGTTAGCTTCCCTGTAGTGTGTTTTCGTGACGGGACGGCCGCCATCAGTCAGGCATAGAAATATTCGCTTTAATAACGTGATAAATGTTCGTGATAACGTGATAAATAACGTGATAAATATTCGCTTTAAACGTGATAAATCCTGCTGACGTCGCCTGCAGAAACGGGCAATGTGTCCCCGAGTACCGCAGTAGTAACAGACAGCACAATCGTTCTAGAAAGCCTGGCGGTGGGGTCGCATGTTGGCGTATTAATAGTACCGGGACGTAGTTGCTGGAGAGATCGCTGTGAAATGCCCATGAGCCAGCGAAGCTTCTTGCGGGAAGGGTGGCTTTGAGGCGATCGCCGACTACGAAAGAGCTGGAGCGTTAGGAATAGGATACGAGGTTGGCAACAGACTGGTCATGGATGCCAACTCCTCCTTGACAAGGTCGCGCAGCTGAGGTCCATCCTTCCGAAAGGAATCACGTGGAAGGGTAAGCTGGTTATGGAGCTACAGCTCTTCACGGATGATTTCGCAAATAAGAGCCATTAATTCCCAGTCATATGCGACTGAGTAGCTCGAGCGTTCTGTGGCAAGCGAATAGACTGCAGTTAATCTTGGCGTTGAAACAATTCGCGCACATCGCGGACACTTTTAGGAAGTTGAACCGCCAGTGCATTGAATGCAAATGAAGATATTCCTTTGAGAAGGTGGCGTACCTTGTCGGCATCCGGCATGCTTTCATCAACGCCGCGACACAGGGTAAGGACGTCCCCGATGTATGAGGCATACGTCTCTTCAGGGTGTTGAAAACCACCAGACAGCTTCTTTTTTGCCACGCCCGAACGATTGGATGGAGAGCCGAAAACCTTACGCAGCTGCTGGGCAAAGTTGGCCCAGTCATCAATGCCGGCTTCATTGTTGAACAACCATATTTTTGTCACTTCCCTTAGGGAAAAAGACACGTTCTCGAGGCTGGCCGTGTCGCCCTAGCAGTTGAATGCACTGACGTGAACATAGGTGCGGAGCCAGTCATCGACGTCTTCGCCGCGGAGCCAGGAGAAAAACGGTGGGTCACGCTGGCGGCTGGTCACAGAAAACGCCGGAGGCGCAGCAGCAGCGCCAGTGGAGTTGCTCCCGGCTTCACGCTGCATGGCTTGTGACAGTAAACAGAGACCGGAACGGAGCTCCAGGCGTGCGATCGGAAGGCGTAGAGGACGGGATATAAGTCGATCTCCACCACTTGAGGCGTGCTTGAGAGACAGGTGCAGGAGCACGTTTAATTGGAAGCCTTGCAGCCGTCGCAGATGTGGAACCAGCCTCCGATGACGACGATATTCACTTAAAGAATATGGGAGGAATATTGATTAGGGTGATTATGAGGGGAAGATGAAGTACCGGATGTTGCCCATAATGCACGACCCGCTCGCTGTAAATAGGACGCGATGCGCAGAGCATGCTTGCAATATGCGTAGGAAGAAGGTACGATAGCACCGGTAAAAATGTACTTAAACGACAAGACTAACAGGTAACTTTCGTTAGTTACCCGTTAGTCTTCACGTTTATAGTATATATATATATATATATATATATTGAGAGACAGAGCTCCGAGGTGCTGAAGGACCACTTTTAATTAGGCTCCCGAGCACAGGCCACCGAAAGACGGAACTGTCCGGGGATGATGATGGTTATACACAGATGACAGTGGCGATGGGTTTGGATGGGTAGAAGGAACAGAGGGATTGACCCACCGTGTTCCACACTGGATATAACAACGGTCATGTCGCTTCCAGGCACAAATATCACAACAGTACACCCCAAATGCCCACAATATATATATATATATATATATATATATATATATATATATATATATATATATATATATATATATATATATACATATCAAGGTTGCAGTCGTCATTGCCAGTGCTATTCGGCTTTTTTCGAAATATATAATAGGGCCGAATGACGTGTGCTTGTCACGTTTCTTTGATTCATTGATAAATAAGCGAAAAAAAAAAAAAAATATATATATATATATATATATATATATATATATATATATATATATATATATATATATATATATATATATATATATATATATATATATATATATGCATCAGATAGGGCACTAATAAATCAATAGCAAAAATAGCCGGTTCCATTTTTCTGCCGTCAGTGTCTTCACTTTTACTTTTTTAAGTTTCATAAAAAAGTTTGCTATCTCAGTTTGTTCCGTATGGGTAATAGCAGTGTTGTACGCGTTCCTCTAAAATAGGAACGAATAGTTCCTCGTTGCTTTCCAGTTTTGAAAGGAGTTCCCGTTTCAAGTTCTTATATTGAGAAAGGAACGCGTTCCAATTATACTTGGAACATTGTAACGTCTCGTTACATTAACGTTACATTTGATTTCTTTAATTAAAATGTGGCGCCAGATAATCTTCAGACGAAATGAAGTCAGCAATTTAACACTCACATCACACTTACACAACTGCTACGTATATTACTACGTATATGCAACACTACGTATCTTATTCGAATGTCTACACCACCGGCAGCAGATTATCTAGAGATAAAAATTCAATGAAATGCTCCTAGAGGATTTGTTTTTTTTCAGGGAGCACCCGACAGATTTTTAACTGCAAGCGTGGTGCTCGTATATCACAAGTGCGACACATATGGCGTATTCCACTTGGGTCTTCAAAGACGCAGTCAGGATACTGCGCTGCAGATGTGCAAATAAAAAGTTACTCACGTGCACGAACATAAATGTCTTGTACTAGAAACCACATCGACAGGAACAATGCATAGGCGTTTAATGATTGCTGATTCAATATTACAGTGTGGGTGAGAAAAGAATGTCCAGAATACATATTCGCAACTTAGTAGGGTCATTTGTTCGAACTCAGCAAGTGTTGCAGCTCGATGTTTCTGTCATTCAGACGAACCCATTTTTTTCGACAACACCTTGTTGGCAATGTTGAAGAGCCCTACCACCAAAGCTATTGAAAGTGCTGCCGTGTTGTACTTGAGGATAAGTTGTACTTGAGTGCGGATAAGTGTTGTACTTGAGGCTCAGTCCATCAGGCTCAGCAAAGTGCCTCCGCATGCTCTTATAGGCGTGTGCTAGCATACAACCCGCACTCTCCACGGACAGTGGTTGTTTCGTGTATATTAAGTGCAGAGCACTTTATGGGCTTGCCTTTTCGTTTTATCTCGCTAACGGTCGGTGCGACTGCCGGAATCAGGTGGCGCAGGGAGATAACGGACCTAAGTAGAGCCTTCTGTACCGGCGTCAGGGAGTCACGCAGAGGCTTCGATGACCCCGCAGTTTAAATAGTCATAACCGTTCAAACGTCGCGAACTGCTGGCGCTTGTCATACATCTCCCCGTTATGTAGCGCAAAGAAAAGTGCAGGTACATTTCAGGCAAAATCTGCGCATATCACCTTCAGCCCCCACGTTCATTTAGTTAGGAACGCTCGTTGGATTGATTTTTACGATAGTAAGCGAAAAAAGCGGCCACGCAAGAAAGAAATAAAGCGTTCGAATTTACACAGAAAGGCTCCAGCCGCGCAAGAAAAAGAAAATGCCGCTTTCGAAAGGCCGCAGCAAGGCTCCAGCTGTGCAAGAAAATAATGGCGCGTTCGAAATGTCGCAGAAAGGCTCCAGCCACGCAAGAAAAAAATGGCGCGTTCCAAATGACGCAGAAAGGCTCCAGCCGCGCAAGAAAAAAATTCCGCGTTCGAAATGACGCAATGCAGCTCCAGCATACGAAATTAAAGCAAGCGCAAAAAGAACAGAACTCCCGCTGGAGCAGTTTCAGGCAGGGGGCGCGCGAGCACTGCGAAGGCTCGAAATTTGAAATTCAGTGGGTGGCAGCAGTGAACGGATACGCTGCAGCCCATTATGGCGAATCACTGCTCTGCACTTCCGATAGCTTGCACATTGAGCGGAACAGCTTTAACTTTTTCTGTCTGACCGCCGTTGAAACACTCTATGGTGCCGTGCGCATAACTTTGACTGTTGCGGTTTTCTCCCTAAATTCTCGCATGCGCGAGCATCGGAGCCAGTGCGTCAACAACAGAGCCTCAGAGCGTGAATTCGCCGAGTTCATGGTTGCCTTTTTTGCCGCAGCCTTGTTTGCTGTAACTTTACGCTACGGTGTTTAAGTTTGGCCTCCGCCTTCTCGTTGTCTGAATGGAGGAACTCTGTGCCCGGCAACAGTCACCAGCTTAGGGTTACCGAAGCCAGGACCCGGGGGGGGGGGGGGGGGGGGGGAGGGGTAATCAAGTTTTTATGCCGGTATTTTCCAGGGAAATCTTTTTTTTCTTTATTGTGGCGGCTCCTTGAAGTGTACTTCATCTGACTACATGACACTCGCAATAATTTCTCTTGCTGGAGAATGTACTTGTAAATGTTGTCGCGCTTCAAGCGAAGTTCAGCTTTACCTGAAGCTCTGCCTGGACATGCTCGCGCTACCTTTGTGTTCCGGAGCGTGACGCGACTTGTTGAACGTGCTTTGGATTGCAAAATAAGTCCTAACTAGACGGTCCGGAACATATCCGGGACATGCAGCTGTCCTGAGAGGAACGGCGCGTTACCCGGGACGTTGTATGAAAAGTCGGCATAGTCCCGCGTAATCCGGGACGGTTGGTAACCCTACGTGAGTATACGCTACTCGGCTCGCTATCAGTGCCCGCCTGAAGCACTGGTCGGAACCGGTCGGTAACACACCACAGTGGTCGCACTGCTCTGATCTGAAGGAAAGGTGGCGGCATAACTCCGAGCAAAATTCGAAAACCAATCGTCAGAGCAAACCTGGAAGTGGACACATTACGAAACCGATGGTCCGCTCGTTGCGGGACGAAGTTTACGGCGGCGCGTTCGAGCGCAATGTCCGTGCCGTAGGGCGATCGAACGTCCGAGGTCAGATTCGGCTTCCAGCTCTCAGGGGTGGTTGCTGTTCCGCATGAGATCAGATAGCTCTCGCATCGCTTTGGGCGGCAGCGGCAATATTTAAAGAATCTGAGGCTAAGAGCTTCACGCCTTGTATTTACACGTGGTGAGCGCAACGCCGGCGAACCTGATGTCCATTGGCAGACAGCAGAGAAGTCTCGTACGGCCCCTTCGACTGGCACGGCTGCCTGTACTCTGGATAACATGTGTGCGATGAACACGGTACAGTCGCGTCTTCTGCTGAGCGGCTTACGCGTTCCACTGTTATGCACAAAAGAAGAGTTCGTGGAAGAAGACGAATCAAAGGGGCGCCGGAACACCTGTCTCATGCGCATCTGCAGCCGACGGGGCGACCAGGCCGTGTGCACCCGGTGCAGCCTGCCCGACAGTCTGCAGCCCGATGTGTAGTTATTCTTCTGCCTTTGACCTTCGAGGAAGCGCGCTCCGAAGAAGGGCGGGCAAATTGGGCAGCTTATACAAAGAGAAACCCAGTGGAGGATTGCGCCTTTTTGTTCTAGCTTCAGCGCCCTAAAGCCTTGGCATCAAAAAACAGCCAAATCCTAGCGATGTAACGTTTACAGAAGGAACGCCGTTCCCTCTGCCGTTCCTTCGTAAACGTAACGAGTTACCGTTAGAGTTCCACCAACTCTTAATGGAACGGTAACGTTCCTCCGTTCCTCCCAAAAGGAACTAGTTCCAGGAACGCCGTTACTTGGAACGCCGTTCTGTACAACACTGGGTAATAGATATCGACGGGGCTACAGGCAATGGCAAGTAACGTAGCGCATTTTCGTCGTAAGTACTGTAGAAGTAAATTAGCCATTGAATTTATTGGCTAATGCTTTTCCTTTAATTATATGCTTATCAAAGGTAATTTCGTCGACACCGGGTGCTCGTTTACTTGAAGATATAATTTTGTTTTGTATTTTCCACATTTGCTTGGTATCTATGATGCCATTGAAAATAGTATAGTATTAGTCGTGTTTGGCTTGCTTTAACATTTTCGCAAGACTCTTTCTGTGGGCCTTGAACGCTTTCAGTGCACTGTAATAGCGATTTTTCAAGAACACCTGGAATAGCCTTTTTTTTTTTACTTGTCATTTTTAAAAGACCTAACGGTACCCAACGGTTACGTGCTCATTCTGGCTGAGTTATTGTTTTGTACAGAAAGTATTTTTTAAGTGCGAATGCACTTCTTAAGCGACCCTGAACCTGCGTCCACCGGCGATGTCCGCGCACGTGGAGATGGGCGCGCGCAGCCTGGCCGCTGACATGGCACATACCCACGTGGGGGATTGGCCAGGAATCTCATCGTCTTCCTTGGCAACGGGGGGAGATGGGCGCGCGCTGCCTGGCCGCTGACATGGCACTTACCCACGTGGGGGATTGGCCAAGAATCGGGCGTGAGAAGGGCTAATGCACCTGCTTAAAGGAGTACTGACACGAAATTTCAAAGCTGAGATCCGCTCTAGCAATCAAGTACAACGACAACACAAATAGGTGTCTGTGAATAAATGCATCTTTCTTTCTTTGTAGTTGTGTGTGTGTGTGTGATCTCTCTTTCGCGAACATTATCGAACCGCGCAAATTTAACTCGTGCATTCGCACTTTCACATTCTTCCCCTCAGGGAAATGCGGGGAATTTTTTATATACAGATGAAAAATTTCAATGAAATGTTTATTTGCGGTATGAGCCGAAGAGCACAAATAACCTCAAAACTAGTAGTGGCGAGTTCATCTCGGAACTGCGACAGTGTAATCGCGTTGATATCTTGGTTTTTCACGGGGACTTCTTTTGCCATATTTTACGTATTACTTGCCAAATAGATAGGCAAATGGTCGCTAAGTGTCATATTATTGGTACCAGCAAATATGTAATTATGCGATAGATTGGTAATACAAAGTTCTATAAGTTTTAGTAGTTGCGGTGACTCGTGTAGGGCTGGTTATTACGTTGGACAAAAAATGGGAAGCGAGAATGCCAGATAATTCAGTCTGTTTAGGACTTCTTATCAACATATCAACGTTTATGTCCTCGCCTAAAATTAAAGAGTATTGATTTGCGGTGACGAATAATAAAATAGCATCTAGACACCCGAAGACTTGGCTCGAATTACCATCAAATAGCCTGCACACTGCAGAAAGCACAAAATTGTCGCATTTTGCACAAATTAGATCAATGTCTTTTGTGGACCAAGAAAACATCGCGGAAGTTGCAGGTAAAGCCCAGTTTCATAAACATGCAAACGACGCCACCCCTTTTCGAATTCCTGTTTAAAGAAACGGCACAGCATCCGTTCAAATGTACCGTATCATGATCCGTGCACCACGTCTCAGAAAGCTCTATAACCGAGAAGGAAAATCCGAACTCGTTCATAAAAATACAAAAGTAATCGTATTTTCGCTGTGCCTAATGCATATTCGTATGTTAAAATGTTACTCGTGATTTACATTTTTCAACAATATATGACCTGAGTGTGGTCAGCAATGACAAAACAGTCACGTTTGATTTGTGTGCATTCAGTTTGCAAACAAGTCGTGACATACTGCCAATTAGTGAACAGAAAAAGAAAAAAATATATCACTGTGCCGACAGGTTTTATCAGCAAAGGCAGAAAAAGCAGCATAGATTTTTCCCAACTCGTGTCCCGATCGAGGCATAAATGAGAACCACCCAGAAAAAAGCAAAAGAGGCAACTACACAATATTACTTCGAAAGTTAGGATGTTGGAGACAGAGAAATAAAAAAAAAACAGGCAGCAACTACCGGAGAGAGAACAAATGCGTTGCGAACAACGCATGCGCATATGCACTCTGCTTCTTGTAAGCTATCAAGTCATGTGTCAGCAAGTCGTCAAAACAAGTGTGCGTATATGAACAACACAAGCGCAGTAAACGCCTAAGCAACGGTCGCTTTCCATTGATCATTTTCATTTCAAGCCGTCGATGCAGTCGGCGCGAAAGTTTTACGATTGTGCGACAGGCGGCTAAAATGTGCGTTACGTCATAAACGAGGGCCTGACTCGGGCCAAGATTAACGATGCATAAATATATGCTCGCAGGCGCACCTGTTGACGTGCGAGGGATCGACGCTGCCGTTATTTTCAGGACTGCCAGGGCACAACCGATTAGCTCTGCCACGGGAAATGTGTTAACCCACTGTAGGCTTTTTGGCATTTCGGTTGATACGATCAATGCTGAGGACGGACGTTTCCACTTGTAATCGATGAGCAGACACGCCTTTAAGAATGTAAAAACGCGAATACCCACCCATTGACCAAGTGTTCATAAGGTGCGCACGGAAAAATGGCGCAACCATGTGCGTCCGGCACCACTTGCACACCGCACATAATACTGGTGCGAGTTGTCCGTAATCTATGAATTCAGAGTAGGTCAAATGTGTTAGAATAGTAAGCTCCAACTAAGGAAGCTTAGAGATCACGCAGGGCTTTATGAGACAAATGAGGATTTAAAATCACTTACATTGACCTGGGATGCAACGATGGGTCAGCGAAGCTGTGGGGTGACACAACCTCGATCTGGACCAGGCAGCGCTTATGATGACGACAAACCCTTCAATTGTACTTATTATGACAATGCCGACACTTTGAAATTTGCTATATTTCAATTGGAGTCTTTCGATCGGAACGTCGCACGAGGTTAATTCCGATAGGACACAACACGCGCCCACGAAGCCCCTAAACGCTACATGAAACACCGATTCTGATCTCAGTAGTTCGTGACTGTCGTTTCAATTCACAACAGGGGATGGTTAGCGCTACCTGTATTCTTGTGTTACCTTATTTCCGTTGACTGTTGGACGAATGTGTCTAGTGAAGACACATCGCCATCCTACTGCGCTATAGTTCAAGCGGTTGGGTCACGCAATAGCAGTCGTTACGCAGTTTGTCACTTACGGTGATCTGTTAAAAGGACGCTTGAAATGCGATTGAAGCATCAGACGGCATTTTTTCAGTGTTCTTTACTGCAAGGAAACCTTTTAGTACTATCACCTGGTTCCAGGCGAGAACGATATTTTTTCTTGATTTTTTTTTTTGCTGTCTGCAACAAGGGCATGAAAGATGCTGGCGAAAGTGACATAGACAGCTTCGTCGCAAAAGAGCAAAAGTAGATGTCGGGAAGAAGGATTGGGCGCACCGATCCTTTGGATTCGGAGCCGGTGTGCGGCCGTCGTAACGCATTAAGCAGCGGAGGCACTTTATTCAATGCGAACGCACTTTTACTCTTCTCGCCCGACCACGGAACGAAAGATGGCCACACAGGAAAGCCCCTGCAGCGTTTCCTGTACAAACCCCGCAAGCCTGCGATGCAAGACTCTACAGGCGTCCCGGTATAAAGGACGGCTAATCCCCGGCGAACACGCCGAGCGCTTTGCTGGCTCGTGTGCCTGGCGAAAAGTAAGAAATGAGCGTCATTGCTCCCTCCTGGGATTCCTCGTGCACTGTAGACCTGATCCAGTGTTGTCGCCTGGTTCAGAAGAGTAGATGGCCGACTGCTCGTACAGCGATACAGTAAGCGGTATCCACAAGGCTTAGATACTGATTATCTTTATTCCGCAAACGTCACTAGTCGGAAGTGTTATCGAAATAAATAATTCAGCGGAACCTTTCTCTTGAATTCTGACTTATAATTTAGCTTTGTTTCAGCACGTGGCGTGGTGCGTGAAAGCAAAACAACGGCGGGGAAATTTGTTCTTCCTACTACGGTTCCTCCGTTCGTCCGGGAGAAGATGTGCTTCGGCCCTATATAGGTTGTACCTCCAACAATACTTTGAGCGTAAGTTATATAAATGGTTTATTGCACAAATGGATGATAATGCATGCAGCATTCATGATAGCGGAATGTAGAATGGAGGGAGGCAAGGATCAGTGCAAGATCTGGGAGGAAAAATTGGAAGATTCATGTAACAGGATCCGCCCGATGAAATGTCAGTATTTTTTGTTCTCTTTGTTTGATGAGCGGATGCAGCTTTTCGGAACTCGCCCATCAGGATTAGAGCGGACAGCGTTGGATCGTGATTTTGCAGGATAAGTCCCCCGCACTTACGACGACCCGCTTCTTACGACGTATCACCACGGTCCCGGCAAACTCCCCATAGAAACAATACACAAAAACCCCGATGCTACGTCGCTGGGGTTCACGCGGTTCGCTTCATACGATGGACACTGGCGCGGATAAACTGGTGTTTTTCCCATTTTTACAACACTTCCCCGCCAGGTCTCGACCTTTTTTTATTCTCAACGGCCGTTTGTCGCTGCTTGATGTGCAAAGTCTGCAGGCAGGCCAGACCACTTGCTGAACAGACGCAAGAAAGCAGGTGGTAGATAACCTTCGACGGCCCAACGCGGCAGCAGTACGCCAATGCGCCACCCGCTAGAAGTCAAAGTTCAGGTGGCTGGCGGACCGTAAGTTTGAACCTCCTATCGAGCCGCCGCCGAACGTGAAAACACATACGACGCAAACCCACGGCAATGACTGAGCACCTGCTTTCCTCCCAGGCTCTATCAAAGTTTCTTGTTTTTCACGACTTCCTCTCTCCCTCTCTCTCTGCTTTTTGATTATCAGTGTCTTTCAATGTCGCTCCTCTCATTTCTGTGCCGCCTTATTTCCATCGCCGTCTCGTACTGTGGTTCGTTTCGCTTGGACTTAGCAGTTTCACAATCGCCGTTTCCACTGTCGATTTGCTCGACCACGTCGACCTTATCTCTCGAGCGGCGGCACGGGGTCGCGTAGCCCACAGCGCGTGGCTGGCGGGCTAGCTCACACGCCGGGGAAGCGGAGAGGTGCAGAAAATAGGAGTTTCTTTTTTTTGTTTTTAACATTGGATTTGCTCTAAAGGTTCGCAAATCCCGGGGGTACGCGCTAATTTTAGCAGTTTAAATAAGTTGTTAGCCCACCTGTCACGTGAGACCGTCTATTAGGCCGGAATATACCAGCAGCCCAGTCATACGACCCCCGGTCATACGACGCTTTTGCGCTGTCCCGTGAAAGTCATATTATCGAGGTTCCACTTTAGCATGAAAAGCATCATGGGAACACAATGCCGACAATAAGATTTTTTACTCATATTTTTTCTTCAAAAATGTTTGTTCACAAGAAAGGTAAAGCAAGCTCACCAAAATATTACCGCAAATTTAAACTTAACATTAAGTGTCAAATAAGAGGCTGCAGAACCTTTATACATGGCTGATCCCTCTCCCGACAGGTTACATAAAAGTTATCAAGTATCATGCGACGCTTTACTACCCATCCTATATTCAACGATGACGATTGCTGCCGTCTGTGTGTTGCGCATTGAACAAGGTTTCAGAAGAATCTTGTGAAATGCCACCTTGGATCAAAATGGTCGCCACCGAATACACGATTTAAGAGTGTCCTTTAGTCCTCTTATCATGTACGTCTTTTACGTCATCGATTAAAAACTTTACTTCGTGTAAAATATTCGCTAAGCTTTCTTCTTATGATATTGGAATTCCAGGATTTTGCAACCAGTCTTTCTCTCTTTAAGCTGCTTTGGCACCTTGGCAGACTTCATGTATTGTACTTTTATGTCTAAGCCCAACGCACCGACGTATGACCCGGATAACGAATCGCAATCAACGCTAGCCTCCCGTACTATGTGCGTCCCGGCAAACATTTCGGACAGCCACCTTCCCACACACCCTCTTTTCATTATTTCCCGAATGCCTTGCACACAGGGAGTATGTCGAAAGTATTTCGAAATTTACATCTCTCACGAGGGTTCACGGTTACATTTAATTATGTGCCTATTACTGGCTGTGGATTTCACAGCATGCTGATATAGGAATTGATCATTAAGACCCCTGTGCAGCGGGTCTTTCCGTAATCAACATACTCATTCAATGCAAGGCACTTGACCCCACATGACGCCGCAAACACTTCCCACAACTGTACAGACAATATATTCTACAACGTCCATTGTACTTTTTAGGAGACGAGCAGATGTTTTCCGTCAAACGCGTTTTTAAGCTTCGCACTTATGTCAAATTTTTACCTCTCATTTCTTATCACACATCTCGAGGACCTGGCCCTTTAGACCAGTCATCTTTCTTTCCTGCTATTTCATTTAGCATTTAATTTTACTGTAATCCTCTACATTTACTGTCATTTTATTCTCATGAAATAACTTTCCTTTGGCGCTCTTTGCCCTTAGTCGGCCTTGGAGCATAAAAACCCGAACATCATCATCTACAGATCGAGAGAAGGTCCAACTAGACTTTCGCATTTGCGTTTTCAAGAAGTTTTACAGCGGATGCGACTCAATCATCTCATTAGAGTGTCGCGAAGTAGGAAGTACGTTTTTGTATCAAAAATGAACTTCCTCAACGGTATCATAATTTCCTATGAGATGGAATGGACTCATTTCAGCGCTGTGTGATGGCACGTGTCATCATAGAAGATGGAAATGGCAAACTACCATAACAGATGTGTCTACCGAGGGGACTGGCCCCCTAGGTAGCAATTGGTCATTTGTATGATAAGTGATTCCTCCCTTCCAGATGAGCCAACGTTGGCTACGAGGTTGGCGTTGTCATCGCCTGGAAAACAGCCGGTGATGTACGATGCACGAACAGACCGTGTACTCCTGACCCCGGTTGTCCACATTATACCCAACACTACGCACGTTTGTGGAAGTGTAGAAGTTTTGTGTGAAAGTATACAATTACCTCTAAATTAATTATGCAGGCGCTGAAATTCTCACCCCCTCGGTGGGGTTCTATGAATTTCTTTAGATACAGGAGGACAGAAAAGTAATGGCAATTGCTCCTCTACAGGGGCACGACTGTTCTGAGTGCGTTTAAAGGGTTCTGGATTAGGAAAAAATCATCGGTGTCTAGTAGCAGGTTGTGTCTATCAGAAACAAAAGAAACAGGCAAAAGAAGTGATCGCATGACAAGCCACGACTTAATTTTTAGCGTAACGAAATCAGACAAAAAGCCCGCCATAGTCTAAGAAAGCTCCAAGAAAGCGGACAACGGTAACTTGGCAATTAATGTGCCCTCCCTCAACTCCCCCTACAACGCATTATTTCTGTGACTAAGATCATATGATAAAATATTAAATAAAAAACATAAATTAGAAAACCCGCGAAGAAGAGAAGAATCTATAATGGGAACGTAATCTCGAATTCGGTTGGGATCAATAAAAAATATAATGTCGGCTTGGACATGAAAAGTTGCCATTAGGATGTGTTTACAGAGCAGTTTTCTGCTGCCGAAAGGAAGTGCTGTGCTAACTCTCACTGTGACGTGCTTAGGATTTTGTATAATTCTATATTTCCTTTTCGCAATTTGTTTTCTCGGTTCCCGTATTTGAAAAAGCAATTATTTAAGGCCGCCGGTGTTGCTTCGCTTTATGCGAAGGATAGGATAAGATCTCTTCAGAATCTTATTTTGAAGCTTGACCCCTCGCGTCTGGTTGAAAACTTATTGGGGTAAACGGAGTTCTAAAAACAAAAAAATGATGCAGATGTTGTGTCGGGATTTATATTGCAAGCAGTACTGGCACTAGGCACTGCCGGTTCAATGCAGCAAAACTATCAGGTAGCAGACTTACGGCTTTGACAGAAACCCTGACGTGTGCGTGTGCGTGTGTGTGCGTGTGTGCATGCGCGTGTGCGTGCGCGTGCGTGCGTGTGTGTGTGTGTGTGTGTGTGTGTGTGTGTGTGTGTGTGTGTGTGTGTGTGTGTGTGTGTGTGTGTGCGTGCGGGTGCGTGTATGTGTGTGTCTGCGCGCGTGTGCGGGTGCGTGTATGTGTGTGTGCGTGTGTGTGTGTGAGATAGAGAGAGGTAGAGAGAGAGAGACCGAGAGAGAGGGAGAGAGAGACCGAGAGAGAGAGAGAGAGAAATAAAACACGGTTCTTCTTAGAGAAAAACCGATTGGTCCGCTGACATAATGTCACCGACATGGTACGCTTCGGGGATCGAGAGCAAATAATAAGATCCTGGACGGAGTGGGGTGCAAGAGGAAGGGGACATGGACATGTAAAAAAATTGTTGTTACCAGTTAATGCTTTCCGTAAAGGTTAAACCCAGTGCTTCAGTTTGTTGGATCCCACCCCCTTTCAATTATGAGCTCTATGGATAATTGGACATTTTATTGCTGTGTGTTTGATACTTTCCGTATATTCAACCACCCTCATCCCGTTCGGGCATTTGTTTGCACAGGTCCCGGTTCTGGAGCAGCCAGGTCGTGTCTCAAGAAAACAACACCCTGTCTTTAGTGATGTAAAAAAAATGTTACGAATCCGTCGTTTCGCTGCTTTGTGGTCCTCTAACGACTTTTTTGTTTGCCTCCTGTCTCCCCACATTGCCGACTCGACTTCCTTCACTTCCTTTTTAAAGGCCCCGATTGTTCGTTTGCCTCGTTCTTTTTCGTCAGCCTGTTCCTCCTTCACCATGGAGAGCCCATGATTTAAGATACATGCGGCTGTGCACTCTGGTCACTTGTTTCTTCTCACCCAGGTTTTAAAGCGTCTCCGCAAAGCGTATTTTGCTTCGTTCTTTTATGGCTTCAAAAGAAGCCCCGTCAAAATTGACCTCTACAGCCTTACTCCTTGCCTTACTATGAGCTCCCGCTGTTGGTCGGCTAGCTTTGAGTCTGGTTCCCTTCCAGCCCCGATAAGGCGTGTGAGTTTAAGCAAAGTGCGATATTCGAAAGCGTGAGCGCCGGTACCATTACCCCTTTCGAAACGCCAGGCACACCCTGGAAGAAACTGCCGTTCTACCCTGACAAAAGGTGACGAGAAAGGCAAAACCAATGTTCGAACACCACCTCTGCCACCTGGATATCACGTTACCCCAAGGAACGACGCTCGTGTAAGATTGCATGTCGCGTCACATGCTTTCCAGTGGGGACGGACTCCTACTTCAGCAGCACACCCGCGGTTTGGCGCGTGAAGGTGGACATGCCTCTACGTCGCTATGCAAATTTTTAAAGACGATAGTCTTTCTTGGGCTACTTAAACCCAGACATTTTGGTCTGTCTGTCTGTCTGTCCGTCTGTCTGTCTGTGACTCGATTCAGCCACCCGACCAAAGCAAAACAATGCCGGCGCAATAGTCTTATATAGTCACAGCTAAATCTACCCGTCTATGTCCGGCGTAATGTTCATACTCGTCAACATTGTTGAAGAAGAAGAAGACATTACGGAAATATGAGACAACAAATCAATACAGAAGTGATATTTGCAGTGTTCCTTTATAAAAAAATCAAACATGCTTGACTTTTGCGAAATTAAATACTTCATAAACTGCAGAAAAAGAATTCACTCCGCCGTCACCTGCTGTCGCCCGCGCCACTATAGCTTCTGGCGCTACTTTAAGAAATCAACCGGCAACAGTTACGCAAGGTTCCACTAGATAGGTTCCACTTTCTGCTTGCAACGCACGTGGAGTAGGGAAACGCGATTCTATAAACGTTGAAGTAGGGCGCCTCGATTAACGCGCGTCTTCGCCGTACGGCAGCGTTCGCATCGAGACACCCGGTTTGGAGCAGTGGAACGCGGGAAATTTAAAATGATTTAAGCAAACCTTTGGCGTCTTTACCTTGGGAGGAGCGCGACGCAAGAGGAACAACATGAGAGGTGAGCGGGAAAGCGAAGGGAGGCATTTACTTGCATGGAGGCATTCCAAGATGTCCAACAGTAACTAAAAGTCCTAGTAGATGGCGTGCGAACATGGAGCGTGGTAAAATTGAATTGACTTGAACACACCTTTTACCGTGTTTATCGTTGGAAGAGTGGGACGAGGGGGAGAGCGTGAGAGGTTGGCGGGAAACAGAAGAGATGTATTTAAGTGTCAGGGGCGGCAGACTAGTGTTAGGTTAGGTTAGGTTAGGTTAGGTTAGGTTAGATCATAGCTACGATCGCTTTTTGACTATCTTTGCAGCGAAATGAGCAAATAAGCGGTCAATTTTGTTCTGCGTCGCCTTTAAACGAAAATGCGTCTTCGATTCAGCACTTCAGTTGCTTTTGTTCCTAGTAGACTGTACAAGGAGTGAAAGCTTCCCTGAGGTGAAAAATATAAAAAATGACGCTACGGTCACCACCTGCGCAGGCGTGCGTGCAAGAAATTTCCCTCATGATGTATACGGCAATAATGTTTCAGTTTCACGTGCTGGTTTGTGTCACGTATGCGGGTAGGCGTGCGCACGGTTTTTCTTACGAGGCGCCAATTCGCAGCCTATACTCACGCTAATTTCCAGTAAATTAAAATAACAATAAATCAAAGAAACTTGTTCTTACCTGTGCATTACTTCTACAATTTGTACTTACTTAAAAGCAAAAGTTATTAATAATTTGACAGTTTTTAAGTGTCTTATCTTTCCACGCGGCTTTTTATGCTCGCCACGGCACGTGACATACGCGGTATTGTCGAAAACAGAAAACGGCTGCTTCTTTTTAAGTGCACAGCACTTTAGGCGCTCGCCTTGTCGTCCTAGCTCGCTCGCTGGAACCAAGCATATCGCCACGGCGTTACGGTGTAGCCTGTCACGCTCCCTTCGCCGCGGCGTAACCCAGAGGCTTCGAAAGGCAAGCGGGTATGCCAGGATATACACAGCGTGAGCGAAGGTTCAGCTTGTTATTCTTAGCTTTCCTGGTTGTCTAGCATTACCTGATTATCATGCTTACTGCTGGTTATCACCCAATCCAAATCCAATCCAATGCAAAGTCAATCCAATCCAATCCAAGCCAATCCAATCCAAGCCAAGCCAATTCAATGCAATGCAATCCAATCCAGTCCTCGCGCTTGCGCAGCATGGCTCTCCAGGAGCTACGCGACACTGGTCAACCTCGGTCAGTGCAGCCAATCCAATCAAATCCAATCCAAGTACCGCTGTTCCTTCCATATTGCACGCACGTTGAGAGTCAAGCACTCAAACGCACTTAAAAAGCGACGGGCCAATGCCGGATTTAAACAACGTACAAATGGGCGTAAACAGCAAAAGTATGCGGCTGTAGCGAGATAGAGAGAGAGAGAGAGTAAACTTTATTTCAAAATAGGGAGAAGGTAATGTGGAAAGAGTTATAGGTGAAATCCTATTCCCAGGACTCCAGTAGCAAAGTCTTCCACCTTGGCTCTCTCTAGCAGCTCGCGCTGTGTCAAAAGGTCCGAGCTAAAGGGCTAAATCCCACGACTCTCTAGAGGTTTGGTAGGTGTTCTGTTGCCTAAATATAGGGTAGTTCCAGACTTTTTTTTTTTTACAGGCAAAAAAAAAAACTGAGGATGGCAAGAAAATGAAGCCTGCTGTTAATTTGCATTTTAGCAGTCTTCGTTATATCTGTCTGGGAACATGCGGGACAGCCTGGATTTCTTGCTTCTTCGGCATCTACCACCTGATGTGATTGGGGCATGGTCTTTCTAGCTTGTCTTTGTATGAAAAGCCTTAAATTAAGCGACATGAAGGGGGGTGGGTGTAAGAGTGGTCCGTTTCCCTGCGGCTGTTGATTTGCCAGGCGAAGGAGTCGGCTCTCTCGTTTCCTTTAAGGTGTTCCAGTGCTGGGCTCCATACTATTCTATGTCTATCATTGGGTTCGGCTGATAGGATCTTCCTGGATTCTGTGGGAATGCAGCCACAAATTAGCTTTCTAATGGCTCTTGTGGAGTCCGTGATGATACGTGGAACAGCGCGGCGCGACCATCGGGTCGGAGTGGATTGTGTATAGCCACAGTAACAAAGACGATATGGCGCCCAGTTTCGGTTTCGTTGATCAATGTTGCCCCCAAAACAGTGTTAAAATTGTCGAGCCCAACTTAGGCCTGATTTTTTGCAAACCAATTTATTTTTTTATTGCGAAGAAGTATATATCTAACCCCCCAAGTCTCCCTTGTTTTCATTCCAGTGAAGCCGATTTGCTCGGGGCCGCTCCGGGGCTTTTGCTCGCACCCGCCGACCCAACTTTCATAAAAGTTATCCCAACGGTATTCCCTTCGCCGCCACCAATGCCTCTTTCACAAGTTGCGCAGTCGGCTGAGAGCGGCCGTAGCGCCGTTAGCAGATGCTTGCGGAGAACACACAAGCGCGAATGGGCGTAAAAATCACCGAAAGCCGCCGCCGCCGTGGGCGCCTCAAATTCTACTTCGCCGAGTAGGTGTGAACTGAAGAGCCACGTGCCCAGTTAGAACGCCGGCGGGAACCCATAATTCTTCTTTAACTTGAAAGGCTTTCCGAGAGACATTTTCGCTAGTGTATTTCGTGTTTCGTGCGCCCATCATCGGTTGCCGGTTTTTGCGTGCACGGGTGGCGGGGGGGGGGGGGTGCAGAAGTGGGGCGTACACGCACAGCTGGGTTCCATGCGGCTGCCGATAATGTCCGTTGTGCTGGTTCGAGATTTAAACGAGAAAGTCTCATGGCTCAATGCGTCCTGCGAGCTGTCCTCCGCAATCGAGTGGTTTCGGACTGGGTTGGTGTGTTACACAGACAGTAAAATTTCTATGACGGGGGAGGGAAACGGACAATCTCATGTATATCCGATGGGATAAAGCTCGATACCTTCCAGCTTTAACTCGCTATGGGACGGACGCGTGTCGTTCGCTTGGAGGAAGAGCGGGAATGGAAGAAGCGTCGGCCCGAACAGAAGCGCGAATAGGCGCAAAAACAATAGGAAGCCGCTGCTGCCGCCGTTATGTCTACTAGTTCCAGCTCCTCGAGTAGCTCCGAATCCCTCCCGGAACAGTGCCAACTTGCCGGCTTGGAACGCCGACGTGGGGCAATATTATGTGTTCAACTTAATGGGCTTTTAGAGCGACATTTTCTACGGTTTCTTTCTCTTCAAAGCCCGCGCACATAACCGGTCGTCGGCGTGCAGGGTCGAGGGGGGTTAGGGCGTGCACGTGAAGCTATAGGTGTCATGCCCTTACTGATGACATTTCCGTTGTGGTAGCGGGAGGTTTAAACGTGGAAGTCAAACGGCCCAACGCGGGTTGTCCGGTGTGCTCACAGGGATCGACCGGTTTGGGTTGGTTTTACACAAACAGTAAGATACCTACGAAGCGGAAGTAAAATAGACAGCTCCCAGTTTGTGCGCGAAACTGTCCCTCGGGTCCAAGTTTCATTCAGTGAATTGGCTACAAAGTATGCTGAATCGCAAATTACGAAAAAACCTGTTTTCTTTCGCGCACTCCGTGGGCTGCGTCCAGCTTCGCAGGTCATCCTTCTTCACAAAGTGGAAGGGTACTAATTTTTTCGCGTGGTTTCGTATAAGAGACGTTTTCGTTTATGCGAGTTTCGGGTAGCGCGTGTCCACTGTATACAGTTCTTGGAATGCGACATAAGGGGTCCTTAGTCGCTTTATTGTCGGAAACCCGCATGGCCATCACCGTGTGCTTTAAACGATGACGGTGTCTGGTTCGCCTGAATAAATTTATGAGGCAAACATGACGCAACCCCCCGTTGAGTGATTAGGGGAAAGGGGGAAGTTTGGTGACCCCGCTGCCCCGCATGTGCACACGCTTGTGCCAGTGAGCCCATGTGAGCAATTTGCAGTCCCTATGAAGCTGAAAATGCTCTAAAACGAATGCTGTTATAGAACAGGAGTCTGTGGATGCCGAATTTACTGAGACAAAACAAATGCCGCTTTTGTCAGCAGAATATCCCGAACAAATGTTTCCAAAAAACACAATCCTTACTCACAACATGGCGCTCTTCTTTTCTTCTGGTGCTCGCAGGTGGTGAAGATGCTGTTCGTGGTGGTGGCCGTGTTCGCCACCCTCTGGCTGCCGTATCGCGTGCTGCTCGTCTACAACTCGTTCGCAGAGAAACGCTACATGGAGCTGTGGTACCTCATGTTTTGCAAGACCATGATCTTCATCAACAGCGCCATCAACCCGATCCTGTACAACGCCATGTCCATAAAGTTCCGACGCGCCTTCAAGCGCATGCTGAGCTGTGGCGCCGCCCGGGGTTCGCGAGACAGCCGCACAGGAACCGAGCGTACCGTGGCCGGAACATACTCGAGCGTCGTCGGTGGCGGATCGGTGCGTCTCAACCGCAGCACTTTCGTCGCTCCAGCGAGTAAGTGCGGCACGAGCAAGAACGCCCTGGTCGACACGAGCCACCAGCTTGTCTAAAAGGACACCGCGCAGGCGCTACAAATTGGCCCCAGCGTGACAGTCGCCAGCTCCCGCCCACCAGCGTCGGGCTTCTAAAAGAGCTCTACGGTCTCCTTATACGTAACGTCCGAAATACGCGCGTCATTGTTCGTTTTACCAGAATCACCTACAAGGAGTGCTGGTGCGTGCAGCGGGGGCTATAGTGCATGAAAACTGCTGCCCATGGCGACGAGTGACGCAGTTCGCGGAATAGAGGGAAGAACTGCTGGCAGCGCGAGAACTGAGAAAACCTCTGCTCTAGTTCCCGAAGGAGTGACGTTTTCGATATTGTAATTAGGTTCTTCGCCCTGTCGCCGCAGCAACGTAACCGCAAAAGTCTGGAGCAGGACCGGTTGGATACACCTACAGATGACAAGGCGGAAAGCCGGAACCTGGATAACCTTGAACGTCGGGTATGGGCAGAAATATGAAAGAATGCAGCGTTACGTCCTGCTATTTACGCTTTGAATAGCCATTTAACTTGGCTGGAGTAAGTGTACAGATGAATTGCCGAAACGTTTGTCTACCAGGTATTCATTTCTTTTCAAGAATTGATAGCCTGCAGCTTTTTACATCGGTCACGCTCCGCTATGGACATGAAATGGACCTTTGGTGAACTTCATAACGACGGCTAGGGCTTGTGTATGCTGTCTTGCGTCGTGAACAAGTGACATTGTGGAGTGCGCCAGAAAACTCAGAAAGAGTGCACAACATCGTGAAGAAAAATAGACAAAAGTATGTCAAATTATGTGAAGTATTGTGTGTGTTGTCTTGCCCGAAGTTGGTGAATGCTTGCTGTTGGGTTTCCGGGATCTCAAGGTGACTTCGCAGCCACAGAGCTTTAAGGACAGACAATATGCGATCCTCAACCTCCGGTCGCCAACGCCAGTGTACGTGTGACACAGAACCGATTCTCAGTGCACGTCTGCCCCAGACGGCCTGACCACAAATGTTGTGGCGTTCTGGTGCATCCCTGCATGCGCCAGTGTCGTTAGCGCTTCGCATGGATATTTTGGTGTTACCAGCAGATCTCTCTGTCATGCTGTTTGAATCACCGCTGTTCGTTTTTCGACATGTACCCACTTTTGCTCATTCTGACATCGCTTTATATGCTACGATAAAAGGCAGGACATTTCCTGTTTTTTGTGATTCTGACCCGCGCCTGTGTTGTGCGATGTAAAAGAAGCAGTGTATAACAAAACCTTACAATTCCTGCTTCACAGCTTGTAATTTCCTCTGATGTTAGATTGTAGAACTTGATCGCTGTGCGCTGTGCGTATTTATTGAATGTCGTAAATTGCTTGTCTTCCCACATTTCCCGTCATTTCGCTGCACTTCAATGCGTGTGTCGCTGTGACGAAGGTTGAGAATGCAGTGAAAGCAAAGTGGGGTGTTCGTATTTCTTCCTATGGTGACCATGGCTCTTCTTGTCTCATCGTGCCCAGTGAAATAGTCTGACTTATCTTGAACGAGCAAAGGTGGTAAAACGTTCATACTAGCAACAAACATTCTCAAATACCGTATATTCAGCGCCCCAAACACCCGAACAATTTAATGCATGTGCATGTTACTGGGAGGAACTGCAAAGCGGCGTGAAACTTGTCCTTTCTGTTGAGCACGGCAGTTTTACTTTTAAACAAGAATGTTATTTGAGAACTCTGGATATAAAAGAGGACCTTGTCGTTTCTTTCCTTAATATGACGTGAATTTATTTAGGGCGAAGAGCTTGCTTCTGTAACTAAAAAAAATGCAAAGAGGCCATGTTATGTTTAGGGCCCTAGTCGCATTGTGTTTGCGACAGGCCATGTTCACCTTCCTCAAAGTCCTCTGAAATTCATCAGCCAAGTGTTTCGCAGCCTTTATAAATCATGAAGCAGTTGCAATATAATGTTGGTGTGTGCAATCCCAAGAAGCTGTGATGGGAAAGGAAACCACAAAGTGACATACGTATGTGGCGAGGCATTAGTGGCCACATCTGCCCAGACACTGCGCGAATGCGTGATCACTATTGGGAGACGCTGAAACACCTAAAGCGTGGTCATTCGAGGTTATGTGTGTCGTGTGTTTTGTGTGTCACATATATGTGCATAGCACCCATCTTTCTCGCGCTAACTTACGAAAATTCCAATGTGACTAGTTGTTGTTGTCTTGTAAATACATCTGTGGTGGGGTTTAAAATAGGTGCAACCAGTGGCTCCAATGAGCACGCATTTCTGTAACGCGGTTAGAGGAGAATGAATCGATACTGGTAGGTGTTTGCATCAATAATAATGACAATGCGCTCACAGTGAATTTTCGTTACGTCTTCAACTGGGAAACCTTATAAGCGGAGAAGAAAAAACTTTTCTTGATTAAATATATAAACATTGAACCATTATTTAGAGAATAAAATATCTCTAGTTCCGGGAATTCGTTTTTAACATTGTTGTCAGAAAACATTAGGAAATATGCACGACCCTTCCATTGAAAGCCTAATCGCTCCTCATCGTTGCATTCTTCACCAGACCACACATCTTCTGATCACCCGCGGGGACGACGTCGGGAACGAGTGCAGAGTTTCCCGTGAAATATATTTTATCACCCTCAAATTTAGCGAGTTCTAATAAAAAGCGAAGTCCCAGTTTTTATGCAGACTTGTTCTTAGACCCAATATGTCCAGTAGGTTGAGACATCGCGCTACTTTCCAACTAATTTGGGATTCTTTAGTATTCTGCCAAGTTTACTTTCGCACTGAGCTTTAAAGGTGCAATCTTGCTTTGTGTTCAATATGTCGACTGAAAGGTGATCGTTCTAGGCTTATAAAAATATAAGTCATGGTGTGTCACGCCACTGGCAGCAAATTTTAAACCTTGGTTGCACTCTAGCCCTTGTGATTGGTACGAAATTCCCACTGAGTAGGTTTTAAGCTAACATGGTGGTGGCGAAATATCACCCTCATAAAAATGTTTTGCTAGGTTTCTAAACGGGCCCTTACTTCAGAAATCGCGGAGTAGGACGTGGAAATGGTACCCATTATCAACACTTTTTCTGCTACCCTTAACTCTCTGGCACGACCCACAACCCTACAGGGATTTCAATTCATTTGTATAATTTTCGCAATAGAACTAGCACATCAGATCGTTGACATTGATTCATACCAAAATCATTCACAAATGTAGGCTTAAATGTATGATATCACAGACTTGTACGTGAGCTCTAAAGGCTAAATTGCGAAACATTTCATTCAGGTCCCATGCAGTTGTCTAAGACAATATTATAACGAGAGCGCTGCGTGAGTGACAAAAACACGTCTTGCTTTGGCTGTACAAATGTCGGAGTGCAGTATTGAAGAAACACTTAAAATTACTAGTTTTTAGCAGTCGTCCCGTACCCGCGCCTTTCAATAGCATTGCAGATCAGAATAGCCACAATGATACGCATGAATACTTCATGCGTATATCTTAAGCCCAATTGCGGTGGTGGGCTTCAAACACACTATACGGGGCAACCATTTTGAGGCTCTGCAGCTTGCACTCCCATTCATCAGAAAGACCATCATCGTCTCATGTGCATGCATGGGCGATTCAAGAATACGTCCATATTTTATGGGTGCCCATTTGTTTCCGCGTACCATACAATGCTTTAATGGTCGGCCACTGCCTTCGGTACAGACGAGTGCTCTTGAATGTGGCGTATAGCTGCCCGATGATTCAGCCAGGAAGCAAAGAATTTGGAGCGTCGGCATTATAAAGAAAAAAGAGATCTGGACGAAAAAATGCCTTGCGACGTCGAGAACACTTAACGGTCAAAAAATTGCTGGCAAAGACCGGATGAGGGCGAAATAGTGCTTCGCAAACCCTGCATCTAAACGCAGAATACCGCAAAGCTGTCCTAGAGGTGCCCCAGTTGTGGTGTACGCAGCATCCGTAGACTTTGCCTTTCAGATTTTTAACTCTAGCTGTGGACTGTAAGCGGGACAATACGATAATATCACTGGTTAAAATGGGGCATGAGAGAAAAAGCGTGCGTTGTATGAAAATAAAACCATTTAAATATGAAATTATTTAGAGTGCTCTTAGGGTTCTGAAGAACGAAAAGTTTTGTTGCAATTATACCGTTTTCTGTTATTTTACTAAGGTTACCTACAACAGTATAAAAGGGTTGGTAGTCTGTGTTTGCTTTGCCAATTGATCCACGTCCAGGAAACATCGCAGGAAAATATACCGATTACACCTGTATAATGGCACGTTGAGCCTTTCTCTCTTAATATACGTTGGATGCAGAATGCATCACATTCCCTGTGTGTTGAGGTTTGACGCTACAGGTCTCTTGTTTACTTAAGTTTTAGGAAGGCGAAGAATGCCTCCACCGTACCAATATATACTGGTAGTGCAGTCCATGTACAAGTGTCAAATTTAAAGCCAATTTTAGAGGGCTACCAGTTTTACGCGCAATGATATAAAAAAATCACTGAGAACAGTCGCCTTTAAACGGCAGAATATTAAAACAACTTTGGGAGTGAAATATGCAGTACACATGCTCCAACTTTTTTTAGTTAAGAGAGATTGCCAGTTTGCCGAGTATTTTCAGTCATGAAGAAAACACAAACACTTCACAATTATAAAAATGCGAATGGCTCAAGCAAACGCTCAATTGCGGAACTAAGCAGGTATAAAATTCCACACAACTATCCCGAAAAGAAAACTGCAGGTAAGGAGGTAGACGCTTGCTGCCCACCTGAAAAAGGGTCTTCTCAGACGAACACGATAAGCTTGGGTATGCTCTTCAATCGGCTGCGTTCATATTTCGTCGCGAACGCGGAGCAAGTCTAAAAAGTTCGATCGTCTGTAACATTCAGTAACATTATTTTTATTTCACGACAACATACAGTTGTGGAGTCTGTATGATAACTGTGGACTTTGATGTCCTGCTGCACACTCCACAACTTTTAAGAAAAACAAATAATTCCCCTGCTTACACTTCTTTTGGCGTTTACTTATGTTTTACTACAAAAGAATTCCTCAAACAGTTGGTATTCTGTGAGAACCGAGCAGAAAGAAGTAGAACTGGACAGCTGCTGAGTAAAAAAATTGCTTTATTTTATTGACCCGTCAGGTGTGATGAAGGCCATATTGATGATGGAGGTATAATGCAAAAATATTCAGGTGTACCGGATTTGTGCGCAGATTATCGAACCGTAGGTGCCAAAAATGATTTCGTATACCCAGTTTGTGCCCACTATAGCACATTCTCGAACGAACGTGTGTGGGAGTGTGCCGCGATAATGCAGTGCATGAGCGTCAGCAAGTTTTTGTCTTGAGGGGAAAACCCGTTGTGTTGTGTGGGGAGATGGAGACGGTGGGAAGGGACAATTGAGCTGGTGTACTTGGGGAGGACGGGGGGGGGGGGGGCAAGAGCCCCTTTTGCGCCCCCCTGCCGATGTCCATCGTGCAGTAGAATGACCAATAGTTGCGCACAAGGAAAAGAAATTGAGGAATGTCAAGATCCGGCATCCTTTTCGACTCAAAGATGTGATCAGAACTGGGGTATCATGCAATAGAAAATATTGTTAGCGTTTCGCAGTGTCTGCGTGCAGGCAATTTTTCAAGTGAAATGGTATGCTGAGGCTTCTCATCAGCCTCTTTTGGCTTCGATCACAGATAATGGGCAGTCAGGTGCGTTGTTTAAGAAGAGCTACTACTGTGATCGTTTGTGCCCCCCCCCCCCCTCTCCACCCTCTACACCCATATCCGCCAATTGCCGAAATTCTAATTCTTTGTCAACACAGTGAACCTGAGCGGGGCTTTTCTAAATTGAAGGCTTCGTTATACTTTGCTTAGAAATACCAGCATTCCATACGTATTCGCTCAAGCTGGGTAAACTTCGGTCGCATTCTTCCACTTGTTTTTATACGCCCAATGTTAACGCACTGGGGACTTCCTTCATCACAATGCACCTGAATAACCAAATATTGGGACGAAACCAACCATGGAAGCCAGTTATGAGGCTAAGAATACAATTAAGCCAGAAAAATGTGCTTAACGAAACGGCACCATGCAATGGCACCATTGGGTGTTTGATTGTGTAGGGTAGCCTCAAGAAATATGTGCCAAATTTTTTATCAGACCCCTTTATTGGTTGAATTTTCTGCCTAAAACTCAGTGATTGGTCATTCTTGTTGATTGTGGAAAAGCAGACAAACGAAAAGTTGCATTGAAGTATAAACGATTGGCTTTTGGGACATTTACATCGCCGCAACTACACAGGTCACAAAACGAAAGAATAACAAGAGAAGACACATTTAAAACAAAGGCACTGCTCAACCCCCTTAACGCGAATCCGAGGTAAAAACAAACAAAAAAAATTTCGTATTATGAGTAGGCTACTGGAAGGGATTCTTGGGGATTTATTTTGCAGGCAGTGGAAAAAGAGAAAACTGACCTTTAAAATATGGCATACCAAAAAATCCTTGGGTAAACTTTTTTTAAGAAGTTGCAGGCAGGTGCAGTTAATATTCAATGAACAACTCGTCATTCGGAAAATTACCTCTCTCGGGAGTTCGACTTTTTCCTAAGGACAAACCCTGTTCCCCTTTGAAACTATTCCCAAATTATTTCAGCAAACGAAAACTTGATCTTTTTCAGTTGCCTGCACATGCTACTTGGAGGGCAAATTACTAGTAATAACTGCTTTGTTTTGCTATAAAAACGATACGGCTGGTCGTAAACACTTCATTAAAAATAAGCTATAATATTGGGATAACCTTGCAATTTATACATGCAGGTTCACAGCTTTAAAAGGGTGTCAGATTTAATCCAAATATTCTAATATGTAGACAAACCATGGAAACGGAGACTTTAGTGCAAGAAGCACGGAGCACCTCAAAATATTCAAATGTAGCCATATGCCTTGGAAACAAATTCCAACTCTTCTATAAATGTAGGAAAGAAGTACATTGGTTTGCGCTGTGCGCTACTATTGCCAAATGAAATACGATTGATGATAGTTCAAGATTATTATTAACTATGTCGAATTAAATTAGCCTGTGGATTGATGTTCTTGTAGATTGTTTTTTTCGTCAAATCATTACGCCAATAAAATGATCAAAATTGGAATAATTGTTTTTGTACTTGAAAGTAACGTCAAGCTGTCATCGAGAAGTGCTTTTACGTGAATTCCACCATATGTGTCAACTTGGTCAGATTTTACACTCAAAGCATAAGCAGTAGCATCCTCCTCTCTATGTACAAGCAACTTGCCATAGTTTTGTGCCTTTTTCTATTATCGGTTGTTACTTAACCTTCACACCATCACGCTTAATATATATATGGTACAGGCCACACTTTTTGCCGCATATCCATATAGTTCCAGCTGAAACTATGATTTGTTTGTGTTCTCGTAAAAGCAACAAATTCTAAGCGTAAAGGTATTATTGCACATTACGTACGTTCCCAGTTTATTGCCGTCTTATGGCATCATAAATATCGCCCAATCACTGGCACTCCACAATATTTAGGGGAAGGCCGCTGCTTGTCTTGACTGGATGCGCCTGGCTTAATAACAACATAGTACAATGCCATAGCTACACTGTAATATATTGTATAATGGTAGCAAGAAATAATGTTGTAGTGCCAGACAACGTGAAGAACAAGAACGGGAGTTTGTGTCACTTCTATTCACGAATTTCTTGTTCACGATACAACAGAAAAATTTAGTCGACCTAAAAACGGACATTGCCTTTTTTTGCAGAAAAGGCAGATATACAGCCTCCGCTCTACACAAGACCATTTGGCCCTTTTCGCCTTTTACAAAAGGAAGAGAGCGGAGCGGGGTGTCGGGTAGTCCCGGGTAGCTTATGACCTTAGGGACCGAATAATTGTTACAACAAAGCGACTGAAGATGCAAGAAAGCATCCATATCCATCGTCTCTACATCAAATCTGTGAGAACGTTTCCCACTCGTCGTATGCTGTTCACCTCCTTTTTTGTATGTAGCTTAAGCATATATCTTGGACAGATCGCAGGATCAAGTGTTTAAATATAGGCTGAGGTGAACGCATGGCTGATAGTGGAAAAAAATGAGGCTCCGAGAACGAATTTTGGTTCAGGTTAAAGGTATCCTAGTAGCCGAGTTTTTTATGTAGCCCATCACTGCAGTTTGCTCCGTAGTCCAACAATGATAGCCTTGGCGAGTTTGAAGGCCCCAATTTTGGAGCCCTTAATAAACTGTGCGACGCCGCGTACATGCTCGAAATTATGTCGTCCACATTTATAAGTCACAACGCTATCTTAGAAGGTCAATTTCAGAAAGATTCCGTGAGCCCGAATCTCCAAAGGTACAGCGCACGTGTGTATATACAAACTAACGTCCTCTTGTTCTTTGGTGTCACCAGAAGCAAAAGCACTGGCCACGCCAGGAAGGTGCTCCGGCCTCGACAAAAACTAACCTAATTCAATGAGCGTGCGCTACGCTCATCGAGGAACATTTCCTCCGTCTCGTAGACCGTGCCCACCCCAGCGAGCCAACTTTATTGCTGCATGCTCGAATGGAAACTGCGTTGAGTGCGCCGGCCGTGATGCATAAGCGCGCCAAAAAGGCGAAACTACTGTCGGTAGCTTCCCTGGAAGCCTTTATTGCTCACTAGCCCGCTTGCTCGTTTGTGTGTCGTAATTGTAATGTTACCAGCACGACTATAAATGCTAATTACTTCGAACACCGCCGCAGCAAACACCGCCGCATATTTACAGCCAAAGCTTCGCGTCGTGATAGACTACCCAGCGTTCGCGCAATTCACCGCGGCGGCCGAAAACCACTACTTTGATGCCGCTATAAAGAATGCTTCGCTGCACGTACTTGCATAATGAAGGAAATTCAACCTCCTAAAAAACGTGTTAGCACTGGAAGTAAAGCAAAAGCAAGTTCTGCAAATGAATTAGGACTTTAAAACTCACCTCTGCTGTCTAACACAATATGCCAATGATCTCATAACCTCACAGGGCATTGGTACAGAAGCTGAAATTAACCAACAGCCACATTTATATGTATACGTGAACTCCAAGTTGCTCAGAATGCTTTCGTGGTTTCGTTTTCAAGGCAAGTACAGAAAAGAAGTGGTCAAGATGTTGCATCGCCATCAGTCATTCTTAATCAACACGCATTCAAGATGTGCGCCCGAGGTGTTGAGGGTACTTCCCAAGGTAGAAATGATTCTGTCAGTTCCTGGTGTGCTTTGGTGATGGTGTATACTGTAATTTTAGATGGGTATGACAGAAATTGTGATTGTATTTGAGATATGAATGTCACATTTACTAGTGTTAATGCTATGCTCACCCTGAAGACGGTGGGGGGGGGGAGGGGTAGTAGATTGATTAATACACTCTTGCAGAGCGTACTCTAATTGAAACGTGGTGCTGGTATGTTTGAAAAATGTTATATTTTTTACCTCGGTTGCCTTACTTCGGCTGGTTATTTTCGCCGCACCAAAGGTTTGAGACGAAGTCTATAATCTTATAAACTATAAAAATCATAAAGATACTCCTCTCTACAGTGCACGTACGTTAGCAATCGCTGTTTTGGCGCTGCTCTCGGAATGGTCCGGCGCTACCGCCTCGAAGTGGTTCTCTGGCAATACTGACGATGTACTGCGTCGGAGTTCTCTGTGGTTTCTCAAAGGCTCAGTGGATTCTCAAATACTGCCCTAGTATTTGGCACCGAAGTCGTACTAATTTGACGCTAACTATACTGTGGTTCGACCTCAAGCATTTTGATGAGGGGCTTCTGTTAACTACATTCAGCCAGTAGCGCACTTAGGTAAGTACTGAAGAACGTTTCAAATTTCAGATTCTGGCACTACAGAAGGCTGCAAAAAAGGTGTAGGAAATGCTATTCCACACATTGTGTTTTCAACTCAGATGAGAATGCAAAGAGGTGAATGCAATGCTGCGTATTTACTCTCCGTAAGATGAGAAGAGATATACCACATGTGATTCTGATGATGTATTACTGACCTCTTGCTGTTTGCTGTGTTATCTGCGCATGCCCCATAAATGCCAATAAAATGTGTTGTCCTTAAATATAGATAAGACCGATTTTATTCAATCCATGGAAATCGTGAAGTGGACGTCCTCGTCGCATTTCGTCTGTATTGCTCTTCATCAAAAACGCGGAGCAGCAGCCAAGTGACCTGGGAGCTGAGATTGCACTCGGCCTTGACGTGAAAGTGACGGCGTTACACTAATTGGAATACCATTTCAACTGCACTGAGTTGACCATGTCCCTTCCTCCGGAGTTAAAACTCAAGGTACGATCACTTGACGCGAGCACAACAAGCAAAAACGTCTACGCTTAAAAGCCCACACAATGTAGAGCAGTGGACCTTTCTACGACTTTTATGCCAGCATGCACATCCCGGCACTTCCGCTAAATTTGCTGTCTCGCTCTTAGCTCAGTCGTTGGCGACGATGGATGTGGTGGCCACGCTGGGCCCAGCTCCAAATATAATCTTGCAGGCATACGGGTTAGGGGAATAGTCGTGTACAAAGCGCTGCCTAATCCGACGTACAATGACCGGCATTAGGAAACGTATTAAAATTCGTCAACAGCACACTCAAAGAGCGTCAGGAGAGCATGAAGCTAAAAATTTACACCATCTTCCCGCGAGGGGAACCATGGGGTAGATGCGACGCATCGGGGGTTTCCGTTGCGTTTCCGTTATGTTAGAGTGTCCATTGTTGTTGTGTGCCCATATTTTACGCAGCATGTTCACCCCCGACGCGTGGCATCTACCCCATGGTTCCCCTCGCGGGAAGATGGTGTAAATTTTTATCGGCGTGGCCGGTGCTTGTTACGGTTGCACCGACCATCGCGATAGCAGGCCTGTTAGACTCCATTCAAATCATCGGTGGTCATCGGAGGATGTCATCGGCGGAGCGGCGGCGGAACGACTGAGCGGAGCGGCGCAGTTACCGCGTTTGTATGCAGCGGAATGAGAGAGAACACCGCATACGCATGTGTTAACCGAGCGCAAGCTGCGCGCAAGCTGCGCGCTAACCCGCACCCACGCACAGCTGGCACGGCTACAGGGCGAGCGCCGGCGAGCGCTAACACGCAGATGGAGCTGCAGTGAGAGCGGCGCTAGCGCGCAGCTTTCGGGGCGAGGAGAATGGGGGAGGGATGCGGACTACGCCAAACGACGCCGGAGGGACAAGGCGAGTGAAAGAGATGCATCGCATCTAAAATTGGCCGCCATCTCACGCCCCTGCCGTCACTACAATTGCACCTCCTTAGCAGAGACCCACGCAAGGCGCCATGTGATATTGCCGCGAACCATGTATAAGTTTATTGTTTGTTTTTGCTGCCAGGCCATGCCCGGCTGTGTTATCTGCGTCCCAAGCGAAGCGCGTCTTTCATTGTGTATTTTTATGCCACGCGGGCTATCACATTCAGATAAGCATACTGTCTAGCCATAATGTCACTAGCCCAGAATGATCTTCTTTGATCTACAATGTTCTGGGTGTAAATCGACGGTTCCAGAAACACTGGCGCCAAGAGATAAAAGCCTGCAGAGCAGACGCCATGGCATTCGAATCACCGACACCAGTTTACGCACGTCACTTAGTTGATTGCTGTATCGCCGCCTTGTATCCTTTGAGTTGTTAGAAGAGCAGACGTTCGCTCCAATAAACTTGTTTTTCTTGAAGACAACTGCGTCGTCTTTGGCAACGTGACAATATATCGACCCACGCTGCCGCGAGCAGAACAGCCGAACATTTGGCACCCTGCGAAGAAGCGCGGGAAGACGACTACGTGGAAAAGAACACACACAGGACGGCGCGCTACTAGCAACTGGTATGTTATTAGGAAAAACAGAAACTTACAGGGTTTAAAAGCGCCAACTTATCGGTATTATCGCACGCGTACAAAAAACGAAAACACGAAATAACAAAAAACAGAACATTAAAAAAAACAAAAAAAAAAAAAACAAGGTACACAGCATAGTCACTACACGTGCGGTTCCAGAAATTAAAATTCAGCATTCTGCAGTCTCAGCGATGGTTCACTAACACACATCGATCCCTCCCTGCTGATCTGACACGCTTCTATTATCTCTCTGTGTTATCTGGCACTGATCTGGCACGCTTCTATTATCTCTTATAGACACCTAAGTATGCGCAAGGTAGGTACAGCATCCATGTTTCATTTTTCAGTCTGTGTTGTTGTGCTGCGCATGGGTTGCAGTATGTGCTTTGCGCACACTCAGTTGCCTATCCTCCCCCGCTTGCATGCAGGAAGGCCTACATCGCGCAGACCGGTCGGTGCCTTAACATCCGACTACATGAGCACAACAGCTCTTTGAAGGGCAGGCCTTACACGAACTTGGCAGTGCATTTAAAGGTACACTGAAGTGTATTTGTCAAGCTCCTGTTTTTGCTTGCACTGCGTAGACTACCTCAACTTAGCACACTTTTCATCGTTTATCCGGTTGACAAATCGGTAATTATTTTACAAAGCGCGAAAGAAGAAAAACTACCATGCGCGGTTTGCCGCGGCCGCACCAACTAAGGCTGTGACGTTGGGAGGAGGGGGCACCGTGATTGGACGATGCCCAAGGTTAGCAATCAAACAAGTTTCGGTTTCGGTTCTGTAAAACACAACCAATGGCGTTGTTGGATGGGCATTCTCTATATCTCAGTAATCATCGTACCGCGCTTCTGCCATGTTCTCGGCTGTAAAATGCATAAGATAAGCCTCCGAGGACGGCTTGGAATCGTAGCATTCACTAGCCGAGGCCTACGCAGTGCATGAACTCCCTCCGCGTCCCCGCAGACGCTCAAATGCCATGTGCTTTTCCCCTATATTTGGAGCTTGCCTCACTCATGCCTGTATCGTAAAAAGCGTGTTCGCTCCAGGCCAAGGGTCTGTTGATTCTGGCCTGTGCCCACTGCCCGCAAGCAGTCGGTGCTTATGGCAACAGCACGCCAACGAGAACTCGCTAGCGCGCCAGTGCCAGCCTCCGCGCGCTCTGTGAACTAGTTCGTGGAGCAATGAACGTTGCGGCCCCAAAAAAGGTGAACTCAGTATAGAAAACATCTGCGGAAAACGAAAAAAGTTAACTTATAAAAAAAAAGCCCGTACCCGCCGGGATGCGAACTTGTGACTTGCAAAACACTTCCGCTGACATACCTAGCGCTCCAAACGACTCAGCCACGGGCGAGGACTGCCGACCTCGGAAATTTAAGGTATATAATATATAACCAGTTTACACTTTTATTTAGTTTTAGCATTCCAAGCAGCTTAGGTGACTATTTGTTGTTTTGCGCTTGTGCAGTAAGAATCCCCCAAGTTTGCACAATATCTCACGTCTAGCAATTGCATTTCTTAGACGGAAAAGCGTTCGCAGATGCGTAGTCGTGCTGCTGGCCGCTGTGCTTGTTCGCCCAGCGCAAAAAAGGGCTTCCCGCACCCTAGTTTTACGCTGTACGGTAAAAATATCAGTTGATTTTATTCCCTTAGTACCTATATTGACTTCGCTGACTCTTCTCCCGCCTTCAAGAGGCCTTATATTTTCCTACTGGCGTACCAGTCAGCGAAGCGTCGCATGTGCGCTTGTGCAGCGCTTTGTGTGAAGCGACCTTGACTTGGAGCTAGATACAGTGTACGTACTAACCAAGTAAAGAAAGGCACATTCTTCCATTCACAAACGTGTCCTGGCTTCGTTTCAACTGAGCGAACGAATTGCGACGACCCGTCGGCGGCCGGCGGATGAAACGCTGGGCCGACTGACTCTGTCTGAAGGCCGGGGAGCCGTGCAGTAGCGCAGCCAATTGCGAGCTCGGCTCCTCCCGACGTCACACGAAAACGCCAGAGAAAATGGGCGAGCGTAAACAGAGGAGGTCATCATTTTTGAATTAATTTTTCTACTAAATAAAATCGCGTAAACGCGCCCAGAGTGGTCGAAACATGGCCTGGGGACTCCGGACTACAATTCGCGCTAGTAATCCCGCAATGTTTCAGTGTCCCTTTAAGGAGTGAAAAAAGATGGGAGCAGGACTCTTTTTGAAGAGAAAGCAGTTGTGCACTGATGTTAGGGAAGGACACAAAGAGAGATAATTGAAGCGGGCAATATCAGCCAGGAGGGGTCGATGTGTGGTAGTGAATTATCACTGAGACTACAGAATGCTGAAACCGAATTTCTGGAACTGCACGTGTAGTGACCATGCTGTGTACCTCGTTTTGTTTTTGTTTTCTGTTTTCTGTTTTTGTTTTCTGTTTTTTTAATTACGCGTGCGATAACATCGATGAGTTGGCTTTTTTCACACTATAAATGTCGGTTTTCGTATAAACTACCAGTTGGTAGCAGCGCCGTCCTGTGTTTTCTTTTCTACGTAGTCATTTTCTCGCGCTTCTTCCCAAGATGTACCACCAACTTGCCGAATGTTAACTTGAGCTAAACATTTAGCACCTTCCTTATTCTTTAGCGAACATGGTTACGCTGGCGTGAAAGAGCACAGCAACCCTTCCAGCGTACTTTCTTTCTATATTTTGTTTTCACCGACTATCCTTAGGTTTGGAGTGCTTTCAGGACCGGAAGAAATATTATCCAGGATATGCGAAAGAGAGCACTAGATAGGGCATGCTATACAATGAAGGCTATTCCTCATTCAAGCAGGGCCTGGTCATCCTGGTGAAGTACTAAGCCACAACTTCTCTAGAACTGAACAACCCAAAGTTTCGGCCTTCAGTAGCCAGCAGCTATAAAGCACCTGACCAAGGCTGCGGTCAGGCCAATGGTACAGCAGATGGTGCTAAAAATTTCTGTGTCAGAACAGGCTACCTCTAGAACTAGAACTTAGCAAAGTTCATCGCACCAACTCTGTCTGGCGAGACAGGCTGGTGATTTATTGGAGGGTTTAACGCGCCGACGCAGCCCAGGCGATGAGGCGCGCCGTAGTGGAGGGCTACGGATTAATTTTGACCAAATGGGGAACTTTAACGTGCGCCGAAATCACGTACAAACGGGAGTTTTTGCTTTTCGCCTCCATCAGAAAAGCGGTCGCCACGGCCGGGAATCGAACCCGCGTCCTCGTAGCGAGACAGGCTCTACTGTGCTATTAGAGGAGCTCTCGGGAAATAAATGGGATATCATAGGATCACGTGAGGTTACATGACATGGAGAAGGCTACATGGAGTTAAAAAGAGGGCTATCCTGTGTTATTGAGGACCGCAAGTAAAAGGAAGTACAGATTTCGATCATTTATCTACACAAAGTTGGCAAGGAATGGGGAGGTATTCTTCCGCAGTAACGAACAAGTTGCTGTTGTGGTAATCAAACTTAACCACAGTACAGGTTAAAGATAGTGCGATAATGAGGCCCTAGCCAGTTCGTACAAAGTTGTCGAGTCAAGGAGCAGAGCACTACACGATGCTGATTGAAAATTTTAACGCGAAAGTAGTTGACAAGCAAGACGGCGAAATGGCTGTGGAAAACTTGGAACAGCCAGACGGAATAATCGAGGTTATACATGGGTTGATTCGGCGGAGAGAAAAAACCTGATGACAGGAAATGGAGATGAAGGAACCCTTATGCATGGTGCAAGAAAAACGAAATCGACCTCCTTCTATGAACCATCCGTGTATTGCGGATGAAGTCAATGTACTAGGCACGGTTAAAAGCAGCAATCACAGCTTGGCGAGGCGTCGGATAGGCTAGATATCAAAAGGAAAAAAATAAAGCTAACAAAAAAGAAGAAAACTTAATTTTCACTGAGTACGATCCATAGCCCATCAGTTCAAAATTATCTTTTGGGACAAATTCGCGGCTGTAATCTGGAAAAATCAAGATGGCGTAGACACTCCAAATGACTACATCACGGCATTGATCGCAGCCTGGGAAGTCGCAGCTGGCGGAAAAGCAGAACATTTAAAAGAAACCAACAAACCACCTAAGAAAACAGGCAAACTTGATGCAAATCGTAGAAATACCACTGTCAATTAAGGTATATCAGACTGTATAGGCGGAGTTCTCGAAATTTGCTTACAAAATAAAACGCAGTGACATTCGTGGCTACGGAATGGCAAAAATTGACGAAACGTTAAAAAAAGTAGGAAGCTTAAAAGCAACTAAAAACGTAGCTATGGGCATAGATAGAATATACGTACTGAGAGATGAACAAGGAAACAGAACGCACAACATGGGTGAAATAAAAAAGTAGCGCAACGATTCTGTACTAAGCCTTGTGCTAGCAAAAACAACCTGGTACCGGTGGCTCGGATGATATATTTCTGGCTGAGGTAAGGGGCGCTAAAAACAGGCAAATAATATCAAAAGAATGCGTGAACCTGAGCCCTGCCTCGTCAGGAGCAGCTCTGTTCACGTGGATGATGTGGAGACGTGGTCGACGGCGCCACGTACCGCCCCGTTGTCTGCGCTGGGGGTTCTCCGCGGCATGGTTCTGTTGGAACATGCAGGAAATTATGCTTCCCTCCATGTGTTGCATGGAGCCTGCCCGTCTGCATATTTACTGCGAGAAAAACAATAAATACAAATTAAATCACAGCAATCACGTGCTTCCGCTTGATTGAGTGCGGCGCCGCTGAATGTCCCTTTGATATGGTCCATGGCACAGTGGCCATAAAGTCGTCCAGGAAATTAGGCGACAAACGATCATAAATGGCCGCATTTACATTTATTTTCCTTGGCCCAGACATTCATCAGCCTGGTACCCACTCATGTAATTTTGTCGATAACCCTAAGAAGCACCAAATAATCTGATCAACTCGTGGGCTCAGAGTTTCTTTCTGTGCAGTCAGAGCGGACTCACCAGGTCATTTGTCTTGTGCGTGAAACAGGCTGGAAGTTACGCCAAAACGATGGTCTTTAAAGAACGCGACATAATGAGTGAGGCTGCAGGCCCGTTTAGCGACACAGAACGTCTTGGTCTGATACTTCATTTCGAGGACTCGCGTCTGGGCGCCAAGCAACACTGCTGGTTTATTAATGCTCGGCATATTGCTCGTGGTGTGCCATCAATTAGGCCCAGCAATACGTAAGTTCAGCGCCTTTAACGTAAACAAAAAAAATGAGCTCATGGGCCAGAAAGTTGGACTGGAAAAGTATACATCACAGTCTAGGGTATTTGCGGTTTGCCTGGGAAAAGTGCTTTGCGTGTTATAAGGTTGTGCCATGTGGGATTATTAACGTAATCCAGAAGTCAGAAGAACCATTCTTCGATGTGCCTTAAACTTCCTTCGGCAATGGCGATACGGTCGAGCTGTGCTGCCTAAAAAGCTTCTGAAGCTCGCACAGCCAGTTCGGGTAAGCTAGCCGCCGAACTGCTATTCAAAGGGCCTCGTCGCCAGGAACTGACACCGTCTGAGGCGATACTGCTTCATGTATGCGCAAGGTTCGCTGTGCCTGCGCACGTCTTTTTTCCCAAATCGAAAATACGCTCTAAAGACGCCACTGTCAATCGCATGAATACCCAGAAGACCGCGAATTGAGAGGGGTAGCCCCGTTTTTCACCGGTGTCTACTAGGCACAGGAAGCGTAATATTTCGAAACATTTCAGCGGAGACAGGAGGGGTCGGTCCTGCAGTTTGCTCTTCGGCATTTTGCAACAGCAGTATTCAGCGGAAATAGGCGGCAGTGGCTGACGAAAAACACGCACTGCCGACTATTACAGCACGCGAGCCTCTTTCTGCTTTAACATCGTCAATGCTCGAACTATATCATCGCTAAAATGAGTACGCAAATACCCAAAACACAAAATATTTCATTATTTGTCAGTTGTAGCATAATAATATCGATCTTTGTTGTTATTCCTGGGATAACTCTATCATGATTGATACATGACGCCGTAAAGGGCTCTCTGGCGCGTGCGGCCGATCTGCTGGATAAAGCCTCGTTCTCGTGCCGCCTCCGCTGGAGACCACGAACCGAGCGAAGCGTAAACGCGCTGAGCTGAAATTCCCTAATGGAGGTGTGCAGTCTCGTCTTTGTGAGTCCTTCCGTGCAAGACCATCACTCGCGGAGTACCTTGCAAAGGCTCAGGAAATAGGCATTAATACCGAGCGTTTCCAGCACACTAAACCGCTTGCGCGTCGTGGTGTTTTCGCCTGTTCTCGCCGCCAAACGGGTCTGCAGCCTCGATCATTTTGCCGTCTGCTTCAACGACCGTTGTTTTGACGTAGCTCCCCACCTGTTTCGCGCACAAGACAGATGGCTAGACGAGCTCGCTCTGACTGCAGCGGAACAATTCCTCCGAACGCGGAAGTTGATCAGTTCGTTGCGCGCCTTCTAGTGTTATTGACAAAATCCCACGTGTGCGCAGACAAATGCCTGGGCCAAGGTAAAAGGGAAAGTAAATGTTGCGTTTCTTATACTCTTGCCAACGAAGAAGGCAAGTCTAAGAAGGCACACAAATAATTTTTGGCGCTGAATTACAGATATGGAGTATTGCACGCATAACTGGCGGCCCGCAGGCATAGGCTACGGAGACTTTCTTTATCGTTGACAATCAGAAAATGGCCTATGCTCGCGGCAGCAGGGACGGGTTGCAATAAATGTGGCGAGCGACCGAAACTGGCGGTTGGATTTGCTTTGGACTTGTCCGGGATGTTGAAAAGTGGCAAATTACTAACAAAAGTTGTTTTAGAGAGAGAGAGAGAGAGGAGAGAGAGAGAGAGAGAGAGAGAGAGAGAGGAGAGAGAGAGAGAGAGAGAGGAGAGAGAGAGAGAGAGAGAGAGAGAGAGAGAGAGAGAGAGAGAGAGAGAGAGAGAGGAGCACCTGGAATAAAACCCGAAGAGATTAGCCCTGCTGACAGAGCTTGCCTCTTGAGATCGGGTAACTATAGGACGGAACAGAAGGAGCAAAATAGAATTTCATTTTACAACGCACTCTCGGGGGCGCCTCTGAAAAGGCATCGCTGGGAGCTTGGAGAGAGCCGGAGGGCTCACACTTAACCGAAGCTTTTCTACTCTAATAAAAAAAGGTATTATTGTGCAGTTCTGCCGATCCATATCAAATAAAAAGTATTATTACCACCACAATGTTGAAAGTATCGCGAATGTGTTAAAACGATCATTTAGTCTGTAAGTTCGGCAAGAGTGTACTAGTGAAGTATTGTACAACGTTGTTGAGAGCTACACACATGTTGCTCATTGCCGCAGCAAGCACGCGTTCGACAACCTTTAAAGTACGCCAAGTATTGCGTCCAGTTCAATAATGGCCAATACAACACCGACAATCTACGCCCACAAAATAAAAACTAAAAGAAGAAAACAGATTGAAAAACCAAAACGTTTACTACTCGCAAATTGCCACCTTATCACTTTTCGATCGTTGCAATTTACACCCATAATTGGTTCATATTCGTTTTGATTGAGATGCTCTCTGTATTATGGGGCACGCCCGTCGGTATGGTGCTAGTACCTATGATTGGTGTGGGTACAAAGGTGTTTGTGGCCATAGAAATGACTACGCTTTTATTGTGGAAGTTGATTTAAGGGACAGATAAGACAGCAAAGGTGACTTATAAATTCCTATCATATAAATTAAATAATTATTTCGAAAATCATACCCCCAAAACCGCAAATATTCCACATTGCAGACGGAACTGAGCGTTATATCGCGCGCAAGAAACATCCCAAGTATATCTAAACACCGCAGTCCTTTTTTATATACTCTCGCACGGCGTTGCTGCTTTCGCATGTCGTCGACCGTGGCGCGAAACGTGTTTTAAGTGCGAATGCACTTTATAAGCGACCCCAAACCTTCCACCGCCGGCGGCGGCGGCGGCGGCGTCCGCAGTCCTCCTCTCCCTAGCAACGGCGTGGAGCGGAGAGGAGCGTCGGTAGCAACGGCGCGGTGACGTCACTTCACCACGTGACCGCGCTCGCTCCGCCTCCTCGCCGTGGCTGCGCGGGTGCGCGCCGCTCCCCGCACCGCTCCTCGCGCCGTGACGTCATGGTATGACGTCACAGCGCGCCTCCTCTCCCCAGCAGCTGCCGCGCGCCTCTCTCTCCACCGTGACGTCACACTCTCTCCTCTCCCTCTCGCTCGGCTGCAGCTGCCGTGCGCCGCTGTCCCTCTCCCCTTGCGCTCACCTCCTCTCTCAGCCACCTGGCTCGGCGCGCTCGGCGCGGCGTACCCCCCTATATATGCAGCGATAAACTGCCAGACCTCCGTGGGTCGGCTCGCGCGCGCTCACGGGCGAATGCCAACGGATTTTAACTTTACTCCCCCTCATAGCATCACCCCGTGCATTCGCACTTAACCATGTTCACCCTCGGGGAAATGCTTGGGAGTTTTGTTTTCCCCTGAGCTCCGCAGCACGAGCACCACAGGAGGTGCCGTTCTGAATAAATAGATGCGGCTTTCGGGAAGGGTATGAGTTGAACAGTGCGTTCACTCATTCCCTAAGCATACAGCTTATTTATTAGTACATTGTGATTCTGTCAGCCGAACGCTTTAACTGTAGTCGATAGAAACTGCTGTGTGGATTATAATTCGCCACTAATTTTAATGATTAATTCTTTGTGTACACATTGCCGTTTTATTTCAATTGCCTTACGATATCTACGCTTCGAGTCTGTGGGGTGTTGTGTTTTCAAGAAAACTCTTGTCCGCGCAGACGAGAAACTTCTGCGGTACCTTTAAAGCACAGGTAAAACGGGATCAGGTACGTAACCGCAGGCGCCCTTCCTATCACCTGCGGAAATATTCGCCATTTTAATATCGTATTGGTCGTACTAAATTTTAAATGCAAGCCTGAACTTATTTGATGCTGTTCCCTTATTCCGGTTACGTGCTTCAGAGACTGACATGAGGCTAGTGAATGTCAGCAGAATTCCTGTTACTTGCGCCAATAACGTCCGAACAATGCTTATATTATTGGCTGGTACGAGAAAAACTTGTAGTGACTTCATAGAATGAAGAGACATCACCTAACTTACCAGATGGTGTTTTGATATCACAAAAACATTTATTAAAATATTCCGCTTCAAGCAACCCAAAGTTTTTAATTATATTTATTGATACCTCAGGCTTATCATATACGCCATGTCTTGGTTTTATTATTTATCAGATAATTTTCGGGTACTAACAAAATTACCGTGTCCTGCTTGAATATATTTAAGGTAAGTGCATGTGTGTCACATAGTAAATGTTTCGGTTTGAATATTTGTCTCATAACCTTCCAAGCCGTCTCGGGGTAGCCTTTAACAAAAGTAGAAAAATAATCTCTGCCTACTTACGCTTGCTTTCATTGCAGCGCTCTAAAAAACAACATGCAAATGCTTGCAGGAACAACATCCATGCCCATGTTAAGGTGCACACCAATCAAATAAGTTATATAAAGAATACAACAGAACAATGGATGGCGAATTACTAACTATTGCTTTCCCGCACTCAACTTGTTATGCACAAGACTAATTTGTTGGATTCGCGGATGCCTAGTAAGTGAACCGAATATTGAAAACGTTTTATTGGCTTGCACCTATAACACAGTATCGGAAGTAAAACGTGACGCGATTTTCGTGATAACGCGGTTAACAAACGGCAACAGGGAAAGAAAGTATACGGAAAACCACAACGAATGGGAAACGAAGTCTACGAGCTGCAGGGACGTTGCACCATCCTTTGAGCACCCTTTAAAGGGGCCCTGAAAGGCGTCGCGAGCACACTAAATGAACTAGCACAATCGTTAGGTTTGGGGGTCGACGTCATCTGTGCAAAGTATAACATTTTTACGTCCAGCGGAAAGCTCACACTTTTGTTGCAAAGTCTTGGGTGTTTTTGGGCTCCGCCATTTTCCTGGGTGTACGTCATCTATTCTGCCACGTGCGCCACGAAGCAGAAACCCTGTCATTGGACGGCCTTTTCTCGCACTTCCGGCGAAGATAACCGTCGTCTGATCAGCGTCGACGGGTCGCAGCGGCGCGTTCAGTTAATCAGTACTTCCTGCAGCACGCCTAACGCTGTCGTGTTCGTCCATATTTATCTTTTTTTACTCTATTGTCACGCTTCTCGTTAGGGCGCGTTGGCTAGGATGACACGACTACACTACGGCGACGCCGATTCCGAGATCGCAGAGGGCCTTGTCACTCGACGACGACGGCGACACGAACACGTCGGCCGATTGAAAGTCCGCGTGGTGTGACTGGGTCGCTGACCGAAGAAGCCGAAAATACTGATCGGTCGCCGGGAATCGATCGAGAAGCGAAGACTGCATGCGCCCCGACAACATTCGGGATGTAATGAATGTGGCACTGTTCTGTTAGTTTCTAGAGTGTAATAAACATAGTACGGTCCACAAAATGCATACAAGTCAACACTAGCGCTAATGCAATCCGTAGTTCGGCTTATAATGCTTCGGCCGTTCTCTTTGGCAACAATTTGTTTCCCGAGGTCGCAAACTGCATATTCGCGTGCGACCAGCAATGTTTCTAGAATATATAAGCTCAGTTAAGAGCACAAGAGGGGTTACGGAATGCTTATTTGGTAATAAGGAATCAGTATCGACCGAAGTTTTTAGCGGAAGCGTAAAACAAAAGGCTGTGGCTAGCGTTCCGTCCAGACGGAACGATATACAAGTGCTAAAGTTCCGTCCAGACGGAACGGAGCGCTGCGGGTTATCCTTCTGTCCAGACGGAATACAACTGAGAGCTTAGCGTCCCGTACGTGCCGACGGAGCCGGCGTGAAATTTGTACAGTTCCGTCGACCCAGACGAAAGCAAAACCGGCTGATTAGACCCCTGCTCAGTCTTCGGATATGGAGTAGAGGTTGCGCCTCGGATAATTGAACTAATGTGCCGGGTTCGACTCCCCTCGAACCTGAGTTCTTATTTTTTTTTTTGCGCGGTTGTGCCAGCGTTTTGTAACACCGTCTTGCAACGGCCTATCATCTGTAATCATTGAGAGTGACTATTAATCAAATGTGACTCTTGCTACTCAATGAGCCGAAGCGGTTTGAACGGTGGGGTAAAATTCAACAAAACTCAAGAAAGGCGATCGGGCTAACTCTAAAAGGCCGAACCGCATGTAGCGTTTTGTCCCGCGCTTCGCGCGCGTCGGCGTTGCGCGTGCGTTTTTCCGACGCCGCGTTGACGATTCCGCGCCCGCGGCAGCATCTGCCCGATTTGTCTTGGCTAGAAGTCGCGCGCGGCAGTGGGAGGACTACTACTACAAAGTGATTCGGGTGGAAAAAGGAAAGGAAGTGCACTGGGGTATTTGATCCCATCGGGGGGCTCACCTGCATACAACCCATTGCAGGGGGAGGGGGATGAAAGATTAGAGAGGAGAAAGAGGGTGATAAGAGAGAGAGGTAAGCTAGAAAAGGAAAGATTGGGGCCTCTACGCAAAACTAAGCGAAGCAGCAGCAGCAATGGCGCGGACAGCAGCCTGCCGTCTGCAGGCGCTTGGTGAGTCCGGCTGCCTCAAGGTAGAGCCTGGCGACTTGCGCCAATGGGGAGGCGCGCTGGAGACAGCCGGCTGGCTCCGCCGGGGATATATAGGCTTACCACCCCAGCAGGTATTGAATGGGCGCTTTCACTAGTGGCGCGGATGATGCTTTATACTACGTTTTCACCCACATTATAAGCTCCTTTACCGCACAAGCAACTTCGTGCGTACCTTGAGCGGCATTTTAGAGAGCGCTTAGAAGCGGTCGCTCGAGCTCCCGTCTAGCCACCATAATTTCGCTGCCGAAGCCGCCGCCGGCCGCGGCGCGCGCAGCGTGCGGGTGGTTACGCGGCAGCGTCAGCGCGCCTGTGGCGTGCGCGGCGCATTTTCGCGAGCAGAAAACGAGAAAACACTCCATGCGGTTCACGCTTACTCCGTCAAACGGAACTCCAAGCCGCTACCTCGACCACGCCCGCTTCGCAACAAGCAGCGACAGCAGCCTTGATATTTACCCAGCCGAACACTAGCGCCAGAATAACCGTTACTTAGTAATCACCATTACGAACTACAGATGAACAAAACTCTGGCGATGGATACGTCGGCCTTGGCTCTAGTGAGCGGTAGCGGAGCGGCCGGTTGCCGGTTGAGTGCAAAATCAAGACCGACTGCTCTCACCACGTCAGTTGTAAAGTATACGGGCGCCAAGTTAGCTGTTACAAAACGCTGGCAGAATTAACCACGCAAAAAAAAAAATCGAGCATGGGGGAATCGAACCCGGGGCATTAGTGCAATTTTCCGAGGCGCAACCTCTACACCAAATCCGAATTTTTTTTTATTGCCCAAGACATAACACTTACAAAGAAATAGGGGAGAGGTCAACCAAGATGGTTGATTGTCTCAAACATCACTGCCATACTTTCAGCTGGCAGCTATTTGTGCACTTTCATTACAGTAAGTTCATGCATTACTGACAGCAAGTCATGATCACAACCTTGCTTAACGAACACTTCGCGTAATTTACAAATATTTTCCACGAAATAGGAGCCCACTGAACGCGCATCCACATCCGCATTTCTAACAGCCATGCGGCTCCTCCAGATTCCGTGCAGCCCCAGGAGAAAAAACAAGTCATGCGGTACAGTTTCAGGCATGACAGATAAGTACCGAATGCCGTGGGATGTTAGAGGAAGGCCTTTTTTAAGAGTTCGTTGGAGGACGTCCCAAAAAAAGACGGCATCCCAACAATCCAAGAAAACGTGTTCTACACTTTCGGGCTTCTTGCACAAGAAGCAATCGGCACCCCATGGCAAATAAATATCCTTGCTTTGCATCCACGTTTTAACCGGTAGTGTTTCTGTGTGCAGCTTGTAAAAAAAGGTTTTTACCCCTCCCGGTGCTGTCATTTTTTTAACTCTTTTTAAAACATCCTGACCTGGGCCAGCACGGAATAGAGTCCTATACAGGGGCTCGGCAAACAGGGATTCTGTTAAATCTCTGGACAATTTTTTTGCGGGTTACCCGCCGCGGTGGCTCAGTGGCTAAGGCGTTGCGCTGCGGAGCACGAGGTCACGGGTTCGATTCCCGGCCGTGGCGGTCGCTTTTCTGATGGAGGCGAAAAGCAAAAATGCCCGTGTGTACGAGATTTCGGTGCACGTTAAAGATCCCCAGGTGGTCAAAATTAATCCGGAGCCCTCCACTACGGCGCGCCTCATCGCCTGCGTTGCGTTCAATAATTCAATCAATCAATCAATCAATCAATCAATCAATCAATCAATCAATCAATCAATCAATCAATCAATCAATCAATCAATCAATCAATCAATCAATCAATCAATCAATCAATCAATCAATCAATCAATCAATCAATCAATTTTTTGCGGGTTACTGAAGACAGGTAATCGCGAGAAAAACGAGCAGTCAAGAATCGGTATGCAAAAACCACTTCACGGAAGAAACAACTGACATTAGTACGTGACCCTTGAACTGTGGACACAACAAAATCAGGTAAAGAATTGACCAACTTAATGTGCAAGAAAGCACGTACAAAAGGGTGAGACTGGTCTCTTAGAAAGGAAAAACGTGATACAAGTTGGCGAATAAATAAGTGGGGCAGTGCAAGTCCACCCCCTTCTCGCCGTCTAAAAATATTGCTCCGACTCGTCCTTTCGAACTGGAACTGCCATACAAACACTGCAAATATACCAAATACGAAGACTGAGCTTATAGTTTAATCAACCGATTTTGCTTTTGTCTGGACGGAACTGTACAAATTTCACGCCTGCTCCGTCTCGACGGAACCCTAAGCTCTCAGTTGTATTCCGTCTGGACGGAAGGATAACCCGCAGCGCTCCGTTCCGTCTGAACGGAACTTTAGAACTTGTATATTGTTCCGTCTGGACAGAACGGTAGCCACAGCCAAAACAAAAGCACGCCGAGTATTCCCGCAGGGCAAAAGCACAGTCTCAGCCGAACTGGAGGTCAGATATGGTGGGGGCTACATGGAACCTTACTGCGCAACTTTAATTCAAGAAATGTTCAGTTAACCGTCCAGGAATCCCTAAGATTAAGTAGAAACATTGATGTGACAGAAAGGGTGGGCCTCAATGTAGTATTCACGTTATTTCCACGTAATGTGCAATTACTTTATGGCGCAGTGCGCTGTAGCCTCACGCCAGCGTAATCAAAGTCGCGGATTCAAATTCCGGCATAGCTCTGTGTTTTTTTTTTCTTTTTCTGCCTTCTAAGCGGCACGATTCACGAATCACAAACAAAACTTTCTGGTTGAACTGTGGAACTATCATATCAAACGTCAATGTATTTGCTCGATACGCACGATAGGCACGTCTGTTCAGTTCAAAACTCGGGCTTTGTATATATAAAAATGTAATTGTACTTTTAGAAGACGAAATTCCGATGTGTGTATTTTGCAAAAGTAATATGTCTTTATATAGGTAAGCATAGTTTCCTACCATCCACTAAAACAAAACACAAGGTAGGCTTGCGAGGGGGGGGGGGGGGAGGAGGCGCGGAATGTAGGGCCGCGTCAGGCAACCAAACCCTCCGCATATCGCATTTGGTAGCAGTGAGCACGTACAAAAATGAACGAACAGCCTTTATAGAGAGAAAAGGGACTCCAGGTCATCAGAGGATGCAGCGAGGGTGGAATAGTTGTTTTGTGTAATCATACGCAGAGTCAAACAAAGAGGCAGGCGAGCACGGCCCCAAAACTCGCACTGCACTGCCGAGACCACTCGTAATATCTGTTTTACGGTGAACATGTCTAGCAGTTGATAAACACTGGGTCGCTTAGAAGTTTCCCGGAAATATATGGGGGGACGGGGGAGGGGGGGGGGGCAGGGGAAAGGGATGGTACAGCGCTCTCTAAAAAAGTCCCTGCGCCGTACCGCGTAACCCTTCGGCTGCTTTTTTTTTTATTACAGTTATAAATTATAACCGATAGAATAACAGAATTGGATACTACAAGTGCCTTTGTACTCGCGGGCATGGCGTCAACACAACACGACCAAGCTCGACATTGGCGCGAACGAGAGGTCAATTAGGCAATATATAAACCCACGTCGATTTGGAATGCATGTAAGTGCTCAATCTAACAAATTTTGAGGCTAATCTTTAGTCATTCTCTCACAAATTTTAGACTCCCATATGTATGAATACATGCCGTCCCCACGAACGCGCGGTGACAGGGTCATTCTTTGTTCGCGTGATCTTTCTGCATGGCGTGGAGGCGTATAAAAGTATAAAAGTGCCACCCCATTCCTTCCATCTTTTCCAGAAGTAAGCGGAGTGCAGGATTCATTAAGTGGTAAAAAAATTACGCCCACCTCCCCTCGCGGGAACCCTGGTGTGATGCGACGCTGAGGGGGATTCAAGCGCAAGCGGAGAGCCACCGTCGACCGAAAGGCCGCCTGAGAGCGGCACACCGGTTATATGCGCATCGCGCCCGAAGGAGAGGAGACCGCGGAAAGAGAGAGTGCCGCGGCTATGACGCAACACAATCCAACACAATCCACTTTAATCCAATCCAAGTCAAGCCAAGCGAAGCCAAGCCAATTTAATCCAATCCAATCCAATCCAATGCCCCTCGCGAGAGAGCGTTCGCAATCGGAGAGGAGAGGGGGTGAGTGGCTGCGGACAACAACGGACGCACGCGGACAACAACGGACGCACGCAGGAAGGACAGGGCCGTCGACAAGAGATGCTCTGAGCGTCGTATCTAAAAACGGCCCAAACGGAACGCCGATAGTCAGTCGGCCGCGCCCCAAAACGATGCTGCGGCACAGAATATAGCAGCAGACGACGCGCGCCACCGGATGTTCTTGCAGACGTTACCGAGAAGCAATTGCTGATATCATGGGCAGTCACGCTCGCGCGAGGTGAGGATGCGGACGGAACGAGGGAGAATCGCGGTTTGGGCGAAAATGCGATGTGTTCCTTTGCAATAACTCCACTAATACTCGTCGCTGTAACAAAATTTTTGAAGGAGGCGATTACTAGGACATTGTTTTACATGAAAGTGTGAACATCCATGTATCGCTAAAACTTCTTTCAGGGACCCTTCAAATAGCGTGGCAGCTTTTCATACAGAACAAAAAGCACGCCAGCCATTTTCTCAGAAGGCATTAAGGATTCGGTGAGTCCAAGTCGGCCAATTTCAGTCCTTTTCAACAGCCCGAAACGATGGCAAGGCTCACTCACCACTCACTCGTGAGTGGTGACGGGGGGATGAGGGCAGTCGTGAGTGAGCCTGCCAACCTATGGTCATTATTGCCGGTGCTAAAATTTCCTCCAGCTTTAACAGCACTGACTAGATTTAAAATAAACTTGCCGAAAACCGATTTTCAGTTCGTGACACCCAATTGTGTTTTTTGATAACCCCGGTGAACCGTTTAGAAATTGTGTGGTTTTGGAGACGGGCTCGGGTCTCCGTTGTCGGCAGCGTGGCCGACTCCAAAACGCTGCTCAGGAGGCCGAATGGGGCTGAGGATGAAGAAGACATTACACAAATAATTTCACAATGAGTACTACTTCAGATCAGGATTTAGAATCTCTCCAGCTGCGCACAGCACCGTCTTTTTGTTCACCCGACAGTCCCCTGGGGAATTCGACTCGAAAAGTGTGGTCTGGCCTCCAAGCTACACTTGGTCACTTCGGCACCAGCCCCCCTCAAAGACGTCCCGGACGCTCTGCCTCGTGACCACAAGGACTAGAAGGTGTGGGCGCGGCTGGGTCGGGAAAGCCTTTTGTTCATACACTGGTACACGAGAGTCCACTTAGCTTGCCCCTGGCCAGTTTCACTGTACGCGCCGGGAGGTCGCCCTCTTTTGGTCCATGCCATCGCGGTCTTTTCAGTGCCGCAGATATTCGTGATAATGAAGGAACCGCTGAAACGCTGCTGGTTAAAAATGGGTTTGATGCGTCCGGCCAACACACGGGAGCCGATCTCCGTTGAGTGACGGGGTGAACGCGGGACGGACTGATTCTGCCGTTTGGGGCGCAAATTTGCAAATGAGGGTCGCCATCCACTTTGACTTATGCGCGTCGGATCAAAGCCCGATCGTGACAGTTGTAAGTATTCAATAAGAAAAAGCATGTTATGTTAAGCGTGATCCAATTCTTGTCTCATCAAAGCAGCGGCTGATATTGCGATGTGGTGGTATGTTAGAGTATTCGCTTCCATAGTTCACAACTTCTACAATTGGTTTGTTATTGTGACATTTTCCACATAATAATTATTTGCTGATTTGAGCTCTCTGACTTCGTGGATATTCAGTCGGCCTGTGCCTTAGGACGTGTCGTGCGACGTCAGGCATTACTTCTAGGTTTCTAAAAAGGGATGTTAGTCACTTCGTACTTTGCCTGATGTCACGGAAAAAAGGCTGACGTGATATGAATAACAGAGTTCAGCGAGCCATTTTATATTCCATTTCTCTAGGTAGCTGGGGAAACGCCTACTCATACGAAGTGTGGGCGTGATGTGTTTTAATGAATTGGTCGCGTAAATTATCAAGCCAAGCTGTCTCTCGTGGTATACTGGAATGTGACGACATCGAAACTATCAGCAGGTAACCCTCAGACTCTGTTCCTTATTTGGGATTCATTTTGTATTCTTCCAAAAAACTTCCAGTGCGTACTCCCACAAACTGTCGCTTTCATTCATGCCTCTTTGTGCTATGAGGAAAACATCTGAAGTGTTTCAGGGTATACCATATTTACTGATTGATGGGTCACTGAAGCAAATCCGTCGAATTCTTCATTGTGGCAAGATTGGGTAGTTTAGCCTGTGTAATCCACGGTTTGTGAATATATTGGGACTCCACGGCCTGCTACCACCGAAACTGCAGCGGGCGGCAATAGAGGAGACCCTTCGCGCCATTCGCTACCACCGCTCTTACTACCGAACGACACGTACTGCGTGGTATGCTATCTCATTACTCGAAATTGGGATTTTCACTCTTTTGAACAGACGATATAGACGCTGCTTTATGTGCTTATCTTGACTTTTTGCATTCGTGCGCAGGCAGTACGACATAAAAGCACACGCTATCTTCAATATTTAATACTGAGTACTGGCCAGACTCTTGTCATTGATACATATACAAGCAGTGCGTACACAGTACAACAAGAGAGCACAACGACAGACAGTGATCGCTTGAAGCTGAATGTTCTAATCTCTACACACCTGTAAAAACAGTTGCGTTGAAGCATGGCCTGGAGAGAGAGAGAGAGAGAGAGAGAGAGAGAGAGAGAGAGAGAGAGAGAGAGAGAGAGAGAGAGAGAGAGAGAGAGAGAGAGAGAGAGAGAGAAGGCATTTAATAGTAAAAGCGAGGTTAGCCGAGCCATATCGCTTAGCATGCTACGCCATATGAAGGAACGAAAACATGAGGGTCTGTGAACTAACATAAATAAATAAATAAATAAATAAATAAATAAATAAATAAATAAATAAATAAATAAATAAATAAATAAATAAATAAAATTAAAGAACGAGGTGATGCGCACGAGTGTTCAAGCGCATTTACAGTGTTTGGAGAGCACATACACAGAGTTTGGAATTTAAGTTGGTCACAGCACTTGTTCCAAGCCAGTACTACGCAAGAACACCAACAGAGCTTTGGTAGCTTGTACAGCCTGGAGTGGGTCCGACCAAGGACCCAAAATTGCCCTTAGTTCAAGGCCTGCGTGGTGTGGCATACGCAAAGATGTTAGGAGAGTCTGCCTTGGCACTGTGAAGTTTGGACAGGTACAGATGGTGTGTTTGATGTCTTCTGTTACATGGCATCTTGGACAGAGTGGTGAAGTGTTCTGCTGAATTTTGCAGAGGAAATGCCGTGTGTACGCCGTGTGTTGAGACCTGGGTGGTGCAATACCGCTTCCTCACGCTTGCTGAGCCCAGGAGGAATCTTGAAGCTGCATTTAGGGTCAATGATATGCAGAGGCGCGTACTGACGATTCTTGTCGTTCCAAATGCACTGCTGTGTTCTCCCGGAAATCGAGTGTGCGAGGGTGGCCGCATCCTTTCTTGTAAAAGGAACGGGAAGCGGTGGAACAGAGAGGCTGTGGGCCGATGAGGCTGCAGCATCAGCTGCAACATTTCCGGCGACTTCGCAGTGAGCAGGAAGCTATTGCAGTCAACGCTGTGCCGCTGTTGTGTTGCTTGGAGGTGCAGATGATGTATCTCCCATGTCATCAGATCTTTCGGCAGTGATCCTAAGTACACTAGAGTAGACCGGGAATCAGTGTATGTAAACATGAATAAACATCTATTCTCAAACACCGCATGACGAAGACACTAATACACAGACAACGGACTACCCGGGAACAAATGACAACGGCGAAACTAACGAACCCCTTAGACACCAAGAAATACAATATCTAGAAAACCTTAGTCAGAATAGTTATTGCAAAGAGTTCCCCATGACTTGGCGGTGTTGTCAGGCAGCCGGCGCTTGGTGCTGCGAGACGATGTGATACAGTGCAGTGCGGGGAGCGACGGTGCACCGATAGCTGCGTCCGAAGTGCCGGGTAGTCGCCGAAGTCCCCCCGTGGTTGCTCTTGCAGGTGCGGTAGCACTCGGCACCTGGCCACGACCAGGTGGAAAGCAACAGCAGGCGGCAGGAAGCAGGCAACCGGCAGCTACCGGTGGACGACGCTCAGCAAATAGCCGCGCCGTCCAGGAGCAGGGCATGCCGTAGCTACGTGCGCCAACCGCGGGCAAAGATTCTGGAGGACCGGACGTGGGCCCAGGAATACAGCCGTCAGGTAAACCTCTCGAGAGCTCGGATCCCGGAAACCCGACGAGCTCTCGAATCCTAACCCAGGTGCGTGTGTACGTACGTTCCTGTGAGGCTTCTGCAAAGACATTCTGCAAAGACGTTCCTGCAAAGACATTCATGACTGATCAAGCCGGAAAGAAACCGGGTGGACGCAGACTTCCTTTTGTTAACCCTCTAGAACAAGTACCTCGCAGTGGCGTCGGCTCTCTGTCGTCCGAGTCTAGGCAGATTAACAAACCCAGCCCTACTATCAGTCTAGGATTAAGAGACCGTAGGCGAACAACACAAGCTGTTTGTTGCTGCAGACATACAGTTTTAAGCAGGTAGAAGCTCAGTCCGTCCTTTCATTGTGGTAACCCATGGAACTAAGTACCTTGCCCATATAGGTGTAAAATGATGTGTCATAGTATGTGTTTTTTACCCTGGCTATGTGCTTTTGACTTTCGGCGTTGTATGTAGTGTTGTGAACTCGCAATCATTTGCATCATCCTTGGTGTTAAGAGCAGTGCAGCGCAGTGTTTTTCAAGGACTCATGAAACGCATCTGGTGCGTGTGATGGTGCTCCAGGTGTGTGTGTGTGTGGCGGCGCCGTTGACTGGATATGCCGGTACGATCGTCGACGAGTGGTTTTTTTCACATCTGTGTGGAGGTTTTCGTACAAAAAACTGTTCCAAGGGAAGCATGTGTGATGTGATCCGCTGGTTTTGACGGTTACGGTGACGCAAGCGGGGAACATGACCAGGAAGGGATTGCCCTAATTCGGCTTGGGCGATAAAAAAGAAGCAGCAAGCCACACGAAGTACAGTTCCTGTATATTGTGTTCCCCTAAGGGAGCTATGTACAGGAACTCTAACACGAAGGAAGTACGTGGACCAATCGGAAGTGGACACAACTGAAGTGTGGGAGGCCAGGCTGGGACGGGAGGAGAACGCCGGGAGGAGTTTACAGAGCAGGTTGGAGGAGCGTGACGTCCAATTGGAAGACTCGAAGATTCTCGGGGTTTCGCGAACAGAGCTAGAGAGGGGTCAAGCTGACGCCTTGGCATCCTGGGGCCGAGGCACGACTACTTACTCATGGAGGCGCGCAACGTTGGCGCGCTCCGTTCTTGGACGACCCGCTGTCTGCTGCCCGTCGTCGACCGGCAGTGGTCGTTGGCCAGCTGCTGGCTGCTACAGGGCGCCCGATCGTGAGCGGGTGCCGAGCAGACCGTTGTATAGGAGGGCAACGGGGCGTTTTCCTCGTCGGTGTTCCGGCGTGGGCGACGCCGTTGTCGCAGCCCCGTGACCCCTCGCTTCGCATTGTCACTAGAACCCACGACGCCATGCGGCCAATGCAACATCGCCCTGAACCTTTGGTGGGGACTTCCTCTTTGTATGTTCTTTAGAACTAGGATTTCTTTATGTTATGTATATTTGACGGAACTTTGATGTGTGATTTGCTTTCAGGTATAATCATTCGTGGTGTGATGTGTACTGTGTTTTATTAAGAACACATGTTTGTTTGTTCCGTCTCCAAGCGCCCTCGTCTAGCTATTGCCACTGTGGCAAGTCCCAGTCGCCACGGAACATTTGGAAAAAACCTGCAGGGTTTTCCCTTACACCTTCCGCGTAAGCATTACTGTAAACAATTGAGTGGTCCTGGCGACATACCAAGTGACGTTTAACGCAGATACGCGGAATAGATTGGACATCATCGCACAATCATTTTATGCAACACTAGAACAAAAACGCGTTCTTGGTGATTGGTCGCAGTTTTCAAATGCGGACCGGCAAAAAATTGAAAATGATCGTTGCATTTCCTTATCCTGCGTAATCTGCACCACTTGGAAGAAAGAAAAAACTAATAAACTCCAATCAACATGGATTTAGACAGACGCTATCGACAGTGACGCAAGTCGTAGAAACAAATGGCGAGTTTGCGAGGGCTTTGAACGACAAAGGGCAAATCGATTCTATTTGTCTTGAAATATCCAAAGTCTTGGATAGAGTCTCTCATTCGGAGCTAATAAATAAGTTGGTACATTTTGGTGTAAACTACAATATAATACAATAGATTAGCGCATACGTAGCAGGAACAACTCGGCACGTAGAAATTATTGGCTTCAAACAAGAATTACCAGACGTCACATACCGTGTTCCACAAATGTCTGCGCTTTGGCCAGTCGTCTTTTCTTGTTTATATAAATTATATTCCGCAAATTGGCAACAAAGACATCAAAGTGCGACTCTTCGCTGACGATTGCCTGCTTTATAAAGTAATTAACAATAAGGACGATTCGAAAATTCTTAATGACGCTCTCAACGTTGTAGAACAGGGGGGCGCAATTTCAAAAGTGAATGTAAATGGAGATAAAACTTGTATATTGTGTCACAAATAAGACTAAACATGTTATTTACTGTAACTACAACCTGGGCTGCTTTACACTTGCCGTAGTTAATCTTCTTATGGGCGTAACGATTTCTAGTGATCTAAGTTGGAAGGAAAACGTTAAAAGCATTTGTTCGACAGCAGATATTAAGCTTCGGTGTTTGCGTAGGAAGCTTAAACTCGCTTAAAAACGCGCCAAATTAACTGCCTATCTATATCTGGTCAGGCTGATATTGGAATATGCTGGTATCATATAGGGCCCTTGGGAAACAGGATAAATCAGTATGATTGAAAGAATCCAACGAAAAGCCGCCAGATTTATTTCGTTTCGTCCCTATCTCAGTGATTTTGTGACTGAAATATTCCAAATACTCGCCCTAGCCGAAAGACGCAGCCTAGCCCGACTAAGATTTATTTTCTCACCTTGGGAAAAAGCATTTCAACATTAACACAATTAAATACTTACCACCACAACAAGGCAGAACACTAAGAGGTACACGCGAACTTGCTTTCAGGATCTCTCAACTGCACAATAATGCACATTCCGATTCTTTTTTTCCCCGTAACAAAATAATGGAACCCACTGCCAACAACCGTTGTTCACAGTGAGGCAGTAACACAGCTTGAGGACCAGCTGGGGCGAGTGATGTTTTAAACGAAATTCTGTGCATCGTGGAACCTATCAAACTGCCTACATTCGTTTGCTACTAAATATCACTGTTAAATGTGCACTGTTGCAATAGTTCGGTGGTGTGTTATCCGTGTAATAAGTTACAATAGGGATGATGTACAGTTTGCGTACATTGTGTGTAGTGTATATCTTGGTGTTCTTCTATCCTGTGCTGTAATCCCACCCCTTTAACGTCCTCCGGGCCAACAGGATGCCTAACTAAAAAATAAAAAAATGCTAATTTCATCAGCAATTCCCACTTGCTATTTTGTATCCTGACCTTACACTATTCTTCCACGAAGAACATCTCTTTTCGTGTGCCTTAACCTAGACTGCACAATTACGTTAGACTTTCTCTCGTTCCTAGTGGATGTACAGTCGGCAAAAGGCTTGTCTATAACGCGCGAGCGGCGTGCTCCAGACTGCGCGGGAGACATCTAGTGATAACGCCTGGTTTGAGAACGGTAGAATGTGAGCATGCGCGACCCGCATCAGCGCGATAGTTGTTTTCCTTGTCGCTGTGCCCGTCGCCTTGGCTTGCGTACCTTCTTTCGCCGTGAGAAGCGCTGCCTGCGCTGCGGGCCGGGAAACAATAGTTCAGATTAGCGATTGTTAGTAAAGCGTTTGCCGCGTTTAACTACGTGCAACGGTTAATTTTCGCGGCGCCCTAAGCAATTTGGCCAGGAGTTTTTTTCTCTATGCGAGAAAACGAACAACAATCGCCGAAAACTCATCGCTGCCGCTTTTCTAGAGTGACTAGATATCGGTCCGTGATCGCTTTCACAATGCATTAGGTATTGTGACGTTAACCCGTCGGCAGTGACGTGCAAAGCTGAGCGCAGAATCCGGATACTGGTGCACGCGGTACTCATGCAGCATATTGGCAGAATGATGACGCAATGAACCGCGTTGCGCCAAAGCTACTGTAGACAAAAATTTCGCACAGCGAGGCGGGTAATCTCAGCTTTTGTTTTCCGAACCTGCAGCGCAGGCATGCAGCGGTCAAAGAAGGTGCGGAAGCCAAGGCAACGGGCACCGCGAGGAGGGATACAGCTATCGCGCTGATATGGGACGCGAATGCTAAGATTCTACCGGCCTCAAATCAGGCGTTATCACGTGTCTCCCACGCGATGCGGAGCACGCCTATCGAGCGTTATAGACAAGCGTTTTGCCCACTGTACAGTCGGGATCAATTTGAAGGTTATCGCGGGAGCGCCGACCGGCCGCGACGACAGCGCCTGAGCGTGACACTTTTTAGCATCAGCTACAACGAGATTATGCTTGGTTTGCTTCTCCCATGGCTGTTCCAGGCAGCGCACGCACTGCCGTCAAAAACGATAAAGGCCACGCTCGTTTCTTTTTTTTCTTTATCCTTTTCCCTTGCCATCGACATACTTCACACTGATACGCAACCTTCTTAGGGTAACTACGCCGGCATGCCGGGGCATTGTTCTGTCAAAAAATTGTAATTTGCTTCCGCAATGCCGCAATGCCGAGGTATCTTCGGTGTTATCAGGTTGCCGAGGAACGAAACGCGGTTACGTCACCCAAAAAGGAATTAAGAAAAAAACTGTGGCAGTCGGCGTTTGCAGAAGGGGGTGAGCGAATTCTATGCAACAGCCAAGGGGTGAGGGAGGGCAGCATAATCTCATCTTCGCGAATGAAAAAAAGTTCCGCGGAACGGCGCTCTGGTCTTGCTTGCTCAGTGCTCCCGCGATAACCTTCAAATTGAGCCTGACTGTACAGTCGGTAAAACGCTTGTCTATAACAGCGATTTCAACTTCAACCAGCTACATCCGAAAACTGCCGAAACATACTCGTTCCAAACATGTCGGAGGCAAAAGCGAAGGGCTAATACTTCAGAATCCCGCAGTAGTTTAATTCAAATCCCGCTCCGGCGGGGCAGGATAGGGCTGAGAGTACGAAAACTGTGTTATAGACAAGCCTTTTACCGGCTGTACACTCGGGGCAAAATAAGCAAGGGCACGCAAGCGCGTGGCAAAATTCATCGCCGTGCTATCTGACGTTGCACTTCTGGTGTCAAGACACCGCTGTGCGACTGCGAGTCCAACCCCCATAAACTGCCCTGTCTTTTCCTTGGCTTCAAGCGACAAAGGTGATAGCATAGAGCGTATGGCGCAAGGGGCCACTACTTGGTATGAACACATCTCGCTGGCACACGCTTCGGCAGCGGACGGCCATGGTTCTGAAGCTGGCTTTCCTCTATCTACCTGGCTCTGACGAAAACGCATTGCAACAAAATTTGATATTTTAGTTTTAAAAGCAATATTTTGTTTGATGGTCTAAACGGCAAATTGTGGTCGGTGTATGGGTCAACCGATTGAACGCGTATGGAGACATATTACTTATTTTTGTTCGTTGTTGTCAAACCCACGATCGGGCCGATTTCTTCTTGCGTTTTTAGATGTGGAGCATCCTATAGTCTGGGCATGTCCCGCGTCGGCATCTGCACTCACACTGCGCATGCGCAACTCTCCTCCTTCCCTCTCTCCCACAGCTGCGCGGTACTCCCGCCACTTCTCTCGTACCAGCTGCGTGCACTTCGCTTTCGCTTCTCCCGCGTTCTCGCTTCTGCTTTCGCGGCGCATGGTCGGCGCTTGCGCATCTCTCCTCCTCTCGTCTCCTCTCCTTCAACCTTGAATGTAAATCGGGTAGCGCACTGCGCGCGTTCAGTTCAGCGATTGCTGCGGTTGACTACACTTCACTCCGTTCTTCCGATGAAGTGTGATGAAAGCAACAGTCCCGTCAGTTAGTGGATTGGCGCAAGCAAGCGTCAGCACCACCCCACAAACTAACAGCAACGCTACTGACGCTACGTCCACTAAAGACAAAGCTGCGCAGCGAAGGGCACGCGACGCTGAGCGCAAACGCTTGAAGCGAGTGGCGGACCCGGAGCTTCGTCGGCGCGAATGCTCGGCGCTTGCGCATCTCTCCTCCTCTCGTCTCCTCTCCTTCAACCTTGAATGTAAATCGGGTAGCGCGCTGCGCGCGTTCTGTTCAGCGATTGCTGCGGTTGACTACACTTCACTCCGTTCTTCCGATGAAGTTCTACGAACACAACGGAACCCCGAGATGCTCCGCATCTACTCAGCGTTCCCTTCGGGAAGATGGGGCTAATTTTTTCACCATCAGTACTCGTTTTAGTACGTGTGCAAGGTGACCTGTCCCTAAACTTTATTCAAATAAACTATTTCTCAGCCCTATTCCTTCCGTTTGGAGCTCTCATTTTTATTACAAACCTACTGCAGGCGTCAGGCAAAAATACGAAGACTCCATTGAATATCTGTGGCACAAGTTGGCCGCCGATACAGAAAGATATGTTATCTGTCGTACTCGGGCAGAGCGAGCAACGCCCACTTCCCCCTCACCTTTCGCCGCCCAAGCGTGTGCGAGCCAGGCATGTGAATCGAGGCACCCTAGGCATGTTAGCAAAGGCAGTGACCCCTATCGTCAAACCCTGAATGTGATCACCTTTGCTGCTTGAAGCGAAGAAAAATACATAATAACGTGCGTAGTTGGACACACACCCGCACATCGATGTCTCGACACCAGAAGTGGAATGTCAGGGCGCGGCGATGCATTTTGCCACGCGCTTGCGGGCCCCGGCTTATTTTGCCGCCGGGTGTACAGGCTGGCCGGCTGTCTGAAGCGTCAATCAGATTACTTATCAAGCTTGCCATTTTCCCGCAAGCGAAGCCACATCTCCGGTTTTTCTTTTCTTCGAGGCCTATTTATTTCGGTGTTCGAACTTCGTAAGCGCTTCCCAACTTATAAAGTAGTTTTTGCTTTCTTTGCATTTTGTACAAAGGCTCCCATTTAATTCCTTTAACGCCTCTTTTGCATCCCGCGCTTCCTGCCGCTCCTTTTTCATATCCCTAAAACCGTGATTTATGAAATCCAATCCTTTTTCATTGATGCACTTTCTCCTCGAATGCCCTTAGATCCCATTCTGGTACACTCTTTCAGACGCTTTTTATTCAACGCCCCCCCCCCCCCCCTCCCTCCAAATATGAACCCAAAGCCTCAACAAAAGAAATGATTGCAGCGCTGAAAATTTGGCTGCAAGGACAAAGATTACGGATCAAAGGGACTCATAACATGCTTTGGGACGAAACAAATTGCAGTTTGAGGGGGCTTAACTTTGCTGAACGGGTACAGACACCACATTTTGGGGTTACATTCATATGAGGTACGCTCGTTTGCTTACCAGAATACCCTGGCTGAAGTATGAGCGGTCTTCGCCAAGAGGAATGAGGAACAAATTTTATTCGATTTTATTTGCGGCACGAACGCGAAGCTCCGGAAGTGGCGCGCCGGAAATGCACATCTTTGCAAAGAAGCTGACTATTTTCTTGTGCGGCAAAAAAGCATCTGACGGTGTTTTATATCACCTTCTTGTTAGTGCATTGCGGACAATAAACTGAATGAATCGGTTATGGCATGAATAGCCGAGTATAACTCTCTAAGACAGCAGTTGGTCGCTCTCAATGGTTGTTCGTCTGGATATGTTCCCGCGACCTCAGGAATTCCCCAAGGCTCAGTTGCGGGCCCTATTTTGCTTGTGTGGCCTGAAATCGTTGTTAAAAATTTTCGCGAATGACTGTGTGATTTACAGGACTAAAGCGAATGAACGTCATTACGAATACTTGCAGCATGATTCAAATTATAACATCCTGTTGTGCTGATTGAGAAAAGTTGTTGAATCTTAAAAAGTGTGTTAACGTCAACTTTACAAGAAAACCTTCATTCCAATTGAATGCGTATACAGTAAATTACACTGCTTTAAGAACGGCCTGGGAATATAAATAACGAGGAGTTTATTTAACGAGTTGTTAGAGAAATAGGCACGTTCACAACATAAAAGTTACAGGTGCACGTGTTTTTGGCTTTCCGAGATAAAATTTCAGCGAACCTCCACCTAACTTAAAACAACAACCGTATTGCACTCATGTGCGCTCAATGTAGGAGTATGCATGTGTTTTCTGGGATCCCTACAGCAAAGAGCTGGTTGATACGCTCGAAAACATACAGAATAGGGAAGTGCGATTCGTATTAGGTATTGGCACTGTCAACTTAGGATGAGGGAAAGTAAAAGTAAACTTAAATGGTAAGAGGGGAAAGATCATAGACGAAACCTGAGGTTGAATTTTTTTCGTAATATCTATCATTCGAAAACTGGAATAGAAGGGGAAAAGTATATCTAAGCGCCATTCGACATATCCCAAAGTAGGACCGCTAGCTTGAAGCAAATTATTAACTTTCCTTTAAGGTAACGCCTTGCGCGATTCATTTTATTTTAGATCAAGATAAGAGTGCAATTATCTTCCACGAATGATTTTATCCACTATTTATAATGACGATTTTCACCGCGCTTTGTAGAATTATTTTTTATTTGGTCTCATATTTGATGCTTAGTGTTATGTATCTCCCTGCTGTAATGCATGCAAGGGCAAGCAGGTATCAAATAAATAAATAAATAAATAAATAAATAAATAAATAAATAAATAAATAAATAAATAAATAAATAAATAAATAAATAAATAAATAAATAAATAAATAAATAAATAAACTTGCGGAGCCGCAAGTTCGCCTCCGACGGGTTGAGAACCCTACGCATTCAAATTTGACCAATGAAATATTTATTGCTTTATTCGTTGCAGTATGCAAGGTTTGCTGTATGAATACTACAATTGCTAAGTTATTTGTTTGAAAGAAAATATGAAACTCTTGTCGTACGCCTTTCCTTGCGTGAACACAGAGGGATACAACTGCAGCCATCTGAAGAAGGGCGTCATTCGCAACACGTCTAGAATTTTCTTAACGTAGTACGACTTTAGAGGAAAATTAAGTTCTTTTGGGCTATTAAGGAGTGTCCACGTAACTCATGAAAATACCATAAAAAATATATTGAAGCTGAAAGTACTTCTTTGATCTGTTCTAGTATCAGCCCTGTGAAAGATCATCAGAAAAGTTGATCGAGTAGAAAATTTCTTTGCAAGGAAAATGGGCAAATATTCGACATACTTTTTGTGTGAAGTAAATTATATTAAATGCTGCTGAGTGTTTTGTGGAGTACAGAAGCGCTTCGTAAAGGCATTCGCACCGGTTTTATACACACAAAAAAAAAACTGGTCAAGCAGCTCTTGTAAAAATAGTTGATTTATTCAGAGCACGAACGTATTGTCTTAAAAGAGATTGCCTAAAAGCGGCACTTTCATCTTTGTGAAATTCAACCCACTAAAGTAAGCGCGTTCCTCCCCCCCCCCCCCCCCTATCCTTCCTTGTTTATTACAGGTAAGCCGCCCCACAGAAGATATCAGGACCTGGACAATACATCTATTCCAGCTCTGCAAAGAAATGAATATTTTCCGTCTTCGACAGTAAAAGAGGCACACCAATTAAAGGAACGACCATTTGTGAGCACTGTTGAATAAATTAATTTTGGTGTAAACTGACGCTGATAATTAAGCCAGGCTGCGCTGAAGGCTGGACGGCTGGTGGTTGCGCGCGGGCTGACTTTGAAGTTTGTGCAGTGGACCCAAAACGGTGGGTTTGTGCTGCTGTACATCGCGATTGAGTCATCTGCTTGCGCTGCATGCAGTGGTCGTCCACCGGCCTCAGTACAGTTAACGTACTGTGGCTGAACTACAATGCCCGTAGCACGGCCGAATTTCCGGAAGCTTTAGTCCGGCTGGAGTCTGATGACCGCATCTCGGCTGTCCTCCGGTGGCCGTACTTCGGCCGCTCACGGGTAGCTTTGGGATGGCCGGAGCCCTACGGCTGGAATCTGGCCGTATGAACGTAAGCCGGTCGACTGGCCGACGGACACTGGCCGTTGGACAGTGATGGGAGTACGGCCGTATGCCCACGTTTGGACACGGGCCGAACATGGTTGCCGGAGAAAGGCCGGGTAAAAAATCACCGGCCGAAGTACACCGGCTTGAGTAAGGCCGAACAGTCCTGTGCTGCCTGGGGCACCTTTAAAACTAAAGCATATTCTGGATCACTACCGGCATCCACCTCGCAATCATGGTTATCGAAATTTTCAAGGCGATTTGAACGAACTTACTACGCCCTCACGTGGTGCCGACATGATGCGGGAAAGTTTTGATGGGTAACCCACAAGGAGCACTTTGGAATGCGATGCGCTCGGTAGGCAATAGCTATCCTAAATTCAATGTCGTACCCGCCGCGGTGGCTCAGTGGCTAAGGCGTTGCGCTACTGAGCACGAGGTCGCGGGTTCGATTCCCGGCCGCGGCGGCCGCTTTTCTGATGGAGGCGAAAAGCAAAAACGCCCGTGTGTACGCGATTTCGGCGCACGTTGAAGATCCCCAGGTGGTCAAAATTAATCCGGAGCACTCCACTACGGCGCGCCTCATCGCCTGCGTTGCGTCGGCGCGAACCCTGCAATCAATCAATTCAATGTCGTGCCTAAAATGTAAAGTTTATTTTATAACAGAACAGCACTGCCACTTATTGTGCCCACTTGTTGTGCCTGAAAATGTTTGCATTAGTCCGCGCACTCCACGCAGAAAGTGCTGCGCACGCTGCGCCGCGCAAGCGCTGTGCACCCCACGCAGAAAGTGCTAGGCATTGATTTGTGGGAGACTTTTTAAATATAGCTTGCTGCTTGATTTCACTTAGGATGGCTCGGATAGGTGGGAGAGGAAAGGCTGTCTCCAAGACAGTGGTCTTTGTGTGGCGAGAGATTCCAGTAACCATTCGGAGAGTTGTATGATTTATTACATGTATGGTTTTGTTTTGTATATATGGCACGTTTTGGCTTACGTATGGCATATGTTTGGCGCGTTTTGTTGATGTCATAGACGGGTGCACCGTACGTTAGGAGAGCCGATGACGATCATTCAGGCCGTGGTCATGCACTTTTTTTGCTGATCACCACATTATTTTTTTTGAAACACGCTTAATAACGTGCATCATAAGTTACTACTACTTTCGGAGGTTATTGAGCCAAATAATGGGGCTATAACTACTGCCAACCCAAATTCCGAAGAGGCAGATGGGATGGCAGGTGGCAGGCATTGTAGCATCGCAAACTGTATACAGGGCTGCATATAGTGGGCGATTTAAAGGGGGTTTGCTTTTATACACTAACAAAAGTTCGGTTTTAGATTCGAAGCATCTCATGGTCGGGGCTATGTTCCCCCTTGTCGTTGCCGTTGTTGCGCCGTCTACATCCCCACTGCGCATGCTCGGCTTGCTGAACGCTCGGTCCCTTCTATGGCTCCTGGAGCGACAGTGTTGCCGGTGTCTTCCTGGGCCGGCAGGAGACGAGCACGCTTTCCCTTTAAGGGCTCCTGGAACGACAGTGTTGCCAGTGTCTCTCTGGGCCGGCACGAGACGAGCACACTTCACGCGCCTTCGACGTTTCATCGTCGTCGATAGCGGCGTGCGTCGAGAGTCTCGGCGGGCCGTGATTACAAGCAGCCCACAACCATCCGGGGAACGTGCATCGACCTCATCTTCAGCAACTTCAGGGTTCATCCACTACAACAGCCCTTCAGTTTAAGGCGGTCATAATCAAAGCGGAACGCCAACCACAGCTCGACGTCACCTACGTTGAACGGGATGATGATAATGCCTAAATAAAGACAACCTCATACCACGTACAACGTCTCTCTCTCTCTCTCTCTCTCTCTCTCTCTCTCTCTCTCTCTCTCTCTTTAATGCCTCTCCACTCTAACACCCCCCACCCCCTCCAATTATATTACACCATCTTCCCCTAGGGGAACCCTGAGTAGTATGCGAAACAGCAATGGGGTCAACGCAATTTCCCATTTCGTAGTTCCGGTAAGTGAAAAGTGTGGTAGTTACCATGGAAACCAAAGGGTAAATATAACGGTAGCTACGCACCTCATCCTCACGGAAACGACGAACTGAAAACTAATGGGCACTTGAATACTACTTCGCATACTACTCAGAGTTCCCCTACGGGAAGATGGTGTAATTTTAAAGCAAAGCTTTTTACCTATACCCCTCAAGGGTCTTTCGCGACCGTTGGTGTCATCAGAAAACTCCCGCGAACAAATAAAAGAATTTACTCCACCGCCAGGAACCGAACCTGGAACTAACAGAGTAATAAAGCGAGAGCCCGTTGTCTAACAGATTTAGCTACGAGCCCACGCAGAGAAGGGAAGACAAATGGTGCACTCACCAAGCACATCTAAGGGTTTAACCCTTGCATTCTTTCTAAAGGCCACGCGATAGCGATTAAAGGAAGCTCACACCAACCCACGGCATCTCACTTCTAGTACGCCAATGGGCCTGTGGCTTCCAGTGTTTACGTAAAAAATCTCAGCTCCTTGTCGTCCGCCCTCACGCCAGAGGATACCTCAAGGAACACATTCAAATACCCCTTGATGGCCAGGCCATCACTCCAAGCCCCAGAATCAAGATCCTGGGCCTACATCTTCAGGCCAACACCAAGAGGGACGTATCCTTGCAGCGCCTCAAACACAGCATCAATAAATCATACACATGATCAGGCAAGTTGCCACCAAGAAGCGAGGCATCAAGAAATTAGATACGTTTCGATTAGTTCGAGCTTTCATCCTCTCGAGAATCCCTTACGACAACCCACTGTCTTATTCTCGGCAAGGAGGACATAAAGATGCTTTATATAATGATTATAAAGGCGGTTGAGCAAGCCATTGGTCTTCCCATGAGTGTGTCCACAGACAGGCCGATTAGCACGGGTCTCTACAACACGGTGGAAGAGCTGGTAGAGGGCCATCTTTCTATCCAGAAGCTCAGAATAAGCAGAACTACGGCGGGTCGGTGTATCTTTCACTGGATTGGCTGGGCAACACAGAATGTCACTCAACTTGATGTACTCCTGGACTTTTGGCGACAAGTAAAATGCTCCCTTTGCTTAGAAATATGAACCCCCCAGACGACGAAGGTCGCCGACAAGCATGGGCTCAAGCGCTGAATACCACCCTCGGTGGGGATCATGCAGTTATGTACACAGACGCCTCCCAATGTCGATGTCAGCAGTACGCCATCATCGTGGCTACCCCCCGAATCAACCTCCTTGCCTGTGCCTCACTCAAGACCGAAGACATGATGGCAGCAGAAGAGGCAGCCATCGCATTGGCTCTCACTCAACCAGGGGTTTGTAAGGTAGTCATCAATTCCCAACACGCCTACTGGAATTACCTGTCGGGTTCGGTGTCCCGACCTGCACTGCGTGTACTAAAAAACCACTCCCCAAATGGTTCAATTCAGATCATCTGGACACCGGCTCGCGCTTCCAAGCTGGGCAACGAATACGCCAACCAACAAGCCTGCGCTTTTACTCCCCGTGCTATGGAGCTGCACGAGGAAAGTCACCCTCTTGTCTCATTCAGGGACATAACCCAGCATTATCCCCTTCTGAGACAGACCCTACCTTCGTCTTACCCTGACCTTTGCATAGAACAACAAACTTGCCTACGGCTCATACAATCCGGCTCCTTCCCACAACGGACGCGTCTTTACTTATGCACCCGAATCGCTACGACGCTGAATGTAAATTTTGCTCAGAAGTAGGAACACTGCCACATAATCGGGGTGTGCGACTTTAGCCCAGAGCACCCTCCTCTCTTTCCGTCAACTACCGAACAAAAGCAATGGAACATGCTGCTGTCCAGTCCCTCTCTGCCTACCCAGGTTCAGCTGGTGGACAGAGCACAGGCGGCACGGACTGAATATGGGCTACAGTGAGGAAGGAACCACTCCCCTGGGCCGCACTCTCGGCCGTTCAGAAATCTGAATAGAAGTATTTCCTCCTGCTGCGCTTCTTCCTCCTCCTCCTGCTCCTGCTCCATCTCTGCAGCCGATCTCGTCGCATCCGTCCGCGACGGCAGAGACGGAGAAGTGAGATCGTCTGACACCGGGTTTGAGCTATAATTTTATTAAAAAAAGTTTCCATTCATGTGCTACATCAATACAACTCAACCAATCACCGTTCATGCATCAGGCATTATTTTAACCTTAGCAAGAATATCTCTTTGAAGTACTAGAGGGTGTGGTTAAGCGCATTTCACTTCACTTTGGTTTCACTATTTGTAGAGCGACGTGAGTGAATTTAAGTGATGTCGCATGGGTAATCGTTGTGGGTGTCGTTTACAGCTTTTCTTTCCAACCAGATTCACAGAGTGAGTTAGCGCTAATTTTTTTTTCAAGGCTTTTTTGCAGTGTTGCACACGTTCTTCTAAAACAGGAAGAAAAGCTCGTCCCTCGTTCCTTCCCAATTTTGAAACGAGTTGCAGGCACAAGTTACTTTAATGCGAAAAGAACGCGTTTCAGTTACACTTTCAACATTTCAAACACACGAGACACCGACCAGTCAAAAAATAGTTCTTGACGCTTCAGCAGAGCACGCCGTCACGAATGACCATAAGATTGACTGGGACGGTGCAAGAATTGTCGCAACTGAAAAATCGGCAACTTCACGCCTACATCTGGAATCACTAATCATTCAGACCACATCTGACACGGCTAATCGTAACGACGGAAATCTAAATCCAATCTACGCGCGCTCCTTACAGCGATTACTCAACCCCATTTAAACGATCCATTTCTGGTGACGTATTCATTTGTGAACAAGGCTTCCGCGCTGGAAGCCGAAATGTCAAGAACGATTTTTTGACTGGTCGGCGTCTCGCGTGTTTGAAATGTATTCCCCGGCCAGACGGGATTCCTTCACTGTCTCGACTTCATTACCATTCGCCAGGCGCATGGCCAAGAATTCATCCACCAGATCCGCCAATATGTTAACCTCAACTGCCGCATCGCCTCGTTTAAAAACCACCTTAACTTCAACCTAACATGTAAAGTCCGTAACCTGGTCCCACGCTCCTTGCGTCTGAACAGGCCCGTGTCTACGCCCTTCGGTCACAGTGTGGTAGGAAAAGCGGAACGGCTTCTGCTGCAAGCTAGGATCCTGGACTGCAAAGCGAAAATTCGTGCCTTAGAAAACGATGCCTTCTTCTCCCGCCGTCGTCTGGAGCACCGATGCCCCATCGAGTTCGCCAGCATCCAGCTGCACTAGAATCAAAAGACGTAGCTTCAACGCCAGAGAGGTGAGCGTGCCCATGACAAGCTGACTTGCCTTCTCGCAGTGCAATCGTCCAAAATAAGGGCGCCTTCGAGAACCGCGGTGCATAATTTCTCGTCATACAGGCCAAGCCGAGATGAAGAAAGTGTCCTGAACCTGGGGTTGAATAACTTAGGACCAGCACCGGACAAGAAGAAAGTAGTATGTGCGGTGGAAAATGCTGTCAGCCTTGTCGAAGACACTCGCCGCGAAGAAGATCGCACCCGAGTGGTTTGCGTGCTCAACGCTGCCCATCGCGGACCTTCCCGGTCTGCGTTGTCACGTGTAGAACGTGAAGCAATCAGGAGTCTCCGTGAAAACGAGCATATTGTGATTTTGCCTGCTGATAAAGGCAATGCGACAGTTCTCCTGGATAAGGCCGACTATGAAAAGAAGGTGCTGCTGCTTCTCGAAGACAGCGAAACGTCTGTCCTCCTCAAGAAGGACCCGACACTCAAGGTTAAAAGAGAGTTTCAGAAGCTGCTGGCGGACGTGTTTCTGTCCGTTCCTCCTAACCATAAAGCACTCTACTACAGACTGCTCAGCCACAATGGATCCGCGCCCGCCTTTTATGGTTTGCGGATAATTCACAAGCCAGACGTTTCAATGCGCCCCATCGTTGACTACACATGCTCCCCCCTGCAGAACCTGTTGAAATTCTTGCACCAAGTCCTGGCTCCGTTGGTCGGTCAGGGTGCAAGCCTTGTTCAAAATTCCTCCGATTTTGTCCAGAAGACCGGAAGCATCACGATCGAGGAAGACGATTTGATGGTGTCCTTCGACGTGAAGTCCCTTTTCACGAGCGTGCCGATAGACCTCGCTGTCAACGTGTGCACCGCTGCTCTCGAGTCTGATGCAACGCTGCCCCAGATATCCCCGATAAATGTACCGGTCCTGCGTAAGCTCCTAGATTTCTGCCTTAAGAACACGTACTTCGTCTTTATGGGCAATTTCTACAAGCAAAGCCAGGGGACTCCCATGGTCGCGTCTGTTTCGGTCACGGCAGCGAACCTCACCACGGAAGCGCTTGAACAGCGGGCGTTAGCCTCCTTCGCCCCGTCCTCGAAAGTGTTACTCCGCTACATTGATGATTGTTTCTGCATCACCCGAAAAGATGAGGTGAGCAAGTTCCTGGATCACCTGAACAGCTTGGAAAGAGCCATTCAGTTCACTTTAGAAGAGGAGGTGGATGGAAAACTTCCTTTCCTCGACGTCCTCGTTTCACGGCAGGTCCAGAGGCTAAGCTTCAGCGTGTACCGGAAGGATACGCACATAGGTCGATACCTGAATTTCGGCTCTATGCACCCGGCCGCCCACAAGCAAGCCGTTGTTAGCACGTTAGCAAGGCCCGAGGATGTGGCTATGGACAAGAAAATGGTACGGGATGACCTCGCAAGCTGCGGGTACCCTAGGCGCTTTATCGATGCCACGGAACGTCAGCTGCCACGTAGGGGACAGCCGGACGCACCTCCTCCCCTCAAAAAACGGGCTTCTGTGCCGTATATTCCTGGAACAAGCGAATGTCTCGCTCGTGTCTTACGGGAGTATGACGTACAGGTGGCACACGTTCCGGCAAAAAAAGATGCGTCACCAGCTTGGAAAAGGGAAGGACAGCTTGCCCAAGGAACGCTTCCCCGGAGTTTTGTATGAAATTCCGTGCGCAGACTGCGACGGTGTTTACATCGGGGAATCAGGAAGCTACAAGAAACGATTACAGCAACACGCTCGTAACGTAAAGAATAAGAGCGTTCGCAACAACGCTTTAGCAGAGCACGCCGTCACGAATGACCACAAGATTTACTGGGACGGTGCAAGTATCGTCGCAACAGAAAAACATTGGCGCCAATCCACTCGGTGAATGTGGTTGGAAAGCAAAGCTGTAAACGGCACCCACAACGATTTCCCATGAGGCATCACATAAATTCACTCACGTCGCTGTACAAATCGTGAAACCAGAGAGAAGTGAAATGTACTTAACCACACCCTGTATTACTTCAAAGAGATATTCTTGCTCAGGTTAAATTATAGCATGAGGCATGAACGGTGGTTGGTTGAGTTGTATTGGTGTAGCACATGAGTGGAAACTTTTTTTATAAAATAAAAGCTCAAACCCGGTGTCAGGCGATCTCACTTTTCTGTCTCTGCCGTCGCGGACGGAGGCGATGAGATCGGTGGCAGAGACGGAAGAGGAAGAGGAGGAGGAGGAGGAGGAGGTGGAGGAGCAGGATAGGGAGGAAATACTTCTATTCAGATTTCTGAACGGCCCAGAATGCGGCCCAGGGGAGTGGTTCCTTCTTCACTGTAGCCCATATTCAGTCCGCACCGCCTGTGCTCTGTCCACCAACTGAAGCTGGCTAGGCAGACAGGGGCTGGACAGCAGCATCTACCATGTCTCTTGTTGGGTAGTTGACGGAAAGAGAGGAGGGTGCTCAGGGCTAAAGTCGCACAACCCGATTATTTGGCAGAGTGTTCCTACTTATGAGCAAAATTTACATGCAGCGTCGTAGTGATTCGGGTGCATTAAGTGAACACGCGTCCGGTGTGGGAAGGAGCCGGATTGTATGAGCCGTAGGGTAGTTTCTTGTTCTATGGAAAGGTCAGGGTAAGGCGAAGTTAGGGTGTGCCTCAGAAGGCGGTAATTCTGTGTTATGTCCCTGAACGAGACAAGCGGGTGAGTGACTGTCCTCGTGCAGCTCCATAGCAACGGGGGTGAAAGTGCAGGCTTGGTGGGTGTATTCGTTGCCCTCCATGGAAGCATGCGCGGGTGTCCAGATGAGCTGAATGGAACCATTTGGGGAGTGGTTTTTTAGCACACGCAGTGAAGGTCGGGACACCAAACCCGACGTGTAGTTCCGGTAGGCTTGTTGGGAATAGGTGACTACTTTACGAACCCCTGGTTGAGAGCCAAGGCGATGGCTGCCTCTTCGGCTGCCATCATGTCTTCGGTCTTGAGTGAGGCACAAGCAAGGAGGTTGGTTCTGGAGGTAGCCACGATGATGGCATACTGCTGCCCTCGATGTTTGGAGGCGTCTGTGTAGATAACTGCATGATCCCCACCTAGGTTGGTGTTGAGCGCTTGAGCCCGTGCTTGTCGGCGGCCCTCGTCGTCTGAGGAGTTCATATTTCTAAGCAAAGGGAGCATATTTATTTCTTGTCGCCAAAAGCCCAGGAGTACATCAAGCGGAGTGATATTCTGTGCTGACCAGCCAATCTGGTGAAAGATCTGGCAACCCGCCGCAATTCTGCTCATTCTGAGCTTCTGGATAGAAAGATGACCCTCTCTCAGCTTTTCCACTGTGTTGTAGAGGCCCGTGCTAAGCAGCCTCCCTGGGCGCACTCATGGGAAGGCTATTGGCTTGCTTAACCGCCTTTCTATCATTATATAAAGCATCTTTATGTCCTCCTTGCCGAGAAGGCAGGGGGTTGACGTAAGTGATTCTGGAGAGGACGAAAGCTTGAACTAATCAAAAGGCATCGGATTCTTGAGGCCTCGCTTCTTGGTGACAACTCGCCTGATCATGTGTATGATTTATTGATGCGGTGTTTGAGGCACTGTAAGAATATGTTACTCTTGGTGTTGGCCTGAAGATGTAGGCCCAGGATTTTGATGCTGGGGCTTGGAGTGATCGCCTGGCCATCAAAGAGTATTTGAATGTGTTTCTTGAGTTGTCGTCTGGCGTGAGGGCGGACGACAAGGAACTGAAATTTTTTTACGCGAAAATTGGAAGCCACAGGCCTCTTGGCGTACTAGAAGTGAGATGACATCGGTTGATGTGAGCTTCGTTTAATCGCTATCGCGTGGCATTTAGCGAGAATGCAGGGGTTAAACCCGTTGTCTTCCTTGTCAGTGCACCACTTGTCTTCCCCGTCTCCGCTTGGGCTCGTAGCTAAATCGGTAAGACTACGGGCTCTTGCTTTGTTACTCTGTTGGTTCCAGGTTCGATTCCTGGCGGTGCAGTAAATTCTTCTATTTGTTTGCGGGAGTTTTCTGGCGACACCAACGGCCGCGAAAGAACCCTGGGGGGGTAGAGGTAAAAAGCTTTGCTTTAAAATCGGCAGCTTCACGCCTACATCTGGAATCACTAATCATTCAGACCACATTTAACACGGTTAATCGTAGTGACGGAAATCTAAATCCAATCTACGCGCGCTCGTTACAGCGATTACTCAATTCCATTTAAACGATCCATTTCTGGTGATGTATAAATTGTGAACAAGGCTTACGTGCTGGAAGCCGAAACGTCAAGAACGATTTTTTTGACTGGTCGGCGTCTCGTGTGTTTGAAATGTATCCCCCGGCCAGACGGGATTCCATCACTGTCTCGACTTCAATTTCAACATTGGAACGGGTCGTTACATTAGCGCTACATTTGAGTTTTTTAATTTAAATATAGTGTCAGGTTATTATGAGGGAAAACAATGTGAGTAACTTAAAATTCACATCGAACTACCCATACTATACGAACAAGAACACCCCCCGGCCACACATTACCTGGAGATAAAAAGAACACAAAGAAACGCTCTTAGACGAATTTGTTTTTCAGGGAGCACTGGACGACTGGACATACTCCAGACATGTCTAACTGAAACTTTAGTGCTCGTCTATCACAAGTGCAACGGATATGGCACTGTCCACGCGGTCTTCATACGCACAGTCCCGATACTGTCCTTCAGATGAGAAATTAGAAAGTTACTCGCATGCAAGAACATAATTAAATATCTTGCACAAAAAACCTAGTGCTGATGGAGCCTCCGCGTTTGCTCCTGCTCGGCTTTCACGCTTCACTGTAAAAGGTGAAAATAAAGCGTCGTCCTAGTTTTTGTGCTCATGGTTGTACAAAAGAAGACGCCGCCAAGGAAGACGAATCAAAATTACGCCCACCTCCCATCGCGGGAACCGTGGTGTGATGTGACGCTGAGGGGGGTTCAAGCGCAAGCGAAGAGCAAGCGTCGACCGAAAGGCCGCCGGAGAGCGGCACACCGGTTATATGCGCAGCGCGCCCGAAGGAAAGGAGACCGCGGAGAGAGAGAGAGTACTGCACATGCGCAGCACCGCGCGCAGCGCCGCCCACCGGCGTATTGAGAGCTCGCTGGGCCGCACACCCGCAGATGTTGAGAGAGAGTGTTCGCTCTGACCTGGGCACGCGCCGGCGCCAGTGCATCTGCCGCGACTATGACGCTACACAATCCAACACTATCCACTTTAATCCAATCCAATCCAAGCCAAGCCAAGCCAAGCCAAGCCAAGCCAAGCCAAGCCAATCGAATCCAATTCAATGCCCCTCGCGAGAGATTGTTCGCTATCGGAGAGGAGAGGGGGTGAGCGGAGGAGAGTGCGGACGCCGACGACGACGGACGCACGCAGGAAGGACAGGGCCGCCGACACGAGATGCTCTCAGCGTCGCATCTAAAAAGGCGCCGGAGCACCTGTCTCATTGGTGTCTCCAGCCGTCGTTGCGAGAAGGGAGTGCGTCCCCGGTGCAGCCCACCCTACAGGATGCGGCCCGTTGCGTAGTTATTAAGTGCAGAGCACTTTAGGGACTCGCCTTGTCGTCCTAGCTCGCTCGCTAGACCCAAGTAGAGCCACACGGCGTTCTGTCGTCGCGGCGTCCCACAGAGTCTTCGGAAGCCAAGCGGTTTATATATCCATAAGCGTAAGAATTTCGTAAAGCGCTGGCGCTTGTCATACATCTCCCGGTTGTTCAGTGCAAAGAACGTGGCAGGTACATTTGAGACAAAATATATATAACTAGCCACCGGCGCCCGCATTCATTAAGTTAGGAACGATCGTTGGGTTGGTTTTGCGAAAAAAAGTGGCAGTGCAACGCCGCCACGTGCGGGAGGAAAAGAAAGCACAAAAAAGACGATAGTCTTTGTAGACATTTGCCGAGGAAATGCCCCCCTTTGCTTTCCCACTCACCTCTCATGCTGTTCCTGTACCGTCGCGCTCATTCCAAGGTAAACACACTAAAGGTTTGCGCAAGGCGATTTGAATTTACCGCGTCCACTGCTACAGGCCGGTTCCTCGATGCCAGCGCTGCAGTACGGCGGAGACGCGCGTGAATGGAGGCCGCCGACTACAAGGTTTATAGAGCCGTGTGGCCGTGCTCCACGTTCGTTCCAAGCAGAACGTGGAACCTAGCTAGTGGAACCTTTCATTGCTCTTGCCGCGTGATTTTTCATATGCCGCCAGGAGGCGGCGGTTTTCTGCAGTAGCTGTAGAATATCATTTGCTATCAAAAAACCAAGCATCAATGAATTTTTTAATAAAGGAACACTGTAAATATCCCTTGTGTACTAATTCCCTGTCTTATATTTGCGTGTTGTCTTGTTCTTGTTCAACAAAGTTGACAAGTATGAACATATAAACCGGGCTTAGACGTTTACATGTGGCTGCGAGTATATAAGACTATTGCGCAATATCAATTTTACTTTGGCCGGGTGGCTGAATCGAGTCACAGACCGACAGACGGACAGACAGACAGACATAGAGACAGACCAAAATTTCTGGGTTTAAGTAGCCCAAGAAAGACTATCGTCTTTGAAAGAACATTACATCTCCCGCTGGCGCGGTTTCAGGCAGGGGGCGCGCGAGCACTTCAAAGGCGGAAAATTTCAAGTGCGTTGGACAAACCACCGTTGAATTCATCAACAGAGGAATGAGACAGGGCGACGAAGAGCGTGATGGGTGGTAAAAGTTAGGGGATAACGACGCCACAGCCCATTATGGCGAATCAGTACTCTGCACTTCCGACAGCTTTCACATTGAGTGGAACGGCTTTATTTTTTCTTCTTCCTGTGACCTTCAAGGAAGCCCGTCCCGAAAAAGGGCGGGCCAATTGGGAAGCTTATAGGAAGAGAACCACCAAAGTGGCCGCTGATTCTTTGTACTAGCTTCAGCGCCCTAAAGCCTTGGCATAAAAAAACAGCCATATCCTAGCGATGGAAAGTTTAAAGAAGGAACACCGTTCTCTTTGCCGTTCTTTCGTAAATCTAACGAGTTACCGTTACAGTTCCACTGACCCTTAAGGGAACGGTCGCATCCCTCCGTTCCTCCCAAATGGAACTAGTTCCAGTAGCACTGTTCCTTAGAACACCGTTCCGTACAAAACTGCTATTTTGACACCAAAGAGGTGCCAGTGGTTTTTTAAGTTCGGTGCAATGTTCTGCTGGCATGACCTCCAGGGAAAAGTCTCGAGCCTCAGTCCGTATAGTAATGACGATGGCATAGATGGGGAATCTGTCGGACGTGTCTTATTCGAGTTACCGGGCGACCCTTGCCATGGCAAGATTAAATAAGAGCCTGCCGACGACCGACATTTGCGCAGCTCCTCTGTTCAGGTACTGTTTTAGACGTTTAACCGGGATGGGAGCTATTGAGTTGGACAGCCTTACATTGCGATGAATTCCTGGTCCACTTCTGTGCACGCTGTCGTGGGTATGCTTGTGATAGATCTCTGAAAATAGTATATTGATTCACACGCTCTAGTGCTTTACGCAAATCAACCATCAGGACGTAGTCCGGGGTTCCCGATGGTATAGAGAGATGTTGTTTACTAGACGAAGGAACCCCCATACAATCATGTGTGCCAATATAGGAATGAAAGCCAGTGTGTGATGGAGCGATGCATGGATTGGAGTATCCGAGGTAATATTGAAGGGGATTCATAATTAGTCCCTCAATGAGTTTGCAGGCGATTGAGGTGAGAAATACGGATCTCCAACTGTAGGAGTAGATGGAATCCTTGTTAGGCTCGGTGAATATGGTAGATGAGGGTGACCCTCAGATGATATGGCACATCGCCTTCTTCCCGTAATGAGTTGATATGGGCTCGAAATTGAGCAAGAGGAGCGTTATTCAGGTTGCGAATATGTTTTCAAGTGATTCCGTCATTTTTCCATGGCCTAGTGCGACATCCTTTGAAGTATGACAGCCAGTAATTCAGGAATTGTGAAGAGAAGTCTAATGCCGGATTTGAATCGGGGACTTCAATAATTGGCAGCGGAGTGGTAGGTTTTCAAAGGCGTTAGGGAAGAAAGTTTTCATGATCATCTGTTCTGACGTGGAAGGCTCGTGCGTGAAGGCTGCAGAGAAGTGGGAAAAAGGGGCATAAGCTGAGAAAATCGCCCTCAGCCAATCCTGTCATCCACCACATCATTGCACATACTGACCTCATCCGACGAAACGGCGGAACTGCTCGGATTAACTGGGCACGGGGACACGAAGATACCTGCACTGGGAATGATGGCTGCACACGCTGAAGCACAGGAGAACTTAAACGCCGCCCAATCTACTGGTTCCCACGGAAGCGCCTCCTCCCACCCTACCACTATCCATACGCCTCACCTGCTGCAAGCAAGCCAAGAAGCAACGTTACCAAGACGTGCCCCTAGAGGATTTCTATCAGGCAATAATCTACTACCACGTTCTGGGGAGATCTTTGTCAATAAATTGCCAACGCAGCCTACCCTCCTGAGACTCCTCGGAAGAGGTTCTTTTATATTCCACCAAGATGGCCACACTGTCAACGTTTTACACAACCCACCATCTAGTTTGGAGCTGCTCAAATCTCACCCAATACCAAACATCCATCGTACTCGGCGCGCTGCCACCTCTACGCACACAGCAGCTACACTACATTAGAAAAAACCTACATTCCGTAGGCATTTATCTGGCAATGCAATCGAGATGGACAATGAGCCGACATCTCATACGAAGGACGAACAGTTTAGAATTCCTGACCCCCTAACCCCATAATCCAAACTTAACCCAGTCGGCCTATGACCTCCCTACCTCCAATAAAGACGCTACTACTACTATGGTGTTTGTTTTTAATGTCATCATTGTCAAGAACACAAAACTGCACCAGGTTCATTTCTTGGTACGGCACCTAGGCGATAGGCGGGTGTTTCATTCTCGTTCGATTCAGGGATAAGAGCTGAAAGCCATGCAACAAAAGCAGATGCACCATAAGGATGTAGAGCAAATGTTCCCGTAGCTGTCGGTGAGGTCATGCGCTTTCGAAACGGGCTACTGACATACGCCGATGGTATACGTCGCTGTATACTGTAGTATACGCCGGTTTACAGCACCTAGTAGTGTTGAAGACCTCCTAGCTCAAACTTGGCCGGCTATGTGATGTTGAAGATGAACTAGAGGTGCACTGCCGCAGTAACGGATTGGCTGCCAAGCGAAGCGGTGAGCAGTAGGATACGGCAGGCCACTTGGTAGAGTGATAATTCGGAAGAATTCAAGGAGGAAATAGGCGATTGGGATGACAAAGAGTAAGAGCGGCTGGACGTGTGCGGGAGAGTCAGAGTCCGACGGCGGACACTGATAAAATTGCCTCATTTTGTATGAGAATTCGCTTGTCGAACACAACCTCGTTTAGTTTCCAGGGCTGCCATATCTTGCTGACTTTGTTTCCCCTGCGTCGTTCGTGGATGTACCCTAAAGCGGCCGCTTTCTTTGTTACTCGCTTGCTCATTAGCTCTTTACACATTTAATAAACTCGATCGTTTTCCCGTGGCAATGTCGACTGCAATTTTCTGCCCACGGATTCCTGACAATTATACAGGATGGTTGGTATACGCGGAATAGGTTTCAGTTGTAAGAGTGCCTGCAAAACTGTTTGCCGACTACAAGTAAGCCTGCGCGACCTTTAGATTACATGGCCAAGTCATTCTGGGAAACATATTACACATCTACAGGCACCAGAAACCAAAAACATTGGTGCGAACGATGCGTGAAAAGTTCACATTTCCTCAGTTTTTTTCCGACTTTCCAACGGTATTTATTGCCGGCGTAGCGTCGTTGTAGCGATTTCTGACCTATTTGCTGTGGTTATTAAACGTTATGCTTCCTCCGAGTCAACGCAGTTCTGACGAAAATAATACATTTATTACTTATGCTCAGTGGCTGAAGTTATAAACGATAGAAACACAGATAAGGCAAAACAAGTTTTTCTCTCGTGCTTTCGTTAAAGAGGCTGTCATTGGCGCTGTGAAACATACTAAAGTTACGCCCCCGCCGACTGCGAAACGACTTTACAATCAGAAAGCATCGGCAGGATGCCTTAGTAATTAATCGACGTGTAATGAGGCACCTGCGTTAGGTTATGTTCGTGCACTCTTTGCGCCGCCACCCGGCATAGCCACACAGCGTGGTGCGCATAGTAGGTTTCACTTGCATGCAAAAAAAAATTGCGCAGGGACAAGCGTGCGGCTGCGGCTTCATCTCGGCAGTATTTCTGTCGCCATCATCGCAACCTCAACGTGAGTGCATAGAGAACCGTTTGAATCGAACACAACTACCATAGTGACAAGCGGTGCTACTGAATGTCGCACACACAGCGGATGGCTCAACGACTGAACCCTGACGTCGCTTTAAGTTTTTGGATACCTCCGTTTGCCTGCAGGTTAAATGCTGGCATGCGCTCCTCTACAGGCATCGGCCCGATATCCGACACTTCAGTTTACCCTATTCCGCAAAACGTCATGCTTGTAATTCACAGTCTTCGCTGGTGACGCGATCCTGGGCTGGAATGAGGATTTATTATTACCTCAACCTTCACCCGTAACGTAGCTATCCGGCGGACCCCACTTGTAGCTGTAGTATGAGGCTCCGCCAAAGTACATATTCAGCTGCGCAGTCTTTCAGCTGTAATGCAGCCCACCGCATTGTATCAAACACTCAGTATTGGTGCGACATTTATTTACAGGAAAAGTAAAACGAGTCTCATAATTCTGTTGGTCATAAGCCACGCAGTGATTTTCGCAGATAGCACCTTCACGTTATGATCGTATGCGATTGTACATTTATTGATTGCATCAATTGGTTCTACTCCTTCTTGGCTGATGTGTTATGCGACGACCTCCACAGCACAAATATCGTTTTTACCGAACTTGTTTTTTTTGTCAGCGTTGGCGTAACTTGTAATGTTCATCTGTCCCTCCCCCAGCTTGCTCTGTTTGTAAGTTATAATTTCAATTTCTGCGACAACTGAACAAACTTTCTAGATTAAAGTTCGCCACTCCAACTGGGCCAGGATGACCTGCAGTATCTCAAAATGCAGGAAATATATTACGTGGTGGTCTTACCACAGCTGCTACTGCGAGCTCAGCGTGTAGCAGAAGATATGTAGCCGAAGATATAGCAATTTTTTTGGAAGGTTGGGTGGGGGGAGAGTATAGTTTGGTTGTGTTGCTAAGGTTGCATTTGAAGATGTGCGAAAGCCAACATGGTATCTCTACATCTCAAATATCTTCTACAGCCACATAAGCCAAATACCCGGCAACATTGCGATAAAAATAAAAAATAAAAGAAAACATTGTAAAAAACAGGACTACAAAAAGCAAACAGTAATAGGCTTCACTACTGATTTTTATCTCTTCGGCATTCCATATTCGACACGTAAAAGAAAAACAAGTATTTTGGGGTGAGAATGCTGGGGACTCTGTGCGAACGATCGCAGCCGGGTAGTATTCGAGGCGACACTTGGTTTTATGTAGCCCGACGCGTCGCGCTGTTTTACGGCGGAGATTTTCGACGATCGATCTCGTAAGGCTTTCGTGTCTGTCGTCATCCGCCGTAAACGGCACAAGAAAATCAATGTCATTGTCGTGGGCGTCGTCTTTCACGCAGATGTGAACCATCGTAATGGTCGCAACCGTCTCCGGCAATTTGAGTAGAGCCATCAGCATTGCATGATGGTGAATGGCGCGAAAATGCAAAAAAAAAGAGAAAAAACCCTGGAAGAAGCTTGATCGAAGAGATAAAATACGCTTTGCGGCAAAGCCGACTTTACAGCAAAAGCGAAGTTTAAGGCTGCCTACCTACGATATCTATTGGTTTAAATTCTGTAATGTTTAGGTCCCTGTCCGTACGTGCGTCCATGAAGGGGTGTACACACGACGCAGTTAAACACTGATACGGGCCACGGAATGCGAATCACGTTACGCTTCATCGGATATTTGAGCGTTGGTCCTTTCTTCTGTGCATACCAAGCGGGAAGTTATTTCTGCGAACTGATCCCCCTTTTATTCTGATTTTTATACACTGTGAATAGATCAGGCAACAGCGCTATATACATAGGTTGGCTACTCCCAGAAAGTGCGTTCGTATGGCCATCATTTTTTGGGTGGCGCTTCATAAGATTCAGACAAAAAAGCGGCTGCTATTGCAGTAAAACTTGTTTGTGCATCACCCCAATCTTTATGGCTACTGTCGTGCGAGTGCTCCAACAGGACACGCTGGTGCTATAAAGGCGAGAGTAAGAGTGGCCCTTCGCTTCCTCATTCGATACCCTGATCCGGTTGTGGCTGCTCTTGGCTGGGGATCTTTCTGCGCCGAGCATATATCGTCATGAGTGAGGCTGTGGACTTTTACTGCGCTTAATCACACCATGCAGTTGTAGAGATAAGGGCGCCAGTCAAGTTTTGACTGGTTGTATTGATGATGGTGAACGTATAGTAGGGGCCAGAATCATCGGTGGGCAATGATTTAACACTGCCCACCGATGATTCTTTGTTACAGGTGTCTGGTGAGACCACGGATCTGCTGAAAAATTTAAACTTTATTCACAATTATTGGCAACACCAAAAAAAAACCTCAACAGCTTCGACAGAGCGGGAGTGTAGTGCCCACACAAAGTGGTGCTCCCTTTCTCCCTCACTCGCAGTCGTTCTGGCTTTATTAAAGTAGTGTCACACCCACGGGGAGCAATAAAACAGAGAGGGCGAGTGCAGAGGGTGACTGGCGTTTGTTCGTGATACTCCGACAAAAAAGTTTAAAAATTGGCCGGCGATTACGTTTTCCTGTAACGCGAAATTTTGGCGTAGTTTTGGATATTTTTATTGCGATGATATACGATTTCAAATAAACTCGGCACCAAAGGAAATCACAATGAAAATCAAGGTACCTATTGAACCGATGAATTTCTGCGTCACGCGGGGCAACCTGTTCCACTGCGCTCACGCGCCTACATATCACTGCAACTTTCTTTGTGAAGATGGACCGGATTTACACTCCGTGCTAACATAACGAGGAAAACCTCTTTTTCCTTTGCCGCCTTTTGCAGCCATGCGCTGCTCATTACAGTTTCGGACTTGGTCCGAAAGCTGAGCTAAGCACGATGCGGCTTAGCTCAGCTAACGCTGGATATTCAAAGTGAAGGCTTGGTTCAGCCTGGTTGATTCTTGGTTTCACTTGGCGAACCTTTGATTCACCTGCAATTATTATAATTGGCACATCGTTAAGCCAGGTATGACGGCTCTGCCTAAGTCTGTGGCTAGACATGACTCTGATTAGGCTTGGGTAGAACGCATCGTTAGACACACATGAATAGACACAGACATCGTTCTGAACTTGCACGTTGTTTTAGCATGATATTTATTACAGTGAAGCAGAAAAGCAGAATATGTCTAATCACTCCACCCCCCCCCAGTCCCACACACACAAACACACACACACACATTACACCAGTTTTCATTCCGGTGCAACCGATTTACTCCGCGCTTCTTCGATGCCCCTCCACGCCACCATTAGCCCTCCTTCCCACCTGTTAACCAGCTGCCCACCATCCATGCCTCTTTCACAATTTGCGCGCTCGGCTGACAATGGCGGTAGCGCCGTTATCAGATGATTGCGGAAAATCACCAGAACCGCAAGTAGGCGCGAAAACCACCGAAAGCCGCCATTGCCGAACATGGAGACGCCGCAGTTGCCTCCGTTGCTCCCTCAAATTCCACCTCGCCGAGTAGCTGCGCCTCCCTTCCGGTTGGAACGCCGGCGTGAGCCCATAATTCTTCAGCTTCAAAGGCTTTCGGAGAGACAATATTGCTGGTGTATTTCACTCCTACGCACGCGCCCATCACCGGTTGCTGGTTTATGCGTGCACGCGATGGGGGTGGAAGGAGCGCGCATGCACTGCCACTACCGGCTTCATGTCGCTACCGATGACATGCCGGTTGTGCTGGTGGGAAGCTCGGGTTCTTCAAAGTACCATTCAGCTAACTGGTAAGGAAGTATGCTCCCTCGCAAGTTATAAACAAACGTGCTTTGTTTCATGCTCTCCGTAGATGGCGTGTAGCTTCGCAGGTCATCCTTCTTCACAGAGTGGAAGGGCACTAATTGTTTGTTGCTTCACATTATTTGCATTGATGGCTACGAAGACTGATCGCTGGTAGGTAAAGCAGTTGGCTGCCGATTCGACTTTGGCCACAGTCAAGGTGGAGCTAAGCGATTCCCTCTGGGAGACCAGATGAACGGGGGTTCCCCACTGGGTTGTCGGAACGTCGGAATCAGACGCTAGGTCCATGTGAAACTTTCACTTCATTTTGTCTCTGAAGCCATGTTCCTTTATATTGAAATCGCCGAGCGTTAGGCATATTTCTTTATCGGTTCTCCGCACAGGTACACACGTTAAAACTACGCCTAGCGTCTGTTCAGCATTCACCCTCGGAGCCACGTAAACGTGTTGGATGATGATGCCACTGGTAATCAGCCTCGCACAGATGGCCTTGCCGCCAGCCGCTTGAATGGAAGGCAAGTGGAAAACGGCAGCAAGACCTCCTCACTTAACATGCATGCAAACCCCGGCATCGCTCGTCCTCGGTCTCGGACGCTAGCTCGGCATTCCGGACCCTTCCCAGTGAAGCAGCTCGCCGGGCGATATCCACGGGGTGGTCAGACGCCACTTGCCGATAACGGCTTAAACCCTTCCGCTCCCGCACAAGGCTCAGAAAAGATGGCCCGGCCTCGCTCTCATCCATGACCAAGGTCACACTGACTAGGCGAGTGAGGCGCTCTTCTTAGACAGGTGCCTCGCGAGTCACGTGGCCATGGGCAGCGATCCAGATGCGGAGAGCGCATGCGTCAAGCCGCTGGCGTCGGTGGCGGCGGAGCTTGGCGCGGCGAGTCACGAGATGCCTTGAAAAGGCTAAGGCGCAGCTGCGGTCAAATGAAGGTTAAATTTCTAGCGACGGCGAAACTCGGCTCGACTAGGTTAGTAAAGCTCTGCTTTAATAACCGTACGTTCTTCCCCCGCATTCCCCGTCACTTAAATTGACCTCCAGTTTCTCCTTCGCTCTCCTACTCGCGCTCTCTCACATATCGTCATCATTCATTTTCCGCTATGGTCCACGCTCGTTCTCTTTCCTGCTGTCCTGGGCTCCTTGCGCCTAGCTGGTTAGTTCGAAGGTGAGGCCGGCATATTCACAGCGGAAAGGGGTTCTGTCGCGCTTAGAGGAACAGCGTAACAAACGACGGTTGCACGACCGAATCTTCGTGCGCATGCTAACTACCCTCGCTTGTTTCGCCGCTTCCCACCGTGATAAGGCGCTGATCCGCCCGCCGGTAGACGCTCTCGCGATTCTATTAAAAAATTCGGCGGCTGTACACTTACGCTTTTATAACTATGAAATGTGGTCCCTTCGCCAACTATGCATTTTTGTGCAGATTCAAGGCGAAACATTGCTGGTGCTGTGGGGCATTCGTCAAAGAATGCTTAAGCATTAGTAAAACTGTTCACGGGATAAAAAAAAAACGCACAGATGACAAAATAGAAACCACAAAGGACGCATCTCGCGTTCGACAGGGCCCTCGCCAAGAGCCGGCGTGCCTCCAAGCACATGCCTGTCACTTCCCTTCTGCAATTAGACAAAGGGCTGTAGTGAACGCGAATTTCGCATGGTTGAGCGCGTGCTGGACTCAACCAAAACTTCTGTTTCCGACCGCCCGACAGACTCCAAGTCGTAGCGCCAAGCGCGCTCAATACAGGGTAGCGGCCGAAAACATTACCGTGTCCCAAGCCTACTCCGGGAAGGTCAGCGTTGACCGCCGCGGCCTCATGCCGGGAAACGGAATGGCGTGCCATGTATGCGTGTTCCAGCAGTGCTGCGGCGTGCAAGTTTTCTTCGGCTTCGCCGCGCTAACTGAGATACCACGTTCAGGATAACCCCGCCGAGAAATTAACAACAACAACAACAAAAAGAAAGAAAACAGAACAGCAACAGTCTGCTGGCCTTCCGAATTGAGAGCGTTACCGCAAACTTATTACGCTGCCTCCAGGCCCATTGTTTGAGCCGTCCATACACTGCCTCAATAACAAATTTCTGCTGGAATGGGAAAAAGTGGTCTGCACACCAAAGTGCCAGCAAAAATGTTTTAAACTGTGTGTAGTCACAGCGAAGATCGAATCTTTAGGTCGCATGACGGTACCCGCTATCCCGTACATTCGGTCTCGTGGGCACTTTAATTTCTTATTTATGGGTATTGCAGTGGAGTGGACCACGGGAGGAGTTTTAGTGAAGCGCTTGCCACATTTTCTTGTTCTATTTTTTTTTTTAATCGACAGGGTCCCATTTCAGGAAATTACAGTCGTGAACGGTTCGCATATCACTGTTACGGTTGTTAAGTCTGAGATAGTCTGGACGAAGTTAAAAAGGCTGGTTTTTTTTTTAACTTGCAGACCGCGCCGGTCTCGGTGGCTGAGTTTCGCGGCTGAGTTTCACGCGAGTTTTTCCACTACCGAGGACGTATGCTAAGACGCAGGGCTTGTTAGCTCAAGGACTCGGCTTCGATCGGCTGCGGCCACCGTTTTTCCACTCGAGGCGAAAAACGAAAACGTCCGTGTGTAGAGATCTCAATGCAGGTGGAAAATCAAATCCCCAGTCGAATCAAAATTTCTAAAGTAAAAAATTGTGCGAAACTTGCGAGAAATCTCTACTAATGTTTGAATGTATGTATGGATTTATTGTACAATAGAAAGAAAGGAAGGCCCACCAACGGGCGTAAATTGCCTCGACTAGGGGCGGGCACCGGAACGCCTGCTGGTGTAGGGGAGGTGAGACAGGGAGGAAAGAGTACATAGGAATGCGGAAGCATTCTATCCAGCTGCTTTCCTATACATCAAGGGCCTTTTAAAATCGGCTTTACTAGTATACACAAGTGTTTTGCAGGGAAGAAATTTTATCCGTAGCATTGCGAGCAGTCTTATATGCTATCTGGTTCCCTACAACACGCAATACACCAGGTCACCTTAAAGTCAGCTTCGCCACCATAAACAACTGCATTGCTAGAGCATTGTGTAATACATTTTGTTTTTTTTAATGATATTTTAATATCATTATTTTTTATTCTGAACGCGTCAGTTTTCTACCATTGCGATATCATAACGGCTACACGTAGGAACGTGACCAATTACGCTTTTATTTCGCATATATAAGGCACTACGCTAAAAGCGTCACACCTGAATGTATACGCCTTTTCGGTGGGATAGCTGCCAAAGACATCTTAACAATTAGGAATCCCCAAAATGATCCGTAGGATTTCGCAAGGGCGCACCCCATAGCCAGCGGGAAACGCCTCCAATTCGTATTCTTGTATTTGAACTTACAGCTTTTGGTGGTTACGCCTGAGGGCTCAAAACCACTACAGCCGAGTGATGTGTGTGTGCTGTGCAGTGCTAGTCGCGCTACTATGGCGCACATGCTATGGACATGTGCTGTGACTACGGACCCAACAGACGTGCTTCCACCCCATCTTGCTCGTGCGGTGGGCAAGGAAGACTTAGACTCCCAACGGGGAGCCGTCCAGTTCGCGATGGAGGCCCTCCAACGCCATCAGTCATAGATGCTGCCTCCCCTACAGGAGGCTGGTATCTGCGACTAATTTAGCCGGCCAATAAAGATGTTGTTCTCTCTCTCTCTCTTCGAGAGCAATCCTGTCCCTGAATGGCGCAATACTTTCCTCAACACGAAAAATGTATTACAAACGACGCGATCATGTAATATATACGAATGACTTGAACACTATAACTGCGTCCAAATACTAATTACCGATAAGACTGTAATGTGTTTCGCAACGTTTAAAGTGTTACCGTCTATTAATGTTAAAGTATGCCCTCAATATTAACTAAAAAATGGTAGCATCTCCCCTCCGTGGATGATGGCGAGTGTGCGGAGTACGGGGACTTTAAATGACATCCAAGTTGCGCCCCGAGCGACAACCGATTTGCGCCCCAACGTTATTCGATTTGAGCCATGAGTTGCGCCTTGATTATTTCCCAAATTAAACTGCAACTCAAAGCTCAAATAGAATTTGGCTTGTTTTCACTTGATTGTGGTGTGCGCACGGACGGACATTGGCAGGTCCTAAGGTACTCCGCACCGTTACAGGCGAGGGAGTAAGCCGTTTGACTCTCGGGTACTAACTCACGGCCGTAGCCCAATGAATTTCATACGGCATTTTATAGTGTCTTCTGCTGGTGGCCCCCCACAACAGCTTAATGTTTACCTCAATGAAGAAAAAACTGTACAGAGACTTAGTCGACACAATGATACCGGCACCTCTTTACAGAACAGTGTATTCTCAAGCACCAGGGCAGGACGTTCTAAAGTGGGTTAAGAGAATGCCAGTAAGATCCCCTGGCAAGACCTTCTCTAAACTCCATACTAGTACATTACCGGTAAATGCATGGTTCCAAGAAAAAGTCTTTTTTGTTCCCTGGACAACAATTGTACGGTTTGGAAAAAAACAGAAACCTTTGAACACGTTTTTTTGGATTGTTCGGACTCAATATTCTTTTGGGATGTGCTGCAAAGAACACTTCAAAAAGAACTACCGATAACGCCGCATGGAAACAGATATGTGCCCGTCGTAAACGACGGAGAAATCGCTTATGACATATTCATGCTGTTAGGCCTTCACAGCCTACGGAAGACTAGGATGGGTGTACGTATGCCCGTCCGGTACGCGATAACTTCATTGAAAGCAGGGTGCAAATGAGAGAACTGTACAGTCTACACAGCCACCCACCTGACTGGGTGACGTTATTAAATGACATCGCTTTTTTGAAGAGATTTTAGTGTGACAAACGTCAGCCGGGTTTCGGCTGGCGAATGTTAACCAGTCTATGTGCCTTTTGTTTGTGCACGTCTAAACAGGTATTTAACAAAAAAAAACGGTCGTAGCCAAACGGGTAAGACGACTGACACTAACTCTGTCTGGTCTACCAGACACAGGCTCGAATCCTGCCGGTACCTGTGTGATTTTTTAGATGCAAAGCGTCTTTTGCTCGGGGCTATGTCCGGCGTCCGTCCGTTGTCCGCACCTCTCCCCCTACACTATAAAAAAGAAATAATTAGCGGCGCCCGGTTTCGATCCCACGACTCTCTGGCCGCAACGCGAGATACGCGGCGCTCTTCCCACTGCGCTACAAAACCAAGACAGGAGCAAGTGCTACGAACGCGCCTTATGTCCTTGACTCATTCAAACTACGTCAAGAAGCTACTGATACAACGAAGGCGCGCGAAGCTGAACGTCAATAGAAACGACGAACTGAAAACTTTAGAGGAGGATGTTAGCGTCTCTTGCTCGGGGGGATGTCCCGCGTCCGTGCCCCGTCCACAGCGCCTCTGATGATTGTGGCAGGATGCCCCTAAGGACAGGCCAACCAAAGAATCCATCACGAGATAGCTTCGCGTTCAACCACCGTCGTCATCTTCCCGTAGGGGAACCGCTGAAGAAGAAGAAGGAGAAGAAGACAAAGCTGCGAAGACGAGGGCGTGTACGTTGCTCTCAGCCGGTACACCAACGTCAACAACCTTTACCTCACCAACGCTGACGGAGAGTACCGATTCTACCACAGAGACGACGACATCGACAAGAACATGATGGACGAGTTTCGGCGCCTCGAGCACCACCGCCTACTCACCGTAACACAACAGTACTTGCGTGCCTTTGCCACCGGTGTGGACCCGGACGTGGAATTCCCTCTGGCGCTACTAAACACCAGATCACAAAACATAACGGCAACACGCCAGCTGCGCGATAAGCGCGCATGCGCGTCTCTCTCTCATCTCCGCCCCTCCACTCCATCTGCTCTATATAATAAACCCGGTCCGCGCGCCGCTTCCACAGTTGCTGCTTCGGTTGAGACACACTGCACCGTCCGATGAGCTGAATGGACGCCAACAATTCTGCTTTGCATCACCACATAGTTCCCTTCGGGGAGATGGTGTAATTTTTTGCGATTGTAAAAGCTATGCGAACGGACACGGACGGACATTGTAGGGTCCTAAGGTACCCCGCACCCAAAACTTGCTTGAAGCTTGGCTTGTGAACCTGAATGCCAACAAAGCGAAAGTTTAGGCCGCGTTACTAACAAATTGCTGCCGATCTTGCAAATTTCTCTCAGGTCGCCCTAGAACAATGGTATTACACAAAAATTAGGGCACAGGCATACATGCAACGTCAGCTTTAAATCTACATACAATACGTATTTGCTCACATCTATGACATTCACTACAAATTTCGCGGTAATTTTTAATGATTACGTACGTGCTTAACAGACAAGCATTTTTATTACGCGCCGCGGTGGCTCAGTGGCTAAGGCGTTGCGCTGCTGAGCACGAGGTCGCGGGTTCGATTCCCGGCCGTGGCGGCCGCTTTTCTGATGGAGGCGATAAGCAAAAATGCCCGTGTGTCCGAGATTTCGGCCCACGTTAAAAATACCCTGGTGGTCAAAATTAATCCGCAACCTTCCACTACGGCACGCCTCATCGCCTTCGTTGCGTCGGCGCGTTAAACCCTACAATCATCTTCACCATCAGACAAGCATTTTATGCCTGACTATTCAGTATATATATGACTTACCGTAGCTTCTGTACTCCGCACTTACATAGCCGGGTCGGTAGTACTTTCGAATGCTAGTTTTGAGCGCTGCATGCCGCATTATGTTGCGGAACTGCTTGCGAAATCCGCTCCTAGTTTTGAATGATAGTCTGTACTGTTGACGGTTTGCAATAGGCACCCTGCACTGAACAAAGGTAAATGTGAGCGCACTGCTTTTAATATGAAAGGGACTCTGCAACACTTCCGATAAACGCTTTCGCTCTTTCCTTCGAGTCTGGAAGCACTGCGAAAGTTATAGTTATCGCTCGAACGTAGCGGCACTGCGTGATTTGCTCGTCGCAGCAGGGAACAGTTCCGTTTCTGCTTTGTTCTCGTGGCTTTCTTTTGAAAGTGGCTATCGAACGCGTTTATTATTGCTGCAACTGAGAGGAAGCCGGCGAATAGCTCCTGCATTGCTGCAATGACGTAGTTTGTGCGCTTGAAGAACGCCAGGATCAGGAAAGAGATAAACATTTTTGAGGAAGTTTTTAAGCTACCTTATCGGCCTAGAGAAGTAATTTTTGGCCGAGGAACTTTGTGACCCTCTATTCTAAGTACTGCGTGTGTTTGTTGACTACGTTCTTAAAGTGTTTAGGAATTCGAAAAAAGTTAAGGAAAGTGGTGCAGGGTCTGCTTTCATCTGCCTGAATTGCACGGTAGGGCTTCGATAAAGGGGTCGCAATATCTTGACTTGTTACCCTCCAGCGTCTGACGCGCCATGCCGACGTTCTCCCTATAAAGCTTCTGAAGGCAAGCCGAAAAGAAAAGTGATTGTTAAGGGTGTATCGGGGTGTCTTTTCATTTGTCTTTTTATTCACAACTTCTTCGGCTAAAATATTCGCCACCGACGCCCCGTAATCTTGCCCTATAAATTAAAGGGAAGGTGAAGCTGTTTTAGAATTAAAAGAAAAGTTGACTAGCAGCAAGGTACACATTGAATAGTTCCCGTGTACGAAATATTTTCGCAATACATCCAATAGAAGCGGCGCAATGCGCAAACAAAAGTGGCCCGATACCTCGCCCCCATCTCGCCGCGCGATACCGGAAGACCGAAAAGCGCGGGCGAAAGCCGGCTGAAAAACGTCATACCAAGACTTCCTGCCGGATCAGCCGCCTCTGCCATACTCTTTTCGCCATGTTTCCTTGTGAATGATACTTGTCGTGGTTGGGGTTCATAGCACTTATATGTACAATTTTCGTATTCATAAAGTATGCACGAACGCCAAACGAGGCATACGTTACCATGCCGTATTCCTAAGCAGGATATACACGCCGGGATGTTTGATAACATACGGAAGCGACAACCGAGATGGCTGTGCTTGATGACAGAGAATATACTACGCTACGTTAGATACCTTGTAAAACGCTCCAACGCAAGATTTTTTAGGGGCGAAGCTCCTAAAGCCATGGGTCTGTCAATCCCTTGTGTCTCGTGGTACGTGACCACCGCATGCTTTCGGAGATGTCGCAAAGTGGGCCGCGTTGCACGCGCAAGAACCGGCTGCAACCGGCAGCGCAAACTCGGCACCGGGAGCGCGAGCTTGTCTGTGTTCGCCAACGGAGGCGCGAGCGCACGTGCACTGCGAGGGGGAGATCACGCAAGAGATCACGCCACGAACGCAGGCAGTCGTTCTCGGAGATCGAACGAGACGCAAGGACCTTTGCTCGTTTCCTCTCGTCTTGTTCGGGCACAAGTTCGCCCTAAATAAAAGTTCTTTCTTTACCGTTGTGTCCCATCCTACGTGACAAATTGTGGTGGAGGTGCGAGGTAGTCCTTCAGCAGGTCTTTCACCAGGTCTGGGCCTGGGAGCATTGACTCCGAAAATAAAAGTTAAATTGTACAATGTAAGCACACAGTGTTACGTCTTTCTTAATGATAAAATGGGCGAACTTTCACGGGAGAGTTACGGTTACCGATGATCTCCCCTCTCCAGCTTCGCCCCACTTACCATCATTCATTCAGTGGATATGGCGTGATTTTTTTTTTATGCGACGGACGTGAATGTTCACATTAGATTCTAGATTTAGGAAGGATGGAGAATACTGCTGTAATTTTACCAGGGGTGTTTCGTTCCGTTCCAGAAACAAAGTCACATTTGTTCAGGAAATAGTTGTTTCGTTAAACGCGCCAGTTTTATTTCGCTATGGGCTTACAACAGTGTTCAAAAACACAATTTCTGGCGAAACTAAAACAAGGGGCCAATCCTGATAAAAGTTCTCTCCAGGTTAAAAGGCGAAATGTATTCCTACAAAGTAAGAGAACCAAGACCACCACATTACTTATTTTGCAAGTATACATGCCACGATGAGGTAATATTTGTCTGGAGTGAAAAAACACCGCTCCGAACCACCACCATGCCATAATTTGTGTTGACTGCGGGGGCCTAATTCTTTGCCCAAGATTCCGTGTGCCTGCATATTAAAACCTGGCAAGCACTTGTTGCCGCTGAACCTCAAATGTGCGCAAATAATAGGCGTTGATATATATTACGAGGAGACTAAACAAATTAGGAGCGAAGAGTAAATATATACGGCCTTTGTCCGACTAGCGCGGTAAATGCTTAAATCTAGAAATGCTGAAGCAGGCCAACGATTCATTATCACAAACGTTTGGTGATTGTTACCTAAAGTAACGTAACTACAACGTAACTGCCTTGTCCGACTGGTCTGTTAATTATAACGAGGGGGCCGTAATATTGTAGCAGAATGCGCAACGCCACGCAAAAATCAAGCCCTACTAGAGCCGATAATGCTACGGAGGCACGAGTATGCTACAGTGTTTTCAGATTAAATGCATGTCAAGTAGTAAGACGCCACTCATCGAAGTGCAGCTAGCGACTGCGGAGGCGCCGTAGCGCCGCTGCCCAAATAACGCGCGCGAGCGCGCGCGCGCGCGCGCGCGCGCGTGTGGGTTTTTGTATGGGGATGAGTAACGGCGCAGGGGTGGGCGACAACGAACAAAGGAAATTCGGAAGCAGAGCGCGCTTGTTGGTTTATGCGTGTACCGGCAACATATGTCTCGCATATACGCTTACAGCGCATGAACGCTATTTTTTCGCGCAGTGCACACGTACGTGCTTTTCGCTGGTAGATTGTTTATAAACCGCCGCTTAATCTTCGGCATAAATCGTTTCGTATATAGGAGCAAACAGTTCAGGCAGTACCTAATATTAACATAAGAAATAGAAACCCTCTATGCTGGTTGCCTAATTCATAAATATTTTTACAGAACCCTCTAGCCGACGCCACAGTCACTGCTTTAGGACTCTCAGTCGTGTAAAGCAAATTTAAGCACCAAGGTAATTGAACCAACAGCCCGGGAAGTTATAAAATAAACTTGCAGTCATGTGCGAACATTCAACTGCAAGCTAAATTGCCGAAAGGGAAGCGCCGCTGCCGTGCCATCGTTCCCAATGCTTCCGACAAGCCGCGCGGTCGAAGGGTGTCCTCCTTGACGTAATGACGGGCGCAACCAATCAGGGGCGTCAAAAGACGAAAAGCGCGCGTCTTTCAAACGGGACCGCGCGTTTTGCAAGATAAATGCCGGTTGGACTCATGCACGCTAAAATTCAATGTGATATTCGGAGTCAGCGCGCAAGAAACTCTATAAACGTGCCTCTAACTCAATTTTTTCGGAAAGCGCTTCAGCTTCCCTTTAAGCAAGTCCTTGTTTTCTCACAGCTTATCCCACGATATCTTATATACCTTAGTTTTGTGGGCGACGGTGGCTTGACGCCTGATAAAATAGGCTGCTGATAACTCCAGCAGCGCCGTGACCTTACGTAAATTGCAGATTATGAACACTGGCAGCGATAAGCAGGCGACTTTCTTCACTAAACCTTTTGCTGCACACAACCATGCTGTTTAAAACGGTGGTGCTACTAAGGCAGCAAGAAGCAGTGCAACGTGCCGATAGCTTAGTCTTCGTAATTATTTATTTTATGCCTTGAAACCGTGAACAGACCTTAAACCGGGGTTTTGTATTCAAATCTCTACGCTTGAAGTGCACCGCGAAGGGGATGTAAGGTGTCCCAGGTGGGGGAGGGCGGTGTACCGAAGACTCCCCTTTCTAGAAACCGTGTTATTTGTATGACGTAAGACTAAGGACAGCATTCCACTGAACTGTACCTTAACTATGCGTCACGCAGTGAAGGGCTATGGATAAACTTCATTACCCCACGGTTTGTAACATATGACACGATATACAAGCGCAGCCAAAGCTTCGCTTGGCGGCTCTGGTGTCTCCGGTAAAAATAAAGTCTCCGCCGCCGAAAATAGAGCCCACCACCGCATGTGTAGCCCAGTACAACGCTTTTGCAAACTTCCTCAAAGCTTTCTTGCTTTAGCTGTAATGCTTTTCCGGTAAGTATTATAAAGGATGCCAGTGGAGGCAAAGTGACTTCGTGACGTACGTACGCAAACTGTAATAGAAAATGCAACTCTGATAATACACATCTTTGATTGCGATTTAGTACCACCGTACAGAGCCGACTGCTAGCTTGCGTATGTGCAACGTCTTCCCCTACGGCACTGCAAGCCCTGCTCCCATTTTACTTTCCTTCACAGTACACCATTAGCAAGCATTAAAGCAGGGAATAGTTTCGACCTCATCACCACATTTTCAATTCGATAGTAGCTTGACATCGCAACATTAGGGGCGGAATTAAAGTGTGATGAATGAACCGCAAAATGCCCGCCTCATTAGTTCCCATAGAATCGCGATTTGGGTGTGGTGAAGGGCTTCTCATAGTGTCAATGAGGGGTCATATTGTACGAAACATTATTCTCCAAAGAGTTCGTTTCTTGCGGTGCTAGTACCCACAGCCTTAAGACTTCTCAAGCCCACCAGCTCGTTTCTCGTAACAGCCGCCATGTTTGCGTCCAACTTAGAAGTTAGCGTGGAACTCCTTTCTCGCTCGTGCGGATGCTGAATTATCCCCTACTGTGTATTACACATCTCTGCGGAAAAATAGCTACTTATTTCGACAGCTTGCAAGTTTTCATGGTGAAGGCACCACGCTTAACATTAAAATTCTAATTCTGAATGAACATATGTGTCATCATGTTCGTGGGCGTATGAAATCATGACATCCAAGCCTATTTAGAAACTCGTTTCTCGCTCTTATTTCAACGCTGACTGCATAAGTTTTCCGTAACGTCCTAACCAATCACGATAACGGAAAACTACGATGGGGAAATAGCACTGGCGTTGGAGATACACCTGCAACACTTCGTCGGACAGGTTGAGAGTTGCACCATGAGTGTCTGAATTAACATCCAAGTTTGAGGTGTAAAAAAAGATGGTTCTGGGCCGCAGAATAGGGAACCTCTTAATCGCGCCAGTGAATTTTTATCAAGTACGGGCTTGACATGTTTCTTTTTCCGACGAGTGAGCCGCTATGTCTTACAAATTCTCTTAACGACGAGACAGAATATACTTCCCCAAGTACTTAAGTTTTTGTACAGAAACGCACATATAGAGGATTAGTGATAAATATACAATGCCCAAGGAATTTTTGTAAGGTTGCTTTCGTAGCGGATGACGCAAGCACGGATGAATTCATTCCTTGTAAGCAGGGTTGCAAATAACCTACCTTCCAAGCAGGTCTTTTTGTTTATAGCGCGGTCCACATTCAGCATTCTTAACCTCAGCAAAACGTTGAGCTCTTCAGGAATATGGTCTAGTGAATATTGTGCATATAATTATGTTCCTCTTTTTAAAAGCTTTAAAAAGCTCCTCTTTTTAACGCTGCGGTGAAGGTGGACTCATTCTGGTGAGAAGCCACTGAGCTACAGTCGTCAGGGTTTGAAACTGCTGAGTAAAGAGTCTGGGCGTATTTCCACAGCGTGTAGCCAATGATAGTATTTTAACTCAAACTTCTTTTGTGTTGATCTATACATGAACAACACTTTTTCCCGCGCTGTATTCAGTCAGTAAGCGTTATTAACGCCTACCCGTGTACTGTACTGTTCATCGCTGGAGACTTTAATGTTGCTGTTGTAAGCTGGGATGACAGACTCTGTGCCCCCCGATGATTACTACGTGGCACAGAAAAGCTTTGGTCTCTTAAATTCTTTCTTTATGTGGCTTTAAACAAAAATAAACTAGATACGAAAGCATTTGTGATAATGTTTTGGATCTTTGCTATTTAACTTGGTTACGCTTGATTTTATTTCTACTAAACCTTGCTGGTCCATCTCAGGAAGTTTCACCCAGACCTTCATATCTCGTTGCAATATATCTGTCCCAAGAATCGCGAGGACCCCGGAATTTTCACTTTCATTTTTTTTACTTACTTGTTTAACATTACCATGCCGTCTTACGCTGAAGCTTCCTTCTGTTCGTGACGAAGTTTATAAGCTTTCTAGAATTTTTCAGCAGGGAATGCGCATGTTTATATCGAAATTGTTCATCGACAAAACAAAATTTCTCGGGAGGTTTGCATCGAAACTGAGAAATAATACAAAAGTCAAAATTGTGCTCACAGAGGAACTCACAGACCACAATCCGAAGCTTAGAAGCGAGAGTTCAAATACCGCAGGGCCCTGAACAAAGAGCAGCATTCACATGGGATCGATCCGACTACACCGCCCCGGTGGACGTGTCAGTATTTTGAGCAGTACGTTCGTCTTGCAGTGCGTTTGGCAAAGCGGCGGAAACCATGAACCTTTAGACAACCCTAGGAACCACATTGAAGATATTGTGAAGGCCACTGTGGATCAGTCCAGCTCTATATTTTATACGAGCGAAGTATACTACTTCTGTGTCGTCTAAATTAACGTTCCCAGCGGGAACTAGGTCAAACACAAATTATCTTGCCGCCCTCACGGTGTTGCTCCTCCAATATCAAAAGCTTGCGGCGAGCTGTTGACTCGTATTCTAACCGGTATATTTATAGTTCAAATACATTTTCCGTCTTGCCAGGTTCCTGCATGGTATAACGCATTGTTCCTGTCTTTAAAACTCGGGCTAGGGCTAATGCGAGTAACCACCGGCGACTCTCGCTTCTTTGTGCGCGAAACCTTTGGACGATCTTCTGGCTTTTATTATTCAAAGCATACTTCTTTCCGTACAGCATAGTTTCATGCTTGGCCGTTTCACAAACACTACATATTTTCTCATGCTGCGAGCGCCTGAATCGGCTCATTGTTGAAGGCAGCTTCAAAGTGTGTACTTTGACCCAAGAAAAGCTTTTGATGTCATTATGGGCCCCTGTTGCTAATTAACTGTCCCTCCTGAACATAGACAATTCCTTGCTCGATCTTTCAATAAGTTTTTACTGTGCCAATGGTACCGCCTTGTCAAAATTTTCTAGGCCAAGACGAAAGTGCGCCGGCCAGGAAACATTCAATGCACAAGCTTACGTCTTGAGCGAAGCTGAAAAGTCTTGTGCCAGAAAGCTAGAGAAAACACCCTTCTTTCTTGCTGTCACAAAATATTTTTGTTACATTTAAACTTAAAGGTTATTCCTCGAATTATTCGTGATCAAGAAGGCTTAGGATTGGCCTTGAAAATTTTGACTAAGGGTATACCTACTAAGCCAATGTTAACAGCCACGCGTTTCATCGTTTCTGTTCGTGACATAGGAGTTTATTTCTGAGCCTCTCCTGTTCCTTTTTAAATGCAGAGCATTTCTTTAACTCACGATGTCACCAGTTCTTGGCGTTCGTAGTTGTCAGCATCGCTCGCCTCGACATGCCCGGCTCAGACGTTTTGCTATCGGCGCGATCAACATTCGATAGCGCGCACAGGCACGTTTCAAGGACACTCTCTCTCCTCTCTCGGACTCAACGTGCGCCGAGGCTGCCAATTTTACTGCTGACGAGCGCTCTCTCGTCAGCAGTTGCCACAAGTGCAACAACATTAACGTAACGCAAACTACTTAACGTCTTGCGCCCCCGGAAATGCTCTGCATTTGATCGTGCCCCTCGCGAGGGGGATGTTTCACTCCGTCGCCATGCGAACAGTTTGCCACGCTTTAGTTTCAGTTCCGTATCTCCCCGCCACGGCCGTGGAGAGAAGGCGGCCGGCCGCGACTCTCGCCACCGCGGCGCTGCGGTTGCGAATTGCGCTAGGAAAGCGAGCGTCGTCTGCTAGCGGGGAGCGGAACGCTTTCCGCTCGGCATCTCCGGTCTTCGCCACTTCTGGCTGCGCACTGCAAAAGAAATAACTTTTTTTGCGTATGATTTCGTAACCAGCAGTGATACAACCTCGACAGTAATTGGCACTCAACTGTGTCAACAGCATGTGAAGAGGATTTTTCAAGGTACGAAGTGTAGTACCAAATCCCCTAAAAATGACTAAACAACATTGCCGATCAAAAGGCGTTCTTTACTTCCATTTTTTTGTTAACTATGTGTAGGGTGCTATGCGATATACTGATGTTTTAAATTTTATAGTAATTAAAGATTTTAAGCAATTATCGTGCATTTCCGATAACGGGAAAGGGCAGAGATACGCCGCATTTTACTAGTGTAAAGAAAAGAAACATAGTTGCGGTGAACCCCAAGTATAACACGGACAGCCTGCATTTTCAGTACACTGCTTAGGATTTTGCTTCGCCTGAAATTCCGAGAGCCACTCCTCCTAGCGTGCTTTGCCATGACAGGCTGACCGTCACCCTACATGTCACATATTACAAATAGCCAGCCCTGCGGCACCTGAGCGTTTTTGGCAGGATGTCTTGAGAGTTTCGAAATACTGGGTCTTTCCGGAAGGCGTACTGAACAATCCGTCATTTTGCCCTCGTCCAGCGTACAGTCTTTGTCAAAATTTTGTGGGCCACAGCCACAGTGGCTGGAGCAGGCACGCGACCAAGCAGGGGCGCTGCGCTTGCCGCTGTCGGCTGGTTACGCGGCTAAGCAGATTTAGGGCATAGCCTCCTGTATAACCGACTGTGCCTGTTCTATCACCCCGAAACCCATTGGAGCAGCCCGTTACTGTTGGGGGCGCCAAGTTCCCAGGTTGTTCGATGGCCATGCCGATGCGAACTGCTCATTCAAGAGGCGGTCAACTGAAACGCACCTCGGCGTCGTCTATTACGCGAAGGCGTCTTCCAGCTAAAAAGTCCGCAAAACGGCGAGCTTGGACTTCATGAGCCAATATTAAACACCGGAGCTTTATGCGTGGCGTCGCAGAACTACTAAACGGCGTTCAGTGTACTGTTCCCACCGGCACGCTCGCCTTTTTGTGTTCACTACGCCAGTTTCACAACAAAATGTATACATGTCCTTACCGCTGTCACGGCGACAAGAGCCAGATAACTTTTCTCCTGCTCTATGGGAGTCGATAAGCGAAAAATATGGATGCTTGATTCGATGTTTAGTGATCATTGAGTAATACTAATTAAATTTTGTTGAAAGAAGTCCAAACAGTTGAGCTCTCCTTTTTTTACTTACGAGTCCAGTCACTCTCGTTCTGCCCAGGGCCGGGCTAGAGCGGCGGCGCACGCTGTGTACCAACGCGCCCACGCCGCCGCTCTAGCCCGGCCGTGTTCTGCCGCTAATATTTTTTTACGGTCACCGATAGAGTACGCGCCCACTCCCACCCCCCGTCCCTTTTTCTCCGCCGCCGCTGCTCCACGAAATGGTGCCATGACGTATGTAGTCGATATATTGACAACGCGGTAACCGGCAATGCCGGGCTGCTCCGCAAAGAATGACGACTTCAAGCTTTAGCTCAAGGCGATACTCAGTATTTGAGGGCCCCTATATAAGCTTATGATAAACATAAAGCTTCCACTTAGCTCACTTCTCTCTCTACTTCTCCCCACTACACTCATTCTTCCCTCACCAATCACATACCGAAAAACCGATCAATTCTCAGTGGGTCACAAACACACTAGTGAACTCACCCGCAATATTTCTGGCTGAATCGAGTGAAACGCAGAAAAAAAAAGCTTTTGCGTTAAATTATTTACGAACGAACAAGGTAGGCCGAAAAAAACCATCTTTTTTGTAATTACCACTGTCAAGTTCTAGCGTCACCCCAGCCACTTACTAGATGGTTTTATTTCTGGCCTCGTGAATTTTCATAGCTTTTTTGTTCAAAAAAAAGTTGCCCTTAGTGCTAGAGCCAGAACCTCCTTTATACAACACATATTTTTTGCTTGCAAGGGCCTTGACAACTTCTTTTAAAACTACCCATTGTCGCCAGGTGAGAAAACAAATGTTGACCATGCCATGGCCAACAAAGGACAACCTGGGATTAGGGCGCCACCAGAGAGAACGGTGGAATTTCTGGCACTGCCGCCGCGGTGGCTCAGTGGCTAAGGCGTTGCGCTGCTGAGCACGAGGTCGCGGGTTCGATTCCCGGCCGCGGCGGCCGCTTTTCTGATGGAGGCGAAAAGCAAAAACGCCCGTGTGTACGAGATTTCGGCGCACGTTAAAGATCCCCAGGTGGTCAAAATTAATCCGGAGCCCTCCACTACGGCGCGCCTCATCGCCTGCGTTGCGTCGGCGCGTTAAACCCTACAATCAATCAAATCAATTTCTGGCACTGAGCAGGCACAAGGCGTTATACAGGAGGCTATGGTGAGCGGAACTTTCGCGCTTCATTTCGTAGTATGGCTGGCGCGATAAGTACAGCGGGGCCGGTTTCTCAGAGCAGGCGCACTTCGCTTCAGCGCAGGCACTTCGCGCAGCACTTGTAGCACCGGACACACTACAAAATTAAGAGCAAAAGTTCCCCTCGCTCTCTTTAGCCGCGCAACCAGCCGACGGTGGCAAGCGCAGCGCCCCTGCTCGGCCCCGCACCTGTTCTGGCCACGGTCACCGTGGCCCACAGAATTTTGACAAAGACTGTACCTAAGTTTTCTCGAATGGCACATGCAAAACGTACAGCACAGCTATGGATAGCGTGCGAAAGCTGTTGTAGGTATCGCTGTAGAACCGCTGCTTCCCTCGCGGGCCTCAACCTCCTGACCCCGGAACCGCGGAACTCAGGAGTGCAGCCTGGTTTTAAGGTTAGACGATATAAAAGCTAATCCGTTGAAAAATTTTCTGTGCGCAATTTCTTTCCTATTTTGTGCTGTAGTTGCTCTTAAAACAACAAGGGTCGCCTTTTTGTGCTTACAACTCCTGTTTCAGGCGCTGCTCTTAGTGCAGGCACGGAGCACTTGAAACGTTTATTGTGCAGATGTCGAAATTTTCAGCCACACACACCTTGCGTTCAATCCAGGCACTCGCAGACTAACATCTGTGTCGTATTCTGTCGATGAGGACTGCATTGTATATTTCTTCCCTCGTACGTGACATTTCTTTACCTGCAGAGTATATTTTCAACTAATGTGAGACGTCGCTACTTGTATGACGGAGGTGAGTGAGCTGGAAAACGGGAAACTCAAAATATGTGCTAAAACACGTACATGCCGTTAAGTCTCGGGGAACAAGGTGTTTTGTGAAGTTCAAACGGTATCAACAAGTGTTAACACGTAACTGTAATGCTAGAATTCGCTTCTGTCGTTTTGCGTAATTGGTATATTGGTTGGAACTTGTGATAAGAGAAAAGCTGTAGCTTTTCAGAAATCCCGCCTACACTTCGCACCTTTAAGATCAGACTGATGTTTGGCGTGCCGGAACTGAACTGCATCAAGACTCTTTCGTTCCTCAACAAGCATAGATTAGAACCACCATATCCGCAGCCATGCCTGTGACTATTGCTTCAAAACCATCACGCAACAAACGTTGTTTCAATTTTATTATTTGTTTTTGCATAAATTTTGTTGTTAATCCAACTTCATTCCATACCCCATCGGCCCCTGGAAGTGAGTGAGCAAATAAATAAATAAATAAAAAAATAAAAAAATAAATAAATAAATAAATAAATAAATAAATAAATAAATAAATAAATAAATAAATAAGTAAAAAAAATCGCGCCAATCCACCCCGTGAATCTGGTTGGAAAGCAAAGCTCTAAACGGCACCAATAACGATTACCCACGCGACATCAGTTTCATTCACTCACATCGCCCTACGAATAGTAAAACCAGAGAGAAGTGAAATGCACTCAACCACGCCATTTATTACTTCAAAGAGATATTCTTGGTAAGGTTAAATCAATGCATGATACATGAACGGTGTTTGGTTGAGTTGCATTGGCGTAGCACAAGAGTGGAATCTTTTTTTATAAAATTAAAGTAAGCTCCAACCCGGTGTTAGACGATCTGACTTCTCCGTCTCTGGGCCGCGGACGGAGACGACGAGATTTTCGGCAGAGAAGGAAGAAGATATACTTCTGTTCAAATTTCTGAACGGCACAGAGTGCAGCCCCGGAGAGTGATTCCTTGTTCTGGAGGGCCCATATGCAGTCCAAGCGGCCTGTGTTCTGTCCACCCGCTGAAGCTGGGTAGGTAGAGAGGGCCTGGACAGCAGCATCTCCCATGGCTCTTGTTGGGTAGTTGACGGAAAGAGAGGAGGGTGCTCAGGGCTAAAGTCGCACACCCCGTTTACGGGGCGGAGTGTTCCTACTTCTGAGCAAAATTTACATTCAGCGTCGTAGGGATTCGGATGCATGAAGTGAAGACGCGTAGGCTGTGGGAAGGAGCCCGTATGCTATGAGTCGTACGGTAGTTTGTTGTTCCCTGGAAAGGTCGGGGTAAGGCGAAGGTACGGTCTGTCTGTGAAGGCGATAATGCTGGGTTATCTCCCTGAACGTGACAAGCGGGTGTCTGTCCTCGTGCAGCTCCATAGCACGGGAGGTAAAAGCACAGGCTTGTTGGGTGGGCGTGTTTGTTGCCCTCCATTGAAGCGTGAGGGGGATTCCAGATGAGCTGAACGGAACCGTTTGGGAGTGGTTTTTTAGCACGCGCACTGCAAGTCAGGACACCCAACCCGACTGTTAATTCCAGTAGGCTTGCTGGAAATCGGTGACTACTTTACGAACCCCTGGTTGAGTGAGAGCCAAAGTGTTCACTGCCTCTTCTGCTGCCGTCATTTCTTGGGTCCTAAGCGAAGTACACGCAAGGAGGTTGGTTCTGGAGGTAGCCACGGTGATCGCGCATTGCTGCCCTCGATGTTTGGAGCGCCTGTGTAGGTAACTGCATGATCTCCACCAAGGGTCGTGTTTAGCGCTTGAGCCCGTGCTTTTCGGTGACCCTCGTCATGTGAGGGGTTCATATTTCTAAGCTTTCAGATTCCTTGCGAGGGGTTCATATTCCTTAGTTTTAGTCAGCGAGAGTCTGGGAGTACGTCAAGCGGAGTGACATTCTGGGCTGCCCAGCCAATGTGGTGAAGTATGCGGTTACCCACCGCAGTTCTGAGTCGGACCTTCTGGTTTGAGAGATGGCCTTCTCTCAGCTCTTCCACCGTGTTATGGAGCCCCGTGCTCAGCAGCCTCCCTATGGACGCACTCATGAGAAGAGCAATGGCCTGCTCCACCGCCTTTCTAATCATTATCTAAAGCATCTCTATGTCTTCCTTGTCGAGAAGACATGGGGTTGATGTAAGTGACTCTAGAGAGGACAAAAGCTTCAAGTAATCGAAAGGTACCAAATTCCTTTAGGCCTCGCTTCTTGGTGGCAACTCGCCTGATCATGTGTATGATTTGATCAATGCTGTTTTTGAGGCGCTGCAAGGAGACGTCACTCTTGGTGTTAGCCACGAGATGTAGGCCCAGGCTCTTGATGCTGGGGCTTGGAGTGATGGCCTGGCCATCAAGGAGTATTTGAATGTATTCCTTGATTTGGCGTGAGGGCGGACGAGACGGAGCTCTGATTTGTTACGTGAACATTGGAGGCCACACGCTTTAGCACATTCGCGTACTAGAAGTGAGATGCCATGCATTGGTGTGAGCTTCCTTTTTTTTGTAACTCTTAGCACACGAGAAAGGTGCGCACAGGGCCGCTAGATGGGCGTGAGTGGTCGCGTGACGCTTTCACGTGGCATTCAGAGAGAACGCAGGGGGTAAACCCGTAGATGTGCTTGGTGAGTACACCACCTGTGTTCCCTGTCTTCGCGTGGGCTCGTAGCTAAATCAGTAAGACAACGGGCTCTCGCTTTGTTAGTCTTGTAGTGGCAGGTTCGATTCCCGGCGGTGCCAGTAAATTCTTTTATTTGTTCGCTGGAGTTTTCTGGTGACACCAACGGTCGCGAAAGAACCCTTGGGGGGTAGAGGTAAAAAGCTTTGCTTTAATAAATAAATAAAAACAGTGAAACCGAAACTCGGAAAATATTTTTCCTTCATCACCAGTATTTTTTATATACAGCATAGGTTCAGCATTGTGCGGTACGAAATCTAAGTAGTAAGGAGAACGATAAACTAAGGGCACAAACTCTAGTGCACAAAAGTAAACAGGGGAAGTTTTTTTAAAGCATAATGGGGTGCAATTTAGAAAGCATCTAGTGGTTTACTTACTTAATATGCCTCTAAAATACAGTAGGAACTGCGATTTTTTGACGAGTAAAACAGGGCCTTATGTATGCTTATCTTTGCTTGTTTTAGCTCTCGCAGCCCTCTTTTTAATGGCGCCAAAGGTGCTCTGCACGATTTGCAGAAAAAGCGGGATGCTCTTGGGGATCGCCTACTCGGTCGCAAGAACAGTTTTCATGAAGTGACCACTGTCAAAGTCGTTGGTAATGTCCATAATCTTTCTACGCCCCCACAAACTTTCCTTGTTCCGCTTGACACAAAACTTCGCGTCAGCGTAACATCTCGTCTTTGCAACCCTCTCTGTAAATAAACATGCATGTTACCACCATCAACAGAACGCAAGGGCATTGTGCGTTCATTTCGGCGCTGTCATCGGATGCTGCGCTGGCTACTAAATGTCGCATACCCCACCAAACAAAGGCTGCAAGGTGTAAGTCTAACTGTTCATGATTGGACTTGCGCAAAAACAAACGGGGACGAGGAAGGATCGACAAGGACGAGCGAACTCTAACAACTGGTTTAATTTCTTGGAAGAAAGACATATATACCCCACAGGCCTGCGTACAACATCTCAGTAAAAGCTTTACAGCGCACACACGTCACATACGTAGATCAGCGTCTACAAAAAAGGCGTCAGCAGCGTCAGTTCCTTATCTAACAAGGCCACAGAAGGGTGGCTGATGCACTTGTCTTTGTACTGCGAGATTAAAAACGCTTCCACAATCTCTCTTGAATTTTGTTTAGGATGCGCAAACAACACCGAAGTTTCCTCTAAGATAGGTGCGCAATCACTTCTTTTACATTTTTTACAATGCGTGGCCAAGTGTGTGTAAGGCTTTCCTTTTAAACTTGAAGCATGTTCTCTTAATCTTATTTACCGTTTGTTTTTGCGCAAGTCCAATCATGAATCGTTTCCAACTAGGCCGGCTTGCTGTGATGCTTAAGTCTAACTGAACACAACTGCAAGCACACCAAACCACTCTGCGGAGTTCACGCGGAAACCGGAAACGGGCGGTGAACGCAAGCAGGAGGCGTTTCATATCGTGATGGCGCTGCGCTTTCCTCATTTCGGCTTGGAATGCGTTTTCTGCACCGTTTTAGCGGTAGTAAGAACATTTGAGTTTCGAATAAATAGAGTATTATTTTTTAAGGCAAAAGCCGCAAATGGTTCATTTCGTAAAAATGCCGGCGTCGGGCCTCCGCAACGGAAAAACGGCTACTTCTGGAGCGCTCCGGTGGTATCCTGCCTATAGCTCAGCAGTCCATTGTTATGACGATAGTGCTCATGCGAGAAAACCGAATAAAGGGCATGCACCAAAACCTGATCCCCCCTCTCTCTCAACGCAGCCACGCACCGACGAATATGCGAGAGTAAAAGTCACTCTCCTCGAGAACTTCTCCTCCATCTAAACCACACAACACGACACAGTGCGATATGAATACCTCTTCCATTGACTCCAAACTGATCCTACTGCGCTCTATCCGAGTGCATTCTTTGTTACCAAATTTTCTTATCTCATCCCTCAATCGAGTTTTCGGTTTTCTCCTTCTTCTATTCCCGTTTTTAAATGACAGATGATGCTTTGTCCTAAACGTGTGACTTATGTAACCCAACACGGTATGTTCGTCGCTACCGTACTCGTACAGTCGTTCACCGTCTTAGCGGGAGAACCGCTTTCTGCGCTTACTGTCTTCTGATTTCATATCTTAAGGTAATTTAGTCACAACCTTGATTTTGCTTTAAGTTAAAAGTGAAACTCGTGTCCTCTACACTGTTTCGAACCATTTTACGTCAGAGTGTTCATGCAATGTCAAAGTAGAATATGATGCTCCAGCTAATCCTGTGGACGACTGTACATCTTGGCACGATTCTGGCGCACGCTTTTCCATGCTGTAGGGACACCTAGGACACTCACTTACGCAGGGCAGATCTAATAAATGGAAGCCCATTGGGCCTTATCATACATTATCACTTTGTTTTCAGGCGAACATGGTAGACAGTACGACATTGTCGCGTTATTGCATTCGTTTTGCTTATGTGTTTTTAGAAGCACGTATTTACGAGTGTATTTCATTCATGTCTATATCTGTTTTTGTCCCCTCGACGTTTCGTGCCACCGGCTGTTCATTTTAATGAGCAAACACTCCAACTAATTAAAAAATTTTCCCCACCTGTAGTCTCTGTCAATAATCATGCATTTGTTTTCAGGTGACACTCCTATACGGAGTTATGTAAGTTAACGTTTAACGTTTTTGTGCATTCTTTTACGAGTTTACTTCATGACTGACTATATCTGGTTTTTCACCTTGAAGTTGCGGGTCAGTGCAGCTTCTCGTTTTGTTGGGCAAATGTCCATGCTGAATAAACACTTTTCCTGCCTTCCTTTCGCTCCCTGCCTACCATAATGTGAATTGGCGTACTAACACTGCCGGTAATGACGACGGAGGCGTCCATTCACTTCCCTGGGTTGGGAAAAGTGGGTAAATGGCGTTAGCTAGAGGCAACTACAAAGTGCTTCAGTGGTAGTTGCTCCTTGTTTGCGCTCTTTAAAGCTGGGATACATGCGCCTTTCTCATTATAGCTTTGCTGGGTTAATCATGACCGTGCGATACATAAAGTTTCACGCGGCGCAATGTTTCCCACTAGAAGACTTTCTTCTTATATTGGATTTAAAAAATAAAAAACTTGTTGTTTGAAGCCCAGTGTCTGGTTTTTCCTCTTCACATTTTCCTCATTTTTCTGCCATTTAATCAAAATGGAAAAGGTTTCGGCAGTTCTCATGGCTGACGTCTGCAAGGGAAGCGGCACGCTAAATGAGCGCAATTGGACTACGTCTCCTGAGACTTCTCGTTTTGCATTTTTCGTGTCGAGTCACTTAAGAGGTAAAACAAAAAATGTTTACAAAAAAAGATCGCGCATACGAATACGACTGTAAAATTAACTCGCGAAATACTAATCAGACGAAATTAATGAAGAGTCGGCTGTATATATTTTCCGCCTCGCGTATTCTGTTTCGCCGTCTACGAAAAGTAGGAGTAAGCTCATCGTCATAGAAGCGATAGCAAAACAAATGTGACAAGCTGGAGTGTGTGAGGGGGAGGATCAAATGCGAGAAACCCATCAGCGCTAATGAGAAGAGGGGTCCATTTGCACGCTTTGCATTTTTTAGTAGAGCTCACCTCACCTGCGGAATAACGAGCGAGTGTTTGGCCTGTTCGCCCCCCCCCTCCCCCCCCCCCTCCCCCCCCCCCCCCCCCTGACTCGAGGAGCTACACTCGCAAAGCTCAGCCTGGAGCCGTTGTAGCCTGCCAAAATACACAACAGAATGCTCCGAAATTATTTTGCGTCTCGCTTCCTTGACTATGACTTCTACCAGGCGCTCGTAAACAGCGATATGAACTAATTGGAAAGTCCAAGAGCAGAGCAAGCGCTTGGTAGTCGCCAAACGTCAGTGACCAGAACTTTACCTGCATGTTCCGTTAAGTTTAAAAGATTGAAGCCATGTTAGGATTAGGCATGATGTTGAAATTATTATTAAAAACACGCCGAACTGAAGGAGCACGTCAGGGAATATGAAGGTTCCTATAGAGGCCTTCCCTTCTTCCCGCCCCCCATTCGGGTGCCCGAACCACTGAGGAAGTTAAGTGTATTTTGGAAACTCGCACCAACGTCTAACGTGTCTTCCATTACAGATAGCAAAAAGTAAGACGAAAAATTCATGAGCCATGCCTCTCTGTGAAGGTATAAGACCACGGGATAAGCCGGGACTATACGCGGCGTATCCGTTACGACGACGGAAGAGAAGTGACATTCCCGATGCAGAACAGCAACTTGTCGGGGCTACAGGATGTTGCCCCGTGGAGCTGGAGTAAATTAGACACAGACCCTCTTGGAACACCGATGAAGAGGGGGCGGTGCGAACGTAGACATGGCGGAAGCAGGTCACACTGCGGCAAACAATTCAGAAACCATTATTATCTACCAGGTGGAGACCCTACTGATGTTGAAAATTTTGCCTATTTATGACTAATCTACCATAAATGCTCATCCATGTGTTGAGACATATGCGCTTGAAGTCCGAATCAATGTTTTGAACGGGCGGGACTTTCACGGTGACTGCGTACTAATAACGCACAATATGGGACATTAATTTTCCAACACCTCCCTACACAGTACGCATAACGCTTCAAAGACACGTAAGGCCTCGGGAGTTTTTGTTCGCCGGCATAAAAAATACCCGGAACCCTGACCATACAAGTTTCAATTAAAATGCAAAAATTTCACCACTTAGCTACATTATTTTAGGAGTATGATGACCATTGTACTTGAACTTCATAGAGAAGTTTTGACGCGACCCGAAAAGACAAACAGCAACGAATGACTGCGAGCTTTCGATAATTGATCGATTGTGGGTTTTACGCACCGAAGCTACAACTGCGCGCCGTAGTGGAGGGCTCTGGATTAATTTTGACCACGTGGGTATCCTTAAGGTGCGCTGAAATTTCGACACACAGGCGTTCTCGCGCTTCGCTTCCATAAGAAAAGAAGCCTGCGGGTCCGGGACCGCACCCATGTCCTTGGGTGAACTTTGATTGAGAGCGTCGGTATCACTCCATTGCAAAAGATGGCCGCCGCACATTTACAAGAGCTTGCGTGGCGACCAATCAAAACACCTGGCTGTAAAAACATTCGGAAGAATATGTCTCCCTTAATAAACTGCCGTCGCAGCGGCAATCCTGCCGTTGTGCATGCCCACAATGCTTTGTTTCAGAGACGTATGCAGGAACGGAAGAGGTTGGATGATGACTTCAAATGCGCTTATTTGAACTGTATCGTGGTTTATGGGGTGCAGGAGGGAAATATGTAATCGCACTAACCAAAATTCACGTGGCTCTCCTTCGGAATAATGCTAACCGATAACAAAACACTGTGACCAAGAAGAGCACGAAAAAAAACGAGGCCCAGCAAGGGTTTTGACGCGGAAAAATGTTGTCGAAGTTGTAATAATACGTAAAGCATTACTTTTGTCTGTTCCATGCTGTCATTGCGGAGGACAAGATTTTGACTAAAATCTTGTTGATGGCCTCGTAGAAGAAACAAAAGATCGTACAAGTGATTTTAAAGTATTCCCCATGAAGACTATTCAGAATAATTTCTGCATTTGTTCGCTGTGGGTATCGATTCAGTAAATCACAAAAAAGGTAAAACGCTGACTTTGCTCTTAATATTGCTTATTTTACCTGAACCGTCTCACAGCCAGATGTGTCATGAGTCCGGAGGCAGCGAGCCGCGTGAGGCCTGATATAATCGTCGCTCTTTCAGGGCGCGTAGAGCGGACAAGCTGCGATTTTAACGTCGTCCAATGAAATAATAGACACAGCGCACAAATAAGTTAACACCTGGTGTGTGTGCGCTTTTGTCCTTTTTCAAGAATTTATATTTCTGCCCTTGCAGGCCCTCCGTTTTCAGCCTTTTCTTCTTTGAAGAAAAGGCTGAGCCAAAGTAAATGAAACGCCTAGAGGTAACAGTATTGGGCGCTGCCGTGTGTGCCGAACGCTCATCTCGTCGGCCTTTCAAGGGACGCTGCAACACTTTCCACATAACCTTTCACTCTTTCCTTCGCGCCTGGAAGCACTGCGAAAGCTGCAGTTATCGCGAGATTGATTGAAGGGTTTAACGCGCCGACGCAACGCAGGCGATGAGGCGCGCCGTAGTGGAGGGCTCCGGATTAATTTTGACCACCTGGGGAACTTTAACGTGCGCCGAAATCTCGTACACACTGGCGTTTTTGCCTTTCGCCTCCATCAGAAAAGCGGCCGCCGCGGCCGGGAATCGAACCCGTGACCTCGTGTTCAGCAGCACAATGCCTTAGCCACTCAGCCACCACGGCGAATTGCGTGATTTGCTCGTCGCGGAAGATACGCCTTCTGCTTCTGCTTTGTTCTCTTAGCTTCATTTTTAACGTGCTATCGAATGCGTTTCTTGTTGCAACTAAAGGAAAACCGACTAACAGCCGCTACATGGCCTTTGAGTGGTCGAGGAACGCGCCAAGACCGGTAAAGAGAGAACATTTTTTTGAGCGAGTTTCCAAGTTATCTAATGGGCATCGAGCAGTACTTTTTGGCTGAGGTACTGTGCGGCCCGCTAAGCTAAGTACTGAGTGTTTTAAGTGATTACGCTCTGCAAGCGTTTGGGGTCTCAAAAAAGTTTAAAGAAGTGTTGCAGGGCCCCTGTCATGCTGTTTTCGCTGTTTTCACGCTGCTTTGAGCTCGGAGATGAAAATTTACCGACTGGCAGTCCAACGCACCACAATTCTGCTAGTATTGTTAGAAGAGGTGGGAGGTGGGGACGAATTGTTACGCAATAATTAAAAGGAACACTTAAATGTAAAAGCAACTTGACCTCAATCGGTAAGTTGGAGAGACGTGCATACAATTATATCACTCGCAGCAGCAATTGGTGTTTATCGAAGCAGAAAATTGCCAAAGCGCGAACAGAGATATCTCCGCCCCATACAATTCCCCCTCCCCATACAATTCCCCGCACTACTTTTCTTGGCGTCACGAATCATGAATGACAAAGCAAAGGATTGGTGAAGATCGGCTATGTGTTTTTCTGAAACAAAAACTAAGGAAGAGGAATGCAAACGTAAATTGATTGTCTACGGGAACTTCCGCAATTCTTCTTCCTTTTAAAAGACAGAAACCTCAGCTATTAAGCTATGTAAAATCAGGTGTCGCAGACTAGGCAGTAGGGTTTGTTTCGATTTTGTTCATATGTTTCGCCTCGTGTACAAGCGCAATCTATAGATGCAGGCATACGGGTGAACCGTATGCGTGGAGAGCTTACCGCACCAATTTGCCACTAGCCCATGTTTATGCAACTGCCAATGAAAAATCAGAGATTATTAGCGCAGGGGGCTTAAACCGAGGCGGCCTACAACTGCAGATAACAATTCCACGGGTACTTTGTACACCTACCTCCAGGCGACAGCCCCTACATGAAAGCTTTCATGAAAATGTTCGCCTGCTTCGGTCAGCGAGCCCCTGAGCACTGTAAAAACCGGGCCTTGGTGACTAACTTTGCATGCGCGCTGCCACACCGAGATTTTCGTTCGAAGACAACCTTTTTCAAACTGGCTTCTAATCTTTGCGAAGAAATTGAATGCAATGAGAACAGGCACAAAATAAAGTGCCGACAATTAAGAACATTCGATTCGATTGCCTGGTTTAACGCACCGACGCAACGCTGGCGATGAGGCGCGCCGTAGTGGAGGGCTCCGGATTAATTTTGACTATCTGGGGATCTTTAACGTGCGCCGAAATCTCGTACACACGAGCGTTTTTGCGGCGGCTGCCTCCATCAGAAAAGCGTCCGCCGCGGCCGAGACTCGAACCCGCAACCTCGTGCTCAGCAGCGAAACGCCAGCGAAACTGAGCCACCGCGGCGGATAATTAAGTAAAATTAAAAATAGTGCCCGGCTTGCCCTGGGCATTGTTGGACGGGCTCTTCGACGGCACGAAAAAAAAAAATGAAGGCAAACTGGAGAGACATATGCCAGATTTAATTTTTATTTCTTAGCAGACAAGGCAGCGTATACGTCGTCGAACAAATGCAATTGACACCCACGAAAAATACAATCTTTCTGTTAGAAAAACCAGTTATTCCGGTTTCAGTGGCCCTTTAAAGGCGTGTACTGAAAATGACCCCCCTCATTTGCTTCCGGTACTCATTTACCACTTTCGGTTTTTAGTCGCATGTTCTTTCGTTGAATTCATTACACCCAAACGTTCGATGGCACGTGGCTGACGGAACAAAAATTTAATCTCACGTGCCCACACATGACTGATTGCTATCAGAAGATATGCGACGGTAATCAGAGCCTGCGTGCAAGGCTTGGCCTTCAGCAAAAAATATTTTTAACATTACCTCCGAACACACATTCAAACAAATTGGATACTGACTTCATATCAGGGACTTCTAACAGATTTTAACGGGTAGCGAAACAATCGGACTGATAGGTGGCGTTTATGGTATTGAAATCTATGGTATTGTATAGCGGGATTCATGGTATTGGCATTTTTTTTCTTGTGCTACGCTTCATAATTAAAAAGAAACTTCTGCAAGAATTTCGAAATGTCGCCTGAAATGCACCGAGGAAACGCGCCGATACGCCAGAGAAATTCCAGCGAATTCATGCCCAGAGGGAGACGCGATTCTTAGAGGAGATGATTTCAACACAAGACGGGCGGAGGGGACTAGCGGAATCAATAAGTGGCTGTATTTGAGATGTACCTTTTACGTACGCTGGTTCACAGGTTGATGATAATTCTCAGGGGACGGCAAATTGCTTCGAATAATTGCTTCGAGAGCAATTTGGAAACAGAAAATCGTGAACGTCGGAAGGCCTTCTGGGCTGCAGAAGCTTTCAAACTATTCGAAGCGCTTGGTGCCCGTTGTAAAAAAAAAAAACTAAGCGCGTGGTCGTTTGTTTCCGTGTGTTGCGCGTTTGTGCCTTTGGGAATGCCCGTGTATGTGTGTTTTACGCTGAAACTTTCTGGATAATTGTTGGTGGGGCAAGCTGCACAAAGGATGTCCTTCTGGTGGGCCTGAATGGCAGCTCGACGCCGAGTGCACCTAAGCCTGGGTCCGGCGCTATGCCTCCTCTGCGCTTCGCCCTAAACACTCGGCTTGGGACGTTAAAACGCTCAACATCATTCATTTTTTGACGCGGGAAACTCCCAAAGCGCCCCGTGTATTTGAAGCGCGAGGCACTCTGTAGCGAGAGGCATTGGAAAACCAACGCTTCAGTGCTTGTTTTATTCGCACGCGGTCACCACCAAGACCGCACGCAATTAAAAAAAATGATTTGGATCTCACGCTTATATGTATCATCACTTGGATATGCATACTGTGTTGATTAGTTAGAGATAGGGACTATTTTTAACATCAAAACGTGACTTAGACCTGACCCTCATACGTCTCATCACTTGGGCATGCATTGCGAGTATATTAGTGATCGATAGGTACCCTTTTCGAAATTATTAGAGTCAAAATAAGAGTGCGTGAGTGCCTGTATGTGTCTTCCTTGGGGATGACCACCCCAAACGCTCAAAAGAAATAAGAATTCCTCCCGTCACCGAATTCTGCTTACAGGCTTTGAAAACTAACGCTTCTTTACTGCAGCATCGTATTTGCGTCTATTTCATCGCTTTGGTTTCTTTGTCTTGTGGAGCAAATTACTTTGATTTGCTTCTTTTTCCTACTCACGTGCCATCACGTTCTGGTGTGATGCGGCACGCAATATTCTAGAACTTCTACGTTTCCAATTCATTGTTCGCTGAAATTTGTGAAGCGGGCACACTAAACCCTTGAAAGTCCAGATTCCTGGCCAATACCCCAAGGCGGCATTTTCAGTGGAGAACCAAACAACCACTGGCATCAATTATTGTTCTAGCGCTGGCAATCTGAGGCGATACAGGTGTGGTAGCGCATGGGGCTGATACTGTGGAAGCCCGGCTACATATCCCGTCGGATCACACATGTGTTTTCTTATTAATTCTTTACTGCGGCGGCCATTTTCTTTACCCGACAATGACAACAACGACTGCTTTTCGCAGAATGGGGCACATAAGGCTTCCATTAATATCTGTTCAGTTCCGCGTTGCCTACCTCTGCTAAGTTACCCTAAGTTACTTGTCCCGTTATGTCGTGTGCTAAAAAGCTTTGCTGGTCATTTACCTTCACAGAGTATAATGGCTCGTGATTTTTGCACTTGTTCGACAATCTAACTTACCTAACCGATTAGAGAACTCCTTGAACGCTCGCAAACTGGTTCTCGAAACGGTTCGACGATGGATTTAATCGAACTGGAGCTGCACAAGAGCTAAATGAAGCTTTAAAAACTGCCGGTTCCGGTTGCGGTTTGGTTTTAGCATGACACCCTGAACAAAATACGGTGACCCATACTTTTCGCGGAAAGTTCCGACGAGTATCGCGTTACTTCTAACCCCTCACTACGGGTCGCAGCCCTCGAAGAACCTTGAAAAGTTTGAGTGCGCTGTGCCATTATAAAACATATGCATTACGTTTTAGAGCACAGCTTTATAAGCGGCAGCTGCTGTGGTTTTGCGTCGCCCCTGGCGTTGTCTGTTGATTTAACAGAGAGAACAGGGAGGACACAGAAGAGGGAGAGAAGACGAAAACGGAGGGTGAGGGCATGGCGAAAGTGTGATGAAGAAGCGGTATGCTGCTGATGCCGGAGGAGACCTGCTCCGCCGCGGTTACCCGCTACGATTCAACTTCAGAGTAGCGCACGCCGTTGTGCGTTCGCCGATGACGCGATTACTTCTTCAGACTAAGGAAGTCCTTCGTCTGCCGCTGCAGTTAAATGGGCTGACCGAGCAGAACCTTATCGCTGCAGATGCCAGAATCCACAGGTGCGCACCCCCGAAGCAGCAGCTATGCACCGTCGCCGAGAAGACTGCATCAGCCAATTTTTTTCAGTGCGTAATGTAGCAGGTGGAATCCAATTTTTTAATTAAATCGAATGTATGGTGATGGTATCCGTCAAATTAGTTCTCTTGCATACAGCGATTAAACATTCAGATGTGCTGCGGCGGGGACGTGCCGCTATCGGGATCTACATTACGCAGTACACTGACTCAAAAGCTAAAGGAGGCTGCGATCGAAACGTGGGTAGAGGAGGCCAAACCGAACACTGACATGCACCTCCCTAATTTGTGGGCGGCACGGAAAAGAGCAGATATCGCTGCTCGGAGAAATCCGGAGTCTCTCCCGGACAGGATCAGGGTTAACCGCCTTACAGCCAAAGTCTGACAATACCAAAATGTTCTTTCCCGTGAAAGGTGGCTATGGGGTGCGCCGGTATGAATGGCCGTATATCAAATCGCACACTTTGGAGCACATTCCAAGCAATGGAAAACGGTCGTCCACCACCCGATCTGGTGGCATGCTCCTGCCTTGCGGCTCAGGATACCCCAGAAGAATTTGCCAAACGGGCAGCTCGATAATTATTCCCTCTACACGATCTGCCGCACACGCTTCCCCAAGATCCCCCTCCTCCTGCAGCAGGCACGGCCGGCCTGGGGACTTCGTTTACGCTTCCTGAACTACTCGCCGCTATTGAATGTTCCAAAAAGCGTAACACCCCAGGCCCGGATGGTATACCGTACGAGGTTTACCAAAACCTGGAGGGAGATATCCTCAATACTATTCTGGATATAATTAATGAAACCCGGACAACCTCAACAATCCCGGCCGAATGGAAGCACTCAATAGTTATCCCATTAGCTAAGCCTGGAAAACCTCCTTACCGATTAGCAAATTTCCGTCCAATCTCCTTGACACTCACCATCTGCAAACTAGCAGAACGAATGCTGGCGACACGTCTTTCTTGCTGGCTGGAGAAGCATCGCAAATACCACCCAGCAAAAATCAGTTTTCGTCCTGGTCTTGGCACGGAAGATGGATTGGCGATGTTGTCCGAAGACATCTTGAATGTTTTCTCCTACAGCCACGCCACTCGTACCATACTGGCAACCGATATTTCAAAGGCGTACGATAATCTATCCCACGACACTATCCTACATGCTATGCTTGAGTTGGGCTTGCCACGTCATGCGGTTGTTATTGTCACCGCCTTTTTTAAAAAACCGTACATTCGCTGTCCGTGTAGAAGGGAAGCCAGTAGGACTGTTTCACTCGGTGCGTGGTGTCCCCCAGGGAGCTGTGCTGTCACCCATACTTTTTAACATTGTATTTATTCAGTTAGCGTGGCAGCTCGACACTGTGAAGCACACAAGCTTCCTCATCTACGCGGGTGATGTCTCAGTATGGTCGACGCACAAAAATGTGCAGATGCAGTATACAGTGCTGCAGAAGGCTCTTGAAGTTATCCAGGCATTTGCAGCGAAGGTTGGTCTTACTGTATCCACCGAGAAGACGAAGTAAATGACAGTCGCTAACAAAGCCGGCCGCAAGAAGCTCGCCTTCCACCTTCCATCTATACGCATAGGCGCTCATCAGCTTGCTGAAGCAACAGAGCTCGGCATTCTGGGCCTGCATATTCACCAGGCTGGTACCGCTACAGCATGGCTTAAATCCGTGAGGCAAACGGCGGCAAATACCATTCGCCTAATCCGCCGCATTGCGCCAAAAGCGGGTGGTGCAAGAACTGAGGTCGCTCGGAGGCTGGTGTGCACTGTGCTCCAACCACGATTGGTATATGAAGCCCAGTTTCAGCGTCTAACCATATCCTAACATGCTAAACTGGAAGCTATTAATAGAGAAGCCATGCGAGCCATCACCGGTCTCCCTCGCATCACCCAGATGCCGGTCCTTCAGGAACAAGCTCAGCTCAACACTATTGACGAGCTCATAAATCAATGCCGAGCTGTGCAACTGTCAAAGTATGCATGTCTGCAAAACGGCCATGCACTGTACGACAACTTCATCTCGGGCACCTTGGCTCTTCCGGCATGTCAGGATGAGCTTCCACCCTGGGGTTATACGATTATAACCTCCAACAAGACAAGCCATCCGCAGAGAAGGCGGACCAAGGAGTCTAAAGTAAAGCTCTCTCCCGTCCCAAATCACCCGCGACCAGACGATCAATGCCTCCTCTACACCGACGCTTCATACAGAGGAACGCATGGAGTAACAGAGTGGACCAGCCCCACTCATTCCACCATCGAATGCCGTATTGCCTACGCCTCTGCCACATGTCCCCCAATCCTGCTGGAATTGCAGGGTATACACGACGCCCTACTGTGTCCAGCCGCTTCCTATGAAGACTTGACAACCATCAATCTTCGCACCGACTCTACGCAAGTGATCCACCATTTGAAACAGGTTGCGCAGACCCCCATCATTTGCCAACGCATCCACCAGCTCCACAGCAAAATGCCATCCGAAGTGGTTGTGTCATGGGTTCCTGGTCCCACCAGTACTGCAGGAAATGAACGGGATGACTTCCTGTAACACAACTGCCTGGCCCCATCATCCCCCGCCCAGCTCCTAAGTGACCCATGGGCCACAAGAATGGCTGCAAAGGAGGATCTTCGACGCCGAACGCGTGCTCTCATGCCTCCGTGTTCGGTGCTCTTCCCCCTCAACCTTACCAGGATGGAGGAAATTGTACTACGAAGGATCCGACTGGGCGTGGCTCGTACTCCTTCCCCCACGAGTGGATGGAAAGGGGATTACCGAGGGCATGTGAAATGTCCAACTTGCTCTGAGGAAACGGTTCCGGCTGACCTTCACCACCTAATATGGACATGCGCTGGAACTAAGGACATTCGAAGGAAATGTTTTATGGCAGCAGGCCTAAATTTCCAACAAGACACGCATTACCATCACTGGCTCCATGGTACTGCCTGCCGTTCCTTGCTGGCCTATATCCGGGAGGCCAACCTAGTTTTCTGGATATAGATCGGACCCGCTTAGTGTCTACTAAGCCTTGAGGCTATTAAATAAACGAAACAACCACAACAAATCAATAGATACAAATGTTTTCCTTCGCCAGTAGATAGAAAAAAAAAAAGGTGCAAAAAGAATCTTAGGGTGTAGCTTGTGGATGCACGGGGCTTTACGGATCTAAGTGTCATGGAAACGTTTCACGCCTGCGCCAAAAATAGTGCGTGGATCAGCTTCAGCTCTACGCGCCTCAAGAACCAATCATTGGACTCAACGGAAAAACTCTGGTTGATAACGCCGCTCTAGGTAAGATCTAAGTGAAAATTTTGATGTTTGCATCAGCGACGCGCAATGCAAAACACCGTGCTTGGATTGCGGAATGTCTCAGCGTAAACTACAGTTGGCGGCCGCTTTTCTTGTGGAAGCGCAAAGCGAGAACACCCGTGTGTTCGAGATTTCGGCGCAAGGGAGTCAAAATTAACCCAGAAATCTCCACTACTGCGCGCCTCATCGCCTGTGTAGCGTCGGTGCGTTAAATCTCATAATAAAACAGCAAACTACAGTTGCATAGTAAATATCGTGCGCTGGGTTTTGTCATCAGCCGAATTTGCCTCTTCGATTGGAACAATTGGCACATTCAGGTATATTGTAATGAAGCCCACGCGTAGCTTCCTTTTTGTTGTTTTGGTGTATCATTTCCTTTCTGTGACGATCCTCATCTAGCGATGGCCGATTTTGGTTCACACCCCACGGCTACATCCGGGCTACGCCGTAGAGTGGAAGTCCGAGGGTTACGCCGTAGAGTGGAAGTCCGAGGGTTATTAAGATCTGGGAATCTTTAACATCCGTGAAAATTCAACGCACAGGTGTATTTGGTTATCACATCTACCGGCAGTCGCCGTGCCCAGGAATGTAACCAGTGACTGACGGCAGACACAAGCCAACAAAATATTATCAATTTTTTGCGAGTATTTGCAAAGCAATCAAAATTTAATCTTAGTATTAGGACATTCATATAAGAACTTGCAGCGCGTACGGGAATTTCTATACGACTACAAGATGCGGAATTTATTTATTCATCGTTAATTGTTTTGCCATACATGACAACGTTGATTGGAACGGTTGACTCTACTGGGCCCCCAGCCAACTAGTACCCCTCGCGCTTTTGTATTGAATCGCGCCGAAGAATAACAGAAGGAGCATTATAAAGGAAGCAATCATGCATCAACTTATGCAGGACTAATATGTTGAGCATACACGATGAAAATGCAGGAGCACGACCGTGGGGTACGTTAGTTCGGAACAAGCCAGTTATCGTGCAACTTCTGGTGGTTGTTCGCCCAAACTATTCCGCTTGCGCATGCCAGAGGTCCTAACCTGTGCTCTATACCTAGCCTGGGAAATATGGTGGTGTTGTTGAAAAGTTTTTACTTTTGAGGGGCTGGAAAGGCAACTTTCTGGTTATCAATCATTTTGGTTGGTGGTATCGTCTCAGCATTTTTGAGGCGTTAGCCAAAACACAGTTACCGAGCACGTTAGTTCTAATCTTCAAACGAAAAGAATGCGTTACAACCCCTCGTTACCTTCAAACGTGCGGTTGCACTTGAAGGTTACAGTTAAAAGAAAGGTAAGAGGTAAATTTTGTGGTTGCACTTTTATCCCTGGCTTCAAGTATCATAACTGTAACCATAAACGACGAGCATGAACTGTGGTATTAAAACATAAAAAGAAAATTGTGCAAGTCTGTGCGCGCACATAGAACCAAAATTTTGGACAGTACAACTTACCATCAAAACGTTCGTGTGTGTTTGAAGCTTTTTGCGACGAGCTGTGTATGCTCGGGCGTCCACAGAAACGTAGGTTCGTGGCCACGGGGGAATAAAATAAGCTTTGTTACAAAATATTTTCTAACCCTTTTTTTGTGACGCCTATCATTTTGAGTTAGGTCCACACTTTCGTTTCCAAGAGAGTTGGAGGCGTTTGTTATCCGGAACGTCTGAGAACCGAGAGATTCCTTTGTCGACAGCACCTGCTCGTTTATCGTTTTGTTTTGTTTTGCCTATTTTGGAAGAAACTCGGAAGAGCCAGGCGGCGTAAGCCTTAGCGGCGGTGGGAAAGGAATTGGTGCGGTTAGTATTGTTCTTTCGGTTCCCGTCCCTTCTTGCTTGTTAAGGAAGGTGGAGCGGGGGTGTTTGGGCGGAGGTTCATCTTAAAACGATAGCGAGTAACGGGAGGCTACACGTTATTCGAAACGTATGTTACCGTACGTACGAGAGCCATCCCTAATTTGAAATGGTGACAATCACACTGGTCAGTTACCGATTACATTATCCAATTACATTGCTAATTACCACTGTTCAAATGCTCTTTTTTAAAGAAGTACAGCGTTACCGATAACGCCATGAGTTGTGGCGGTTTACTGCCAACGCTGAGCCCACGTCACGGTGCCTATTCGCAGCAACGTCGCTCAAAAAGCGGACTCTTCAGGAACCTATTCGGAGCGTTGCAGACAAGTGATATTCCCAATTGAGGAAAAATTCAAATTGAATAAAAAGGCTGAAAAAATATTTTTGGGAACGCTCAAATATTTTTATTTTATTCGTCGCCAAATGTTCACCATCTTAACGTTACAGCTACAATTTGCATGGGCCTAGAACCTGGTAAGAACCTTCTTTGATACATAAAACTTCACATTAAACGAATTGGGACGATGAATAAATAGTTCTCTCAACCCGTACAACCCGCTGAGGAAGAGAAATAAACGATATATGTACCAGTTCGCCTTTGAGAAGAGTCCTTATTGCACAGAGTACCCATTGAGGCTGCCCGGCTGCTTCTGCTCTCTTCACTAGCCAAAGCTGGTCGTCAGGGTCTGAGCTGGACGGGGCTATCTCCCAGTGCTAAAGGAAGGGATGGTACACAGGGGGGAGGGGGGGGGGAGGTGGGAGTTCTTATCCAAACTCCACATAATATTGTAGAGGGTGCCTGAAGCCTCGCAAAACCTCACAATCTGCTGTGGAAGCAGTCCTTGAAGAACTGTGATTGGCCGGAATACGATCCTTTGTCGAGTCCCCACCAATACCGCCACCACCACCACCATCATTATCACCACAAGTGTCATCATCATCATCATAATTTCCCGACACTAAACTGACCAAACAAAATTATCCTCGGGGTGGCCACTTTGCGAGCAGCAAAATTTTATGCAACGCGTACGGAAAATTGTCGAGCGCAATTTTATGATTACGAAGAGACTTAGGCACCCGGAGGATATGCTGTATGCGAAAGCATTAGTGTCCGATTTCCGAACGGGTATACACGTATTGTGGGCGCCGGCATGTTCGTCGGCGCGAAGAGGAATAGAAGCAGCCTTAGTGCCGGCAGTGAGCACAGAGATGCGCCGCGCACAGCGCCCTCGTCTGGTGATGACTGCTAGACCGCGGTGGATACAGCAGCGTAAGTGCGTTGCTCGACGGAGAGCACGCTGAAATCCCGTGCCCTTAACAGCGTGGTCATGTTCATCCTGGTTACTTCGTGTTTTTTAGATGCAAAGCATCTTTTGCTCGGGGCTATGTCCGGCGTCCGTCCGTTGTCCGCACCTCTCCCCCTACACTATAAAAAAGAAATAATTAGCGGCGCCCGGTTTCGATCCCACGACTCTCTGGCCGCAACGCGAGATACACGGCGCTCTTCCCACTGCGCTACAAAACCAAGACAGGAGCAATTACATGGGTCGTTCACTACCCGCATCTCCAGCCTGCGTCGTTACCAGGCCACCTTGGCTATACCACCAGGTGACCGACAACAGGCCACTAACGCGACTTCACAATCGATGCAACGGACATACTGATACGCTTTTCGCGGTCGCGCAAGAACTGGCGGCGGAGTCTCAACCCCAGGTGGTGCAGGCAATTGTGGATGCTGGGGCCAAGGACTACGTGGTGACGACAACACTACAATGTCCTTCCCACCCAGAGGCCTGTCAAACGTGCTTCTACGAAACACACCGCACCCTGCCGTCTATGCTGGCTGAGCTTACGGCCATCCGGGACGGCTTGCAAGCACTAACTCCTGCTTTTCATCAAGCCCCTGGAGGTACTACTTTACAAATTTATACAGACTCCACGGTGGCCATACGTGATTTACGTCGAGTGAATAACAACTCGGCTATCTCGAGGGACATTCATGACATACTGGATACGTACCCCTGCCCTCTGCGGCTCTCGTGGGTCCGGCGAAATACGCTTCCCGCTCACATTGCGGCGGATGGTGCCTGCCACACTGCATTTGTTCCACGACCATTGCCTTTACTGACATTAGATACCCCAGGACAGTTTTTACAAAAGAAAGAAGATCTTCGTCGCGCCACACGAGCTCTAATTCCACCGTGTGGAACGGACCTCCCTAGCCGACTCGCTCGCTGGGAGGAGGTCTTGCTGCGAAGACTTCGTGTTGGTGTAGCCCTCTCTCCCGCTGTTACCCGGGAGTGGCCACCACGCTACCATGCCCCGTTCGACCAGAGCTGCCCCTTTTGCACGGCTCCTGCCCAAGATGCCGACACAGAACATTTGCTGTGGACGTGCCCTTCATTGCAAGCGGCCAGAACACGACACCTTCGAGGCACAGGCCTCCACCCTGGCAGACCACCTGACCTCCATCGGTGGATATGGGGACCCCACCACCGCTCCCTTCTTGCGTTTGTTCGCGAAACGGGAGTTAACCTATACTTGTAGCATAGTATTTATGCCAACGGGCATACTGTCGCAAATAAAAAAAAAGTGCTACGAACGCGCCTTATGTCCTTGACTCATTCAAACTACGTCACGAAGCTACTGATACAACGAAGGCGCGCGAGGCTGAACGTCAATAGAAACGACGAACTGAAAACTTTAGAGGAGGATGTTAGCGTCTCTTGCTCGGGGGGATGTCCCGCGTCCGTGCCCCGTCCACAGCGCCTCTGATGATGATTGTGGCAGGATGCCCCTAAGGACAGGCCAACCAAAGAATCCATCACGAGATAGCTTCGCGTTCAACCACCGTCGTCATCTTCCCGTAGGGGAACCGCTGAAGATGAAGAAGGAGAAGAAGACAAAGCTGCGAAGACGAGGGTGTGTACGTTGCTCTCAGCCGGTACACCAACGTCAACAACCTTTACCTCACCAACGCTGACGGAGAGTACCGATTCTACCACAGAGACGACGACATCGACAAGAACATGATGGACGAGTTTCGGCGCCTCGAGCACCGCCGCCTACTCACCGTAACACAACAGTACTTGCGTGCCTTTGCCACCGGTGTGGACCCGGACGTGGAATTCCCTCTGGCGCTACTAAACACCAGATCACAAAACATAACGGCAACACGCCAGCTGCGCGATAAGCGCGCATGCGCGTCTCCTCTCTCATCTCCTCCTCTCCACTCCATCTGCTGTATATAATAAACCCGGTCCGCGCGCCGCTTCCACAGTTGCTGCTTCGGTTGAGACACACTGCACCGTCCGATGAGCTGAATGGACGCCAACAATTCTGCTTTGCAACACCACATAGTTCCCTTCGGGGAGATGGTGTAATTTTTTTTCTCGTCTCCGTTACTACGACTAAGAACGTTCGCTAATAGACCTCTGGTTTTATAATCATATTGTACGTAAAGCGAAGGTCCGTTGACAGGGTTAGACCTGAAAGCGTAACGTCAGGCATTATGTCATGCTGGCACATAACCGTGGTCGCATCACCGACGGCTTGATAATGCTCGTGTGCCATCTGTTTAGGAAGCACCGTACGATCGCAGGATCCAGTGAGTACCGCATGATGAAGCTTCAGCGGCAGACTCACAAACAGGGCTTTCAGCGGAAAGAAGTTTGTTACTCGCCTAATGGCGACTACTCTTTTACATGCTCATATTACTCATTTCTACACCACATCTTTCTGAGTAGAAGTTCACAGAGCACACACTTCACCTGCAAAGAATTAGAAAAATCGAGCCGTGGTAGTGTTACGCAAACAGGCTCGTCTCGGATTCTGGACACCATAGGATTAAGCCTTATTGAGGCTCAAATTCTCATATTTTCTTTCCTACTCAATTACGTCACTATGGTTACAAAACACTCGACAAGAAAGATGGAGTTAATCCCACATTTTTCATTCTTTCACCTTTTTTCTGCTCTTACGCCATCCGCTATTTTTTTGTGTGTCTTCCATGGGCCCTTTATTTAAAGGGACAGACAACCGATTTTTGGGGAGCGCATGTCCTCTAGCTCATTTGAAAGCCACAGTTTCATATACTGGGATACCGCGAAGAATTTCGAAATAAACAGGCCGAAACAATTATAATTTTGCTCTAAAATTTTTGAAGCCTGACAGGTGGCAACACGTAGTGTCTAAATGAGACACTACCTTACGTGTCTCAATCATTTCGTCGATTGCAACGCGGGATTAAAAAATTGGCCGCCTATCTGCTCCTTTCGTTGCAAATGTCGTCAAAAGACGATAATCTTTATCGACTTTTGCCAAGTAAATGCCTCCCTTCGCTTTCCCGCTCACCTCTCATGTTGTTCCTCTTGCGTCGCGCTCCTCCCAAGGTAAAGACGCCCAAGGTTTGCTTAAATCATTTTAAATTTCCCGCGTTCCACTGCTCTAACCCGGGTGTCTCGATTCCAACGCTGCCGTACGGCGAGGACGCGCGTGAATCGAGGCGCCCTACTTCAACGTTTATAGAACCGCGTTTCCCTACTCCACGTGCGTTGCAAGCAGAACGTGGAACCTATCTAGTGGAACCTTTCGTAACTGTTGCCGGTTGATTTCTTAAAATGGCGCCAAAAGCTATAGTGGCGCGGGCGACAGAAGGCGACGGTGGAGTGAATTTTTTTTCTGCAGTTGATGAAGTATTTAATTTTGCAGAAGTCAAGCATGTATGATTTTTTATAAAGGAACACTGCAAATATCACTCCTGTATTAATTTGCTGTCTTATATTTGCGTGATGTCTTGTTCTTCTTCAACAATGTTGACAAGTATGAACATCACACCGGACTTGGAGGGGTAGATTTAGCTGTGACTATATAAGACTATGGCGCAGGCACTGTTTTACTTTGGCCGGGTGGCTGAATAGAGTCACAGACAGACAGACGGACAGGCAGACGGACAGACAGACAGACATACAGACAGACCAAAATTTCTAGGTTTAAGTAGCCCAAGAAAGACTATCGTCTTTAAAAACCACGTGAAGGGATATGAAGGGCTGTACATTATTGTTATTTGAGCCGGGGACAAGTCTTTAGACGCCTCTTTTAATCTCACGTGCAGGTAAAGGAATGCTGTCCCATGGCACACTGTCATGGTTGCCAGCAATCCCTTGGCGGGACACATATGGCTGGTAGATCTCAAAAATTCCGATTTCAAAACTTCTAGTCCGCTATCAGCAAAATTTTTTCGGGGTAGGGCATTTTAAGCGATGCCCCTTCGTTTGGGATAAAGAATACACACTCGGCAAAAGTTGATTGTCTGTCCCTTTAACAATGCCTTTGTCTCGACACGAAATGTCGGACCAACCAATTCAACTAATCATTTTGATTAATACTCTGTTGGAGGCGAAAAGCAAAAACGCCCGTGTGTACGAGATTTCGGCGCACGTTAAAGATCCCCAGGTGGTCAAAATTAATCCGGAGCCCTCCACTACGGCGCGCCTCATCGCCTGCGTTGCGTCGGTGCGGTAAACCATACAATCAATCAATCAATCAATACTCTGTATTAACAAATGCGGTTTTAGCCGAATGCATTCCATACCTCGGGCGACGACTGAGGGAAGCGGCAGCGCAAGAGTTGTCACGCCAGAAAACTTCAAAATGGTCGTGAGCACGCAATTAAGCGCAAAGCATTCCCAGTGGAAGCGCTATTCGGAAATGAGCTATCAATGCGGTTTATGAATCGAATGCAGCGCATCTATCGCTTGACATGCTTTACATTTATAGAAACCCATACAAATAGGCCTTACAATGGCATACGCTGGCGCCAGAGTACTTTTCAGCAATGTTGCTAAGTGTTTCGATTGGCATATGTACCGTTCGGTATACTGTTGAAACACAACTTTTCATTCCCCTGTGCTGCCGTGACGAAACTCCTTATTTCGGTGTAACCATAATTTCACGAGAAGACGACAAAGGGTGAAGTCCAGCATAGCGCTGTAGGCCCACCCTCCGCCCGAGATGCTGCGGTTACCCGCCGCGGTGGCTCAGTGGCTATGGCGTTGTGCTTCTGAGCACGAGGTCTCGGGTTCGATTCCCGGCCGCGGCGGCCGCTTTTCTGAAGGAGGCGGAAAGTAAAACTCCCGTGTGTACGAGATTTCGGCGCAAGTTATAGATCCCCAGGTGGTCAAAATTAATCCGAAGCCCTCCAATACGGCGCGGCTCAACGCCTGCGTAGCGTCGGCGCGTTGAACCCCCACAATCAATCAATGCTGCGGTTGGGCCTGGCCTTGTAAATATTGTAAATAGTTGACGTCTTCCATGGTTCTTTTACTAACCTCGCGTAACAGAGCTTGTGCGCTGAGGCGTCCTTAGGCGTGTAATAGCCGCAACCTTACTGCTACAAGCCCGCATATTTTTTCCTTCTATCCTAGTTTTATTCAGTGAGTCATCACTTTGAAAAATTGTGGTATCTTTGTTTGTTTATTATTCTTAGAAATAAGTTTCCGCACCTGCGAGAAAACTAGGTCCATTGCTAAGTTATTTCCCAATGTCTTTTATTAGACAACCTTACTATTATTCAGGGAAAGAGATCCAGTTAAATATCCACTAGTGCGACATGTGTTTTTATGTGATGATTTACTTGTGTGGCGATCGTTACTTGGAGTTTCACTAGGCGTTGGTCAGACCAGTGCCCGTAAAATTCAACGTGTATTAGGCTTCGTTTTCAGCCCCCGTTTGCGTCCTGTTGAAGCACTAGAATTAAAATTTGGAAATGTTCTGTGCTGCATGAGCAAACTACTGTTACGGCGACTCAAGTTGATACCGAAACGCTTCTTTCCACTTTTGTCATCATCCTAGCCGCTTCAAGAACAAAGTGAGAACAATATCACACTAACAAAAGCGCGAATGAAGGCATAGATTAAGTAAAAGGGCAAACACAGACATGGCGCAGATTCTAAACTGATTTTATTACTATAAAGAAGCATTACCTTTACGTGTACGTCATCGGAAAAAAATGAGCATGAAAGAGACTGAAAAATGGAACACACAGAAATCTACGTTTAACATGAATGAGAAGGCTTCACGCGCTGTCCACATACCCACCCTTTCTCGGAGACAGTGCGACAGAAAACTAATACACTTACCTATATGTTTGGTAACGACATGGACTTCAATAATCACGCGCGTAAGTTTCTAACGCTGCTTGGATGAATCTGGGGTGCTAAAACTGCGTTGAGCGCGTGTACTGAGATGCTTTCAGCAAGCGATCTCTCTGTCGCATACCTACTCACTCACACCATTTATCAACTGCAGTAAACTCCGACGTACGTCACGCGTAGTAGCTTCCTCACATCGTCATGCGAGGCGCCACGAACGCGTCTTCGCGAACAGCGAATACAAATGTTATCACTGCGAGGTTCTATAGGAAAGTGTTACGGAACAGGATTGTAATCTTGCATTCGCCGCAGAAAATTGGATTTTCTTCCATATCGCACTGGATATCATTACTTATAGCTGGTGAATTACAGTGACATTACCTGTTGAGCACGTTGCCTGGCTGGCATTTTGTCCGCTTCGCACAAGCAAATTAAACATCAGAAGCGTGGGTTTTGTGAAATGGAAGTTTGACGCTGCCGTTTATTATTATTTTTTTTAGTTTCACCGTTTTAAAACTCGCTCATGCGGCATTGTGCACTGAGTGACACAAATTGATTGACTGAATGTAGGGTTTAACGCGCCGACGCAACGCAGGCGATGAGGCGCGCCGTAGTGGAGGGCTCCGGATTAATTTTGACCACCTGGGGATCTTTAATAGGCGCCGAAATCTCATGCACACGGACGTGTTTGCGACACGTCCCTCCCTTAGAAAAGCGGTCGCCACGGCCGCGAATCAAACCCGCGTCCTCATGCTCAGCAGCACAACGCCTTAGCCACTGAGTGACACAAACATTTTTGAGGTAGGAGCCATGCAGTATAAACCTAGACAGGTGGGTCATTCCAGTTCAATGTCAAATTCCCGGACTTCTCTGTGGGCATACTGGCGAGAAATGATTGTCATTATCCAATGGCAGTTAACGGTATGTCTAACGTATGAAGATCAATAAAATGAGCAATGAGTAGCCAAACACGCATTAATTTGTTTTATTGTTGGTGAATTAAATTATCTGGGGTATAACGCGACTAAGCTACACCTGCGCTACAAGGAACGCCGTAGTGGAGGGCCCCGGATTAATTTTAACCACCTGGGCACTTTTAACATCCGCCGGAATCTCGAAACACGGACGTTTTCGCTTTTGGTCTCCATCAGAAACGCATCCACCGAGGCCAGGATCGAACCGGCGTCCTTGGTGTCATGACGGTAACTTTGCGCGCACCAAACGGGGACACAACAAAAAAGACACGAATACCACCTTTTAGTGCGCGCAAAGTTACCATCATGAATGCTAACTAGCCCGAGTTTCCGTGTTACTGCAGTCCTTGGCCTGGCTTGCAGCCCCACGCCATAGCCACAGAGGCACCGGGGCGGGTGGTGCATTAGAATTGCATTAGGCGTACGTATTCCGGCAAGCGGAGCGAAAGACGAAATGAACGCCCTCAGACGGGGATGAGAAGCAGTAGTTACGCAACCAGTGGAAGTTGGCTTGTTCTTAGATTAATACACGCGGAAAGTAATTGCGTTTTTCCTGCTTGGATTAGAACGACTGTTACATACGTGCTTCGCCATCACATGATGTTTCACGAATCCATTTTCTCAATTGCGCTACCACAAATGGATCGGATCAGAAACATGTGAGACCCCGAGACGTTTGCTTCGCACTAAGAACGACCTCCTGGTAGGGTGGGCAATGCACTACGGTATACAAGCGGCGGCCGATGCGACTGCTATATTAAGACAGATTATTTGGTGCGTCCTTCGCGCTTGGGTACTGGTGCTCATGCACTCCTACTTCGAAATGGAGCAATCCCGTTAATTTCACTTTCGAACATGGTGGAATTCCTTTAAAGCTTCAGTAGAAGTATAACTAGATGTCTGCCTCTAAGTGGTCGAGGCTAATCTGTTATTAACTGTGCCCAGATTGCCGACGAGCTACTAGCCCTTCCAGATTGAATATGCTATCGCTTGTGCAGTGGACCTGGTAGGTTCTTGATGATGATAGTGATAATGATGAACGCTTAAGCGGAGGACAGCTTCCTCCTCATCATCCTAGTTGCAAAAGTCTGACCAGTACTACAAGCTGAAATGCTAGATAGTACCAAGGACAGATGGGCACGAACGAATGTGCGGAGCTCCTTACCTGTCACAAAAGAAAGCCCTCATAGGCATTTGCATTATCTGGTTCTTGTCAAAAGCAGTCGCACGAACACCTTATCAGCCTTGTTGAATTCTCACCAGGTTTTTCTGTATTTCCGTACTAGGTTTGTCCAGTTCCTTTAGCCACTGAGCCTCCTTCACCCAAGTAGTCTTCTTGAGCCGCTAACTGTCTTTATAAAAAATCCCAGGGTGGCATATCAGTCGAAACCTTGCGATCAGCATCCGCTGCTCTACTCTCGAAATGGCATCTTTCGTCGTATCGTCTTTTTTAGATGCGGAGCATCTCTTGCTCGGGGGGATGTCACTTGTCCGTGCCCCGTCCACAGCGCCTCTGATGATGATTGTGGCAGGATGCCCCTAGGGATTGGCCAACCAAAAAATCCATCACGAGATAGCTTCGCGTTTAACCACGGTCGTCATCTTCCCGTAGGGGAACCGCTGAAGAAGAAGAAGGAGAAGGAGACAAAGCTGCGAAGAGGAGGGCGTGTACGTTGCTCTCACCGGTGCATCAACGTCAACAACCTTTACCTCACCAACGCTTAGATGCCAAGTATCTCTTGCTCGGGGGCATGTCACTTCTCCGTGCTCCGTCCGCAGCGCCTCTGATGATGATTGTGGTAGGATGCCCCTAGGGATTGGCCAACCAAAGAATCCATCACGAGAGAGCTTTGCGTTCAACCACCGTATTCATCTTCGCGTTGGGGAACCGCTGAAGAAGAAGAAGGAGAAGAAGACAAAGCTGCGAAGAGGAGGGCGTGTACGTTGCTAATCCATCATGAGATAGCTTGGCGTTCAACCACGTCGTCATCTTCCCGTAGGGGAACCGCTGAAGAAGAAGAAGGAGAAGAAGATGAAGCTGCGACGAGGAGGGCGTGTACGTTGCTCTGAGCCGGTGCACCAACGTCAACAACCTTTACCTCACCAACGCTGACGGAGACTACCGATTCTACCACAGAGAAGACAACATCGACAAGAACATAATTGACGAGTTTCGGCGCCCCGAGAACCACCGCCTACTCAGTGTCACGCAACAGTACTTGCGTGCCTTTGCCACCGGTGTGGACCCGGACGCAGAATTCCCTCTGGCGCTACTAAACACCAGATCACTCAACCTAACGGCCACACAATGGAACCACACGGAACCCCCATGATGCTTCGCATCCTCATCAGGGTTCCCCACGGGAAGATGGTGTAATTTTTTAAAGGAGCCATGAAGAGAAAACAAACGTTTGTTTTATTCGAAAGATTAGGTGTTTCATAGTACCCTAAGCGCCTTCCCGGAAGCAAATGATGATTTATTCACTGAGAAATAAGGCAATTTAAGCCAAAATTTTAAATCTCCCGCTAAATTGCACATCTCGTGACATGAACAATGGCGTCATATGAGCCGGTCCATGAAACAAATACTTAGTATGTCGACTCCATATAGCACCCCCACGCGGGAATCAAACAGGCACCGGAACTCGTGCCGAAACCGAGACGGCGGCCATTTTAAAAATACTAGTAAAACCTAGTGCACCCGCAGCCCTAGTCATGGAATCGCCTGATCCGGAGAACAAAACTCTCGCCGAGAAGCTCGGGCTTACATTTAACAACCTCACACCACTTGAACGCTCAATGCTTCTAAGTGCACTAGCGGCAGGAGTTGTGGGATACGGGGATGGACCGGAAAGCGACCATTTCGCGATAGCAACAACAGACGAACGCCCAGCCGTCGGCACCGCTGCCTCGTCAGCCCCGTTGCGACGGACGAATACAGACTGGTACATATGTGCCCTATTTTTATTACGGTTAATAATAGTTTAATTTCAGTAGCAGTATCGCTTATGCCAGTTGGCCGGTGTCGTGTATGGAAAGCCGTTCGCGCGAGCTCTCTGCTTCGACCAGAAAGGTACGAGCGTCAAAGCGCGGTGTGTACGGCATTTTTTTCCCCCAAGGTCAGAGCGCTTTGGCGGCGATTTGACGAAGTCGGCGACGAGCGCCAGCATGTCCCAGGAGTGAGCTAACGTAAGGGTCCCTGCCGTAATCACTTCCTCGGAAATGAAGCGAGCACACTCGTACTTCCTTTAGCTCTCTTTCTCCTCCGTTTGCAAAGTTCACAAAACGTAGCCACTTGCTTCGCCGAGGTCCGTCGTTGGGCAGCACATGAAAGGAGATCTCCTCATGTCGCACTTCCTCGACGATTTGCCCGTACTACATGGGCATTTCAAAACGCAGCAACGAAATTTCACTGTAAAGTACTCGAACAAACTGAAGTTTTCAGTGGTTGTAAACTGGAAACGAGATCCTAACAACAGCAGCAAGCCAACACCATTCCAAAACTTCTGCGACAACTGTTGCTATCTCGTCGCTGCTTGCTGTTCCTTACTACCCTCGTTTCTATTTTTACCTTTGCTGGTTGGCGATATGTCGGCCAACCTCCTGTGAAGGGATTAGGATACCAAGCAAGGTCGCGGCTGTACGTGCTGGAACGGTTCGTTGCCCCCGAAGAGCCTCGAACCCGAAAATTCGTCTGCGCGAGGGTGGCGACGGCGAGATGTCGAGTTCGGCTCGCGGTAGTTTCGTACGCATTGGCATACACGCTTGCGTGTTTACTCGGAACTTCAACCGTTTACTCCACCGCTCTTAGTGTCATAAAAGGAATGTGCAGTATGTGTAACGGGCATATAGCTCACTATGCAAACTGGTAAGCCCTGCCTAACTTGCGTTTGCTTTTGCCGGCCTCCGCCAATCCCAGAGCATTCTCGTGCGACATCATAGGTTCTGTTGCGGGAAATGAGCTGGTGGGTCGCATGGTAATTCCCTTTTTTTCTAATTATGTAGCTTATTTGAGCGAAGTTTGTGTTAAAAGTGGTGTCAGTATGGTTCTAACGAGGCAATCTTTCGAATGAACCAAACTTGTGTTTTGTCTTCATGGCTCCTTTAATGTATGCAAAGACCTTTGGAATTGTCTGATCAGTATGTCAAGGTTGTGCTCACTCGCTCATGGAGTGCCGAATCTGATTCCGTGAATGGCAGAATAGCGTAATGAACTTTGATGTCTCTCCTACAAAGTTTTAAGGTTTCCATTTTTTTGTCGGTGTTCTTAACATATTGACAGATTGGTCTGCAGAGTTTTTCTATCACCTTCTAGCACTCAATCACTGTCACATCGGGCCGCAACGCGGTGTCGTTTATTCCCGTGTTATCAATCTTCGCCCGCAACCCCTTCTCCCTTCGTCGGCATTCTTCTTCTTCAGTTCCTGCTATTCCGATATCTCCGCTCTGTTTCGCTCCCATCGCTTTGCAGAATAACACAACGCGACAAATATGTCGCCATTAGCGCGAAAATTCAGGTCCCCCACCTTGTTATTCACAGCAACTTTGCTTCTGCAGTGCATATTGCCAACCACATTACTTCACTTTGGCAGTATCTTTCTTCATGCTGAAATACATTCATCTGAATCGCTTGGGTGCACTTTTTACGTACCTTAATTAAGACAGAGAAATGATATATGAAAATGGAGCTAAAGATAGTGTCAAAAGTGGGGCAAACAGAACAGAAAGACGGGAGGTTGCCAATGACTCCGAGAGCTGTTGTTATTTTAAAGACGATAGTCTTTCTTGGGCTAATTAAACGCACAAATTTTGGTTTGTCTGTCTGTCTGTCTGTCTAACTCGATTCAGCCACCCGACAAAAGTAAAATTGAAATTGCGCAATAGTCTTATATACTCACAGCCAAATGTGAACGTCTGAGCCCGGTTTATATGTTCATACTTGCCAACTTAGTTGAACAAGAACACGACATTACCCAAATATAAGACAGGAAATTAGTACACAAGGGATATTTACAGTGTTCCTTTATTTAAAAATTTATGGACGCTTGGGTTTTCGATAGCACATGATATTCTACATCTACTGCAGAAAACCATCGCCTCCTGGCGGCATATGAAAAATCACGCGGCAACAGCAATGAAAGCTTCCACTAGGTAGGTTCCACGTTCTGCTTGGAACGCACGTGGAGCACGGCCACGCGGTTCCATAAACCTTGTAGTCGGCCGCATCCATTTACGCGCGTCTCCGCCGTACTGCAGCGTTGCATCGAGGAACCCGGCCTGTAGCAGTGAAAGGCCGTAAATTCAAATCGCGTTGCGCAAACCTTTAGTGTGTTTACTTTAGGATGAGCGCGACGGTACAGGAACAGCATGAGAGGTGAGCGGGAAAGCAAAGGGGGACATTTCCTTGGCAAATGTCTACAAAGACTATCGTCTTTTGACGACATTTGCAACGAAAGAAGCAGATACGCGGCCAATTTTTTTGTTACTTCCCCCTATTCTTCTACATCCTCTCCTCTTGAAGGTGCAAATCTCTTTCCCAGGAGAAGCAGTGTCCGAACCTCCCTACGCCTGGGTGCAGAGCTCATCCACGTCTCTGAGTCACAATGTCGTAGCTTAGGACAAGCATGGCCGCTTTCATCGGTGACCCAAAGGGGTCCTGAAAAGCGTTTTGACCACACTAAATGAGCAGGCCGAGTCACTATGTTGTGTGTTCAACGTCATCTGTGCCAAGTATAACTTTTCTACGTGCAGGGAAAGCTCTCACTTTCCTTGCAAAGTTTGTCGCCCGTTTCCACCGCTTTCCTGCTTGTTTTTGAACACCGGCATTTAACCTCATGTACAGGCCGCCACAAAATAAAACGGACCAAGCGTGCGGTGCGCAAGAACCATCGTCGCGCCACCTTCCGGCCCAGCGCCTGCAGTCGAGATAGCTGAGTGCGCCTGCGAATCCTTCGCTGTACAATGCAAATAAATTTTCTAGGTTTCGGCCATTGCGCTTTGGTTCTCTCACAAGTAGAACTCGGCGGCGCCTTAATGCCAGAATACATGGAGCGAATGAATATGCGACGCAAAGACGACGTACAACGCTCGGCGGCGTGCGTCCGACGCGCGGCGGCGGAAGAAATGTCGTCCGGCGCCCATCTATCTGGGTCACAAAAGTTCGTCGGCGGCGAACCGGCGGCAAGCGGTAAACCGGAAGAACCAATTCGATCTTCCGGTTTCCCATTCATGGCGCGTACAGAGCGCTGGCGGACGGCCGCTTTGGAAGCCGTTGAAAGCAAAAGAGCTTGGTAAACGTAGGCTTCGCCCGCGCGTACTCGAGCTAAAAAATCAAATTATAAATCAGAGATCGTTTGAAGAATATAATGAAGTTCGCCCGATACTGACAGCTCAAGCGGCAAGCGGAACACGTTTCTGACCCGACTGATCTGGCATGTGTCGCCGAAGTAGGCATGTACGATATATCTGCTAGTAGGTTAAATAAAGGCGATCAGGCTACATAACTTATATTAACAGCAACGTGGGGCCCGTCTGCAAGATCAGCAAGTGAGGAACAGGCAGTAACGCTGCGTGGGCCTCTCAAATACAACAAAAAACTAGAAACAGCCAGCTGTATGTATGCACAGCCTAGTCTGACATGCCGATGAAGACGGCGATGATGATAATAATAATTATCATTGAAAATCAGCGCGGGACAAACAAAGCCTCATAAAACGAACAAGCAGTAGGCAGGACAGCGCTTCTCGTTCCTGTTTTGCGCTTTGTTTTTCCGCGCTGATTTTCAATCATAAACGTTCACCAACTCGCCCAAATCACAGTCCTCTTGAACTATAATAATTGTGCCTGCGCTCGCGCCACGTGAGACCTAGCAGACCAGCACGAGAAACGAATCGCAGCACTTTGCAGCGTACGCCTGCCGACATACCGTAGTGCATCCCGGTGGTACTGCAGTGCTCCCGGCATCTTCACACGTAGTCGCACCAACAGTGACATATTGAGGCAGCTTGGCTAGACAGGCTCGTGCTCCCGAACTTCGAGCCGCCGCCCCGAAGCACTACCCCAAACTGGGGTAGATGGCGCAGGCAAATTGCTTAAATCCGCTTCCACGCAAAAGAGGGCGCCACCGCATCAGCAAGCTCGTGATTGTTCCTCCCACCGGCACTTTTCCGGCGCCCAATCAGCGCGCACCGAGTGGGAAGAGAGAGACGATCTTTGAATGCAGTTATACAGTGCATGCTTTGTCCCTTCCCAGGTTTCACGTTAGTTGAGATGACCCGGGAATTTCTAAATTTAAATTTACCGATGAAGTATGTAAAAAGAAGGGAGGAAAGGCCAAAAGGAGGGGCATGCGCCAGTTATACAATTTTGGGGGGGGGTGTTCTGACACTGAACCCCCCCCCCCCCCCCCCCTGGTTACGCCCTTGCCGCCAAGGCACTAACCAAACGTGCCACCGCGAATCCCGCGCAAGCGCTGCGTTAGCTCATTGCCTACGACGGTGTGCTTAGCCAACGCCGCCTGTATTAACATTGCCTGACGCGTCGCGCGCTTTTCAATGGGAAGGGTAGGGTCGCTTAGTTCAGGCACTGATCCACTATGTGGCGCGTTCCGGCGGACATCTCGCCTTACGTCACTGCTCGCGAGTCGCGAATGCTGCACCCACTTCTACGGCGTGTGTCTGTCAGCTTGCCTGTTGGGCTTCAAGGGCCGTTTCGCTTACATCTTAGCCGCGACGGGGCGCTAGTTCTGTGGCGCACCGGGGATCTCATTCAACGTGTCGCTCGCTTCATACTTGCTGCATTTTTCGAAAGATAAAGACGGAGGCGAATTGAAATAGTGTAAGAACATACTGATTGTCGGGTAGACATATAGCTAACAGAAAAACGATATTTTCTGCTGGGGCAGCCATTATTTTACTGATATTTTTTTCTGGAGTATTTAGAGAAGAAAAACATGCGTGCGCGTTTTTTGTTCAGGCGCTCACTTTTACGATTACTTTCCAATAATATCACGTGCTTGTAAACTTCAGAAAATTATAGGAAACAAAAGGATAAGCAGCTGGGATCCCGCCACGCTGTCCGGGCGCTTCTACAGTACAGTCCTCAATTTTAGAAGTGCGTACCGATGCGGAGTGCGAACAGCGGGGTCAAAACAATACCTTAATGCGGAGGGGATAGAGGTGGGATGCCCCACTCAGAAAATTTCAGGGCCTGTGATCCGAGTAGATAAGCGCGCAAAGCCGGCATCAGCCTGCTGCAGCGCAAGGGATTTTGCTTCGTGACAAAGGAAGTTTTATCAGTGACAGACCAAGACAGACAGGCATGGTGAAAAACAAGAAGGCGTAGGAGCGCCGCCTCGGGAAGGCTAAACAAACTTTCTACTATTTTGCATAGTTTCCGAGAAGCGGCGCTGGCTGGCGGACACGAAAGCACGCTGGAAGGCTACGGAGCGGGGAAGGGTAGGAGAGAGCAACAGGAGAGTGGCTGTTTGGCCATTTTTCGCTCACGCGTTAGGCACTGTTTATACGGGCGGCGTTGGCTTAGCAAATGGTTGATAATGTGAAACATTGAAGCATGCAGAAACAAATGGTGATTGTTACTTTTATGATCTGTTGCCTGACAAATGAAGACTTGTAATTATGACGTTTTTATAGAGTTACACGAATGTGATATAGTATCGTTCACAAGCAAATAAATTATGGAAAGCGTAAACTTTTAACATGGCCGGCGACGAAATTGCTGTTGCATTCGGAGGCCATGTTTGAAGGTAACGCACATGGTGTTCTTCTTGCAGCTGTGAAACTTTTAAGCAAAATTAAAATGCTTTACACGGATGAAGCTCTTTTGGATAAGCAAATGATAGGGCAATATTGGGGAGCCGGGATCCATCAGCGCGGAATAACGGCAAAATCTGAGCTGAGTTTGGAGGTGTGGGCTGGCTCGTTGGCGGAGAAAAGCAAAAACAAAGAAAGACGGTGTGCTGACCCTTGAAGCTCCATGCCTGTGTCAGAAAAATTGCAGTATCTTATACAATCAAGCGCATCGTCCTCTGAAGACTTCCGGAAAGTAATTTGGGCTCAGCCAGCATTCCTACCACCTGCGAGTACTACCTAATACAAACCTCACTGAGTAGTATACTTAGTCTGGGTTTTATTCTCAGTGAATGTTTAAATTTGTTCTACTGGACTGCTCAGAGTGCACGTCAATGTACTGTACTCGGCGCGACGGATACTGCCTGGCCAACGCCGGCGAAGCGATGATGAAAGCTCCATCTTTTTGGAACCCCGTCATAAGAGATCCCATAAGCTAATTGGCTTCAGTTGATTATTGTTCCGGCTTCATGTTGTCACGAAGCCATATATTGTCACGAACCCAAAGATGAAGCAATTCGCTTGAAGGAAAGAGAAGTGTATATGAGCGAACTTGTGCTCCATAACAACTAAAAAAATACACAAGCGGCGAAGCAGCAGGCAACAAAGTGACGTGCGCAGGCAACTGTCAGCGAAAGGAATACCCACGGCGTCTGCTTTGCGGGCATTTACCTCTCGGCGCGAGTGTCTTTCGAATCGTCGAATTACATCGGGAACATTGTAGATCAAAAAGGACTTTTCTAGGCTGGTGACGTTAGTTCAAAAAACTCTCCCTATCAAAGGAGATAACACGTGCGGCATAAAAAATAAAGAATGGAACACGCACTTCACTTGGCCCTCGGATAACAAAGATTCTCGATTGCATAACACGATTGCATCTTAGATTTCGCAAAAGCGTTTGACAGGGTATCACATAGATTGCTGCTTCATAAACCACAAGGCTTAACTTTGGAGGAGACCTTGTTAAAATTTGTAGAGTTTTTTTCTTACTAATCGTTCTCAGTTTGTTGTTGCTAATCATTGTTCTGGGTTTCGTCACGTTGCCTCAGGTGTTCCACAGGGTTCGGTTCTTGGGCCGCTATTGTTCCTTATTTATATCAACGACCTGGCTACTCTTTTAAACTCGAACGTTCTTCTATTTGCAGATGATTGTGTTATTTGTCATGAAACAATTAGTGACAGTGACACCACCATATTCCAGTCTGACCTTAATGCTGTCACTAACTGGTCCAAAGCCTGGTCAATGGAACTGAACATTAAGAAATGTAAACTAATGCGTATTTTCCTCACCAAGACTGTCCCACCACTCCTTTATCGTAACAGTGTCCAATTAGAATCAGTTACAACTTATAAATACCTTGGCATCCACATTACTACTAATTTAACCTGGAACTTTCACCCCGAGTATGTAATTAGCAACGCCAACCGCATGTTAGGTTACTTCCGTCGTACTTTTATAAGGCGCCATCGCAACTTAAACTAATGCTCTAGAAAACATTAATACGTTCTAAACTGGAATACGCATGCTCGGTATGGGACCCAAGTCAGGATCAACTTAAAAATGCCCTAGAACTTGTTCAAAATAACACAGTTAGGTTTATTTTGTCCAACTACAATCGAACAGCCAGTATTACTGCCATGAAATCTAACCTTGCCCTCCCATCCCTGTCAGCACGCCGTCAAATTTACCGACTAACTTTTTTTCACAAATTGTATCATCACCAAGTTCTGCATCACCAGTTTATCGCTACACACCATCATCGATCTGATCGTATCGACCACAGCCACAAAGTTGGAATTGACATTTGCAACACCCAGCATTTCCTTCACTCTTTCTTGCCCAAGACTAGTAGGGAAGGGAATCGCCTTCATTCTGGGGCTGTATCTATTAATGATAACGAACAGTTTCGAAATTTTCTAGCTTGTATAAATAGGAGCTCTGTAACATTTGTTTTCTTGTTATGTCTGAGTTTTTTTCTCTCGGTGATTTAACTAATATTGTATAATTAGCTTATATTGTAATTTATTTTTTCCTTGTTTGCTTACTTGTATTCTACCCCCCCACCCTCCCCTCTGTAATGCCTTTGGCCCTGAGGGTATAAATAAATAAATAAATAAATAAATAAATAAATAAATAAATAAATAAATAAATAAATAAATAAATAAATAAATAAATAAATAAATAAATAAATAAATAACACAGGCCGCCGCAGCCCGCCACAGCCGGTCGGGAAAAACAAAACATAAGTACACCCAATGCATGGTTCCCGGCAATGTAATTACTTTTCGGAACGTATCTTATCGCTTCTTGCAGAACTTTTCGCCTTGTCAGTGCTGTTTGGGATTGATTTTTCTTGGCCTATTGCTTCTGGTTCCTGAGTTATAATTGGTAATGCACTTTTGGATGTAGAGTTGTAGTTTTCGCTATAATTTGCTCCGCATTTTGCTTGACTCGCCTGTTCTTAAAAGTTTTATGGTTGAATCACGGCCTCCGTCATTCTCTATGCTGCTACCAGCGGAAGCTGAAAATACTCTGGAAGAGTGTCCGTTCTCCTGACGAATAGCGGCACCTATGGCTATGGCGAAAAGACTGACTGGAACCTTTAAAAACTGAAAAAATGGCGCTCGCGTCGAAAATTACAGGGACCGTATAGAATTTTCTAACAACGTGAAAACCTTGTTGCGCCTCCTCTTTATCTGCCGCTGAACTTTCTATTAAAATTTAATGTTGCTCTAGTAGGGCATGGCCGCAGCTTCATTTAAAGCCACTTCCTCCCGACGGCGGTTACTACGAGAGTCATTTTGAGATGCTGTAGGCTCTTTCGCCTTGGCATGCTAGCTCGGTCTTCCCCGCCGCTGACTGGAGCCTGGGGAGTCGTCACTCACAGCGATGTAGAATTAAGCCTTGAGCCCATGCCGCGACGTATACAAGGCGTGTCTAGAACGTTCTATATACATTGTTCAGAACCATCCTCCGGTGCTGCTGTTTCCTTTTCCCGGTGTGCGCTCCAATTGTTTTGCACCGCAGCCTCAACTTTTCTTGAACGCTTTTCTGTACCTTACAACGCTACCTTGAAACATAGAGATCTAAGGCTTTTGCCTTAGAAAAGTAAAAATGCAACTAAATTATAGAGCCCCACCATCGTAGCGATGCTTCCAAAGACAACTTCTACCGACCGTTGTTACGCGTTCAAAGGAAGCATTATTTCTAACATTGAAGTGCTTGCCGTCTTGCATAATACAACCGTGCATGTTCAAGTGGTAACACAGCCTCCATTGTAAGCTATTTCGGCAGTATTTCCGGCGAAATGTCTTTTTAAGAAAAGTAAGACATGTACTCCTTCTGCGAAACTTCCCATCGAGAAGATAGCTGAAACTAACTCTCACTGCAGAAGACGGCCAGACACGCGGTGGCGTACGTGATGTGTGGCGAACCTCCAGGATGACTGCTCAGGTTTAACACCTCTAAACTAGTTATCAGAAGACAAAGCAGACTATGTACACAGTGTTTTGTGAAAGTTTACCTCTGCTTCAAATTTCGCAGCTTGCCGTCTAGCTATATCTACTGGATCATTTCGCTTGCGCTGAAGGGTGCGCGCTAACGTTGTGCTGTTTTGCCACCTTGAGCGAAAGTGACCTTCAAAGATGCAGCGTAATAGAGCGCTCGCCTTAGAAAGGTGCGGTTAGAGAAGCATGTCACCCTAAGCGAGAACACCTCCTTTTGTGCTTCTCCAGCGATGACACGAGCCGCAGGCACACTTGAGGAAAGCTGTTGACACCACTCTGTCGTCGCGCGCACAGCCCGGGGAACTGTGGGCAAGGAGCAAGAATTGCTTCAGAATATTCTGGTTGAACAACAGACGCTGCCGAGAACCTGAACGAGACCTCTCCGCAAGTTAAGCATAAGCGGCTGTCCACAGCGAAAAAGTAATCACGTGAATGAATGAATGAATGAATGAATGAATGAATGCACACTAGAAGGACGCAGATTTAAATATAAATAATAATGCATTATCCATGAGCTGCGAGCTCACCGCCTGGCAGTGTCATTCTGAAACAGTTTTTAACGCTCGTGTCAGCTTTCTTCCTCCTTTTTCTACATACTCTACGACACTCCAGGTTTAATGTAGATATTCATAGCTTACATCAGCAGTTCTTAACCAGCAATGCATTGAAAATCTCTTCTGCGTTTGCAAAAAAAGAGAGAGACCCCGATTAAGTGATTTGATGCCTGCCGTACTGCGAAATAATCCGCTATTGTGGCTAAAGTCTACATGCATGTGGTCTATGCTCACCTTTTGTGTCTGCCATTTTCTCACAGCGGCATTGTTGAAAAAACAAAAAAAACCTTACTTTTAAACGTCAATTATACATGCCGAACAAACGTATGTGCCATGCGGCAAAGCTACTTCCTTGTTGGGCTAGCAGATATTAAAAAAAAAAAAAAACAAGCAAAAGATGGATAGAGTTTTTCTGAGGGCATCGTGGACCACCTGAAATGACTACGCGAACCTATTGAAATTCGCGGGCACCCACATGAGACCACTGGCTGAAGTTATACCGCGTGCTCTTCATTCAAAATCAGCTGTTTACCGTCGCCACAGAAAGCCCTGATTCAGAAGCAGCAATGGTCTGCGGCTCCATTTATACTGCTGGCTAGGGTACTGAACGGCCTCAACGCTTGCCGAGGGTGACTCAGTGCTAGTCCCAAGCAATAAATGATCATAATTCCTGCTACATACTAGGTCCTCTACTATTTTTGTTGTTTATTAATGACCTTCCTGCTATTCTTAGCCATTCAAATAGCCTCATATATGCCGATGATGCTACCATCTTTACATCACATAAATCAGCCGATGAGATTCAGCAAAGATTGAATTCAGACCTATTAAACGTTCATCGTTGGTGTGCCATAAACAATCTTCAAATAAACCCAACAAAAACTACATTTATGATATTTTCTTCCCCCCCGAAACCCTACCTCGCGTGCATTTCTAACTATCAACGACCATGTTATCTCTTTATCTGATACCACGAAGTTTCTCGGCTTTGTCTTAGACACAAATTTGAAGTTTAATTAGCACGTGCAATCATTGCTTAAAAAGGTATCTTTCGGAATTCATGTCCTCATCAAATCGCGCCCTTATTTCCACCCACGCATTGTCTTTCGTTATACTATGCATATATTCATAGTCATCTTTCGTACTGCATTTCATCGTGGGGCAATACATATGCTACCCATGTCGAACTTTTAAAAATCCTCCAAAATCAGGCTCCCCGGATCATTAAATTTGCTCCTTTTCAGTCTCATTCCATGCCCCTCTACATTAACCTAGGCGTGCTTCTGGTAAACGACTTATTCATTTTACATCTGGCTTCATTTATGTATCTCCTTATCCATAATTACACATTCATTGAAGGACTGACATGGCAGCATTTAATTAACCCATATAACACCCGATTCTCGGCCCAAAACAATTTTGTGGCCCCAATAGTGCGTACGAACTACGGCAACCAGACCGCAAAATTTGCTGGTGTGTCGACATGGAACAATATACCTGAAGAAATTAAGTCAAGTTATACATTTCATTCTTTTCGTAAATTGTTTAAATAATGTCTGCTTAGAGAACTACATGTCCAGTAAACTATATGTGTTTTTGCTTTGTATAATTGCTTTTCCAGAATATTTGGGTGCCTATTCTCAATGAAGCACTATTGCATGGTTCCTGTTCGATGTATTGTTCTTTCTTGGCTTAATTATGTTTTAGGATGCTCTAAAACCTGCTCAACTGCTTGCTGTGTTTTGTTCTATTAAAACTACGTTTCGTAACCAGGTTCTCCCGACAGTTCTCAATTTCGGGACCTCTTTTGTCGTTGTACTCGCTTATCTTATACAAAAAAGTGAAATAAACTTGAACTTGAACTTGTGCTACTTATCGAACTGTTGCACAGCAAGAATACTGAATATCTTATGGAGGCAAAAATCTGAACGTATGGGAGCTTTCCTTATGTCCGCTAAGTGATGCAATGACAGTGATTCCTCGTAGCGTGCGCACCCCATGGTCATCGAGCCGCCGCCGGCAAGAAGGCAGCGCAAATGTGGGGCGGTATCTATCTGACTACACAACGAGCGCCTGAGGCAACAAAAAAGAACAAAAAATTTGGAGTCCTTCCACTGCTGTGAAGATGGAAGACCAGCGAAACTGTACTCATGGCTGACTATATTTCCTTTCGTATGCTGGCTTACTACACCGAAAGAATAAAGAGAATTAGTTCTAAATCAATTCTCATATACGGTAGACTCCAGTTACAACGAACTCAGTTAAGCCAAATTCTTGGATATTCCGAACAACATGGCTACGTTTGTTTGGTTCTCCACACACTCAATGCAAAAAAAAAATCGGCTTAACTAAGGCGAACCTCCTCAATCCCGTTCTACATGCCGCGAATTTACCTGCGAATTCGCAGCTGCGGGGTCGCTCGTGCAGCCAAACCTATTTTTGTTGCTGTCGAAGCAACTAAAATAGGTCGCTTTGCCGCATGAGCGGCGCCGCAGCTGCGGATTTTTTTAATTTAAAAAATACTGCAGGCCAAAAAAAAAAACTCGCGCCAATCCACTTTGTGAACGTGGTTGGAAAGCAAAGCTGTAAACGGCACCCATAACGATTACCCATGCGACGTCACTTAAATTCACTCACATCGCTCTACAAATAGCAAACCCAGAGAGAAGTGAAATGCACTTAACCACACCATTTATTACTTCAAAGAGATATCCTTGTTAAGGTTAAATCAATTCATGAAGCATGAAAGGTGTTTGGTTGAGTTGTATTGGGGTAGCATAAGAGTGGAAACTTTTTTTATAAAATTAAAGTAAGCTCCAACCCGGTGTTAGACGATCTGACTTCTCCGCCTCTGCGCGCGGACGGAGGCGACGAGATTTGCGGCAGAGAAGGAGGAGCAGGAGGAAGAAATACTTCTGTTCAGATTTCTCAACGGCCCAGAGTGTAGCCCTGGGGAGTGATTCCTTCTTCTTTGGAGCCCATATGCAGTCCGCGCGGCCTGTGTTCTGTCCACCTGCTGAATCTGGGTAGGTAGAGAGGGCCTGGACAGCAGCATCTCCCATTGCTCTTGTTTGGTAGTTGACGGAAAGAGAGGAAGGTGCTCAGGGCTAAAGTCGCACACCCCTATTACGGGGCGGAGTGTTCCTACTTCTGAGCAAAATTCGCATTCAGCGTCATAGCGATTCGGGTGCATTAAGTGTATACGCGTAGGCTGTGGGAAGGAGCCCGGATTGTATGAGTCGTAGGGTAGTTTGTTGATCTCTGGAAAGGTCAGGGTAAGGCGAAGGTACGGTCTGTCTCAGAAGGCGATAATACTGGGTTATCTCCCTGAACGTGACAAGCGGGTGACTGTCCTCGTGCAGCAACATAGCACGGGAGGTAAAAGCGCAGGCTTGTTGGGAGGGCGTATTTGTTGCCCTGCATTGAAGCGTGAGGGGGTGTCCAGATGAGCTGAATGGAAGCGTTTGGGGAGTGGTTTTTTAGCACGCGCAGTGCAGGTCAGGACACCCAACCCGACTGGTAATTCCAGTAGGCTTGCTGGGAATCGGTGACTACCCTCCGAACCCCTGGTTGAGCGAGAGCCAAGGTGATGGCTGCCTCTTCTGCTGCCGTCATTTCTTGGGTGCTAAGCGAGGTACACGCAAGGAGGTTGGTTCTGGAGGTAGCCACGATGATGGCGTATTGCTGCCCTCGATGTTTGGAGGTGTCTGTGTAGGTAACTGCATGATCCCCACCGAGGGTGGTGTTTAGCGCTTGAGCCCGTGCTTTTCGGTGACCCTCGTCATGTGAGGGATTCATATTTCTAACCAAAGGGCGCATCTTTAGTTTTAGTCGCCAACAGTCTGGGAGTATGTTAAGCGGAGTGACATTCTGGGCTGCCCAGCCAATCTGGTGAAGAATACGGTTACCCACCGCAGTTCTGAGTCGGACCTTCTGGTTATAAAGATGGCCTTCTATCAGCTCTTCCACCGTGTTGTGGAGCCCCGTGCTAAGCAGATTCTTTGTTGACGCACTCATGAGAAGACCAATGGCCTGCTCGACCGCCTTTCTAATCATTACATAAAGTATCTTTATGTCCTCCTTTCCGAGAAAAAGGCAGTGGTTGACGTAAGTGATTCTCGAGAGGACAAAAGCTTCAATTAATCGATAGGTACCGGATTTCTTTAGGGCTCGCTTCTTGGTGGCAACTCGCCTGATCATGTGTATGATTTGATTAATGCTGTTTTTGAGGCGTTGCAAGGAGACGTCACTCTTGGTGTTAGCCACGAGATGTAGGCCCAGGATCTTGATGCTGGGGCTTGGAGTGATGGCCTGGCCATCAAGGAGTACTTGAATGTATTCCTTGATTTGGCATGAGGGCAGACGACAAGGAGCTGTGATTTTTTACGTAAACACTAGAGGCCACAGGCTTTAGCACATTGGCGTACTAGAAGTGAGATGCCATGAATTGGTGTAAGCTTCCTTTAATTTTTGTAACTCTTAGCACATGAGCAAGGTGCGCACAGGACCGCTAGACGGGCGTGAGTGGTCGCGTGACGCTTTCACGTGGCATTCAGCGAGAACGCAGGGGGTAAACCCGTAGATGTGCTTCGTGAGTACACCACCTGTCTTCCCCGTCTTCGCGTGGGCTCGTAGCTAAATCGGTAAGACAACGGGATCTCGCTTTGTTAGTATATTAGTTCAAGGTTCGATTCAAGGTTCGATTCCCGGCGGTGCCGGTAAATTCTTTTATTTGTTCGCTGGAGTTTTCTGGTGACACCAACGGTCGCGAAAGAAGCCTTGGAGGGTAGAGGTAAAAAGCTTTGCTTTAAAAACGGCAAAGCAGTAGCGGATGGTGTTAAAACGATAACAACACGACCATTTACATACTCGTACAGGCGGGCAAAACAACAGACAGGTATACAACATATAAAGGCATAAAATTCAAACCACACTTCCAAGTAACATTCAATAGACTTTTGTACATTCCCAGATTCAAAAATATGCTGCAGCAGTTTGTTGCCGTCTAGAACGTAAATTCGCACCATGTGGAGTGGGTTTCACGCGTACTCTTTGTTAAAACGAACTTTCATCCTAACCGCCACCGCTGACACTTGGCGGGGCATGAACAGTGAGCGAAGGTAAAGCAAAAAAGAAAAAAATTGGGACAGCTTCGTAATAGTGGCGCGAAGACTAGGCGAACAGCGAATCCGGCGGCACCACCAAGCTTATTCTTGATTCGGCTAAAAATATGCGTGCTTATCCTTGGAGTCTCGGCCACGTTTTCGGCGTCGTTATGCTTCGAGACTGAGTAAGTTTTCTGCGCGGTGTCGTCGTTAGCACCCCAAAAAGCAATGAACACTCAGTCGTTAAAATATGTACAATGTACGCGCGCCCTCCGGCTTTGCGGTGAAGCTCCAAGAGAGGGAAGGGCGCAGCCGAAAGAGGGTTTGGACAAAATTTTTGAACGCCTTCGGTGGCCACGGTTCGGCTTGTGTGGTCTGGCGTGTGGGATGCTAATTGGGAATTTGATTAACGTTTTCGTTTCTCTGCCTTTTGGATTCTCTCATTCTGGAATTGATTCTGCTATTTGCACCGTCAAAACTGCGCCACTCGTCGCAACAAGCGAGAGAGCGAGTTACCCCGCGACGCGTTTCCAAAGCTGTGTTGATACAAGGTGATACGAGTCCCACCCGAGCGCGGCGAAGCAAAGCTACGGCAAAGCTGAGGGGCCGGCGCGCGCGATGACGTTATCGCTCGGCGAGGTTCTCTTGGGAACGTTGGCCGGCCCAACCACAAGCTTAAACAACATCGCTGTTAAAAGGAGAAAAGAGGAGAAAAAAAGGAGAAAAAAATACGACGACGGAGACTGTCCTATTTGCGAGCAAAGAAACTCCTGACCAATGCTGTCCCTCAGAGGTAGCTTGTACGCTCGCGTCACCGCCACCTACTGCGCCGCCGCAACGACAGCTATCTGCCGCGGAGTCAGCGTGTGAGCTCATTGTGTTTGCCTTGCAAGGAAAGCTACCTTCCATATCTAGCAAGCCAGGCATTAGTCTAAAGCCTATCGCGCTTTCGCAGTTCTGTTAAGACGAACCTGCGATACGACAAACAAGTTTGCATGGTTCCTGCGCGTTCCGGGATTCCACAGTTGTTTGAGGATAGTTCCGATAAAATAAGAGTTACAGCTGTTTTTAGTAACCAAACTTTTGTCGTTGACAGCCATGTAAATTCAGACCAGACGGAAATTTTGTGGTGTTCACAACTTCACTGTGAACTAACAGCAAACTTTGCAAGTACACATGAAATTCGGCGTAATGATGGGATCGTATTAGTGGCAAATTTAGGTAAAAGTTTTTCAGATACCTATATCAGATGGACAGATGGGAACAATCTCTGGACCGGTACTCTGGAGGTCGTGGGTTCGGATCCCACCCGGCGGGCATTTTTTCACCACTTTCTTTCTGACTCAAAAAATTCTTTATCTGTTTCTATGACTCACCACAACCTCCCCTTTGCTTTCCGAGGTTTTCTTGACTGCCAACCTATATTTTCTGTCTTATTCCACCGAGCCCCTCATTTCCCATTTTCTGATTCGCTACATGCTTAGCTAGGGCCCCTGTTCTGGCAGTCTTGGTGCCAAAGATAGATCAAGAGTGTTCAACGCTGGTCGACAACTCTCGAAATGTCGTAGACACTCGAGTCACGGCCCGGGGGTTAAAAAGAAGGTCCCCTTCACCCCGAGTAGTCCGAGTGGCGCTGGCTACCACCCCCAAGTGCAGGAAACAAAAAAATACCTTAATATAAATACCCGAGAATGTGGTGGGGAAACAGCCCCGCCGGTAGCGTAGTGGTTATCGCACCAGACCGGTATTCTGGAGGTCGTGGGTTCGGATCCCACCCGGCGGGCATTTTTTCACCACTTTCTTTCTGACTCAAAAAATTCTTTATCTGTTTCTATGACCCACCACAACCTCCCCTTTGCTTTCCGAGGTTTTCTTGACTGCCAACCTATATATATATATATATATATATATATATATGAATTTTTATATAGGTTGGCAGTCCTTTTTAAGGACTTAGATAACTTCGCCAGAAACATGAGACTACGAGAATACTTCTACGATCACCCCGCGACGGAAGAAGCCCGCAGAACCCTACCTATCTATAAGCACTGGACCCCTCCCACACAGCGTGATAGTTGCCTCGACATGTACAGGTCCGCGCAGAAGTAAGCGGAGCACGGGAGCGGTGGCCGAACTGCATCGCTGCGCCGCGTATGGGCGCCGACGGGAACCATGGAGCGCCGGTCAAAGAGTGTGTTCGCACTGCCCCCGCCGCCCTATCTGATATGTTTAATCGCCGCTCTGCTGGCGTGTCAAGCTCGGCGGGAAGGTCTTCAAAAGGCAGCGCGGGGCTATAGAGGGGCGCTGTTGGCATTGCCGCTCGCAGGCATCAGCGGTGACCGAATCCGCTGCTCATGAGCTGGACGAAGCTGCGCGCGCGCGGAAACGTGCCTTGTTGGGCCCTATAAAGGGCGGCGTAAAATTGTATGCCGCTGCGGTTCGGCATAGCATGTCATTGCTATGTAATTAATTCCCAGCCGGCAGCAAAATTGCCGTGTACAATATAGAAAGCAAATTCGCAGACATTTTGGTTGTACGGAAAAAAAAAATCCCGCTAACGAGATTTCTTCTTTTATTTTGGGTTTGTCCCATGTTATTGATGCCGGTCAGACCAGGTCTGTTCTTAAGAAAGGGAAATAAAAAATGTCCATGTGGTGGAAATTCTGTATTAGAGAACACCGTAAAAAATAGGTACGATCGTTGCCTGCTATTACAGCGGGCCTCATAGGGCGTATATTTTGTTGTCATTAAGGTCATGCGGTGAACCGATCTTTCAATTCAATGCGGAGTTTAATTTAAATCTGCAACTCTTTCTTAACTAATATAAGGTGCTCGTCAAAAATAACGTCAGTTTTAATGCGACAACAAAATATACGCCCTATGAGGCCCGCTGTAATAGCCGGCCTCGGTCATGACGACTATACTCGTCATCGGTCATTTTGAGGCCTTGATGGTGCTCTTTTGCAAGACATTGAGGTCATGCGGTGAAGCAATCTTTCAATTCAATGCGGAGTTTAATTTAAATCTGCAACTCTTTCTTAACTAATATAAGGTGCTCCTCAAAAATAACAACGTCAGTTTTAATGCAACAACAAAATATACGCCCTATGAGGCCCGCTGTAATAGCAGGCAACGATTGTACCTATTTTTTACGGTGTTCTCTAATACAGAATTTCCACCACATGGACATTTTTTATTTCCCTTTCTTCAGAACAGACCTGGTCTGACCGGCATCAATGACATGGGACAAACCCAAAATAAAAGAAGAAATCTCGTTAGCGAGATTTTTTTTCCGTACAACGAAAATGTCTGCGAATGTGCTTTCTATATTGACCACGGCAATTTTGCTGCCGGCTGGGAATTAATTACATAGCAATGACATGCTATGCCGAACCGCAGCGGCATACAATTTTACGCCGCCCTTTACAGGGCCCAACAAGGCACGTTTCCGCGCGCGCGCAGCTTCGTCCAGTTCATGAGCAGCGGATTCGGTCACCGCTGATGCCTGCGAGCGGCAATGCCAACAGCGCCCCTCTATAGCCCCGCGCTGCCTTTTGAAGACCGTCCCGCCGAGCATGACACGCCAGCAGAGCGGAGATTAAACATATCAGATAGGGCGGCGGGGGTAGTGGGAACACACTCTTTGACCGGCGCTCCATGGTTCCCGTCGGCGCCCATACGCGGCGCAGCGATGCAGTTCGGCCACTGCTCCCGTGCTCCGTTTACTTCTGCGCGGACCTGTACATCAAAGCTGTCCAACGCGATGTGCGAAAAGCTTACCAAACACAAATTTCGTTCCACCACAACATGACTACCAACGAAAAGAAAGCCCTAGAGGAACTCGCAAGCTGTCCCGACATAATTATTAAACCTGCCGACAAGGGAGGCGCAATCGTAATCCTTGACAAAACCGACTATGTTAACGAGGCCAATAAGCAACTATCAGTATCGACGTTCTATAAAGCACTACCCAATGATCCCACTCAAGATTATAAGCAAATTGTCAAAGATAAACTTGCTGAGCTTGTTAAAAATAAAACAATAAATGAAACCACGGCTCGTTCCCTGATCCCCTTAAGCCCAGTAGCCGGTAAATTCTATCTTCTCCCAAAGATTCACAAGGTGAACAACCCAGGGCGCCCCATTGTTTCTGGCATTGGCACTGTTACCGAAAACCTCTCGCGCTATGTGGATAATCTCATTTGCGACATTCCGCCCAGCTTTCCCTCCTTCATTAAGGATACCAATGACTTTCTCTCAGACATCTCAAAAATTGAGATTCCTGATAACTGCCTTCTAGTCACCCTTGATGTTGCGTCACTGTATACTAACATCCCCCATGAAGATGGCATCGCCGCTGTATCCCTTGCGTATGAGCAGTCATCGTGCGACAAACCTATCGATTCTTCTGCTCTCCAAACATTCCTTAGGCTTATTCTTGAACTTAACAATTTTGAGTTCGACGGAGTTCATTACGTGCAAGTCAGCGGAACGTCAATGGGAACTCGAATCGGACCTAACTACGCTAATATCTTTATGGCTCACCTGGAATCAAATTTTCTTGACACCCAAAATTTAAAGCCAATGTACTATAAAAGGTATATTGATGACATATTCATGATCTGGCAACACGGTGAGGCGGAGCTCCTCACCTTCATTGAGGCATTTAACCTAGCCCATCCTAGTATTTCCCTTGCTCATTCCTATTCGGAACACAGTGTAAACTTTCTGGACGTCACCGTTACTACCTTCCAAGGTCGGCTTCAAACTAAACTCTATAGAAAACCGACAGACACGCGGCAGTATTTGCACTTCCGAAGCAGCCATGTCAGACACTGCAAGACAGCAATACCTTATAGCCAAGCCCACCGATTTAGGAGAATTTGCTCAAACCAAGCCGACTTTGACTCAAACTGTCCGGAACTCAAGACCGCCCTCCTGAATAAAAAATACCCGGAGAAAGTTATCGACGACGCTATTGTGCGAGCCAACCAATTAGACCGCAACGAAATCTGTAAGAAAAAAGCCCCCAACGGGAACCCGCAAACTAACTTAGTTTTAACCCACTCATCCTCCGCTCCAAGGGTGTCAACCGTGCTCAAAAAACATCACAATATCCTAATGCAAAGTGACCGCTTAAAAAGCATATTCCCCGAACCACCACGCGTTGTCTACCGGCGTAATAAGAATTTAGGTGACTTTCTTACTAACTCTCGTATCAACCGACCGGCAACTACTGGCTGCATGCCCTGCAATAAACCCCGATGTAAAGTATGCCCACACATGACCACTACACAGCGCGCCACCAGCACGGCTTCAGACTACTACGTAAATATAAAAGGTAACTTTAACTGTGACTCCGCTAATGTCGTATATCTTCTAGAGTGCACTGTTTGTAGGCAACAATATATCGGCCAAACTGAAACGCCCTTCCGAATACGGTTCAATAATCACCGCTCTCATGCAAAAAGCTGCCCTTATTTGCCCCTGTCAAGACATGTGAACAGTCCCGGGCATGCATTTGAACATCTTAAAGCAACGATTTTAGAATCCGCCTTCAAAACGCACCACGACCGCGAGGTTCGGGAATCTTATCTCATTTATAAGTTTGGGTCAGCCACGCTTGGAATTAATGAAAGTTACGGAAAACTAACGTGCTTATCCCTCGATTAAAATTAGCGGCTTCATAATTTTTATAACTATGTTCATTATTCCTACCCTCGAGTTTGCCATCAGAATTCGCAGAAACTCTCCTAATACAGCAGCTTTATTAGCCTAATGCGGCTCAACAATGCCATTTGTCCTGTGGAGGGAGGCCTCGTTCCCACCATCACTTAAGAATGTTTAACTCTTTGTGATCTATTCATGTTTAACCTTTTGTGACCCTACCTATTTCCTGTTCAATTGCTAGCTTCTGTGAAATGCTCTTTTGTGCCCCCTATCTATTCTCTTGACCCGCGGGGGGCACACCCATCTTCGCTTCTCCCCGAACCAGTCTCAGCAGTCACTGAATACCTGTGTGTACTCTTCCCTTTCTTTTCAAACCGCGGTTGTCCAGTTTCCCCCATTGTCTGAACTTGCAGCCCGCGCGGCATACGTTGACCCGTCATGGTGCAACCTTGAACGCTGCATTGTTAACACGACCCCTTTTTCTCTCTCTCGCTCCCCCCCCCCTTTTTATTTTTCTTGTTTGTTTGTTGATGTTGTAACATAGGCGTAGCCTGACTGTATGCACACTCCCCATTTCCGAAACATTTTCCGCTCTTTGTCACAGTGTTATGCAAACCTATATAAGAAATGTGTTCAAAATGTTTGCGACAGCAAAATCATGTAACTTCACTCTGATGAAGGCAAGTCCCGTTGCCGCTACGTAAGTAAACATTGTTTGTTATTGTTCTTGCTGTGTATCCGACTCTTTACTTATACTATTTCTGCGAGCTTTGTGAGTTTATCTTTCTCTAGATTTATATATATATATATATATATATATATATATATATATATATATATATATATATATATATATATATATATATATAGAAGATGCAGCGATGGCGTAGAGGTAGAACACCCGTCTCGCGTGCAGAAGGACCGTGGTTCGAATCCCGGTGCCGGACAATTCCCACGGGATTAAAAAAAAAATCCGCGTATTGATGGAATTGCACAAAGGGGCTTGGGGTGCGGCCTGACCCCGGCGACCATTGCCGGTAATGCACTCCCTCACCAGAGCAGGATTGGCCCCCCTGGTGTAGTAATGGCCCAAACCTCCCATGAATACGCCAACTAACCCTCGGCCCTCAGTCCCCAGCGGCTGCGAAGCAACTGACCACGGCGGCGGTCAGACCTGTGACGCAGCAGAGGGTGCTAAGAATCACTGGATCCGGACAGGCCGCCAATGGAATCTGAACCTGGCAACGTTTAACGCGCGAACCTTATCTAGCGAAGCAAGTCTCGAGGTGTTGTTCGAGGAATTAAAGCGCATTAAATGGGATGTAATAGGGCTCAGCGAGGTTAGGAGGGCAGGCGAAGCCTTTACGGTGCTGAAAAATGGACACGTCCTATGTTACCGTGGTCTAGAGGACAGAAGAGAACTGGGAGTGGGATTTCTAGTCAATAAAAGCATAGCTGGCAACATAGACGAATACTATAGCATTAACGAAAGGGCAGCAGGTCTTGTAATTAGGCTAAATAAGAGGTACAAGCTCAAGGTGGTGCAGGGCTACGCGCCCACATCCAGCCACGACGACCAAGTAGTGGAACGCTTCTATGAAGATGTGGAATCGGCAATGGCTAAAGTAAAAACACAGTATACCGTAGTTATGGGGGACTTCAATGCTAAAGTAGGCAAGAATCAGGCTGGAGACAAGGCAGTTGGGAACTATGGTCTGGGCTGTAGAAATAGCAGGGGGGACCTACTAGTTGAGTTTGCAGAACGGAATAACCTACGCATAATGAATACCTTCTTCTGTAAACGGGAGAGTCGGAAGTGGACCTGGAGGAGCCCGAATGGGGAGCACAAAAATGAAATAGACTTCATATTATGCGATAACCCTGGCGTCGTGCAGGATGTGGAAGTGCTCGGAAGGGTAAGGTGTAGTGACCACCGTATGGTAAGATCCCGAATTAGGCTAGATTTGAGGAGGGACCGCAACAAGCTAGTACGAAAGAAGCCGATAAATGAGCTAACAGTAAGACGTAAAGTAGAAGAATTCAGGATCGCGCTGCAGAACCGATATTCCGCTCTTAACGAGGAAGCCGAGTCTACGACGCAGGAAGCCAGCGACAACCTTACACGCATTATTACGGAGTGTGCAGTAGAAGTCGGGGGCACTATAGCTAGACAGGATACTGGTAAACTTTCACAGGAGACGAAAGATCTAATCAGGAAACGGCAAACCATGAGAATCTCCACCGCAGCTGACAGAATAGAACTAGCGGAGCTCTCCAAGCTAATCAATAAGCGTAAGACAGCTGACATACGGAAGTATAATATGGAGAGGATCGAATACGCTGTAAAGAACGGAGGTAGCCTGAAAGCAGTGAAGAGACGTCTTGGCGTGGGGAAAAATCAGATGTATGCACTTAAAGATAAGCAAGGCAATGTCATCACAAATAGGGATAAAATAGTCACAGTGGCCGAGGAGTTCTATAGGGATCTGTACAGTAGCCAGGACATACAGGATAATGCCGAACGAGACAGTAGTTCACAGGAGATAGACATCCCACCAGTAACGACCGAAGAAGTAAGGAAGGCTTTGAAAGAAATGAAAGGGGGCAAAGCACATGGTGAGAATCAGATAACAGCAGACCTCTTGAAGGATGGCGGAGAAATTGTCCTTGAAAAACTGGCAAACCTGTATACGCAATGCCTAATGACCGCAATGGTACCGGAATCTTGGAAGAACGCGAACATCATCCTAATTCATAAGAAAGGCGACATGAAGGACTTGAAAAATTACCGGCCGATCAGCTTACTGTCAGTCGTCTACAAGGTATTTACCAAGGTAATCGCTAACCGAATTTCTGCAACCTTAGATTTCAGTCAACCTAAAGAACAAGCAGGGTTCCGTAAAGGTTATTCAACAATAGACCATATTCACACGATCAATCAGGTGATAGAGAAGTGCGCTGAGTATACTGAACCCCTATATATAGCCTTCATAGATTATGAGAAAGCATTTGACTCGGTCGAAACCCTAGCAGTCATTCAGGCATTACGGAACCAGGGGGTAGATGAGCATTATGTAACAATACTAGAGGATATCTACAATGGGTCTACAGCTACGATCATCCTCCATAGGGAGAGCAGTAAAATACCTATAGCAAAGGGTGTCAGACAAGGAGACACAATCTCTCCAATGCTATTCACAGCATGTTTACAAGAAGTATTCAGAACGTTGGATTGGGAACAGGTGGGTGTAAGGGTTAATGGAGAATACCTCAGTAACCTCAGATTTGCTGATGACGTTGCCTTGCTAAGTAACTCGGGGGACGAATTGCAAAGCATGCTTTCCGCACTGGGCGAACAGAGTAGAACCGTGGGACTGAAAATTAATATGCAGAAAACTAAAGTAATGATCAATAACCTCGGGACAGCACAGCGGTTTGACATAGGTGGCGAGGCAGTGGAAGTGGTAAGCGAATATATCTACTTAGGCCAAGTTGTGACCCCAGATCCAAACCACGAGGCAGAGATAATTAGAAGGATCAGAATGGGGTGGGGTGCATATGGCAGACATTCTCAGATAATGAATAGCAGCCTACCATTGTCGCTGAAGAAGAAAGTGTATGACAGCTGCATCTTACCGGTACTCACCTACGGGGCAGAAACTTGGAGGCTCACTAAGAGGGTTCAACTTAAATTGAGAACAACTCAGCGCGCAATGGAGCGGAAAATGATAGGTGTAACATTAACGGACAGGAAGAGAGCGGAGTGGGTCAGGGAGCAAACTGGTGTTAAAGACATATTAGTAGAAATTAAGAAGAAGAAATGGACGTGGGCAGGACATGTAATGCGAAGGCAAGATAACCGCTGGTCATTAAGGGTAACAGAGTGGATCCCTAGAGAAGGCAAGCGTTGCAGGGGGCGGCAGAAAGTTAGATGGGCAGATGAGATCAAGAAGTTTGCGGGGATAAATTGGTCACAGTTGGCACAGGACCGAGGCAATTGGAGAATAATGGGAGAGGCCTTTGCCCTGCAGTGGGCGTAGATAGGCTGGTGATGATGATGATGATGATGATATATATATATATATATATATATATAATAAATTAGAGTCACCACGAAAATCATAACAATATTTAATACGATGTTTCGGCTGGGATCCAGCCTTTTTCAAGTCCAGACTTGAAAAAGGCTGGATCCCAGCCGAAACGTCGTATTAAATATTGTTATGTTTTTCGTGGTGACTCTAATTTAATATACTATTTAGCTGCCAAACCCTGTACTGTTATATATATATATATATATATATATATATATATATATATATATATATATATATATATATATGTATATATATCAGGGTGTCGAACCGAAAAAAATACCGGTTCGGTTACGGTTCGGGTTCGGGTGAAATAATTTCGTTCCGGTTCAGTTCCGGTTCGACAAAATCACGTGCCGAACCGGTTCGCGAACCGGTTCGGGAGCTTGAACCGGTTCGCGAACCGGTTCGATGATTTGAATTGTCACTGAAATTAGAAAAAAAAACATTTAGTAGTTTAAAGCGACAGTAAAGTCAAAACACAAACAAAAATTCAAAATGCTGCTGTTCCCCAAGGGCAGTGGCGCAATTGCAAAGCAAACTTTAAAAAATCACGAGATATTAGAAAAACAGATGGAGTGGTGACGATTTACTACCTACTTTCTCGTCCAGACTTTATGTTGTCCTAGCGACTATTCATAAAGCCACCGCCAAAGGATATGACGGTGGGATATATATTCTGCCCTTTCATTTTTTGGTGAAATCGCAATCGTCGCTATGGAATCGCCTATCACGCTTACCTTGAAGCCTTAAATTTAGGTCTGCGTACTGGCGTGTTGAAATATCAGCGCTTAATACCAATGGCGCACATTTTTTTTATATTTGTAACAAAACAGAAAAACCCTACTACAGGCACATAAATACTACCAATGAATTAGATCATTTGGTCACCCTGAATAATTTCTTAGCTGTCACCCTATCGAATGTGTTAGCCACACTTTTGTTAAAAGTAAGCTTTAGTTAACGCTCAGTCACTGCATTATTGCTCTGACCACTGCAATTCCTTTTGCGAAAGCTATACTGGATGTGTGCATTACAATCAGTATGTCATCGTACCGCCTGACCCCCGGCCATCATTCCGTGTGCTACATTGCGTAATCTTATAACAGATTATGCTGTTACAAAATGAAAGGAAAATTTTACGCGCGGAGCATGAGAAGAACTTTTTTGGGTAGGCGCTCTTTAATTCGTCCACAGCAGTACTCCCCTCTGACCTGCCTCGGTGGCTCAGTGGCTAAGGCACTGCTGAGCGCGAGGTCGCGGGTTCGATTCCCGGACGAAGCGGCCGCTTTTCTGATGGAGGCGAAAAGCAAAAACGCCCGTGTGTACAAAATTTCGGCGCATGTTAAAGATCCCCAGGTGGTCAAAATTAATTCGAAGCCCTCCACTACGGCGCGCCTCATCGCCTGTGCTGGGTCGGCGCGTTAAACCCCACAATCAAATCAAATCAGTACTCCCCTCCGGATCGAGTAGCAGTAGAAGTAATGTAGCGAGTTGGGCAGTCAGTACAAGTGCACCTTCGAAAAAAAAACAGATCTGAAAGAGAAAAAACTGCAGAACAAGCAGAAAAGATGATCGCTCGGCGAATGGGACAGTGTGAGGTACCGGCCGTCCTTTCTGCACGTGTCATCTGCTTTATTACTGTTGCTGCTTCCAAGACAAGGTCGAGGACTGCAGTTTCTTGCCAAGAGATTAAGTGCGCACCTTAACAGTTTTCCGTGACATATCTGTTGTTATTTGTACTTGTAAAAAACGGAGCTTGTCCACGGTACTGTCCTCAAAAATGGTCGTGGGTAAGGGACATCGAAGCCACTTTTGGTCAGCATCAAGCGGTTTAGCCACTGAGCAGCTCCTGCGGTCAAATTTGTCAAATATTACAATTTGCAGGTGTCGGACCTTTTAAAGAAATTATGAAATGGAAAAGGTTTGCACACATCGGGCTTTCGCTGCTGCACACTGGAGCACTCCTGCAGCCATTAAAGTTGCAGCTAGGGAAGGGCAAAATCGTTTTATATCCCCTGCAAGCTGCGGAGAATGACATTTCCTTTGGTCAGCTTCCACTACGCTCGCGCTTCCAGCAGCAACAGACCATTGCTACATTGGTGCTCATTCATTTCCCTTGTTGTTACATAGAGCGTGATAGTGTTCAATTGTCTGGAGGGGGAAGTGAGCGAGCAGGTACGAAGTTGATGGTACGTGAAAGAAAAAAAAAGCCTGAATTGCATTGACTGTGCAATGTCAACAACAGAGGGTCGAACCGTTTCGGCATGAACCGGTAACCGTTATTTCTTTTTTCGGTTCAGTTCCGGTTCGGGTTCAGCGTGATCAAAAAATAACGGTTCGGGTTCGGGTTCAGTTCCGGCAAAAATACCGGTTCAGTTCCGGTTTTCGGTTCGGTTCGGTTCCGGTTCGACACCCTGATATATATATATATATATATATATATAGCGTCAGATACACTTCTAGTAAATATAAATAGCCCAGAAAGTGAAGGGGAACACAGTCGCCCAGATAGCCGAATTGGTAAGGCTTTCGAGATCTAATCGAAAGGCGTGGGTTCGGTCCCCACTCTGGGCGCGTGTTTTTCTTTCTTTCTTCTGTATATTTAAAAAAAATGTTCACTTCATTAACTGTAGTAAATAAAAAAGAGCCTAACCACACCCCCTATGCCTCCTTTGGCGTTGTAGACTGCCGATCTAGCTTTCTGTATTTCCTCAACGAGCCCCTGATTTCGTAACTATATTATTCTGCGAAAGCCTAGCGAGGGTCTCGGTACTGGCAGCCATGATGCCTAGGTAGCATAAGAGGGCTTCCCGCCAGTTACCCGCTCATGACAGGCTGTAGACGTTCGAGTCACGCCCCGGGGGTTGAAAAGAAGGTCCCCTTCTCCCCGTGCAGTCAGAGTGGCGCTGGCTACCACCCTCAAGCGTCACATACACTTCTAGTAAATATAAATAGCCCAGAAAGTGAAGGGGAACACAGTGGCCCAGATAGCCGAATTGGTAAGGCATTCGAGATCTAATCGAAAGGCGTGGATTCGGTCCCCAGTCTGGGCGCGTGTTTTTCTTTCTTTCTTCTGTATATTAAAATAAAGTTAACTTCATTAACCGTAGTAAACAAAAAAGAACCTAACCACACCCCTATGCCTCCTTTGGCGTTGTAGACAGCCGATCTATCTTTCTGTATATATATATATATATATATATATATATATATATATATATATATATATATATATATATATATATCGTCGGGAAAAAAACTCACAAAGAGCGCGAAAAAGTACGGTAATTGAAGACAGAGGCACACAAGAAAAACATTAAAAATAAAAGTTTACTGTATTTCGTTTCTTTAGAGTAAGTATACATATCTGTGTATGTTTGTATGTATGTATGTATGTGTGTGCGTTTGCTACCTTTGTACAAGCATTTACTTTTTTAGTGTCTAGTCCAGGCCATCTACATAATTCCGTTCTATCTATATCCCTCTCTCTCTTTTTGGCGCTAAGGTCATCATAATGATTAATGAAGAACTGACTAAATCATTAAATACAAAAATGAATAAAAAGTGAGAGAAATTTTTAATAGAAGTTTTTTCTGCATTGTTATCATGGCTTTTCTAAAAAATACGCCCCTTTCGTGCGCTAGAACTATCGTCCTGAGTTCCCTGTAGATCTGATTGCCTATGGTTTGTACCAAAGTCCTAACAACGCTTCGCAAATTCGCCCTGCTGCGAGTTCGAGATTAATGAGCTTCTGCAGGAGCATGGGGGTAGCCACAAACGGCGCTTCAATGTAGTATATGCCCGTTCAAATAGATTACACCTCGACGTGCCCCTAAGGTGCGCCTGTAGCTGTGCTCAGTTTCAGGCATTTTTGATTAATCGCACCTAGCACCATGCTTGCCAACCGCTGGGGAATTCATATCCACTGTTCAATGTCGAATACATGGGCATCTATAGGAAAATATGCATGACCTTAGGAAATGAATGTAGCATGCAGTAATTATGGATACATCCTACGAAAATGTTCCCGAGAAGTTCCTTCGACAATTTCCCAAAGGACTCTAGACATGCTCCTCTAAATATGGCAGTTTTACCCACTGTACGAGGCCATCATGTTTTCATCGTTTTAATTAAAATACGTGCTATGGTGCATTGAGATTGCCAGTGTTATGTTTTAGTGTGATGAAAGAACGTTGTTGTTAAAACACTAGAAAAAAAAACCGTTCGTGGTTTCCCAAAGGAACTCGGGCATTCAATAATTTCTGTAGCTAGCCAAGGCAGCCAGCAGTTTCGAAAACACGAAGAATTATTCATTTTATTTTATGCATTTGATCCCCTTTCCCCCATCGGGTTTACCTTTGTCGAAAAACACTCTTAAAATTGGCCTTCAAACAAGGATGCCACCATGGCCTTCACACATATTTCCCTTGAAAATCGCTGCCCACGGAAAGACTTCTTCAGAAGTCGCCATAGGAAGTAATTAGCGGGATCAAGATAAGCCTCTGCAATGGGTGATTGCACTGCTTAAACTCTCAATCTCAGTTAGCAGCATGTGAGTGACATGATACATCACAGTGAAGGGAAAGTAGTCCTTCTGAGGGTGTTCCTGACCTGTGTTCGTTCCTTGAGCTGCGCAGAAAGGCCATAATATTGACGGAGCTCTTCCGAGTTGTAGACGTCGTGGGCGGCATTGACACAAGAAGCACGACCCTTCAACATCCTCGAAGATAGCCGCCGTGGCTTTGCCTGCCCGCTGTCTCTTCAATCTTGATATTTTTGGGAGCGGGCGATGACTTGCGCATCCCCTTAACTGACTCTATTTGGAAATCATAACCTTTTTGATAGACGCGAGTCTCGTCTGCAGTAACTAAATGAGTAAAAAAAGTTGCTCTGTCTTCACAAAGCACCTCCAAGTTCTCCAAGTAGTGAACTTTTGACATGGCATCGGCATTCGGGGGCCAATGTCTCCCTAACCCTGCCCATGCGGAACTCCGTGAATTATTTGGGAAACTAAACCAGCTGGGATGTTCATATCCTCAGCTGCAGGGGAAGCCTTCATTCTTCAATATGACAACAGGAAATCCTCCTTTTTCTTGAACATTTTTGCGCAAGTTGCTTTCACATGCGGTAGCGTGAGGGGCATGTTCAATTGACCCCCAACGATGCTTGCTCAAAAATTTTACTTCGAAGAAGTTGAACACAATCTCTCCATAAATCGCAGCCATGGGTTCATTTATGGGCTTCAATTCTTATTTTGTGCGAAATTTATTCACGAAGCGTTTCTCCAAATAACGCGACTTTTTCTCGGTTCCTGCGATGACTCTCCTCACATTTTGCAGCTTCGAATACTTTGCCAGCACTGAGCTGCCACTGCGCATGCACAACCTTGAGTCTTGTGCAGACACCTCAACACTTGACTTATCTTCTGTATTCCTTGATGTAATTCCTGAAGAATCTCCGGAGTGGATATGTCCCGAGCTACTCTCTGAATTGCGCCCGTACAACATTTGCTGATACTACGTTTCTATGTCTCCACTAGAATGCCCGAAACACTTGATATTGCGAACGGGCGTTTCGGGGCATCAGTGTTGTGCGTGTCGATGCTCAAAAGATTGAGCCTGCACGTAGGACCTACTGTCAGCAAGATGACGGAAGTCCTATATTGTGACCCATATCTGACGTTTACTGGGTGTAACGCAGTGATGATTTTCGAGGATTCCGTGTTCTTTACGAACACACGTAGCTGTGTCCCTGAGGTTTATTCGTGGCTTCATGGATGTCCTGGGTCTTGTGCATACTCTCAGAGCCTCTACGCCACGTTATAGAGCTTGCTCAGGCTTGGACAATTACAGACGTTGCTTGACATTGTTTGCTTCCTCCACGCATATCTCAGTGCCAGAAGTTCAGCCGACAGAATTATTTTAGGTATCATCCAGATTCTCTGCCAAAGCCGGTCAGACTGAACGGGGGAGCGTGTGGGATTACTTGACAAGGAGTAGCGGAGCATTCTGGGGAAATGTATTTAGAAATGCGACAATCCTGAAGAAGCCTCCAGCAGTCTGAAAGGAGGCGCTGGCTGAGTAGACATGCAGGGCGGGACCACCGGTAGCGGGCATGAGAGCGACTTAAATGGCGCACTGAGTGCCGCGCCAGCTGTATATGCGGTGCATTTTTGGCGGTCACCATGACCAGTGACTCGATTCCGGGACCTAGTGGGCTACAAACACGGTAAATGATAGGAAGATGCCAGAAGTTGACAGATCGCTTGATCGATTGATCGATGGATTGAGTGATTCATTTATTGATTTTACAAACTTTTATTGGGGTGAGCCGAACGATATTGTTTTTGATCTGTTGAGCGCGTTTGGACGGTATCCCCAGTTTTCGCGGCGCAGTACAGCGCGCAGCCCAACAAACATGCCGATTACGGATTACGAATACAGTGAACTCTCGTTAATACGAACTGGAAGGAACCATGATAATTTGTTCTTCTTACTAGAAGTTCGTCTTATCAGGAGCCCTCCCAACGAAAGAATCGGCATCACACCGAGGTGCATGCAAATACCTTGCTTCAAGGCGGTGAATGAAGTAGACTTACAATGGAGGAACAAGAAAAAAATATGAAGCAAGCTTTCACTAACGCGTAAGAATAAGGGTAGCGAAGCTGTACGCGATATTTACGAGCATCACGAATGTTTAAGACCATGTTTGCAGCAGATTTGCTTCTCCTTCGCTGCCGCAACGACCTTTACTCCATCATTGTTGCTATAACTGGGAGCCTTTTTCATTTTTATTTGGAAGTGGTAATCATTAGACATCAGCTTGTATTGGCGTATACGCTATGACGTGTCTTTCTCGTTTCGAGAAAGTGTTGCCACGATTACGGCGAACGCTGAAGTCTTTCTTGCTCCCAGCAAGTGTTGCCACGGTTACGGAAACGCTGGAGTTTTCTTTTTGGCCAAGCTGGGCCAGTCTCCTTAAGAGGGTTTGCTTGGCTTGACAAGCGTAAGCCGTGGACGCTGGGCGGGCGCCGCGAAGCACACACACACGAGTGCTGGGAATTTTTTTTATTTTTTAACTGTCGGGCGGTCGCATCAATCATGGCCAATCTCCCTAACTGGCTATGCTTGTCCTGACAAACGTGCGCAGGAGGCACTGGGCGGTCGCGGCGAGGCATGCACACACGAGCTCTCGGCATTTTCTTGGTGTTTTTAACTGACAGGCGGTCGCCGCAGTGTTGGTGAATGTCCCTAAGTGGGTATGCTTAGGGCTTGACAAACGTGCGCAGTGGACGCTGGACGGTCATCGCGAGGCATGCACACACGAGCGCTAGGCATTTTCTTGGTTTTGTTAACTGCCGGGCAGTCGCCCCGACGCCCGCGCTCACGTGCGCGCGCTCGGCAATTTCTCGGCATTGTTAATCGTGGACACGAAAATTTACGATTTTCTAAACAGCTTCGCTGCTAAAAAGACCATTTATCGGAGTGCGCAACTTGATCGAACACTGTCTTCAAGTGCTCTTGTCTGGTTTTATCCTCCTCAAGCGGCGACAGAGAGCGTAAAGTCGCTACATCGAGCGACAACGCAGCAGAGGAACACCTTGCTTTCTCGTCGGTGGGGCGGTGGGACTCGCAGCGCGAACCGACGCGAACTAACATGCTCCCTCTGAGAAACGGCATTGGTCAGGAGAGCTGCTACGTTCGCGAAGAAGAAGACTCCGTCATAACTTTTTTTTTTACTTTCTTGTACTCCTAGTTTTTCGCGTCTCTTCTCCGGAGCAGAGCAGCCACAGAACTCGCCCTCGCTTTTTATTTTGCTTTGCTTTGCCGCTGGCTCCAGGGGTTGAAGTGTGGCAGAAGTGGTAGCTTTATCGGCGTGTCTCTTTTTCTCGGTCCCTCGCTTCGTCCGTGGTGCGAATTGGCTTCGCACTGTTGTTTTATTTTACTTTTCTCTCCCTCTGGTCGCGTGACCAAGACTGCCCGCCAAGACTGCCGTGTTTGGTACCCAGAATCGCCAGTAGTGCTGGTCACTCCGACAGTTGTTGGTCATAATCGAAGAGTAGCGCAAGGCTGTTCGTCTTAAGCGGATTTTTTTGCATTGGGTCTATGGAGAATCAAACAAACGTTCCCAAGTGGTTCGCCATAAGCGAGAATTCGCCTTCACCGAATTCGTCTTAACAGGAGTTCACTGTATTGAAAACTTTATGGTCATATGATTTTAACGTACATTTGATTTAAAGTTCGCGTTGTAAGGTCAATTAACATATTAAAAGGTTTAAATATAAACATTTTGAAGCTACAAGTTTTCCCACCGTATGCAACGGAAACACCGCGCGGTATTACGCAAACGTTCCCCCGTATTTATTTACTTATTACAGCGTGCCCTATTTACAACCCCCGCAATTGGTAGAACCGACTTTTACTACTCCTTCTTATTCAGTATAAACGAGCATGGCTTCATCAAGCTAATGCTGAAACACGGCGTCATTACAACAGAAACCGTAAGCAAAACTAGGTGCATCTCCTTCCCTTCGAAGCAAGGATCGCCAAAGTGCTCGAAGTGCGAGAACTCGAGAATGCGGCGCAAAACATCAAAAAAAAAAAAAGAGCCTGAGGCGCTAGAAGAAACTTCTTGGGCAAATCTTAACAATAAACAACGATGGTTTGGCTCTTTTGGTTTACGCCCAGCAAATGAAGCGTATTTTGTGCAGTCTTGCACGGAATTTAATTTTCACAAGCAGGGGCCCACAGAGCCAACACGCCTGCTACACCGGATTGTGTGTTCGCCGCGAGGAGTTGCAAATAAGGTGGCGTTTTTATCTCTCCTTTTCCTTCTGCCTTTCTTCTGGCAGCTGCCTGTTGACAGGTGCCTCGAGTCAATAACGCCTCGATTTAACAGGCCTTAGCCCAAATCATAAACTTCAGGCTAATAGGGACGTTGGGACTTCCCATTAGTGGCAGTGTGTTTTAGCCACTGTCATCTCCTTCATTAATTACCCTCAAAAACACGCAATTTGCCTACGTAGCGGGATGCTTATCGATATTCACGCACGCCTGTTAGTCGAGGCTGTGTTGCCAGAACATACGCTTCCCCAAAACTGCGTAGTTTTCCTTGGGGAAGTTCTCCCTCCCGTGCCTGGCGGGGTCCTTCAAGAGTGAAGCCTCGCTGTGCACAGGATCGTGACGACGCGGCCTTCCGGGTCGAGCCATTTTCGCTGCCACCAGCCCAATATTTTTACCTCCTGTCGGCAGAAACAATATAAAGCTTGCCCCTCTTTTGACGCAGCTCTTTTTCCTCCTTGTTACGGGTAGAGTTTATTTAACGAAGTGCTACCTTCCCGTCCTTCCTACCGGGTCTGTTAAAATAATATTAATAAGAACTGTAAGAAATGCTACCGAAACTTAAAATAGATTACAAAAGAACCGTTCTGAACATCGTGGTGCTTTGCACTATTGCCGTGCCAGCCACTCGCATAGAATGCGTACAACAATTTTTAGACAACCCTAGTGCGGTTTTCCCTAATTATCTCCGCTTTAAAAACGGCAATATTGCCGGCAGATACTGTTGCCGCTCGGAATCAAATTGGATGGAAATATGCGAAAAATGCACACATTAGAAGAATCAGTGTTTCTACCAGTTATCTTGAAGACAAAAACACTGAAACGCGGGCTAAAATCTCCATACCGAAATTTCGTTGGGACCATTATCTTCAAGTTGTCTTTCTGATTATAAGCTGTGATTGCTTTCGGATTGTAGATTATGCTATATGATATGCTTTACATCGGCAACCCGCTAAGAGATGGTGCCAAAATGGCTCGTCTTAGTCCGTTCGCGGATGAATTTACCTGTAGTGTATGGGGTGAATTCGCCATCGATACCATAATTTGAAACAGCGTTGCATGAGCGGATGTCTGTCCCGGTTGGCTAAGAAGTGGTGTCAAAATAGTCTGAAACTGAGCAGCCACGTATACTTTTCTCAGATTCGTTTCTTCACAATATTGCGAAATCAAAACACGAAGCGATTCCCTTCAATTCAGTTGAATTTGTTGTACTTTCCAGACATCCAAACGCTGTTGTTTCGTGGGCTAAAGCGACACTAACAGCTCAACAAGCCCATAAAACTTCAAATCGCAGCGACGCGCATATTCACATCAATTTATGACACATAAATATGACACATAGATATGACACATCGACATGACACATAAAGCATATGTGTCATATCCCAAGTGTAGCTGAGCTCATCTTCAAACACCGCTACTAAATTAAAATCCAGGCTTCGTCATTGACAAGGCTTTGTTTTTATCGCAAATTTAAAATAACAGTTGTTTTGAAATAGGCAGTCATAAAATCAGATGAACAAACATACGGCAGGGCACGAAGTTGAGCCTAAAACTGCACGAGCATAGAATATTATATGTTTAGTACGAACAGAATAATGCAACATTGTTTTTCGCAGTATTATTGTCAGAAGAATTGCCGAAAACTGGCGCTTTTGCACGCCCTTGACTTTCTTTGGTGGGGAGGGGAGTCCTTGACATGGCGGTGGTTGAGCTTCTGCGTGGTGGCCGCTTGCTCGACACCCTTGTTGGCCAGTTATTAGATGCAACGCATCTCATGCTCGACCCTCTGTCCTTCCTGCGTCTGTCCGGCGTTGTCCGCACAGCTGCGCCTCTCCTCCTCTCCTGTCTCCGATAGCGAACACTATCTCCCAAACAGCTGCGGGTTGGCGCAGCGCGCTCTTACTCCGTTGCTAGGCGCTGGTGGGCGGCGCTGCGCATGTGCAGTACTCTCTCTCCGCGCTCTCCTCTCCTTCGGGCGCTGGTAATATAAAGCGCCATGCCGCACTCCGGCGGTCTCAGTCGACGATCGTCCGCCCACCTCCCCTTCGCGTGAGAATCCCTACTATAAGCGTAATCAATACGATGGAAAACGCCAATGGAACCCCCCATGAAATGCGTTGCATCACAGCAGGGTTCCCGCGAGGGGAGGTGGGCGTAATTTTTTCGGTGAACCACTGCCACATCGTGCCGCACATTTCTGCCGGGTCGATGTCTCCAATGCTCTCCATTTCTCGAGGGGGCCAATGGCCTCGAGCTGATGTGTCGGCGAGGTCGGCGAGCGAGGCGTGGTAGCGCTGTGACTGGCGAGGCTTAGCTCACCCGTCACTGGGGCACAGTCTTCTTGTGGCAATAAATGGCATTCCGATGGCCTAAATGATGTTTGTACAGGGACTTCTTGCACTTCCCGTTCACCTAGTACCCCTCATTACTGCTTGACAAGCGAAGTTCGCTCATTTAAAGCGTAGAAACACCGAGCGGTTAAAAAACGCGTCTGCATCACTCGTCCCCCTAACGGCTTTTTCTTCACCCAACGAAAAACAGGTCGCACAACAGTCGGTCCCCTTCGAACCGGTTGGGCATGGGTTCTCGGCGCCCAGACGCATGCCGAATTTCGGCTGTACACCGCTTGCCGAGGGAATGACGGATAACCTGAGACCTTACATCGGCTGGTCTCCTCCTGAACAACGGTTGCTAAATATTCTGCGGCCGTTCGCTTGCCGTAATTCGGCAGAAGAACGGTAACCGAATCAAAAACGTACATTCTGGGGCCGTACATCAGCCGGTCTTTTTATTACACCGGTTGCCCGAAGAAAACGAATTTTCTGCCGCCGGACGCGCGGTTCGCAGTAAAAAGAACGAATGCACGGCAGCCGCACTCCGGCCGGTACCATTCCGAACACCAACTGCTACAAAAATACCAATATTCTGTGGCCGGCCGCTTGCCATGTTTCGGCTGAACATCGCTTCCCGAAGAAAAAACGGATGCCCCAGGGCCGTATTTCGGACGTTCTTTTTCTAAACATAGGCCGCCAAAAGTGCACTAAATATCTTGCAGCCGGGTACCTGCCGGTGTGTGTATGAACACGGGCGGCGGGAGAAACACCGAAGTGCTGGTGGCCGAATGTTGCCTGTTCAACGCACGATCACTGGCTACCAGAACCTGGATGCTGGCTGGACATGCCAGAAAGCGGCCATAGACGTGCCGGTCTTAAAACACATATTCTGTGCTGCCTGGGTTGCGCGGCCCTTGACCATGAACACCTAGTCGGCCGGGCTCGCACGGTGATTAGGCCACAAGGCTACATGGTATAGGTAAGCCTCCACACAAACTAATATAAAAGTTTATTCCTGCTCCTCCTCCTACTGGAGAACACCCACACATGAACGGAAATTCTTTGTGCTCCATATTTGCTATAAAAGGAGGCGCCCGTGCGGATGCCCACGCATCCACACTTTCCATTTCCAGGAGGTTCATAAGTATTGTTTGATTGAAAACTTCGCAATGACATTGTCGCATAAATTCAAGTGCATAATTTTTCTTTCCCGGGTTTTCGGATTGTTCCGTAAGCAGATAGCCCCACTCCTCAATGTAATTTACAGTGATGCCATAGTTTTATTATCGAAACGGTAATTAGTACATGCTGCTTAATTGTCTTACAATCCTTATATTTATTCTAACCATTTCCCACGCAATGTGATGGGGTGCGGATCCCGTTCACATGTTCATATAGAGCTTCCTGGGCAGCCTGGATGTTCACTCCAGGAAGTGATGGAGCCGAGGGATGGGGTAAGAGCTGGCGGGGTGCAGTCCCAATAAGAATGAGGGATGGACGGGTATGAAGAACAGGTGGGACGGGAAGGATGGCCAGGGCGCCGATAGATGCGGTGAAGAACGTGATGGTAGTGGAGTGAAGAGGTTTGAGCCTGCGGAATGAGGCACGCAGCCTCACAAGTTAGACAGGAACTGGGGAGTTTATACAGGGTGCGTGATAGGCGCTGGGCGTGTAACTGGTAACGGCGGTAAGCGCGGTGCTCAGTACGTCCGTGGGTGGTTCAGGGTTGGCCAGGACATGGGCGGACCCGGGAAAAATACTCGGGTGAGCGTGTTTGCTATGGCGTTTCCGCACATGCCAGCGGGGCCAGGAACCCAAACAAGTGTGAAACGTGGCCTCCGATTCGAAGCAAGTATCGAAGTGACGAAGTCAGGAAGTTGGAGAAATGGAAGTTGGAGGAAGAAAGGAAGTTGGAGGAAGGAAGGAAGTTGGAGAAATGAAGCCGTGTCCATTGAGTTGGAGGGGATGTTGCTGGCTTCCGTAAAGTAAACGACGGAATCATGGGAGAGTAGAAAATGAATTCGTTTGTAGAGGGCCTGAACGCGCAGTGCACGACGATCAGGGTGTCGATCAGGGTTCATGTTGCGGGGCATAGACTCAACCCGTAAATTAGTGAAAGTGGCCCAAGGAGGGAGTTCCGATGGTATGGGGGTAGTGCGAAACCTCCCTCTGTACACTTTACCGTATCGCTGTGGGAGTACCCTCCTGCGCCCCAAGCGCCATTCTTCTGGAACTCGGGATATACAATACTCCTAAATAACTCATATATGCGCTTAATGTGGGGCGAACGGATTTCTTTCGTCTAATCTGGGGTGAAGGAAATTGACAGTTCTGACGTCATGCACCAATGTACTTGATTTGCCGGAAGCATTGAACTGAGAATTTCTTTACAACAGGCCCAAGTAAATGCAAATGCGTGTCGTAGTGGAAAGCTACATATTCACATCGAGCTAGAACCACTTTTTTATATCTCCCGAACACTCATAAAGACGGAGGTTTTCTATTTTGCTTCGTTATCCATCGAAACACATTGTTGGTATACCCGTGCAACGCCTTCACGAAGCCATCTCGGTGGGTGGGAAGTTCAAAGTAGGCCAGCTTGATTGTGCCGACAAAGACCTGATAGCACGAAATCTGTTTACAATTGTTAAACAATGCGGGCGGTTAAATTTAAGGGGACAGCATTTAATCTCCATGTTTCAAACACGCCTGTTGTGAGGTTCAGAGAATAGGTGGCCCGAAGCAAGATGAAGTGGCGCAAGATGAAGTGCGTCATCCGGGGATCACGCACATGGAAATGGCGCAAGCCGGGGAACATGAGCCTAGGATCACTCGCAAGGAAAGGGAAACAGGGAGGATGGCCGTAGGAGGGCTCTCAGAAGGTGACGCAGCCCGGGCCGGGAAATAGCGAAGGCCAGCGAGCGGAACGAGCTTCGGAGGGGGCTGTCCAGGGGCTGGTCAAATTCTGAGGAGCACGGACGCAAAGTTGAACCGGAAGTACAACAAAAGATCAACAGAAGGTCCAACTAGGCTTTCGCCTACATATTCTTAGAAAGGTCGAAACATCACCCAGAATATTTGAGCTGTGGGATGTAGTTAATTACGGTAAGACCGTGGGCCCGCCATAGCATAGCAGCTACAAAGCTACTGTTGATGGCGGGACTCAGTTTCTTTTGTTTTCTTTTGGGCTATGTGGGCTTCCGGTGACTCTCCTTCCACTCGCATAATTCCGAACACAGAAGTGGAGAAGTTTCAATGAGTTGGTTGCCACGTGGCCGCTGTAAACTGCACTTAAGCGTGCCCAAATTGCACTGATTTGCTGAATCCTTGGCATATATGAGTGAACTTAATGTTTATGTTGTGGGATATATGAGGGGTTCCTCGGGGCGACTTAGCCAGTCCTGGCGTAAGCCACCACGCTAGCTCCCGGCGTGTCAACCACGCGGGCTCCCATGGCTACGGCAGCCCAGCGAGGTTCGCCGATACGAGAACACAGTAGACAGTAGTGCCGAAGCACAGCCGTTTATTTGGGGAATCCCAAAGCATGCGAGCACAAGGCTCGACGGCGTTCACGAATCACGCCGTCCGGGTCGTGACCGCGAACGGGAGGTAGGCACTCACGGCGCGCGACAAACAAAGCTCCCACCTGAGACACAAGTATCCATCACCGCCGCGTTCCGCCGATCTCGCCCCGACCGGGTCTCCGACGAGACTTCCTTCTCCCGTGCGCGCACGCTCGCGCCGCCCGCGCCCGCGCGCCTATCCCCGCACACATCGGTGGCGCCATCTCTCGGGGGACGCCGACGAACCAGCGGAGCGCCGGACCGGTTCCAGCGCACAAGCGTCTCTCCCGAAGCGCGCGCTGGCTCGGGATCGCAGGTCGCGGTTCTCCACGATTCCCACACTCCTCCCCCCTAAAACTGGACGCCACTTGAGCTCGAGTGACGCCACGGTGCACCACACTCGTCACGTCTCAAGTCAGCAAAACAGCCACCGAACGCCACTCCACACCAAAGTTCGCCACACGATGCCGCCGTCGCGATGCTCGCCTCACAAACCCGCAAACACATTGCAATGGTTCCAAGTCTCTCGCGGTTGGGCAGCACAGCAGGTTGGCAGGCCCGGGGGTAGCTGCAGCCGCAGCCGACGAACGCCGGGGTCGCGCCATGATGCGACCCCCGCTCCCAGCTCGAGGCGGCAACAGGAACGGCCGCGCCCACTGCGGCTGCCCGAAGGCTCGCGCCGCTCGCGTAGGCGCCAGATACCGCCGCCTCCTGGGTTCCGTGGCCGCTTCGGCCGCAGGTCCTCCCGAACGGTTGGCTGCCGCCCGGCAGGCCGGAGCAGCAACTGGAGTAGCAGCTCCACGAACCGCGCTCGGCCCCGCCGGTGGTTCAGCAGGCCATCCTCGCTGTCCATGGCAGTGGTGACTGGCGTGGCTCCGGTGGTATCCGTATGCTGCAGGTCTCGCTCTCACCGTCCAGTTTAAACGATTCCCGAACTTGAAGTGGGGAGCAGCGGGACTCCGCAATCTCCTGTGACTGGCCGGAAACCTTATCGACGATCTCGCCAAATAGGGTAACAAAGATGCCCGAGGGGGCTCCCCCTTGCACGTTCGCTTGCTCGCGGAATCACGAGTCCGGCAACTGTGCTCCAGCAGCCACCCCCGCCTGGAGGCAGCTCGCCTGACTATTACGGGGGGGGGGGGGGGGGGGGGGGGGTCAGCATCGAAACACCCGTCCGAGTAATTTCGGCTTGGTGCGTTGGTCGGCAAAGCAGCGTCAGCATCAAGCAGGCGGGCTCCTGCAACTCACTCGCAGCAATACAAGCTGCCGTAGAGCCAGCGCCAACCGCAATACCAGCGGCTTACGGGCGCACATCACCGGTATAGGTCGCCTGAGAGTCCGTCTCTTACTAAGACTGGCGATCTCTCGCGACCAACGAGCCCGCTGCCGAGCCGCGCGAAGCTCTTACTGCCTAAACGCAATCTCAAGCGGAGACTTCACGGCATCGAGACGCACGCACTCCGGAAGCGCGGAGACAACGGTCCCATTGCTCCCGCTTCCCCCCGCAGCGAGAGGAGACTGATTCTTCAGCGATCCCCCTCGCTCTTTGTCAGGCGTCAAATCGGCAAACACTCCGCCTCGGACTCGAAGCGCAGTAGCGGCGGGCTCATCGTGCGGCTTGCGAACTCCCAAACACCGCACCCTCGCTCGGTAGTGTCCGCCGCGCCTGGGGGAAACTTCAACCGGCGCCGCCGGCGCGGCTGCGCGGGGACGGCATACGAGGAAGGCGACCTGCCGCCATGTTGGAACAAGGCCTACGCACCTCCCGTCTCGCAAGCGGGCCGCGACTGCGGTGCTCGGAGGTATCCTACTGACTCACCGCCTGGTGCTTGTAGGAAGGTTTACACATTTGCCGTCACGGCTGTATCGGGCATCATAACTGTCTGCCTGCAACCGACTGGCGCGAGGCGTTTCGTCCGAAGTCTTCAGGACAAAGGGTAGCGGGCTACGACTGCAGCAACGCATTTCTCGGGGAGCTAGCAACCTCGAATTCGTCTGAATACGAGACCCACGTTCGGGCGCCTTGTGGGATACATGTGAGGGGTTCCTCGGGGACCTCAGCCAGTCCTGGCGTAAGGTCACCACGCTAGCTCCCGGCGTGTCAACCACGCGGGCTCCCATGCCTACGGCAGCCCAGCGAGGTTCGCCGATACGAGAACACAGTAGACAGTAGTGCCGAAGCACAGCCGTTTATTTGGGGAATCCCAAAGCATGCGAGCACAAGGCTCGACGGCGTTCACGAATCACGCCGTCCGGGTCGTGACCGCGAACGGGAGGTGGGCACTCACGGCGCGCGACAAACAAAGCTCCCACCTGAGATGAATGTATCCATCACCGCCGCGTCCCGCCGATCTCGTCCCGACCGGGTCTCCGCCGAGACTTCCCTTCTCCCGTGCGCGCACGCCCGCGCCCGCGCGCCTATCCCCGCACACATCGGTGGCGCCATCTCTCGGGGGACGCCGACGAACCAGCGGAGCGCCGGACCGGTTCCAGCGCACAAGCGTCTCTCCCGAAGCGCGCGCTGGCTCGGGATCGCAGGTCGCGGTTCTCCACGATTCCCACAATGTAATGTTTCTGCCTTGATTTTATTATCGTACTTAAATACTCTGGTGGAGTATTTTCTCTATACGCCTCGAGCGCGGCCTGTAGGGGCGCCACTGAAATCCCCCTAGCGGCGCGTTTCGAAAGCAGGCGCGGGAGTCCGCGCCCCGCTCCCCAGTGCCGCCGCTGCTTTTGCGGCACGTTCACGACTGAGATTTACCGTTTGCGAGCGTTTGAAATTCATGTTTGTGTGGAGCAGTCACTCTGTTCGCAAATTGGGTATGTTTACGAGAGTGTAAATGTTTCCGACGCGATCTTAGCGTGGTATTTTCGGTCTGTATAAGCGCCAGGTGTGTGTCACAGGCCAGCGTCGCGGAACCGGCGTATGATGGAGCCGATTGTAGTTACACAGACCTGAATTTACTAGCCGTGTCTCCGTAACCACCGGTTCCTCAGATGTTCATGATACGGCTATACACTACGATTTAAATCGGTTTTGTGCGCTTACATAATCAGCGGAGCACTCGTACCTGACAGCACACCAGTTACGTTTGCCCGTATTATACCTCAGATATTGATCACCACTATTTACAAGCCAGTCTGTGTTAATTTCGGGAATATTCAACAAAAGTACGATGGACAATGCATAATTATACTCGGGGATTAGCACAGGACAGAGTCGTCTTGTCGTGAGGTGCGCGCCCGCAGACCTTCATCTGCTACATATATCCTCTGCGAGCAGCGCGGAGACGGGCTTACAATATAATCCGCGTCCGCGACTAAATGTTTCTTCGAAATATCGTCATATGGCACAGGGAGCCTGCAGAATAAACCAGAAACTGAAATCAGAGGGCCTTATCATATACCACAGTGTTCCAACGACACATTTCATCGCTTGTTGAACAGCCGACCCTGTATACTTCCAAAAATGCGTCCGCCGTACGATCAGCTCTTCGTTGAAGTAGAAAAACAGAAGGAAAGTGAACGCGAGATTTATGTGTGGGATTACTAAAACGTTCATTGCTTGATTCCGCTCCGCATTTGTACACGGCGTACGCCCCCCTCCTCGCCCCCCCCCCCCCCCCCCCCCCCCCACCGATTTCTCGCGAAATAGCAGTGCATTTCGCGTATAGTTGGTCTAGTGAAACCTACCTGACTTAAGTTTAGACGAACGTCTTTATCATGCCAGAAGCTGCACTGTTTTTTTTTTGTTTTTTTTTTTTCATTTCCGTTACAGCTATTATGTTTCTCAATTCCGCATTGGCACAGCATTTATTTTTCTGTGGTTTCATTTCCTTGGTTCTTGCTATATGGCGTGTGTGGGCACATATTTAACGACGCACAGGCTTGGAATATACTTTACATTTTCGCATGGTTTATATTCTTATAAAAGGCATAAGTTATTGTCCGGGATTGGGTAATCACATCCCCGAAACATATTTTTCTGCGGCGTATATGTATAAGCGAAACACAGCCGCATTCGTTGTCCACGCTGCAAAATGAAGCCAACCTCTCATTGTGCCAGTATCAGGTCTAAACGAGGCGTCAGTAGAATTCATTTGTGCCTGATGCTTTGGAGGTGACATGTGGGATATGTTGCTGCCGTCGCCGACGCCCGGAAGAGCGGCGACGAAGCGCGCAGAACCGCGTCCCCGGGTAGCTCTTGCAGGCGATCGCGTACTCTACGAAGACGCAGCTGCTTTTTAAGTGACCTAAACGTACTCTTTGCCTATAGTCGTCACCATAACAAGTTTTTTTAGGGCGCGGAAAGGCGAAAAGAAGCTAAATAGAACCAAAACACTGCACGAGCCCCTATCAGTCACGCAGCGCAAATCCCGTCAACGCCGCGGAGAAGCGGCGGCAGGCGACGCAGCGATCGCAAAGCTCGAGGCGTATATGCAAGTAAAGCTTCATCGAGCGTCCTTATCTAAAACGTTTCATTGTTTTTTATTCACTCAAAATTGTGTTAGCACAAATGGGTTTGTGACATTCAGGTATCCAAATCATCGTGTATGGTGCTTCCCCACACTTTTTCTGGATTATTCCATAATGAATATTAAATCACAGCTGATATTTCCAACCAAACTTGGAGCAAATAGTAACAGTATAGAACATACCCCTATTAAAATTTACTTTAACGCGTCCCCCAACATGGGCGTGTTTTGAGATTCCAGGCGTGGAAAGGTGTCCGCTCTAGCGCAGTTGGTTACGTTATCGGGTTACATACAGCCCGCTTGAAACCATCAAATCTTCTTGAGGTATTGTGACGGTGCTTCGCTATCGAACTTTGTTACCGAATAAAGCGGGCTTTACGACGTTTGTAGTCGCGTGCCCCTCTAATGGGAACGAACAAGTTTGCAGTCAGGTAATAGAAACCATTTTTCCTAACTGGAGCCTCATGACAAAGGTAGTTATTAGAAAAGCAAGGCTAAATAGCCGGCGCTCAATATTTCTTTGTTACAAGTCACAAAACTCAAATACTTGGCTGTCCCAATATTGTTCCCGCACGCATAACCCATGTGAATAATACTTTTCTATGTCCTGTAAACTGCCATATTGGGGCAACACAGCGGAAATTGAGCTCTCAGAAAACCCAGTTGCATGTTTGTGTATCCCGTATTCTGCGGATCTACTAGATAGAATACGCATTAGTAGTTTTGGAACTCTTCCCTAACTTTACCGGGAGATGTAAACAACAGCCGAAGGAAAGCTGTTTTAATAGTTTGCTCTGATAGCACACCTTCAAATGTTCCTTATAACTCAGCGATAGCTAATGATATTCAGTCACAAAGTGACGGAACTTACTCTGCAGTTCGCCAGAAGCTCCGTCGTAGCTCACCAGTGACGCACTGACCTTGACACCTCGCTGCATTTATTATCATTCCTTATAAGGCACACGTTACATTATTAACCAAATTTCAATATTAGCGCCTTATTTTCTGCTTAAGTCTGTGTTCTTCCTGCGCACAACAATTCAATAAAATTCATTGAGAAAACCGATTTCTTTATGTCGAGTACTTCCCTTTTTTTATTTACAGATACTGCAGGCTCTCCACGGGCCCATGCAGGAGTGAACACAAAGACATCTATCGACTGAAATATAACATACAACTCACCAGTGCATGAGTGCTGCTTGGTGTAATTTTAAAACGCCCAACACACATAAGTGGAATGCATATACATGCAATAGACATGAACGGGTGTGAACGCGAAAATGCAATCCTAATGTATTCTAATTGTGAAGCACAACAGTTAAACCAAAACATATACCTGCCGCGGTGGCTCAGTGGCTAACGCGTTGCGCTGCTGAGCACGAGGTCGCGGGTTCGATTCCCGGCTGCGGCGGCCGCTTTTCTAAAGGAGGCGAAAAGCAAAAACGACCGTGTGTACGAGATTTCGGCGCACGATAAAGATCCCCAGGTGGCCAAAATTAATCCGGAGCCCTCCACTACGGCGCGCCTCATCGCCTGCGTTGCGTCGGCGCGTTAAACCCTACAATCAATCAATCAATCAACCAAAACATATATTTCCAATAGGTTGATAAAACACTTCCAACGATACCAAGTTCACTATTGCTTAAGGTAATATATCCCAGTAACAAATTGCACGAGGCGTGTTGGTTTAGATTCATACTCTCACTATGATGTATTTTGGCTGAACATTTGAAAGGCTCTTCGAGGTAGTACTCCGACGCCCATTTAAAGTGTCCTTAATATAATGTAAAGCTGGCGAGGAAATTTTAAGCTTTAATATGACCATATGATACCTGTATGGCGAGTTTATGTGATTTTTTATTGTTTGATTATGGTCCTTCATGTTCAGTCTTTCGAGTGCCCTGTAAAACTAATCACTAAAAAGTACAAGTACAGAATATGTCCGACAAAAAAATGCCCTTTTCGGATTCATCAATTCTAAAACGTACTTCTAAAACGTACGTAGTAATTCTAAAACGTACAAAAAGAAGCTGCCGGCATTTCTTGCTTTGGCAGACACTGCATTGTACGATCACCCCCATGTTCTGCCGTAAATCTGTGAAGGCAGCCTCTGTATGATTCAAACTTTTGAATACCCAAGGAGAGCGCGATGTTGTCAACTGTTTTTTTGCTAGGACTGACCCGTCGAAGTTCACTCCTGTCACTCTAACTTCCTTGAACGATGTAAACAGGATGGTTTCCTTTTACTCATTCTTCGCACCTCGCGTCTGCTTCCCACCAGGTCCAAAAACTTGCACCTTCTTTATAAGTTACTCTTGATGGTTTACAATAGTGTGGAGCGTTGACACTGGCAAAGCGAGCTATAGCTTGCCAATTCCACGCGCTTCCTCTTCATGTTCTGTTCTAATAGGCGCACAATTTTCACTTGTTCCTTGAATATCTTTGACGTTGTTACAAGCCTGGAAACACGGCCACGCATAGCAACAAGGCAAAAAGAGAACAAATCACTGCGCAGGAAGCACAGTAAATGGAGAAATCGGGAAGGGAAGTCGCGAAGGGTAGTAGCGCCTGCCGCGAGCATTGAACGCCTTCTTCCTTGAATATGCTGCGATTTTTTTACACGGAGGAGTGCATCACCTGACTTATCGTCAGCCTTGCACGGAACGGCCGCGCATTGCTGTAATGTTTTTTGCCGCAAAGCCAGCGCTTTTGCGCTCCCTGGGCGTCTCTGCAACGTGCAGATCCTGGCTTGTTGGAATGCGGTTTGAGCGAGTATACCGAAGAATAGACGTAGGATTACTAGAAATGTCGGTCAAAATCCGCTTTCGCGATCATATATCCAATTTTCGGTAAAGCTCTGATCGTAATAAACGCACGAAAATGCATTATTTCTAAGAGACGTTGGCCGGGAACGAAAAGAAAAAGGTATTAGGCCGAAAAACGTTATATGCCGAATCGTATCAACTAGATTCCACTGTAGTTTAAAATATAGTCCAATATGAAGGCTGCCTTTCCTTCTTATCAAATAAGCCAACTTTTTCTCGGTTTTTTGCGGCATCCGAAGCATTTTCGCCCTCACTGATGCGTCCCAAGCCAATAAGAAAGATAATGCAAATATTCCATTTGGCAGCAATGTATTTGCAACACTTTCCCAGAAATATATTTGTTGTGGCGCCACCTTACAGTCAGTGCCACTGGCAGCCAGCGCATTTGTGAAACTTTGGGCAGGAAAAGAAGCAAAGGTTTCGCTAAGAGCCCTGCAGATGCTTCACTGTCTGGAGCAGCATTCTCTCCCCGGAAAGTTCACAAGTTGGCCCATACTGAAACGTCCATTGCTTCTATTGCTTTTTTATTTGTACATGATAGTATAGCCGTATAAATTAGTTTAAACACAGCACTTTGGTATCCGTTCTGTCTGGAGCGTTCCGTAAGCAATTCTGTGGAAAATATTGTCAAACCAGCCATATATATATATATATATATATATATTGTGGGATTGTCCCTGAGGAAGGAAGTTCCACTTCCGAAACTGTCGGACTAACTTATAATAAACAAGTTAACCGCAAAGTTGTTCTTATCTTTTACCTGACCGTTTCTTCTGGCCCGCTGCAAAACTCATCGAAATCTATATATATATATATATATATATATATATATATATATATATATATATATATATATATATATATATATATATATATATATATATATATATATAGCGAATAAAAATAGGAACTGAGCGCCTAGTTGAAATAACACAAAAATAAGGGCGAAAACCTCGGAATGCAAAGGGGACGATGTGATCGGTTATTGAAACAGATAAAGAAGTTGGAAAGACAAAAAGAAAGTGGAAAAAAATGCCCTCCGGGTCGGATCCGAACCCACGACCTCCAGAACACCAGTATGGTGAATGACCACTATGCAACCGGCGGGGCTATATTCACCTCCCTTTTCCGGGGTATTTATGTTAAGGTATTTTTGTTTACTGTGCTTGGGGGTGGTATCCAGCACCACTTGGACTACTCGGGGTCAAGGGGACCTTCTTTGTAACCCCCTGGCCGTGACTCCAGTGTCTACGGCACGTCGAGAGTGATCAACCAGCGTTGAACCCTGTTAAGCTCCCTATGGCACCAAGACTGCCAGAACAGGGGTCCTCGCAATGCATCCAGCGAATCAGAATAGGAAATGAGGGGCTCGTTCAAATAAGACAGAAATAAAGGTTGACAGTCAAGAAAACCTCGGAAAGCCAAGGGAAGGATGTGGTAGGTCATTGATACAGATAAAGAATTTGGAAAGACAAAAAGAAAGTGGAGAGAAAATGCCCGCCGGGTGGGATTCCAACCCACGACCTCCAGAATACCGGTCTGGTGCGATGACCACTACGCTACCCGCGGTGCTATTTTCCCCTCCAATTTGTGGGGCATTTATGTTAAGGTATTTTTGTTTCCTGTGTTTCGGAGTGGTAGCCAGCGCCACTCGGACTACTCGGGGCGAAGGGGATTTTCTTTTTAACCCCCGGGCCGTGACTCGAGTGTCTACAGCATGTAGAGAGTGGTCGACCAGCGTTAAACCCTCTTAAGTTCCCTATGGCACCAAGATTGCCAGAACAGAGGCCCTCGCTATGCATGTAGCGAATCAGAATAGGAAATGAGGGGCTCATTGAAATAAGACGAGGTGAGGTCACAGGTTCGGGTCCCACCCGGCGGGCATTTTTTCTCCACTTTCTTTCTGTCTTTCTATTTCTAAATTCTTTATCTATTTAATGACCAACGACATCCTCCCCTTTGCTTTCCGAGGTTTTCTTGGCTGCCAACCATTACTTCTATCATATATATATATATATATATATATATATATATATATATATATATATATATATATATATATATATATATATATATATATATATATATATATATATATATATATATATATATATAAATGAATCTCGAGCACAAGAACTTAGAGGGCTATTTATTTGCTTCAGCACATATTGATAAGTTTTGATATTGATATTGATTGCCATATTGATAAACGTATTGTTGTGCATAGGAGTAGAAAAGCAACATCGCTATTTTTTTTGTTTGAAAGGCGAAGCGCGTGTGTCCGATGTTCAGTGGGCACTTCGTTTTTAGTGAGATGCATTTTTTTCCTTTAGAAATGTCCAAAATTGCGCGTTAGTTTTGAGTTCAGCTGCTACGCTACCAAAAAAACTGAACACGGCACAACGATTGTGAAGGGGAAACTCAACGCCCGCTTCCTATGCGTGAAAATACCAGCAGTATACGATTCCCTCGAATGAAAAGGCGAAGGAACGCACGCCGAAACAACAAATAAAAATGTTCATGTGGCCGCTGAGGAAATGGACGCTCGGAACAGCTTGCCGGATGGGGAGGTCCAACAGGCGAGTTGCAAAAATTGGCTGAGAGGTTGAGTGAACCCGGCAAAGGAAGTTTGAGAACTCCGGGACGGTCGTTTTAGATTTTCATACTGCTGAACGTTTTGCAGTAGGAGCTTGCCAGGTGGCAAACCTCACCGATTCTTTAAAAATACCACAGGTTACTTTTTGTGTAGATTTGCTGGCACAGCTTGTAACAAATTTAAGAGAGTGCAGAATACCTTTAGTGGCGGTTGCACACTGCGAATATATACCTGAGCCCCTCTGTAAATATACTTGTGCAAATCCTTATACGTTGGCTCTTTTTACTTGCTTTGGGTAGTTCTCTGACCTGCGAATACGAAGCAGACATATGTTGACGCTACTGAAACGGAAACGAAAAAATTGCTGTGGTTTAGCTTTGGTTGATAGCGAAAGCTTCACTGGCCTGGCTACGCCCATTGTCGAGGTAGTGTTTCGCAATGATATACAGACATGTTTGCAACGAATGCGCTGCTTATTCATAATCTTTTTTCGCCTCACGTCGTCGTTTCAGCCTCGGCGCTGTACGAGCGACCACGGCTGGATGTTCATGTTCCTACATTGCTCACGGCTCTGCGCCGGCCTCCTGGCCTTCCGCTATGATTATGACGCGCTTATCGCTGTCGTGGGGGCCTCCTCGCCTTCCTCCGCCAGATGGCGACACGGGTCCCGCAAACGTCGCCATTCCCTTCGCGCATGTCTCTCCCCTGCAGCCTATCCCTTTCAGTCAAGAATTATTATATTCACTGCAGGAAGATTCCATACTTGGAGGTTTAGCAGTGTCAAGTGTCTAGAGGTAAGAAAAAAAGGTTCAGTCTCTCTAGAATACTTATTACGCAAATGGCGCAGTGTCCTCATACGGAGACACCATTACTCGATCCTGCTTTTCCCTATAAAAATAATAAATATCCTGAGGGAGTTTACAGACAAGAAGGTGAAATAATACTTTCTGCACATGAAAGAGGTTTTTTAGCCTTTATAAATGATTTATGCCACAGTAAAAGAGAACTTAGGACGGCAACACACCGGAGCTTTCACAAAACTTGGTGGCGTTCATTTTGAAACGATCTTTATGAGTGCGGTTCGGCCATTCCACATAACTTGTGCTACCTTTCACTTCCGTAGGTTCGAACATCAGCCGCACCGCTCTGCAGCATGAACTCTTTTCGTTTTTACGAGGAAAACGATGAAGAAAGCCGCGTCTTCATGTGGAGACACGGTGACTGAAAGCGCTTTCTCTCCCGCCATCAGGCCGCTGCTACGTGCCGGGCGCTCCGCCAGGCGGCGACACGGGTCCCGCGCACGCCTTCGGTCCCTCCTCGTTTATCTCTCAGCAGAAGGGTTGCAAGCTGGGCTAGTTGGAAACACATATTCTTGGATGATGTTGGATGAAACCAGCGCGAACTTGACAAGGACAAAGGAAGTGGAACACAAATTTATGAACGGGCATTTGAGAGGATGAATTGTCATTAAAGGGCGCCCATCATCCCATCTTTCTTCACATTGTGCTAAGTGCAGCGGATGTAAACCTAATTTTCCGGTCACTTACATTTAATAAAAAGCCCCGTGAACAAACGCCCCGCTAAATTATGGGAGCACGTTAAAGATCCCCAGGTGGTCAAAATTAATCCGGAGCCCTCCACTACGGCGCGCCTCATCGCCTGCGTTGCGTCGGCGCGTTAAACCCTACAATCAATCAACGGCGAAATTATGGAAGCGTTCCGCATAGCAGAAAGAGGAGACAAGTGCGTCAGCCAAGCAAGCGTTTGTCTTCCTTCCAAAGAGACTGCATATCTGCGTGGGCCTTGATTGCAGCCTTGATTGCAGTCTATCTAGTTGCCTTGTCGCCGTGGCTTTTGTAAACTTGTTTTGCTCGTGCGCCGTGTCTTTTATTGTTTTGCGATGAGTGTTTATATATACCCTTCTTGGTATTAAACTTTAGTTTTAAAGCAAAGCTTTTTTACCTCTACCCCCCAAGGGTTCTTTTGCGACCGTTGGTGTCAACAGAAAACTACTGCGAAGGAGGAGGAGGATAAACATCTTTATTGAGGGAAAAGGTTGCGTGGACTCTTCAGGAGGTGATGTGCTCAGTCCAGGACCCCATATGCCTTGCCAGCCGCTACAGCCCGCTCCACCAGCCGAAGCTGGCCGGACAGGCTGGACAGGGCGCGCCTCCAGAGCGCGGGAGAGTTGTAAGGATTCGGCTTGGGGAGAGGGTGGGAGGGGCATCCACCAACCATGTGGAAGAGAGTACACTCTGCTCCACAGAAGGGGCAGCTAGGGGACGTAATTTCTTCGGAGTAGTGGCAGACTCTTTTTGGGTGGGGAAAGGTGTTTGTTTGCAAGGCACGGTAGTGGTGTGCTTGCTCGATAGATAGGTGTGATAGGTGTCGGTGCGGTGGGGGAAGGGTGCGTCGGGCCAGGCGTAGATGTTGCGTCATTTCTGTATATGTCAGGAGGGGAGTAAATCTCTCCGAGGCGGTGTCTGCATTCCTCGTGCGGCGTGTCATTTCTCGCGCGAGGTCCTGTGCCATCTCGTTCCCATTCACTCCCAGATGGGCTGGAGTCCATATTATGTGGATCTGTCGCTGCGGCGGGTGGCGGAGTAGCATTGCGCGGGCCGCAGCGTGAACGGTTCCGGCCAGAAAGTGTCGGCAGGCCTGTTGGCTTTCCGTCACAACAGTAGTAGCCTGGGTAGAGGAGATGGCAAGTGCGATTGCCGCCTCTTCCGCTTCAGCTGGTGAGTGTGTTTTTACAGAGGCAGTGATAGCCTGTCCTCCTTAGGCGGGGCTTACTGTCAAGGCGCATGCTGGATAGGAGGAGTATGCTGCCGCGTCTGTGAAGACCGCGTCAGCATCTCGACTGTACTGTCGTGAGATGGCCTCCGCGCGAGCTTTACGCCGTCCACTGTGGTGCTCAGGGTGCATATTACGCGGCAAGGGCTGTACTTTAATGAGTTCTTGAGTAGGTCGGGGGAGGGGCATTAGAAGTGGGCCATTGTAGCCCGGTGTATTTATTCCCAGTCCTGAGAGGACCTGGCGGCCCGCGTTGGTTAGAGAAAGCCGTCGGTACTGTTGTAAGAGATGTCCTTCAACTAGTTCAGACGACGTATTGTGGATACCGAGTTGAAGAAGTAGCAGGGTGGATGTGTTTGTGGGAAGGCACAGTGCGCGCTTGTATGATTTTCGAATTATTGCATTGACACTTTCTTCTTCGTGCTTGTTGAGAAGCGCATATGGGATCGCGTACGTGATGCGGGAAATAATGAAGGCGTGCACGAGACGTAGCGCCGCATTCTCCCCGAAGCCGCGCCTCTTCGTGATGATTCGGCGCAGCATATGGGATACCTGGTCCGTAGTGTGCTTCAGCCGAGTTATGAGGGTGGAGTTCCGTTTATCTTGCTGGAAGACCATCCCAAGGACCTTGATTTGAGGAGTGGGGTGGATAGTGTGGCCCTCGAGGTGTATTTCGACCGGTGGAGGTGGGTGACGCTTGGGTCTTCCTGGTTGGACCACGAGTAGCTCAGACTTTTGCGGGGCGCACGAGAGTCCGCAGTATTTGGCGTACTCAGTGACCACATCGGCCGCTTCTTGAAGGCGAGCTTCCATGTCCCCCCACGAGCCTGTGCCCGTCCAAACTGTCACATCGTCGGCGTAAAGCGCATGCTTGGTGTTCGGAAGAGCTGCAAGGCGTTGTGGCAGTTTGATTAGGGCGATATTAAATAGCATCGGGGAGAGCACTGCTCCTTGTGGAGTGCCTCTGCTCGCCAGGTTGATGGGGTTGGACTTCGCTTTGCCAACGTGGAGTACCGCTTGCCTTTTAGTAAGGACGTCTCGCACTTAAGTGTACGTGCGTTCCCCGCAATGCAGCTCTCGCAGGTGGGCCAAAATGACTGAATGGGACACATTGTCAAAGGCCCCCTTGAAGCCCAATGCCAGCATTGCCGTGGGAGAGTGTCGGGTGGCAGGGGTAATGACTTCTTTAATCTGGAGGAGAATGCCCTGGGTGGAGAGGTGGGGTCTGAATCCAAACATCGAGATTGGTATGAGGTTCCGATCGTCTAGGTGACGCTGGAGGCGAGCGAGGACGATATGCTCCATGAGTTTACCGACGCAGGACGTTAGCGATATAGGTCGTAGGTTGTCAATAGAAGGGGTCTTGTTCGGTTTGGGGATGAGGTGAACGTAGCAGAGCTTCCATTCTGCAGGGATCTGGCCCTCTCGCCACACTCTATTGAGGCACGGGGTGAGGGACACGAGAGAGTCGTCATCGAGGTTGGCTAGTAGCCTGTTGGAAATTCCATCAGGACCTGGCGCGGTGTTTTTCCGTATCCGGGACAGTGCCACTCGTACCTCCGAGATGAGGATGTCTTGATCCAATGAGGGGTTCGGCGATCCATCGTAGTCTGTGTGGCTCTGTTGCGGGCCGGGCGGGAACAATTTTGCCTCGAGGTTCGTTAAAAGTGTGTCGGTTGAGTGATTGTGCAGGAGGGTCCGTAGTTGGTCTGATGATGTTGCCTTCGAAGAGGAGGGGTCCAGGAGGTAACGAAGAATTTTCCAGGTTTTTGACGTGCTCACGTGGTTTCCCATGAGGTCGCAAAGGGAGAGCCAACTCTCACGGCACAGTTGGCGTGCGTGTTTGGCCGCCTTTTCATTGAGCTGCGCAATGCGAATGCGGAGTTTTTTATTGTGCCGCTGCTTTTTCCAGTGCTTGTGCAGGCTGCGTCTAGCTTCCCATATGTGTAGAAGGGGCGTGTCTACATAGGGATTGTCGGTATTTCTCTTTATGTTAGTAGTACAAGCGATCTGGTCCTGAATGAGTTGGGCTATCCATGCGGAATATTGATCTTCCTCTGCCGCATCTGCGGTGTCCTCTGTGCTGCGCGCTGACCTCAGTTTTCGGAAACCGGACCAATCTGTCAGGGCAGCACGTCCCACTGTGCGGACTAGCTCAGGGCCTGAAATGATTAATTCAATAAGGAAATGATCGCTGCCCAGTGCCTCTTGCTTGTTTCGCCATACGCACGTCACCTGCTGGTTGGTCAGGGCGAGGTCTGGCGTAGTATCGCGAGAGACGCTTGTGCCCATGCGAGTGGGTATGCTGAGCTCGTTGAGTATCTGCCACGCCTTCTCGTCTATATACTTGTGAAGGTAGTTTCCCCTTGGATTAGCGTAAGTGTAACCCCAAAGGGGGTGCGCCGCATTGAAGTCTCCACTTACGATGAGTTGGTGCTTCCCAGCTTTCTTTCGCGCCAGTTCCAGCGTGTCATTTGGGGCCTGCGGAGAACATTTGGGCCTGCAGTAGACATTAAGGTGGAAGATAGGTAAGGAAGTCTTTGATGCCTTGGCAGGGAGTAGTTCTAGTAGTACGCCTGGGGCTCCTGCTAATCGAAGGGAGTGCTGTATAGCGGTGATAGACCTGGATACCAGCGTGTGTAACACCCGCGTGCCACCCGCATGAAAGGTGATATAGCCTGGGAGCGAAGCGTGGGTGTTGCTTTCTTGCAATGCGACAACGTGTGTGTTTCTTGTGTTGTAATATACTGGGTCAGTTCTGAGCGTTTTTCGTGGAATCCGCGGCAGTTCCACTGCCAAACAATTGTTTCGCCGCGGCTCCGACTATTCTTTTTAGGAGGACCCATCTTCTTCCATGGCATCTTTGGGTGGAGGAGAAACGGAGGTAGTGACGCGAGTGCATTGAGGAATAAATGCTTCCATTTTCGAGAGGCGTTCTTCGAAATCGGCATTCATTTCTTTAAGGGCTTGCATGGTCTGGTTGAGTTGGTCAGTAATAGTTTGTTGTGAGGCGGTCAGCTGTTGTAGCATAGAACGTATTCCCACCACTTCGTCTCGAGTGATAAATGGCGTGGGGTTTGCTGTCATCGCCTGGCCCGAAATTGGTGGGAGGGTTGTGGGAAGAGGGGGGTTGCATTATCACTGCCCGGTGGGAGGGAAGTTCGGGGATGCTTGATAGCGGGAGAAAGTTGTTGCGGGGAGGGTGCAGGGGGGTTGGCTGCTGTTTTTGTTAAGGACGCACGCAGTTCTGCAAGTTCCTGTCTGAGAGCCGCGTTCTCAGCTTGTAATTGAGTTATGAGTGCGCCATACTTATTATCAGCTCTGGAGGCCGCTACCCCTGCTCAGCTCACCTTGGGTGCGTCCTCGTGGCGTGGTTTTTTGTGCGCGGAGTCCCTGTTGACTGAGGAGCTGGCCTAGCGTTGGTCTCTGGGTGGCTTGCGTTGCGTCCCTGGGGTCCGATCTTGATTGCATGCCTGGCTGGGCGCGCGTTCCTTGGTGGTTGACCGTCCTTGTTGTGGCCCTCGACCGTGATCTCGGCTCGGTCTTGAGCTCGAACGGTGAGGTCCCCGGTTGCGTCGCGAGCCAGGAGAGGGGGAGCGCGACCGGCAGGGCCCATCCGATGTGGACTTGTTCGGAGTTTTCTTGGTCTTGTACACGGTGGGCGGGTACCGCTTGGGGCAGTCTTTAGATGCAGTGGTGTGTGGGCCTTTACAAAGCCCACACCGCGGTGTGCAGATGTGCTGAGGCTCGTTGAGGGGGGCACCGCACACGTTGCACTTGGGCGTGGCTGGAGGCGAGGGGCAAACGTCCGCTCGGTGGCCCGTTTGATGACAGAGGGTGCAAAAGGCGACCGTGCGGCGATAAGGGTAGCATCGGAGCAGGGCTTGGTTGACGTAAACGTAGTACGGCACTCGCTTGCCTCGAAATGTTATGACGAAGGCTTTGGACTCTCCGAGGCGACGAGCTGTGAGAACCTCGTATCCGGGAGCAGTAATGAGTGACTTGACGTACTGTTCTGGATGTTCTTGTGCGATGTTGTGAATGACACCACGGCAGAAGTGATTGGGTAGACTGAGACCTCGTGTCGGTTGCCGAAGACCACAATTTTCTGGAGGCTTTCGAGCGCTCGTGCGGCTGCTGGAGAAGGTGTGCTGTCGACTATGACGTTCTGCTTTGCACCAACGCGGAGCTGGAAAGGTGCTGGTGTAGTGGGGAGCCCGATCTCCCGAGCGATTGACGCAGTGAGAGAAATGTGGTCCGCAAGGGAAAGCTGGAGGCCGTTTCTTGGGCGGATGCCTATTTTGAAGTCGTCCGATGGTAGAGGTGGTTGCCTTGGTTGACGTGTCGACTGGCGATGGCGGAGCGCTGGTGTCGGTGGCGGTTCGGGAGTAGACTTCGACGGGGAAGGAGGACGTCGCCGGAGGGAGCGGCGTACTACCTCAATCCATGGGCTGGATATTTCTTCCTCGGTTGTGGTTGCGGGCGGGGATGTAATACCTATGTCGTTGGCTTCCATCATGTCTTCAGGGGGGTTTGAGGGAGGTGCCAAATTTGCATTTGGATCGTCGGTGGGGGTGCGCGCTGACGCCATGCGCACCGGCAGAGGAGCCGGGGGCGGGGTTGCCTCACCGGTGATGTTAGGCTTAGCGCGTCTGTTCTCTTGAGATGCTTGTAAAATTACGAATTTGGGACTCACAGGGATGCAGATGGTATCCTCGTCTTCCTGGTGACATTAGGAAGAACGTCCGGTAGTCAGTAATAATAGAATATACTGGCACCGACAGGAATCAAACCTGGAACTATAAGAGCAACAAAGCGAGAGCCTGTTGTCTTGCCAATTTAGCTACGAGCCCACGCGGAAACGGGTGAAGACAGGGGGTGGACTCACCAAGAACATCTACGGGTTTACTCCCGGAATTCTCGCTGAATGCAACGTGATAGCGTCGCGCGACCTCTCGCACCGCTGGGCGCTCCGCCCACGGCACATCTAGCGGCCCTGGGCTCGCCTTGCGCGTGTGCTAGGAGTTACAAAAATTAAAGGAAGCTCACACCAAGGCATGGCGTCTAACTTCTAGTACGCCAATGTGCTAAAGCCTGTGACGTCCAGTGTTCACGTAAAAAATCACAGATCCTTGTCGTCCGTCCTCACGCCAAACGACACATCAATGGACACATTCATATACTCATTGATAGCCAGGTCATCACTCCACGCCCCAGCAACAAGATCCTGGGCCCGCATCTCTAGGCCAACACCAAGAGTGACGTATCCTTGCAGCACCTCAAACACAGCATCAATCAAATCATACACATGATCAGGAGAGTTGCAACCAAGAAGCGAGGCCTCAAGGAAACCGATACCTTTCGATTAATTCAAACTTTTGTCCTCTCCAGAATCGCTTACGTCAACCCCCTGCCTTCTTCCCGGCGAGGAGGACATAACGATGCTTTATATAATGATTAGAAAGGCGGTTGAGCAGGCCATTGGTCTTCCCGTGAGTGCGTCCATAGAGAGGCTGCTTAGCACGCGGTTTCACAACACGTTGGAAGAGCTGATAGAGGGCAATCTTTCTAACCAGAAGCTCCGAATCAGCAGAACTGCGGCGGGACGCCGCATTCTTCACCAGATTGGCTGGGCAGAACAGAATATCACCCGCTTGATGTACTCCCGGAGTCTAGAGTCTTGGCGAAAAGAACTAAAGATGCTACCTTTGCTCCGAAGTATGAACCCCTCACACGACAAGGCAGGCCGCTAAGCACGGGCTCAAGCGCTCAACACCACCCTCGGTGCGGATCATGCAGTTATCAACACACACGCCTCCCAACATGGAGGTCAGCAGTACGCCATCATCGTGGCTACCTCCGGAACCAACCTCCTTGTGTGTGCCTCACTCAAGACCCAAGACATGACGGCAGCAGAAGAGGTAGCCATCGCCTTGGCTCTCACTCAACCTGGGGTTCGGAAGGTAGTCACCGATTCCCAACAAGCCTACCGGAATTAGAAGTCGCGTTGGGTGTCCCGACCTGCACTGCGTGTGCGAAAAAACCACTCCCCAAATGGTTCCATTCAGCTCATCTAGACACCGGCTCACGCTTCCATGGAGGGCGAAAAATACGCCCACCAGCAAGCCTGCGCTTTTACCCCGCGTGCTATGGAGTTGCACGAAGGCAGTCACCCGCTTGTTTCGTTCAGGGACATAAACCAGCATTATCGCCTTCAGAGACAGACCCTACCTTCACCTTACTCTAACCTTTTCAGAAAACAACAAACTACCCTACGGCTCGTACAATCCGGCTCCTTCCTAAACCCGACGCGTCTTCACTTAATGCGCCCGAATCACTACGACGCTGAATGTAAGTTTTGCTCAGAAGTAGGAACACTCCGCCACATAATTGGGGTGTGTAACTTTAGCTCCGAGCACCTTCCTGTCTTTCCGTAAGCTACCGAACAAGAGAAATGGGAGATGCTGCTGTCCAGTCCCTCTCTGCCTACCCAGCTGCAGCTGGTGGGCAGAGCACAGGCGGCGCGGACTGCATATGGGCTGCAGTGAAGAAGGATCCATTTTCCTGGGCCGCACTCTGGGCAGTTCATAAATCTGAGTAAAAGTATTTCCTCCTCCTTCTCCTCCTCCCCTTCTCCTCCTCCTCCTTCTCTTCCTCCTCCTTCGTCTCAGCCGCGAATCTCGCCGCCTCCGTCCGCGGTGGCAGAGACGGAGAAGTGAGATTTCTAACACCGGGATTGAGCTTCCTTTAATTTTATAAGAGAGTCTCCACTCATGTGCTATAGCAATGCAACTCAACCAATCACCGTTCATGATTTAACCTTACGAAGAATATCTCTTTGGAGTAATAAAGGATGTTGTTAAGTGCATTTCACTTCTCTCTGATTTTACTGTTTATAGAGTGGTGTGAGTGAATTTAAGTGACGTCGCATGGGTAATTGTTGTCGGTGCCGTTTACAGCTTTGCTTTCCAACCACATTCACAGGGTGGATTGGCGCAAATTTTTTAAGGCCAGCGGCTGTCCTTGTGTTCCGCTTTCTTTGCCTAAGTTTGCGCTCGTTTTATCTCGGGATAAGCCTATCTCTCCCCTGCCTCCTCTCTCTCCCCTCCATCGGGCGGGCCGCTGCTCGGTGCCGGGGCATTGCAGAAGGGGGTGTAGTTTGACTTCTAGCTCTGAAGTTCAAAACTGGTCACCCCGCGAACGCGAATGCTGCCCGAGGTAGGGTAGTGTTTAGCTTTCGTTACAAAACATTATGGCAAACCGCCGACGCAAACCTCTAACACAGAATGGAACAGTCCGGCTCTGTAAATACACAAGTCAAGTACACAAAGTTGACTCGTCACTTACCTTAAATGATCATCGGTATCTCTTCGTCGATACGATAACCCAGTCTTGAAAGCTAATAAAACAGCGAGTTGACAAGCATGTGTGACTCCGGTAGCACACCGGCCAGCGGAAAGTGGAGGGGATGGTGATGGTACATGAAGGATCAGTGGAGTCTCCACGTTCCGGGGTTTCGGCTGCGTCTATGCCTTTGTTTTTAAGTGCGAATGCACTTTATAAGCGACCCCAAACCTTCCACCGCCGGCGGCGGCGGCGTCCGCAGTCCTCCTCTCCCTAGCAACGGCGCGGTGACGTCACTTCACCACGTGACCGCGCTCGCTCCGCCTCCTCGCCGTGGCTGCGCGGGTGCGCGCCGCTCCCCGCACCGCTCCTCGCGCCGTGACGTCATGGTACGACGTCACAGCGCGCCTCCTCTCCCCAGCAGCTGCCGCGCGCCTCTCTCTCCACCGTGACGTCACACTCTCTCCTCTCCCCTCGCTCGGCTGCAGCTGCCGTGCGCCGCTGTCCCTCTCCCCTTGCGCTCGCCTCCTCTCTCAGCCACCTGGCTCGGCGCGCTCGGCGCGGCGTACCCCCCTATATATGCAGCGATAAACTGCCAGACCTCCGTGGGTCCGCTCGCGCGCGCTCACGGGCGAATGCCAACGAATTTTAACTTTACTCCCCCTCATAGCATCACCCCGTGCATTCGCACTTAACCATGTTCACCCTCGGGGAAATGCTTGGGAGTTTTTTTCCTAACGTACTTCGCACAACTAGATGTGAACTCAACAAACTGTGTCGAAACAAATTCTGGCTGGACCACATACCAATAAAGCATTGTAAATAAAAAGATCGGTGTCATACCCAGCAAAAAGTAGAGTTAGTTGTGCCATCCTGTGCATGAGCAAATTGTGGAAATAAACCTACGACGTCACTTAGGAAAATCACTTGTGGTTAAAAACATTGTATCGCGATCACAATATTTCCTAATGCGAAATTAGGGCGCAGCTGTTTAGCTATTTTTACGGTGCAAAATATGTTGGTGCATAGGATTTCAGACAGGCATATATGTATGGTTACATAAAATTTTTATTTGCGGTGGCTGACGAAGTACCAGCACCCTTTGACTCACTCTGAGTTCTAGCGCCGGCAGTGCTCTGCCTTCGCTCGGGCAGCTCTTTTAGCTGCAGCGGCTGACGAAGGATACGACCGGTTGCCTCGTTCACAGTTCAGCACTCAATATTGAATGCTGCAGTGTGCTGATGCAGCACTAGCTCGTGGGTTCTCTCGACGGCAGCGATGAGAGTCTATGCGTCACAGGAACGGACGGCGGGGGACACATGTTCGTCCCAGCAATGCGGTTTTCGACGTGGCGCTGCAAAATATCTAGCAGGCTGTATGCGCACGGTAGCGGTCTACGCGGCGGTCATCCGGCAGCCAAACTGGTTCTCGCAGCGGAGACGCGTGCAAGAATTCGCGCTTTTCCTCTCATGTGCTCGACCCTTTAGGAAGCGAACGCCCATTATCGTCACGAGAACGTCCGTCTAACGTTTTCGCCAAGCGTGGCGCAGATGAGCGTCTCAGGCGGGCTCAGCATACTGTACCCCTCCACACCCCCCCTCCCTCCCCCCCAGGCACACTTTGGGAGAGACGTCTTGCTAAGCCGCCACGGCGAGCCGAATCCAAACAAGTGCAAACAAACGCTTTGCCGTCAGTGTTGAATACAACACATGGGTGCAGCTTGTCAGAACACGGGTGTTCGCTGCTCGAGTGTGGCGCTGGTTTGCTCTGCGCCTTCCAGTTTATCGCCACTGATAAAGCGATCCGATCCGGCGTGTTTTGTGCACGGGTTCTGTGTCGGTTTAAAATGTCTTTTCCGCCGGTAGGAATTACCACCGCCGCAATTAAAAAAAGACCCGGCACCAGCGGGGCCACATCTGAGACGGCTTTTTTGGATAAACAGTGCGCGGTGCACCCAAGGGTACGAGCGCACCTGCCGCCGATGTCACCTGCCGCCGATAGCAAGTGCAGCAACGTACACCGCGTAAGGGCAAGGCCAGGCCGCACACATGTGGCCAGGTCTTTTGTTCGCTTTTCAGCCTTGAGCGGAGTGCGGGATCCATGTCCATGGTGTCAACAAAGATTAAAAGGCCGAAAGAGCTTGCCCGTAGCAGACGGCAGTCTGAGGAGCCCAATACCGGAAGTACGTCACCGCTGAGGAGCGCAACATGATGGGAGGGAAGGCTGGGGCGCCGACCACAGCGAAGAAAAAGTTGAAAGGAGGAGGAAATACGGCGCGACGATAATGCGTGGCTTTTGATTTACGATTTCTCAGCTAATACACATCGCTTTAACAAAATTCTTGCACGAGGAGATTGCTAATACATTGCTTTATTTGGTTACATGTACATCCATGCATCGGCGGAAGTTATTTCAGGACCCCTTTAAATCGAGTAATGTTTCGATGTGCGAACGGATGATGGAGGTTGGTATTATAGCAATCTTGCAAATTGGGCTCCCGATAACGGTTTTATGGCAAATCGTAGAACAGTATAATGTGCTGTTGGGCTAGTTGGTGCATTATGTATCACGAAACTTGCGCTAAATAGACATAAACAGACGAAGGAAGACGGACGATGCGTCGTCTTCCTTCGTCTGTTTATGTCTATTTAGCGCAAGTTTCGTGATACGTAGAAACAGTACTTGTATTTTATTTGGAATCCAGCCAGAATCCAACCAGAAACTTGGATACGACTTAATGGAGTGCCGATTCCCGTATAAACAGAACAGAAGTTTTTGAGCGTTCTGATAAATCGAAAGCTGACATTAGTTCCACGCGTAAAAGAGCTTAGACAGCCTAGTGCAAAAACAAGGAATGTACTAAAAGTCTTCTCCGGCCAGTAGTATGGAGCCGATAAAGCAAGCCTGCTGCTCCTTTTTAATAGTTTGGAGACATCACGGTTAGACCACGGGAGCGATCTATACTGTTTCTTGGATTTTATTTCATTTATATTAACTGAAATTAGGTCATTTTTATTTGAACGCTAATTTATTATACTTAAGATTTCCAGCGATTTTCCTGCCTTTCGCTCGGCAGCTCAAGTATTACATAGGGAATACGCGGATTCTTTGAGCAAGATTTCCGCAAATTTTACTACCGATATCGTTGCTCCATAAGAGAGAGAGAGAGAGAACAAACTTCATTGTCCAAATGACCTAGATCTACGCCCTAATTGTAGTGAGCAGTAGTAAATGAGCTGTAGTAAGTGAGTTTCTCAGCTCATTGTCTGTGTTACCCCTTATACAAGACTGGGCAATTTAGTCGAGAGCTATAGCCAGAAATCCAAGACCTGCTGTGAAGCAGATCCATCCTCTTAAAGCGAATAGAGAATGCGGCATCGTTTGCATCGGTCTCTACAGGCAGAAACAAGAGCTGCAACCTCTACGAGATCTCTTCGGGCGGGAGACGAGCTGCTATGTTTGTCGGCATTCCACGGTCCACTTCTGCACAACTTCAGTCATTTGTGTCGCGCGCCACCTCGCGCCAGGCTGCATGCCCAGGTCGTTCATGTGTCGGCATTGCGCGTTCGACGCCTGCACTGCCACAGTGATTCGTGTCCCGCGCCACCTCGCCCCTGGCTTTCGGCTAATAGCTCAATTAGCGACGAAACTTCGGAACAAACAAGCATTGGCATGTTTCGCATAACTGGAAGGCGCCGGGTGCTGGCTTCGGTCCCAGGGACGCTGTCAAAGGGTAAACATTGCCTGGTGGACCTATTCAACCAGGCAGCGTAATACCATAGAATGACCGGAAGTGGACGATTCCGTCGTGGCTGCATGGGCCGAGAGCCGGGTGCCGCCCATTCTTGCCTCCGCATGTCAGAAGTTCAAAAGCTAATGCCAGTGGAAGAAAAAAAAGGACTTTCAGGGGTTAATTTAATGGCCAGCATGGCCCCATGAGAGGGGCCATAGAAAGATTCAAGAAATGTGATCACAAAATTTGTATGCCACCACCAACCTATAAATTGTTCAATTTCAGTGTTTTGAATAATTAACCTGAATACTAATGTCTTACTGTTCTCCTTGTCTGCGAGTTGAGCTACGTTTCCATGTTTGAAACCGTCTTTTTGGCAAGGTTCCGTTCCTAGAACCCGTGGTCCAAAAAAACGGTTCCCGCGCTTCCCATTACTCGCAGTCTTTACAGGCCGCTGTTTTCCCCAAGACGACAACCAAGGGAAGTGCGCAACTTTACTACTAGTAGTAGTACGTTTATCTTTCTTTGCGCAGGACATTTAACTGATTCGATGTTGGTCGCAGTCAAGTATTCCTTGTCTTCCCCCCAATTTCTCAAAGCACAGGTTGTTTTTGGAGGCAACAGGAAAGAAAATACCCTGCAAACTATCCACCGACTGCACACATATTTCCGAGATTGCTGGTTGCTTATTTCCCGGAGTTAGACCTTCCTCCCACATGGCTCATACAAAAGTAGTCATGCCAGTTCATGATTATTTTCTTATCTGCGCCGACTCGGTCGAGATCGTTCGCCCCCATGCATTGCGGCGAGATTCATGTTTTCGTAAGGCATGGGAGCGACCCATTCGAGTAACGGGAGCGTGTACGTTGGGAATCAAGTACACAAATAAAATTTGGCATCAGTCCACTTGGAAATGTATCTTCAAAAATCGCGTAAAACAGAGACACTTAGAAAGGAGCCGACGTACACCGAAGAACAATTCAAATACGAACCGCGGAACGCACCGCGGAAGACACAAGTGCCGTCACCTGGCAGCTACCGTGTAAAAGACACGGACATGCGCAGTTGAGATGTCGGAACGAGGGCGCGTGTCCCACTGCGACATGTTGCCCTCCCCTCGCTAGCATACTGCCTTGTCGTCATGCCGCAAGAGCGCTGCAAACAATGCAAGCAATGCAAGTACTACCGCCGCCGCAGCTGAGGGTGTTGCCGTGCTGAGGGCAATGCAATCCGGCGCGTGAATGCTTGCAGCTGCGGCCAGTGCTTGCATCGGAAACGCGTGTACCCTCTAGGAAGGCATGCTGTTGAGTTCATCATGCTTTCTTGAAGAAAACCAACGCAGAGAAATGGAGACAAAAAATGGCCGCGCATCTGCTCCTCTCCTTGCAAATGTCGACGAACGCCAATAGTAGACTGGCGCCCCTGCCAAGTAAACGCCTCCCTTCTATTTCCCGATCACCTCTCATGCTGTTCTTTCTCGTCTCGTTCCTCTCAAGTCAATTTAAATTTACCGCCTTCCACTGCTCAAAGTTCATTGATTGATTGTAGGGTTTAACGCGCCGATGCAGCGCAGGTGATGAGGCGCGCCGTAGTGGAGGACTCCGGGTTAATTTTGACCACCTGGGGATCTTTAACGTGGGCCGAAATCTCGTATACACGGGCGTTTTTGCTTTTCGCCTCCATCAGAAAAGCGGCCGCCGCGGCCGGGAATCGAACCCGCGACCTCGTGCTCAGCAGCGCAACGCCTTAGCCACTGAGCCACCGCGGCGGGTCACTGCTCAAGTCGGCTGCCTCGATGCAAGCGTTGCCGTACGGCGGAGGCGCGCGTGAATCGAGACACCCTACTACAACGTTTATTTAACCACGTTGCCCTGTTCCACGAGCGTGCCAAGCTGAACGTGGAGCCTAGCTAGTGGAACCATTCGTTGCATTTGCCCTATTATTTCTTAAATGCCGCCAGGAGCTAGAGTAGCGGTGGCAACAGCCGGCGACGGTTTTCTGCAGTTGGTGTGATATTTCAATTGCTATCGCGAAAACCAAGCATCCATGAATTTTTTAAATAAAGGAACACTGCAAATATAACTGATGTATTGATTTTCTGTCGTATATTTGCATGTCTTGTTTTTGTTCAACAGTGTTAACAAGTATGAACATTGACAACGGACTTAGACGTTTAGATTTGGCTATGGGTATATACGACTATTGCGCAGCTTCTGTTTCACTTTGCCCGGGTGGCTGAATCGAGTTAGACAGAGAGACGGAAGGACAGACAGACAGACAGACAGACAGACAGACAGACAGACAGACAGACAGACAGACAGACAGACAGACAGACAGACAGACAGACAGACGGACGGACAGAAGGACAGACGGACAGACAGACAGACAGACAGACAGGCTGACTGACTGACTAAAGTTTCCGCGTTTAAGTAGCCCAAGAAAGCATGAAAAAAGCATGACGCCTATTTTCTGATGCCTTTGCATTATTTCACGTTCGTGGTGCAGTGGCTCGAGAAATGAACAATGAGCTGGCCGCCAAGACCACGCCTGTGTATGAAGCAGTCATACCTAAGTCACTTCGCGAATTCGGTGCATGTAGCCAACAATAAATACGCACCATAATTCGTCTCCAGTGATATATATTAACTTCAAGCATTGTGTGGGCTGGGATAATTACTGGAAGAATTCTAGTGTTCACAAAAATCAAGAAGTTAGGCAGCCCAACCCTTCTATTGGCCAGTAGCCCTTGCACAAAAACTTTGGCGGCCCGATGTTTTTCGTTTTTTTGTTGTTGTTGTTGCAGGAACCTCTCTGTTTGTAGAAATCTGCCGAGCGGGCAGCACTGAACATGGTTTTGAGAGTACCCATGTGTCCATCGTCATTTGCTTGAGTTTCTGCGCCACATATCCAAAGATATGGTGGCAATGTGACGCCGGCAGAGACGGGGAGCGGGCGTTCGTGAGCGCCCGGCACGCAGTGGCCTACCTTGCGCCGCTAGCCGTTGTTTTCAGCGCTCTTGCGGCATGGTGCAGGCAAGCATGCCAGTGAGGAGAGGGCCACACATCGCAGTGGGACACGTAAACTCGCTCCCAACAAATCTACTGCGCATCTCCGTGTCTTTTCCGAGGCCGTTGCCAGGGGACGCCGCAGGTGTCTTTGGCCGTGCGTTCCGCGGTTCGTATTAGATTTGTCCATGACTGCATATCATCATCATCACCATTATATAAGCGGTAACTAACAACTGCTTAAGGTTTATACAATTGTAAACAAATATAAAATATTGTGTGAGGTGTGCTGTCTGTCTGTTATCAATCAATCAATCAATCAATCAATCAATCAGTCAATCAATCAATAAGCCTGGTGCGTTCAAGGTGGCGCTAATTCTTGAGCCCTTATCGCGAATTTGGACGGCGTTTGGTCAGACAAAACGATAGCCAAATGTAAACAGCTCAGGTTCCTCGAGCTCATGCAACTTTCGGTGGCGTGTATGAGGCGAATGGTCATCAACAACAAAGAAACGATTCCTGCAATTCACCTCGGCCCACTTAAAGCCGCAAAGCATGGCATAGCCCCTGCAGCCATACCAAACAACGTCACACGGACCTGCCCAGGCACAGCGAAGACAGGCCTGGCGAGACAGGTGAACTGACTTACAATGGCGTCGTACCTTGTTCCTCTGACGAACGTGGTCTTCCTACATGGCAACAATAAAGCCTCAGGAGGAGGCCCAGCACCGTGTAAAGGTAACCACACATTTTCATGAGGTTTCCCACCTCACGGAAAAGATGGGCTATTGCGCAGCCGTGGGGATCATATTTATGAGCCAAGGACAACGGCAGCGTTGGGAGCCGCTGTCAACAATAGAAGAACCACAGAACTAGCATGTTGAAGGAAACAATCAAGTGTAAGGACTGCATGGTGTAGGCATCCCCCGTTCATACGGATGGGTAGGTGCAGTACGAGCGCCTTCGGGAGCACGCTTATTTTATGCGCGAGGAGATATATAAATCAGCCATTCACTGATTGAAAGGCTAATGCTGCATGAAACATGCACATACCTGATTTTCGGGTGTAGCCCGAAAGAACCCATTCCCGTTTGACCCCTTCCCGTTTGAACCCATTCCCGAAACGCCCTTCCCGCTTGACCCGTCCCGTGTGCGCCCGTTCCCGAAACGACCTTCCCGTTTGGGCGCTTCCTGTTTCAGCCCGTTCCCAAAATGCCCTTCCCGTTACAACCCGCTCCCAAAGCGCCCTTCTCATTTGAACCCGCATTGTTGCAAACCATTTGAATTTCTGAAAATATGCGATACCGTCTTCGAAACTGTTCCCGAAAATGTGCTACAAGCAACGAGTCATGCACTAAAAACTTGTAAGCACCAAATTTTCCGGAATCGACCGGTATTTCCGGCCAATAAAAGTTTCCGAATGCCTTAGGTCGATACTGCCCTCTTAACACAAAATTTGTGGCGGCGAAAGTGTACTATAAAGATACCCAATATCTTGAGGAATGCACGCATTCGATTTTTCTGCAGTTGGTGTTCGTACGTGCGGCTGAAATTTATTTATCAGCCGCTCTTATGCTCATTGTTTGGAGCGTAGCTTTGTCTTCGGGTTCGAGAGATCTATAGATCAAAGATGTCCGTAGGAGAGACTTTAAAAAAAGGCAAAAACATGTGCAGAAATCTGATAATTGGCTACAAATGCCTTTCCTACGTGAGTAATGGGCAGATATTTTTATTTATGTACTGATACTTTACGGCCTGGTCGGGCTCATGCAGGAGTGAACATAAAAGCACATCAGTATTGGTTCGCGTAGTTTAAAAACGCCCCACACAAATAAGTAAAAGACATAAATATATAAAAGACGCAAAGGGGTCCGAAGAAGGATATGCATTCGTAATGTATACCAATTTTAAAATACGACGATTCAACCAGAACACATATTTACAATACGTGGGGAAAATTCTTCTAATGATACCGAGTTCACTGTTCGTTCAGTTAGCGTATTCCAGTAAGAAATTGCACGAGGAAACAAAGAGAACTTTCGAATAGTAATTCAGCTGATTGGCTGCCTAATAGTCTTACTATGATGTCTTCTGGCTGAACGTCTGAAAGGCGCTTGGAGGTAGTATTCCCGCGACAATTTTAAGTTTCTGTAGTAAAGAAAATTTAGGCTAGAGACGACCCTGCACTGCTTAAGTTTTTGAAGGTTTGCCCTATTATGCAAATTGAGTACGCTAGAGTGACGGGAATAAACAGAATCAATAAAACGCAAAGCTAAGTTTATAATTTTCGCCGCTTCTCATGACTGTGATTTTTTTAGCCAGATGTGGCATATGTATCCAGATACATAGGGTTACTTTATTTTTATACATCTTTTTATCTTTTATAGTTTTCATCTGTTTCTTTTCGACATTGATGTACACTTGCGCTAATATAACGATTAAATGTGTTAGTCCGCCAAATACGATTTCTTTCAAAGTGAGGGTGTATTTGCGATTTTTTATTTGTGCTTCCGCGGCGCTTTTCTGGGCTTTTTGGTTTTATCATTTTTTGGTTTGTTAATTTAAAAGACTTGTTAATTAATTTAAAATATTTGTTTAATAATTTGTTAATTGTTAATTTGTTTGTTAGGCTTTGTTAATTTAAATTTTTTTTAATTGGTATGACTTGAATTGTAACCAGATTTCGTCGTCTGTAGATTCAAAAAGTGAAGCCCAGGTTTCAAAAGCAGTCAAGGACTCTCGATGTACTGAGCATGCTATTGCAGCGAGAAACGGAAATAAATGAAAAATAATATGAATTTTTTTTATAACGTTTCATAAACTGGGTACGTTATTCCGGGAACGGGCTAAATAAATAGGAAAATACGAAACGGCAAGGTTCTTTCGCCCCGGGTTGAAATGGGAAGGAACAAACGAGAAGGTTGAAATAGGAACGGGTTCAAACGGGAACGGGCGAAGTGGGAAAGGGCGAAACGGGAAGGTCGTTTGGCGCCGGGTTGAAACGGGAGGGAACAAGCGGGAAGGGTGAAATGGGAATGGGTTCAAACGGGAACCTCCCTGATTTTCAAGTATTTTCGTCTGGATCGCTCCCATGAAATTGAAGACTCTCTTGTTATTCTCATTGGTGGCAAGATGTGTGCGAGATCACGCTCTCTGGCTCAGTTCGAACGACCGTCCGTTACACCAGAATCCCTCAAATCCTAAAGAACGAAATATGCGTAGGGAGGTCCCGGGAATTGACCCCGGGACCTTGACCTTGTGAAACTGGCAACCTAACCACTGGGCCACCCCAAAGGCACGAGGGGTGGGGGGTTAGCAGCGGGGGGGAACAATGCCATGTGCAGCCACTTAGAAAGAAAAAAAGGGCCCATCTCCCCGCGAGGGGGACTCGAGTAAATGCGTCGCATAGGGGGTGGGTGTATTGCGTTAACGTTTAGTGTTTGGGGAGTTGGTGGTAGTGAATGCGTTGTATCAGCAGCTTCTTGACGTAGTTTGGATGAGTCAAGGATATAAGGCGCGTTCGTAGCCTTTCATTCTGTGTCGGTTTTGTTGCGCAGTGGGAAGAGCACCATATACCTCGCGTTCCGCCCACAGGTAGTGAATGCGTTGTATCAGCAGCTTCTTGGCGTAGTTTGAATGAGTCAAGGATATAAGGCGCGTTCGTAGCCTTCCATTCTGTGTCGGCTTTGTGCCGCAGAGGGTAGAGCACCATGTACCTTGCGTTCCGCCCGCAGGGTCGTGGGATCGAAACCAGGCGCCTGTATTTTTTTTTATATAGTGTAGGGGGAGGGGTGCGGACCTGTTGTTGAGAGCGAGGAGGGTAGAGTGATGCGGGAGAGGAGGAGTGGGGGAGAGGGCGCACCTGGAACGGCTGTTGCGGACGCCGAGGCACGCCAACGCCGGGTGACATCGTGAGTTAAAGAAATGCTCTGCATTTAAAAAAAAACACTTCCGGCCGTCGGAATCAAACCTGGGTCCCTCGCTTTATGAAACCGGTGTGTATTCCATTGAGCTATCATCTTTTTTTTCTGTTTCTTCAATGGTATTTAATTAAGATATAGAGAAACATATGTGCAAGAACTATTTACAAATCTTAGCGCTTAATACACAGCGTGGAACGGGTAATCTGGAATTCGGCGAACGAAACATTGACAACAATTCCAGCTAATAAGGGGAAATGATACACACGGGTGCAAAACAGGGTACATATCAGGTCTCCAATCATATTTGTCCTATTAGCCTTTTAGCTTACTTATTATTTTACGGAAGTGCAACTTGGATGATACCGTCGGCTCAGCGTTTAGATAGCCCTCTGTGCATAGGTTTTCTCTTGGGTTCGTAGCGCGGGCGTTGGCCTTGGACTTGGGAGCGGGTTCTAGCGCGTGCTAACGCGGTCCACTTTGGGAGGGATGTGAAAGACTGTGGACGAAACGATCCGGGCCTGCCAGTCATGAAGAATTCTCAGCGGCAGGTTCGCAAATAAATGTTAAGTGCAACAGCCGGGCCTCCGACGAAGGGAGAGGCGGCCGCAAGCTGCTGTTTCTCCAGCCTTGCACCTAGTGTAAGCTGCGCCAACTTTTCCTATGTGTTCTTGCTTCCGTGAAAAACGGCGACTTCATCTTTATGTTTTTTTTTTCGCCTATGAGCACCATGGCGATGAGACCTCACGAGTTCTTTCGATACTTATTGTTACTTCTAATAGACGTTCACAACATTTTTGTCAGGGCTGCTGCTTGTCTGCTCCTGTCGTTGTCAATTTTCTCGTGCAGGTCTCGAAGATCACCCAGACACCACGCGAGACGTCCTCGGCGGCAAAACAATGACACTGGAAGAGTTGACACATGGTGGGAAGCGCTTGACACTCTTTTAGGGATCACTTCGCACCACAGTCTTGACCATCCAACGTGCCGTGAAAGCTTTTGTGAAGACCGTCAGTGTTGCCCTTTCTCTACTTCCAAGTTCCTTCGCCGAGACACTCGCCAGGTGGTCTCCGTGCCTACTGTATGGCGACATTTCCACTCAAGAGCTCGGCGCTGGGGTCCATTCAGGGCATGTTCAGAGCGCACCTAATGCTTTCCCACGGTAGTGGTCGAGACTTTTTCTTTTGCTGCAAACCGGAGCCCCTGGTCCGAAGAGAAAGCGACCAGCAGCAGAAACACGCGGAATACAGCTTCGAGCATGAGTGTTTTCCGCGGCGATGGGCGCGTAAACAACACCTGCTCTTTGCGAGCTGCTGCTGCGACGACGGGCTCGGCAGAAAATGGAAGCATGTTGACGTACTCTAAGAGATACCCCACCGTGCACGCATACTGCATGCTAAACATGTGTTGTTTACCATGTCCTTACTTGTGGCTGCAAATATTCCATTGAACAAATGGAGCACCAAGCCATTTTCGTTAACAATGGGTCGAACGGAAGAGGGCGAACAGAAGAGCTAGGCAACGCTCGAAAATGTACTTTGATGCTTGTTAGAGGTCGGTTTTGGAGGTTGGACAAATACAGGCTTGAACTGGAGTTAGATATGGTTATGTAAATCTCAAACAGAGCATGAATGAATCGGCAGACCATTGGCCTATTCAGGAGCGCAAGTATGAAGATGGCATTTACGGAATCGTAATTGGGGCCAAATTCTTCCAATTTCGGTGCCACTATAAAAATAAATAGTTCGGATAACAGCTCTTTTTTCTCTCGTAGCACCTTTTACACAGCCACGTTTTCTTCCCACTCTCATATAAATAAAGAACCCAGTTTACAACACAAGTTACTTGAACAGTAATAAGCGCCTGGAATGTTCGCGCCATCATTTTTGGTGAGAATTCATGGCTGTGTGCTTGCATTTGTTTCGGTCATTTACGTATGGACGACGAACCGGCATGGATGATGAACTGGCAGTTATCACTACTTTTATTAACAGCACAGCTGTTGTAGGTCAAACCTTTTCGTCCGTCTGCTGTAGGTGGTGGGTCACGCAGGGATAGGGACAGATTCACAGACCCACCGATAGAGGGCGCAGTGGTCTCGCAGGGGCGGGTTCTTCCCGCCGATGCCGTTTAGCTGCCGATTTCTTTGCGCGAACTGTAGAATTTGCACGTCCATGGCGCTGCCGTTCCCAGGCGAGCGCCCGTTGACGTTCGCGCCAGCACAAGAGAACGACAGCTTCGCTGTTTAAGCAGACTACTCACTGGGTTGAACTAGCCTTAATTTTTCAGCGGCGTCATTATATGTGCTGGCATCCAGAGGGCGTTGCAGCGCGAGGAAGAGGGAGAAATGAGGCGCTCGTGTGGTCAAAAAACTAAAGTTGCGGGCCGCAGCTGGATTTGCTGGCCGGTACAAAACGAATGGATACAACAGTTACCAAGAAAACATGCCAACGAGCATAGTGTGCTCATTACTATACGAGCTCCTACGGATCATCCCCACACATTATGTGTTAAGCATCCAACTTGGCGTTTTATTCGTCCAGAGCAACACGTGCCCCAACTTGCGCAGCAGAGTACCGCTCAGAAATAGCTTAAAAGGCGCGAAATATTTTACACAGCTTACCTTTCTACACAAGGGTCGTTTCATTTGATTTAACGTGATAGCGTTATTAAGCTCATTTTCCGATTTTTTCCTGGCTGCTTGCCGTCCACTATCTGTCGTGCTCATTAGGCGTCCGCGAAAATACGCCATCGCTCCAAACGGGAAACCACGACTGAGGCAGCGAGATGCGAGGACTCGCCTGAATCTGGAATATGGCGCAACAGAAACTTAATTGTGGAAAGGAGGACAATGATAATACGGAAGAGCCGCAAAATGACATGTGATTTCAGTGGGCGGCGCGTATGCGTAATGCAGTTACTTCTGCCGGGAAACGCGACAGAGAGACGAGCCGAGACGCGTCTGAACGCTATGCCATGGACTCAAAAACTGGGGCCCCGTTTAATTCCACGCTCGTGGTGTTCGTGGCTGCTGGCGCACCGGCGGCGCGTGGCCCGCACTCATTGCTTGTCGCTCAGCCCCAGCGTTATCGCTCTTGCAGCGCCCGGCTGCGGCAGCAGACGACCCGAGCCGCTGGGGTTCCGCCACAGTTCTATTCCATGTCGGTGGTAGGATGCCAGCAGGCACGGTCGCCAGCCTAGCCCACAACTGACGACCGGCAGCGGCAGCCGCTTTTCTGATGGCGGCGAAAAGCGACAAACGCCCGTATGTTCGAGTTTTCGGCGCACGTTGAACATTCCCAGGTGGTCAAAATTAATCCGGAGACCTCCACTACAGCGCGCCTGATCACCTGTGTAGGTTCGGAGCGTTACACCTCATAATCAATCAACCAACCCAAACCTGACGGCATCACATCAAAACGCCTCTCCTGTCCGAACTGATGCCGGCGACAATGTTGTGTCATGCAACTGAAATATGGGGCAAAGGATAAACGCCATGCTCTCGAAAAAAAAAACAGGATGGCCAAGATTATCAGCGGAAAAAAATTGAAATATGTCCTAATAAGAAATAAAACCCAATGTTTATCGTCTAATTGCACGAATTTCCAAATTATTCTTCAGATTTCCCGCAGCTCCGTCACCACCACAGGTTCTGCTGTAAACGAAGTGGAAGCTTGGGCGAGTTGGTAGTTCATTTTACAAAAAACTACAACTAACAACTCGCCGAATAGCAAAAAAATGGATGGCGCCATGCGTTGAAGTTAAAAAGCACCTGAAAAATAGGTAATCATTTCATCTCAGCGAACAATCACCTAAAAATACTTGGCATGACCCTACAGAGAAGCGGCACAACCAATTTCCTAATCGCCAAATACAGAAACTATTTAACGAATGGGCCCACATTGCAAAACGCTGAACCAGGGGAAGAGCAGGAATGAGAGAAGAAGCAACAAGGCTCGTGCAGGCCCTGGTCAGGAGCCGGATAATGCACAGCTTGCCGGGCCACAAACTTGCCCCAAGCTAGAAGGCCAAAGAAACCCCATCATCATGACATCGTATAATGCTGCCCTAAACTTCCCGGTTTTAAGGGTTGTTTAAAAACTTTTGAAATTTGGTAGGGCAAAGACAACGGCTAGAAAAATCGAAATTTTGAACGGGCTATTGTGTGGGAGATGGGCACCCTTGCTGGGAAGAAATTATTTATACGCCATCATGGACATGTCACCCATTCAGCGAGTCCCGTTAAAAACCCTCCCTACCGAAAAAAAAACGGGTTCAAACAAAGATTTCAAGCCAAGATCAAATTTCTTATAGGAAAGTTCCAAAACCATGCGAATACAGTATGCACCGACACCGGACAGGACGAAAGTACGAAGGCAACAATTCTCGTAGTGGAATACCCAGGTAATCTTTTTTACAGCATGACCCTGATACACAGAAACAAGAGTGTGAATCTAAGCCAGCCTCTCCGCAATCCAGCTAGTGGAAGCACAAACATTATTAGGCCCTCAAACAGCCATTAGAGTGTTCGCTGCACGCAGAATACCTAAACACTTAGGAAAGATTCTCTGATCCACAATGAAGAAAGTTTACATCACATGGACACCCGGACAGGAGGGTCTGAAAAGGGGCGAGGCAGCTGACTAAGAGGCACTGGAACTCGCCTATCATGTTCTTTGCAACCAGATTACCACACTCTCCTCACCCCAAAATATGGAAAACATCTCGTCATCCTACGTGTAGGAACACGATCCTTCCTCGTGCCAGAAGGGGGCGTCAATGCCGAAGTGTCGCAAACCCTGCGCAGGATACACCAGCATGTATATCGACTAATCTATTTCGAAGCCGCTTGATTGGAAACATCAGACACTAACCTAAAACATCGCTAAATTCAGGGAACCATCTACCCTGTAGCACGCAACGTGGCCATCTGCAAAGGTATGGCCATCTGCAAACATTACATATTCCACTTATGTGGAGACATGGGCGGCACGGCAGGTTTGACCAGCTTGCTGTTACCTCAAAAACAGCGTAATCTGATTTAGAGGGCAAGCGAAGGAGTTGCAGCATCTGGGGCCTAGACTTCGATCCCGTCCTTCAACTCGCTACCAACTTCCAGTATTTCTTGCGCAACAAACATTCATCTCGCAGAGAAAACCCAAAATTTTCATTGTCGCCGCGACATTGCAGAACAAAGTCTTTGAAACACTTACAATGTCGCCTTCTTGCTCAAACTGATGAACACCCGCTGCCGCAACATCTCAAGTCAATAAGCCACACAAACTTGGATGGTCGCCGTCTTTCTGGGCCATGGCGAACAAAAACCATTTCGCGTAATCTTGCTCTCTTTGCTGACCTTCAGTGCTCCTTTCGGCGACCTAAAATACTGCTTTCGGCCCTATCGCGCCGCACATCTTGAGGTCTAAAAGTAAGTGTCATCTGTAACTGTTTTCTTTTACAAGCTTGCACCCCTCTCCCGCGCCTCATGAGAACACTTGCTGTGGCCTGGTCGGAACCAGCGACTCTATCAGCAGCCACATAACGCCTTAATTAGACTTTACCAGTGCACGTGACGTTATATGTAACTTTTTGTGCACCCAAATGAGAAGACATTCTACAATCATCTCATCCCTGTTTCGCATCAGGCGCTGCGTGAGTTTCCCGTGTAATGTACTACAGTGATTTTGCCACGTAATTTACTGCATTTTACATTTATTCTCAAATCTATTCTCTCACAAGCGAAAATATTAGGCCGACTTCAAATATTTTTAGAGTCGGCCTAGTACGACGAATAGTATTAATGGTATAGGGGGTACGTATATAGTATGCGGTATAATAGCATGGGGTGTATGTGGGCAAAATTGTACGTGCGCGGGGTCTGGAAGAAAGTGCCAGTTCTCTGTGAAGAACCGCATAGCTGTACTGATCAGCGGGTTTCAACAAACATACATCTTGACTTTATTATACTCAAAGAATATCGTTACACTTGATAATAACCTATACAGTAGACACAAAACATCTGACACTCCATTTCTATCGGCGACACAGTGGCAAGGAGCGGAGCGCAACAAAACTGCGGGCCCAGTTGTCGCAGGTGTTTCAACCAGAAAATGTTCTCTTTACCCCCTACAACAACCACAATTTAGATTCAAATTTTTTTTTTCCTAGTACTTCTTTCAGAGGCCCGGAGGTCATCGTTAGTGATACGTCTGCAATCGTATCAAAAAAAGGTTATCTAAATTCTCCAGATGGTGCGAGGGGTTTTCTTCTTGGCCCTTAACATTTGTTTCAGTTCTATCAAAGGAAGTACTATGCCGATGCTTTTATTAGACTACACGCTATTTTAAAGTAAAATAAGGTATTTGCCTTATATATTCGTCCCGTATTTCCGTTCGTGCCTGCATAACAGAGTACGTTTGTTTGTGCATGCTTGAGCGCGCGCGTGTATGTGCGTGTGTATGTGCGTGCGTACGTGCATTTATGTGTGTGCATGCGTGAGCGCGTCTATGCATGCGGGTGTGTTTGTGTATTCTTGTGTGGCAGCAGCAGCCAGCAAAACTTTTTCATCAAAGCCAGCGCCTGAAATTCAGGCTAAACCACCATGTATATTTTTTCTCTCTTATTGCCCAGTTTAGTCAAGATTATTTCCGAATTTCAGCGAGTCGGGAGCACGTGAACATGTAAAGCGTCCTCTGTGTAGCTCTATCCAGTAAGCTCAGTATGTAACGCGTAAATGAAAATAAAGATTCATTTGATTTTAACTACAGCAGATACTCGTACACACTTTTCTTGCTTTACACTTTTGCTTTTGAATCTCCCTGAGCGTCCAGAGGGACATGCGTAGGTGTACGCGAGAGCACTTGCCCCCACATGTTATCTTTGCCTTTCAGTTGTTAGCTCCTAAAACGACAACGGCGCACTCTTTAAGTTAACAATGTGAAACGCAGCTGTGGCAAGTGCGGGATTCAGCGTCTGGATAAACGGTGGGCGTGTGTATAAGAGATAAACTATTCCGGCGATTGACAGTTTCCGAAGTGCAACAGCTTCTTGATCTTTTTGCAGAAACTGCTCCGCAGTTCACGTATGGTGAATACAATTCATATGTTTATTACGTTGTCACCTTCGAATCACCACGTATGTAGAACATGCTTGCCAAACACAAAATCAATTGCGACGCGGAAAATGAACAGCAGAGAGACAATAAAATGCGTGATCTAGCACCCAGCGTTTCCAGACCGTGTAATGACCTCCGATACGTTGCGATGGTACTTAGATTTAAAAACGTGGGTGGGCTACAAAGAACTTCGACTGCTTGAAATGGAGGCGGTTGTTTAAAATTCAGCCTTGGTGCCTAGCGGAAACCACGAGCTCATTGTGGTCCACGGCTGCGACACTAAAAAGGGACTTCTGAAATGTTCAATCTAAGCGCCAAGCAGCGTTCGTGACCTTTGTTTGAAGGTTTTCAAAATATTGAATACGCCAAAACCACGACTGGCTTTATAGATGTCGTATCCAAAACTCCGCTTTAGTATATTTTAGCCTCGGATTTGGTTTTGCCTTCTGTTTAGCGTTGTCTCAAGCGTTCTCAGTTGTTACGTTCTCCCGAATCATACGCTATTTTTTTGGGGTCCCCAGTACATGGTATTACCAAAGATTTGTTGTAGTTTAAACAGTATTTTGTGAAAGCTCGAGAGCGAAGAGTAAGAAAGCCCGTGTAAATGTCGTACACGGGTCGCCTAACGTATCAGCGGGAAAGGACACATACTAGACTGGACGCCAGTTATTTTTCAAGCTGATGTTGACCTTAACTGGACGCGCATAACGATAACGATATACTACAACTGAATTTGGCTTTTGAACTTCACATTTTGCCGTAACGCTGTTTTCATTGTCCATTTCAGAAAATTGCTCGAAACTTGGCGAAACGCTATCGGCGTGAAGTAAGGTTAAAGCAGCACGTCGCAATAAATTTGCAGTTTCATCGTCTTTAACTCCGAACTGGTACAACATCTAGGAATGGGTAACATCCGAAATTCCTAAAGTGATCTTCCTGTAGAGATAAAGTACACTCATACAGTTAGTCACAGCTGGTAAATGGTTTTCGCGCAAAGATTGCAAGTACTGGCATGCACAATTTCCATTATTACCCCTAGGGGCGCTTGGGGCAGTCTGTGGTTGCCCTATTACCAGCTTACAAAAGCCCATTGTGCGAGACGAAGGGTTTCATTTGGATGCTATCCGCACAATGACTAACCCATAATCACATCCTAACCTAAATCACAAAACAGCGCGCACAAATTCCAAACTTGAACCTCCTTCACCTTTGTTAAGTCAAACCATGTTTCACAAGGCAGACGTCCAGTTTTGCAAAACTATGATTGTTCGGCAGCAAATTTTCGGCCACCGAAAATAAGAGTCCGCGATTGCACTGAAGGTAAAATGGTACCTTGGCGCCTGTAATAAGGTCAACTGCCTTGCACACATGTTGGGCACCATCCTAATCAGTTTAACCGCACGTAACTTCAAATAAAAATTGGCCTGGTGCTATTTACTGTTTTCATATCCTGGAGCACCACCGTACTACAATTCAGAAAATTTCCACTTATGACCGGCCTCACCCAAGGTAACATAAAAAGGCAACATGAAGACGAACACGAGGGTAAACTATAATTTTGAATACATCGAAGGTTTTGAAAACGTCGTGGGTTTTCCCCCTTGTTCACTTGATCTTTGTGATTCCCTTTATTTTGCGATTACAATCTTGTTCATCTTTAGCTTGACGCCAACGCACATGTAATAGCAGTAATTAATGTTTCACGGAATGTGCCGCTGTATGCTGCTTCTTTGTTCCACTGTGCTTCACGATTATACTTTGACACCATTTAGAAGCAGGGACTCTCGTGTAGAAAAATCACTGTCCATCTAGCACGTGTAGATGAGGAAATAAACCTTTTGGTGGACCCGTTAAACAAGGCTGAACTGTAGGGACGAAAGAGTAAACAATACACCAAGGATAAAAATCTAGCTATCAGATTTAGCGAATTCACATCTATATAGAGGGCTATTGGGATGTTGCTTTTAGGACGTATCTGCGCATCACAACACAGTTCACACCAGCGGCAATGATACGTAATATGTGTGACGCTTTCGTGAAGAGAATATTTACAACGATGACTCGATGAACAGCAGTCTGTCCCATCAGGCACATGATCTGTTTGCGCTACAATCCACACGACTGGCATTCGTGCGAGTGCACGTTTATGTAGGAGGGAAACGCATGGCGGACCTCTCAAAAAGCGAAGCTCCTTCCACTCTTTCCCACTGTTCATCTTTCTGTGCCACTCAGGGCACTCTACTTCGTTTTCACTGTAGCCACCCTACTGGTTGTACTTAGGTGGTACCGGTTGGCAGCTTGCCACTTTACTCCATGTAGCCACCCTGTGGCCTCTTATAATATACGCCGCTGAGAGGTGGAAGAAAACACCATACGCTTCCTTCAGAGCCATGTTATTTCGACGGCAACACACACAGCACGTTCCTATTTAAACAGCTTTCGCCACTTCACTGCTCCACTATAACCCACTGCACATAAGACCTATCAAAGGGAGGCAATGGTCGCCTGCCGTCACAAGAAGATGTTACCATGCATGTACCAACTCAGCTGTGCGTAAACAGCGCTCACTGACACGAAACGTGTGCTGGTATTGCTTGACCCTTGGACCACGTTTATGCAGAACCTGGCCGGCAACCATTCTACCAGCCCTTTGCAAAAAAAAAGGTTTCACACCGCACAGCCCACGACCTGGTTGTTCTTGCTCCCGTAGCGTAGCTTGAGGCACCATGTTCCAAGTGAAGATTGATATCAGGTGAACTGGAAAAAGTTGCCTTGGTGAGCATGTTCGCTCGCGCTGTCCACATTGGCGGTGTTCTCCCTATACAGTCATTCAGGTCTCCTCAGGCTTCAGTAAGGGCCGTCCCACCACATCACAGATGGGCGTTCGCAACCGCAACGCCGAAAGCGTACTTCGCCTCGAAAAGGTCCGTCACAGTCACGTTGTTACATCACAGATGGTCTCTCTTCAGATGCGTGGAGTTGAGCAGCAGTACGTTAATGACACTCGACGTCAAGGGTTTGCCCGATGCATGCGACCTCGCCGGCTGGTTGTCACTTCACCTCTTCGAGGCTGCTAAGGGAAGAATAACGAAAACCACAGGACGAAGTCAACAGCTCCAAGAAAACCATCTCCTATAGCTTCGAATCATCAATATGCGCAATCAGAAAGAATCCCACGCCAGAACATAAAATTACTTCGTTTCAAGTCGTTTTATTGACAAACATGTGGCATTGCTATTAACTTGCGCTTAATATTAGTTATGGAAGTGCAACGTCATACATCTGCTTTAGACAGATTCTGTTCAATGACCTAGATATTAACGAGACGAGACGAGTAAAGTGTGTACTCACTATATTTCGTGTGGTCGCCTCCGACGCCCTGCAAAAAGTATTTTGGTATTAAACATAATATAATAACAGTTCAAATACATTATTCCCAGATTATTGTTGTGAAATTGCAGATAGAACTTGCAATAACATGTAGAGGGAATAAATTTCTCACGATGAATTACTGCCGAGAGCAGCTCCTTGGGATGAACCTTATTATTTCTCCGATCTTGTCATTCTCCCGCGACAAGGGTGAATAAATAGAGGCGCAGCCAGAAACGGGCATTGTCTGTCTAAGGCGGCATCTATAGATGACATGAGATGCAGATTAGTTCAGCCTCCACTGCCACGTACTGCCGAACTTGAACGCGGCACGACGATCCCCCCCCCACCCCCCCGTAACCACTATATTACTCTAAAGAATCGCCATCGGTGGGCCTCCCCACAACGCTTCCTAACGACAAATCAGAGTAACCAAATCCGCGAACTCGACGAATGCGGAGCCCAGCATGCGATTTTAGTAAAAAAAAATACAATTTTCAGGGACAAGAGCGCAGATTCACGCGTTGCGCATTCGTTTCTGCGCAGATTCTATTTTTTTACTGTGATCGCATGCTGGGCCTCGTCACTCCTCAACTTCACGAATTTTGTCACTCTGATTTGTTGTTTTGAAGCGTTGTAGGGAAGCTCACCGGAAGTGATTCTTCACAGCGTAGCGGCCCGTCCTCGTAATAACACCCAAGGCGTTGTGGTTGGAGGCAAAAGCGGTGGTTGTACACCGCTTCCATACATTCATGATAAAGAGCCTAAAAATGTATTTCCACACGCAGCCTAACCGGGCAGAAAGGCCAGAAATGGTCTATATTCGGGCGTACTCAGGCAAGAATCCCTTCGCGAATTTCTATCTATTACTCAAATTTGTAAATGTACCCCGTATGTCCGCGGTGTACACACACACAGCCCACCTTCGGCATAGCTTCTGCTTTCAGAGACGCTAGCGGAAGCACATTGTGAACAGTATGGTAGCATTGCGTATTACATTGGCTTGATAAGACGTCGCTGTCGGTTGCGAAAATGCTGCTGTGGCGAACGCAGTGTGAACTGACTCTCGCTACAGCAAGGCATGCATCAGTAACCGCCAACGCCTGTTTTCTCGTTGTCTTGTTCCTGTTCGTTATCTATATTCACGCACGCTTGTCCGCATTTTTTTTCGATAGACTTGTAGCCCTGTCACTACCGCTGTATCAAGTCGCAGAGTAGGAGCCTGCCCGCCACGCAGAATTTAGGTACGGGCGGGTGGTTTTACAAATGCATTTACAAATGTCCTGCCAGCATACCATATGAATTCAGTGATTTTGTGGATTTGAAACTGCTGCATGACTATACCAGACAAGGGTCCCACCAAACGGCCATATTAAAGAAGAATGCCATTAAATAATACCCAAAACAAATGAGCAGTTACGATGGTCCACACATCATGTATACATGACCGCCTCATGAGGGCGTGACAAGCACACCTCGCCAAAATTGGCGCGGCTCACTCAAACTCACTCAAAAATTTTTTTATTCGAAAACTCACTCAAACTCAGACTCATTGCATAGCAGCACATCTACGCTCACTCAACTCAAACTCACAGTAGTGAGCGCAAATCTCAGAATTCACTCGGGCTCAAAACTCAAAATGTACTCAGACCTCAAAATGTACCCAAACTCCAAATGTACTCAAAACTCAAAATGTACTCAAACTCAAAATGCATTCAGTACTCAAAATGTACTCAAACTCAAAATGTACTCAAAACTCAAAATGTACTCAAAACTCAAAATGTACTCAAACTCAAAATGTACTCACAACTCAAAATGGACTCACAACTCACTCGGTCGCAGGCGTACTCAAAACAGTCTGGCTCAAACTCACTCAAGCTCACACTCGCCATGCCACACTAGCCTCGCGCTCACTCAAACTCAAACTCACGTGTCAGTTTGTGTCCAAATGAGTCTGAGTGAGTGGACTCATGAGTGATTCCGCCGACCTCTGGTGACAAGACAGCAGTAGCAGTCCCCTTATATACCATTACCGGATACAATTCACATGTCACTCAGGTGTTTCTCCAGAGCTATTATGGCTTTATTGCTGCCAAATTTTCATCCCTGATTCTTTGTGGGAATCTGGAATCCACACTATTGGTTTCTGCTGCACATTTCTGCAAGGGGCGAGAACGTTCTGGTATTTTCGTGCGCAGCTGGAAACACACAAGAACCTCCTTTATAACGCGGTTTTTGTTTCAGATTCTCTAAAGGGTCATCACCTCATAGCGCATCACGGCTGCGTCAAATTACGGAACCATTGCAGCAAATTGCTGCTCTTCAGGCTGTGTAATTTTACTTAATGCACAAATTTTCTTTATGTCAACCTGTCTGCACGTTGCAAGGCAAATTAATGGAAGATCGTTACTAAGTACACAGGAATTATTTTTCCTTCGGTATTTATTTTTGAAGCGAAAGCCTTAACTGCCTCATCAAATTCAAAAAGTAACCGCCGTTTTCGTCCACCAACACCAATAGGCCCAAAACGGCCGCGGCTCTAAAGAAATTACTCAAAGGCATAAGGGACCGTGTTGGATTTGAACCGAGGCCACCTAAGCAAGAGCCAAGTGCGTTACCACTGCGCTAACCCGGCACACTGTCCATTGTTTTCTAAGGGGTGCGCTAAACGCTGGTATTTTGTCTGCGACTACTAGTCGTTGCTTCCTAACAAGCCCCAAGAAATGGTCCCAAGATAATACCAATGAATTTGCCACTGCCGCCACGTGCCATTCTTCCGTTATTACTTGGCCTGACTTGGGAAATGGATTTTCGTCGCTTCTTAACAAGCCTCTCGAAATGGTCCCAACATTACTGCCGGGAAATCCCCGCCGCTGCAGCTACTTGCAATTATTCCATTATGGCATGACTGGCGAAATGGCTTTTGGGGGCTCGTGGCGAGTATTTCTACGACAGGGGCAATTTTCATTTTTGTTCCTCTAGTTCACAGCTTTTAGAAATTCCCGATAGAGAAGCCGTTTCTCGGCTATAATTTCGGTATGATAAAACCGATTGAGATTGTTTTTTTTTCATAATGATACTACGGCCTTGGCAGCCCTAGGCAACTATTCTCAACAAATGTCAAATTTCTTGACCACAATGTTTAACTTTTCATAAACTTCTGGAGACGTACCAGCTGATTGGCGTGTGGCGCCAGCGCATAAAACTGGTTACCGGTTACTTTGTAAAAATTATCGTCCTGTTTGTGTTACAAGTACTTGTTGCAAGCTTTTAAAAAACATAGTTGTAAGATTTATTCAGGAATTCGTCATTAAAAACAATATTTGTCCCCCATCAACACGGCTTTCGAAACAGCCTATCTACAACCCCACAGCTTGTTTCGACGCTGCGCAAGATTTGGAGTGTAGGTACCAGACCGATCACAATAACATTGTTTTTAGACTTATCTAAAGCTTTCGATAAAGTGCCTCATGGAAAACTATTGTATAAATTAGAGTGTATGTGCTTACCTTTATACATTATTCAGTGTATTGCTCCGTATCTAGCCGATAGAAAACACTTTGTGAAAATTCCTCATTGTTCGTCTAGTACACTGTCTGTTACCTCGTGGGTTCTACAGAGGAGTGTTTTAGGCCCGGTCCTGTTTCTTTATGTTACTGATTTGATGGATGCAGAGTTCATGATGTATCCACAATCATTTTTGTGGAGATTGTGCTGTTTTTAAGAAAATTTAATCCACAAATGATCAATTATTGTTGCAAAAAGTCCCTTGGCAATTGATGACTGGTGAATGCGTTGGGGTATGACGCTGAATTCAGAGAAAACTGTAATTTTACGTGTCACAAACAAAAATGTCCAAGTTCTTTTTCTTGTTTACTGCATCGCCGGCCTGTCTTAGAAGTGTCCTAGTGCAAGTACTTAGGTGTCACGCTAACTAATAAGCTGCCTTGGTCAGAGCATTTATTCACAATTTCTTCATCCATTCTTAAAACAAATCTTAAACACGCCCCAGTTAGTACCGAAATGGTAGTTTATAATTCATGCATTAGGTCAAAACTAAATTATGCTGCTGATGTTTCGGATCCCCATTATATGAAGGGTGCAGAAGAATCTCGTTAATTCGGCCCCCGTTACTTCGGAAATTCGGATGATTCCTCACTTCCACACCCTCCCTTCAAAAATGTACAAAACCTTATGGAAACAACATTCGCGGTACGACGACGCAAAATTGCACGCGCACCGGTTCAATCGGACTGAGGCACGCCTAGGACGGCGCAACTAGAACGAGTTTTAGTAGCAGGCATCGTTACCGGCTCAACCACTTTCGCGCGATTTTAGAGCGACAGCGACCAGCTACCGGTTTTTCCGTCGCTGAGCGCCATCGCTTGCCACCCATTTACAGCAACGGTGTGCTGTCGAAGTTGATGCAACTCTGCGCTATTAAAATAACGTTGCGCTGTCGGAGGTGCGCTATCGCCGGCAAGTTGACCGATGACGAGATAATCAGAGTTCCCTTCGTTGCCGTGGTTGAGACGTCCAACGAAGACCCGTGCGATGTGCTACGCCCAGTGCGTAGTACGGCAAAAGAAGTCACGGACGCGCTCGTTGTTCTAGAGTAGTTCTGCTACGATGTTTCAGGCAATACGCTTGCGCTAGAGGGATTGTCGCATACACGCAAACTAGACCTTTCCGCCCAGCTGTCCACACACACACAGAAAAACAAAAAACAGACACACACACACCAGCATCACAGACTGCTCATAGTAAAGGTATGGAATAAAAGTATTGAAAATGTGTGTTTTTGGTATTCATTCCATAATTCGACATTCAGAAAACTCGGACATTTTTTTCACTGCCTTCAGATCCAAATTGACAAGGTTTTACTGTATTATGCAGCTTGAAAGAGTTCAAAGAAAGAGATTACGATTATTTTTTAGTTAATGTAGAAGGTACGATTCGCCATCCTTGTACTGAGACTGGAGGCTCGCCGGAAAATTAGTCGTCTTGCGTTTCTTCACAATTTCCTCGTAGGTAAAACTAAATTAATACTCCCGAGCTGCATAAAACGCATAACTACCCGGACAACTAGACATAGCCATGAGTACTCTCCATCGCCAATTTTCGTAAGAGCTAACGCACACAAGTACGCACACAAGTAAGCCAACGCACACCGGTGGTGTAGAGGGAGAAAACAGGGAGAACAGAACGGCAGGGCGCACAAAAGGAAGAGCAGTTAAGAGGCGCCTCTGGCCGTAACGGGACACCATGACCTGAGGGGCGGGGCGGCTCGGAGAATGCCGGGAAGTGAATTCCAACCACACTGCCACTGCATCAGGAAAAATTCATGGAGACTCTGCGACTTCGCTCGGACTGCTCTGGCAGAAACGAAAACAGATTCTACATCTGTTCTGGAACGTGTGGCGAAAAGAGTACTTGGGGCAACTTCGTTCCGCCTACGCCTCAAAGCAAACGAAGGCAGGGCTCCCTGGGGTCGGCGACGTGCTTTAACATTGCCGACAGACGCGATGGCGAATACTCCTGAAGAGCCAAAGGAACCTCCTCAACCTTGTGTAGTACTGACTTTAACTTTGCTTTCATTTTTACCCTAGCCCATTAATTACAAGCCGCACATCCTACACGACACCTGAAATTAGAATTAGGTTGAAGTGGGCTTCCTGTCCTGTGGCACCGTTGGAGCTTGTTTATGCCCTTTGTTATTTCCATTTCAGAACGAATTACTCTTGAACCCAAGGTCATTTTTCTCCGCGTACTTTACAAATCTACTCTGCCCAACACAAAGTTAGTGGCCGAACACTCTGATACTTGTTTCCTTTGTCATCATTCGCCTGGATCCTAGCCAGCCACTGAATGTTTATTATAATTATTTACAATTAAAAATCTTGGCATAAATCGTAAACATCCAAATCCTCGCCGCTATTTTTGGGTTTACACTTTCTGCTTAGCTCGCCAACAACGGCTTGTACCTTCTCACTAACGCCGCAGCGTTCCTCCATATTCCCTGCCATATATTTGTGAATAAAGCCAAGTTTTTTCTATTCCAGATGGCCTATACTAGTAAAAAGGTGACCACTATTCGCGACCTCGACACTTATAATTTTGATTCTGGGTCCTCAACCTCCTCAACAGTAACCTTCTCATAGCTAGATTTGTACATAGGCTTGTACACATTCGGATTTCTATTTTCTGTTTAGCTTAACTACAACCGTTGCACTATTTCATTTGTACGATATAATTTATATGAATTCCCTGCAATATCCTTCTGACTCAAAAATTACAAGTCAAGCTTTTTTTCAGAAGATTACTTCATTCAGACGGAATATTCTGACTATCCGCGACCTCCCCCCTCCCCCTCCCATTCAAATTCTCATTCTCTGCCGTATGACGTCATGTTTAAGGAGGTAAAGCTATCCTACTATACGAGACAAGCATTATTCGGTCGATATAGGTAAACGTTTCCTGGATCAATTCAGCTGGTGACCTTGCGAACCAAAATGATCGATCCTCCTGTGCTCCTATCTGTGAAGCACCAGGCGGCCACATCGTACAAGAGCTCCACAGCGGCTATTCCTCCACGGTAAAAGTAGCTAAAGCACAGGGGTTACTTACAAGGTCGATTTCTTTACGAAAGATCACTTGCCCAATCAAAACAAAATGAATTCGCCGATCCTGTCTCCTCGTGAAAGCAAACACAGCCGATGTTGATTGTTAATATACAGCATTGCGCGGAGAAAGCCCCCATTGATGCTTTTACCCCTTCTATGTTCTGAGCCGACTGATGATAACAGAAGCCACTGATAGAAATAAATATATCCTCGATCTACACAGCAGCTGCTAAGTTGAGAAATTTAACGTGTCCCAGTGTTATCGCCTTTCTAAATACGCCTTGGGCAAAACACTCTTCGTTGAGGAGTCCAGTGTTGCAATGCATATCGCTATTACCTTGACGAGTGAAAAATATTATGCTCGCGCTGGCAAGAAATTTGGCACTATTTCTGGACATTTTGTGTCATCGGCATTTTGATAAGATTTGCACGTGCTATACAAGGATAGCTTTCCACGACTAAAACTGCGACTGAAGCATGAGACCCGAGCAGAGAGCTGAATCATCAGAACAGAGCTTGAGTTCGTGACACATGACCTGGGTAGGTTATACATGGTTGACGGTCACAAGCATGCAATAATGGCGATCGCGAACAGGAGCCGTCCGCTGCAGCAATCGCTCGTCACCGCTTAAAAGTAGACAATTTGCTTGAAATTTTATATGCCCAAAAGGAGCTAACGGTAGCCGAAAATCCGCCAAAGGATAGACCGATAGACCCGTAATAAAACAACCATTGAGCATCCTTTCCATTGCTTCAGATGACTGGTCTGGCAGAGACACTTTATATTTTCTGATTGTTTTGATGCATAAACTGTCGTGCCACGTTACTGGCAGCCGTCCTTTGGAGCGCTAGTTTCTGCTTGTACACCGACCGCTGCCCGGGTCCTTCTCCAGCTGACGCCTCTATGGCAAACCATAGCGCCGCACACAGGACGAAAGATAAGACTGCAAACAGGACGAGCTCTGTTTCTTAATTCTTTGCTCTGTTCCTTCTGCTATGCTGTATTTCGTTGCAAACTCTCAAAACACTCAACATTCAAGCGCCAAGCAGCCCAGATATTTCCTTACCGCGAGTGCCCTCCCATTAGCTGCAGCCAGCCGGAACCTCAGGGATCGACTGATTGGTGAAACGCATGCGCGAATATCTTATTAAGAGCAGAGCTGCTTAAGCTATTGGTTGCACCATTCACACGCACAAAAAGTAACAAAAAGATCTCCGAGCGCACTTGAGCGTTCGTCTCGTGAGGAGACCCCGGAAAAAATACCAAGAAAATGCCGAGCGCAAAATGCTACCACAAAAAAGAGGGCGGCACAGACAAAAAACTTTTATTTCGTTTCCTCAGGACCTAAATAGAAGATTTCTCTGTCTGGCTCAGTGAGCCATGTTAACCCGACATAGAAGAAGACGACGAACAGAATAGCCCATACCGCTATGCCCGTGCTAATATAACCAGTCGTGAAACCATCCCTTCATCTGCCATGGTTTTTGTCTTCTATCCTGAAGCCGCGTAATATGTTTCAGCATTACTTGCTTGTGGTTTCGGGAGAAGTTAGGGCTCTGATTTCTCTGGTTTACGATAAAAACGGCGAGGAGTTGTCGTTTTCGCAGATATGCCTGGATCAGGTGCGTAAGATCAAGTCTCTCCACCCCACCCCGTCCGCAATGGCCAGCAGAGCAATTTAGACGATGAAAAAGATTTAAACAACGAAAAAGAAGACAAAGACGGCCGCAACCACATTCAAAAGCTTAAGGACTTCTACGGAGAGATCCACGAGTGCCTGGAGCACACGACATTCGATGACATTGAAAAGTTCTGATGCTGCTATGGCGTGCGCAGCGAGGGTCACTACTTGGAGATTCTCAGAGGCGGAGTAAGTCGTCCCTGCGTCTTGTACAAATGGCGCCCCGATCAGAACTGCATCAATCCATTCAACCTTTGGATAGGTCCGGTGCTCGACTAAAACATGGACATTCAGGTCATTGTCGATCCCTGTGCCTGTGCCGCACACGTCGTCGACTACGCGAACAAGGCTGACCGCGGAATGTCTAGCCTGCACAATGCCGTGGACGAGATGTTGGACGAACGCGGGGACATGGGTTATCCGGAGTGCTAAAGGCGCTCGCTTTGAACATGCTCAAAATGGTCCAGATGTCGGCCCACGAAGACGCGTGGCTCTCTTAAGTCAGGACATGTCCTAGAAGAGTCGGGCAGTCGTTTACATCCCCACGTGCTTCCCCGACGAGCGAGTACGAGTCCGCGAGACCAACAAGGAGCCAGAAGAACTTCCTCTTAGGTTAGGCTGCCGGCTCTTCTGTTTCTCAAACCTTACACCTCTAGTGCAAGGTGCGCCAATGTTCCTTACGTTGTTTAACAATAGATGGTTGTTAAATGATACCATGGAGAGCGTCACACGACGAGGTGTATCAGACGAGCGAGTGAAATGGCCTTGCCCGCCTCAAATAGTTCACATAAGTTTCTGAGCTCGGAAAGCGCCTTTACGTCTCCAAAATGGTGCTGGGAAAGGTAGTGTAGGCTATTGCGTAATTATTACACCATATTTTAGTCATTTTATGCCAAAAATTTAGTGGAGGCATGAATGCTGGTTTACGATATACGATGTTAATTGCGCAAACTAGATGGCGGCGTCAAGATCATTTTTTCTTTTCTAAAGCTGTTCGGGAGATGTCTGCAATTATTTCAAAAAAACATTATTGTATCGTCAGCATCTGGTTTAAAAATTCCGAGATTTCAGCTATTACACGAGTAAGCCAGCGGTTGTGGGCAACAAAGTTGCGCATCATTTGCTCTGAACCTTATTAGTAAGATGCCGCTACTTTCATTGCGGCGGCCAGTAAGGAAGAATACAGAAACCTCAAACGGTGTGCTACATGTTTTCCGCCTCGAGCAACGGAAAGAGTCCGGTACACGTACGCCTGCGCAGTGGCGTCACGGTACAATGGTAGCGTTATGGTAATTACGACAGCGGATTTGGAGGGAGAATGGAGCATGGCGGCCGCACTTCATGGGAGATCGGGCAGGGGAGAAGAGGAGAAACTGTGGCACTGGTACTGCACCGGGAGGGGTAGCTTGAAGGTCACGTCACGAGCACAACAGCCAGCCTACGCTTTCGCAAGCCGCATCAGTCGTGGCGCGAAAAGGAAGGGGAAGGTCTAGAACGAGCAGCTCGGCACTACGACGACAGCTTATGCGGTGTTTCACCTTCACAGAATGGATTGCCACAAATCGGATTTTGTGTAAAATGACTATTGTAGGCAGGTTAATAGCTGCATCATAGGGTTTGATTCCACCAATGGTCGCAATAATCTAAGGATCGCGTTTAGCATTTCGTGGTACATCACCGCGCAGATGATGTATTCGAGTTAGGTAATGTCGAGCCTTGTTACTAATCAAATTCGTTTTCTTTGTGGGCAGCTACTGGTGTTTCGGATGCATTCTGGCAGAGCAAAATCTCAGGCAGTTTTTTCAGTATTGAAAAAAAGTTGATGTGCAGATATCTCATTTTGACTTTTCCTATGAATCTTTTCAATTTTGCTGGGATTTGAACATCAAACAACGCGACAGAATTTACAGGTCCTGTGGAACACCGGACAGCGTTGACTAAATAAATGAGAAAAACTGATCCTTTTCTTTTAAATGGTACGAAATTTTACTCTCGCTTTCACAAATGCCAGACTGTCTGTTCAGCGATGACGACGTACAAAATAGGATCTGACAGCTAATATATGACCTGCGCCGTGACATTACTCCAGGCGACCGTGAGGTTTGGCACTACATGATTTTATCCTCGAGTGACACTGTGTGGAACATTGAGTCTGGCCTCCTTATTCATTTAGTTTACTACCTTGCACGTACGGGTTGTTCATTCAGTTGCATGGGGCCAAAGCATGCCACTGATTTTTTTAGACGGTACCGTGTCGCTAATATGCCAATCAATTTTATTAACAATGTTCCTATTATTCCTGTGACTTGCTTTGAAGATTCGTGCGCATTTTATGCTCAAGCTAGAGGAGAAGAATAAAAAATCTGACAAGGAGATCAAGCAGGAAAATCACTTTTTTTGCTCTTGCTTTTATGCTTTTACAAAATTTACCCTGTGTTCAAGTTCTACTTGAGGGGTTTCGAAGACAATGTTGCAACAATGTGACAACAATGTGTAAATGTTGGGCGACAATTTCGGTCATTTGCACAAATTAAAAATTTCCAATTGCTAATCATTTTGCAGCCGCTTCTCGATTATCTAAACTGAAGAAACGATGGTAGAAAATGTCTATTAAGCCTACTTCTGACAGATACCGTGCGAATACTGTGCATTACCTGTACAGCAGCTTCTGCCGCCCTACGATGACACAGATGCCAGTTCACGTTTACAATGACATTGCGTGGGTGCGACCCGACCCCCACAAAAAGAAAACCTCATAGCGTTTCGTTCACACATTTTGTGAATAATAGTCGAAGGGTAACGAATGTTAACCCATTGTGGGACTGTCCATCAATTGGTACTTCAAGTACCAATTGATGGACAGGAATGCAGAACATCGCCAAGTATAACAGTGCCGCTTTCAAAGCTGTTCCACTTTTCACTAAGAAAAGTACAGTACACTCTCTTTAAAGGAAACTCGACGGGGATAGTGAAATCTGTTTCACTCATCAGCAGTATCGTTTAAGGGTCACGACTCCCAAAAAAGCTGCCCAAGGTGGTTTCATTCAGCTTGGCATGGCATTTCTTCACCAAGTAAGCATTCATCTTGCTTAGGTTGCACACTTGCTCCAGGCAGCACTTTTTCTGGAAGTACTGTTGGAGAACTTCTACTGCCTGGCTTGTTTCTATAGTCGATGATGGGGTGCTGTGGTGGTCGTCATTGTCGATCCCCTCCCTCCTCACTCTCACCATCGGGGCCTTCCTCGACTTCCTTTAGTATATCCACTAACGTGTCCTTACGGCATGTAACAAGGTCGTCATCAATACCTCCGTAGCCATCCATTGTCAGCATACCAGTGCCGCACCTCTCAGCCACCAAAGCAAAAATGCGTTCGCCTTAGCACTGTCGACATCCGACTCCTCTTTGTTTGCAGCCACCTCCTTAGAGAAACCCGCATGACTAAAGAATCTTTAAATTGCTGCAGATTCAGCTTCCTCCTAAAAGTGGGACAAGTGGGACAAGGAGGTCTAGGGTGTATCATTCATCCCTGCCCATACACAGCCTAATCCTTCTCAAGAAGTGGCGACGGCAGAACTTTTTCAAATTTGTAATAAGGCCCTGATCCATCTGCTCTAGAACGGTGTGACATTGGCAGGGAGCAACTCCAGCTGAATAGAATTCAGGTCTCGCACTTAACCGAGCACTGGGAAGTTGTCTGCAATAAACACAACCTCCCTGCCTTTTCTGGTAACACCGCGTAACCTCCCTAAACCAAATTTCAAAAATTGCCGGTATCATCCAGGCGTTGGTATTTGTGTCGTACAACACGGGAAGTCGTTTCACACCTTTAAAAGCGCGGGGGGGCCCTTCAGCTTTTCTGTAACCAGGAGATTCTTTTCCGGAACAATTCAAATTGGCTTCCACCAGAACAGTGACACAGCCCTTGCTGAGGTTTCCTCCTGTACACTTATCACCTTGAAATCTCAGGGTCTTGTTCAGAACAGGCTTATAAAGAAGTGGCATTTCGTCCACGTTAAGAATATCGCAGGGGCCCATAATTTGACAGGATATCTTCGAGCTTCTGCTGCTGCCAGTAAGCGCAAACATTTCGATCCACCACGGCACTTTCACCTGCTAGGGTGCGGAAGAGTAGTGCGAGCTGCCCAAACGAAATGTTATTCTCGGCAGCTTGCAGGGGATATAAAACGATTTTGCCCTTCCCTAAAATCTGCGAGTTTATTGGAACAGTCATGCTGTAGGAGTGCTCAAACTGCGCAACAGCGAAGGCCCACACCCGATATGTGGAAGCATTTTGCATTTCATAATTTGTTTAAAAGGTCCGACACCTGCAAATTATTAATACTTGACAAGTGTGACCGCAGGAGCTGCTCAGTGGCTAAGCCGTTTGCTGCTGACCACAAGTTGCCTCGAACTCCCTTCCCCACGCCCGTTTTTCTGGAGTAGATGGTAATCGAGAACGTCCATGTATCGAGATTTTGATCCACGTTTAATAACACCAGCTGGTTAAAATAAGTCTGCAGGCCTGCACCATAAGCTGCGCCTCGGAGCTGAGATATAGCACAAGCATCAAATGCTCCAGGTGTTTTTAAAAATGTGTTTACACGAAAAAAAAACAAGAAAGAAAAGGCTATCACGTTGTTTTAAAATATTACGCAAAAAGTAAGTAAAACCGAATAAGTAAAAAAAGCACCAAAACATGGATATTGTGTTAAATCTCCCGCTGGGTATGCGCCATTCATCATAATAAGGATGAAAGCACCCCTGTTAGTAAAGTTATCGTCCCCGCGAAGGGCAGCCATGGCCCAGGTCTGCCTTGTGTCGTTCTTCCGCTATATTTTTTGGTGCCGAAACCCGGGAGGATGACCGCACACGACGAAGGAGACCACCGCCGTCCCCTCCGGCTTGAGGTACACAAGGACGACTCAGAGGCTGCCGTCCAAACAGACAACGAAAACCCTGGAGGTTTCAACGACGAGAAAGAAAAGACAGAGCCACCACCGTGTGGGATCGAGTGTATCTTCCTTTCAGACAAAGTGAAGAACAAACGCTTACTGGAAGTAATGAAAAGCCCACGAGAACTCTAACCAATGGAGGATTGCTACAGTTTGTACCCAGGCACGAATCTGAGGTGTTCCGTCTCAGCGAAGTTTGGATAACCGAGAAACCCTGGCGTGTTACGTCTGCTCCATGCGAGGAGGCAGCGAGGCCCGGTGGAGAACCATCCGAACCGTACATTGAGCTGACAAGAAGCACGAAAACGATCTCGTCAGGAGAGGAAAAACAAACGGAAGGCAAGCACAAAGCTGGCATGAGAACACCACTAGACTCCCTCCGCAACAGCTACCGTTTCACCAAAATATTAGGACTTGAAAGACACCGACTTCGCAACAATAACTGCACGGCTAAAGGACTGCAACCTTCCTAGGAAGCTGGACCTACAGTCTGGTGGTCGTCCGCATTACATTGGCGGCCCTTGGCTGTCATGAGATCTGCACGACGGCGCAAGCACCGGTGGAGACGAAAGAGGATAGCATTCCAGGACCGCGTCGCAAAGATTGACCTTATGGACACAAAACCCAAAATGTTAGTATCACGGATTTATTGTGCACCCATCGATTATCTCAGGCGCGGGAGGATGTTAAATCTCCCGCTGGGTATGCGCCGTTCATCATAATAAGGATGAAAGCGCCCCTGTTAGTAAAGTTATCGTCCCCGCGAAGGGCAGCCATGGCCCAGGTCTGCCTTGCGTCGTTCTTCCGCTATATATTGCTCTATACTTTTCTTTGCCCTGCCTTTCACAACCAAACGTGTCATCAATGCGAACGAAGTGAGTTCCGTGGTCAGTTTTTGAGTACAGTATAGTGGACAAGTTCCGTTTTTTCCGATACAAATAACAAGAGATAGGTCAGGGAAAACTGTTAAGGTGCGCACTTAATCCCTTGGCAAGAAACTGCAGCCCTCGACCTTGTCTTGGAAGCAGAAACAGTAATAAAGCAGATGACACGTGCAGAAAGGCAGGCCGGTATCTCACACTGTCCCATTCGCCAAGCGATCATCTTTTCTGATTGTTTTGCAGTTTTGCCTCTTTCAGATCTGCTTTTTTCGAAGGTGTACTTGTACTGACTGCCCAACTTGCTACTTCTAATGCCACGCGTTCCGGAGGGGAGTGCTGCTGAGGACGAATTGAAGAGCGTCTACCCAAAAACGTCCCATCTCCTGCTGCGCCCGTCAAAGTTCCCTTTCATTTTGTAACAGCATAATCTGTTATAAGATTCCGCCACATAGCACACGGAACGATAGCCGGGGGTCAGGCGGTACGATGACATAAATTGTGATGCACACATCCGGTATAGCTATCGGAAAAGTCCTTGCAGTGGTCAGAGCAATAATGCAGCGATGGAGCGTTAAGTAAGGCTTACTTTTAACTAAAGTGTGGCTGACCCATTCGATAAGGTGACAGCTAAGAAATTATTCAGGGCAACCAAATAATCTAATTCATTGGTAATATTTATGCGCTGTTGTAGGATTTTTTCTGTTTTGTTACGAATATAAAAAATGTGCGCCATTGGTATTAAGCGCTGGTATTTAAACGCCCCAGTACGCAGGCCTAAATTTAAGGCTTCAAGCTTAGCATGATGGGCGATTCCATAGCGATGATTGCGATTTCAGCAAAAAAGGAAAGGGCAGAAAATATATCCCACCGTCACATTTCTTGGCGGTGGCTTTACGAATATTCGCTAGGACAACATAAAGTCTGGGCGAGAAAGTAGGTGGTAAATCGTCACCACTTCATGTTTTTCTAATATCTCGTAATTGTTTCAAGTTTGCTTTGCAATTGCGCCAGGGCCCTTGGGGAACAGCAGCATTTTGAATTTGTGTTTGTAATTCGATTTGACTGTCGTTTAAACTACTAAATGTTTTTTTCGAATTTCACTGCAGTGATAATTCAACGCATCGAACCGGTTCGCGACCCGGTTCCATCTCTTGAACCGGTTCCGGTTCGCGAACCAGTGGGGTACGTCATTTTGTCGAACCGGAACTGAACCGGAACGAAATGATTCCGCCTGAACGAGAACCGTAACCGAACCGGTAATTTTGTCGGTTCGACACACTGATATATACATATATATATATATATATATATATATATATATATATGTGTGTGTGTGTGTGTGTGTGTGTGTGTGTGTGTGTGTGTGTGTGTGTGTGTGTGTGTGTGTGTGTGTGTGTGTGTGTGTGTGTTTTAGTTAGTGCTTTTTTTTTGGCATCACAGTCACTGATAGTCGGCATTTCACTGTTTCAAGATCCCACTTAATAATTGTGATGGTCAGATACCCTGTGCCGCTTCTAGACAGTCGTCATTATCAGGGCAGGCACAAAGACAGGCACTGACTGTCTCACGTGCCTCCATTGACTGTCTTCCTGGCTCCAAATGGCAGAATTCTCAGAATTCCTATGGCGATGTAGAAAGAAAACCATTCAGGCGTGTACTTACGGTAGTATCTCCTCCTTAATCGAAGTGCAATCAATACTGCAGCGGGAAGCATCACCAACAGGGCTGCTGAGAGGGCGCATGCCAGTGTCACCAACGGCGGACAGCAGCTACTTTCTTCATGGCTTCTGTCCGCTTCCTCCGGCTGGTCTTCTTCCTTTTCCTCTGCGCCAGGCGGCACTGGGTGCTGCTGTGTACGCCTCTCTTCGGCTGAAAGAAGTCACAGAAGACGGCCGCAAGGTCAGCCAGCTACTACATGAAATTGCTGTAATCGAGAAAAATGTAATTTAGCAGCAAGACCAAAACTTCATTATAAGGGGTGAGTGAGGGCACTGCTTCCGTTAGTAAAAATGCCACGTCATTACAGAAGGCTTGACAAGAATTTGGTGTTGCAAAGGCAGAGTTGTAATTCTTGTTTACTGAAACTTTACGGATCTGCCACAGTTATATTATTACAACCGAAGGGAAGAAAAGACCGGAGGGAATTATTGACCCCTCCATTGTAGTAAAACCGTTGACGAGGAACGCTTGTACCCCTGACCTAATTTTCACCGCATTCGTTCATGGTGTCTTGTATAAGATACTGAAAACCCTGAAAACTGAAAACCCAACAAGGGAGCAGAGAGTGGGAATAAAAGATGGCTTTTATGTACAATTTTCATGTCTGTGTTCAAAATAACATGCCGGACAACAACGCATTTTTCAATTGTTTGGGACGATGCACAACCCAACTGAAGCCTTCGTCTACTGTGAGGTCAGCTTTGGTATACGTAGTGCAGCGCTCATGGTGACAAAACGGCTGGAGTGATTTGATGTCACGTCAGTCAAAAACATCATCTCTCATGCGTAGGGCAAGGTTGAAATATCATCCCTTCAAAATAAGTGTGCTGACACAACGTTCCCCACATTGGAATATCCACAGTCGGCCTAATTTTAACCTCAACTCAACCTCAAATTCAACACCAGTTTCGCATTAGTTTTATCGGCTGAATTCGGACTATTTGTACCATAATTTTTATATCGACCCCGAAAGAGAGGACGGCGAGTACTAGAAAAATTTCTTAGCAATGGGTAGACGTATTGTGCAATGTCCACAAATGCGGAATGTCCGCAAACACAATCAAGAAGGTTGTGTGATCTTCATGAGCCTTGAAAAGGTGTATGATGCATTCCTGGCGCGAAACGTTGGAGGAGCATGCGGGAAAAGAGTTACTTCGAGCAGAGCATCAAAGTAATGGAAACAGAACAAAAGCTCTTCGATAACTTTTTGCACTTAAAAGGCCTGTTTTGAGATGACAGTGCGACACCATTAGTGCTCAACGCTCAAGTTAGCCTTTGCGCCGAGGCTCTTTGGAGCTCATTCAATACAGTAGTGCATGCTATCTCGAAGGAAGTGTAGAGAAAGCATCCTCCTGTGTGAAGTGTGTGCACACATCGTGCTATGAGCAACTTCATTAGCAAGCGCGTTATACAAACATTGATATTCCAGCGCATCTTCCATAGATACAAATTACAAATAACTCAAAAGCAGGCGAAGCTTCGGCTGAACACCATGAACACATGCAGCTTGAAAAGCACAAAACCTCTTAAGCACAATTCAAGCAGGCTGAAAATACCGGATAGACATTTCAACTCTGCCAACTAACAGAAGAAGGTTTAGATCAAGCTGACAACCCCAGTGTATATAATGACGTATGCTACTGGAAATCCCCTCTTGAAGTCCACGAGCCAAAGGATGAGGGCAGCCGGAATGGGGTGATTAAACAAACGTACGGAGTGCTAACAGGAGACTTGGCTTCAAACGAATGCATCCAAAAGAGTGTGACTTCCTGAAATAAGAAAGGTTAATTCCGACAAGTTATAATTAGATATGGCGGCCATGTGACCGACCAAGTATTTACTTTATGAATAAACACTTCAAGTTTGAAAATGGAGCAGAGGAATAGACGCTCAGTTTTCGCAGTAAAGCTGTTAGTGGGTAGAGGTCAATGGTGGTAGTAGTGGTGTATATATGCTTGTTTTTACATTGGCCTGTCTGTATGTATTTCGTATCTCACAGGGAACAAGCACAAGCCGCGCTGGCCTCGACCAGCAATGCAACAGTCACCATAAAGCCAGGCCAGTTTGCGCGGCAGTACATACTGAACATGTATGGAGTGGGAAGCATCTGCATCGTTTGTGGACGCAACCTGGGCAGCAGCGACACGCAGAATGCACGAAAGAGAGGACGACGCAAGAAACTCTTTGTGGCCCTCCATACGAGTCCCGTGATGTCTCGAAAATTAAAGCAGTTCCACTCAACGGGAAAGCTGTGGGAAGTGCAGAGCAGTGATTCGACAGAGAGGCTGTGGCGCCATTATCCGCTCATTGCTACCAACGCTAACGCTTTTCCCGTCCCTGTCTCACTCCTCTTTGACGAATTGAACAGAGGTTTGTCCAGCAGAATTAAAAGTACCCTCTTTTGAAGGGCTAGGGTGCCTTCTGCCTGAAACAGAACGTGCGGGAGCTCTGTTCATTTTGCGCTTGCGTTTATCTCACACGTGCCGGAGACTTACTGCGCAGTTTTAAACGGGTGTCTGCGTGGCCCCTTTTAAGTGCCGAGCACTTTAGGGGCCTGCCTTGTCATCGGAGCTTGTAGGCTGTCACAATGTCAAACGACTGCCGGAATCAGGCGGCGCAGCGGGATAACGGACCTAAGTAGGGCCCCACTGTGTTACGGCGTAACGGACCCAAACAGAGGCTTCGAAAAACAAGCGGTTCAAGTAGTCATAACCATTCGAGGCTCCTAAACCGCTGGCGCTTGTCATACATCTCCTCGTTGTTTGGCGCAAAAAAAAAAGAAAAAACTTCACGTACATTTGAGGCAAAATTTGTGCATATAACCGGCAGCTCCTGTATCTACTTGGTTAGAAACGCCCATGGGGTTGGATTTTACGACAGTAAGCGTAAAAATGGCGGCCAGCCGCGACGCTTTTCAAACTGCGCAGTGAGGTGCGGCACGTGCCAGATCCCGATCGCGCTGTTCCAGGCAGGGTGCGCGCGAGCACTGCGAAGACGGGAAATTCGGATTGCATTGGACAAGCTTCCCTTCAATTCATCAAGGAAGGAGTGAGACAGGGCGGTGAAGAGCGTGATGGGTGGTACCAGTAAGCGTATAACCAACCACAGCCCATTATGGGGAATCACTGCTCTGCACTTCCGATAACTTTGACGTTGAGTGGAACGGCTTCACTTTTTTCTCTTACTATCGTACAAACCAAGCCAACGAGCCCTCCTAACTAAATGAACGCGGGGGCTGCCGGTTAATTACAGAGATTTTGTCTCAAATGTACCTGCACTTTTCTTTGTGATAAATAATGGGGAGATGCGTGACAAGTGCCAGCGGTTCATGAGTTTGGAGTGGTTATGACTATCGCTTGTTTTTCGAAGCTTCTGTGTTATGCCGTTATGCCGTGGGGTTCTGTATGGGTCCGTTATGTCGCTGCTTCGCCTGATTTCGGGGGTGGCGATACCTCGTGACAGCGAACGAGCTACGACGATAGGGCGGGCACACAAAGTGTTCTGCACCTAAAACATTACTCCAGAAAAAAAAATCGGAGGAGCAGCCAAAATCGGAGGAGGCGGCGTTCAACTGGACATAAATGCATTCCCATTCACACCTCACTAGAAATATTCAAGTGTTCTTGGCGTTCTTTTTTTTTCAAAAGTTGGATGTCCTGAGGTGTATTGAGGAGCAAAATAAGTTCCGGTCACAGGGAGTTACTATAGATCAGACTGCCGCTCATGACACACTATCAAAGTCACCGAGGAACTTCCATACATAGCCTTGCTGAAGTGCTCCTCGTCACCGAAGTCGCTGTTCTAGATTTACCTATTTACTTACACATACAACGTTTCGATATGCCAGATATGACCAGGTAGGCTCATCGAAACATAAATTTTTAAAAGCGCGAAGATTGATTACGAAACGTAGCTAAAAAAATATTTCACAAATTGATCGTTGGGTAGTTCGCGCCGTCACCATCTTAGCGGTTCTAAAGACAAAAGTGTCGGGGACAATGTAAGGCAATTTTTCAATATGGCTGAAAAGGAGCGACTGTAAGCGTGTGAGTCTGCAGCGCAGGTTGTATGGTGTGATTAAAATTAAGCATCTTAGAGCACATCTATTGTGGCCTAATTATTATAACAACATTTGTATAAACCAGGAAGTAATTCTGGCATCTTAGAGTTCAGCTCCTTTAGCTTAATTGCAATAAATTTGTTTTAGGGGCCGGGTTTGATTGCATTTTAGTATATACGAAATGAACGCATCAGCTATACTGCAGGGCGGCAATCTGACCCATATGATGTGTGCTCTGTTCAGCGGAGGAGCTGAACTACAGTTTATCATATTAGCGTCTTTCTAGCACGAAATTGTGGAAATCCAAGTCCACAGTTACTTGTTCGACTTCATCAGTACATGAAGCCAGAAACGAAAGAGGAAGGAGGATACTGAGAAACTGTTGGTGTAGTTCATTAGGACTTAATAACTTCTAAATATCAACTGAGAGGGTGATGTATTCGTGGCTATAATATCTCTCTTCTCATTGTGTCTCCAACAAGCCGAATCTGCTTTATTTCTCCTTAACGACAGGTAATAATATAAAAAAAACAAAAACAAAAATATTCCTATAAAATATTTTTAACCGAGACATAGTTACTCACACTAGGGGCTCCAGTTTCTTCCATAATTTCGCTTATGCATTCCGGATCTCCTTCCGAGGATTACTGTGTTGCACAACTCTTCCACGAAAAACTACTTGGTTCATTCCCTCAGTGGTAAATTTACCCAGTGCGTTCACTCAGAGCGAAATCTTCTTTGTCAGTCTTGAACCCGTTCCGAATTCTGTGAAACTCGTACAAACTCTCTTCAACCTCCCTCTTTCCCTCACTTGACCGTAGACACCTCTCACACCAGCGCTCGCGTGCCCTCACCTCTGCCGCTGCCCGGCACGACGGCTTCTGGCAGGGTGTGCGCCCGCAGAGCAGCGAGCTGACTGCGACCCCTGGGGCTGTCGGCGAACACCAGCAGCTCGAGCGGCGAGTCGGGGGCCAGGCCACGGAGCCAGAGGGAGCGCCGACCCGCTTGCGTCCGACTCCAAGCGGCGCTGGCACGACTCGCGTTGGCAGCTCCAGCCGTCGCCGACAGAGGCCGCCGCAACTCCAGCGTCAACTGAGGTTCTTCTTCGCTAGCTTCCACTGGGAAGGAGGAGGAAAGGGACATTACCGAGAGTGGGGTCCCGTGTGTGTGTCTGCGGGGGCTAATTAGCACCAGCTTAAGCGAGATAGCGAAGTTGGGACTAAGAGATCCTGTCACCGAGCGCAGTGCTGGCGGTGGGATTCGAGTTTTTCACGGCAGTGTATATTCGCTTCCCTCGACAAGCGCTCGTGCGTAGTTTTCCTAGAACAACTCTTGTTGCGATGCGTGGAAGGTGCAGTCCAACCAGGTGGCGTATTTCTCTCGACATTTAACGAGGTTGCAGACACTAGGACAAAGATGCACCTCGCTTCCTCATCAAAGGGTTGTCTTCCGCGAAAACCATATCTGCTGCTTATTCTTTCACTGATATTCTTATTGAGGACAACTAGATTTCGCTTTGAAAATGCAAGCCCAGAAGGAGACCGCGGTGAAGTTCGAGACATTTTTGCGTGGACGTTGCTCACATCTCTTGAGTTACATGCCACCTGCTGCTGATCAATACAAACGAAGTTCACCAATTAAACATAACCGGGAGAAATTGTTTTGCTGGAACACCTCTTTATTGTGGAATCAAGACGTTTTTGCAGGAAAAACTTCGTGATAAAAATGATCAAACCACTGGAATAAACTAGGAAAAACTTGAGCACAACACAACAGACAGAAATAAAAAGTGATATATCTGCGTTATCAAAGCCGCTACTTCGATTAATACATTTGAGTAGCTATATGAGCTGAAACTCCATTCTTCCCTATTTAAACAAACGCTGCGGTTAAGGTGCCGTTCAACGGTACCACAACCACTCCACTGTAGTGTAGTCGAATGGCCCTTCGCGGGAAGACGCCTTCTTTGGTACTCTTCGCTTTCTTTAATGCAACGCAGTCTACGTAACTTAACCTAATTAATACAAAAAAGTCATTCGAAATAATCCATTACAATTATAATTTAAGCTAAAACAAAAACTGGCAAAGCCAAAGACTCGAACCACTGCCTTGGTATGACGGAGCTAAGACGGAACCTTTGCACCCTATAGCAGATGCTCTGGAACTTTCCAGCCTATGCTTAATAATTAGAATACCATCGAACGGCCCTTTAGTAACCGGCTCCTGGGCGGAGACGGAGCACCATCTGACGGCACCCTAGACACTGCGTAAATTAATTTTACGTGGCAAAACAATAGCGTTTAGCTTACGAAAGATAAGCCCACCATTACGAAGAATGTCCCTTCAGGCCCGCCTCATTCGTTACACCATGCGTCTACCCCCCCCCCCCCCCAAAAAAAAAAAAAACAAATCATATCAAATGTAAATATGAAACATATGGTATGCACTTAAAGGGACACTGAAGTGATTTGTAAACAATGCGGGATTACGAGCGCAAACTGTAGTCCGGAGTCCCTGGGCCCTGTTTCGACCACTCTGTGCGCGTTTACGCGAATTTATTTAGTAGAAAAATCAATTCGAAAATGCTGTCCTCCTCTCTTTACGCTCGCCCATCTTCTGTGGCGTTTTCGTGTGACGTCAGCAGGAGAGGAGCTGACAATTGGCTGCGCTACGGCACGGCTCGCCGACCTTCCGCGACCGAGTCAGTCGGCCGCCAACGGGTCGTCGCAATTCGCTCGATCAGTTGAAACTAAGCCACAACACGTTTGGGAATGGAAGAATGCGCCTTTATTTACTTCGTTAGTTTGTACACTGTATCTAGCTCCAAGTCCAGGTCGCTTCAAACAAGCGCTGCACAAGCGCACATGCAACGCTTCCCTGACTGGTACGCCAGTAGGAAAATATAGGGCCTCTTAAAGGGGGAGAAGAGTAAGCGAAGTCAATATAGGTACTAAGGAAATAAAATCAACTGATATTTTTACCGTACAGCGTAAAACTAGGGTGCGGGAAGCACTTTTTTGCGCTGGGCGAACAAGCAGAGCGGTCAGCAGCACGACTACGCATCTGCGAACGCTTTCCCGTCTACGAAATGCAATTGCTAGACGTGAGCTATTGTAGAAACTCGGGGGACGCTTACTTCACGAGCGCAATACAACAAATAGTCACCTAAGCTGCTTGAAATACTAAAACTAAATAAAAGTGTAAACTGGTTATACATTATATACCTTATCTTTTCCATCGCCGCCAGCGGCCCCCTGTGGCCTAGTCGTCTGGGGTGCTAGGTATGTCATCGCAAGTGTTTTGCCAGTCACAAGTTCGAATCGCCGCGGGTACATGCTTTTTTTGTATGAGTTAACTTTTTTGTTTTTCGCCGATGTTTTCTATACTGAGTTCACCTTTTTTTTTGGCCGCAACGTTCATTGCTCCACGAACTAGTCCACAGAACTCGCGCAGGCTGGCACTGCCGCGCTAGCGAGTTCTCGTTGGCGTGCTGTTGCCATAAGCACCGACTGCTTGCGGCAGTGGGCACAGGCCAGAATCAACAGACCCTCGGCCTGGTGCGAACACGCTTTTTACGATACAGGCATGAGCGAGGCAAGCTCCAAATATGGGGGAAAAGCGCATGCATTTGAGCGTCTGCGGGGACGCGGAGGGCGTTCATGCACTGCGTAGGCCTCAGATAGTGAATGCTACGATTCCAAGCCGGCCTGGGAGGCTTACCTTATGCATTTTACAGCCGACAACATGGCAGAAGCGCGGTACTACGATAACTGGGATATTGAGAATGCCCATCCAACGACGCCATCGAATGTCAAACATGTTGTTTTACAGACCGAAACCGAAACCGAAACTTGTTTGATTGCTAACCTTGGGCATCGTCCAATCACGGCGCCCCCTCCTCCCAACGTCACAGCTTAGTTTGTGCGGCCGCCGCAAACCGCGCATGGTAGTTTTTCTTCTTTCGCGCTTTGTAAAATAATTACCGATTTGTCAACCGGATAAACGATGAAAAGTGTGCTAATTTGAGCCAGTCTACACAGTGCAAGCAAAAACGGGAGCTTGACAAATTCACTTCAGTGTCCCTTTAAGAAAAACCGACCCCAACCCTTCGCGACGGGTCCAAAAAAGCTACACCAGAGGGTAACTGTGCGCCGGGACCATAGGTGGCTGATATTTTCTCGTCGCGCACGCGTGCACGCACGCACGCACGCACGCACGCACGCACGCACACACACACGCACCCGCGCACCCGCACATGCACACACACACACACACACACACACACACACACACACACACACACACACACACACACACACACACACACACACAAACACACACACAAAACGTTTGCGCACAGTTGCAATCATCGCTTGTATACTCTACCTGCCCCCACATCGTCATCAGTTGCTTTGAGTGCAATTAGTTTTTCCTGAAAACCGTGGTAATCAAACCCCTGTGGATTTGCTTATGGGAACCACAAATGTTCAACCAATTTGAGAGAATGCATATTCCGGAATGACCTTAAACATTATCATTTTACTGAAGTGAGGTTTGTACCCTGAGAGACTTTCCTGTGGTTAAGTTTCACCACAATGGGCTCTATCGGCCAATCTATGCAGCCAGGAATTAAATTTCGGCGGATGATGATCTGTAGCGTACGATTTGGCGCAAAAGCTCGCTATGCGTGGTGGGCTAAAGCAGTACAAGTATAACATTCTGCATGCGCAGTGCCACAGCAGAGGCAGTTTTGAGTTGAATGGTATTCATGTTGTTATGATTCGTGGAATTCGCTATGTTAGCGGCATGCTGGGACACTCGCGGGCATTGCGGCCACATGGAACGAAGGGATTGCCTTAGTGTGCCAGATATCAAGTTTCACTGCATGGTCTCTTTTTCTTTTTTCTTTTTTTTTTCTGTGATGTTCACGCCGGTCATCCTCAGTTGGTACCTGCAGGCGTCTTAGCCTCTTTACTCGCCGTATTGATGGGACTATAGTTGTATCCTACGCTTGAGGGTTACGGTAGCAAGCGCCACACCGCCAGCTCGGGTGCACCCAGGCAGCATTGTTTTAAAGCAAAGCTTTGCTACTTTTGTCCTGCGATTTTGTGGAGGATGCGCAAGGTCACCTTTTGACGGGAGACACATTCCTCCCCGGGGACACACCCCTCCAAGCGCATCGTGTGATTCGCCGGGCCCGCTGTTGGCGCCTGCGGGCGCAGACAGCGGTCGCCACCGCCGCTGCGGACGAAAGAGCCGACCACCCCCGCTGCCTCCCATGCATGCGGCGCTGGGTCGTTTTGGGCAACGTGACTCGTCTCGTGCCCGGCGAAAAGGAACGGTGCGTTCGTCATGAATGAACGCCGCGTTCGCCCCCGGCGAACACCGCATTCGCCCGGCCCCCTTCTTTGAGCGTCGCACGGAACCGAACGGCTTTGAGACGTGGTCGGCAATACAGCTAAACCAAAGCTTAACGAAGTGAAAGCAAGACTCAACCACACCATGCTAAGCTTTGGCTCAAATCATATCCAAGGTTAGCTGAGCTAAGCCGTAGCCATTATTTTCCTCCCGTTTCCGTGCTAGAAATATTTCAGAATTTCTATTTTCGTGCTACGGAGAGAGAGAGAGATCAAAAGTTTTATGTCCACGAGAAAAAAACACCAACCCCTATGCCTACTTTGACGTGCTTCACATGTGGCTTTCTTTTCTCTCTCTCTCTCTCTCTCTCTCTCTCTCTCTCTCTCTATCTCTCTCTCTCTCTCTCTCTATGCGTGCGTACGTGTACTTGTGTTTGCGTGCGTGTATATGTGTTTTTTCTCCCCCTTTTCACTTGGCTCAAGGTACATAGTATACACAGTGCATAGGTTTGCCGGTTTTCTTCACAGATTCTGCATTTTTAATCTTGTTCTTGTTTACTTTTTATACGGTCCTCTCTTCCCTTCCCATGAGCAAACACCTAACGACGAGTCAGATGAGACTCACCTTCCGTTCAATTCCATAACGTTTTACTGCGCGAATACTTTTTGTAATAGCACAATAGTCACAAAAATTACACTAAAGGTTCTCGCATTCTTTCTTTTATTGCCTGTATAGACTGAAGTGGTAATATTTTAGTGGCATTTAAAAGAAAACAATCTTAAGAAAAGAAGCTGACATATTTGGACTGCTAAGCTGCTAAAATGACTATGAAAATCGCATAACTAAATAAATGACACCTCCGCTTGAATGGCACCTTTACAATTTGACCGGCTTTAATATTTTGGAGTGACACCAGTTTTATCTCCAGTTATATATATATATATATATATATATATATATATATATATATATATATATATATATTTAACTGGAGATAAAACTAGAGTCACTCCAAATTATTAAAGCCGGTCAATTCAGAATAAGTCCAAAGCCCTCATCAGAAACAGCCATTTCTTGTTTCATCCACTCGTTGGCACTGCGCCCCGCTCATACGCTCGTAGAGTATTGTAAAAGTGTCATTCAAGCGGATGTGTCATTTATATAGTTATGCAATTTTCGTTTGCATTTTAGCAGCTTAGCAGTGCAGATATGTCAGCTTCTTTTCTTCAGATTATTTTCTTTTAAATGCCACTAAAATGTTAGCACTTCAGTTATATATATATATATATATATATATGTAGATCACGTTTACAGGAACGCTGCGTCGGCGCCGTCTGCGTTTTGTCGCGCATTACACACGTAACAATACTTAAACAATTTTGGTGCGTCGCTTAATAATTGCAGTCACTAAACTTCACCGGGTATTCTAATACCAGTCCCAAAACAAGTACGGAAGTCTGTCCCGCGCTATCGACAAGGCATTGCTCCCTTTGACAGTATCGCATTAAAAAAGATACTCATGAGTTATGGTGCAGGCAAGCACCATTGGAGAGGCTGGCGTCAGATCGGCTATCGTTTAAGGCACCATGATGATGCATTTCTTCATTGCACGAATATTAGTTGCAAGCAGCGCTCACAAATTGTGTTAGGTGTGAATTAGCGGTAACTAATTAGTACAAGCAGCGAGCGACAATAGCGGAGAACCTCATTCCCGTGCACACCAGGACTTCACTTTCGTCCCACGGTGCATGCAGAGGCGGAGAATTCTTGCATTCCGTTAAATCTATAACCTCCGGGAAGCGGCTTACCATCGTTTTATATTTTGTTTAAGCAAATCGCCGGGCTAAAATATTTCTAGTGTACGGATTACTGAACTCTCAATGTTAAACCTATACCTCTCCGGCATATACCTCGTTTTATGACGCCAAGGGTCCGTACCCATTACGGAATGGCTGTAAGGCCGTATTATACACCTGCTATTTTCAATTAATTGCCTGACGAAATGTTCTCTACGACTACGAGGAAACATTTGCGTGCTGCCATTCTAGCATTAGAATGTTGCTGAAGTATGTATGTGTGCGCGGTGACCGTTTCGTTATATCTTTGATTTCTAGTGGTTTTTTGGTGATGAGAAACATGATCAATTTGTAGTTATCACCAATATTGACTTATTAGCGAGTTTTACCTGAACGTTTTGCACGGTCCGCTCCGCTCCGATAGCAAGTGGGAGCGCCATTGCGTATGCGTGGCGCGCTTGGCGGCGAACGGCATTGGTTCCGGTTCCGCTGAGCGGGCCGCCAGCTACCGAAGCGTACCGTCGAAAACGGTCAGCTAAAACTCTCTGTTCTATTTTTGTTTGCTTCTGTTTCTCTTTTTTCCCTCTATCTTTTCTTTTGCTTGTGTTTTTTTTCTCTTTTTTCATGTTTTTTTCTTTTCTTTTTCCTTTTTTTTTTCTTCTCTGTATTCAGTTATCGCTATCAACGAGTACTTTTGACATACTGATGGCCGCTGCTCCCGGGCGACGCCGCACAAGCTCCCTGTTGGTTTTGGCAGACCCATTTTACGGCTCTGTATGTACTCTGTACACACACAGCCGGCTCTGTATGTACTCTCTGATAATGAACAGAATAAAGCATTAGCATGTGCGCTGTGTGAGTGGCGGAACAGGCGCAGCCTCGTTGCCGAATGAATCCACCATTTATTTTATGTGAAAATAATAATGAAACGGGAACTAAAAGAAGGAAAATGAAACACTGGAAAGACTACCTATGCCCTTGACTGGATTCTGACTGCTTCTATAGTAAGGGTCGCTCTCGGCGGCCTTTCAGAGCCGGTTATGTGAGCAAGCAGTCACACGTCCTACTAAAAACGAAGAGTGCGGATGAACGCCAATGGCGTGACTATCCCCTTGCGTTAATCAGCACTGGGCATGAAGTTTCCGTGGCTGCATGGTAAGGGCGTGGAATGGAGGCATTCAGAAATGTCCGAATTATTTACACATTCCCGTCATGGGCAGATGTCGTCTACGGAATGACTGTACAACACCAACGGCACCTTCAGATATACGGTTGGAAAAAAAAAAACTAGAAACTATATTTATTTGTATTCGCTTAATCTCATATGCGGTGTATTTTTTAAAGGGGCACTACTGTAAGAGCAAGTTGGCTTGAGCCGGTACACTTGTGTGTCGTGAATAAAAATGTACCACCCTCCGCAGCCATAGCTGCTTTTTAACGCAGGGAATTTTAAAAGCGAGAAAATTCGTTTCTACAACTATACCACCCTCCACTGCCATAGTTGCCTTTTGATGCAGAAGATGCCAGAAGCGTGAAAACCGGTTTTTCCTACCAGTAAACTTTCCTGCTGTACATTTTGTGACACCACGTCTTTCTACAATGTGCAAAGCGTTTTTCTTTAACAGGCACTGAGACAGAGACATGTAAACGTAAAGTAAATATATGGGGGAACTTTCGCTAGCCATGTGATCAATTTTAAAAGACGCAACCACAGCTACCAAGTATTATGAAGGGTGATCAAAGATAAGTCGACAGACTTGTTTTTTTTTTTAAATTTGGCGCTTAGATTTATGGAACGCCACCTCTACAGTACGGCAAAGCGCCCAGGGGGACACAAAATGAGGTGGTAATTATTGATCCCAGTATTGATCCCATTGGATAACTAACTTTTTAGTGGCTGCAGTAAGCAGGCATGTTCGTATTGATAAGTTACACGCAGTCGTCTTTCTACCAGGGTGTCGAACAGAAAAAAATACTGGTTCGGTTACGGTTCAGGTTCGGTTGAAATAATTTCGTTCCGGTTCAGTTCCGTTTCGACAAAATCACGTACCGAACCGGTTCGCGAACCGGTTCGATGAGTTGAATTATCACTGAAATTAGAAAAAAAAAAACATTTACTAGTTCAAACGACCGTCAAATCAAAACACAAACAAAAATTCAAAATGCTGCTGTTCCCCAAGGGCAGTGGTGCAAATTGCAAAGCAAACTTTAAACAGTCACGAGATATTAGAAAAACAGATGAAGTGGTGACGATTTACCACCTTCTTTATCGCTCAGACTTTATGTTGTCCTAGCGACTATTCATAAAGCCACCGCCAAGAGATATGACGGTGGGATATATTTTCTGTCCTTTCCTTTTTTGTTGAAATTGCAATTGTCGCTATGCAATCGCCCATCACGCTAACCTTGAAGCCTTAAATTTAGTCCTGCGTACTGGCGCGTTCAAATACTAGCGCTTATTCTAATGGCGCACATTTTTTACATTTGTAACAAAACAGCAAAATCCTACAACAGGCACATAAATACTACCAATGAATTAGAATATTTGGTCACCCTGAATAATTTGTTAGCTGTCACCTTATCGAATGTGTTAGCCACACTTTTGTTAAAAGTAAGCTTTAGTTAACGCTCAGTCACTGCATTGCTCTGACCACTGCAATTCCTTTTGCGATACCGAAAGTGTGCATTACAATCAGTATGTCCTCGTACCGCCTGAACCCCTGCCATCGTTCCGTGTGCTACACTGCGGAATCTTATAACAGATAATGCGGTTACAAAATGAAAGGGAAATTTGACACGCGGAGCATGAGATGGGACCTTTTGGGTAGACGCTCTTTAATTCGTCCACAGCAGTACTCCCCTCCGGAACGAGTAGCAGTAGAAGCAATGTAGCGAGTTGGGCAAACGGCTTAGCCACTGAGCAGCTCCTGCGGTCACACTTGTCAAGTATTAATAATTTGCAGGTGTCGGACCTTTTAATTAAACAAATTATGAAATGCAAAAAGTTTGCACACATCGGGTGTGAGCTTTCGCTGTTGCGCAGTGGAGCACTCCTGCAGCCTGATTGCTCCAATGAAGTCGCAGCTAGGGAAGGGCAAAGTCGTTTTATATCCCCTGCAAGCTGCCGAGAATGACATTTCGTTTGGTCAGCTTGCACTACGCTCGTGCCTCCAGCAGCAACAGACCATTGCTACATTGGTCCTCATTCATTTCCCCTGTTGTTACATAGAGCGTCATAGTGTTCACTTGTCTGGAGGGGAAAGTGCGCAAGCAAGTACCCAGGAACCAGAACAGCTCGCGACAGTGCGCTAAGAGTGGTTGGTCTTCGGTGGGATAAACCGGGGGACTTCAACCGGTGGGTGCACGAATACCGCTACTGCAGGTCGCTGCTGAACTTTTTACACGAGACCGGACTCCATGCCTACCTTTAGACTTGTACAGTGTCATCAATTTCCTGACTACCTGTGCTTTTGTACCCGGTCTTTTTATTCTACCTAATGTCTTATCTTTTCTTTATATGCCGCATGCCAAAAATGCGAATTAAAAAAATAAAAGTACGAAATTGATGGTACGTGAAAGAAAAAAAGGCCTGAATTCCATTGACTGTGCAATATCAACAACAGAGGGTCGAACCGTTTCGGCATGAACCGGTAACCGTTATTTCTTTTTTCGGTTCAGTTCCGGTTCGGGTTCAGCGTGCTCAAAAAATAACGGTTCGGGTTCGGGTTCAGTTCCGGCAAAAATACCGGTTCGGTTCCGGTTTTCGGTTCGGTTCGGTTCCGGTTCAACACCCTGCTTTCTACACACTTTCATTTGGCAGAATTATAGCGCAACGGCCGTCCGAGATATCTAACTAAGAAGTTTAATTGCCGTTCACATGATTACGCGTGCGAGGCTGTGAGGACCGCTGCAAAGCTCCCTTTTGCCACGTGCCTGTTGCGCACGGTGTTTAGTTCGACAAGGGGTGGAGGCATAGGAAAAAGTTATAACCGGTACCGTTACAGTCCTGGCTTGCGTAATCGCAAACTGCAGCACTCAGAGCCGCTGTTGTTCCTGATTTCGCAAGCCGAGAGTGAGAGATCGGCAGTTATCCCTTTTCACAAAAGTGATAACTTCGGTGAAAAGTTTCGTGAAACCTTTTGTGATAACTTTTGTGAAAAGTTATCACAAAAGTTATCCCAAGTTACCACAAAGATGTCCACAAAAGGGAGCAGCTTTGCCGCGGTCCTCACTGCCTTGCTTGCGTAATCATGTGACCGAAAATGAAACTTCGTAGTTCGATATCTCGGGCTACGGATGCACTAGAAGAGTTTTGCGAAATTAGACTGTGTAGGAAGACGATTGCGTATAACTTTCCAATACAAACACGTGCGCTTAGTGCAGCCACTAAAAAGTTAATTATCCCCATTTTAGTTAATTAGGCCACTGAGATCAATAATCACCCCTTATTCTGTGTCCCCCTGGGTGCATAACCTTACTGTATGGTTGGTGTTAACGTAAATCTAAGCGCCTAATTTTAAAGAAACCTGTAGACTTAACTTTGATCACCCTGTATCATACTCAGCTTTCTCGCTCAAACTTCCAACCTCTCAGGAACCTAGCAAAACCACTTAAGGAAAGTGATATTTGGCATAATGTCAGAAGTCAATGTGAAGATTGAAACACTAGAAGAAGTAGTTTCCAGGTTTCTGAATATTTTTGGTGTAATTCGCTCTCAAATCTTACTCCCCATGAATTTCTATGGGATAGTTTCCATGGCTCAGGAACCTCGTCGCGCAAAGTGAGCGACTTGAAACTGTGCACAAAGCAAGCATTCATCCCAAATATTAGCTGTGCAAAAGAACTTTTCATTTTGCTAAAAAATTGCAGAGTAATCACTGTTGAAAGGACTGCCATGAGCGGGAAAGCTGCACATGAATAGTATGCCTCAGCTGAGACGCTCGGCTTTGTTTTGTACGCGGCTTTTTTCGTGAGATTGCATTGTTGTTTTTACGGACAAACTATCAAAAATTCTTGAAAGTGAACAGAACTATAGGAGAGAAACTGTGTATGTAAATTGAAACCACAAATAAACAATACATGTGCTAAGAGCAAAAAAATAAAAAGCCTCATTCCGACCCGTGTTTACGATTCACGTTCCTACCGACATCCCCTCATTGTTTTCGTGGCCTCGTTTGCTGGTTAAATGTATCAGCTACAGTAGCTGTCAACAAATAAATTACATGCGGTCCAATTTGAGAGGCAGAATAACAGATGCGTGATAATATTTTATGTAGGTTGCGTTCAAAAGTTGGTCACTCTCAAACTCCGCTGCACGCCCTAATATGGCGCTCGAACAACATCATCGTCAACAACATCATTTCACCACTGACTCCAAACCACGGAAGAAAAAAAGCTTAGGGCAGGCCACGGTAGTAGTTTGGCGTATTTCGAGAAGTGTGGCGGTAAACGTCCCGCGGCTTTACATGCCCCCAGAAAGCCACTAGCAACTGCTCCTAGAGAGAGCGGCAAAAGGCCGGTCCACTGAGACTATACGGCTTGGCTCGTGCTAACCAGTATCCAATGGTTGACAGGTTCAAACGCAGAAGACGTCACGAAAAGCGAGTAAAGGTGCAGGAGGCGACGAGTATGCGGAAAATTTAAACGGGAGATCTCTTAACACGTCGTTTTCATGTATACAGAAAGGCTGGTCAGGATGTCTCCTGCGCGTTTTTAACCCTCCAAACGGCCAGTGTACCGGGCTTCGATATACTGTGCAGGGGCAGCGCGGCAAAATAACTTGGTTTCGAGATGTACCCTGTCTTTAAACCCATGTAGGCATGCTTTATATCACTCTATTGGAGTACGTGACGGTACGCCATCGATATCTCAAAATTTTTAGCTCACGAGAGTGCAGGGTAGGTAGCAGTCGGCGTTTTTTGCTTTAGATAGTTTAGTAACAGTATGAGTATAGATAGAGCCTGCGTCACAGAAAGGCAGACTGATATGATGCAAGGAATGCGATTGAGTCGGAAAATTACCTGATACGACATTGAAATCTTTGGAAGACGGAGAAAGTGGAGCTTTTGATTTGCAATTTGCTTGAGCATGTCTCTGTTATACTGCCCAGAGGAATCAGTTAAAAACACAGGACAACCAGCTCACAAGTGAACTAAGCAATGATGTGATTCCAGAGGTAGCTGTAAAAGAGAAGCTAGAAAAGGTCGAAGAGACTTTCAGTATCGCAAGTTCGCAAAGCTACGGCGCATGCCTGGTACCAACGACACAGACCAGCCTGGCTGAGAAGAAGGGAAGGGTCAGAAAGCTGAGGCAGACAGGCTGGAAAATGATGGCGTATATTTCAGTGCTTGTGGCGACGTAAAGCCAGCACTGAAGTATCGAGAGAAGACAGGGCAACGGCTAAGCTAAGAACTGTGCTGAGACAATCGAAGAGGGCGCAATGGTGCAAAAATGCAGATTTCTTCTGCTTCTAAGAGTCAGCCTAAAGGGAGCCATGCTATGCGGAAGACAAACGATACGAATGTGGCGCATTCAAGTGCAAATTACTAGGCCAAGACTTGAAACTGACGCAAAATGAACGTTTCTGGAACGGACATAACTAAGAGTTCAGAGCTGGTTCACTAAACATATACCAATGCAACAAGCACGCAGAGGGAGCGTCAAGTCATTATAATTAATTTCTATTCAGATCCTACGCGCGAACGTAGAGGTAGAAGCGAGGACTAACACACTTGCGGTGCAGAGAGTTGGTGCAGCGACAAGCAAGCTCACAGACAGCTGTGGGATGCAATGAAGGAGCGGAACCTAGTTGTGACATCTGGAGGAGTAAATGACCAACTAAATGACGCTGGGTACGAATCACGCATGGACTGGCTTACGGGTCATCGAACACATGGTGTTTACCGCAGACGAACAGATGCCGAAGTGTTGAAGCCAAAAGGGCGACGTGGAAAATACAGAGGTTGTACCAAAGAAGAAATTTAGACACTCGATATGGGCATAAATTTTGCAGTAGTTCATCCCATCGCAGCTACGTCATTCGATACTAAAGTTGACATTTGCATGGAAAGGTACACACTTCAGCGAGTGCCTTGCTCAAACCTGAACGACGGCTACTCGTGGCGCGGGAGTAGTTTTTTAGGCGATCCCCTAGCCGAAGGTTGTCTGGGTAGCGGGACTAGCTATATTTCGGCGTTGAAGCGATAACACACGAGAAGGAATAGAAAACTTAGGATAACAAACCGAGTCCTTACAATCAGCTATGTCAACATGCATGGTTGAAGAAGCGACACGAAATGGCTAGAGGTTCAACTACAGCTGAAGGGGAAAGTAGACGTGCACGTACTTAGATAACGATCTGCCACACTTATAGCAGCAACTAATGAAAATTGTTCGGTAAATGGTATAGTATAAAAAGGGAGGGGGGCATGGGCATGCTAGTTAGGTGCAGGGAGAATTCAAAAAGGGAGTAGTAGAGCCGTAAAGAGCCTTTACTGCTTAGCCTTGTACTGGGCGGAAATTAGAGACGGCTGGGGGTAGCCTATATTTGGAAAAAATAAGTTAGAATTCAAAATAAATAGTGTGTAAGCTCTAACGCAAGTTATTAGATAACGTGAAACTAATTTTGATATGACTGCCCAGACAGAGTATATCAATCAGTACAGCAAGAAAGTGCGTGGAGGTCAAAACATCACGAAACTGATAAACCCGTTAGCAAATGCGTCTTTCACTAAAGGTGAAAATTTATCTCCTCCGCCCCCCCCCCCCCCAAATAGAGGATTGACATCCAAAAATACGAGGACACCTGAGCACTTCCTATAGGTTGTGAATGCGAAAGCATCATTGTCCGATTGAACGCAGCTGAGTGCTCTTTCCACTTTTGCGCTGCGATCCCTGTGCCAGGTCAGTGGTGCGGGTGCTTGATATGGAACTGAACACCGCACTTGCAGCCACATTGAGTAAGGGAGGCAATTGAATATAAATCAAATAGCCTCGACCAGTACCACCGAGATGCAACCGCTTTATACTTAATCGTACAACAAATGATTTGGCCAAATTTCAACTGAAATTTTGACCACCCAAGGGTGGAGATAAACTAAAGGGGAAAAGCTACTCAGTGACCCACAGCCAGGAAAGAGTACGGGACCGGGTAGACTTCCCTGATTTCCCCTGGGACGTAGAAGAAAGGTTTGAGCTAACTGCGATTCTCCCCATCAATGTGGTTGTGCGTTGCCTAGCAGCGCGGTCCGTAACTTGTGGTCGTGAACTATTGTAAATGTCGCGCTGTGGAGCGCGAAACCCCTCCAGCTGTGGAAGGCTCACCAAGGAGCCATTTTCCCGTCCCAGGCGCCAACGACGAGACCGAACACCGGCTTTTTCGCACAGTGGGGCACCTACTGCTTTCGCATTATTGATTGATTGATTGATTGATTGATTGATTGATTGATTGATTGATTGATTGATTGATTGATTGATTGATTGATTGATTGATTGATTGATTGATTGATTGGTTGACTGAGGTGGGTGAGGGAGTAAGTGAGTGAGTGAGTGAGTGAGTGAGTGAGTGAGTGAGTGAGTGAGTGAGTGAGTGAGTGAATTTTATTCATGACGGCAACAGCAAGCGGGATGTTAGGACGCCCGCCCGGTGAGAGGCGTCCTCAGTACAGGATGCCTTGGAGATGACCTGCTTGCGCTGCTTTCTCTACCAAGATGATTTGAAAAAAAAAACGGTTTAGGGATGGATGGCCCACCACAGGAATGAGGAGTTCCAGCAACAGTCAATCCTGGCCGAGAGCAAAAGTCAGTGGCGCATCCCGACATCTTCCAGAAACTGTGACAGGTAATTTAGGGTTCCTCGTGAATACAGACGGGTAGGTTGAGGCGCTGGTATGAGGATGTTAGGTTGTTGGGGTGAATAGCGAACTACCCGCAGACGCAGAAAGAGTGTCATAGTTCGTGATCTTGTGTTCAAGAGGAGCAGGTGAGAACGCAAAAGTTTAGCCTCACCGGAGAGGAATTTAAAGGGGTCATATATACAAAACACAAGTTTGGTTCATTCCAAAGATTGCCTCATTAAAATCACACTGACACCGCATTTAACGTAAACTTCGTTCAGATAAGCTATATAATTAGGGAAATAAGGGAATGGCCACGCGACTCACTAGGTAATTTCCCTCACTAGAACATATGACGTCATATGCACTGCCATGCGGTTGGCTGGGGCCGGCAAAAGTAAGCGCAAGTTACTCAGGGCTTATAACTTGTAGAACGAGCTATTTTCGCTTCATTCATTTTATAGCAGTAAGAATGGTGGGATAAACAATGGAAGTTACGAAAGTACACGCAAACATATAAGTACCAGTGCGTACTGTTGGTGGCACTGCGCGCACTACGCTTGTTATAGTTGCACAGCAGTGCGGCGCTTTGTGGTTGCCTCGCACGACACTGCCGATTGGCGTAAGGGACATTGTCTTACGTGACCCGGTTTGCAGAACATACTCCATGTTTCACAAAACGATTACTACCTACGGTAACATAAACAAGCCAAGTGCAATACGCTCGAAAACAAAGCAAAGGTGGACAGCGATGCGAAGAAGTATGGTGGCGCCATCTAGGAGTACTGGCGGTAGACAATGCTCTGCATTCCGCTGCAAAATGAACAGCGCGCTTGAATTTCGCTTGAAGACCCTTCATTGTGACGTCACGGCAGATATCACGAAGCACACGATTTGACGGGAGAAGCAAAATTTTAACTTAAAGTGATTAATATCTCAGTAAATAAAGTATCACTTGCTGCTGGACAAGCCCTGGGGGCACTATGAAATACTAAATATTTAAAAACAACGCCGCGTGACATTGTGAGTTACTAAAATGCTATGCATTTAAAAACAGTCTTGTATTTCATCTGCATGGCCCGTTTAATTTGTTAGAGCAGCCAGTCATGAGGCATAAAGGAAGATGGCATTTTGCCCGCGACAGCCTAGTGACGTTGAAAGGGAAAAGAGGGCGAGACGTTGGCAACCTAGACACCGCGATGCATGGCTCGGATGGCGCATGTGTGGTAAGCCCCATATGATAAGAAAGTGGTTGAGCTGATGGGTGCATCACAGCTGTGCCAGGACTTGGAGAGTTATTTTCTGCTTTGTTGCCCTGCATACGAACATGAGCAGGCATTGATTGAATGACAGGTTGGCCGCTTGTCGTCACAGGACCGGCAAGCTTGAGAAAAGAGCTTCCACAGATACAGCTGTTTTTGAAGTGCCTAATCAGCTTGAGTGCACTGTTCAAATTGCCAAAACTACCTCCTAATGTTGGACCCTTGAAGAAGAGAGACCACCACAAAAGGTTTCACCACCAAATGGAACCCTAAAATTTCGGGCGTGGTCGACGCGCCAGAAAAAAAGACGGTGTTTCTGAAAATGATCAAAGCTGAAGCCGTATAGGCGGCTGTGTCAAATAAGCCCACTGATACCACACAGCCCTTTATGGAGAACTGAGTGCTTACGACAGTCTTACTGAAGGAAGGTGGCAGTCTCTTGGTTTCTGGCTATGGCTGGACGACGGCAATTAGAAGGTACCCCTTTTGGAGGAAGCTCAATAAAGGGGGTTCTTGTTTAGTTAATGCTCCAAATTTGTTGACTTCAGATGGAGAGTGGAGGGTTTTTTGCAATTTAAGCATTCTCTCAAAGATTTCACGTGCAAGAATCTGTCTAAGCATCTAACACAGCGGCCCGCCATACACTTACAGCAGGGCGTTCCAGTCCAACAAAAAAAGAATATGTTGCATTGTATTTTTCTGGATCCTCATTTGTATCATCCGCCTTTATTCGTATCACCAACGCCAGTGTGGCCGAATACTTTACCACGTACCGGCTGACATTACTGGAATCCTCCGCGGCCGCAGACTCGCCCGGTTTGTTTTGACATTTCATCCCCCCCCCACCACCTGCGGCGGAAGTTGTTCCTTTGTTAAAGTGAAAGTGACAAAACATCCCATTTAGCAGGCTGTATACCTCCCTGGGAAGCCTATTGCAAATCGCCATTATAAGTGGATACATGAGACAGTAAAGCCATCGCTAGACGCCACTATTGTGCTCCAGAGCAGGTATTTTTGCATTCTAGACGCGACAGTGCCGCTGAAAAACAGCGTTTTGCGTGCATAGCATAGTACCTAGTCGTTATGATCGCGCCAAAATTACTTGGGTGCCATTACTGCCGCATATCCTGCCTTTGTCCTTGCGGCTGGTGTGGAGGAAGATGAAGCATCTTCTGCCCTTGAACGTGTTGGTATCTGCTGATACCAGCGGTGCTAGGCACTTTTAGAGAGATGAGGATGCCGGGGAAGCTTTAGATGGCACCAGGCGTGGAGCCATTGTAATCTCCCATTTATTTCTGTGTCTTGTACATCCTAACCCAAGAGAAGAACGCAAGCGCTCACTTTTGTAAGGTAGGGAACAAAAATATGAACTTCAGATACCCGATTAACACCGTAACTCGAGAAGAAAAAAATTGTGTATGGATGAGTTTGCCACTAAATTGGTTCTCGCAAAGTAGCTGGGGAAATCATTCGCTAAACGCGGAGCTGACGAAGACAAGCCAGGCTTTGAAGGCCATATGGAGCTGTCCTACTGTGAATTTCCCATAAATCTGTTTAGGTGGTTACCGATACAACCTGGCTACGCATTGCCTTTTGTCATGGTTACAAGTACAAGAGCCTAGCTGGAAATTTTCTGAGAACAGTGATCCTGATTGAAGAATCCTTCGCTAGCCACCGAAGTGTCTTCCGAAAGGCCAGCGATACAAAAGACGTAACTTTCACGGAAAGCTTCATTGCTGGTGCGCTCATTGTCAACTCCTCCAGTCCTCTTACCGATGGCTATGTACAAACAGGTGCCAGCCTGAAGTTGCTACAGCTGTTTATGCCAGCATAAAAACGCGTTCAGTACGCCAGTCTTTTTTCTCTCGAATCACCGTTGACGAGGGCGCAGTTATTAATGGCAGCTCTATGTGCGACATTTTTGTTAGGAGTACAGTCAAGCTAGAACGTAACAAAGCAGTCCTTGTAGGTCATGCTAGCGCATGGAAGGGCTACTAGTGGCGGCATCGTCTCTGTACTCGAAGTTACTGAAGGCACTGGGTCGCCGAGCGAGAAATAAATTTGGCTGGCGCGTGCTTATGGCAAATCTAAGACCGAAAATGAAATGAAGGAAAACGAAGAAGTCCCCGTAAAGCACCTTCACCACAGCGCTCCAGAATGACCAATCAGAGTGGCCGCCTAGTGTGCAAATTCGACGAATTACGTTGCCAAGCGTTGAATTTTAATGAAAAAGGGTGCCTGCGCAGAGATATTTCGCTATTCAAAACGCCATTTACGCCTTGCGCATTGTCCCTTTTTTTAGTCAAATCATAAGTTGGGCACTTTTTTACTTCAGTTGGTCATTCTGGAGCGCTGTGTTGAAGAAGATCTGCGGGGACTTAAGAGTACGTATGGGTGGATTCATGTCATTTTTATTGAAATAGCGACTCTCAGTTGTCTTTAAAATTTCAAAAATACAACTTCCTACAGTAATGTGGTCGTACTGAGTGGTTTAAAGTCCTACAATTTCTCTCGTGGTACTTCCGACCAAACGCGGAAGAAGGATTGAAAGGATAGGGACACGAAAATGCGAAGAATAGGTTTTTCAAAACAGGCCGTAATGAAATATTTCGAATCACCGTTGACGAGGTCGCAGTTAGTAATGGCAGATCATGCTAGATCATGCTAGCCCAAGGAAGATCATGATAGCCCAAGGAACGGCCACTGGTGATGGCGTCGTCTCTGTTCCCAAAGTTACTGAGGGCACTGGATCGCCGATCGAGGAATCAGTTTGGCTGGCGCGTGATTATGCGCAATACAAGGCCAAAAACGAAATTAAATATCAACGATTGCCAACAACACAAAAACCACCAACCTGGCCGTCAGCCGAGTGTTAACAGCCACGCGTAGCGCATCCTCCATCAGCCACCGATTTCCCCGAAATAAGGGGAAGAAGAATGCGCCATGGACATCGTTGGTAGTAGACAAAACTTCGTCCGCTGAATGGCTATGAATTTGCCCATTTTTCCAAGCCGTCAGAAGCAGCCAAACTGAAATTGATGGCTTTTGTGCGAAGCAACAACAATAAATTGCTGAGCTGTCGACGAGGATTTTGCTCCCTGGCATATACAAGATGCATTTGGCGGCTCACTCAAAATTCCTCAGGAGTAAGTATCAGCTATAAAAACACTCTTCCAAAGACAATGTGGAATAAAATTTGCACATTTATGGCGGGAGAGCGTCTCTGCGCGAGCCAAATGAGACTACCAAGCTCGGTGACTAAAAGCGCTCAATTTCCTGCGCCACTGGAACTAAAGTCCTCTGATATATTCGCCGGAAAACTTTGTGATGTCTACGAGGAATTCTGTAAACATTTTTGCATCAGCATCTGATTGAAAGTGTTTCAAATTTTTGGCTGCCCCTCTTGCGCCACGCACCTAACGGTAGCCAAGAGCTACGGATGAAGCCGCTCCAACTGCACATCTACACTGCGCTACAACACAAGATTTGAGACGTACGAGATTTGATTGATTCATTGATTGATTGTGGGATTTAACGCGCCGACGCAACGCAGGCGATGAGGCGCGCTGTAGTGGAGAACTCCGGATTAATTTTGACCACCTGGGGATCTTCAACGTGCTCCCTAAATCTCGTACACGGGCATTATTGCTTTTCGCCTCCATCAGAAGGACGTACGAGAACCAGAGTTTTAAAGATTCTATAAAGAGGGACGTAAGCTCATCTAGAATAATCGCTACGTGTGCACTTGTCTAAAAGCGGTTTTCTGTAATCGAGTTGAGCAAGCCAGGGAGAAAACACACAAGTCATCAGTGTGTTCCCGTTTGGTAAAGGACCATGGCAAGTCGTAGCAATTGTTTCCAGCGGAAATTTGAGGACAAGCCTTCGTTGTTTTTTCACACCTAAGGGGAGTTAGGTGCCAAGCCTGTGTTTGTAGTCAGAGCTGCTACTTTCCACCTCACAACAAAAAATATATTTTAACTTCCCCTGCCGATTTTCAGTACTATCTATGTTGTTTGCAGCACTTTTTGTCAAGCGTACACCTCAACATTTTTTTAATGTCTCATACTTAGTAGTTAACCATAAACGCGGTTCCTGTTAAGGGCCTCCTTCGTAAACATGAATGCCCCGACATTCTGTCCGACATAAAACTTATGTTTCCAGATTTGAAAGGTTTGTACTCCATTTTTGGTGTTTAACGCACGGAAGCAAATACTGCGCTTTCAGGCCCTGCGTAGTGGAGGGGAACGGAATGTTAAAACCACCTGGGTATTTCTGTCTTTAAAGATTCCATTCCCCTGCACGTCTGACGATGATACGCCGGCGTGTTGATCGCAAACAGACTGTTTCATTCTTAGTTGTTTTTTTTTTTTTCGTTTTGAGTGGGAATCCTGTCACGTTGCGATGTCCAATATAGGTTTATAAAAGCCACCTTAGAAGTTTTTCAGCGGCTATTTTCCTAAGAAAAACCTTTCAAGTCCTTACGTAACCGCTGTCAGGTTTACCTCATTCCGATTAAATATGGCGTTTGGGTTCATTCAGTTTGTGGTAAACAGGCCTGCAGGAGGGAGGGAGGAGGGAGGGCGTAAGGCGCTGGCACCCTGAAAAAGTTTGGCGAGGGGAGTCCCAAGTCGACGCTGCTAATCTTCCCGCCCACGCCGATAGAAAGAATTGTAATATTGCAATCTTTCTGATGTTATAAAACCTGGTTCCGAAGTTTCTGAACAATTGTTTCGTTAATTATTTCCCTTTTCTTCGTCAGAAACATATCGTAATGTTTTGTGCTATTAGCGCTAGTAGTTCTGAGAATTTATTGTTGATTGCTTTTGTTTTTGCGCGAAATAAACAATATTAGTTCGTTTCTCTTGTCACCTTCGTCTAACTTCACCGACAAAACTCTACCAGAGCGTTAACCCTTTGCTTGGGTGCTCTTTAACGAGGCGAGCTTGAACATTGTGTAAAGGAGATTTAGTTTGGTTTGTAAGAAACAGCTTCAGTGAAGGCGAATCAGTTAACACGGGTGGATGTTATGCAAACTTGATTTTTCGCTTAGATGCAAGACCCGAATTGTAGAATATATACTGCCGAACCTCGACTTGCTGAACTGTGCTTAGCGCTGTAATAGGAACTGCAGAAAACAAAATGCTCCAAAGTTTTCCTCTTTTAAGTCTGCGGAACAAATCTCTTTGTATTAAAATTAACTAAATGCAGAAGCCCGGTGATTTAAAAAACGCCAATTTTTATCAAAAATAATAACTAAAAATTGAGTATATTACCAAGCTATTGGTGGCCCTCTGCCTTTCGCCCCGCCCCACCTCCCTCTGCCCCACTCCATTCGGAAAAAAAAAACATTCAGGCTGCTTGCCAGTTGGTAACAATGTATTATGGGCGAACGAAAAGTGCGTTGTACGTTTTAAGCCTTGCAATCCCTACTTATTGACCTAATTCGTAAGGCCATTTCGTTCAACTTCTGTGTTTAAGACTAACGATGCGACCTGGACTTGTATTTCTTTTTTTGTGTGTGGATTTTTTGGGCCTTGCTTTTCTGAAGCCCGCTTCAGCTCACGACGACTCCAGCCTTGCAAGAAGCCTTCTTGCCAGAACGAAAATTGGGAACACAAAATATATATAGGCCAAGAGATATCCAAACTTCTAGCCCCGGTGGCACAGCACGTACCGGTCAAAATTGCTTAGTGCAAAAAAAGCTAGAACAACACATTGAGAGAAAACACGTACAAGGTCGATGGAACAAGTCTTGTTTTACCTACAAATGGACACTTGATTTTTTACAGATACCAATTAAAACTAACACATATAAAATAAATATAATTTAGAAGTGAGACATCCGGTCAATGTAAAAACGGCGCAAATAAAGTCTCGTGCGGGATGCTGGCCCCAGCAGCACCAATGACTACGTTCAGTAGCTTTATGACTCCGAGATGTGGTCAATCTAGTTTAACTGCCCAAAAAGGGGAAAAAGCAGTCAGGCGCTGGCTGCATAAGATGATCTCGCATAACCGTTGACATTTGCCCAATTAGAGGTGTTCTTTACTTGCCCACACGTCTTCGTCTGCCTGCTCGGCAAACCAAACCATGTAATCGGTGGGTAGTGGCAACGAAGTCGGACCAGTTCTATTAGAGACACTCGTTTTATCAAAGAAGGGTAAAGATCAAAGACCGGGAGAAGTCTTATAGAAATCCTGAAGAGGTCGGTCCTGCTAACGCAGGCTTTGCTACTTCATATCTGTTGAAAAATAAACACACTTTCAATGTACAGCCGACGTGGAAAAAGAAGAGAGAGAGAGAGAGAGAGAGAACGCTCTCTCACACATACACGGCCGTACACAGACATTGCAGGTTTGTCTCCAACTGCACCCACGTGGAGGAAACGCATGATGGCATTACCGGCGAGTATTTTTACACGATTGAGTAAATATGTGCTTTGCATAACCCGAGGGGCCCTCGGAGTCAAGCCTTACAATTTTTATTTACATCTCTTCTTGATGTTAGCGCTTTGCCATTTCTCCGACTCTTTTCTTATTTTACCCGTCAACCAAGGCTTCGGGAATGTATACGTCCAGGTAGAGCGGTTGCTCCCAAAATTGCGTTTACGCTCCCTCCCTTTTACCATCAGCCTGCAACGCCGCGCCGCGATCAAGTCATTCTGCGAGTGATTCCGAACGCGGAGGGCCCACGCGCAGCCGCGACGGCCGCCTTTTGACGTAGTGGAAAACGCAATACCCTGGCGCCGCAAGGATTTCGGCGCTCATTTCAATAACGGGCAGATGTAATCTCAACTCCCGCACGCGGCTCATTTTACATCCGACTCGTCTTTCTGAAAAGTATATATGTATACAACCCTATAAATAACTTTCTTTTATATTTTGACGCGAACGTGGTGGGACCACGCTGCGCGACCTGCAAAAGTGACGTAAATAGGACAGAAAGACGCACAGGAAGAGTACAGAAAAATTCATCAGCCCTTTCCGGACTGTGAAGAAATACGAGCAGCCAAGCTGTGGTGTGTTTTACCCCGATCAGCGCATCTATTCACGCGACAAAGAAGTGCACGAAACAAAACACGTTCGTTTGAAAGTTGCGATTCAGCACACTTCCTAGTTAATCTGGTAAATGGAACTTGGAAGGACTCCGGAGATCCTTTTCTAGTGGCCAAACATAGGGGCGTCCGTTCCCCTCCTGTAGAAGCCCATGTGTTGAAACCGTACCAGAATTCCACAATATATTCATCACTGTGAACTACGCAATTACGAAAACTAGATGAAACTAGGCCTAATGATACATGAGATGAATATTAATTAGGATGATTATGAGGGGAAGGAGATGATGCACATGATGGTGCCCTATAATGTCCGCTCCGGTCACTGTAAATAGTACGCGATGCCTAGAACGTGCTTACAATATATATATATACATGCATGCTGGAGAGCGACTCACACAGTATTATGGCCGACAAGTACCACAAATGTGAAAAACGCCACTGCGCACCAGTGAGATGAACGCAGGAACGGCGCGACTTTTTCTACGACTTTCCCTAAGACATCATACGTCCAAAACGAAATAAGGACGGATATCACGCAAAATGGTTGCAAGCGCGGCAAGAAGAGATGTGTAGCTGACAGGATTTTAAATTTTCGACAGGCAATCTTTAGGCTGCTCTAGCTGAAAGTCAAAGGTGGCAAAATAAAATCCCAGCCCTTGCCTCCCTTAGCCGAGAGAAATTCGGTTGAGCGAATCCATAAAAACTGCCATAGCCTCGACCCTTTTGCTCAACCGTACTCCTCGTCTCTCCTTCAAAGCGCACCGCAGTGTCACAAAAAGGAATAAAAGGTTTGCGCAAGGCATTTCTTCTTTCCACGCAGGAAAGAAAAGCCTGTCACGAATCAGTCGGGAGAAAACCCCAACGCGCCCTGTCGCAAGCACGCCATATTCAAAATAAAAAAACTGACAATCGTGAAACACAAATGGCAAGGCAGCGGCTACGCCGCGTGAGACGTACAGGAAATTGTTGAGTGACGCTTGAGGAAGAAAGATGCAACGGCTTTAGGGTTAGCGGAGGCCGCATGACCCGCGACCACGCACGTCACTACCACGCCCGCTTGTACTCCTGGCACAGGCTCCCGAGCGCCGCCGTCACTCATGTGTCTGCCGGGCGCGGATGGAACGAAACAGAGGGGGCAGATGAAGAAAGGTAGGCCCAGCGCTGGGGAACACGCACGGGCTGCATCGGTGCAAGTTACTGGTATTATGCGAGGCGGAAAGAGAGGGGTGGTTATAAATCACAGTCACGGGCAAACAAAAAAAAATGCAGCATCATCCATTATGTGAAATGCAGCTGACTGCTTCAAACGCACGTGAAACCTGCACCCCATTTTTCCGTTCTCATCACCATCAGCTGTAGCACGGCTACTGTAGCACGGCTACTGTAGCACGGCTACCATCAGCTGTAGCACGGCTACTGCGGTGAGATGCCTGGGAAAAAAATAAAGAGAAGAACAACTGGATCGAAATTGGGTAATGAAGAATTTACTCGGCTCTCGATTATTGACGTCTGTGGGATGCATTCTTTGTTCCCCGATTTTCTCGCCTCAGCCCTCGGGCGTCTCCGTCATCTCCCTGCTTCGGTTCCCATGTCCGCTCTCCACCCTTGGCGTTACGTGCCACGCCCAACTCCTTTTTTTTTTGTTCTAAATGGAACCCCAATATCCTTCCTCTTGTTTGCTCTAGCATCCGATGGGAACTTTCCACTACTTTAGCCATACGTCCCTCCTTCGTTATGCCCATGATTGTTTGAGCTGGTCCAAGTTTCGTTTTGACTTTTTCCATGCGGTGGGCTATTATTTCCCCATTGCATAACTGGCCGGCGTACTGATTCTGCGACACACTCTCCAATGACCAATTGAGGTAACCATCCGTGCATTTTTGGTATTCGCTTCCCCTGTGTTAATACTTTATTATCACCATTTTGTTCCTTTGGGCTTATGCCCAGCTCTTGTCCCGCACGCCTGCCACTTTTTATTGTATCAAAGGCAGCGCTTAAGGCCTGCTTCATATTCTGGCTACTTGAAATAGCTTTTAGCTTCTCAGACTCCGCTTTAATCCTGATGCTTTTTCCACGGGCAATTCAAGATCAATGCTGTGAAGGTCACCGAAGTGTACACTATGCAGACATGAACTTTCTTAAAGATTCCCTTTGACTCATATCCTTAACATTTCTCAGTACAGCTTCAGCGAGATCACGTCGGATTTGTGGACGCCCATTTTTATCTAAGCATAGCGGGTGATTGTCACACGGAACACTTTTGACTCAATAAAATGAACAATAAAAAAACCGCAATGCGTGATAATTATCAAAGAAACGAGTGGGGAAACATGTGTCAGGTGTCACACTAGTAACGTCTCAGTTTTATTTCCGCGATTAACAAATTTAATTTGTTTGTTAGTCGGCGGTTTCGGCGCAGGGTGTCTGTTGCGTTCATATGCACGAGGGTCCTCACTTTTTTGCGCCAGTTTTGGTGGCCCCCTACTGTGCACTACTTAACCGTGCTCACTTGTGAGGCGAATGTGAGGCAATTCGTTCGGAGGAATAGTTAACTCGCTTTTTTGGCTAGGCCGCCTTTACACCTTCGTAGTTCGATAGTAACGAACCGTTGGCAGACAGACTATTGTGGCATGAATTTCAACTCCGCATTATAGCCTGGTGCGAGGTGTCCTGCCGGGAATCAGTCCGGCCCATGGTGTCTCTTTGGCTATAATTTCATTTCCGCCTTCGTTTTACGGCACTTTATAATTTTCTTCTTCCTTGTGCTTTTTGCACATCGGTCAACTTTACTATTTAGAAGCAAATTCTTGCCTTTAAAGCCTTGCTAAACGCTCATGCGAACTTGTATTTAAGAATCATTTCTGCTAATGCTTTGGTGTTTTTTTTTTCGCCAGTGGAAAAGCAGACAAAGCGTAACAATAATATGCCTGCTCAAATTTTTCGAGTGAGAACACAGCCCTCTAAACAGAATTATCGACTTTCGTTTCAAAATATACTCTAATGCCTTGTGTTAACAAGTCTGATGTAAGCACAATAGAATTGCGCACAATTTTGTACTCGAACCGCACGAAGTGGACGAGTAGTGGTAGTGGGAGTCAATAGGTTGCTGTACTACTAAAATTTGTATACCTTTAGACAGGTATAAATTGTGTTTTTATGCGCTGAATAAAGCCAAATGATCAGTTGTTTTTAGTGAGCTGCTATGAGCTATCGGTAAGAGTTGTTTGGCAGTTGGTAAAATAATGTTGCTTTGGCCATACACGGAAGTGACCTGTTGAAAAAAAGCTTTTCAACGACCGGTCACAATATGCGCCTGCCAGAGTGCCCAGAAGGCTCAGAAACCTGACCTAAAGGGGGGGAAACCGGCACAACATCCACATTCCAAACCAGGTGGCTTTTTGGGCATAAAGTGCGTGCGCCCACATCTGACGGAACACACATCCTGAGAAAGAGAGGGTCATAAAACAAGGCTGACAGAGGGCAGAAAACATTGGACAAGGCAGCCGGGTTGCTTAATTAATCAGGCAGGGATATGTCTCCGTGCAAGGCGTCGTTCCACTTCGCTCGCCTTATAGTTAAGCAGTTTTTTTTTCTACACAAATCGACGCTGAGAACTCTCACAGAGGATGTTCTGCTATAGGTGAAACAAAGCAAGTTCCTTTGCCGCTTTCCACTAAACGTGCATGGTATGAAACTTCGCGTGCTGTAATGATCACCGTTCGCACGCCAGGCCCCTCTTTGTCAGCGCATTTTCGTGTCCATCTAAATTAAATTGCCTTCGGGCGTAAGGCGCCTGTTTCGTTGAGCGTGCGCACCAAACCCCAGGTCGGCCAATTTTCGCTGGCGATTCGAAGAGGGGGGCATCGCGGGATTGCAAGAGCAGGAACAAACTCGAGCTAACGCAGGCGCGCAGCGGCAATCTGATTGCGCTAATGGCTTCCATTTCTACCGACACCAGGCTTGGATAACAAGATGCGCGGAGAATGGGAAAACGTACTGCAAATAAGGATTTGAGCGTAAAAGACCCGGAACGCAAAAAGCCCTGCCGCCACTCCCGACGTGCCGAGATAGCCTAATGCGAGTTTAACGAAATGCAAGTCTATTCTCTAGGAGGTTGGGCTGGTGCTTTTATTGTGGGCGTGCTAACCCGTGGACACGCAGTCAGCTAGTTCAGTATGAACCGAGCGGCGTTTACAACACAAGCACGGGCTTGGGGCAGGAGAAGAGCTTATGGTGAGCCCGGGATGAGTCGTGATGATCGAGATGATCCGGCACGAAATATAACTAATGAATTTGCTTTCTTACATCCAAATACACAAGCGGCAGATTAAATGAATAAAGTCCGTGTGCTAGAACGTTGAGTTAGAGAAACTACATTTGACTATACAGCCCTACATCAGCTTCATACAGGGCTGTTGTAATTTTGCCATCCGAGCGCGGTCACCACTGCTGCGGCGTTGCCTTGCTCCGCCCGCTACCAGCGCGGCGCAGGACTGAGCGACGAAGTTGTCGAGCGACGGTGAGTTGAAGCATCATTTATATACAGTATGTACAAGGGTAACGAGGGCGTTACATGGCTCGCACAAAAGCCAGAACACGTCTCAAATCGGTGCCTTAGTTGAATGTAGCGCTCGCCCTGTTTCCGGGCTGTTTTATACCCCCAGGAGTCGTTTGCCGCCGCAAGCAGTTCCAATCCCTCCAAACAGGGCTCTCTGCTGGAAGCACTTTAAATTCGATGAATGGAGGCGAAGTGACTGCGTCAGCCTACCCGCCGTGAAGGGGTAACGGGAGGTGGCTCTTCGGCGCCGTTTCCAGGCGTGTTGGTGCACGTCTGTCGTGGGCTGTTTGTCCGAGGCGTGATTCGGCCCAGCCGTCGGTGCGCCGCCAGACGAAGCGAGTTTGTGCCGGGCGCTTCGCACAACAGAGCGTACAAACAGTTTTCGACCTAGATATTCGGTGGTTACGTGACCGTAATTTTTCGTTCATTAAAGTGTTCATTGCGAAGTAGCAAAGCGAGCATATCGAATATTTCTATTGCAATAAAGCGATTACAAGCTCTTTGTCAGGTTTAGATCGGCACAAAGCTTCATTTGGGTCCATGGCGGCCAGTGCGGAGGGAGTGTGTTCCGTGGTACTATCGCAGCGTTGGCAAATGCAAGTGAACACAATATTACAAGAATATTCCATGGGAGAGGCAAAGAAACCTGCGGAATGAAAATTTGATTGAAACATTGTATCCGCGTCTAGCCGCTTTTGTTTTCTGGTAGGTTTCCTAATGTTACGGACAACTGGGATACTTGGTGCATCCTCAGAATACTCAAGCAGCTTAAAAAAAACAATGCACACAATGATTTCTTTTGTTTCTCAAAGTTCTTCGGTGTTTACATTGCACAGAAAAAAATTGCGGGCATGAAGAAAGACGAGAATACTATTTTTACAATATCATTTTTTTCCTTTGGCAAAAAATAACTAATTCGTGGATAAGCACCTGTAAGTGCGATATGTGGGTACCGAGAGGCAAGATATTGTCTTTCTCGAATTTGGGTACACATGCCTACACATAATTCAAACATGAAGCTTGGAAGAAATCAGTTCATGATGCATAAGCCAAAATGTTGAAATTTTCAACTTAATGGAACCGATTTTAACGTAGTGTTTGATAGCTACCGCTATCCCCGCCTTCCCCTTTCCGCACCAACGTTGTCTCCGACAATGTCGCATCCTTCTAAAAACAATAGTTTTGATTGGTACCAAACTGTTTTAAAATCCCCTAATACATGGCTGTCAGAATAGTTATTTTCCTGCATTATGCGAGGATCCTGAAATTTTTGCAAGTGGGCAACGTGAATTTTGTCCGTGAAGCCATAGGGCTAAGCGATCGAAACAGCACTGGAATAAAAAAGAGGGATCATGAAGAACGCTGGATGATTTCGCTCTAGAAGCCCAAAACGTCTTCCCAGCCGTTTACTTTATGAGTATGGCGTCGGCCTTCACCATTAGATGGTCGCATAAGACGGCACACGACAGCAGTCCATTTCTGCACCAATAGCCGGCAGCGACGTCATGTCGTTTGCCTTCGGCCAAACCGCAAGCGTCTCTTTCTGGCAGAATACCCATTTTGAGCCCCCCTCGTCAAACGGAGACCAATTTCGTCCGCGCGACAGCAAACGAATTCCAACTTCGCGACGCCCATCCCTATCTCAGAAAGAGACCATCCTCACTCTGAAGAAAAGAAAAGCAGGGCGATCCTCCCCGCCAGCCTGGCACAAAATAACAAATAAATAGTGCTGCGCAAGACAGTGAAAAAAAAAACGAAATAAAGCCTTCGGGCACCGATACGAAAACCTCCTTGCTGTGGGGCGTGCTCCCTTTTGAGGGGTTATAAGCGTTGAAGCTGTCGGAATTCTCCGCACTTGAGGACCATAAACGACATTGAAAAAACAACGGGCATTACATGTCTTTCCTCTTCGTCACGACGCTTTGCCTAGAGCGATGAATAAAAGAGCCCATAAACCCTATTTTTCTTAAAGCTAAATTGCGAATTCTTTAAATTTATCAATTGTTTTTGTTTATCTTTTCCTTCAGCGCGCTGCGCTGAGGCCTCAAATGGGTTCAAAGTGGTCGGGGGCGTAATATGCTAACTGCGCCAATAAGTTTAACTGACAGTACATGTCGGAGAAGTAAACGCTCCGAAATATTTTCCGAACTACGTTTTTCTGGCCAGGTGACAAGCAATGATACTGCTAAGCCCCGCATAGCCTAGTAGGCAGATCATAGGCGCGCAGTGTCGGCCCTATTTTTTAATTTAATGGCTAAAATTGGCACCAAACATTTGGCATAACCGAACGCAATAACAATCGTAATGCTGAGATCAATGAGGACAGTAATACCGCAGAACAAACCATAACCTGGGAACCGCGCACAATCCCAGGAGGCGTTGAAACTGACAAAGTTTCGACGACCCCTGGGTTTGTACGCAGTTTGCAGGTTTAAGTTTGTGTTTGTAGTTAAAGCAGGACGTTATGGTCTGAGGGTACGTGCGTTCGGCCATAGTATTTATTCATGTGCTGTGTTCTTAACAAAATTAATTGTGAGTTCAGAATTATCCTGACTACGTCTTTTTCTCGGGTATTCGTCTACGGCGCTGCCACTGAAGGCGTTATTCGCTTTCGTTTCGGTGTCTTCTGGGCTAAATTACTACCACAGTCAGACTGGACACTCTTCAGGCTACAGCTTCTCTAGGCACAGAGTTTCACGCAGCTGGGGTGTCTATTCTACTCCCGCGCCGTTAAGTTCTCCTGTCACGCGACACGCCCTAGACTAATTTTTTAAAGACGACAGTCTTTCTTGGGCTACTTAAACCCAGAAATTTTCGCCTGTCTGTCTGCCTGTCTGTCTGTAACTCGTTTCAGCCACCCGGCCAAACTGGAACAAAATCTCAGCAATAGTCTTATATACTCACAGCCAAATCTAAACGTCCAAGTCCGGTTTATATGTTCATACTTGCCAACATCGTTGAACAAGAACAAGACACTAGGCAAATATAAGGCTGAAAATTAATACACAAGGGATATTTACAGTGCTCCTTTATAAAAATAATTCATAGATGCTTGATTTTCGCGAAATGAAATACTAGATCCACTGCAGAAAAAAAAATTCACACGGTCGCCTGGTGTCACCGCGCCATTATAGCTTCTGGCGGCATTTCAAGAAATCAAGCGGAAACAGTTAAGAAAGGTTCCATTAGATGGGTTCCACGTTCTGCTTGGAACGCACGTGGACTAGGGCAACGCGGTTCTATAAAAGTTGAAGTAGGGCGTCTCGATTAACGAGCGTCTCCGCCGTACAGCAGCGCTGGCATCGAGGCACCCGGCCTGGAGCGGTGAAACGCGGTAAATTTAAATTGACTTGAGCAAACATTTAGCGTGTTTACCTTGGGAGGAGCGCAACGCAAGAGGAACAACATGAGAGGTGAGTGGGAAAGCGAAGGGTGGCATTTACTTGGCAAAGACTATCACCTTTTGTCGGCATTTGCAACGAAAGGAGCAGATACACAGCCAATGTTTTTTTCTTCAATGAGGCGGAGGTACCTGGCCGCTCCAATTAATTAAACCACTTGGACTTACTCTTTCATTGTCGGTCCTACTTTTGTTTTGGGCCCACATCACTGAGTTTCAGTCAGTCACAGAGATGCCGTTCCAGCAATTGACGCATACGTTTCCAAAACCAAGCGTCTAAACTCTAAGCGAACTGCTCGAGTTATTTTGTACTGAACGAAAATTTGTTTTCTTTCTGCTCCAACCTTTGGCTTTCCATCGACCTTTTCTGTTACCAATTGTTATGCTTGATCGTGTGCTCTTTTCAGCATTCAAAAGTTTAAATTTTTAAGAGTCATAATTTTGTGAGGTGTGCTCATTAGCCTATAAGAGCTCCCGGAAAGAACAACATCCCTTATTACACTGTTTGAAACGTGCGGAAATTGGTCAATTTTTCGCGTACAATGTGCGCTTGTGTATAGTCTATGCGGCTCAATCGCAGCCCCCGGGCTGGTTTCATCTTCTTGAGCCGTACGTGTGACTGCCTGACTTTTAAAATATGTGTCAATACCTGCCGCGGTAGTTCAGTGGCCAGGCGTGGTACTAAGCCCAGGGACGCGGGTCCGAGTTAGCTTCGCATACAGAAGAAGCAGCCCTGTCTGCACTCCTCCTGCCCCCCCCCCTCCTTTTTTTTTTTTTGAGATCTTGCGGCATGGAAGGCGTAAGAGCACACTGGGGAAATTAAAATGAGATAAAAAACATTACGTAAATAGCAGCACTTCTGATTTCTGAGTCAGCCTTTCCACTCTGCGTTGCTGTTATTTATGCGCACTCCGCAATATCTGCACCCTCCGCACGTTTCGTGGAAATTACAGGCCTCTACACTCATTCTCCAACAACAAAGTAATGCCTTAAGCGCGCTGTCGTTGCTTCGCGTCCTGCAGTTAACATCATGTGATGTTTGGGTATGTTTCTCAGAGGTACCACGGCTTTTTCACTCATTTCACTCCCCTTGGCTTGAAAAGTAGCCGCCCCTTCAAGATGTAATTCTTGCGAATATTTTTTGTCTCGCGGATTAACGTATTGCCAAGGGCACAAAAGGGGATACAACTGATTTCTTTTAAAATGCAGGGTTCGCTTTCCGGAACCCGACAAAACATCACAACTCGGAGTTGCCAGGTAATTACACAATCCCAAAAGTCGTTAAAACTATCTTCCAGTAAAAAAAAATGCGAACTTAGCTGCTCCAATAAATGAATAATTCAAGTAATATTTAGCAGGTATGTTGTATACCCTCAACCCCACTGTCCGCTGAACAAAGCGGGGTTGGTCGGATGTGTAATTATTGTACTTTCGTTTGTGGTAGATTCCCGCATGTGGGAAATTCAGACCGAATCTACATCTCAACCCATTTTTTAAGCGACTAATTTAGAAGAATTAATGTAGAGCTGTACAGAAGTAAGTGCGTACGCGCGGACACATTGTTGTGAAGGTAAGCGTTCACCACATACCACGATGAAAATTTACGTTTAATTATGGACATATTACAACCACCGTAGGTATGGAGTGCTGTTAAGTAATCATCACCCCGGATACCTGAGAGGTTAAACCAGGTAGGTTCAACCATGCTGGGTAGGCCCTTCGGTATACAAACAGCACTGCCTCACTAGAAAAGGATATGACCACCTTGTTGTAGTTGGCTGATACCTACTATGATTTGCGAAATCAAATTTCAGCCCTCAGTACCCAGTAGCTGTACAGCACACGACCATGGCAGCGATAAGGCCAGCGGTATAGTAGAGGGTACTAAGAATCGCTGGATACGGACAGGCCGCATTTGGAACTAGACCCTTACAACGTTCAACGCACGGACACTGTCTAGCGAAGGAAGCTTGGCTGTACGATTGCAGGAACTCTCGGACATTAATTTTGATCTTTTAGTGTTAAGCTAAGTTGGAAGGGCCGGACAAGGCTTCATGAAGCTGTCTTGAGGGCATTTTTGCTCTACAGAGGACTCGAAGAAACAGCACGGATTGGGATTCGTGATCCATAAAGAATGTTCAGGCAACGTGGAAGAATTCGTCAGCATTAACGAAAGAGTCGCAGCCGTTGTGATCAAGTTAAATAAACGTTACAGGTTAAAGAGAGTGCAGGCCTAAGCGACAACAAGTAGCTACGATGATGAAGCCGTAGACATTTTCTACGTGGACGTGAAATCAGCTAGGAAAAAGGGAGCAGCACAAGTCACGATTGTGATGGGTGATTGTAACGCAGAAGTCAGTAAGAACCAAATCTGTGCAATGTCAGTGGGAAACTTTCGAATAGACAATCGCAACAGTCGTCTGCGAGATACACTGTTAGTATTTTCGGACAGAAATAATCTGCGGTTGATGAACACATTCTTCTAGAAACGAAAGAATAGGAAATGCATATGGAATAGTCCTGATGGTACAGCAAAAAAAAAAGAAAAACGAAATCGATTTTATTTAAAGTGACAGCCCAGGCACTGTCCAGGACGTAGAGGTTCTAAGTAAGTTTCGGAGCAGTAATCACAGGATGGTTAGATGCAAAGTAAGCCTGAATCTCAAAAGAGAAAGAAGGAAACTCGTGAAAAGGAAGAATTCCCTGCATGGAGTCAGTCAGCGCCAGGACGCGGATGCTTAAAATACCTCTCCAAAACAAATACGAACTTCTAAGCGAGGAAAACCAAGATAGCGTAGACACGCTAAATGACAACTTAACATTGGCAATCCGAGAATCTGCAGCAGCTGTGGCAGAAGCAGCATGTAGGATTGAAATGGAAAAAGTGACTAAGAAAACTAAGGAGCTAATCGCGAAACGTGAGAACATGAAGGTGTCAAGTGCGGTGGATCACGTTGAGTTAACAGAGCTATCTAAATTGATTAACAAAAGTACAACACACAAAAGTCGTGCATATAACCAGAGTCCTTCAATGCTTTACTGGTCACGAAACTTCGGCGTTCGCTTCATATAGGGACCGCGCGCGCCACTACAGGCGCCACCGCCGCACGAAGGTCATCCAGCCGCCGCGCGTGCGGCGTATTTGCCAGCTCTTGGCGTGCAAACGCTCGCTGCCTTTGGTGTCTGCGCGCTGATTAAGTGTTTTTTTTCGTCGTAGTTAGCGATGAGTAGTCCAGTAATTGTGTTTAACACCTGCCTTCAATGGGGCTTTATTTTTCGAAATAAGTTACCGTAGACTTCGGCCGCGAACGGCAACGGCTTCTGTGTGCTCTGGCACAAGCGCTGCGCCGTCGTGTTTACGGATTTTTAAATCAATATTGCTTCTTTTCTTAAAGCAAAGTTGTATTGATTGATTGATTGTGGGGTTTAACGCGCCGACGCAACGCAGGCGATGAGGCGCGCCGTAGTGGAGGGCTCCGGATTAATTTTGACCACCTGGGGATCTTTAACGTGCGCCGAAATCTCGTACACACGGGCGTTTTTGCTTTTCGCCTCCATCAGAAAAGCGGCCGCCGCGGCCGGGAATCGAACCCGCGACCTCGTGCTCAGCAGCGCAACGCCTTAGCCACTGAGCCACCGCGGCGGGTAAAGCAAAGTTGTAAATACCACACATACGGTAGCTGTGTAGTGACGGACTGCCGCGGCCCTATCGATAATACAATAAAAAACTAAAAGAAACCAAGTACGCGTCGTTCAGACTACGCTTAATGAATCCGTTGATTGTTCTGTAATGCACAGAACGCTAAAAGAGATAGCCCAACAGTATTGTCGTTTCGATGAGTGGGTACATACTTGAGAACATCTAAAAACGCTGCAGAAACGCGAAGGATCAAAACACGAAGAGATATATGTTACTCCATGTGTCTTTCTGCTTCCACGCTTTGCAATCTTTGCAAAAACAGGAAGCGAAAAAATAACAATGAAACTGATTTTATCACACGCAACAAAAAATTTCTATGTTACAAAGGGAGACAAAAGACCGTGGTCCAGCGTACAAAAATTTATTTCTTCGCGCTGCGATGTGCAGCACACGGAGGAAACAGAATATTGCCACGTAGCAAAGAACGACGCAAAGCTTTTCTGAACGCAGCGAGCTAGCGATCTCCTGCACTACAAAAGACTAGAATGAAACACAAACGTCTAAGAAGCAGTCCGCAGTGTGACGTGAACAGATGAACGTCGATAAAGTGAGTTGCACGGCGTTTGCTATGCATGCATTACTCTTGGAACGTTATTAATTTCAGATCCATGGAAATAGGATCGATAACATTGTCGAAGAAACAAAAAATCAAGTTAGCGACAAGGTGGCACCCTTTCCATATCAAACAATATTGCCCGATGGGACGTACGACAAAAAGCGCAAACGGGCGCTCCGGTTGAAACGCCAGATAAGAAACCGGAATCGGCCACGCGCGTTTACAAAACAAACAAAACGAACCCTAAGGGATAATTCGCGGAAATATGAAAAGTAAAAGCACAAGGATGTCCCAAAGCTTTTTTACACGCGAGCCTGAGCGCAAGGTAATACAAGTTTGCAAACAGGTAATGAAGCACCGCTACAACCTGACTGATATGACAAAATTCCGGCTTTAAGTTAGCCTTGTACAATTCTAGGCCCACGATGCTCTCAAAAGGGTACATTGCTTTTTCCATTCTCACACACAGTGCATTTCCACACACTGTCGCACACTTATAATCGAAGCTGAAATCTCCCGTTGCTTGCCTTGGAATGGCACCCCTCCATTTCTCACACAGCTGCCCGTCGCTCGGTCAACAGAGCAAGGAAACATTTACTGTGGTATCGTTGTACAAGGAACGACATCCCGGGACGCAACACATGTTCGGCATCGTCGTTGCACTACATAAGTCGCATCACAAGAGCGCGATATGCATTTTTTTCCCGCACAAAACAAACACAACTCGCCGCGGCTCCGCCGTTCGAGCCAGCGCAACGCCGCCCGAGGAGTGACCTCAGTGAGAGGGTGGCGCCACCGCGCGGCGGCCAAATGCAGCATATGAAGCTCTCCCATTGAGTTACGGAGCAGTTTCGTGACCAGTAAAGCATTGAAGGACTCTGATATAACGTAGCAATGACCGACGAAACGCTGCAAATAGGCGGAATCTTGAAAACGACTAAGAGGAAACTTGCCATAGGCAAAGACAGAATGTACGCACTCAGAGGTGAGCAGGTAAACATTACGCATAACTTCGACGAGATAATAAAGGTAGCAGAACGATTATACACCATACTGTATGCCAGCGACGTTAGATCGGGGAGAACTACTGAGAGTACAAGCTCAACTTGCGATATACCACTAGTTACTAAAGAGCAAGTAGGAAAGGCTCTCAATGACATGAAAAGAGGAAAAGCTGCAGGATACAATGGCATAATTCTAGATCTCTTGGTGGAAGGAAGAGATATAGTTCTGGAAAAGCTTGCTGCACATTTTTCAGAATTCCTAAGGACTCAAAAAGTGCCCATAGCCTGTGAAAACGCCAACATTATTCTGATCCATAAAAATGGAGCTACCAAGAGCCTTAAAAATTACAGACCAATCAATCTATTATACTCTCAGTTGTGTGCAAGCTGTTTTCCAAAGTTATAGTTAACCGCATTGGAGGCAGCCTGGATTCCTAACAACCCAGAGCGCAGACTTGGTTTAGGAAAGGGTATTCAACTAGGGATCCCATCCACGTTATCCATCAAGGGATAGAAAAATCCGCAGAATACACTACACCCATTTACATGCAATTTATAGACTATGAGAAAGCGCTTGACTTAGGGCAAACACAGCCGTGATAAAAACATTAAGGGACCAAATAAATAGAAGATACCGACATCAGACTTCTATACGACACATATAAGAGATGTACGGGCAGGACAACACTTCACAAGCAAAGCGATAAATACCCCATCCGAAAGGGAATAACACAGGGAGACCCTATTTCGCCAAAACTGTTCACAGCATGTATGGAGGGGGTATTCAGAAAGCTTGACAGGGAAAACGCAGGATTAAGGGTAAACGGAGAATATTTGAGTCACTTGAGGTTTGCAGATGACATAGTATTGCTTAAGGAGACAGCAGAACAACCGGAAAAAATGCTTCAGGAACTACCGTCAAAAAGCATGGCCTTGGAACTAAAAATAAATATGAATAAATCTAAAGTAATTGGGAATAAGCATGCAAGCAAGACAATGAGCCAAAAGAAGTACAATAATATAATTATTACGTCGGACAGATGGTTAGTGCTGACCCCACCCCCTAGAGAGAAATCCGGCGTAGAATAGGTATGAGCTGGGGGGCACACGGCAAGCACTCCCAAATAATGAAAAGTAAGCTACCTGTCTCCCTCAAAAGAAAAAATCTACAACCAGTGCATACTGCCTGTGATGACGTACAGAGCTGAAACTTGGCGCCTTACTAAACAACTAGAAATCGAACTTAGATCGGCCCAACGGGAAACTGGACGAATAATGATAGAAGTAACACTCAGGGACAGGAAACGAGCTTCATGGATCAGGGAACAAACTAGACTAGATTATATCTCAGTTCAACTAAAGAGAAAGAAATGAACTTGGGCTGGCCACATAGTGAGACGAAGAAACAAGCGGTGGACAATTAGGGTAACAGAGTGGATACCAAGAGCTGGGTCTAGAAGAAGGGGAAGGCCAATAACACGATGGAGGGATGAAATACGGAAATTAGGTGGCCAACAGCGGACTCGAACCGCGTAGTACAGGAGCTATTGGAAGTCAATGGGAGAGGTATTCGCCCTGCAGTCGGCCTGAGGATGATGATGATGATAACGACGATGATGATGATATTAACAAAGGTAATCAGATGATGATCGGAACTGCGGAATTTTAAAGAACCCTGATTCGGTAGCACACGTTCCCCGTCTTTTTGTGTTTTGTGCACGTCATGATAAGGGCGTTGATAGGGCGTCGAGGTCTTAGTAAGTGCACATACATTAGCACTTGAAGACAGCTATGAGCCATTTGTCACGCCTCATTTCACTGGGTTTCTTCGTGGTGCGCCATGACAAAAAAGGCTAATTAGGAGCATCATAAACAAAGAAGCTAAAGACAGGTAAGAGGTGACCATCATAGCACCGCGGACATGAGCGAAAGCCGGAGCCCCGGCAGCCATCCTTCGTGGCAGCCCACTCAAGTTATCTTTGCCTCGTGAAAATATTCCTGAACTACCCCCCCCCCTTCTCTCACACGCACACACACTCCTAGTACTATATAAGGTGGTGTGTGGGGTGCGCCACAACAGACCACTGAAACTCACCAACAGCGCTCAATCTTCCGGCTGGGTGGACTGTAGCCAGGAGCGAAATGACCGACAACTAGGGAATCCTCGCACACAAACGGGCAACAGGCAGCACGTAAGGGTGAGAGAAAGAGATGAAACGAACCATCGCGGGAAAGATCGGAAAGGTTTTCGGCGAGTGACCATAGCTACGGATGAATAACAAAGTACAACCGCTGCGAGGCTACCGCACGGCTTGCGGACGTCTTCTTGGCCTAGATATCTTTGACGTGGTTTTGGAACTGTGGCGAAATCTTGACATCTTGGGATGCCTTCGTGGAAGAAAGTAAGAAGGTCTTTGGTGAGGACATTAGCAAGAAAGATACTTTAGGAAACCACGCGGAAAACTTGGACCAACGAGAAGGCAAGCAGACATGAGCGCTCGTGTATGTATGTCTGCCTTCTCGTTGGTCCAAGTTTTTCTCGCTGTTTTTTAAGGTGTCATGTGTACCCAACTAGCCAAACTTCAAGTTTTAGTACATCAGCTAGAAGAAGCGTTGGGTGCCAACATTGCTTCAGGAGGCTCGAGTTATCGGCGGGAGTTCTACATACTTATAGAAAGATTATGAAGTTTTTCATGGTTTTCAACTCCAACTTCCAGAAGAAGATGAAGCCGATCGTGTACTGAAAAGGGTAGCCGAGTATGTGTACAATTTCGTCATCGGCTCAGAATGTTCAGATCCTGACTCAGCCGTACGTGATCCAGGACTGCAGCACTTCTGGAACCCTATGGACGAATCAAATAATTAACCTCAAATTTAGGCCGCCAGTGTCCACATCGCCAGTGTCCAGTTGCCAGTGTCCACATCGTCAAGATCGCCGACGCACAAGGAGGATACAATCTTTTACAATAAAATCCTCCTTTGCAAAAACGCAATGCCAGTAACATCAAAGATATTATTAAGATACTCCTGCAGTAGCATTACAATTCGACAGTCAAGAATGTGTGGCAGGGTTTCTCGGCGGCCGCGCAAGAGCCTTCCAATGCAGATTTTCACGAAGCGCAGAGCAGGCTTCACCGCAGAGCTGAAGTTGTTAGCTGCAAGTGGTAGTCCAAGTCAAGGTGATTGGGGACGTCCATTGCAATTTTGGCCGTCAGAGAAGCGATTTCTCGCCCTTCAGAAAACCTCACTGAACCTCTAACATTTAGTGCACCGCACCTTTGACTCCGCATTGCGGGGCAGCTGAGCGGACGCCTGGTGCCGCTGGCACAACGCGTCATCCGCCTTCTCCCCAACCGCATATTTTGAAGTCATTCCGGCAGCTTACTCTTAAACAATTCTCATCAGTGGTTCCCAGCAACCACCGCATGTGAACGTTTTTCCTAGCTTGATTTGCAGGGGAGGTATCCATTTTTTCTGCCACTGTGAGGGCCCACAATTCACGGGACCATTCGTTAGAAGATGTTACTTTTTTGTCTGAGACATTTTTCCTAACACACGACGTGTTTCACACGTACACACTTTGAGTATAATATTGCTATTTTGGTAGGACGATCAATAAAGTCAGACACCATTTCAGAACATAGTTAAAACCCTTGTACTTTGCGTTTAGACCCTTTCATACGGTCTGTTCTGCACTTTGTTATTCTCAACGCATGGCACGATCATGAGGGCATAGAAAAGGCTGATCATAATCAGTTTCTCAGCGATCGAAAGGGTTTAATTTCAACTAGTGTGAATAATGAAACTAGAAAAAGGAGCCTAACACATCCACTTGCCCGTCTGCAAGTTATCTGCAAAAAAAAAAACCTTCGCTGCAACCAACTGCTTTAACAAGCGCAATGAAAGAGATTGGACTTTTGCATCTATGTCAATCAAAAACGTTCGTAACATTTGATTGGTGGCGACCTACGTTGAACTTAATTACGTCATCTTATTTTAAGCATATGCTGCAAACACATACTGAACTCCTCAATTTCATTACGTTCTAAAACAGCCCCATTTTTTTTCCTTCCGGTACATCATTAGCGTCCACGTAGTTGTTCAAGCTAGTTCAGAGTAGGACAGTAAGTTATTGAGCTAAATTCATCAGCTATGCGCCCCCGAAGGCAATTGCTAGGCCTTGCGTCCAGCCGCTTGCCGAAACCGTCCTGTTGTAGGTGTTTGCGCACGTTTCTTGTCCTTTTTTCAGCGTAGCCAGGGTTCCGTGATGTCTGGCCGTTCTCTCCCTCCCGCCTCAATAGGGCGGTATTCCTTCTATTCTCTGCTCGGCCGGGCACGGCTGCGTGTGGGAGCGCAGCTGCTTCTTTTGCCGGCTCGCGGTTACCGTGGCGATCTCATCGTCTCCGGTATGTTCTCTCTTATCAGGAGACTGACAGACACACCGGGTGCCCGGTGAAAACGCAGCAGGCCTCACTCGGATTCACCATTACCGATATATAGAAGATTAGTCACATACGCTTTCCCTAGATGCATATGATACCTAACAATGTCTGAAATTAACCAGCTCATCCCCACTAGTGAGACGTCTAATTGCAGTCATAAATCGAGTTGAAGCTATCTAACACGAAAATCTGGGCACAATAAGTCGAACATACCTTTCGTCACACACATCCATTCCGGTGCCATGTTTTGTGTGAAGCAGCTAAACCTTGTTCACCTCCATATACCCATAATCACAACCCTTTTGTATGCGGGGCACATCTTCACGAAGCCCGGCACGTTGCTTTGACGAAATTTTCAGCGTCGCTCATTCGGCGTCGCTCTTCTTTTTGACGGCGTATTCCGGTTACATGGACAGTACTGCCACACAAAAAATGGCCGCGTATCTCCTTGCTTCGTTGTATATGCTGTTAAAAAACTATACAGTAATCCCTCATTAACTCGAAGTCATTAAACCCGCTGAAACTTTCGAGATAAGCGTAGTTTCGAGTTAAGCGAAATGCCGGAACGTTGTCGCCAGGTCGGTGAAACAAAAGCTAATGCTGGTAACAAAAGCTCCACTGCACAGGGGTGCTTTCGTGGTAAAGGCAAAAAAGTTCGCAGGAAAAAGGATTTTTTATTATTGCAGCATAACGAACTGCGTCATGCTCGCCTGTTTTGCGTTCGCATCTGGTCCCAGAAAAAGCGTTCTCGAGCTTCTCAATGCATCGCATCAATTGTTGCTCGCCACCGCTACATTCTATCGTGTTGAGAAGCAGGTGCAGCGACTTCGTTGTTTTAAAGCAAAGATTTTACCTCTACCCCCCAGGGTTCTTTCACGACCGTTGGTGTCAAAAGAAAACTCCCGCGAACAAATAAGAGAATATACTGGCACCGACAGGAATCGAACGTGCAACTAATAGAGTAACAAAGCGAGCGCCCGTTGTCTTACCCATTTTTCTACGAGCCCACGCGGAAACGGGGAAGACAGGGGGTGGACTCACCAAGCCCATCTGCGGGTTAACCCCCGGCATTCTCGCTGAATGCCACGTGATGGCGTCACGCGACCTCTCGCGCCGCTGTGCGCTCCGCCCACGGCACATCCAGCGGCTCTGCGCGCGCCTTGCGTGTGTGCTAGGAGTTACAAAAATTAAAGGAAGCTCACACCAAGGCATGGCGTCTAACTTCTAGTACGCCAACGTGCTAAAGCCTGTGGCGTCCAGTGTTCACGTAAAAAATCACAGCTCCTTGTCGTCCGCCCTCACGCCAAACGACACATCAAGGAACACATTCATATACTCATTGATAGCCAGGTCATCACTACAAGCCCCAGCTACAAGATCCTGGGCCTACATCTCTAGGCCAACACCAAGAGTGACGTATCATTGCAGCACCTCAAACGCAGCATCAATTAAATCATACACATGATCAGGCGAGTTGCAAAAAAAAAGCGAGGCCTCAAGGAATCCGATACCTTTCGATAATTCAAACTTTTGCCCTCTCGAGAATCGCTTACGTCCACCCCCTGTCTTCTTCTCGACAAGGAGGACATAACGATGCTTTATACAATGATTAGAAAGGCGGTTGAGCAGGCCGTTGGTCTTCCCTTGAGTGCGTGCATAGAGAGGCTGCTTAGCACGCGGCTCCACAATGCGGTGGAAGAGCTGATAGAGGGCCATCTTTCTAACCAGAAGCTCCGAATGAGCAGAACTGCGGCGGTACGGCGCATCCTTCACCACATTGGCTGGGCAGCACAGAATGCCACCCGCTCGATGTACTCCCGGAGTCTTGAGTCTTGGCGAAAAGAACTAAACATGCTCCCTGAGCATATAAATATGAACCCCTCCCGCCACGAGGGTCGCCGATAGGCACGGGCTCAAGCGGTCAACACCACCCTCGGTGGGGATCATACAGTTATCTACACAGACTCCTCCAAACATCGAGAGCAGCAATACGCCATCATCATGGCTACCTCCAGAACCAACCTCCTTGCGTGTACCTCACTCAAGACCCAAGACATGACGGCAGCAGACGAGGCAGCCATCGCCTTGGCTCTCACTCAACCAGGGGCTTGGAAGGTATTCGCCTATTCCCAACAAGCCTACCGGAATTACCAGTCGGGTTGGGTGTCACGACATGCACTGCGTGTGCCAAATTCAGCTAATCTGGACACCCACTCACGCTTCCACGGAGGGAGACGAATACGCCCACCAACAAGCCCGCGCTTTTACCCCCCGTGCTATGGAGCTGCACAAGGGCAGTCACCCGCTTGTCTTGTTCAGGGACATAACCCAGCATTATCGCCTTCAGAGACAGACCCTACCTTTACTTTACCCTAACCTTTTCAAAGAACAACAAACTACCCTACGGCTCATAATATCCGGCTCCTTCCTACACCCGACGCGTCTTTACTTAATGTGCCCGAATCACTACGACGCTGAATGTAAATTTTGCTCAGAAGTAGGAACACTCCGCCACATAAACGGGGTGTGCAACTTTAGCCCTGAGCCCTTCCTCTCTTTCCTTCAGCTACCGAACAAGAGAAATGGGAGGTGCTGCTGTCAAGTCCCTCTCTGCCTATCCAGCTTCAGCTGGTGGGCAGAGCAGCGGCGGCGCGGACTGCATATGGGCTGCAGTGAAGAAGGAACCACTCTCCTGGGCCGCACTCTGGGCAGGTCAGAAATCTGAGTAAACGTATTTCCTCCTCCTGCTCCTGCTCCTGCTCCTGCTCCATCGTCTCTGCCGCCAATCTCGTCGCCTCCATCCGCGGCGGCAGAGACGGAGAAGTGAGATCGTCTAACACCAGGATTGAGCTTCCTTTAATTTTATAATAAAAGACTCTCATGTGCTACACCAATGCAACTCAACCAATCACCGTTCGTGATTTAACCTTACCAAGAATATCTCTTTGAAGTAATAAAGGGTGTGGTTAAGTGCATTTCCCTTCTCTCTGGTTTTACTGTTCATAGAGCGACGTGAGTAAATTTAAGTGACTTCGCATGGGTAATCGTTGTGGGTGCCGTTTACAGATTTGCTTTCCAACCACATTTACAGGGTGGATTGGCGCGAATTTTTTTGTCGTTGTAGGCACTTCTCGAGGCTCATCTTCGCCCTAATTATCAGCTGCATTGTCCACAGCTCTCTCAACGATGTAGGTGTCGGACAGCATTCCGGTAGCGGGAACATCGGCCTCGTACAGAGTTAATTTGCCGTTCACGACCGCGTTAGGAGCGTAGTGGGAGGCAAGCATTCGAACGAAGGCCTTATCGGTTGCATGTAGCAGATTTTGCCTTATGTCCTCTCTGACAGAATAGCTGTGGCACCTCGAAAAAACGTTTCGACATAAAGGGGGGCAAATAAATGGCGCCTATGGGAGGTAAATGCACGGCGAGAAAAAGTTTCCACTTAACCAATATTTCGAGATATCCGAGTTCGAGTTAACAATGGATTACTGTATTTGTTTTATTTTTTACAAACTTTGCTTTGTTACATGTCAGTGTACTTTTTCTGATATAGCTCACCTCTTTTTTAATCTGTGCCATATGGTTTCTAGCTTACTTTCGTGCTGTTCCCAGAGCATTGAATCCACAGAAAAGTGTCCTTTGCATTCGTTGGTTTCTTGAACCGGTACGCGCCAGCTGTTGTACTTTTGCTGGCAACTTTTTGCAGTACCATGGCGGCTTTTCATTGCTGGTCTTTCTTTCCCATACTCTTCTCTCGTGTAGGCCTTATCAACGCATTCCGTTTTCGTATGAGCTTATCATCATTACATATGGAACATTCGTGCGTATTTGGGTCCATGCCAGCTATGTACTTCAATGGTTTTTACTTGTGTATGCGTTGCATGTGTGTGTGTGTGTGTAAGAGAGAGAGAGAGAGAGAGGATTAAGGACCAAATTTATCTCTTTAATTTATTTCTTTGCGAGACGACGTGTATCGTTTTGTTAAGGATTACTTTTCTTTCCGCTTCACGGCTCCGTGAGCCCGCAAAAAAACCCTCCAGCTGTTTCTGAGCACGCCAGTGAGCGATGGATTGATTTATTGATTATGGAACGCGTAAATCTACCAACGCCGCTATTGATAAAGGATAAATTACTATAGATACTCACGCACCTCTTCCCTCGCCAACCTAACCCTCCCGAGTAAGGGCCGTTAGACACGGGAGTGCAGCCTTGTGGAAAGGCTCGGCACAATAAGCCTGGCCTTATAGCTTTTTTTAAGCTACTTCATGGGAAAATTAGCTGTGGCGAATTTCTTTCTCAGCTGCAGCTAAGAGACCCCCTTAAATTGAAAAAAGGCGTCCTTTTCGTGCTATTATATCCTGTTATATACACTGCTTCTGCTCAGGCTGCAGAGAACTCATTCAACAAAGCTCATATGGTAGGGTAACAGGTTCCATGTATATTTCATGTTTGCAAGCAAAACCTCCCGGGGCTACACGTGCATTTGAAGCGCGAGGGGTTCTGTAGGTGGTATTCTTTGAAAAGTTTGGCTGTCAATTTCTTCGCTTGGAAACACTGGAAACGGCCACGGATATGGCCGCTGAACCACGGACATGGCGCGGCTTGAGCCACAGCGCCCGCACGCCGAAGAAATAAAACAGTGCCATGCGTCGTCTGCTCCGATTCAACCCGAATCTCAACGGTGGGTGTCAACAGAGATGTTATTAATATCGCACTCACATTGGACTCGAGGCAGTACTTTGCGTTCGGGGGGTAGAGTTTGGAACATCCAATACAAATCATGGGCTTAGCACAGACAACTTCCGCCATCCCGCGGAGCCCGACGTAACCAGTGACGGCGCACTTGCATTGTTGCCTGCATGAGTGCCACGCCAGTGAATACAAGCAATAGCGCGGGGCATTGAAAAACGAACGTGCCGATGTGGTGCTGTTATCACGCGGTGACCACGAAAGTCGCACGCCGTTCAAAACATCACTTGGACCTCATGCTTGTACGACTCGACACTTGGATAGGCATCTCGAGTGGATGACTTAAGAATAGGCGCCATCTTAAGAACAAAACACAACTTCGGCCTCAAACTTGTACGTCTCATCACGCGGATATGCAGTTTGCGCAGATTAGCTATCTCTAGGCACCATTTTCAAGATGAGTAGGATAAAAATAAAAGTGTATGAATGTTTGTGTGCGTCTTTCTTAGGAATGGCCGCAGTCAAAGCTGAAGTGAAATAAAATTGGAAGGTTGACCACGGTCAATCCCGGCCTCGACACGAACGATGTAAAAACCCAACTGAACCAGGAAGGCCAGAATTGAACCAACGCATTCCAGCTGTGTATAACAGATAATTAATGATCACCAAAGCTATTAATGATTGATTAGTGATAGTACTCATTATTAAGGTGAAATTAAGGTGGATTAAGGTGAATTAGGCTGGAATAATGATTGATTAAGGATTGATATAATTATTTATAGGGTGATATTAAGATAGATTGAGACGGAATACTGTGGATTCAGATGAATAAAAAGGAATTAAGCTGGACTAATATAGAATAAGGTAGATATATAAATTCGGGATTAAGGCGAATTAAGCCGGATTAAGATACATTGCGATGACTTAGGAAGGAGTTAAGGTGGATTAAATGGGTGGTGGTGGTGGTGGTGATGATTATGATGATGTATTAGTTAGGTATTAGGGTGATTAAAAGAGATTAGGGTAGATTAATGGCAATTAAGAGGTACTAACGTGCATTACGATGAATTAGAGTGGATCCAGATGAATTTCGATGGAATATGGTGTAATAATATGATTTAAGATGAAACAGGGTGGACTATAACTGATTACGGTGAATTAAGGTTGTGAAAAAGCGTGGCTGCTATGTTGACTTGTATATAAACGGTACTCGTCACAATTGTACACCCAGCTTTCACCTTCAAATCACCTAGAAAGAGTTAAGCGTCCGTGAACTGTTTTACCTGCATTAAGCACATTTCGATACTTTCGCCAGATCCCTCTATTTGCTGCTTGCAAATATGTATCTCACTCCTATTCCTTCCCATAGAATTGTATGGCATATTTCTTTCTGCGTTCCATTTGACAGAATACTTTTTTTATTGAGTAGTAGTTGGCCTAATGTCTTCCCATTTGCATAGTATGTGCCAGGGGTCAGCAACCTGAGGCCCGCGGGCCGCATGCGGCCCGCGGGGCAATATTTTCTGGCCCCCGGCACAATGTCAAACCCCCTTCCCCTTACCTTGTCACCTGCAATTTGAAGGCTGATATGGCAGTTTTGACCTCAAATATGTGTTTAACTCGTGACATCCACGCTCAAAAAAAAAACATGATTAACATTTTCTTCAAGTTCTCTACGCTGTTTTGAATTTTCAAAAATATTTCTCTTTGTCTGCGAATACCCCCCCCCCCCCCCTTTTCCCCCCTGATCTGCTGTCCGGCCCCCGCAGTGTCGGCTTCATGCAACTCGGCCCTCCGCACCGAAAGGTTGCCGACCCCTGCTATAACCTATCCATCTTAAGGATTTTTGTTCTTACTTCTGTTAAGTTGTCCATAGTAGCGATTGTTCTCACTTTCCGCGTTCGCCGGTTGTAAGTAAACACTCTCATTGACCAGGTAGTCAGAGACCTTTTTTTGTGGTATCAATACCGTTTTATACAGGTTCTACTGTATGTGGTGCATACGTGGCAATGTAAATAGTTGTGTTTTTTAGCTGTTTTGTTGTTTTTATTTGTGCACCACTGCAAAGGCCTATCACATGTCACGGGCACGTCAATAGACTATTGACCGACCGACTGACTGACTGACTGACCGGGTGATGTATTGATTTATTGGTTGGATACGGTTATGCTGTTATTTTTATAAGTATTAATGAAGTGCACCCAGTAAAATAGTCAAGCGTATGTATACTTACCCGTCGTACGAGACAATGAAGCCATGACGCGCTACCAGGGAAAGATGAGCGCGCTCAACGATGAAAAAAATGCTGCAAGGTTTTTGCGGACGTAATGAGACAGTCCCCTTTCTAAGTAAGTGTGACCTTAGCCATCACATAATTATACATTCATAACAAAAGAAGCTTATCTGCTGTTTCATTAAAAACGTACTGAACGATGTGAATTAATAAGGTCGCTTTTCTGGCCCGTCCACTTTTTCTTGTTTCAACCAAACATGGTCAGATTCTACTGTGATGGTACAAGTATTCCAATCGATCGCTCAATCAATCAATCAATTAATCAATCAATCAATCAATCAATCAATCAATCAATCAATCAATCAGTCAGTCAGTCAGTCAGTCAGTCAGTCAGTCAGTCAATCAATCACTCAATCAGTCAATCAATCAACGAATACAATCTTGCTGTTAAATAAAGACAGGAAAGGTCTAGACATTGAGCAAGGTTCGTTATAAAACTTGCAAGAAATAGATCAGAAGAAAGAGGCTTCGCAAGGACCCTCAGATACCCGCCCCATGGCTCAGTGGCTAAGGCGTTGCGCTGCTGAGCACGAGGTCGCGGGTTCGATTCCCGGACGTGGCGGCCACTTTTCAGATGGAGACGAAAAGCAAAAACTCCCGTGTGTACGATATTTCGGCGCACGTTAAAGATCCCCAGGTGATCAAAATTAATCCGGAGCCCTCCAATACGGCGCGCCTCATCGCCTGCTTTGCGCCGGCGCGTTAAACACTACACTCAATCAAGGGCGCTCAGATGACTCTTTGCTCTGATACTGGCACTTCGACCCGCTGCGGTGGCTCAGTGGCTAAGCCGTTGTGCTCCTAAGCCCAAGGACGCGAGTTCGATTCACGGCCGCTTTTCTGATTGAGGTGAAAAGCAAAAACGCCGGTGTGTTCCGAAATTTCGGCGCACGTTAAAGATCCCCAGGTGGTCAAAGTAATCGGGAACACTCCACTAAGGCGCGCCTCATTGCCTGTGTAGCGTCGGTGCGTTAAACCCTACAATCACTTGGTGCGTACAGGCACCAATCAACTGGCACTTGGTGCGTACAGGCATACAGTATTTCAGCGTGTCATTTGGACCCCAGTCACCTACTTACCAATTAGGGGGGCACTAGTTGGTAATACGCGTAGCAGGCAATGATACGGTGAGCAGAATGCATGTCCTCCACGGGTGGAAGGCCCCGGAAGAACTGCGCGTCGTGACACTCACCCGGGGAGCCGGGGTCAGCAGCAGAAGGTACGGAACCCCGTTGGCACACCACTTGCACTGCCGACGAGGTGGCGTTCCAGACGCTGCAGTTGTACCACTTGCGAGACAACCACGCGTTACCTGGGCGAACGAGGTCGAAACGCGCAACAAAGTTCAGCCTTCTGTAGTGACAAGTGCTCGCGCTTGGCCCAAAAAATACATAAACTCGAGACAGCCCTTTCACAGTGACTCAGGCAGCAAGGACATAAATCGATGCGAAATTTTCAAACACTGCACAGCTTACTGTGGCTGTTTTGTAGGGTTATGTTTAAAGTGTCTTCTTTTCAGAAATTGACTCTTTTCGCGTGAGTATATTGAGTGCATAGCGTTTTTTAACTCTTTATAATACCGCGCAGTTTGTTATATGCCATCTTGGAGGACCAATGTGGTGCAGCGAGGTTGCACCGCAGTGTTGCCATACAGAAAAGTTCGAGCATCGCCTTCGATCCTTCCTTTTGTGGGGCTCACCTGGAGGCCGAAGGAGGTGAAAGATGCACGGTCGAATTGCCGGCCCGACGCTATTTCGTGCCGTGCACTCGAGCGTGCCGTAGTCCACTTCTGACTTTGGCCGAAACCTAGAAGCGGCGCAAACGTGAGAAACAATCGTGTGAGTAAATGACACCCCGTGCGTAAGCGACGATTGTGGGAGCGAGACTGTGGGAAGCACACTTCCTTGGTTCTGCTCATAAGTCGTGATGGACATGGATGATTGCGGGGTGATCCCAATGGCCATACTATGGCGACGCAAACTAGGCGGAAATTTAAAATCTATTCCGATACGCCATCACTACTCTCAAGATATCAAATGGTTTTCTGTATTGCTGAAAAACTAGTTTGTCCATCCGTTTAATGACAGTGGCAATATGCATTGTGTCCAACATATTTTCAAGTTCCAGATGTGGGAAAATTTTACGCTTTGCTCGCAGAGATTAAATGTGAGTCGCGCTCAGCAACAAACACCAAACCAACCTGGCTGCTGCAGCAGTTAACTCGACCATAGTACCTATGATTTCAATGCTGAGTTACATAATACGGAAAGGTGTAGAATTCAAGCCACTGGTGTTTTATCTATGTTACTATTATTGACGCAAATGACTTGAAATAAAATAAGAAACAAACAAATGTCTCGAGGCGAATTGACAATACTGTCCCACTAATATTTAACACATCATATAAGAGCCGTATGAGATGCACCTATTGTCCTGATTGGGGTCCGACAAACCAGTCACAAACAATAAGGCTAGCCCTGGAGATGGTGCCGACATTACTATCGTATGTTATGTGCCCATGGATTATATAGCGCACAATACTAGATGGATTCCGATAGAGCTGTTTTCCCAGAACAACCTTATATCCTGATATCCTCGTCCAAGTACGCCATTCAGGGCAATGAAGACCCTGCCGCTAGAACTAAACCTGCACAAGGCGTCGCGAAACGTTTCCTATATAGTAAGCAGAGATTTAGTACACAGTCACCGTGTTTACGTTACCGCTTTGCCGTGATTACAGGAGTCGACCGGGAATTCCCGAGCAGTTACCGAAAGTGGGCCCTTAACGACACGGGTTTTACCGCCGCCGCCGTGCTGCCAGTGCCAATGATGCGTACCCTCACGTCTCAATTGCAGAAAAACACTACTCTCGGCACCTAGTGCTTGGTACAATCGGTAAAGCGAATCTGCGATGCTGTTGTTTTTTAATTGAAGGGTGAACAGTGTGAAAGGGTGCGTCAAACGACGAGATTAGTAAAATGGGCGAGGAATATGGACGTCCCCAGTTGTGTAAAGGCCGGCTCGCCTCAACTACTTTAGATAAGTTGCTGACCTCCCAAAGTGTCATTGCATTGCCTAAACCGTGTTGAGAAGGGTAACGTGCGTTCTAACGCAGTTTTCAAAACAGCATTATTGACTGATTTTTGACGAAATATTTATAACTGGTTGGAATTCTATTAGGATAATTTAGTGTCAACTGTACACAGTAGATGGCGTAGAAGTAGTAGTTCTCCGGGAGATGTATACAATATTAAAAAAATTGTACTTTTTGAATTTTTGATCGACACAGTCCGAGATTTAAACTGTTTTAAAGAAGAGCAAATAAATTTGAGCAACAACGCTTCGTCACATTTTTTCGAAGATAACTCATAAGACGTCGCTACTTGTATTATGCAAAATAGGGAACCCGCAAGCGGTATAGTAAAACCGATTATTGACGTGAAGTCCGGGTGATCATGGTACTTCATAATGTTCGGGCGGTATTTGTTAACGTTAACACGGTAACAGTACACAAAAGATCTCTATTAGTGTTACACCTTCCAAGTCGACAACGGCTTTAACCACATTCCCTACACTTTTCCCTCGTTTCTTCGGGCGAATGATCACGCTGCGTAAGTGTCAGCGGTGTCGCCTGCGCACCAGTTCCCGCTGTGAAAATTTCGTTTTGTATACGCGGGGTTGGTGCAGAAAAACACTAGCGCCTGCATGGGCAGTCACGGCAGGACGTCAGCACCATCGCTTTTGTTTCGTTGTTTTTGTTGTTTTGTTTCGCCGACAAACCTTGCCGACTGTCTCAAAGAGAGCGCCTAGTGATTGGAGTTAGGAAGCAGTTATGCTGCGCTCTTTTGCGTAAAGGGAGTTGTTGCTGCGGATTTAGACTATAAGCCGTTGAATCTGCCCCACAAATAAATTCGAAGACCACGAAGTTCTACTTCCTGGCCTTTATGCGGGCATTTCACCAGTGGCAATTTTCCACACTCACAGTACCACACCGGCCTACATTAGAGGCCATTACGCGAACTCTAAGCCATATATTGTTAGATAAGTGGAACGAATGATTCCTACCTGTAGACCCCCCCCCCCAACCTCAAGTATATTATCTGGTGCTACGGTTCGTTCAACTGTTACTGCTCTCCCAGCCAGCGATGGACAAAAGAGGATGTATATACATATAAATATCACAGGATGTACTTATTTTCATTTTCATACAGATCATCGCCAAACACTTAAATGTGCCCTGCTGCGTAGAAACCAGCGCAGTGCCAAAAGTGCCCCCACCTGAAACTGGAATGCGAGCCGTGACTCTGGAATCCAGAAAGTTCCCTCCTGCCTAGGGATCCGTTCAAGGTCCACGCGAACTCCAGCTGTGGGGGCTCGGCCAGCATGGCGCATGGCAGCTCCACCTCTTGGTCCACGGCTGACAGGAACAGCGCGCTCTCTTCCCGCTGACACACGGGTGCGTCTGCAGCGCGAGGAGAAAGATAAAATGCGCCACACCGACAGCCAGCCTACACCGTAGAGCTGTTTCTACGGCGAACACTGCAGCCCTCGTCTGGTAGGGCGAATTGTGCGCCATAAATGACTTCATGGCGCCATGAATACGCCATGAATGAAAGTAATTACTCCAAAGAGTGACCATGCAGGATATAGCACAATGTCTGCGCAACGTTCCCCTTCCCTAATTACCCCGCCCCTGAGATCCCCTATGTCCCCCACCTTTCCGTTCCGTCATATTTTTCGGAGTCTACGCTTCCATTCCCCCTCGTGTCCTACTCTTTCTCCCGGCTTCGTTCTATCCCCCCTTTCTACTAGGTCACTCTTCCTTTCTCTTCCCTGCCACCTCTCTCGCCTCCGTCTCCCTTCTACATTTCCCCTCTCATCCTTCCCCTCTCCTTATATCTAGGGCCCCTGGTTTTCGGATTGATCCGGAAAACCCTCGCCCGTGAAATTTTGAACAATTCGGATTTATCTGATAAACACGATCGAAGCTCCGACTTCACAATACCCTGTAATTAATCTGCACTACCGGCCGTTCACACTTTTCGGTGATAACCACGAATGGCCACCGGGCCCATATTGACGCTCCTTTGTCTCCTTTCAAGACCAGTGCACTTGTCTAAACAAGGGTTATCTACCCTTTTATAAGTCAGCTCATGAAAGATTTTGCGAACTTCCAAGAGCTATGAAATAAGTAACGCTGTTGAACTCCTCTCCTCTCGTTTTGGAGAGTTTGGAGAGTTCCCACTGAGCAATAGGCAGTGCATTCCCACTGCTCGCTGAGGCGTCTCGCTCTACCAATCTCTAGCGCAAACGTTGAAAGGAAGTTTTGTATGGTGAGAATCATAAATCGAAAGCAGCGGGCTTCCATCACCGGCAAAAACCTCACTCTATTTCAGCGTGTACTAGAACAAGCTTTAAGGTTGTAATAGGGGAAAGGTTCAAGTTTTGTCTTTAAATATTCGTGCTCGTGTGCGTATATGTGTGTCTGCCATTCAAACCTTGGACACAAAAATTTGCTTCGAGCGTTCTGAGGCTTTGTATTGAGATATCATTTGCCCTATGATTTAGAGTATTTAAAATATAGCGGAATAAGATTCGAATTTCGTAGCATGCGATATTTACAAGAAATCAACTCCGAAAAACACCCTCCGAATTTTACCAAAAATAAACACCGAAAACCCTTAGCCCCACATATCCTAACCCAACTTCAGTTTCCTCCCCTCGCGACCACCCTTTCTCCTTCCTCTCTCTTCTCCTCTTTTCCTCAAAATCTTGACTTATCCATTCCTACTCCTCCCCTCCACCATTTCCTTCCCTCTTCTTCGTGACCCCAACTCCCACCCACTAAGTTTTTTCACACTCCCCTCGCTCCTCTCTTCTTCCCACCATTCCCCTTTTCGTCCTGATTCTCCTTCCACTTTCCCCCTCTTATTCACTTCCTTCTTTTATTCGATCCCCTCTCTTAACCCAAATCGATCCCTAATTCTCTTTTATTTATTCCTCCCCTTCCATATCCCATTATTTCCCCGTTCTAATCACCCTCTTCACCCTCCACATGATTCTCTTCCGATTAAATCTTACCGCACCTCCTTCCTGCCCCACCTTGTCATCCTGCTCCCTTCCTCTCCAACCCCCGTCCTCACTCTTTTCCGCAAAACGTTAGTTCGTATTCCTCTTCTTCAATTAACTTATTTCTCTCAATACCACTCTTTCCCATCTCTGTTCTACTTCACTCCCCTTTCCCGCTCTTCTTCCTGTACTGCTATCACCGTCATTCATAATCCGTCCCCTCAACACCTCCTCCCACTCTTTTTCCACCACTCCACACTCTTCCCCCTTCAATTCACCATTCCCTTCTAAGCCCCCCCTCCACTTACCCTTTCCTCTGATCTCACTCTCTCCTCTATTCTATTTACTCTCTATATCCCATCTTCCACCTTCCCTTTCACCCTTCTGAACTCCCCTCCCCCACAGCACACACTCACCCACAAATTCTCAGGGGGTCGGAACTAGCGGCGCCAACGAGAAACTGAATAGAGGGGAAACAAAGAAGACGACACAGGCTTTTTCACATGGCCGAAGACGTACCGTATATTTCTGGAGAACGATATTTAGCCATTTATCCAATTCTAGGGAGCACTTTTGAGTATATGTTGATCTGAAAGAATTACTCCAACTGTACACATTTCCAGAGATTTTGCTCGCTGTTTTACAGCGTTTTGTCTGAACTAAAACCCCACTTACCTAACATTCAGCCGTCCCTCTACGAGAGCTGCCGCACTCAATAATTCTTACCATGGCCATGAGAATCCGTACAACTGCTGCACGGAAAAAGTTACTAAAAGAAGAAACAGAGGAGCGAAATCTCCAACGTTGTTTAGTTCTCGGCGTTCGAATGAACTTCCGGTTTGGTAAGAAACTGCATTCGCGACGGTGTACTGGTCCCCCGACAGGGGCAAAATTTTGTCTCCCCCACTGAACATATAGTCCCACACAGTACACGCTGAAGGCGGCAGAGTTATAATACCTTTAGGGGCTTTCGTACGCTATACCCGTGCAAATACGCGCGATAGCTTACCTGGTTATCTACGCATGAAAAGCCCCGCTAGGTTTGTTAATCGCGCGCAGATGTAAGAGCCACCAAACTGCCCTAACAGCTTGCCCGCGCTTTCTTCACGTGCTGTCGTTCAGGAGAGGGGAACAAAAAGAGCAGTGACCTCCCGCATTTTTGTGTGTATGTATTGATTCCGACCACCCCATAAGCGCAGAGTGCTGGGGAAAGAATAGACGGGGGTGGTGGAGGCGGCGGCCTGATTCCCCCTCCGTATCGTTCCCTGCCTCAACGTAAACTTGTCTTTCTTTGTAGGCATTTATTTGCAGACAGCCACGGGTCGCGTGATTGTTTGGACCAATGAGTGTTGGTGTCCCGGCGGCAGCTTCTGTTTCAAACGTACTGGTTTTCTCGACGTGCTAAAGCCGCTAAAGCTGCGCGGGAAATGCGCGCTTATCGCTCGTTGAGTTAGCTTGTCTGTGTCGGCGTGCAGTGTGTCCCATAGAGTTATGAAACTCTATGGTGTGTATGTCTCGTGGTTTGCCTTCAATTACCTGTGCGTGTTCCATCACTGCGTGTCAGCTCGCCCGTCTTATATGCGCTGCCGGCTCTCCGTGCGACGACGTTTAATGACCATTGGATACCGACTCACACAACAGAGTCCGTGGTACGTGTATACCGCTGCCTATTTTGTGTGGATTACGGGTCGTCCGCGCTAGGAGCGTGTTTTTCGTTGCTGCCTGTAAGTACCGCGGTCCTGACTGTTGCGCAACAGGTGCGAAATTAAAAAGGAATCGTTCTGTGTTATTGTGCTATGGTCGTTTTTTTTTTTTTTTGTTCGTTCGCGGAGCCGTATTCTGGCATTTCTTCATCAGCGCTTTCATCTTGGAAACATCAGCTTGTTTTAACGGTGGCCTGCGGTGTGAGCGTTGCGGGTGCCCGGCGCTGATGTTACTTGTACGGGTTTTTAATAAAATGAACGCGTTTTTAGACCACTCTCGCGGGCGTTCTTTCGAAGTGAAGGTTGCCAGCAAAAAAAAAATATTTTCAGAGCAGCTTTTAGCATGCTCAAGTTTCATTTCGGCGTAGCGTGGACTGTGGGGTATCAATCGTCTTCGCAAGCGGGGCCTTATAAATTGCCGCACTGACTCGCGACTCAATTCGTAGGTATAGAACTTGCTATGTACACACATCATTCATCAAAACTGACCTAGAGCAACACTTCTTTTGCGCCCGGTAAGGCGGAACGTTCAATGGGAATTCTCGAAAAACTTGCAACTTTCGGCGGCTTGTCGTGTTCACCACTGGTAAATTGTCCAACGCAACAGCTGTTCTTTTAAAAAAGGCTGTGGCTAGCGTTCCGTCCAGACGGAACGATATACAAGTGCTAAAGTTCCGTCCAGACGGAACGGAGCTCTGCGGGTTATTCTTCCGTCCAGGCGGAATACAACTGAGAGCTTAGCGTTCCGTCCAGATGGAGCCGGTGTGAAATTTGTACAGTTCCGTCCAGACGAAAGCAAAACCGGCTGATTAGACGCCTTGCTAACTCTTCAGATTTGGTGTAGAGGTTGCGCCTCGGATAATGGCGCTATTGTACAACGTTCGATTCCCCCCGGTCAAGCTTTATTTTATTTTTATTTTTTTTTTTTGCGTGGTTGTGCCAGCGTTTAGTAACAGCTAACTTCGCGCCCACTTTACAACTGACGCGGTGAGAGCAGTCCGTCTTGATTTTGCACTCAACCGGCCGCTCCGCTACCGCTCACTAGAGCCAAGGCCGACGTATCCATCGCCAGAGTTCCGATCATCTGTAGTTCGTAATGGTGATCACTAATTAACGGTTATTCTGGCTAGTCAATGAGCGGAAGCGGTTCATTCGGCTGGGTAAATATCAAGAAAGACTGCTCTCGCTGCTTGTTGTGAAGCGGGCGTGGTCGAGGTGGCGGCTTGGAGTTCCGTTTGACGGAGTTAGAGTTTGTATGGAGACTCGGCAGGAGTAACCGCAGTTAAGTCTAACTGTGGTTAGTAAACTCTAACCGCGGTTATGGCAAACTGCGGTTTTGGCTGTTACACGCGAAATTCAAAGTGTGGTGACCGCGGTCACTTGGTTGTGAGCGTAAGAAAAATAAATTAACACACTTTTAAGTTGACAATAAAAAACAAAATGGAAGCAGTGTAGACAAAACGAAATATTGTTAAAACAGTCACTTCACACCCAAACGCAACGCACTCGCGCGCGGCGAGAGGGGCTTCCACAACAGCTCGCAACCGGCTTGGTTTTCTTGCGTTTGCTCGGTGTTGGGAACTTTAGGCTTAGCATCGCGGTGGATATTTGACCGCCGCTATCTCTAAAACTGCGAATTACAATCCATAGCACAATTTTTCACCACATTAACATCCACTTTCTCGCATGTGGAAGTTCTTTTCCACGATCAGATTGATTTCGAAGAGCGGCGACAAGCTGTTGCTGCCGTGGTCTGTGCTGGTTCGAGCCAGTTTCAGTGCCGTGCGGGCAGGCGCGCCAGCATGTTTGCAGGCACGGCCGACGTGCGCGCCGATCATTTCCGAGTGCTGAAAACGCACCATGATTGCCTGCTTTGGCGGACGACGTGCGGAATTGACAAATTTAGCACGGCTTTCGTCGTAGTCAATTGATCGGGTGGATCGGGAAACGAGCCGCTGCTGACTGGCAGTCGCGCTTACTGCGAGAGGGACGCAAAGAGCGCAAGCGCCTCTTGGGGGCAGCTTTCGGGCGCCCGCTATTTAAGAACCTTCGTCTCCTCCGAACGCCAGGTGATTTTTTTTTTTTGTTCCACCTCTGCTGATGCGCCACAACTTGCGTCCCAACTGACTTGTGCGATTTTGAGCACTGCGGCTGCGGGAACTGCGGTTAGCGTGACCGAACTGAGGTGGCCAAGCTCAGTGTGCGTTAACCACGGTTAGTGGGGCAACCGCAGTTTCGTCTGTCGTGTAACGCAGCAAACTGAGGTTTTGTCTAACCACGGTTCGCTTAACCGTGGTTAACTGTGCCCGTGTAACTAGGGTATTAGTCCGATCGCCTTTGTTAATTTTTACCCAACCGGTCAAACCGCTTCCGCTCATTCACTAGCCAGAGTCACATTTGATTTATAATCACTCTCAATAAGATGATCGGCCGTCAAACGAACCGCCAAGCTCGACCACGCGCGCTTCACGATGAGCAGCGCGACCAGTCTTTCTTGATATTTACCCAGCCGAATGAACCGCTTCCGCTCATTGACTAGCCAGAATAACCGTTAATTAGTGATCACCATTACGAACTACAGATGATCGGAACTCTTAGCGATGGATACGTCGGCCTTGGCTCTAGTGAGCGGTAGCGGAGCGGCCGGTTGAGTGCAGAATCAAGACCGACTGCTCTCACCGCGTCAATTGTAAAGTGGGCACGAAGTTAGCTATTACTAAACGCTGGCACAACCACGCAAAAAAAAAAAAGCATGACCGAAGGGAATCGAACGTGGTACAATAGCGCCATTATCCGAGGCGCAGCCTCTACACCAAATCTGAACAGTTAGCACGGCGTCTAATCAGCCGGTTTTACTTTCGTCTGGACGGAACTGTACAAATTTCACACCGGCTCCGTCTGGACGGAACGCTAAGCTCTCAGTTGTATTCCGTCTGGACGGAAGGATAACCCGCAGAGCTCCGTTCCGTCTGGACGGAACTTTAGCACTTGTATATCGTTCCGTCTGGACGGAACGCTAGACACAGCCTTTAAAAAAAGTCAGTCTTTTCGCTGCCGCGAGTCATTGTAAAACCTTTTGGGTCGGCTTTTCGCGTCTGTGGTAATTTCTGGGCTGTTATTATCATTTCCGTCTGAGATGTGCCTGAAACACTCTTCGCTGAAGTGTCTACTGACCAAGTTCAACGTTCCTTCAAAATTTCAGCTTTGATATCCAGAGATTACGCTGGGTTTCCGGCTGCGGAAAGCAATGCAGGCTAATGTGTGATGTGTATTTCGTAGATTTCCACTGCCCCACTGCGCATAATTTCCCCCTACATTAAAGGAATCTTGTTTGACCGACTAGTGCCCAATAGAAACCCATGTATTTTTGTCGTTTGTTTCCCCTCTATTGAAATTTGACTGTGGCGCCCCCTAACTTAAGCGGCGCCACCTATACGACGATCTCCTGGCCATATTAGGAACTCAACAATAACATTTCCGTCGAATTCGAGTAACAGCCAGGACGGCCGAGAAACAAATATTTCCACATTTAGTTAGCCCAAGGAAGACAACCGCAGCCCAAGAAAGACTATCGCCTTTAAAAGCAAAGCACTTCAATTCGGGGGTCGACTCATGGGAAGCACGTTTTAGAAGTGAGTGCTTCTCTTTCGCGTGCAGACGGGCCTTGGGTTAGTGTCTGGTTCCGAACTTCCGGCTCATATACACGCCAGAAAATTCACAGCGCGAGATGAGGTGCTATCTAGCTACCTTCTGGTAACTTATTACCCTCTTAAAAGGACAGTGCAACATTTTAGAAAAATGCTCTCATTCTTATCTTCGCTGCATGGAAGCACTGCGAAAGCTATAGTTATCGCCAGCAGGGTGTGGTACTGGGTGATCCGCTCTTCGCCGCAGATACGCCTTCTATTCTGCTTTGCTTCTGTGGCTTTCTTTTTAAAGTGATTATCGAATGCGTTCATTGCTGCACTTGATGGAAAGCCGGCCAATACCTGCTACACCGCTGTAATGACGTAATTCCAGTGGTTGAAGAACGCCAAGGCAGGGAGAGAGCGAGAAAAATGTTCCGAGCAAGTTTCTAAGTAATCTGATGGGCATAGTGCAGTAATTTTTGGCTGAGGTAATTTGCGACTCCCTAATCTATGTCCTGGATGTGTATGTTGACTACGATCTCCAAGCATTTAAGATTTAGAAAAAAAAATTGAAAAGCGCGTGCAGGGTCCCTTTAAGCATGTCTGTGAGGGCGGTCCACTACAGTGAACCTGAGTGACCAATCACTTACGCAAAACGGAACGGACAAAGGAGGCCAATGCCGGCCCTCAATTACGGTTTGGCCCGAAAAATGTGGTCTGTGCTGGGATGATAATATGCAATGCAAACTCGATGTTTTCAGGGGTGGAAGCAACGAAAGGCAACAGCTACTCCCACGTGCTGCAAGATAGGACAGCAAAACCAGTCGATAACCCGGGTACCAGTAAAGAGCGGTACGTGGCTGATGATAGCGTGGTAATCATTGCGGGTGACTCTAACATGAAGAGGAGCAGCGCTGCCATAGTGGAAAGGGTAAAGGGGGATAAGCGTGTGAAGGTGGGGTGTTTCCCAGGTCAAACGATGCAGACGGTGATGACTGCAGCGAAGGGGCAGCTGGCCTTGTCTAGTAAAGCTAGAAACCTTGTCGTGATTGCCGCGGGGCTTAATGATGTTCTAAAGGGAGAGGAGGGAAAACTTGGCCAGGAGATAGCGAAGGGGGTAAAGGACCTGTGGACGACGGCCCCAGATGTGCTCATTGCAGTCTGCACCGTGCCGGAGGTGATGAAGCAGGGCGTACACACCGAACGGGCAGTACTCGCTGCTAACAGCGAGATCGTGAGGTGCGGCAGGGAACTTGGGCTGGAAGTGATAGACGTGAACAGGGTAGTGGGCAGCGTCGGACATAGGCAAGCTTTTCAGTGGGACGGGATTCACTTCAGCCCCACACACTAAACTTTTTTACACCCTTTTAGCCAAAAAAAGGTGTAGCAAGGGTGAAAAAAGGGTGTTGGGAGGCCTTTACACCCTTTTTCTTGAATCTCAACACCCTTTTCCTAGCTCTACACCCTCTTTGTGTGAAAAAAAAGGGTGTTGATCAACTTCAACACCTTTGGTTTTTCTTAGGGTGTTGAAAGGGTGTGGAAAAGGTGTTCAGCTCTTCATTTAGTAAGGCCATGCTTGGATGCATAATAGCACTGTAAAGAACAAGACATCCCCTCATATACTCCTCTACTCGCAAGAAGTTTTCAAACGCAAAAAAAAATAATTGCTAGTATGCAATGATCGTTCATTTCCATATGGTGCACCTCATTCCCCAAGTTAGCTTTGGCACGTGAAACACAAATTTGAACCTTCAAAATTAAAAAAAAGACTATAGTCGCGCGGCGAAAAGGGTGTTTACCGACTACAACACGTTTGGATTTCTGAAGGGTGTTGAAACAGTGTGAAATAGGTGTTCAGTTGCAAAGAAAGAACAGCGAAGCTTGGAGTCGACCTAGTTTCTTCCGGTGTTGCTAAGTTTTGTTATGTTTGCTTTTGCTAAGCTTTGCAATGTTCTTGATAAGCTAGGATGACCGCTGAGGGGTGAGGCCAAGTTTAACCGGATTTTACAAGGCTGTTCCAGTCTGCCCCCTCCCCCCTCCCCCTCCCCCCCCCCCCCCACTGCCAGGGGATCCAAGGGGAAACAAGCTAGGTCGGCCCCCAGCTATGCTGTTTCTCCAGCTTTGCACAACTACTGCAAGCTTCGCCAATTTTTTTTTTGCCTTTTAGAATCCAAAAAAACTAGTACCTTTGAAATGGTATAGTAAGAGGTGCGCATACACATGCGCCCCTTGTCCTCACACTCTAACAAGCTCGAAAGCCGCGGCTTCACTGTTATAATACCCTATCTGCGGTGGTGCACCATTTACGGGTGCAGCAGTTCTTTTTCTTTGTATTTTTTGCTAACGCCCCAGAAAATAGCTCAAGCTCAAAGAGCTCCATTGGTAATAGACTATGCCAGTTCATATTGCTTTTAACATGGTGAGGTACAAAACACCCACCGCTTATAGAAAATGTTCAGTCCATCCATGTAAACAGGTACAAAAGGCCTCCAAAGTTGGAGGTCTCTTCACATTTTTTCTTAGTTGGCGGTCTTTTCTTACACCTTTTTTCTTACACCCTGTTTCTTTACGCCCTTTTTCTTAGTTTCGAACACCCTAATTTGTAGCTTTACGCCCTGCTGGGAAAAAGGGTGTTGAAATAGTGAACACCCTTTTTGAAGGGTGTTGAGGTGGCGGAGAAGATTTGTTTGGTATTTAATAAAATTCTATAAGTTTTGAAACACAAAAACCACGTCGTAATTAAAAAGCTTTTGGAAATCTGCATGTTGATTTGTGTAGTCTCATAGTAAAATCCATACTTCAAAAATTAGCGCTAAAATATCTGTTTTTTGCGACAAGCCCACCGATTCGATTGGGGTTTTTTCCTCTGCTGGATATAAAGTCAAGAACATCACATGTACTACTAAGTAAGTATGGTCTCCCTGTACCGCTTGCATCCCGTTGGTTTTCTTGCTGAATTCCTTTGTGTGCCAACTGTAACTTGTGCGTATTGGCTGCTTGTGTTGAATGCTGCGCGCTTCGCCGATTCACATTGCCACTGCGCTTGCCAGATGCTCAACACCCTTTTTTAGGGGGTTGAGCATCCTCAACACCCTTTAAGGGTGTGGAGATCAACGCCCTTTTTTCATCCGTACACCCTTTTTTTGCCAAAACACCTTTTAAGGGTGTTAGCCATGGGACAAGATTTTTACACCCTTTTCGGCCAAAAAGGGTGTAAAAAAGTTTAGTGTGCAGGCTAGGAAACAAGGTGGGGTGGCGCTTAGGTGGGAGAGCAGTAGCTTTTTAAGGGGGCCCCGCGCAGCTAAGGAAGGCAAACTAGGAGACAAAGGGGAAGCAAGGGACACATGCACACTCAACGCTGGGAGGCAGCCAGGCCTAGAGCTAAACGGAGAACCTACAGGCGTAACTGAGAGCGTTGAGGGAAGCCATTTAAGTGGAAACAATGGAGCAAACAATTCTGTAAAAGACAAAAACAGACCCCGTAAGCGGAAAGAGAAAAACAAATGCAATAAATATTTATTCAGCTACATAAATATGCAGGGAGGCAGAAAGCCAGATAAGTGGGTGGAAATTCAAAAGCAACTTGAACGGGAAGGAATAGACGTGTACGCTTTAGCCGAGACTCACCTCAGGGACCTAGAAGCACCACCTATCATAGACAATTATCTCTGGGAAGGTTGCAACAGGACCACAGGAATGAAGAAAGGGGGAGGTGTTGGCATGCTCATTAAACAAGGGACCGACTGGCAGAGAGTGCATGAAAGTTGTAAAGAGCATTTATGGGTTAGTGGCACCATAGGGGGGAAAAATACATGGCTAGGAGTAGTGTATCTGTGGACCGGAAGTAGTGCTAGGGAGGAAAATGAGGAAATGGTAAACTGTTTGAGAAGAGATATAAACGAGTTCAAAGATTCGGGTGAAATAATCTTAGTTGGAGATATGAATGCCCATATAGAAGGTTTGGATGGATACACAGACCGCAATGGTTCTCTAGTGATAGATCTATGTCAGGAAAACGGGCTTGTAATAGTAAACACGGAAAGCAAGTGTGACGGACAAAGAACGTGGGAAAGCGGTAACAGACAGTCCAGCATAGACTACAGTTTAGTGTCCGAGACAGTATACGGAAGGCTGAGGGAAATGAGGATAGATGAAAATGGAACAGACAGGTTAGGAAGCGACCACAAGCGGTTTAGCTTGCACTTTGGAGGCGCAACCCGGACAAATGTAGAAATAGGTACAATAGGAGGAACTAATTTGAATAATGAGCAGTTGAAGATCATCGCATATTAATTGGAAGATGAAATCAATAAATACCCAGGCAAAAATTGGGATTACGACGAAATGATTGCGTTCATAAAGGGTAAGATGAATGAAGCAAAGCAACGAAACCGATGGAAAGGGAAGAGAAAGCCGAGAAGCTGGTGGAATAAGGAAATAAAAGAGGCTATTGACCAGCGAAGAAAGGCGTCGAGAGAACATAGAGAAGCAAAAAGAACTGGAATGGAACCGGAGGTAGTGAAGGAGAAATGGAATATGTACCGTGGGAAAAAACTAGAAGTGCAGAAAATGGTGCAAGCAAAGATCAAGCAGAAAAGCGAACAATGGATGGCAGAAATACGGAAGAAGGACAAAAGCGCATCCAAGAAGTTTTGGAACCATGCAAAATCACTAAGCTCAAAAAACGATAACCATCAAAAATTGCTGATTGATGAAAAGGGGGAACATTTAGAAGGAGAGCACGCGTTGGCGCATATTCATAGAGTGATTAGTGAGAAGTTTAGGACAATAGTGGTAGGGAAACCAGCACCGATAACATCAGCGCCACAGAAGACTGCGGAAAGGGAAATAAGTTTGAGCAACCTTGATTGGAAAAAAGCAGAGCAAAAGGTTTCCCCCCAAACAGCAATGGGCCCGGACGGAATACCATTGCAACTGATAAACCTGCTTGGACCTAAAAGTAAGGAATCGTTTATGAGGGCAATAGATAAGATGATAGAAACCAAACAAATACCAGAGGACTGGTTAGAAAGTAGGGTGAATTTAATATATAAAGGCAGAGGAGATAAAGCCAGTATTGAGTCATACAGACCACTCACAGTAACGTCAGTGGTGTATAGATTCGTAAAGCAGGCGATAAAATCAGAAATTGAAGCATGGATGGAAGAAAATGAAATACTTGGGGAACTGCAGAATGGATTTAGACAAGACAGGCGACTGGATGACAATTTTTTCGTGATAACGCAATGCATTGAAATTGCGAAAGCACAGAATAGACCACTATGGATTACGTTCTTGGACATTAAAGGGGCATATGACAACGTAAACAGAGAACGGCTGTGGAGAACGCTGAAACTCCAGGGATTAGATGACGAGTTAGTACAGTTCCTTGTAGCAATCTATAAAGACAATAGAGTGCACTTTACTTGGGAAGGACAGAAATGCGCCCAGCAGGTCAACATCCATCGGTGACTGAAACAGTGATGCCCTTTGAGCCCAATACTGTTCATGCTTTACATGGCAGGGTTAGAAAAGAAACTGGAAGAACGTCAAGTAGGCTTTAGCCTAACCCATATGCTGCAAGGCGAAGTGGTACAACAGCATATTCCGGGAATGTTATACGCAGACGGCATTGTTCTTTTAGCTGATAGCCAAACCGATATGCAGCGGCTAATAAATATTAGCGGCCACGAAGCCACCAACCTCGGGTTAGATTTCAGTGCAGAAAAATCAGGAATAATGGTTTTCAATGACGCTACCCCTGATGTAGTGTCTATCCAGCAAGGCGAATTACCTAGAGGGAAGGAATATAAATATTTGGGAGTGTGGATAAACGAAGGGGATAACTACTTAAGAAGACACGAGGAGCAACTTAAGGTTAAGGGAAAGCGAAACGCAGCTATAATGAAGCATAGAGCTCTGTGGGGGTATAACAAATATGAAGTAGTAAGAGGAATGTAGAAAGGAGTAATGGTTCCGGGTCTCACGTTTGCGAATGCTGTACTCTGCTTAAAATCAGACGTTCTATCAGGCCTTGAAGTAAACCAGAGAACGGTAGGACGTTTGGACTTAGGCGCGCATGGAAAAACAACTAACGAAGCAGTTCAGGGAGATATGGGCTGGGCGTCGTTTGAAGTTTGAGAAGCTCAGAGTAAAATATGCTTTGAGATGAGGTTGAGGGCAATGGATCAACGAAGGTGGGCAGCTAAGGTTTTTAGGTACCTATACTTGAAAAGCGTGGACACGCAGTGGTTAAGAAAGACTAGGATGCTAACGATGAAATACGGAAAGAACAGTGGAGAATCCAAAACAGCCAAGGTAACCAAAAAAGAGGCAAGGCAGATTGAAACGAATAAGTGGAGGGAAAAAATGGAAGGTAAAACGTCGTTAGAGATGTACAGGGATGAGAAATTGAACATCAGAAAGGAAAATTTCTACGATAATTCCCAGGGCAGTGCTTTGCTTTTTGAGGCTAGAGCAGGTTGCCTGCGAACTAAGAGTTTTGTGGGGAAGTATTCACAAAATGATTGGGTATGCGTGGTCTGTGAAAAAGAAACAGAAACTATGCGGCACATAGTGTTAGAAAGTGAGGGTATCCATCCAAATCTACATGAAGGGAATATTGGGCTTTCAGAAGCCCTAGGATTTAAGGGTATCACAGAGGAAGTTAACTTCAAGGCTGTCGAAGGGACGAAAAGAAGATTAGAATGCTGGTGGACGAAAAGCAGAGAGGGGAATATTGCCTAGGACAGTTACCACCTGTAACAGGAAAAAAAAAAGTATTACGGGCCTAATAAGCTTTAGTGCCTGCCCTAAGCAGCGCTAGTATTAAATCAAGAGTGTAAAACATGATTATATTAGTCCTTTTTGGTAAGATGACATGTCATCACCCCGCTTCAAAGGGGAGACCAATAGCAATCATTATCATCATCATCAGCGTATTATCACAGAGCAGGTCCCTTTCTTGAGCCAAATTTTCTGAGGTTGGCATGGACAAACAATCTGTCATTTTCTTTACCACTTGACCTACGTTTAAACTGGTAAAAAGCGTGTCTCTAGTTAATCGTGCAAACTTCTTTAAAGTTCCGACGGAGCATGCGGAAACACTGACAGTAAGGAAAACCGGGTGTAGGGCGGCTTTGCCCTCCTTTTTTTATTTTTCTTAGATAACGGCCGTGACTGTTGACGTCTGCGCTTCAGGGTCTGCTTGACGTCATGTGTCCAAGACAAGCGTCAAACGTTGCGTAACGCATAGGCTGTGGTGCGGGCTTCAGCAGCGAGGGCAGGCGTGTAGGGTAACTAGAGGGGTGACAGCACGCGGACGTTGCCGGTGGGTTTTCTTTTCGTGGCGGACGACGTCGTGACTGATTACGCGAGCTTAGAGTTTAGCTGAAAGGGTTGAACACAAGCTCATTAAAGCAGTTCTGGGTATGTTAACCACAATGCAGTGGAATGACCAAATAATTAATCAGGTCAAAACGGCAAATTAAACCGACAAAGAGGGTTAGCTTTTGATCTGGCTCGAAAAACGGTGTCTGCGCTGGGACATTATGTAATAGAATCATGACGGTTTTCACTGCGATTTATCGCAGCACTCGTGACTTTCTCGAGTCACCTCCTATGTCGCACCGCGTAATTCATCGACCAGCTGCATTAAATTAAAGTAAGCCGTTTTGTGGTGAAGACCAAAATAAACGTGTGACAAAGTTTCCATCGACAAATAGCGCAAACAGCGAAAAAAAATTCCCCCGCATTTCCCCGAGGGGGAGAATGTGAAAGTGCGAATGCACGGTTGTCGGCCCGCTTGCGGCGCTTGCGCTCGGCCCCCGCAGCCCACCGCCTCGCCGCCTTCTCTTCCATCTCTTCCATCGGGTTTGTAGTATCACGTGTACACCACGCAGTTATCAAGCCGCTATAACGCCGCTGAGTCGCCAACGCACGCCGCTGACGACGTAGTTTGAATGCGTTAAAGATATAAGGCGCGTCACTAACACTGATATCACCGTCGCGTCCGTGGCTTGGTCGGTAGAGCGTCGCGCTGCGGCCACAAAGTCCTCGGATCGAAACCTGGCGCCGGATGCTGTTTCTTTTTTAAATATAGAGGAGCACTGCGGACGCCGCCGCCGCCGGCGGTGGATGGTTTGGGGTCGCTTATAAGGTGCATTCGCACTTAAAAGAAAAATGAAACTTTGATAATCTGTCAACGCGTGGTGCGAATCACAGGGGCTGCTGCGGCTGAACATAACGTTTTGAGCAGGGCTTGGACGTTTTTGAAGATACATCTCAGGTATTATGCATTATTTTGTATCAATGTGTTAACTTGCAGACGGCCAGGATAACCACAGAAGCCGTTCTAATCAAAGTAACGTGATCCAGTCTCTATTCCACCATCTCTAACGAACCTCGTTTTAAGGCGATGGCATTCTTCATCGGCTTCTACGGAATTTCGTCGTTGGTCGGGCCTCATAATAAACCGATCTCCCCCAGCCGAGATGGCCCTCCCCAGTGACCATTAACTTCTGGAGAGGAGCTGCTGCAGATGACACGGCTTCGTGCAGCTGCCCGACCACGTCTTTTATAACGGCATATGACGCTTAGTGCTTCTCGACATGAGGATGTCCCCGGACTTCATAAACATCGCTGGCATGTGTTTTTCTCAGTACTTTCAAATTCCATTTTCCGTCGGGACTATAATAAAGGATAGATACGCAACAGTAACAAAGTGGTGTTCTCGGAAGACCATTTCCCACCCCTGTCTTGTGCCTTCTCTCCGCGAAATTATAATAACAAACGCGGAGAGACGCATCTGACCAGGAAGCCATTTTCGAAATACTTTGACGTAATGCTGAGGACAGCAGGCGCATGGCAGAAGAATTGATAAAAGAAAACACTGCTACAATAAAATAAAGCCACGAGACAATGTGAGATATGTAAATAAATCTCACTAACGCAGGCTGCGCAGAACAAAGTTCCCAATAAAACAATATCAAACAAAAATGCAGGAAATTTTCTGACAAACTTCATAGCAAACCGTTACACCGATTCAGAACCTCGACCGTCCGCTCAATCGAATTCACAAAATTCAAAAGAAAATATCAAAAACTGTGAGAGCGATTGTGCGAAGTTAGTGGAGATAGACAAACGAGCCGCTGCCCATGAAGAAAGGTAAATAAACTGCGCAAAAGGCCTGCGAAACAGCCAGGCAGAGAGGCAAGGATGGAGGGAATTCTACAAAATGGCGAATAACAATCTTCGGAAGAACAGCAACAAAGCACATCAACACCACGAACTAAAAATTTGAAAATGGAATTTAGAAAACCGTTACACACGAGCGACAAATATTGTCCATTTCAGCGAGAAAGTGAAACGGGTCATTCTGGCCATCCAGAAAACCCAAACTAAAACCCTCAAGTTGAGGGGAACATCTTAGCCGAAAGCAAGACTCCCACTGCCATCTTCAGTTTCAAACGCTCTAAAACCAGTAACACTTCATCCAACACAGGATCGAACACATCCTAGCGGAAGTAATACCCCCGAGGGATAATCTACACAGCGTATTCATACTAAGCATACACAGTCCATCCACCGATAACGTGGGAGACTTGGACAAGTATTCCGTGTGTTCCTGAAAGTGGACTAAGGTCGCAAAATACTCTTGGTGGGCGACCTCCACACTGCCCCAAGTAGAGTGAGTGTACGCTGCGTCTCTGAAGAAAGGAGAGCAAGCTCCCAACGTGATCCGAAAACCTCCGTCTTATTCTGTGGAAGTATAACGGTCGCATCTATATACCCACGGACCGGAATAGGGAGAATTCTAATTGCTCATCGTATTTGCGTATTCATTGTTAAAAAGTGGGTGGGCTGTTTGTCCGGTTAACTAGAGAGGCGCTATTTTTCTCCGTACACTCTTCCCCACAACTTCCCAGAAAGGCGCAAGGCGTATTACTGGCAAGTTCTCCAATTATTCTGCATTTGCGTCGGAGCAAATACTATTGTTCTTCCGCCGTAGCCGAGGAGAAGAAAAAAAATTACACCATCTTCCCGTAGGGGAAGCTTCAATAGTATGCGAAGCAGCCATGGGGTCGACTGAAGTTCCCATTAGTTTTCAGTTCGTCGTTTCCGTTGCCGTTCAGCTTCGCGTGCCTTCGTTGTATCAGGAGCTGCTTGACGTAGTTTGAATGAGTGAAGGACATAAGGCGCGTTCGTAGCACATGCTCGCGTCTCGGTTTGTAGCGCAGTGGGAAGAGCGCCACGTACCTCCCGTTGCGGCCAGAGAGTCGTGGGATGGAAACCGTGCACCACCTATTTCTTTTTATAGTGGACTGCGCTGGCGTCAGCCCAAACGCTGACGGGGCTGAAGAGACGCGCATGCGCAGTAGAGTGCAGACGGAGGACAACGACAACGACAACGAGGGAGGGAGGGACACAGCCCCGAGCATGAGATGCTTCGCATCTAAAACCTGAAGGCTGTCAACTTGCATGGACTATCAAACTGTCCGCACAAGCTGACCAACTGCTGGTCGAGCATGCCCTTCTAATTTCTTTTCGTTCGACGTTTACATTTGTTCTGGGTGATAATTACGTAGGCGAGTGTGTAGCTTTTATAAAGGGAGCAGCAAGAAGTCTCTTTGCAACTAGGGCTTGGTCATCGTGTCGCTGCTGTGACGGGAATTCCGTGGTTTACTCAAAGGGCGTTTTTTCGCAGAACCCTCAGTATATTTTTAGTCTATAATGGTGAGAATTATTTTTGCTGGAAAAGAATAATGATCACATGTGAACGAAAATAATTAATGTTAGTAATTTTTTTTCCCATGTGAAAGGGGTTGGAAGTCTTCGCAAATCCTCAATAGCTCTTGGGCCCGTAAATTAACTGATTCGTTTTTTCGTAAACACATTACTCATACAAATGTCAAGTCATAGTATACAAATTCCAGCTCTAATTAGGTTGAATTATTCATGCATTGTTTATCGGAATAATCACAGAGACAAAATTGATGGGCCTTTGAATTGAAATTTAAAACATGAATTCCTTTTGTGGCGGATAGGCTGAACAAGACAAGATTATGTTATAGGCATGTGAAAAGTGCATTATGTGCTCTGCAATGGGTATGTATACGTGTATTATGCTTGCGCTGTTGTCTGTTGCATGCATTGTGCGGTGGAAAAGCCTTCATTGAAGTGCATGCTGCTGTGTTGTGCTATGTTTCTTACCAATCTGTGGCCCCCAACGTGCGGCCTCCGTAATGTTGCCTATCGTTGTTTAGCCATGGAGGAAACGCCTCGATGCAAGCGCCCACTGATAGTGACGCTTAGTCGCTGTTACTCTCCCCCTCTCCCACTTTTTTTAGCGTCATTTATCGGTTGTTTTTAAACATTTACGATTGGTTTACTTCGAGCACGCCAGATGGCGAGCAGTGTCATCTCCTCACTCAGAATAATGTGACGGATCCGTTTTTCGCGCCACCTGCACCGCCTTTGCGCTTAGATGCACGACTATAGTGAACTAAAATACCAAGTATTCTAGTTCACTATAGCACGACTGCAGACGATCTGCGTTTTGATGCATCGGTCGTAGGAAGGTAAGGCGACTAAACAACTACAGTTGTTTTGAAACGGCCGCATTGGATGTTTGTGATCTCCTGCGTCAGTGAACGGCGGGGTTACAAGCCTGTGGGAAATAAAGGCGGTACTCTGAATGCAATCGTTATGACTTCTGCTCTGTGAACGGCGGTGCGTTTGCGCTGAAGGCGAAGGCAGAGCGCCTTCCAGGATGAATGGAAGTCGCGCATACGGATGGCGTCATGTCTCGCTTTCCGCAATTCTGGTGCTCGGCAGATAACGTCTTGGTTATTTTAAGCGCACACAACTACAGTAATCACAGTATTTGTACTTCCTCGATCCTCAAACCGAACAGTTCGCTAGGCATTTCTCGCATAACAATCCTGGCTCGGGAAGCGCCGCCAAGGGAGAAACGTTTCTCCATTAGCTCACGAAAGGGGGAAATCGTCCTCCACTCCCTGGGGGACAAACGCGATGCTCCCTCTTAAAGGAGGAGGAGGAGAAAAGCGAAAGGAAAGGCCGAGAGGTTATCCACGCTTAGAGCCCGGATTGCTACTCAGCACTGGGGAAGGGGTGTTCAGGGTATAAAAGAAATATCAGGTGAAAAAGGGGGGATAGGAGCGGGGTCGCGCACACACTTTAGTCCCTTCGTGGGCACTAGAGTCTCTCAGCTAAACCTGTGTCCTTCATAAAACGCAGAAGGGCTTTTGTTGCCTTCTGCGAAGTCGATTGTAGGGGTCTTTGTCCTAGAATAGTCTCTAGCTTGAACTGTTGATAGTATTCATCAGAAAGACGCGTTTTGGCAGCCGAGCTCTTAAAGGAAGAATCTTTGTACCTCTTGGGTAGAAATATATGATACATTCCTGTTTCACCCGTAAGGGAGAAACTACCACACCCTCTTTTTCTTAGAGTGCACTCTGCCGACCTGTCCTTAGCCATCGTTTGACGGAAGTGCCGCACTAGAGCTTTAGGCCCACGAGCATTGCATACTATTTTGCCTGCGCTTGGTGTATAGGTAACAATGCACCACTAGTTGTCACTTTTAATAAGTAGGCCAAGTTAAAAATCTCATATATTTGTTCCACAGGTTGCGTTTCAAGTGGGTTTGGGCATGCTGTCCAAAACTTATTCTTCGAAATCCGTCAGGCGCACAACGTTTTCCACGTAAACGGGGTTGGGGGTCCTTTTCCATGTAGACACTTCACCAAGCACGTATAAAGCCATTCCTTTGTAAGCAAACATGGTTTGCAAACAAGACTGATGCTTATCAACATGACCAACATGTCTATAGGGCAGCAATAATTTTTTAGCGTTGAAATAACTAAGGCCCCAGCTATAAGTTTGTTCGCAGCACCTTTTTCACAGATTCCAGATGAAGTTGCTGAAAAGTGCACATGCATCGCTGCAGTGATATGTCAAATAATATTATTAAATGATATTAAAACGATAATAATAAATAATATTAAAATGTTTACAGCTTAAGTTATTCCGCGAGAGGGGAGAGAGGAGAGTAATAGAGAAGCTCAAGCCCGCCCTGTCCGGAGACAAAGAAGATCCATCCCTTATCAAGTTTGGGCTACTGGAGTCAATGACGATCGAAACTTTCACGTTTACTTGTTCTGTGTAAGCAAAAGAGGCCCGGAATGTGAGCTTTGATATAAAAATCGACCGTAAGATATAATCAAAATAAACGCCCGACGGCGCACGTAGGCTTTTCTTTGTATCTAAAACAATGACGGCTCGAGTTCAGTGGCCCTAGATTATAAATTGAATAGATTGAAGAGGGGAGACATTATATTAACAGGGCTTTTTCTTTTTTGTTAATGCGCTTCAGATACTTGTAATGACGTCACAGAGTGATGATATAAAATAGTATAGAAGGGAGGGAGCTCATAGCAATTTTTAGTGAAGCTCATCATACGTATCTAGGTATTTGAATCTTTTGACTGCGGCGAGAGACGTACGGCGTGCTAGCCCGGTATATTTGTAGCTTTAACACGCTTCAAGAAAGCACACCGAACGGCAAATTTTTCCTTCTCCTCAAAACTTTTTTTCTGCTTCAGTTCATACACGCGCACTGAGAACAGCACCTGAATTGGGTGCTGCCGTTCATTGATTAATCAGAGAAACCTCGAAAACGAACGAAAGGATAGGAAGAGGTTTGAAGCACTGTGCAGGCCGGCGTGGAAAAGGAGATAGGGAAAAATGCTAAACTGGAGGGAAAACAAAAGCGCGGTAAAACCGCGCCGAACGGCTGCGGTATTCGAGGCGAAAGGAAGCCGCGCCTTTGGCACATTCTGCGGTTATTAGGAGCGAGCCCCGAGCCCCAAGGGCTCGGGGCTCGCTCCTGGGTCACAACCGGAAGGGGCTATTGTGGCGTTCTACTGCCACACAATCGAATTTCTTTGTTCGGTTTTTAGGGGACACCCTAATAGAGGAGCATGAACGTGCAGCACGCGATGTGCACGGTGCCCCATCGTGTCCGATGGGCATCTGCCTACACACATATCTCTTCCGAATTCAGCGCGAACCTTCAATAGCCTGTTCGCTTAATGGCGGCGGGAAGAGCGCCTCGCACGTAATTCTTGGGCCCGTTTCTGCTTCTCAAGGCATAAGGCCCACCTGCAAGAGTGCCTGCGGAGCTTTGAAGGATACCTCACAGAAAACCTAAAAAAAGGAACGTTGTTTCCCGGAACGCACGACGTAGCCGTAATGGGTTATTCAAACTAGTGAAACACTTTTTTCAGTAGGCAACCGAATTTCTGCCATGCCTTTGTTTTCTATTCCCATTTTTTTATTCGCGTCGCCTTGCTCGCATGTAGGTTCCGCCGTTTACGGGGTTTCCCGGCTCTTAATATCAAGGCAGGAGCATTTTGAATCGTACATTTGAAAGAAGTCATGTTCAAGCGTAGTAACTATAGCAGGTTTAAGTGGCCCAATTGATAACTATTATTTAAAACATTCATACCTCCATTTTTTTGCAGTTTACATTAAAGAACGTTCGTATTAAGACAATTTTTGCACATTTCGTTTAAAAATACGAACAGAAGGCCGACGTTCTGCATGAGTATCCTTACATAAAAATACTGAGTTGCTGAAGCAATCAACTCCTTGTAGGATTATAAGAGGCGCCTGAGCTCCAGTTTGCCTGGTGGTAAAATACGGGCACTGCCCTAAATAATGCATTCACTGTCAGTGAGTCAGCCATGTGTGCCCATAGGGGTTCACTGCGCAAGTATTAATCAATAAAGGCGCCATTTATCGGATGATGATGCCGAAACCGAACGATTGCGATGCATACTTGGCTGCGGGCCAGATGCGAGAGTCTTACGACCGTTATCACGGGACATTTCACTGCGCCGGGCGTGTCTAGGCACACGGGTAAGTGGGCTAACGCGTCGGGTGGGAGCTGCGTACTACCTCATTATAGAGGGCTGGGAACAATTTTTAGTATGCGAAACAAATCTTGGTCAGACTCGGTGAGTTTTCTGGCGTCGGGTCGTTTACGCCGTTTTTTTTTTTTTTCAAATGCGATTAGCATTTCGAGACCCCCGTTAGATCGCCATCGTGAAGCCAGCGTTCTAAAGGGCACATGATGAGGCCACTGGAGCACAGTGTGCATGTTACGAGTGAGGAGCTTGACGCTGAGTTATACCTGACCACGGTCGGTGTCGAGCGCGCGTTTGTGCTGCACTGCAGTGGTTACAGGTATGTCGTGATTCACCACTTGTACCGAAAGAAGTAATGTATTAAACGTGTCTCATTCACGGGTGCGCAGAGGTTTCAAATCACATGCTTGAGTTAAATTTTCTCGTCTGTTGTGATTGGCCACTACCACACACGCAGTGAAGCAGCAATTAATGAGTTTCTAATGCATACTGAAGCCGTAGGGCCCCCTAAACGAGCGCCGAGTACGACCAAAGGCTCTCCACACAGAGTCCACAGGTGGATGTGCAGCGGCAGGACCTCTATATTGACCACCGATGAGTTGTGGTTGCGGGCTTTAGCACTCGCTAAACTCCTCCTAGGACGTCGCGTACAAAGCAATGGATATTTGGGACGCTGATTCTACAAGCGGTCGTATGACCAGAGTGATGTAGAACAAAATCGCGCCGACGGGAATGATATTTGATGGAACATGTAAGAACCCCCTATCATTTTCGCTTCAATGTCTTGCCATAATTATACAGGTGGCTGCTCCCAAATAAGCAAAAATCTCCCGCACTTCCAATTTATTTCGAACGCTTTGGGTGTGCGGGAAAAATAATTCGGCCACCTTCACAATTGAGATGCGAAGACTGAGGAAACAGCGGAGCTGGTGGCCTTCATTAGTGTTAACTTGCCGTTTCTTGCGTCTGCTCTTTTCTTAAGAGAAATATGGTTCAAATGCGAAGCTTTCTCTACGCAAACTAAGTTATATCAGTCCGAAATCAACCCTCCTAATATCCATAATTCAAACTGTCGAAGTCCGAAGCCAAAGCCCAAACCAAACGCCCGCGCTACGAACCCAAAGGAAATGCTGTTCGCCCCGAATGCAATGTCAGTGCGAACGGATTGACGGCAGTTTCATGACATGAGGGAGGTCATGTCTCTGTCCTTTACGTCACCTGTCTAAATACTTGGCGCTAAAAAGTTTTATCATGAATTACTAACTAGCTCGAATGCACCTATTGTTAAGCCCAGGTTTGATCCCGACCCCAGGAGGGGTTTTTTTCACGAGGCGTGCACTTCCACCCCCTCTTCGTGGGCTCCTTACCTCCTCCGATCCGTCCCTCCGATACGTCCCTCCGATACCCCCGATTTGGCAGGGATTCGAGAAAACGACCAGCACGGGATACCGCTAAGCCACTTTTCTCAAGTTATCCCCAACTTTATGCATGTAAGCTGCCAGTACTTGTCTCATCGGGCCCAGACCATGCATCTCTCAGTGTTCTTGCGTTGGCCAGCCTTTCAAACCTACTGCGACACAGACACCACACAGCACGAATACCCCGCAAGCTGCCTCAAACCTAACGTGAATATCGCAATTTTGACTGAAGTGACTAAAGGTGAACCTGGTAATTGGGCTGTGACCTTCGACTCGTGATCTCCAGACCTATACTTTAGTACTAGAGGGCCAATTTCTTCATGAAAATCACCCAAGTAGCACTTAAATGAGCAGCAAAGCACGTTACCCCAAATAATGCGTATTTAGGAAAAAAGAAGAGCAATTGGCCAAGCAACCAAACTAGAGATAAAACGTGGCAAGAAGAAAATGATGATGACGATGGGGATGTTGATGGTGGTGGTGGGGGGGGGGGTGCTGGTGGTAGTGTTGGCAAGACACGTGCGCCGCACCAGACACGAACCACCGCATGCCCCACACGTCATTACAGTGCAAAGAGCCAACGGGCTGCCTCACACGAGGCACTCACTTCGAAAATTTTATTGCTGTGATTTATACAACAATAGATTCGGAGCCATCAACACTAACAGCCCCTATAAAATATGACGGCCCACAAAATAGCGACATATCCGTTCCAAAGTTCAACACCAGTGCTTGAGCATTTACTACATTAGAAGGAATCCTCAGGTGCCCTTGAATTGTTTTTTCACTCAATGTTATGTTTTCTGCTGCAGGGTGACTTAAAGCTGGGGTCCGATGAAAATGTTCTATATTAGCCTTTAGAAAAGGTGCCAAGATCTGCACGACAAATAAGCTATTGCCATTTCTCTGCACAACAACGCGAAAAAGCCCTACACATTTTTATTCTAGTTTATTACTCTCGGCCTGAATGTGTTGCTGTCAGCCGCGGATATATCTCGACTAGGGGATCAATTTTCTACCCTGCTGTTACGGGAGCAAAATATAAAAACAGCTATAATTTATATATTTTATTATTATATAGATCGGCCAGACACTTGGAAACACGTGGGTTGACGATCTGGGTCAGCTTTTTTGTGTTTAGAAATACTGACTTGGGATGGAGTTATGCCGTAGACTGACAGCACCGCGGTTTTCATTTGTAATAGGTTTCCCTGAAGGCACCAGCCGTTCCAGATACCTTCTGGTCTCTTTTGCAGTGACATAATTCCATATGTCACGAGAATTTTGTAGCTTCCCGCAGTTACGGCAGGATTTTTCCATCACCGATAAAGCAAACCAATATGCATTCGTACATATCGTCTGGCTTAATTTCAGTCTGCTTCGTTGCTTAGAGGGGAATGCATTCAAAATGTAAGTTTGTTTTATCCAGAAGATATGGTGTTTTATAGTGCCCCAAGCACTTGCCCGGCAGCAAAAGATGCTTATTCCCTGAGAAATTAATGACGTGAAGTTAAAACTTTCATTCTTCCGCCAAATCGTATTTCGTAACGTCTGCAATGACGCAACCAGGACAGGTCTTCAAGCGAATGTTAGTGCGGTGTGAAATCTGCAGCAGACCTTGGAATGCATTGTATAGTGTCAGTCCCCCTAGATGGCGCCACCATAGTACACAAGACCTCCGTCCGCCTTCGGTTTGTTTCTTATCGTGTTTGCACCTGGCTTGTTTTTGTTACGGTAGCTAGTTTTGTGTTTCGTGAAACATTGGGTACGTTCGACATGTAGGGTCACGTAAGACAATGTCGGTTACACGTGAATCGGCCAGTAACGTGTGTGACAAACCCGAAGCGCCGGAGTGCTGCGCAGCTATAACAAGCATAGTGCGCGCAGTACCAACAGCAGCACGTACTGTTACTTTTTGTTGACGTGTACTTTCATAACTTCCTTTGTTTACCCCACCATTCTTACTGCTATAAAATGAATATGCATTACATTTAGGCAAAAATAGCTCGTTCTGCGAGCTTATTTATAAGCCCTGTGTAACTTGCGTTTGCTTTGCCGGCCTCAGGCAATCGCACAGCTAGGCATACTGCTTCATACGTTCTACTGCGGAAAATGAGCTAGTGAGTCATGTCCTTTTTTCAAATTATATAGCTTATTTGAGTGACGCTTACGTTAACAGTGGTGTGAGTATGATTCTAACGAGGCACACTCTCGGACTAACCAAGCTTGTGTCTTGTCTGCATGGCCGTTTTAACACGGCTTTCTACTTTCCTCGCTTCCCAAATAGGCACCCCCAAGGCAACTATTTTTCATTATTCAAAAGGATAAGTGGTGCTACTTAGAACAATAACAAAACGAGTCGGAACGATAGAATTCCCTATTGTCCGCTACGTTCGAAGGTAGTAAAGGTGAGATTCCCTTTCCCATCACTAACCATGACAGCTGGCCTTTAAAATGTCTTTGCATGTTCTACATTTTACCAGCCCTGAACGATTTCTTAGTGATTGTTCCACCAAAGGAGAGTAGAGGTGTTCCCCAAACTCTAAAAACTGCTGCCACCCGCAGAGGAATGCACACGAGCATTATCGCCCCAACACACACCCACACAGGCGCACACACACGCACACACACGCGCTCACGCTCACACGCACGCACGCACGCACGCATACACACACACACGCACACACACACACACAAACACGCACACCCACGCATGCACGCACACACGCACGCATGCGTGCACGCACGCACGCACACACTCACACACGCACACACACGCACACACACATGCGCACGCACGCACGCGCACGCACATGCACACACACACACACAAACACGCGCACACACAAGCCCGCACACACACGCACACCCAAACGCTCACAAACGCACACGCACGCACGCACACACGCACGCATGCACTCACACATGCACACACACACGCACGCACACGCACACGCATTCTCACAGACACGCACACGCAAACACACAAACACACACGCACCCACGCACACGCAAGCGCACAGGCACACACACACGCACACACGCACGTACACACACACACGCACACTCACACACGCACTCACACACGCGCCCACACACACGCACGTACACGCACACGCACGCACACACGCAAACGCACACAGGCACGCATGCAGGCACGCACTCACGCAAGTACACACACACACGCTCACTCACACACGCACTCACACACGCGCCCACACACACGCACGTACACGCACACGCGCGCACACACGCAAACGCACACAGGCACGCATGCAGGCACGCACTCACGCAAGTACACACACACACGCTCACTCACACCCGCACTCACACACGCGCCCACACACACGCACGTACACGCACACGCGCGCACACACGCAAACGCACACAGGCACGCATGCAGGCACGCACTCACGCACTCACACACGCACACACACGCACGCAGACGCACAGGTACCCACATGCACGCACACACGTACACACAAACGCACACACTCGCACACGCACGCGCACACAGACGCACACACACACGCACGCATGAACACACGCATAAACACACACGCACGCATGAACACACGCATACACGCACACGCACACACGTACACGCACACACAGACACACGCTCAGACGCACGCACACGCGCACACACGTACACGCACACACAGACACACGCCCATACGCATGCACGCACATGCACACGCACGCGCAGGCGCAATCTCACGCGAACGCACACCCGCACATGCACACACAAGTGCGTACGCACACGCACACGCGCGCTCCCACGCACTCGCACACACACACGCACAGACACACAAACACACGCACGCACGCACACAAACGCACACAAACGCGCACACACGCACGCACACACGCACACGCACACGACCACACGCACGCGCACACACACGCACACACACACGCACACAAACGCACACACACTCGCACACACACTCGCACGTACGCACACACACACACACATACACACAAGCCGAATGATTTTAAATTTCGATTCTTGCGGCATCAGATGCGAAGCCACGCATGAAAGAAAAAAGTGGCCACGTATCTGATGCTTTCATTGCAAATGTCGACGAAAGACGATAGTCGACTGGCGCCTCACCTCTGATGCTGTTTCTCTCCTATCTCTTTCCTCCAAAATAACACGCTAAAGGTTTGCTCAAGTAAATTTAGATTTACGGCGTTCCACTGCTCCAAGCCGGGTGCCGCGATGTAAGCGGTGCCGTACAAGGAAGACGCGCGTGAATCGAGGCACTTACTACAACGTTTATAAAACCAGGTTGCCCTACTCCACGAGCCGTTGATGTAGTATTTCATTTGCTATCGCAAAAACCGAGCATTCATGAATTTTTTACTAAAGGAACCCTGCAAGTATCACTTGTGTATTGATTTTCTGTCTTATATTTGCGTAATATCTTGTTCTTGTTCAACAATGTTGACAAGTATGAACATTGACACCGGACTTAGACGTTCAGATCTGGCTGTGGGTAAATAAGACTATTGCGCAGCTTCTGTTTCGCTTTGGTCGGGCGGATGAATCGAGTTAGAGACACACACACAGACAGACAGACAGACCAAAATGTCTGCGTTCAAACTGCTAAATAGTAAAGATGGGAAACCAAAAACAAAAGGATATGAGAGCTATACTAATCTTATGGTCTACTGCCAGACGACCATACATTTATGTAAGATGGCCCACGCGTACATTTTATCTTGCTACGCATGTTCAGGAAGCAACGTATGACAACTTTGACAGATTAGGTGACGTTCTTTCTTTATGCAGTACAACAGAGATGTAAGTGGCACAATTTTTTGTATTGGTAAATGTAGGAGCTTTCATTACTAGTTCCTAAGTCATCTGCTCCTTATATCGATGCAGTCACGTATAACTAAATAACTGGCCATGTTGCATTATAAACTTACGTCCTCTAAGCCATCGCTAAGTTAGGGGCGCAACATTATGATGTCTAGTCTTGGTTTCGCGGTAAAAAATTCGGCCACCTTTACAATTGAGTTTCGAACACTGAGAAAACAGCAAAGCTGATGATCTTTAGTAGATTGTAATGGGCTTTAACAGACAGATGGTTAAAAAGCGAAGCTTTCTTCATGTAAACTGAGTTAAGTCCACAATACACCCTCTTAAAGTCCGAAATCCACAGTGGGAAAGTCTTAAGCCACAGTCTCCTTCAACTCAGCCAATGTCCAAAGCCAACACCCCCGCTACGAACCCAAATGAAATGCTGCGCACCCCGAATGCAATGATAGCGCAGTGGGATAGGCGCAGGTTTCATAACGCGAGGTACCCAGGTGCGATTCTGACCACGGGAAGCGTTTTTTTCTTCTTCTTCTTGGGGTGCGCCCTCCCAACACCTGCTCGTGGGCACCTTGCCTCGTCGCACTTTCCCTCACACTTCTTTGCCTGGCATTTTCCCACTCTCCACTTCGCCGAGCGGAACGTTCTGTTAACGATCCCCAGGAAAAGAAGAAAGCCTAAACAGCTCTGGCGTTAGAAAGGAATGTGCGATCACGTTGCAGAAAAAGCTTCTCCAAGCATGTGTTACGGCCTTCCAGGCTTCAGTAATCTCCACACTGTGCGAAAGCCTTCAAGGTAGAGAAACAGAGTTTGAAGGAAAAAGAACGTGTCGATCACGAGATCCGTACAAAATGGCGCAGAATGGGAAGACTGTGAGTGCACGCTACAGTGTCAAGTTGCTTCGTGTCTAAACGAGAGTGGCTTCTGCCCCCTTGCATAGAGTTTCTTAGTAAGTATACTAGAGCGGAAACTGCGCCTCGTAAGCCATGTCGTCATGGGTGTTCATGGGAAGACATCCTTTTTGGCTTGGGCTTGGCATGACAACTGGATTCTTAAGCGGTTTTTGGGATTTGCTTTCTTCACTATGCATTCACACGTTTACGAGCTACAAGGAAGCCGAAATCCTCCCGTTTCTGTTGTCGCCGTGTTCAGTGAAACAGCAGGCAATGCGTGATCGCACCTGACGTTGCTCATGCCGCAGTTGAAGGACGTATGACTGAGCGGGTAATATGCCGCCGCGAAATTTGTAGCCGACGAAAAGAAGAAACAAAACGTACTTCGACGAAGACAAGATACGGCAGATACGGGCGCTTGTATGCGTCCTATCTTGTCATCGTCCACGACTGTTTAACGCCACGTTCTCATTTTAAATGCAGAGCATTCCTTTAACTCACATGTAGCGTCCGCCGTCCGTCCGCAACAGCTCAGCGCGCAGGTGCGCCCTCTTCCCCACTCCTCCTCTCCCGCATCACGCTACCCTCCTCGCTCTCAACAACAGGTCCGCACCCCTCCCCCTACAATATATAAAAAAATAATACTTATCGGCGCCTGGTTTTGATCCCACGACCCTGCGGGCGGAACGCAAGGTACATGGTGCTCTTCCCACTGCGCCACAGAGCTGACACAGAACCAAAGGCTACGAACGCGCCTTATATCCTTGACTCATTCAAACTACGTCAAGAAGCTGCTGATACAACGCATTCATTACCTGTGGGCGGAACGCGAGGTACATGGTGCTCTTCCCACTGCGCCACAAAACCGACACAGAATCAAAGGCTACGAACGCGCCTTATATCCTTGACTCATTCAAACTACGTCAAGAAGCTGTTGATACAACGCATTCACTACCACCAACTCCCCAAACACTAAACGTTAACGCAATACACCCACCCCCTATGCGACGCATTTACTCGAGTCCCCCTCGCGGGGAGATGGGCCCAATTTTTTCTTGTTAAACTAGCTGGCGGCCGCAGTGCACCGGTTCACCACGAAGGCAACGGTTTCATAGGCATTCTCAAAAAACTTTCGAAACTCTTCAAACAACTCATTTTTTGAAATAATGGTAAAATTAATAAAATCATAGTCTCTAATGAGTTACCCCCCAAATAATAACATTGTTCGTAACTACAACCTTGGCCTGCGGAATAGCAGGCACAACCGTTCCGGCAAAAAATACGCTTTACTTTTTTTTTCTTAGTTTTAAAACAGCCTGTTTTTATTTTCCACTTATATAATTGAACACTATTCTTCGCGTTTTTGTGGCACTTTGTTTAAATTTGCGGTCACTAAAACGTTTCAATCCAAGCCAATGATGAAACTAAGGCGAGCGCGATGTATAATGGCGGTCCATGACGACACAGACGACCTTGATGTGAGCCGCATAGACGCTAACGCCAGATTCCTCTCTAGTGTACACTGTAAGAAACTCTATGCCCCCTTGTACTTAGACTCTAAAATGATGACACAACAAGTACAGGCTGAAGTATGCCCAGTCCTGTGTTCCGTACCCGTTTAGCGCGGCGTACAAAGCACACTTTTCATGTCGAAATTCATACGTGGGGAAAACTGCGCACGGTGGGAACATACCTTTGCGACATCATTCCTCGTCTCTGAAAAATATCTGCCGGTTGTAATTTTCCTAGTCATTCTACGGCCTGTAATTGTGCGCCTCTATTTAGTGACAGGGAGATAAGATACTCCATCGACATAAATATTAGATTTGTGCATTTGTAGAACAATTCTGCAATTACAAAAAAATAGATCATGTGTCAGCCAGACTTCTGTTGCGCTGCGGGAACAGGAACGTCACTTATTCGAGTTTGTTTTATTAGCTGTCACTGAACATGAACGACAAGATAGACTCTGCGCATGAGCTGTGCTACTTGTATAAGTGTATGCTTGGGTCGCAATAAATCGTTAGTTCAGAGTAGCTCTTGTGTGTTTCTCCCTTCCTTCGCTTCCTGTCCTTTTCCACGTTGTATATTTTGAGACTGAACTACGAACTCGCCCAGCCCACCCCTCCATTTTTATTTCCTTTTTCTCCATCTTCCCCCGCCCTCTCCGGCACTAAATCTGGTCATCCCTCTAGAATGGTCTCTACCCCGCGCGCAAATAACGTTATAAATAGGTTGCGCGTTCTTCATTTGCATACATCCTATTCCCAATTCACTTTCGTGGTGCTGAGGTTTCCTTTTTTTCATATTTGCCGGGCTAAGAATTGGCCCTAATATCGCTACTCTGTCGACTTCCTTTCTTTCTTTCAAGACAGATTTGCTTTTACAGCGTTGAAGATGTCTCCGACTTAAGAATATGTATAGGGTATCCGGTCATTCGCATGAAAATTAAAAAAAAAAAACGGAGTCAAATTCTCAAGCCTAAAAAGGAAATGCTCAGGGGGGCAGGCACATTACCCCTAAAGAGACCGTTCGCCTTATCCTGCTTCCGAATGCTGCACAGCCTCCCTTCTTTCATGTTTTTTGTATAAACGCACGAGAATCGAGACCAAAACCAATGATCCGGCTCTCTTGCTTTGCACGAAGAAAACTTCTTTTTATTCAGCTGGGAACCATTGGAGCTTTTGAAATTAAGTCAATAAATCAAGGCGTTAGTGAAGCGTTAAAGTTTTCTGGCTTTTGTTCATATAATGGGCTGTATTTGGAAGCTTGTCCACTGCGCACTTGCTTTCCCCCCGAGTTCAGCGGAGCGCGCTTGACACCTCCGAAGATAAGCTGTGCGTCGAACGCTCCCAGCCCCCCTTCCTCCTCTTCTTTACTCCGAAGCGTTCCACCGTTCGCACTTGCCCTTCCGACTGCTTAACTTTGCTCAGTATGGACCATGTTTAATCGTGCGGAAATATGCACCTTCTGAAACCTTGAATTTTAAGCGTCGGTTTTAAGTGGCCCTAAACGGGCGTGAAGTGCCTCGGTCTTATTTTATTTTATTAAACTCTGAGCTCACTGGAGTAAGAAAATCTACATCCCAGACGAACGCTGAACAGTGGTCTAGAAGTGTGGCGTAAGATTACACTTCAGACACAAATTTTGGTGTTGCTGGTTTCAATAAACAAGGAATCCCCAGGTGATTTCTAGTGGTTTTAAAGTTGTTTCCAGAAATCATCAGGTGGTTTCCAACGAAGGATTTGCACTGGTAGTTTCGCATTATCGTCTTGGTTAATTTTGGTGTGACCCAAAACGCGCTGGTTCAGATTATTCTAGATCGAAAGGAGTCCCGTTTGGAGATTAGGAACTGTACTTTTAGAAAATTGCGACTGCAGAGTCCTATTTCGAATGCCCCCTAAGAAATTGGCTTAGAATGCCCCTTTTAAAGCACCACGTCAAAAATTTTGATTAATATTTGACTACCGACTAAACGCCTCACCAATGCACTGACAACAAGACAACAATTTTTCAGGCTCGTGTGAGAACTGATAGCGACATTAATTTTCGACACGATGTTACCACTGCTCACACGCAGGATTCAATATTTGGTTTCAGCTTTGCTTTGTAATGCTTCCATGAAGTGTTTCTGAAAACTAGCGTGTAAATCTTCCCAAATGTGTCTGTTGCTCTTCCGAGCATAAAGAAATAGTTAAGATTAGTGGTGTGCGCTGTTTCTCAGCTTTTTTTTACTCAGGCATGAACAAAACCACGTTACCACATTTTTTTTTTATTTCGCCCCTGCACCTTAATGTTCCGATACGCGAGCGTTTACAAGCAACCTCGCCAAGCGCCGAGCCTTACCTTTCGGTTGGGGTTCATTGAAAATTAATGATATTTAAGGCTTTACGTGTTCGGATACGAGGCGCACCGACGGGAACCAGATAAGAACTTAACACCGCGGCGCGTTCTTTAATGGGAAATGAAACCTCTTCTGAACGGTTGTTTTCGAAGCTCTCGACCACACTTCGTCAAACCATAAAAAATATATTTTTTGGAGTTTTATTTTGGCAGTTTCACTGCGCGGGTATAGGTTTCATGTGCCTCGTACTTTCTTTCAAGCATCGAGGCATTTCGGCAGTGTTAGGGTCTCGCTCCGATCGCCGAGCTGGGCATGTTTCCCTCTTCACAGAAGGTGCCGTGACGTCGCAGAGGGAGTTATTGGATGGATGGTCGTGCAAATCCCCTTTTCTATGTGTTGTGATATGCCTGTATCGTTCGTAGTACATTTTTCCTTCCTCGCAATGCGTGGGCATAGAACAGGACCCCCACCCGTATTATAAAAAGTATTACAACCTTATAAAGAAGATAACCTTAGGTGCTCATTCCTTGCGAGAAGTGACCGTAGTTCTCGAATGATACCAAAATTACCTCTGCGGTAAAAAATAAAATAAATTGTAGGCCAATAATTTCACTGTAGGCCACGCCTGTAAACCACGCTGTAGGTAACACTGTAGGCCGCTGCTTATACTCTTTGCCATCGGCTAAGAAGACGCGACGTATTGCGAATAGTCGCCGGGAAGGTGAACGTCACACATTGGCAACTTCCGCCTTTGTAAAATTCAAGGGATTTTACGTAACAGCTTGAAAATTGCGGCTGCCATCGCCCGAAATGGAGCATGAAATTTCACGGATCTTCTGTACCACGAAATCCCCGTGAATTTGCAACAGACGCAGTTTGGCACGAGGCGCGGTTTGAAACTGTTTTCTACTAAAAAATTATTAACTTTGACTCCTTCCAACTCCGAGATAACCGATCATAAAACTAACGTCAAACGTTTTGTTTTTACCAGCGGTAATGAGATGGAAGTTATTGGTTTGGTGCCACAGCAACACAAGGGGGCAGTAGCTGCCTACCACTTACAAAGAACCCAACGCACTGCTTTGGGTCCACACTCTTCCTAGTAAGCCTGTGGGCCAGAGAGAAATCAAAAATCAAAATGGCGGTGTTTTGCAATATTGCGCTGATCGAGTTTGAACCAGATGGATGAATGAATGAATTGGCGGCATCAGTATGGTTTGCCCTTATCAGTGGTAGCGGTTTGTTATCCTCACCGCATAACAGAACCGATAGTTTATATTCTGTGGCCTCGGCATAATCTTCCTGTAACATAGCAGCAGACGATACCGTGACGGCGGTGACGAGAGCGAAGGTGATAACGCTAAGCAGAGCTTGAAATTTAACATTGAAACACGGAGCTCAATGATGTACTAAAAGCAGTGAAAATAAATAAAAAAAGAATGGAAAAAGACTGGGATATTCTTTGTTGTTGTTGGGGCCCTAGGGCCCCCAAGCCTGCAGTAAACACTCCTTGAACGTCCGTCCCGCCAAAGGACCCTCCTGCGCATGCCCACTGGCTTGACACGGCTCTTGGCGGCTGCAGACTAATCGTGTATCGGAAAACTGGGAGTTCTTTTTGCTTGTTTGTGCACGAGTCTGCATTTCATGTTGAAACACGGTCGACGCCTGTTCTGAACGGTGGAGAGAAATAAGGTAAAAACGCTAGTATTTGGGCAGGCGGATTAATGCGGTTTAGGACGCGAGTAAAGAAGATTACTCTGCCCGTTGGAGTTGTCATGTTTTTGCAAGCCAGTGAGCTATATCGTTCCTCTCCTCGTCTCGCCATGTATTAAACAGTTCGCGTCGCCTTTCCCTCTTCCTCGTCGAAGCGCAGGCAACTCTCGCCAAGCACTTCACCAGTTACGCTATCTCGACTAGACGGCTGTAGTAGTACGCCTCAGTCCTAACACGCTGTACGTCCCGAAATATGCGTGTCGTGCTGTGCGTGCCGTCGACCAAGGATCATCCGTCCGCAACGTCGTCAGTATACTAATAATGGTTGCAAAACCTGTACAAACGAAGTAAAGAAATCCTGCCTAGACTGGCTAATTGGTCCTCGCCGAATGGTCGGATTAGCAATACAGAAAGGAAATGAAAGCAGTCGTTTTTGTATACCAATGGCAAAAATGTAATACGAGATATTCCCATTCAAGGGGGTTAATCCGTGGTACACAGGATGGAAACGCTCGGTATATTTTATAGTGGGGTATGAGACTTCCAGCCGGATGAAACGATGAAATTAGCACGTACTGTTGGCATGTCCTATCACAGTGGGGATGGACTTCCTACAAAAATCAGTTTTCTCACATATAATGTCGCTTCACTCTTTACGTTATGGCGCCCTTGGGTGGTGCTTGACAACTTATTCAAATATTAATAAAACTGTACGCTTCCAAAGTAAAACAATCCGTGTACTCTCTATGCTCCTCCAGATCATTCAGCTGGTTATTTTCTAAGTTATAAGTTCTAATTAATAAACCAAATGTTCATAAGTATTTCCTTTGCACGGCATCAACTAAAGCAAAATAAAGCGTAACCGAAGCCAATTTTTTCACTTGATTTGTTGTATTTCGAAAGCACCTGCGTGGAACACTCAATATATTAAACATCGGATAATCACTATGGTCATCAGACATCACATATTGTGACGTACGGTCCCAAAGGTTCTAAAGAAGTTTATTATATATTTTATAATCTGGTAATTAACTTGAATTATGTGACGTTTCCCGAACTATTCGGCCTACGTGTACGTGAAATTATGATATTTATATTTAAACCCTTTTCTGCACATTTGGCCCAAAGCTCGTCCTGTCTAAGTACGCGAACAATGTTTCCAAGAGATTTTTATACCGCCTGCCGTCTCCTTTGCCGTCATTCATGCTAATTTGTAATTTGTTCTAGAGTACCTTTCTCACTCTAGGGTCTTGTTTACACTAATAGAACTAAATTATTATTGTAATTCAATGCCTTTTATACATGAGTGGACTATGTGAGGGCAAATTTTATGTACCATCTGCGGTCCTTTCATATACGGTGTGAGGTTGGCAAGCTCTCCGAGCAGCTTTTTTTTTCCTAGTTGTATTTTCTAATATCCTGTAAATAACATGAAAATAAATTTGCTTTATTCTACTCTAAACGTTTTTCGGCTACTTCTCCCCCTGTCGCGTGAGCGTGTGCGTGCCGTCGACCAGTGACCATAAAACCTCAACGGTTATGACTTCAACGCTAATTTGCCAGCGATATCAACGAGAGGCATGCTGAAACGCTGAAAGGCGCGAAAATCGATCGTGTACACTCAGGACTATATAAGCTGATATCCGTGCGAATTACCTTTATTTTGGCGCGAAAAATTTTGCGCCAAGAGTGCAGGGAATGCCATCCATTGCGCATTGCGAACGTCTCACGTATGCAACACGTTTGATGCCAAAATCACATAGTTTTTCTGGTCTACTTAAAATGCCCGTCGAGTACATGTACACTATCCGGCAGAAGTTCAACATGGTTTCTCCGCAGTCTTAACGCTGCGACATTTTAGTTTGGAAAGTGAGTGGGGCAACCGAATGGTGTGTGCGGGCATCCTGATGTGAATGTACGTAATTCTGCTAAACAAATATGTTCCGCAGGAACTCTCCGTGTTAGCAACAGACGACGGTGCCTTGGGCCAACTGGCTACCGCCTCTTCAAGGTTGGCCCTTATTGGGGTTTCCACCACGTAAAGCTGGTTAATGACCTTTTAGCAGGAGGCGGACACTTAGCCTTCAACCCAGCGTCCGGGCTAATTGCAACTCATGCGGCATATTCTCCCCTGGTGAGCCTGGGGAAACATTACTGCGTTGTTGTTGCCCTAGCAACGCCACCGCCATGTTGGCCTTGAAGGCGTTATAATTGCCATGGCAACAGTGCGAGGGCGCGCAGCTTGCGTGGGGGAGAGGTAATGATTTCCCCTCTCATGCCGGTTGGATTCCTTCCCCCCTCCCCGTGTCCCCCCCTTCCCACCCGCAACCGCCGCCGCCAACCCGCTGCCTCCAACGGGAAAGCTTCGCTCCGACGGCACAAAGCCACGCCGCTTGAGCAATAACAAGGCCAGCTCGAATATCACTTGAACACTTTATTCGCGTTACGTGCGCGAACGCAACGTGCGGCGAGAAACACCGATGACCAATACAACACAGACAAGGTTGTCTGTCTTCAAGCACAGCACACGCACGACACAAGTCCTATCGTTCAGCTCAGCTTCACGTACGGCATACGAACGACGTTCTCACCTTTTGCCAACAGCACTCAAAGAGTCTTCGCGTTACGATTCACCCTGGTTTTCTTGGCGTCCCTTTTGCAGCACCATAATGTCCGAGGGAGCACATCGAGCACATACGAGAAATCGCCCACTACATGAGACGCGCGCCGGCCTCGCTGCTCGCCGTGCGCAAGCAGCAACTGCGGTGACCCATGGGTGACCGTTATCGCGCATGCGCGCCCCCAGTCGCGCCGGAGAGAAGCGGAAAGAAAAAAAAATAAGAGGAGGAGTGTTTCCCCAGCGCCACTGCCTCTAGGCGCGCAATAATAGAACCGAAACTAGAAAAAGTAGCATTGGCCTTTTAGCACTCCGCTTGGCTGCAATTGCTTCCACCGGAGCTATGTGTATTAATCTCAACTCCAGAGTACTGCAGATAACAGAGTGGTTGAATTTCTGGACGTGCGCCTGGAGTGGTGAACTTCATGAACACAATTTTGGTTATTGGCTTCTCAAAGCGAAAGCATTGTGACCGCTGGCGCGCTGTGCTGAAAGTGTTAGTAGCGTATAGAGCAGCCGTTCAATCGTGAACTGTAGCTCTGCGTTTCAAAACTGGCTCTATTGGCCTACATTGTGGACGCTACCGGAATGAAGCCTAAGCCCTAGAAACTAAAGGCCAATAATGAAATAGCCACACCCGCAGTGGCTGAAGTGTGTTAAGTTTATGCGCAATTGTTTACTAAGGAAGGTTAGGGCGGAACCTGGCCGAAAAGTAGGCTCCGCCCCGCCAGCCACTGTTGAAGGACGCGGACTACTGTTGAGGCACAGCATAGCGAAATTCTTTCGCAGGATTGAAAGACCTTATCTCTTCCGCTCAATGCACCGCGAATTTTGACCCGGAGTTCCTCAGGTTCTTATCAGCCGACGCGTCATCGGTCAGCATCGGCGCAGTATTCAGGAAGGTGCATTCGGGTGGACAAAGACGACCTGTTGCCTTTCTGTCTAGTTTGTTCACAGAGACCCATATACACTGCGCACAACTCGAAAAAGACGCTTTGACGATGACAAATTGAGGAAGTAGCTCTGACGAGGACGTGAGCTGCCGAAAGAATGGAAGGCTATCTCGACTATCTCGAGGGCTTTATGTGAAACAACAATAAACCACTGGTTACCCTGGTCGGAAAGTAGCCAACTGATCTGCCGCCACCCGAAGCACAAAAATTTCGCCCGAGGCTGACGTACTTTTCTTTTCGGCTTCCTGTGTATGTACCCGGAAAGGGGATCGTAACATACGATATTCTTTCCAGGGCGTTCTTCCTTCTCCTTTGGTGTCTCTGCTCTGTGTGACGTATTTAGTTTCGTAAGCGGAGCCGTCTACGACGACAAAGTTAAGTGTTCAACACACCTTGACAAAAAAGGTTGGCACAGAATCCAAATAGCTGATGCCATAAACTGCTCGACGATAAAATATGTGTGTGGGGGTGGCGGGGGAAGGGGGGTGTTACGTGCCGATTTCAAGTTGGGATATTTTACATGCCGAATATACACCTCTGATATATAAGGCGCTGTAGTGGAGAGCTACCGATTTATCGCACCACACGGGTATTCTTTACGCGCGCGGAGATGACGACACTCGGGCCTTTTGTATTGTGCCACACAAACTCGCGTCGTCGGGCTCAGCCTCGGACTCCCTGGCCACTGAGCCACCACGGCGTGTTCATGTCAGCAACAGATGATTTACTGTCGTAAAGAGTAACCTCCCATTGCGAATGTCACCAAGTTGCTTAGGCCGTATTACGCGGGAAGAGCCAGTTTTATTTGTTACGGGGCGCTTCTGCAAGGTACAGGCCTCGTCACCCCTTAAAAACTCAGACGGTGAGTAATCGCCCCCGTGCAGGAGGAACCGCGCGGTATATATAGTCAAGTGACGCGCTGTAAGTCATGAATGTGTCTGGTGGCCCAGGCTCACTACGAGCTCGCAACTGTTGTGAAGGCGTGTCGGGAATGTGCAAAGCTCAGCTTTCTGAGATCAGAACCTATGAAGTTTTCAATTCAAGCGATGAAAGGCTAATGAAAAGATCGCCAGACCCATGCGTGGCGCCTCTAGCATACAGAGATAATCGAGGGCCAGGATTATGGTGCATTCGTTTAAAAAGCGTATAATCAGTGGAAGTTCCCGCTGCACGCAGGTCTCCTGACGCGTGCGCAAAAGCCCATTCATCATTTTGTTTGCTTTGCGTCACATCCGTGTCGTCCCCCTTCAGCCACTCATGGCTTGCTGAAAACTGATACTTTCGAAGTGAACGCAACTCAGAATTCCGCTCCAGGTCCCTTTGGAAAAGCTCCTCCTCACCGTAGAGTTTCTTACTAAGTTTACTAAAGAGGAAACTACGCCTGGGAATCCATGTCGGCGTGTGGGGTTATGGGAAGATGATTGCTTCTGGCTTGACATGTTTATCGGATTCTTAAGCATGTTCTTGGGTTTGCGGCCAGCGAGCATCGGCACGTATTTACAAAAGAACAAGCCAACAATGTAGATACGCTAGAGTGTGGTAAGGAGAGTTTGCTTCCCGGTTCTTTTAAAGACGATATCCTTTCTTGAGCTATTTTTTGTCTCTCTGTATGTCTCTTTGTCTCACTGTCTGCCTGTCTGTCTGTGACTGGATTCAGCCACCCGGCCAAAGTGAAACAAAGACTGCGCAATAGTCGTATATACTCACAGCCAAATCTTAACGTCTAAGGCCGGTTTACATGTTCATACTTGTGAACATTGTTGAACAAGAACAAGACATTGTGCAAATATAAGGCAGAAAATTAATACACAAAGGATATTTACAGTGTTCCTTTATAAAAAAATCCATAGATGCTTGATTTTTGCGAAATGAAATATTACACCTACTGCAAGAAAAAAAATCACAGCGTCGCCTGCTGTCGCGAGCGCCACTATAGCTTGTGGCGGCATTTTAAGAATTCAACCAGCAACAGTTGTGAATGGTTCCACTAGATAGGTTCCACGTTCTGCTTGGAACGCAAGTGGACTAGGGCAACGCGTTTATATAAACGTTGGAGTAGGGAGCCTCGATTCACGCGCGTCTCCGCCGTACGGCAGCGCTGGAATCGAGGAACCCCGCCTGGAGCAGTGGAACGCGGTAAATTTAAACTGACTCGGGCAAACCTTTACCATGTTTACATTGGGAGGAGTGGGACGCAAGAGGCACAACATGAGAGGTGAGCTGGAAAGCGAAGGGAGGCATTTACTTGGCATATGTCGACAAAGACTATCGTCTTTTGTCTATATTTGCGAAGAAAGGAGCAGATAAGCGACCAATTTTTACCAGAAGAGCTGTTTAAGGTCGTGGTTCCGCCGTTTATACGCAGAAACAATACCCAGAAAATTCCGAGCGCACGGGAGCGTGTGTCTCGTGAGGAGCACCCGGATATATATAATGAAAAGGCTGTGCGCACATGAGCTTGTGTCTCGTGACGAGTACCCAGAAAAATACCAAGAAAATACCGAGCGCAAAATGCTACGAGGAGGAAGAAGCCAGTACTGCCGCAGTGCGCCGTGTTGGCACGACGTAGAAGACGCCGACAAAGAGAATGGCGCATACCCGGAGTGCTCGTGCTAATCTGGCCGCCCATAAATCATCCTGTCATCTGGCATGGTTCGTGTCTTCCATCCTGACGCCGTGTAACATGTTTCGACACTACATGGTCATGGCTCCAGGAGAAAGCAGGGCCCCGATTTCTCTGCTTTACGACAAAACCGGTGATGAGTCGTCGTTTCTGCAGATATACATCCGCGATCAATTTACAGACAATTGCTCGGGTGGCAAAAGAACAAGCACCAGTGCCATGTTACGGGTATCATTGTTGTATCACGCAAGAGGCTTCAACGGGAACACGGCAGAGCCATATTTATCTCTAAAGATCGGAAATCCGCAGCTATGCAGCTTGAAAGACCCGTCACGCGATGCTCCCGCGATCACCTTCGAATTGATGGGGACTACCTGAATCAGTTGCGTAAGATCAAGTCTCTCCACCCAACATTGTCCGCAATGGCCAGCAGCGAGATTTAGAAGATGAAAAAGATTTCGACGACAATGAAAGAGTTAAAGACGAGCGTAAACATATTCAAAAGCTTAAGTACCTCTACGAAGAGATGCACGACTGCCTGGAACACACGACATTAGATGACATCGAACAGTTCTGGCGCCAGCTTTGGCGTACGCATGGAGATCATCAGAGCCGGAGTCAGTCGTCCCTGCGTCGTGTACAAGCGGCGCCCCGATTAGAAGTGGGTCAACCCATTCAACCTCTGGATAGGTCCCGTGCTCGACTAAAACATAAACATTCACGTCATTCTCGATCACTATGCTTGTGCCGCACACGTCGTCGACTACGTGAACAAGGCGGACCGCGGAATGTCTAGCCTGCACAAGGCCGTGGACGAGATGTTGGAGGAACGCGGGGACATGGGTTACCCCGAAGTGCCCAAGGCGCTCGCTTTGAACATGCTCAAAGCGGTCCAAATGTCAGCCCAGGAAGCCGCGTGGTTTTTCCTCCGTCTGGACATGTCCGAGAAGAGATGGGGAGTCGTCTACATTCCCACGTGCTTCCCCGAGGAGCGACTTCGAGTCCGCAAGACCAACAAGGAGCTCCATGAACTTCCTTCTAAGTAAGGCCGCGAAATCTTCTGTTTGTCCAGCCTTACGCCACTATTTCAAGCTGCACCAATTTGTTTTTTGCAGTAGCAGTACACATGTCAACAGCGCCCAGATAATTTGACTTCGTGGGTAATTAGTCGCCGCGAAAGTTGTAGCAGACGGTCTGTGTACCGGTTCACCGCTAAGGCGATGTTTTCATGGGTACTCGCATAAATATTTTCCAGATTTTCGCAGAGTTTAGTGTAGAAATATTGTCAAAGTAAGAGGCTTTAAAGAGTTTTCTTCCAAAATTTTACATTAGTTTTAACTACCAGCTTTGTCTGCAGAATAGTAGGCACAACAGTTTCAGCAGACTCTCAGTAAAAGGAATACGCTTTAGGTTCAATTTCCTTAGCTTTGACAAAGCGAATTTTATTTTATATTTATAAAATTACACACTCTTATTTGTGTTTTTGTGGCACTCTATATGCGTTCCAGTGTCCGCCCCTAGGCGAGACAGTTTACGCCTGCTGGTGGGCCTTCATTTCCTTCTATAGTTCAATATATACATACATACATACATACATACATACATACATACATACATACATACATACATACATACATACATACATACATACATACATACATACATACATACATACATACATACATACATACATAGATACATACATACATACATACATACATACATACATACATACATACATACATACATACATACATACATACATACATACATACATACATACATACATACATACATACATACATACATACATACATACATACATACATACATACTCTATACGGCCGCTAAAATGTTTCAATCCAAGCCAATGATGAAAGTAAGGCGAGCGTACGGTTTGATGGCGGTCCATGGCGACACATACGGACTTGGTGGGAGCCGCATTGACGCTAGCGCTAGATTCCTCTCTAGTGTATATTGTAAGAAACTGCAGGCTCCGGCTACCTATGTGCAGACGTCTGCGCTCTACCTTTCTAACCCACCGGTAGAAGCTGGAACCTGCAAATCCAAACGGTTTAAATCACTTGTAATAGGAGCTTTACATGTCGAACCGAAGCTACACGTGTCCTATGACGAGCGTAGTAGTGGAGGGCTAGGGATTATTTGACCACCTGGGAATCATCAGTGTGCCTCTAGACGGATTACGGCCACTGCTGCCGAGATTGAACCTACGTACACCTTAGAAGAAAGGGCCAAGCTGTTAGAGGCGAACAGCGACCCGACTACATGACAGCAGTCATGTCTCCGGCCTTTTACCACCATCAATGACAGGCAATTGGGAGTCTGTAAAGGACAACAAGTTTAAAGATATAGTTCTCAAGCAGGTTTCTCGGCCTTACTTTTATGTAGTACGAACAAAAAATGGCAACACGTCTTCAAAGGAACCCACAAGCGCTCATTTAGTACCGCGCGCAAAAACAGGACGAGCCCGACTTCTGCTGGGGATCGCGTCGAGAGCTAAGACGTGAGTGGGACGGCTGACCAACGTTCTGCGCTGGTTGCATATTCGGCTACTCCAGTGTAACAACGGTCACCAGCTGCCTCTCATTCCGTGAGAAGCAGGTGGGGACTGTCAACAAATTTTTTTCATTGATCCTCGTCGCAGTCACAGTAGAGTGAGCGACGGAAGAGCGCAGAATGATAGAGTGGATAGAGTGCATGGAGAGGGCTGCCTTCGCAACGCTGGCGACATTGCCAGGGTGGCGTCAACTCGAAGTTTGGCTAGCCACCTGCCGCTGTATAGTGCGGCGAAACAGTAAGCCGGACCAAGGCGTGCGCATCGGGCCCATCCCAGAGTTCGCAAGCGAGAGGGGGGAGACGCTCAAAGGTCATCAGTTATTTTTTTGGTCGTTTCAGCAAAGATGTACACTTGACACTTTCTTACGGGTATGATAGAAGTGCACATGTCTGATCTGTGCAACTTGCTAGTTATGGTTCAATTTACATCTGTTGCCGTTCGCGTGTAGTTTTCTGTTTAGATGTAAGAAGAGATGGGCGTTATCCTCCCACCTTATCTAACATACGCCCCACGCCGACAACCCGACAATGCTCAATACGTCTTCTCCCCGCGTGGACGTATATCCCTTTACTTTGAAGATTCGTGTGGCGATCGAGTGTATGGGGGAGGCTTATGTAAGCGGCGTTCAGCGATAAAAGCCAAAAAATTTCTAGTACTCCCAATTGGTGATCGTCGAATAAATGCTTACGCCACTCTGTTATACAGTGAGCTTCACTACTCAAACCCATGCGTTGATGGGAACACATTTTTCTAGCTGCCGTGTAAGCAGCCTGATATAAAAGATGGCCATAGGGCCCTTTATTAAAGGGACACTGAAGTGATTTGTAAACATTGCAGGATTACTAGCGCAAATTGTAGTTCGGAGTCCGTAGGCATTGTTTCGACCACTCTGGCCGCGTTTACGCGAATTTATTTAGTAGAAAAATCAATTCGAAAATGCTGTCCTCCTCTCTTTACGCTCGCCCATTTTCTGTGGCGTTTTCGTGTGACGTCAGCAGGAGATGAGCTGGAAAATGGCTGCGCTACTGCACGGTTCGCCGACCAGCCGACCTACCGATCGAGTCAGTCGGCCCAGCGTTACGTCCGCCGGCCGAAGACGGGTCGTCGCTATTCGCTCGCTCAATTGAAACTAAGCCACAACACCTTTGTGAATGAAAGAATGTGCCTTTCCTTACTTTGTTAGTTTGTACACTGTGTCAAACTCAGAGTCCGGGTCGCTCCACACAAGCGCTGCACAAGTGCACATGCGACGCTTCGCTGACTTTACGCTAGTAGGAAAATCTAAGGCCAATTTAAGGCGGGAGCAGAGTCAGCGAAGTCAATATAGATACTAAGAAAATAAAATCACCTGAAACTTTTACCGTACAGCGGAAAACTAGGGAGCAGGAAGCACTTTTTGCGCTGGGTAAACAAGCACAGCGGTCAGCAGCACGACCGCACATCTGCGAACGCTTTTCCGTCAAAGAAATGCAATTGCTAGACGTGAGATATTGTGGAAGTTTGGGGGACACTTACTGCAGGAGTGATATACAACAAATAGTCACATAAAGTACTTAAAATGCTTAAAATATATAAAAGTGTAAACTGGTCATACATTATAAACCTTATATATCCAAACCGGCCAGCGCCGGCTCGTGGCCTAGCGGTCTGAGGCACTGGAATTTGTTTTGGAAGTCGCAAGTTCGAATCCCCGAGGGTACATGTATTTTTTTTTGTAAGTTGATTTTTTCGTATGCGGCCGATGTTTTCTGAACTGAGTTCACCATTTTTGGGCCGTAACGTTCACTGCTCCACGAGCGAGATCGCAGAACGCGCGCATACTGACAATGACGCGCTAGCGAGTTCTCGTTGGCGTGCTGTTGCCACAAGCACCGACTGCTTGCGGGCAGTGGGCCCAGGCCTGAATCAGCACACCCTTGGCCTGGTGCGAACTAGCTTTTTACGAACAGACATGAGTGAGGCAAGCTCCGAATATGCGGGAAAAGCGCATGGCATTTGAGAGTCTGCGGTGACGTGGAGGGCGTTCATCCACTGCGTAGGCCTCGTCTAGTGATTTCTACGATTCCAAGCCGCCCTGGGAGGTTTATCTTAGACATTGGACAGCCGACAACATGGCAGAAGCGCGGTACGGCGATAATTGAGAAATCGAGAATGCCCATCCAACAACGCCATCAGATGTCAAGCATGTTGTTTTACAGAACCGAAACCGAAACCGAAACTTTTGATTGCTAACCTTGGGCATTGTCCAATCACGGTGCCCCCCCCCCTCCTGACGTCACAGCCTTTAGTTGGTGCGGCCGCCGCAAACCGCGCATGGTAGATTTTCTTCTTTCGCGCTTTGTAAAATAATTACCGATTTGTCAACCGGATAAACGATGAATAGTGTGTTAATTTGAGCCAGTCTACACAGTGCAAGCAAAAACGGGAGCTTGACAAATTCACTTCAGTGTCCCTTTAAATACCTTCATAAGACCTCGTGTACACACGTAAAGTGTTTGTGCCTAGCCCTTTTAAAGGGACACTGAAGTGATATGTAAACATTGCGGGATTACTAGCGCAAATTGTAGTCCGGAGTCCCCAGGCCATGTTTCGACCACTCTAGGCGCGTTTACGCGATTTTATTTAGTAGAAAAACTAATTCGAAAACGCTGTCCTCCTCTCTTTACGCTCGCCCATTTTCTGTGGCGTTTTCGTGTGACGTCAGGAGGGGATGAGCTGGCAATTGGCTGCGCCACGGCTGCGCTACTGCACGGCTCCCCGGCCGACAGAGTCAGTCGGCCCAGCGTTTCGTCCGCCGGCCGCCAGCGGGTCGTCGCAATCAAGGAGGTTAAAAAAAAATTGCTTAATCGCAATTCGTTCGCTTAGTTGAAACGAAGCCAGGACACGTTTGTGAATGGAAGAATGTGCCTTTCTTTACTTGGTTTGTTTGTACACTGTATCTAGCTCCAAGTCAAGGTCGCTTCACACAAGCGCTGCACATGCGACGCTTCGCTGACTGGTACGCCAGTAGGAAAATATAAGGCCTCTTGAAGGCGGGAGAAGAGTCAGCGAAGTCAATATAGGTACTAAGCAAATAAAATCAACTGATATTTTTACCGTACAGCGTAAAACTAGGGCGCGGGAAGCACTTTTTTGCGCTGGGCGAACAAGCACAGCGGTCAGCAGCACGACTACGCATCTGCGAACGCTTTTCCGTCTACGAAATGCAATTGCTAGACGTGAGCTACTGTGGAAACTCGGGCGACGCTTACTGCACGATCGCAGTACAACAAATAGTCACCTAAGCGGCTTGAAATGCCAAAATTAAATAAAAATGTAAACCGGTTGTACAATATATACCCTATATTAGCAAGGCATTCGCGTCCCGCTCCGTGGCCTACCGGTCTGGGGCGCTGGGATTTCACCGCAAATGTTTTGCGAGTCACGGGTTCGAATCCCCGCGGGTACGTGTTTTTTTTTTTTGTAAGTTAACTTTTTTGTTTTCCGCCGATGTTTTCTATATTGAGTTCACCTTTTTTTGGGCCGCAACGTTCATGGCTACACGAACTAGTTCACAAAACGCGCGCAGGCTGGCACTGGCGCGCTAGCGAGTTCTCGTTGGCGTGCTGTTGCCATAAGCACCGACTGCTTGCAGGCAGTGGGCACAGGCCAGAATGAACAGACCCTTGGCCTGGTGCGAACACGCTTTTTACGATACAGGCATGAGGGAGGCAAGCTCCAAATATGGGGGAAAAGCGCATGACATTTGGGCGTCTGCGGGTACGCGGAGGGCGTTCATGCACTGCGTAGGTCTCGGCTAGTGAATGCTATGACTAGAAGCCGTCCTGGGAGGCTTATCGTGTGCATTTTACAGCCGACAACATGGCAGAAGCGCGGTACGATGATTACTGAGATATTGAGAATGCCCATCCAACAAAGCCATTGGTTATGTTTTACAGAACCGAAACCGAAACCGAAACTTGTGTGATTGCTAACCTTGGGCATCGTCCAATCACGGCGCCCCTCCTCTCAACGTCACAGCCTTAGTTGGTGCGGCCGCCGCAAACCGCGCATGGTAGTTTTTCTTCTTTCGCGCTTTGTAAAATAATTACCGATTTGTCAACCGGATAAACGATGAAAAGTGTGCTAATTTGAGCCAGTCTACGCAGTGCAAGCAAAAACGGGAGCTTGACAAATTCACTTCAGTGTCCTTTTAAGGTCACCCCCACCATTACACAGATCTATTGCTGGGAGTACATCTTTCCAGGCGCCATATAAGCAGTTTGATACCGAAGTAGGAAGACCGTAGAGCCTTAAACACCTCCAAGGACGCATGTATCCCTATGAAGCGCTATTAACCGAGCACCATTAAAGTCAACGCCACTACCATGCACATGTGCTTTGCTGGGACAACATTTCCTCAGGGGCAATATAAGACGACGTATAAAATGTCAAGGCCCCATGAACCTTATGTTTAAGTACCTTCATAAAGCCCCATCGATCCCTAAAAAGCGCTATACTGCCAGCCCATTCAGATTCGTCGGCTCTGCTACTGTACCCAAATGCATTGCTGGGAATACATTTCTATGGGCAATATTAAAGGTTCTAATATGAAAGTATGATCGGCCAAAGGCGTATAGTTATATGTCTTTGCAGTAAGTTCCTTTATTGCCAGCTTCACTTCTTTACCCCAATGCATTGCAGGGAAGACATATTTAAGGGCACTGCAAGGAACCCGCTAAAAATGTATGGAGGCGCAAGCACCTTTTAGAGTACCATTTTCGTATCTTGCGAAAGTTACGTTAGCGTTAGCGCCAAACATTAGCGTTTAAAAAGAATAATTCCAAAGCAACGTCCTTGTATCGGTGTGTGAAACCTCTTCACCAAGATTTTAGGGGAAAGAATAGAGCGCGCGCGAAGAAACGCGTTGCTACGAAGCAACCAGGAGAGTCGCCACGTGGCGCTTCACGCGGGGACGTTCGACGCCCGCCGTCTGCCACCCTGCTTAATCATGTGAGCTCCCCATCCCGCTCGAGCTCTTGCAATCGCACTGTTTTCTCTGTCCCCCTTTGATGCTCCTCCATGTTCTTTTCACACTCCCCCTCGTCTTCCTCCCGCACTGGGTTGTACGCAGGTGGGCTCCTCGCTCAAGAATATCCACAGTGCACTTTCTTTTCTTCCTTCAAACAGAATCACTTCTCTCTTTCTCTCTCTCACTCTCTCTAGCAATTGAATCGCCTTTAGTGGAGCGACTTTCAATTTCTCGCGCGAGCGTATACTGTACACTCTCATAGCTGGTGCACGAAATCCCAAAGAACAATGTGATTAGATGAACAATGACAGCAGCAATGATGAAATGCACACTTGCGGGAAATACTGGGTCACGTCGTCGAACAGCCCCTAAATATTATTTCATTCATTTGCTAATGAGCTTGGTCATTTGACCTGTATGTATTTTCTACGAATGTGCGAAATAAAGTTAGTTGTGAGTCAGTGCTTATTTGTGTAGATGCACGCTTATTGTCCCACATCTCGAACTAAGTTCCATTTTTCTGCATACCCAGCTTTCTCGCTCAAAATTCCGATCTCTCAGGAACCTAGGGAAACCACTTCAGGACAGTGATATTTGGCACAAAGCAAGAAGTCAACGTGGAGATGAAAACACTAGAAGAAGTTTCTAGGATTCTGAATATTTTATGTGAAATTCGCTGTTAAATCTTCCTCCCCATGCATTTCTATGGGATAGTTTCAATGGCTCAGGAACCTAGCCGCAAAACGTGCAAGACTTGAAACTGGCGCAAAGCAAGTTTTCACCCCCAATATTAGCAGCGCAAAATAACTTTCAATTACGATAAATAACGGCAAAGTAATCGCTGTTGAAAGGACTGCCATGAGCGGGAAAGCTGCACATGGAAAAATTCACCCATGCCTTACTGAATGTCAAAGGAAGCTTGCAGGGCACAGGATAGCAGCGACGGTGCCTGCTGCGTGGATTGGTCCAAATTCACAGTCAATGGCCTTGTAATGCCTTCTAACAGGCCTCCCAGTGCACATCTTGCGATTGCAGCCCAGACCTTTAAACAAATTTCTTTGAAGGAACCAGCTTTTGCGTAGACGTGACATGTTTAAGCCCTCGCAGGCTCACTAGCGTTTTTCTTGGTTTATGCGTAATGGCGAAACAGCGTAGGAATACTTTATTACTGAGCAGTGCCGATAATGGGGCCGTGCGTTATGCAACGCATTTTTCTGCGTAGTTTGCGACTGACATGCATTTACCATTTTTCGGGGCCTCAAGACGTGTTTGCTCAATCGTTAACGTGAAAAATTATCTTGCCTGGTCGGCCAGAGAGTACGTGACACCGACCTTTTGTGCACGGAACGAATATGGCATCAGCCATTGTCGCTCTGATATTGGTGCTCACTGCTACTCCACTAAACAGGGCTACAGACCACAGCGGGAACTCCCGAACGTGTCATTCAATCGCAACGTACGTGTCGTGGCCTTGTAATTTATTTCAAGTGTGACGCAACACATCAAGACAAGGGTGACATGCATACGTTCCGTTATGTGGGGACGCGCGTACAGAATATTGATTTTGTAACATTATCACATCGAATCATAGATTCGTGGCTCCAGCAAAAATATTTCCACGCAACTCAGTTTATATTCTAGGATCCGCCACGAAAGTGTAAGGGGTATTGACAAAAACCATTAAAGCACACTGTAAAGCATTGCGCGGCTATGGGAAGGAACTGGCCACATTTCTGGCTGGGATGATGTAGCGATTTCTTATGGAGTGAAATCCGGGTATGTGTGTGATTTGGGTGATGGTGGAAGAGCTAATGGCGAGTTTAATTATTGTAAGGCGACTGTCCAGCAGTCTCCTCACATATCTTTGTGTGATATGGCCGACATGATCAAATTCACTGCTTATGCTGAATGCTGTTAACGGTAGAGAAAGAATTAATGAACGTTCCAAAGTTAGTAGTGTAAATCAATGATAAAACAAGAGTGGCGCTTTAGTCTACAATGCGGCATTTTGCTCAGCAGCAGCTAAGCCATCGTGTTGGTTTCCAGGTGCATGGTACGGCAAAAGGCATTTGTCTCACAATCAACCACTCCAGTGACGCCAGTTTATGGCCTTTATGTGCCGGTACTGGCCACTTTCATTGAAATTCTGCTAAATACTCTAGTTCACACTAAGCAAAGCACCTCACCTATAGATTTACCTTACCCGATTATGAAGACCCGCACAGATAGGGCGAGGAATTGGGTGGTGTAGCTGTGCGTGTCTTCAAATGATGGTAGACGTCGATGGACAAAAAGAACAAAAATCCAAAGAGCAAGGCAAGAGTTCCGGGGCGTACATTCATTAAGACCACGAAGATCGTTATATTTGCGGACTCTGCATGTGGCGCATAGATGTATGTTATGGGAGTCTCATATATGCGAATAATGGCCAAATAGTATGCTGTGTAAAAAGGGTTTACCGATACTGCAAATATCTCGATTTAAATAGCCGATGACTGTGTGCAACAGGTTCTATGTGCGTGGTTCATTCGGCCCCATTTCGATTTCGTCTGGGTGTACTTGTGCACCTTCGTTCTACTAAGTTTGCAACTAGGCGTAAAATGCCTTCGGCAGTACCCAAAACCTCTTGAAATTTCTGCGTGTGCGGGAGGCCCCACTTCGAGCATGAATGTGAAGATGGGTTTCGCACTGCTTAAGACATTTTTTTGTCAGCTTGGGGGCACGCTCTTTGCATGAACTGCGTAAATAAAGCATACCTGCCTGTACTGCAGGTAGCACCCAGACCCTACGGGGTCTGAATCGGAAATCGCAACCTCTCGGCGACTACTGGTTCAGTCAAAAAAATGTTACCACTTTTAATAGACAAGTTTTGTGTGCTTCGGAAGTGTAGGAAGGGAGGAAATATTCGTCGTGGTTTGTATCATTCGCCTGAGTTCGCCACAAGGAAAATACGAGCTTTTATAAATCAACCTGCAAATTTATTTGTTGTACCAAACATCCCTTGGATGGTAAGTGTTTCCCTTACCATTTTGGGACACTTAACCATGCCGACGATAGGTCAAGGCATTAGCATGGCCAGACGACTGAAATGTTTGTTTATGGAGCCGTAGGGTGTCCACACAAAACTGACCGAGGTAGTATCATGTGACCAAAAGGTTGCCGAGGACATCTAACCTAGTGTGCCTCAAGAAGTCGGCGCGAAAGCGTTACATGGAGTGTTTCCTACAGTGTTTTTCGAAGCTGGCCGGCCGGATGTGCACGTGTCCGTAGCGTGGCTTTGAAGCCTTCGTCTTCAGATAGCGTCGCAATCCAGCTCAATGGCTCGCCTAGCATCGCTGTTCTCCATTCAAATTATCATTATTCCCCCGGAGGCCCACAGCGGCGTCACTCCTATCCTACGACTCGCTTCTATTGCTCAGGGGCAAGCTACGCGTCCCAGGCGAGTTTTATGCATGTACGGTAAAAACTCAATCTAACGAAACCCGACCTTACGAATTTCCCGATCTAACGAACAAATTTGAATTCCCCCGCAGGTGCCTATACGGCTCAATGCTTTTATGAACTCAAGCAAAATAGATTCAGCGCCATTCCCTATTTAACGAAGTATTTCGAGAAACCGAACCTAAAAAAGGATCAATTTTGAATGTGTTTCACCAGAACGCAACGAAGGTTATTGCATCACGCCAGGAGAAAAAAACGATTCACCTAGCTTTGTTTTTACGGAGCTCTGCGAGAAAAACTGAGCAATCATGTGGCCGCAGACCAGTACTTTTTCCACGATCTTGAAAAGAAAGGACGCCATCATCCATGCCACTTCGTCTGGTATGGCGCCGAAGAAAATGAACCTCGCGACCCCCCCGCAAACGAAGTTGGAGGAAGCCCTATTTACGTGGTTCAAGGATATGAGAGGAAAAGAACGTTCCGCTCAGCGGGGAAGTGGTAGAACCAAGAGCACGGTGTTCAGCGCTTCTGGTGGGGTGCGACGACTTTAGGGCAAGTTCCCGATGGCTGATCACCGCGGACTTTACCGTATGGCTAAATAATTGGCAGGCGAGCGCGGCGGCCGCCGCAATTACGATGTCATGGTGGCTGCTGGGATGCGCGGTATGCGCCTCCATTTAGAAATCGAATTTTTCAAATCCACTGCTTGTAAAATAACAGTCTCGGTATTACGAAGTTCTCTATTTAACAAAATAATCTGCGGTTTCTGGTGACTTCATTAGATCGGATTTAAACAGTATTCAATCACCCGTGAGGCCACGTCCAACCCCGCTCACGGCGCCACGTTTTATACCCCGGGTTAAAACTAGTTACATCAGAGCCTATGGAGCCACGAGACTTGGGCGCTCCTTGTGTATTATTCCTGCTCTCGGTGCCCCGTAGTTCCTATTTAGAGCACCTTAAGCACCGACTTCCGAGCGGCGTCGACTTAGAGAAGTAGTTTAGTCCCATTCCTATGCCTGCGTGTCCCTTTATTCCATCCCCGTCCATGACTGTGTGATTTAGGGAGTTGACGTAATTACAGCTGTCGTCATCGTTCGCGCTTTGGTGGGATATAGACAGTTCCGGCGGCGGCTTCTGAGTCACAGGTTTTACAGAAAGAAGTCTACTAACGCTGTCATGTTACACAGAAAACTACTCCGAACCTATCCTTTTCTTGGAATGTATAAAGGCCCAGCCTGCCTTGCTGGGAATTCTGACTTCACTGCTTGCTTGCTTGCTTGCTTGAGTGGTAACTTGATGGCCTGCTAAATAAACAGGCTGCGCGGTCGGACTAGAAAAATTATAGGACCCCCAATTTCATTGTGCAAGCATTTAAGAAGAATTATTAGGAAAATTTTCTAGCTACTTCGGAGCTTCATTCGACAATCATGCGGTTCTCTTCCCCACATTGCAGCGCGAAATTGCCGCGGGGAAGAGAGAGAGAGAGAGGAGCTTTTTATTGAAAAAAAGTAAATGCAGAGAGGTTTGCCAACATTCGTACGTCGTCATGCTACTCTGCAGAAAGGGTAATGGGGAAACGATAGATGATTAGTAAAAAGAGAAGTTGTGGAGGAAAGGAGAAAAAAGAGATAGCGTCATATATAGAGGCATTAAGGGTGCTATGGTGTCTCGGTGACGCCAATATCTTCAAGGTAGCCAAATAATGTGTCCAGGATTTCCGTTGAGAGATGGAAGAAATGCCTAGGTTCAAGTTGAAGACATTCCATCTTCTGCTGTAAACGGTAAACGGCTCCTTGCGTAAGTGTAGGCGGATCCCTGTTGGAGGACATGCTCGACGGTTTCGGGGGCGCCACATTTGTCGCAGTATGGGCTTGGATTCTAGCCTATGCGATGTAAGGTAGCATTAGTGAACGTCGCATTGAGTCGCGCTCTATAAAATAGCGTTTCCTGTCGGCGAATAGTCGTTCTGGCAGCTTCAGTCTGATGTGTGGGTCAATCGAAAATGCTCCGGAAGGAACCATACGCGGTTTGTTTCTGCTATAACTAGTGCCTTGGTCATAGTTCAGCCACCATTTCTTGTGAAGTTTTTTTTTTCTTTTTTTTTCATTTCATTTCTGTGCCCCTGCGCGCAGCCTCATCTGCTCTCTGATTTCCCAGTATACCACAGTGCCGGGGAACCACTGACGTGCTACGCGATGGCCTGCAGCGTACGCGAAATGGTGAAGGTACTTTACTTCGAGCTGGATGTGGTCGTATACTAAGATGCTGAAGCAGCTAGCACGCCGCAGGCATTGTAGTGCGGCTTTCGAATTTGGGAAAGGGTCCACTGTGGAAGTGGCTGACGAAGTATGTACCGGATGGCTTCTTTAGATTCCATAAAGCCACTCCGTTCTGCAGCTATACCGTTGAGATGAAAATTCCAGTGTCCATTGCAGTACACAAAGTAGAGGCGCTCTCTTCGTCGCGTTGTGAATTTATGGAGGGTTTGTTAATCCCACGAGGACAATAAAAAGAAAATAGGGTCGAAGGCTCTGACTGGAAATCTTGAGGAAGTGTTCATGAAGGTTCAGTTTGCGTGTGTCATGGAAACCAGAGCGCTCCAAATATAGCGCGATACAAAAAAGCTGGGCACAGCCTTGTGTGAGTGCCGAAATAATAGATCTAGTCACACTCCAGCTTTTATGGCCGTTGAAAGCCGCGCACACTCCCCACTTCTGGTTTCACGACCGTTAAGGAGGAAGGCTTGGCTGGTTGGCTTATCGGCCTCTAAAGCGGTGCTCGCAGTTCCAACAGCGTAGGGAAGAAGCTGACATCAAGACGACGATGTTTACGGCCCTATCAGTGCCCTTGACTGGAAACATTGTTCCATGTCACATCTTATAAGTATTGGCTTTTATTTGTGCGATATTACATTGCAATCAGGGCTCTTATTTCTAGCACAGCACGTTAGTACCTGAGGCTGTGAACAATTTCACTCTACCAGGCATCTTGGGGCAACGACGCGCTAAATTCAGGCCCTTTTGGGGAAAGCCGTTCCAATATGCTCATACGTGTAATAAGTGAATATTTTTTTTTACATTTTCATTTTATGAATTTCAGATGTTTTCGGAAACCGTTTCACAAAAAATGTATAGCTTGGGAGTAATCATATTGTAGTTTTGTTGGCCGTCTTTCGTTTAAGTCACTCAGTTAGGCCTTTGGCCAAAATTGGAAACGTGGTGGCCACCTTGGTACGCAGTTAACGTTAAATTCCCCACGAAATCAATTCTGAGGGGATATTCAGCATCCTTGCCACAGAAGCAATTATTATAAGAAATTGACGTAGGCTGGCAATGTGTGGAATTGATGAGCGTTGAAAGAAACGGCAAAGAAAAGCAGAGCTTTACGAATGGGACTGAGATTGTGGAATATAGGACACGTACATATGCACATTCAGAGAGCATTTGACAAAATTCGCAGGACAGGTGTACTACGCGGCTGACATTGCACACTTCCCTCAAATGAAGGTGTCATGGCAGCTTGCGTGCTAATGCGGTCGGGGTGAGGCTAGCATTCCGGACTCAGTGAGACTACGACGCCTGCTATGAGGTACGGCAGAGGGCCGACAGGGTTTTCGTTACGTTACGGCTGGCAATATTATGCCCGACGGCGAGAATCCAAAGGAGGAAATGTTTTAATACTGGGCAACACAAGCGCAATAATATAGGCAGAAGATGTAGATACAAACAATCCCGCAAAAAAATGATAGAAAAACGCCTGTACACTTTGGCACTTAAAAAGTAGTTCTAATTACGTGTTGACGGATCCATTCACGGAAGCATTGCAGGAGTAAGGGCATAGGAGAAAATTTCCGCTTAGCCGTGATGGATGGAAGCGACACTCCTCGTCTCGTCGTCTTCCGTCAGTTGACGGAGCGTTCTAGAAACTGAGAGGTGTGGAAAAACTTAATCGCCGTAGCATAAAGAAGTTGAAGAATTCGAGGTGCTTCGTCGCTCACCTTCCCTGACTCTTACTGCGTTGCGCTGCTGGGTTTGGCGAAGGCGCCTGGAGGGGATATCCCGTTTCATTAGAGCACTGCGGGGGCTCAGGGATAACGGGTCTGGCTTGTCACGAGGGACCGATCAGCCAACCAAGTGAGGTGTTTTTTTAGTGCGCCTAAAACATTCTCGACCCTGTGCTGCCTCTACTTTAAAGGACCTTGCACCACTTTTTTCAACTTTTACCGAAATCTTAAATGCTTGCAGAACGTAGTAAACCAACACGTCCAGTATTTATATTAGGGGGTCGCAAAGTACCTCAGTCAGAAATTGCTGCGCTATGCCCATCAGACAACTTAGAAACTAGGTCAACAAATTTTTCTCTCTTTCCTGGTCGTGGGGATCTTGGAAAGTTGAAATTACGTCATTACAGCGTTTTAGCGGTTATTGGCCGGTTTTCCTTCGGTTGCAGCAATGATCGCATTCGATAGCCACTTCAAAAAGAAAGCCACAAAGGCAAAGCCGAAACGGGAGGCGCATCTGCTGCGACGAGGAAATCACGCAGTGTCGCTCCGAGCTAGAGATAACTTGAGCTTTCCCAGTGCATCCAGACACGAAGGAAAGACGGAAGTGTTGCGGAGTCCCTTTAAAGAAAAAATTACAGCCCTCTCGTTACCACCCGGCAGGTAAATACATACTGGCGAAAGACCACGGCGCCCCCTAATCAGACGTAACTTCGTGTTAGCAAACGACACAGCTTACAACCGTGCCTCTCGTTGCTGCGCGATGTTATGTTGGCACAAATGTCAAACAATGCGATTTTGCGCTACACAAACGTTCAGCCCACTTTTCTGCGTTGCTTCGCAAACGACAGCGTTTTGTCACGGGCCCAGGGGGCCAAAATTAAGCCGGAGACCTCCACTACGGCGCGCATCATCGCCTGCGTTGCTTCGGCGCGTTAAACCAAACAATCAATCATCGTTTAGTCACCTGAACCCCTTTCAAGCGAGAGGCTCGCATAGGGGTGCTTCGGCAGCGCTACGCCTCCTAGTTCGCTTATACCAGGAGACGCCATCTGTCCGCTGGTGTCATGACAGCCATTTTAGCGTACACCTTAGAAGCGATCGGCCGATTGAAGGGGTATTTTACCGGCCGGACGCCTCCAAGTTGTTTCATGCTGGCTAGGATGTCCTCGCGGCTCTGGACAAGTCAGCGCGGCCTCCGACACGTGGGTATAGGTTGCGCACGTAGCGAATACTTTTCATACGCCAGCGGCATCGCGCGTTGTCCCCTTCGGCGAGCACGTGGCAGCCTGCTGTCTCGAGATGAACCTTGAAATAATGGCGTCGAGAGTGGCGTTCAGACCCATAAAATGGCTGCGTCATTCAAATGCTCTTGAAAAAAAAGAAAACGCCCGTGTCCCGAGATTTTGGCGCACCTTAAAGATCCCCGAGTGATCTAAATTAATCCAAAGTCCTCCAAGAAGGCACTGCTCATAGCCCAGGTGTGGATTTGGTGCGAAAAACATCGCACTTTAAAAATGGCCTGGAAAGACGACAATGAACATTAATGACTTTCATCACAAGTTTATTTAGTCTCCAGGCTGCAGAAGCTACCATGGGAAATTGGCGTCACATGGTGACAACCGGCGTGTTTGCTGTTCTTACGGTTTTTGAATGCGCAATAAACACTAAATCCGTCAGAGTGCATTCATCCGGTTATGTCTTTAGCTCTCCCGGCGAGTTTCGGTTGACATCTAGTTTGTTCCTGTTCTTCTCACAATGTGCTGTTGGCTTTTCTCTAGAAAGGCGCGTTATCATGGTAGGGAGATGAAGGCGCCACGAGCACCACGACCGACGGTGAACGCCCTCAGGAGTATTTGGGCGGTTGTCGCAGCCGGCTTACCCTCTCCTGGTGGCAAGTTTAGCCCTATAAAGGCCACACTAATGCGCTTGGATTGCAGTGGTGTGGAAAGCCGTCTCTGGTTTTCAGGGACATTTTTTTTTTACTTTGCTAAGCTTCCCTTTCGACTATTTTCTGAACAGTAATTAACCGAACAAAGGCTGCCGAATTAAACGATACACGAAAGAGGAAACGGGCCTCTAAAGTTTAATCTTAGAGACTCCATTCTGACAAAAGCAATTTTTATGCCAGAAAAGTAGTTGGGAACAAACAAGCTTTTCGCACAAACGCAAGAACACGAGTGGTGCTTCAGAGTAGACGTGCTTGAGGCGTTGATTGATTGTAGGGTTTAACGCGCCGACGCAACGCAGGCGATGAGGCGCGCCGTAGTGGAGGGCTCCGGATTAATTTTGACCACCTGGGGATCTTTAACGTGCGCCGAAATCTCGTACACACGGGCGTTTTTGCTTTTCGCCTCCATCAGAAAAGCGGCCGCCGCGGCCGGGAATCGAACCCGCGACCTCGTGCTCAGCAGCGCAACGCCTTAGCCACTGAGCCACCGCGGCGGGTGTGCTTGAGGCGTAGTGATTGAGCGAATGTGATGTCCTTAACGTGCCGCAATCGACTACACGTGCTTCTAAAAAAAAGCAAGCTTTAAAACTATTAATAAAGCATAGAAAAAATATTTACTTTCCACCACAAGTTCTTTATTCTGTGTATTACCAGTCTGCTAGAGATTTTCAGCGTTGAACTTTTTGTAGTAAAGCCTGCGTAGCCAGGAAGAAAATCTGCAACACTTTGCTGAAGAGTATTGCTTGGCATCGCCAGGGTGCCAAGAGTAAGCGTAAGATTTCTGTACGAAACGAGTTTGCTGGTAGAGTGTTTTGTGGGCGGCCTAGAAACTGCCATTACTTTCGGTTACTGGGCATTCAGGGCTGTCACAGGAAGTCTTCTGCGCGTACTCCGATCCTGAGAATTAAACGTGCGCACCGGGCGTGAGCCTGCTAAATCGAGGTATTGGTAGGCCTGCTCTTGGCACGGGTTTTAAGACGAGGACTCGTGTTTGGGCCCGGCTACGTGTGACGCCCGGGCAGTGTTTTAGGCGAAGGACATGACCACACCGTGGAAGTGGCTCTTACAATTGCTGTTAAAAATGTGGCCCGAACTTCTTATTGGAGAACGGTTATTTAGTGCGTAACATTGCTTCGTGAACCATTGTCGCAGCTAATTCGGATAGAGTGACCGGGCGGAGTTAGTCGGACCTGCACGGTTTTATTCAGAACACAGTCACTTTGTTTTCGTGATATTTGGGGCCGCTCGTGGCAGCTAGAAGAATTGTTTTCGTTATCTTTCGTTTAGTTGACGTTTTATTTCGTGTCGCCGTGTTAACTCGCGCAGCTTCTTTTTCTTTTTTTCATTTTCTCTTTTTCTTTTTCTCTTAAAGAAATCACAATTGCAGACCTTTGTGCTTTTTTGTCATTATTTTAAATTGCTATATTTTCGGTTTTTCTTTTTTTTTAATCTTTATTTTGTTTACCCCTTACAACTTTGCGACATAACGACCGCGTTAAGTCCACGTACCCCATTAGCCCATCCCACCAGCTTACCTCTATATACGATGATTAGAGGACCCACCAAGCATAACCAAAAAGTGGCGCTTTGGTGGTAAAGAATACTCAGGCGTTAACTACCACTCCACTTGGCGCAGGCGCCTCTTGGCACCCCCTAAATCAGAGAGAATGCAGCAACTCACGTTTGACTCGCAGTAGGATGGCATTGCTGACGGTCTGGCCCGCCGAGTTGTGCGCCGTGCAGCGGTAGTGTCCTGCTTGGTGGCGAGTGACTTGTCGCAGTGCGAGCGACAAGTTGCTCACGATAAGCCGGGTGCCGCTCAGGCGCCGGCCGTCCAGGCTCCAGGCGACTTCGCTCACGGCCGGATTCGCGCGCACCGAACACTCGAAGTAAGCGTCGTGGCCCTCCTGCACTCCAGACGAGTCCAGGCCCTGGCCCAGCCGCAGCTCCACGATGGGCTTGTCTGCGGAGGTCGCGCATCGCGTAAAGTGGGGCGGCCGAAAAGAAGAGACTGTGCAAACTGGCCATCCTGAAGTCGCTGTCATAAGACGCGATACGACTTGGCCGCATGGTGAAGTGTGCCCTGATAATGAGGAATGCCATTATGCCGACCGAGTTCCTCCTTAACTAGTTTATCTGTGGTAAAATACTTGTGAGACCGCTGCTAACGGAGTTCTTCAGATATTTACTTCAAGCGGTAAAACCGGTAATACACGGGGCGTCCATAAACGCTGTGCCATTGAATACCCTGCAACAAATTACTCACGCTCTCCGTATCCAATGCTGGGAGTATTTGTAGTTGCAATGGCTTCACGGGCATGGGCGGGTTCCGTCAAATGTTGTTGAATAATGATATGGTGCCTGACGCAGGCACGTGGAGCGTGAGGACGAGCAAGTGATTGACAAAGCCATCCTGTTTTCCTTACGCATCACTGTCCATACCATGACGGACTGTTGCCGAGGACATCACTGAGATTGATGGTAAAGCGGAAGACAACTCCTCTTTCGCTGGTACCCGCCCTCATCCCCCACCAAGTTGCTGACATAAGGAAGACACAGTGTACTAGGTAGGACGTTACCCTTACGGTAAATGGGTACCGCGGAACTAACGATATATTGCCCTACAATTGCTTCCGCACCTAGAAATAAATGGTGATTGTTGTGTGGGCATCAACGACACTAGGCTACTGTAGTGTGGTTAACGGTCAAGGCGAGGATCTAACAGCGATTCACGACAACACCTTCGGGCTTTTGTATCACTGAACGATTTTTGATATGGTGCCTGACGCAGGCACGTGGAGCGTGAGGACGAGCAAGTGATTGACAAAGCCATCCTGTTTTCCTTACGCATCACTGTCCATACCATGACGGACTGTTGCCGAGGACATCACTGAGATTGATGGTAAAGCGGAAGACAACTCCTCTTTCGCTGGTACCCGCCCTCGTCCCCCATCAAGTTGCTGACATAAGGAAGACACAGTGTACTAGGTAGGACGTTACCCTTACGGTAAATGGGTACCGCGGAACTAACGATATATTGCCCTACAATTGCTTCCGCACCTAGAAATAAACGGTGATTGTTGTGTGGGCATCAACGACACTAGGCTACTGTAGTGTGGTTAACGGTCAAGGCGAGGATCTAACAGCGATTCACCACAACACCTTCGGGCTTTTGTATCACTGAACGATTTTTCTATGAAAGGATTAACGCTATGGAACAATCACAAAGCTTTAGAAAAAGAGAGACGCAAGAAATAGTAAGGGGCGCTAGGAACACGTTCTTTTAAAACATTGAAGTCGGAGCATCCCAATTCCGCCGTAGAGAGTAAGCTTTGCCAATCGCTCACGTAAGATCGCGCTCTCACGAGTGCGTCTTATCAGAAGGCCTAGCAAGCCAGCTTCAAAGACGAGGCGCCACGTTCCGCCAACAGGGTCCTATAATTTCGTGGCAACTCAGCAAGCTTTCCTTTCTCGAATAAAGGAAAAGCTCTCGCCTTTTAGTAGTTTAGTAAAGGTTTAGAACAGGGGTGCACAACCCAAAATATAGTATCGGGAAATGTTTTATGAGAAGGCTTCCTGGGCCACGGATGGCGGTACGTGGGAGCGTGAAAAGAGTACCGTAAAGTTCCGAAAGGGCGCCCACCCAAAGTACAGAGATATCAAGTGAAAAATACGGGATGGGCGAACTTTCCGGTCAGGTGCGAAAAACTAGAAAAAAGTGGCCCCACCGCCAAGTAAAACTGCAGAAATATCAAGAAAAAATACGAGATGCGTGAACTTTCGGGGTCAAGTGCGGAAAGGACAAATAAATGACCGCATCAGCACATGAATAGATGATTCAGGTTAACTTTGCTCACTCATCGGCGCTAAAGCAATCGATTTTAAGAGGTCGGCGATCTTTGGAGTATTTTAGTAAATTGAATATTTATTCCCTAAAGGGGGGGGGGCGATGTTTCGGGGGGAGGGCGTTCTCTCGGAGTTTTACGGTATGCATAAAAACAGGAACAACAGAAAGCCCCTCCTTCCAGTAGATTGAATAAAGGAAGAACATTGTAGTTTCTGCCTTTGTTACAGAGTGTAACAAGCATAAACCCATAAAAACTTACAACACAAAATGTTGCCACTAAGCTCATACCAATTCCTTGTTTCTTGCCTTCGTGGCAATGCTCTAGAACGATTTCCTTTGGCGCGAAAAACGGCAATATGCGCAAAACTCAGCGATAATGAGATTAACGATAATTAAGCTTAACAACGCAAAGATAACGAAATAAAATGGAAAAGGGATGCACTTTGGTGAATCCACTTTTCTCTGGACATGAGCATCTTCTGGCTTACACCGTCACCGTCGTTTTGTTAACCGTTAGATTTCCTTCCTTGCGATTTGGCTAGGAACCGAACACGTGGCATCTTTGTCTTCAGCATTACTTCGATTCGAAACTTCTGCTCCCGTCGCGAATCAAAGCAAGCAATTCAGTAGTAACTCTGACGCCGGGACAATCGGGAAGGTAATACAAAAAAAAAGAGGCAGGTTTTTTTTTTCAAACTATTTCTGGGAGCCTACCTAAATAAATGCGTATATCCCTGGACCATCAGCTTTGATAGACGTATGCTCACCCAAGTTAGCTGTTGGTCCGGTGTATTTGTTCAGTTACGATGCACAAGCGATTTCAATGTGAATAAACGTATTTAAATGAACGCCGGAAGCAAATACCTCTCGAGATATTAAAAAAAAACAATAATGTTGTTGTATCAGACACAGCTTTATCGTTTTGTTAACCTTCTTTGTTATGCAAACAAAGCTCGTTCTACCGCTGCCATTTGTTTTCTCATGCATATACTGTTTAACGTGAATTATGCGCTTTTCACAGCCACATCGTTTCCATGCGTGTAATTTGATTCCAACACCTGGCATGGCGGCTTCGCTTTAGTATCTCTCTTCCGGCTCTAATATGCAGATCAAGATACATATTGGTAGCGGAACGCTGAAGCTTTTCATTCTCCCGGGTCTGCAGCATAATGATTAGAACCCGAGCGTATTGTTTCCTTGAGGCGGCGGGCGGACAAAAAGCTCCCTACCTGGCCCACTGCGCCCCGCGGATCCCGTTTCTTTTTTTTTTTTTTTTTTCATTCCTAGTTTATAGAAATGAGCGGTTGCACTATGGATGAGTGATCGCGACGGTTTATTCAAGGAAAAGTTCTATCATAGGTGCGAGCAAAAAATTTCTGCGAAAGTTGCCGACATTTCTGGCGGTCTTTTAAAGGTAACGAGACAGGGTCAATTTCATCTGCAATTTATTTATTTATTTATTTATTTATTTATTTATTTATTTATTTATTTATTTATTTATTTATTTATTTATTTATTTATTTATTTATTTATTTATTTATTTATTTATTTATTTATTTATTTATTTATTTATTTATTTATTTATTTATTTATTTATTTATTTATTTATTTATTTATTTATTTATTTATTTATTACTGTGGTGCATTAAATGTCCAGGCAAGGTACGGATTCACATGACAAATAAATGGCAGGATAGCAAAAGACACAGGATTCAAACAAAAGGAACAATAAACACAATTGCTGAAGAGACGTGTGTCTCGTCAGTGAGTTGAATTCACCTATTCCGCGCGCAAAGAAATGAAGTTTAAAGCTTTCTGTTCTTGCAAAATAAGTGTTTGGAAATGGGTTTGGAAACAAAGTAATGCGTTTGGAATCACGTTTTTCGAGGAAATCATGGCGTAACATTTTTCTTCTTAGTTGGAGGGATGAAGAATTCTGATTGCAAAAATTTGGAATAAAAGAACCTATCGGCGTGTCGTTTTATTAAGTAGAGACCTTTTTTATTAAAGTTAGTTCACTGACCGCACGTCTGCATGCCTATTTAGGCTTAAGTGGCGTACGTGAGAGTCAGCAAAGTAATTTTATATCTCGGGGCGTTTCATGAAGCTGATGTGCCTCAAGCGATAGTTTCCACAGGGTATGGGAGCAACTACGGTCTTTATGGGTATTCAAGGGTAGAGTATTTTTGATGTCACACTTACGTATTTGTGGTTGGGAACACGCATTAAAGAGGAACTGCTTAGTATATATAATGGAATAAAATTGGTGATATATTACGGTTTATACCAAGAAGAAGCAATTTGTCAGCGCTAAGCACCGTGCTCCACTCAATGCACCACTTATCAAGGTTACTCAGGGTAATGTTGGCGTAATGTTGATCATTAGGCCAAAAAACATTTTTGAACAGAACCCAGTCTGCGAATAATTGAATATTCACCCCGGGAAACACGACACGGAATGTTCCATTATTGAGTTACAGAAAGCGAGGGTCACATAACGCGTCATTGAGCCACGAATGATATCAGTGGAAGACAGCAAGATTGGTGTGCAATAACGGTTACGGGCAGTACGCGGTTATTCAGGCAAATTTAATTAAAGAAATTGTAATTTCAAGAGCGCCAGCTAATCTAATTTTAAAGGCTAGTTCGCCCTGCGGGACATTATCAAACGCTTTGCTAATCTTCAATATGTGAAAATAATTTCACCGTTATTATCAACTACTGAAGGGAATGACGAAGCCGTAGTTCCTTAAAGCGTTGCCATTGAACTATCTTTCCTCAAACTACGTTGTCATTTAATGTTCTCGGTAGTATTTCAGCACATGGTAAGCTATAACGAGTGTCTTAATTCACATCATGACGCGATTAATGAGACGGGCTAAAAAATGGGGCACAAATCAGGTACCTTTCTGAAATATTGGCCCGACATGGGCTACCTTCAAATCGGCAGGCACTATACAAGGCATCACAGAAGAACAGAACCAAATGACACAAACGATTCCCCTGTGCTCGGCATATTGCCTACGAAATGTATTATGGATGTCGTTAGCGCCCGGGAAGTTTTTGTCGTAGGGTTTTACAGCGTACAAACTATACCTCGATAAGTAAAAGTAAAAATAAATCATAGGGAGCCAGAACTGCCACATTGGTTGTACTGTACAGGGGTATGAACAGAAAGAAGCATGCTATGAAAATAGCTATTGAACTTCTGCGCAACTTACGCATGATCAGTAATTCATACGGCAGCTATTAGTAGCTTTGACACGCTTTATTCCTCTTTCACTCATGTAATTCCAAAACTTTTTAGGCGTACTGGTGAAGTACTGGTTCTGAAACTAGGCAAGTTACTTTGGGTATTGCCCCAACTTTGGGTATTGCCTCAAGTTTTGGTATTCCATTAGGTTTGGGTATTGGGTATTGCCTAATATTCGCGTTTTGGGTATTGCCGTAAACGTGAAAAATGGGTATTCCTGAGCTCACAGTGGACGTCTAGCGGCCAGACATCTTCGATGGCGTCCTCCGGGAAGCGGTCGTTGAGGGCGAGGCACACGAGACGGCGTCCGTTGTCCTCCGGCCGCGGCGTCCAGCGCAGCAGGCTCGCCGTGCCGTTGGCGCCTCGCGCCAGCAGCTGCGCTGCCTTCAGGGGCGTCTGCTCCAGCCTCCAGCTTACGTTGGCAGGCGGCTGGGAACCCGTGGTCTCGCACTCGATCACGGCCTCCACATCCGCGGACACGGGACTGCGGGACCCCTTGATGCGCACATGGGCTGGCTTCACTGCAACGAACAATGTTCCGATCTACGAGCACTGCGGGGAGCAGGACGCGGGACGACTTCGCGGTGGTGCTTTCGGTTATGCGCCTCGTGTACTGCCTGTGTCGTCGCTACGCTTCTTGAAAAGCTTCAGTTAGCAGTCGTGTTGGGAATCCAAAGTTGCTGCACAGTCGTTCCTTTCCTGAACGCGCAACACACTACAGTCATGTTTATTAGCGCTCGTTACCAAACTGAAAGCAATTAAGAAGCAGAAAGAGTATTTTATCAAAGCTACTTAAAAGCAGGTGCACGTCCCGATAACGGAATAATCCAGTCCGTGTGCACACGACTACCTTTCGCGTATAGCGGAACGCTAGTGAGTTGCATTATCAAGCACCTTGAGGGAGACATCAATACGCTAACCATGCGCTGTAACATGTGACTCTGCGGTTGCCGTTAGCAAAAAGAAATGTTATCCCATTTTCTAGTATCCGCAGGGACTATCCAACTTATAGCTCTCCTATAAGGGAAACTATAGTCCAACCTGTGGGTCAGTACACGTCTTTTTGAAGCCTTTCTTCCAACCTGGCTTGCAAGAAAAGTTAGCGTAACAGCCCGTTTGTAGGTCCCACGTTGGTGGCCGGTGTAATCTGACTCTAAGCTATTAGAGCGCTCCATTTTCGGAATACTCCCAATTTGAATATGTGCTTCTCGTCCAGGGTACACACTGGATACTAAAACGGTTCTTTATTCGAAAGCATGCAAACCCGAGTTGTCCATTTTTTATTGGCAAAAAATTTGAAAAAACTAGTACACTTATTGCCTGGTTTCGAGGTTCCGAGGTGGGGAGAGCCTGGGGCCGAGTACATAGTGATGACATTCACAAAGCAACCTTTTTATATTCAGCGCACTTTATTCATCACTGCTCTCGACATTGTCATGAGCCATGGGGACGTTAGTGCCTCTTTGGCTGTGAATCAAGACTCCGGCGCTAATACAAAACGCAAGTTTGATTCATTCAAAATATTGCCGTGTCAAAATAATTCTGACAACACTTTTTGTGTAAAATTCACGCAAATAAGATGTATAACGAGGAAAATCAGAATAGCCAATGGGCACCCTATCTACTTTTCCACACTGAACTAACTTCGTCTTCTGCGCAGCTGGTAACGATTGGGTGAGGCCGAAGAAGTCCCATGCAAATTAAACATGGATTATAAACTTGCAGAACGAACTATTCGCGCTTAAATTTAGTGCAAATTTATATATTACTAAGAATGGTGGGACAAACAATGGAAGATACGAATGAGCACATAAACATAGAAGGACCAATGCGTACTGCGCGCACTATAGCCGGCCGCACAGCAATTCGGCGCGTACGACTGTTTCACACAACACTCGCCAATTGGCATAAACGATATTCTATTATGCGGCCCTCTTTTTAGACCATACCCAATGTTTTTTTACGGAAAGATTACTATCAAACGTAGCAAAAATGAGCTACGTACAAATCCGCTCAAAACCAAAGCAAATACGGACAGCTGTCCTGGGCGGTATTGATTGATTGATTGTAGGGTTTAACGCGCCGACGCAACGCAGACGATGAGGCGCGCCGTAGTGGAGGGCTCTGGATTAATTTTGACCACCTGGGGATCTTTATCGTGCGCCGAAATCTCGTACACACGGGCGTTTCTGCTTTTCGCCTCCATCAGAAAAGCGGCCGCCGCGGCCGGGAATCGAACCCGCTACCTCGTGCTCAGCAGCGCAACGCCTTAGCCACTGAGCCACCGCGGCGGGTTCCTGGGCGGTATTGTGGCGCCATATAGGGAAGGTGGACGGTAAAAAAAGCAACAAAAACAAAACACCTTTCGCCATTCGCTGTAGCCCTAGTCAACGTACTAATATTCGTTTGACATACCTGTCCTGGATACCTCATCGCTGACGTCACGAAACACACGATTTGGCGGAAGAATGGGATTAAATTATTTAATTTCTCAGTGGATCAAGCATCGTTTGCTGCCGGACAAACACTGGGGGCTGTACTAAACACCTAATCTTTCGAATAAAACAAACTTGTATATTGTCTTCATGGCCCCTTTTAACACTTTATTCGTGGATGCTGTCGATGCTGTTGTAGTCTTCATGATAGATTGCTAACGCCGAGACAAGAAACCTTTATTAACCGTATGCGACGCGATCATTGATGTCAGAGCGACTGCAGCTCGCCTCTTCGAAACCGATCTTGATTTGATTGATTGATTGTAGGGTTTAACGCGCCGACGCAACGCAGGCGATGAGGCGCGCCGTAGTGGAGGGCTCCGGATTAATTTTGACCACCTGGGGATCTTTAACGTGCGCCGAAATCTCGTACACACGGGCGTTTTTGCTTTTCGCCTCCATCAGAAAAGCGGCCGCCGCGGCCGGGAATCGAACCTGCGACCTCGTGTTCAGCAGCGCAACGCCTTAGCCACTGAGCCACCGCGGCGGGTCGAAACCGATCTTGAGTAATTGATTCATAGCATGTATCCGAACGGGATGAAGTGTGTGCTGCCTCTCTGCGTACAGGTGCCGTCATAAGTAGTTGGAACAAGGGTTCTTGAATATTACAAAATATTTGTTTTACTGGCCCTATGACAGCCATTTCCGGTTTACAGGAAGCCTTTTCTATTATGGAGGACTCCTTTAATCACACACCAATGCAGCAAGTCAGTTTCCGGAAGAAGAAATTCGATACGATACCGTGTTCCAATTACTTCTTTAGGCACCTGTGCGTGCGGCGGGGGTATTACTCCTTCCCTCACAGCCAATGGGGTATTCTAAAAAGGTACGAAGGTGGAGTATTGCTGCAGCTCAGCGTACGCGTAGTGCTGGTTTGGTTCCTTTTGTTACCAGGCCAGATCAACCAGAAAACGTATCACTATGCAAGTAGCTGAAGAATGTTCCGTATTAAAGCTGCACTAGACTAACTTGACAAAAAAAAATCGCGCCAATCCACCCCGTGAATGTGGTTGGAAAGCAAAGCTGTAAACGGCACCCATAACGATTACTCATGCGACGTCACTTAAAATCACTCACATCGCTCTACAAAAAATCGCGCCAATCCACCCCGTGAATGTGGTTGGAAAGCAAAGCTGTAAACGGCACCCATAACGATTACTCATGCGACGTCACTTAAAATCACTCACATCGCTCTACAAATAGTAAAACCAGAGAGAAGTGAAACGCACTTAACCACACCATTTATTACTTCAAAGAGATATTCTTGGTAGGGTTAAATCAATGCATGATGCATGAAGGGTGTTTGGTTGAGTTGTATTGGTGTAGCACAAGAGTGGAAACTTTTTTTTATAAAATCAAAGTAAGCTCCAGCCCGGTGTTAGACGATCTGACTTCTCCGTCTCTGCGCCGCGGACGGAGGCGACGAGACTTGCGGCTGAGAAGGAGGAGGAAGAAATACTTCTGTTCAGATTTCTGAACGGCCCAGAGTGCAGCCCTGGGGAGTGATTCCTTCTTCTGTGGGGCCCATATGCAGTCCGCGCGGCCTGTGTTCTGTCCACCCGCTGAAGCTGGGTAGGTAGAGAGGGCCTGGACAGCAGCATCTCCCATTGCTCTTGTTGGGTAGTTGACGGAAAGAGAGGAGGGTGCTCAGGGCTAAAGTCGCACACCCCGATTACGGGGCGGAGTATTCCTACTTCTGAGAAAAATTTACATTCAGCGTCGTAGCGATTCGGATGCATTACGTGAAGACGCGTAGGCTGTGGGAAGGAGCCCGGATTGTATGAGCCGTAGGGTAGTTTGTTGTTCTCTGGAAAGGTCAGTGTAAGGCGAAGGTACGGTCTGTCTCAGAAGCCGATAATGCTGGATTATCTCCCTGGACGTGACAAGTGGGTGACTGTCCTCGTGCAGCTCCATAGCACGGGAGGTAAAAGCGCAGGCTTGTTGGGTGGGCGTATTTGTTGCCCTCCATTGAAGCGTGAGGCGGTGTCCAGATGAGCTGAATGGAACCGTTTGGGGAGTGTTTTTTTAGCACGCACAGTGCAGGTCAGGACACCCAACCCGACTGGTAATTCCAGTAGGCTTGCTGGGAATCGGTGACTACCCTCCGAACCCCTGGTTGAGTGGGAGCCAAGGTGATGGCTGCCTCTTCTGCTGCCGTCATTTGTTGGGTCCTAAGCGAGGTACACGCAAGGAAGTTGGTTCTGGAGGTAGCCACGATGATGGCATGTTGCTGCCCTCGATGTTTGGAGAAGTCTGTGTAGATAACTGCATGAGCCCCACTGAGGGTGGTGTTTAGCGCTTGAGCCCGTGCTTTTCTTTGACCCTCGTCATGTGAGGGGTTCATATTTCTAAGCAAAGGGAGCATCTTTAGTTTTAGTCGCCAAGAGTCTCGCAGTACGTCAAGCGGAGTGACATTCTGGGCTGCCCAGTCAATCTGGTGAAGCATGCGGTTACCCACCGCAGTTCTGAGTCGGACCTTCTGGTTAGAAAGATGGCCTTCTATAAGCTCTTCCACCGTGTTGTGGAGCCCGTGCTAAGCAGCCTCAGTGTGGACGCACTCATGAGAAGACCAATGGCCTGCTCAACCGCCTTTCTAATCATTATATAAAGCATCTTTATGTCTTCCTCGTAGAGAAGAAGATAGGGGTTTGTCGTAAGTAACTCTCGAGAGGACAAAAGCTTCAATTAATCGAAAGGTACCGTATTCTTTTAGGCCTCGCTTCTTGGTGGCAACTCGCCTGATCAGATTAATGCTGTTTTTGTGGTGCTTAAAGGAGATGTCACTCTTGGGGTTGGCCTGGAAATGTAGGCTCAGGATCTTGATGCTGGGATTTGGAGTGATGGCCTGGTCATCAAGGAGTATTTGAATGTATTCCTTGATTTGGCGTGAGGGCGGACGACAAGGAGCTGTCATTTTTTACGTGAACACTGGAGGCCACAGGCTTTAGCACATTGGCGTACTAAAAGTGAGATTCCATGGATTGGTGTGAGCTTCCTTTAATTTTTGTAACTCTTAGCACATGAGCAAGGTGCGCACAGGGCCGCTAGACGGGCATAAGTGGTCGTGTGACGCTTTCACGTGGCATTCAGCGAGAAGGCAGGGGGTAAACCCGTAGATGTGCTTGGTCAGTAGACCATTTGTCTTCCCGTGTTCGCGTGGGCTCGTAGCTAAATCGGTAAGACAACGGGCTCTCGCTTTGTAAGTCTATTAGTTGCAGGTTCGATTCCCGGCGGTGCAAGTAAATTCTTTTATTTGTTCGCAGGAGTTTTCTGGTGACACCAACGGTCGCGAAAGAACCCTTGGGGGGTAGAGGTAGAAAGCTTTGCTTTAAAACTGAAGTGCCGTACAAGAACAATCACTACAGCGGAGCATAAGCGCGATTGCTACTACGTTTGCCAGCTGTCTAACGGTACCTTTCGTTTCCCCTCTGAAAATTCGCCGAGCTTGTTGCATGTTGCCTCCCGCGTAGAGCCGCTATTATATAAAAAAAAACGTTAAATGGTCCATCGAGCAAATAAGCCGCGGAAGCAGCGGAAGCCGGAAGCAGCGAAGCAGTTCTTAAATCCACGTGCCTGCAAAGCGTTTCATAGCGCATACTTTGCATTAAAGAAAGACACGAAGAGGACCTCACTGCTTGCAATGCCTGGGCACACGCACCGCCCCGTGAAAAGCGAAGAGTGGGGCGGTGGCTGTGTTTGACGTCTGGCGGCAGCGACACGTCATCAAGCACGGAACGCGCACACCCCCAGCGTGCAAAAGCCCCCAAAGAGCCAGGCTGCTCTGCGCAGCTGTACAATTCTCAGAAATATTGTTCAAATGATTCCGTTCTACAGCCTACATGCCGTGGTGCCGTGAATGACTTGTCCACAGGGCGGATATGCACGTTGACGAAACTGTAGGTAATTCATGGTTAGCAAGCGGGAAGAAGAAATTGAGATATTTTTTTTTTCGCTATGGCTTAAGTTGGCGAATGTTGCAAGGAAGAAAAAAAACCCTCATTAGTTAGTCAGCGCTGTGTACGCGCCTTACGTGCGGCCGCGGACACAGTGTGCCCTCTCTGTGTCCGGTCTTAAGTGCGCTGTGCTTCAAGAACAGAGATTTCTTACGCGTGATGTCGAGGTAAACACTTGTTGTTGCATTGACAACGATGACGCATTCTTCGCCCCAACTGTACATCGTTAGCAGGTTTGTGTTAAGATATTTACATGAATACGGTAAGCTGCGAAATGTGATTTCCGAATGCAAAGTCGAAAAGAAAGATTCAGTGCCCTTGTACATGGGTAGTTTGCTTACATACTTGGTTACGCAATGTATATGCGTGATATTGAAAATACACGTCAGGTTTTTTTCGGCTGGGTAAATCTTGCAGCTGTTTCCAGTCGGGGCTACAACTGCCTAGAAAACTATTCAGAAACTTGGGCAAACCGTCTTGCAATATGACTACAGATTCCGGAGCGGGATCTGGAAGACAGTAGCATACGTACAATAGCAAAATATGATCCGTACACAAAATCAGTAAGCATAAACACTGAACTTTATTAGTACAAGCTGAGATTATGGCTTCTGTTTCGGGATTTTCGAGAAATAGGCCGAAGAATGTTACGAGCGCCAACTTTCCTTCTCAACCAAGCTTCAGTATCGTTGCGACGTGAGGGTCATTCTGCATAGATTGAGCATCTAATGATTGCATTTTATCAATGCCACTGCATACATTTCTATTTAGTAACTTTAACTGCATTGTTCTACCAGCTCTCTTATGTTCAGGCAAGATGGCGTAGCCCTTTCATTCGGTGAATGAGCTGTTGTATACGGTGAGGTCATTATAGTAATCTTTTTAAGAACTGCGTTAGCAATTTTCGGCATTTTTAAGCAGCCTGCATGGGTTTTTTTTTTTTTTTTTAGCTTTCTGGACTAAACACTCACCCGCCGCGGTGGCTCAGTGGCTAAGGCGTTGTGCTGCTGAGCACGAGGTCGCGGGTTCGATTCCCCGCCGCGGCGGCCGCTTTTCTGGTGGAGGCGAAAGGCAAAAACGCCCGTGTGTACGAGATTTCGGCGCACGTTAAAGATCCCGAGCTGGTCAAAATTAATCCGGAGCCCTCCACTACGGCTCGCCTCATCGCCTGCGTTGCGTCGGCGCGTTAAACCCTACAATCAATCAATCAATGGACGAAACATTTATCATTTTTCTGTACCTGCAGGCGTAGGTATTCCTGCTTTTACATAGTTTATCAAGAATTAGCGATGTTTAATTGTAACTCTCCCCGTTACTTTTTCGTGCCTTTCTTCCTGACTTTATATTTTGTATAAATGCTTGCTAATTGCGTAATTTTCGTTATTTTCATTTGTTTTCTTTTTTTCTAAACAAACTTCGGCCCGACTATGAAAGTAGTGATAGCACTACTACTATTACTAAAATAAGGCCTCATTATTTGCTCCCTTGCGAGAAACGATTGATCAATCGAACCACAAGAAGTTGTGCTTAGAATGCTCTAGCGGGTACCGGACCAGTCATAAGCTTGTAAAGGAACCCTTCATTTCATACCTGGTAGGTTATAGTCCGTTCCCGATTTATGGCGAGCAACTCATATTTTAGGGGCGATGCACCTTAGGGGCTCGGGCTCTCCGCGTCTCATGTCGCCGTATTCTCATGTAGTCACGGTACTAAAACACCGGGACACTTGTTTTCCAACTGCTCCAGCTAGAACGTAACGCGTACTAAGAGATCACACCGGGACGCTCGTCTTCCAACGCCTCGCGCTACTTCTTAGCATACTTCTTAGCTTGCTGCGGCGTGTGGCACGAAGACAACTTACGGCCCATCTGTCTCTTATTTAATTGCTTAAATCGATCCAACACCAGAGAGGGCGCCACGGCCTCTGCAAGCGCGCGAGTGCTCCTCCCACCGGCGTTTTCCGGCGTTCAACCAGCGTTCGCATTGTGGCAAGAGAGAGACTTACAATCTGTGAATAAACTTATAAACTGCATGATTCATCCCTCCCCAGATTTAACGCTAGTGGAGATGGCCAGGGATTTTTTTGAATGACAATTTTCGTAAAAGTTGCAACTTATCCGCGTTCTTTAAGACCATTGAGTTGCAACTTACCCGCACTCTTAAAAACTGTGTGTTTTCATGAGTATTGATTGACTAGGAGGTTTAACGCGCCGACGCTACACAGGCGATGAGGCGCGCTGTAGAGAAGGGCTCCGCATTAGTTTTGACCACCTCGGGATCTTTAACATTCTCTGAAATCTTGAACACACGGCCGTTTTTGCTTTTCTCTTCCATCAGAAAAGCGGCCGCCGCCGCCGGGAATATAACCCGCGTGGTTTCTTGAGTACATGCAACACATGTAGTGAATTCTTAGAATTAAAGGAGGCAAGTAGCCCACGACGAGTTCCAAAGTTAACGATATGATTTGAGACAGGCTGTCTGCGCGACATTGGGCAATGCAAGCATCGCATTTTACGTTGAGCATATCTCATTTTTTATTGACAGCGCGTGTCCATTTCTGACAGTGCATGTGTCATTTTTTACTAGAATGGTGATCATTGCCTTCTTATAATCCAGATTTGCTGCGTTGGACGCCCCTATAAGTATCTCAGGTGTGTTATGAACAAGCAAACCAACAGGCGTTTTGCAGTACGAACTGTTTTTTCTAACTCGCACAACCGCTTGCTCGCACAAGCTGCACCAATTCAAGATCACCTGCTATATAAAAAAATGCTATAACCATAAATCAAATTCCACATTGCATTTGTATGTAATTACAGCGCTACAGAAAGAACCTACTCCGTACTTTATATCGCCTGATATGACATTATAGGATTAGTATTTGATTTCTACCCACTTGCACTTCTTCGCGCTTTTGTTCCCAGTGCCCAAAATAAGTTTAGAAACGGCTGGAAATTATTGTTATTGATTTTACCGCAATATTCTGCCCCACTTTGCCCTCATTTTTATTTTTCAATCGTTTTCGTCCCAAAACTTGAGCGCTGAAAAAATAATAAGAAAATACACGACAGAACAAGAACCATTGCCACAATGTCCTCAATACCGCGCATATGTATGGTGCAACCCACTGTGCACTCAGACTCAAATGACCTCCGCACCCTAGCCAAGGTAGGGGAAATAGCCCTGCCCGGCTATCCAGAAAGTCCAGTAGACTTATTCAAGCGGCGTTGCGGCGCGTGGAGCTTCATTATGGGATAACGACGTACATCCGCCAGTAGTTAGATTGTCTGCCCCATTTACTTTGCCTCTCCTTGCCGCCGGTAAGAAAGCGCTGTAATCAGATGCCGGGGATGTTACTTGATTGGCTTTTACACTTCGATCTTGGTACCTATATTTTCTACACTGTTGCGCAGCTGACAATTCGATGAAAAAATACGTTAGCGCATTTAAAGCTTGTTAGGCGGGATGGCCTTTATTTACGGGTAAACCTCGAAGTTCCACCTTGAGCCCAATAACAACAGGAGTCAATTACTCTGATCCGTTCAATTATGAGACTTGTGATTGGGAGAAAAAGAACAAGGAGGGGGTCAAAGCGATAGTACATCGTTTCCTAACAAGAGAAGAAAAGTAGCCTAGCGTTTTAGAAAACAACCGTGTGCTTCAGCTTCACCAAAATGCATTATACTGAACAATTTTTTGAAGTCAACACTAAAGTTTTGGTGAATCATGATGTGTAAGATACGATTTGGCTTAAAAGTTCCCTTTGCGCAGTGGCGTACTGCAACGCAATCATGGTGTTTTGCTTTAAGCCGTGCGACCGAACCGATCAACTTTTTTCCGTCCAATGGTAGGCACATGGCTGCCATTTTGCTGAGTTTGGTATGCTGGCGTTATGGATTGGTCACTGTAGTCTATTGTGGTGAAGCGGAACCACGGAATAGCCTGGGAGTGTACGGTGGTCGCCGATAAGCTCTACATCTATAAAACACCTGTTTTGGAATCCTTTGGAGAGAATTGTACGCCTATTCCTCGTTATGTTTAACTAGGTTGCCTCAAGTCACTGCGTAACATTCCTGTCAAAATTCATTGAAACTAAACTTGAGGCGGAACATTATATGAACGCGTGGTTTAAACGGGAACGGGAACGGGAACGGGAAACACGAGTGAAATCTAGGGTTTACCAGATGATTCCGGTGAAGAGCCGCCAAGCTGTGACCTTCATTGACAAAAATATCCACGCAAAAATTATAGTGTGATAGCCAAAAAACGTCGTCAAGACTTTAGGATGACTTGGAACACATTTTTTATCCGTTAAGGCTGTTTTATAAAACATGTTTCACGAGAATCCTAAGGACCACAAATTCAGAGTTTAAATTCAATAACAGTGTTCATATTAATCGAGGCTTCTTTCCAACCAAGATAGTTGGGATGTCGGGTATTGCTTCCACTTCGTTTTTACCGCACAGTCTTGGCGCGATGTTGTGGGGGCAGCCCCCATTAACCAAATGTAGAGGTATTGATAATGGCCACGGCTGGTATCCTTACCTACCTTCTTCTTGAGATTGGCGCACTTCCCAACCTCCCAGGCACTTACATATTACCTCATGTACGCCTCTACTTCGCGGGACGGGTATGTGATGAGTCATAGCTGCCGAAGCACTTTGTCGCCATTCTTAGCATGAAAGTGTGCGCAAAACTGCACTGTTCACCCGCTAACCGCCGGCCGGGAGTAAACCCTGTGGCGTGCAGGCGTGCCGAACCACGTGGGAGCAACAAATCCTAACTCGATGTAGTTGCTGTTTACGCGAGTTGCTACAGTCTTTAGCTCAACTATCGCGCGCAAGAAGCAGGCCGCAATTCGAAGCACAAGATTTTTCACACACAGGAAGCTCGAGTGTGTCTAGTTCCTTCGCTTGCTTCCATCCTTACGTTTTTCTGTGGAATTTTCGGAATAAAGTTTCTCCATGAAGCACAAAGATAAGTTGCAGGGGTTGTTAGAGGTGACCGCTAGATTTCTGAAACTTCAGGCAATAAACAATCGCAGACTAAGACGAAGAAGGGATATTCTACTCGCGCCCTAGTTTCGTCGTAGTTTGCGCTTTCTTGTCGGAGTCATGCATTTACTAAGTTGCCCGACAACGGGTCTTTGTCACGCTTATCGCCACCTAGATCAATGGGCGGGTAAAGGCCAAGAGCTTTCAGAGTTTGCTGGTAAATGGCAATAGCTAATGCGAAGACTTTTTAAGCGTAAAACAAGGGAGCCAAAGAAAGATAATGGAAGGAATTTCTTGCATGCTTTTATGTAGCCCACTGCATCCGCATGCCGTCTTAAAGAAGCAATTATTCACTGTCTTGCATGCGTAATCATGCGAATGGCAATTAAACTTCGTAGTTCGATATGTCAGAGTACGGATGTGCTAGAAGAATTCTGCCAAATGGAACTGCACGGAAACACGATTGCCTCTAACTTTTCGATACAAACATGCCTGCTTACTGCAGCCGCTAAAAGTAAATTATTCAATTTTAGTTAATTATGCCACCGACATCAATAGGTACCACCTCATTGTGTGTCCCCCTTTGCGCATAACCTCACTGTAGCGGTGGTCTTCACGTACATATAAGCGTCTAATTTTAAAAATACCTATCGAATTAACTTTGATCACCCTGTATATAGATACATGCATACATACATACATACATACATACATACATACATACATACATACATACATACATACATACATACATACATACATACATACATACATACATACATACATACATACATACATACATACATACAGGGAGCAGTTGAACTTTTGAAGATGGTAGAGAACACAAGAAAAGAAAACTTTCAACAAGGTAAAAGCACGATTGTTGCCAAAGAGACACGATTGTTGCCAAAGAGACTTGCTTTCGCCAGCGCCCTGACGAAAACAAGTCTCTTTGCTGAAACGTTGGCAACAATCGTGCTTTTACCTTGTTGAAAGTTTTCTTTTCTTACATACATACATACATACATACATACATACATACATACATACATACATACATACATACATACATACATACATACATACATACATACATACATACATACATACATACATACATACATACATACATACATACATACATACATACATGTATCTAGAGGAAGGAGGAAGACAACCAGCATTCAGTAACGCCGAGGAATGCATAGAAGAAATAGCTGGTGTTTTTCTTTGAAAGTGGCAACTTAAAAAGTTTGGGCGACAAAATGTGAAGACAAAATCTACAGTGTCTATTAATGTGTGGTACTCGTATACCACTTGCCCAGAGAACGAGCTCTTTACAGCCAAATTTGGCTATGGACATAGTGCATGGTTTATTTTATTGGTTTGAAGTTTTCGTCTGTTTCGTCTGTATCGCCGAAGATGTAAATTTATAAAATTACAGCCATTTTATAACTTTGCTAATTATGCATTTTTCCGCAGATGCAAGGCGTAGTAACGGGCTGATTCGTTTTCGTTATTTTTTGTCCGTATTTCCAACGTTTTTTTTTTCGACGTGTTTTTAGTTCTGTCTTCATTTTTCGGACGACGTATAAAAGAGCACCTTATTGATTTCGTCAGTTCATTTTATCAAAGTTTTTATTTTGGAATTGTTCTTGTTTATTGGATTTTCAAAAGTCTGTTCGACCAGTTATCTTCACTGACGCTATTATAACTCTTAAATGTGTCACTTCCGGCAGTTATGGGTTTTTTGTGGAAATGCAGGGCGTTACATGGTTTACTCATGTCAGATATTTTCTATTCCTCATTTCGAACGTTCTTTTGCGGTCTTTTTTTCATTCAGCCTTCGGTTTTTGGAGGAGATACATAATATGCACATTTTTTTTTTATTTTGCAAGATCATCATTGTAAAATTTTTATTCTTTCTATGTTACTTATTTTACTGTTTTTCGAAATTCCGTGCGACAAATGATCTCCATCTACGCTATTGTAACCATTACTTTGTTACTTCCGCTAATTCTTCGTTTTTGTGCGAATGCAGGGCGGTACACGTTCGTGGTTGGTGGGTACTCGGCAAAGAATGCTACGCCTTAAAATTAAACTCAGTTCCTTTTCTGATGGAGGCGAAAAGCAAAAACGCCCGTGTGTGCGAGATTCAGGCGCACGTTAAAGATCCCCAGGTGGTAAAAATTAATCCGCAGCCCTCCACCACGGCGCGCCTCATCGTCTGCGTTGCATCGGCGCGTTAAACACTGCAATTAATCAATAAACCCAGTTCCACCCAGTGTGAAATCTGCTGAAACAGTGGAGATGGGGCTTTCTTGTGTCGGCTCGAACGTCAACACACGCTTTCCTGAGAACGGCAGGGACGTCGCCGCGGAAATTCTATAGGTTGTGGGATAGAATCGGCAGCTAAACGTTGGCGGCGGAAGGTTCGCTCCCGTCTTTCTCCCATAGCGGTATGAAAAGGAACCCGCCCTGAGAGACCACTGCACCCTCTATCGGTGAGACTGGGAACCTTTTTCTGCGCGGCCGCCGGCGAGTCTTCGAACCTGCTCGTGCGAACGGAGTAAGAATGAGACAGGAGGGTAAACCGCCTCATAGGGCGTCCAGATAACGTCCCGAGCACTTGGGCTATAGGTTAAGCTAGCGGCATGTGCAGCGGGAGAAAAAAATGGCAGCATCTCCACTCCGGGGATGATGGCGAGGGTGCGGAGTACAGTAACTGGAAATGACATCCAAGTTGCGCCCCGAGTGACATCCGATTGGCGCCCCGACCGTCATTCTATTTGAGCCTTGAGAGTTGAGTTCTTAGATGGGGAGATGACTCGTATTCGAGGACGCTCGTTGTCTTCGTAGACGTTGAGCAGCAGCGTGACGCTCCTTACGTTCGTTTCCGTCCATGTCGGGAAAAGGGTGTGTGATTTCCGGGTGCACCGCGGCAGCATCTCGTGTTTAAGCGTAGCGCCATCTAGCGTATTTCGATGCCGTCACTTCGCATTACAACTTGATCACAACCTGACTACATCGGTGTTTTTCCGCGTTTTCTCGTTGCTAGGTTATGTTTGTGCCCGTTTTCGGGTGTTTTGGAGTGTTCTTGTACCTTATTAGGTAGTTTCCGCACAGATTTTGTCTTCATGGTGGTGTGCGCACAGATGGACGCGGACGGACATTGGGAGGCCCTAATCTACTCCGCTCCGTTACAGGCGAGGGAGTAAGCCGTTTCACTCTCGGGTACGAACTCACTCACGGTCGTAGCCCAGTGGGTTAGCTGACTGACATTAACTCTGTCTGGTCTACTAGACACAGGCTCGAATCCTGCCGGTGCCTGTGTTATTTCTTGCGATTGTAAATGCTATGCGGACGGACGCGGACGGACATTGTGAGGTCCTAAGGTGCTCCGCAACTACAAAACTCCGCGGCCGCCGCGTTCGGCGTTTGACTGCGCAGCGCCCGGAATGAGTAGTAGCCGCGATCATTTCGTCCATCAAATGGCGCTACCCTTACCTTCACCATTGCGCCTGCGAAGCTATGTAGTCCGCGTTCGTTTTCATCGTGGCATTATTGCTCGCTCGCCCGCGCTTGCCGCAGTGGGATGTTTCTGCGCCTATGTATATTTTTGTTCCGTGCCCCTGCGTGACTCACGGCCTACAGCAGGCCCAGGAGAACGCTCGGCCTACCACAGCTTCGCTGTTAAAGGAGTACTGACACGAAATTTTTATGTTACGTTTTTTTCGCTGCTATGCGTGCCTACCAGCCCACTAATCATAGAATGACAGATTAGACGGTCGAGCGCAGCGTAAACATTCATTTACGGCGTCGTTTATTCGTGCCAGTTTCGGTTTCGACAAAAAAAACGCCGAGCGGCCGCCATGACAGCATGTATCATATGGCGTCACCATTCTTGCCGTATCGCTGCCTCTCTGGAAGCGCGCGCGAGCGAGCGCACGCGCGCGCCCAGACCGGTCGAGGTCTTCGCCGTCCCCACAGGCCCGGGCAGCATGACGTCAGTCCCAAAACCATGATGTGTACACATGCCCGAGCAGCGCGCGCCAACCACAGCCAGCGCGTCGGCTTCGTCACGGGAGCCCCGACGTCGGCAGTTTGGGGCACGTAACAGATGATGTCACGTCGGCCCGCTCTGAGCTTTCTCGTGCGGGCGAAGATTAAAATGGATTTTAAATATGTTTCGCTGAACGGTTGCTGTTGAAACTTGCTGGGAGATATCTCCTGATAAAAAGGAAGCGTTTTACATAGTTATCTCAGCTTTGAAATTTCGTGTCAGTACTCCTTTAAAACATGCTGCCCGGACGGGACACAAACCCATAAACTTAGGATTACGAGTTTGCCTGGTTGATTCCTTTCGAGGTTCACTTATTATGCCACTCCGTTTCAATTTTCATTAGCTACATATGTAACATAAATATACGGAGTGGGCGGGCGGGTGGGTGTGAGTGTGTTCTGTCGATTGCGTTAGTACTAGGGGTGTGCGAATATTCGAAAATTTCGAATATTACTCGAATATTAAATTTGTTATATTCGTATTCGCTTCGAAAACTACGTATTCAAAATATTTGAAATATTCGAACGGGTTCGAATAATCGGCTATTATCGAATATTTGGATTGATTAGTTTAAGGGACGCGTCTTTCAACTTTGGAAAAAGGACCCCAGCATCGTTTTTTTGAAAGCCACATATTCGGCTTCTATATTTTCTATCCTAGGCATTTGCAAAGTTTTTCAGCCGAAAACCGTCGCAAAGTGGCATAAGGAATACTTTTGCCAGCCGCGGGAACAAAATGTCAGCGCAAATGGGCGAAAAAACGGCAATTTTCGGAGCGCTGTATCTCCGCAACGGTGCCACCGGGCGCGGCCATTTTGGTACCATTGGATCGGCGGAGCGATCCTCTTTCCGGTCCTTACCGTGCCTTTTATCTTCGTTCATTCACAAGCGCATGAATAGCAGAAAAGGAAAGGCGCACAAACGAAGTTAGATGCTGAAGCGCGGTTGGCCTTTCGGTCGGCGCGCGTTGAAACGGCCCTCCTGATCGAGCGTCGCTGCGGCATTTCAAGATGGCGGCCGCCTAAACTGCGTAATGAGCGTTTCTGAGTTCATTTGCACCGCTTCGCTCAGCCAATTTTCTGTTCAATGATTGTGCCCGCTGTGGTATTCAACACCGACATTATCGCGGTGGGAATGGCTGAGATCACAAGCCATATTTCGGGAAGTTTCGTGGCTCGAAAGGCGGAGGTCAGCGAACGCATCGTGGTGCGCGTGACTTTACCCTGGAGGCTGAATCGCGGTGTCCGCGCTTTTGATAGCAGTTCGCTCAGTGAACTTTTCGTCTTATTTGCGATGCTTATATGCTTAGTTATTTATTGCTAAGCTTGGCAGTAGGCTATAGCCTCAGGAAAGAAACGGGCGATGCGTCAAAAGCTTCGCGGCGCGCACGGCGTAGCCGCTGCGCGTTGGAGCATCCCCTGACTACGCAACCTGGTACGATTGAACGCCAGTAGTTGTAATTAATGCCGGTGACTTTAGATTTAATCTTAAGGGCGATCTGACGGGCCATGTCGGGGATAAACAAAGTATTACATGTTGCGGTATACGAGCGTCGCCATGTAGGTGAACCATATTTCCCGTGCACTTCGAGTAATCATGCAAACAGGTCTGAGTTAGGGATAAAAACGTGTTGACCGCGTTAAAAATGTACCTTACTGTCGTTGAGTTTAACAAGTCGATATTTTTTAGGGAAATTAATAATACCAATGCATACATCTATAGTTTCGTGCGCATTGGCTGTGCTGCGAGGAATATTGGATGCCCTGATTTTTAAGAGTACCAAAGAATGACCATGTATTCAAGTTGGAGTTATTCAGAATATTATACCAAGCTTCAAAGTAGCTCCTTTGCATTCTTGTGCTATATAAACTTTTGACAATAAACGCCTGCACGTAAGCTGCTGTTCCAGGCAAGATTATAAAGCGTAACAGAAGTCAAAGCTGAATTTTGAAATTTAAGAAAAAAAAGAGGGCTTAATTTGTTGCCGTGGTCACTGCAGAGGGATATGTTGCAGTGCAATACAAGCAACCAGCTAACCTACTTTGCATTGAAAGCCATCTCCTTCCCTTGGTCCGCAAACTGGGTTGTGTACTCTCCACAGAGGAGCGGAAAATGATGTTTTATGGAAAGAAAAAGGCTGCAAAAGGCACTCGAATTTCAAGGCAAGGCATTTCACACGCCCCGTGTTCAAAAAACACTAAAGGCTACAACCCTAGCGACTTTTGATAAATGAAATCTATTTTTCACTTCGGAATCCCTTTTCGCAAAACATTTTTTTTGCCACCTACGTCTCTTGTTTTAGAGATTTCTTTGTGACCTGTAGGTTTATTTTTGATTCCGGTTTTTGCGTTACATTCCTTGATGAACAGTTCAGCTTGTGACACTCTTGGTTTTTCAGGTTTGCTTTTTGTGAATTTTTTATTGAAATGGTCATTCATTGTCTATATGCCTGTTGTAGATTCACCTCTAAAAACTGAAAACTAAACAAAATTGTGTTCTAATAAGAAATCTAAGACTGTCACGACCTGGGGCGGTATTCCCGTGTTTTGTCCCTTTTGTGTCCCTTTCAAAGTGTCCCTTTTGAGCGAGCCCTGATTGGCTAAAAGCGAACACCCGGATGTGACGCCATGCAAGCACGGCGGAGCTATGAGCCGTGGCTACTCGGAGCAGACGATTTGGAGCCGACGATTTTTCATCGCAGTTCGCTCGCGGAACAATAAACACATAAAAGATACTCTGATACGGTTTCACTTCTTTAAAATGCGTCTGCAAGAACAGTTACGCTATTTGAATAAAAGGCCCACTGCTTAACCGGAAGTACGCCACGATGAAAGGGACGCAAAAGGGACGTTTTCGAAAGGGACAGTTACGAGAATACCGCCCCTGGTCAATTCATTTGGGAATGCAAAGTACTTTGAACAAGTTTTCTATCATGTTTCATAGGCCGCTCAAGCTCATTACTAGGTGGACAGAAAGAAAATATTATGAATAAAAAGTTTTCAAAATATTACTTTGGAATTTGTATGGTGTTCCACAAAAGCATTTCCAGTTGCTGTGCTAATTTTAATCAAAAATCACAAAAAAATCAAAAGGTTGATTTTGGAAGCCACACCCCCCTTAATTATTCGATATTAGATTCGATATTCAAAGTTAGATATTCGTATTCGATTCGTATTCGAAAAAGTTGATATTCGCACACCCCTAGTTAGTACCAATGCCCTCGTCACACGTTCTCAAAGTACGTTGTCACTAACGTATTCTGAGCTGCATTTTCCCCTTAAAATGTTCCTCTTAACAATCAATCACAGAATTTCCACCAAGAAGCTCGGAAATCGCTTTTTGAACGATCAGTAGCCGGGTGTGCTCTAGCGTATGGATATGCGGTTTGCTTCTATCACACGTCCTCTTTGCTAATGTGAAACAGCGAAGATCTAGAGCTTCGTCGTGTCTAATCTCCGGTGGTTCAATGTGTTATTCTTGTGGAGGCCAAATATAGAAAACTGGTGTACGTAAGTGTTGATCTTATATTGGGGCGTCCACGTGGTTCTTGCATTATTATGTTTCCATTGGTTGTTTGAATTAGCAAAGTTGATATGAATTGCGCATCATTTTCTTTCCCAACGTTACTGAGCAATGCCTTATATGCTATTATTGTCGCTTGGTGTACACCCGGAGGACGGAAAAAAAAAATGTGTCACTTTGGGTAGCAAGGTTATTGAATTATATAAAGCTTCTGTCTCAACACGTCTATCCTCCATACTTTGCTTTCATCATGTAAAGCTACCAGGCGCAAGCGACGCTAAACGTGTCGGACGCAGGGTGAGCGGCGGTTGCGGGAATGGGGAGTGAATGACTTTATGGCAGTCAGCTTGTTATTAAGAGTAAACGGCCCCTGGGTAATGCCGCTGGCGTGAAGAGCAATTGTCTGTAGCCTCAACCGCGTTGTCGCGCTGTTTTGGTCGACGGGCATGCTGCCAGTTTGGGAAAACCTTGTTAGACCGGTGGCTTAAGGAGCATTCCGGGAGCTTGGCAGCAGTTTCTTCTGGGGCCACGTGCGCGTACGTTTAGCGGGATGGCCGGTTGTAAAACTATTCTGTTCGCTGCGCTTCGGGAAACCGGGGAGCCTGGAGCGGTCAAGTGTGGTTGGAAAGTGGCCGATTTATCGCGATATTTCTGCCTTTGTTGGCCCGTTAACGAGCTTGTCTCGGGCGCTTGCACGTGTTTTCGCGGGGTCCTGAATGTTGCGTTGTACTAGTCTTATTTGCTTGTTGTCTTTTCTTATTTTTGGTGGTGGGAGAGAGGGACCAGCGCTTCAGGGTTACGGGGGCGCGTTCCCCGCCGTAGTTTATCTCCGGTTTTGGTAATGCAACCAATCAGATCGCCACGCGATGCTGATTTGCATGTGCATCGAGAGTGGAGACTAAGTGACCCATTAAAACCACAAGCCATGAGGTCTCTAGGTCGAATACTCAGGGTCTCAAGTGCTATGCACGGTCGGCGTATGCCGAGCTATAGCCAGTTCGGATGGGAAGGGTCTCATCATCCGGGTAGTCTTAGGCCAGGGTCCGTCTCTGGCGGAGGTGTCGCGTGCACAGCTGGCAAAGACTCTCACTTTATTTCTTACTTTGTTAATGTCAACTTCAGTCTGTAAATATTCTGTATATGTTTTCTGTTTAAATATACAGTTTGAAAACCCTTTAACAATATCATCGTCGGGTCATCAGTGCCGCACCAAGAGGCACCACCGCAGACCATCAGAAGAAGCCTTCTCTCTCTCACGCCACAACATCGGCGAGGCATCATTGAAGCAACGAAACATCATTTACTCATAATGAAGGTATTTCTACTCCAAATGGGCTGCAAAAGAAATTCAGCAGACAGAGAGCTGTTTTCAGCATTGCTTGCCACTCTGAAAGTATTTTTGAGCGCCCCTCTGGTTACAAACTTATACAATGCCAAATAAAGCATACACTCAGTTGTTCACAGCTCAAATGATGCTGGACTGGAATGAATGCTTTTATAGCGCAATACGTGTTTAACTTAAGCCTGAACAAGTCCTGAAGCTGGAGTTAGAAGGAAGGGGAGAGTAGTTTGCGAGGGAAAGTTTATTTCATGGGCTGGCGTTGAACTTCCAAACTTACGAAATACGCCTGCAACGGCATTTGTTGTGTTCACGAATGAATGAGCTAAAGTTTGGCAGATTTTTATGCTTTAAAGTTACATGAAGGCTGGCTTTGCAGGCTGCAGATGTTTTGAACAAACCCGACATGGTGTGCGCTTAAGGAGGGACTGCGGGTAGGAGCAACGGCGAGTTTGTATGGCGAAGGAGCTGTACCGCCGGCGTTCGATACAAAAAATTTCTTCCGTAAAAACAAACAGATTTACGTCATTACCGACCTTTTGACTCCATCTCTGACGCAACGGTGAGGGAAAACTTTATCAGAACTTCGATAGCGGTACGTAACAAGGAGACGCGTTTGTTCCGTACTCTTTGAATTCTCGGTTGTAACATCTGCACCAAATAGAGGGTAGTGGTGCGGTAATTTGCAAGACGGGGACAGTCATGTGGGGCTCCTTTTTTTCTAGTCTACTCGGGCAAGCACTTTCTTGAGCATACTAACTCATATAAACCAAAAACAATTTTGCGAAAGCAAAGCTGCACCGCTTCGAAGGACACACGCGGGATTTGTGAGCTCCGCTCACCGCTAGCCCCTCTCGAAAATATATCCCCTCCCCCAACACGCTTACAACAATTCGGGTTACAACATTATATATCAGGTATAACAATTAACCGCCACGTTCCCATTATCCTACCCATAAATTTTGCAAGTAAATGCACCTGTTAATACTAAGCTGAGATTACTATCAATCAGTAACAAATAAATTTACTGTATGAGTCAACGAAAATGGCAATACTTGGAGGCAAGCATGAAAGGCCTACTCTACTGTCACAGGTTGCGTAGCGGCTCATGTTTTTTTAATATATTTGCACCACGCATTTACGTTCGCACTATATGTTGTCGATTTGCTAGCCCCCACTGCCACAAAAACTGAATGACTGATCCGCTATTCCTAGACACTCCAGCCATGCAGGGAGATATATCGCGCCAGTGCACGATCGTTATCTGTGGTGCTGCCATTTCTCAATCGTCAGAGAAATACTCTGATTCCACTTTCCCCACACTAGCCTTGAAGACATGAGCCCTCTCGACTTGATTGCCTGTTTCCTCCGGTTGAACTTCCCGCCGAGCCACCCTCCCCCTTCACTGAGCTCTTCGAACCCGCTAAAACTTGTGTTTTTTTTTCTTTTGTGGTTGTCGGGGAAATCGAATTCCGTCCAGGATTCAATTCCCTTCTCCGCTATCGTTCCGAAGCATCCGTAAGGGCTTTGACCCCGCTCATCATCTTTTGCCAACGCTACGCTACACAGACGGCCCCAGAGCGTCGCAAAAATTATTTGCACAGAAGTGAATCAAGCGCCTGCCGCCGTAACTACAAGCCCCGCACGTCGCGAGTTTGTTTCATTCTATGGCATGTTTTTGTGCGTAGGTTATCCTGTGCGCGCCTCGTTTTTCCCGGTTAAAGTTGGACATGTTTTAAGGGTTTACCAACTTAGTGCTACGCCGGTGAAGTGAAGAAATGCGCAAGTGCCTGCAAGCACTGCGATGCAGAGTACCGGTCACGAGTTGCGCGGTACGCTGTGCTTTAACTTCAGTTTTACGAAGCGCACATGACGCGCTGTCAGCTACATAAATCCCGAAGCTCGGCCGTAGTGCGACCCCCGTGGGATTCCCAAGCGAGAGATATATGTTTTCACTACCACCAATCTCGGGTCACGCGTTCTCGAATGCTAGATTAAAAAGTGCAAGAACCGTGTTGCGTCAAGAGAAAGTGCTTGGATCGCGGAGAGTGCGCTTCAAGCATAAGGTGGGTGTCGTTGTTTCAGCGAGTTGGATTTAGTGCGTGTGCTTCGATGGTGAAAGCAAGTGTGTTCGAAAGATGCACGAAAAGATATAAACTTGTGTGCACGTGTGCAGTTGTTTCCTTCTCTGTGGGGCTATCGCTGCGCTCCACGGTGTTTTTCATTACGGCTGCACAGCAACCCTCCCTAACCATCAACGTTAGCGTGCCGCCAAAAGGTGCAGTATCGGGAACCTTCTTCGTACGTGGGGCCAATGGCTATTTCGGGGTGGCAAATTCTAAATTCTTCGAATTCTAAAACCTTCTTTTTAATTTTCCCTTTAAAGATGCCGATAACGCCCTATACGACGTTGTTTTGATAAAAAGAACTTCTAAAACACGTTCTGCATGGTGCGTTTATTGTCTGCGAATTCGGTGGAACGAACTTTCGCACTTGCGAAGTTCGCAATGCCTGGAAATTTCGTGTACATGGCCTGCGAACCACGCGATTTTTGCATTTGAGAGGCACATTGTTTGCAGACCGAATTAAGTCGGCCACAAGCAATGCTTGTTGTGATTTTAAAAATAGGATTTGTTGTACTTTATGGCCAAGTTGACCCAGACTGTTTTGCAGTAAATGTGAGTTGATTTGCGGTTTCATATAGCAATCGCCATTTATTTATCAAATATTCTTTGTCTCACGTATTTTTGTGAAGTATTTTGTGAAGTTGCATTTTGTATGCACTGCGCCTTTTAATGTATAGTACGTCTTGGCAGTATATTGTGTACTTGTGTTTTTGTGTTGGGGTTCGAAATGCAGTGTTAGCCTCCTCTGGTACATATTATTAGTTGCCCGTGTATTGCTTTTACGGTTTTTTGTCGCTCCTTAGGCTATGCCCCTACGGGGCCTGTAAGGTTTTTGTAACTAAATAAATAAATAAATACCAACACATAGCAGAGAAGGCAAACACAGCAAGCAACCCTGGGTTCGCTTGTTGTGCATGCCCACTGCCAAGCACACTTTGGTGTACCTCAGACGGTTCTTCCTTGGTCCTTCCGTACTTCTTCCCTGCTTTGATGTTCGCCACTTTCACTGGCACCGATTAAACATCCGCTGAAAACGGCGCGTGACATCATGTGAACGCACGTGCGTTTGTTTTGGTGCCCCTGCGCTTATACAAGCAACGTCATCTGGTTGCTCAGCGTGCAAATGGTGATTTCGTGTCGTTCATCTAGCTGTGTTCCTATTGGCCGCAGGTTCGGCCCTCTACGGCGCACGAGCCGCGTTTGCGGGGGATGTCCGACCGGTCCAAACATTTGGCACTTGGCCGCAGCAACGAAAAAAGGTCGTTTCGCCACATGAGAACCGCCGTATCTGCGATTAGCAGGGAAAATCGCACCTTGTTGAACGGGCTTGAGATGATATAACACATCTGCCAAGCTTAACGAAAATTCCGAGTGATCAGGCCAGAAAATTGTAAGAAACCTAGAGATGGTTGCCTGGAGGCATTTTCCGGCCTGACTTAATGATGGCACCGGACGACGCCATTCACCGTTTTTTTCGGATTGGCTGATGGTAGTAAAACAATTCCCAGATTTCCAAATACGCGGCGGATATTTCTGTGTGGCTCTTGTAAGAAAGTAGGGTGATAGAACCTTACTCTCTTCCCTAGCCATGTGCAGACAAAACTGAAAGGAATTCGGAATATGAAGGAGGAATATGAGGAAGTCGGGCTGTACGTTTTCTCATTGCAACAAATGATAGTTCAGCTGAATTCTAGTTGTCCAATACTGGTCACACGTAAACCTAAGCTTGACGGTCATTATCTAAAGCGAGCATGGTACTTGAGGTCACGTACCACGTTCTAGGTGAAACGCCCCACTAGCTTTCGCTAGGTTAATCGCTTTTAACCTTATTTTCGATTCCTACCCGAGTGTATACCTTGCGTGTAGTGAACCTACTGACAGTACGTTTTTCTCTGCTTCTTAAACGGGCGTCACGAGGCAATTTCGTCTCATAAATAGGGTGAGCAAGCGAGGGGTTAGTTTGAAAGTGGTTCATGGAAATTAAAGGGAACGAGTAGTACCAAAATCCTTTTCCACTTAACGAAATTGTAGTCTGCAACGGCCGAATGCCTAGAATGAAGAAAATAGAACGTTGTTTGCCCGGTTCCTGAAAGAGAGTTTAGTCGGATCACCATATCTGGGGGTGGTATATTATTATTATTTTTCTGCTATGCCAGTTGAGTGAGAGCATTTGGTGAATTTCCCTGGTTGTGTCCACAAAGTTAGAAATCAGCTATATGAATAATTAATTCGGTATTGTTCAATTTTAATGTCAATAAACAGCATGTTGGAGTTAAATTTTACTTGCGGTGTGTCTACTTTAATTTTTTTATAGAAACGTCAAATTTTACTTGCGGTGTGTGTACTTTAAAATTTTTATAGAAACGTCGGCCAGCTTAACAGTAGCTGCGACCTTTCTTGCACAGTGTTTACTATGAATACGAGTTCACAGATTTTAACTCCCATTAAAGTTATTACAACTCGATTCTACATTCTCGATTCTCGGTTCTGGCGGCTCAAGGTCGTTGCGACGCGAATAATGACCTTGCGAGACATGATGTAGTAGATCTTTCTCTCCAAAAGATACTATTGTTTATACCCTGATTCACTAATTACTTGTGGTGCGCGATTGACCGATTAACCTATCGAGTAATCGATCAATGCATATTCATGACTAAATTTTTAACTAGTTACTCGGTTCGACTCCCGTGAGCCCAGTAGAGCAGCTATAAAGACCTCCAAAGCTCTGCGTAAACTTATTTGAGGTCATTGCCTTACGTAGCAACAAACCGTTCTTATGATACTATGTGCTGGCAACGAAGACGAGAGGCGTCGGGCTCGCTCCTTCGAGAAGTCGTGCTAGTCAACCCCATCTGTACCATGCGAGGGTCTGTTTAGTCCACCGAGGCAGCCCCCCTGGACACACATACACGATATTGCCTTGAATTTTGAGAATGGATAAGATTTCAGCTCCTCTGTGTTGACGACCCGATGAAAAAAAGTCTTCGAAATCAAATTCTGGCCTCATTCTTTTTACTTTTTCTATAAACCGCAGCAACCGATTACCCTTTGAATTAATCAATTAATGCCCGGCGATAACTCGGATTAAAATTTTAATAGATGGCCAGCTCTACTAATTGCTTCATTTGTCGAAGACCTCATACAGTAGAACCCGTCTTCACTGAGTTCTGGGGTGCTATCTTTTTTGGGACGCCCTGAAGAGTTCATTAGGAAAAGATTTCCCGCCCACAGCACATCCGGGGGCAAAAAATCCTGTTCGTAGAAACTCTGAACTGTTTGCCATGTGCACTGTTATTCTGTTGGACTTGTATGCAATGTGGCGAAGTCAAATTGCTGTGAGGCTGACGCGACGTCGATGCGATGACAGTGTCCTTTATTGATTGGTTGATTATGGGGCTTAACGCGCCGACGCCTCACAAGCGATGAGGCGGCCGTAGTGGAGGGCTCCGGATTAATTTTGACCACCTGGGTATCTTTAACGCGCGCCGAAATCCCAAACACACAGGCGGTTTCGCTTTTCCCCTCCATCAGAAAAACGTCCACCCGGGCCGGGAATTCAACCCGCGTCCTTGGGCTCAGCTGCACAACGCCCTAGCCACTCAGCCACCACGGCGGGGAACGACAGTGTCCCATTGTTTCGCTCAGAATGTCACGTTGCTCCGCCAAGTGCATGAGATAAATGTATAGCGAAACCGAATGGCTGTATGAGTTTAGTGCCCTTGCAACTTTTGACGTTTTTAGCAGTTTTGCACAGCTAAAGTCTGGCTGGTTGTTTTCAAGGCGAAAGTTTTCAAATGCCCCATTTTGCGAAAACGCGCTGTTGTAGTTCTCCGGGAAAAAAAAATCGTCCCTGCAGTAAAGAGTAAATAAATGAAAACACATGCATCATTAGATGGGATTTAAACCTGGCTCTACACTGTAGCAGCCCAATTCTCAACCAACTGCGCCAACTCCTTTTCTTTTAATGCTTCACTTCGACATAATCGCACAAGCACCATCAGAATGCAGGAAAACATAAAATGCACACATGCCGCCATGCGGATCTCTCGGCTTGCGCTGTCATGTTTATTATGACAACGCCAGCCGGGAAACTTCAGCGTAGTCATTGGCTCAACACGTGCCAACCACTCAGGCACTGACCCTTGAACTGCTAGCCCTTCAACAAAAAGCGAAACGCTCTCATAAAACAGCGGCTGCGCCGGCCTAGCATTCATGTCACCACGAAGCCAAGCCACGCGTGTCCTCCAGATACTATGAAGCTCTAGAAGCAGTAGTAGATGGTACGGTACACCCTAGTCATTTGCGCTATGAAGGTACCGAATGTCATTTGGCCCCAATGGAAAATCGTAATGCAGTATTCGCGGTAACACGTCCCAGAAGTGAATCCCCCTCCGGCAGTGTATGAGCATATGTGGTATGGCCTCTCGTCGCTTATGTATTGTGCAGTAAGTGCCCCACAGTACCCTTTATCATGTATCATGCAGGCACGTTTTAACCCTTTATCATGTAGCCACGTTTTAACTTTAACAGTCTCCGAATATAGCTTAAAAACGAAAGACTTTGTCCCTGCTTAAACTGGCATTCTTTTGAGTCTCCTCCGGTGAACGAGGCTCTGTACCGCGGTTCAGGGAAGAGGTTGTCGCACTGTTGCTAGGATAGAAGAAAAGTTGTCGTTGTTTTTATTCCCTTCTTCGTGGCACGTACGCACTTCCAGGATTCGCCAGGGAATAGTAGGTGGTGAAGGGCAATCTGCCGGCTTCAAAAAATTCACAAATGTGAATTAGAAACGTAGAGTGGTAGAATAGTGTGTGCCGCGCGACCCCTGAGCGGGATGCCACGTGAATAGAGCAGGTACACTCCAGCCACGCAGAATCCCGATTGTTGGTGCCGTAACACGAAGAAATGAAGGCGACGAAAGAGACCCACAAACGGTGTATCAGAAGAGAAGGCGGCTCAAATAATTCCCGCTAATAGACAACGTAAGGTAAGCGAACAAAGCGATAAAAATGCGATGTTGCAGCAAGAAAATTGTTAATAAATACAACCAGGATTTTGCCTTCCGAGCACGTAAGCAGAGTTCAGTGCCACGCGAAATTTTTAACAGGTAATGTGACGCGCAAAATCGACACGGTCATAAAGACAAAACAAAACTGCGGAGATAAAGCAGTGGTGCCGCAGCAGGATGCGGCAGTAGAAACCCTGTATCAAATCCCATCGCATCAGGCATGCGTTTTTTATTTACTTTTTACAGCCACAGCCATTTTCTTGGCTGGACAAAGGAACAACAACGGCCGTTTTTTTCGTATAATGGGGTACTTACTGCCTTCGTTTTGAAATAATTCTTCCAGGTACTGCAGGGCTGGTGGTCGGGATTTTAAGTGAGCTTCAGTGTTGTAACCACCGGCTCGACTGATTGATTGTAGGGTTTAACGCACCGACGCAACGCAGGCGATGGGGCGCGCAGTAGTGGTGGGCTCCGGATTCATTTTGACCGCCTGGGGATCTTTAACGTGCGCCGAAATCTCGTTCACACGGGCGTTTTTGCTTTTCCCCTCCATCAGAAAAGCGGCCGCCACGGCCGGGAATCGAACGACGCGACGACCAGCGCAGCGCCTTAGCCACTGAGCCACCGGGGGGGCGTTAACCACCGGCTCTTTGTTGTCAATATAGCGTTGACTGTGTGATATGTGGTCTTGTTCTTCAGAAACATTGTAAGGAAGCTTATGTGATGTATTTTCTGGTTGTAATTTTTATAGGACGCCCAACCAACATCCAATGTTTCTACTGTATTAGTAAACGCGCCGTTATCTGTTTGGATGTTCGCTAATACAGGGGGTTATTTGTTATTTCCCGTAGCAATCCTGCCTAAAAATTACAATATATTTGTTTTGGCGATAGCATACAGTTGTTAGCAAGCTTTTTTTGCTCTGCAGACTTTTGGAAACTCCTTTTTGTTTTTCAAATCATTGTGCATTGTTATTTGCTTGCCACACTTGCGATGCTAACGTCGTCTCAGTGCGATGCGGATATGCAGTCTTGTGTACGTTTAAAATTGTTTACTTTTGTACTGTTAAATTTTGTATTTTTTTCACATAGCTAAATGTTACAAATCTACTACTACGTATAAGATGAGTTTTAGAGCGCAGCTCTTAAAGGTACACTGAAGACAACAACAAAAAAAAAACAGTTGTTCTAGATCAATAGATCACCTCACCGAGAATACGAATATACCCCTATTACGTGTAGCCTTTCTAAAATAAGGTATAAAATAGCGAAATTTGTTAAGACAGGTGCGCCCGCCCCTGGCCACACCGCGCAGCTTACACGGGAAGTGGTTAAAATTGCGTGAAAAGATTTAAACTATGCGCCTTCACAAGTATATAAAAGCAACTGAAAGTTTTTTGGTGTCATGTTTGAACGTTGAAGGACAAAAAGAAACCTAGAACATGACGCGAGCCCAGTCCATATATCAAGGGGCGCTCCCAAGCGACACTAAGCCTGTTTTCGTTTCGGTGCAATACCTGGTGTAATAATCGGCCAGGTAATTGTGTGACCCTTGTGTGCATAGCAACTTTTGTTATGACCCCCAGCGTGCTTTCGCTGAGTTAAAAAAACACCGGAGCGCTTATTTTGGCTAAAGTCAGTATTTTAAGGCGTATCCAACGACTTCCCTGGCTGCCACTGGATGGCGCTACTCTTCCACGGTGGCGGTGGTGCCGCTATGCGAGGCGGCGTGCGGTGGCCGCGCAAAACCATTAGTTCGACGCCAACATTCACGCAGCCTAGAACGGTCAATACTTTTCCTCAACAATGCGGCAGTACTGATCCGGGGTCCCATGAAGAAACATTTGCTTAGTGGTCCGGAGCAGCAAAGAACGCGGGTATTCGGTAAAGCACGAGTGATTTCAGGAAACTGGCGAAACCGCTTGGTACATGGTTGCATTGTATCCGGTTTTTTTTTTTCTCTACCGCTAGACATCACCGCTGCATCGCTTGCTTCCACTTTATCGTGACGCAAAGAGCGGCTGCAGCAGCCGCTGTTTGTGTTATGGAATCGCTGCGAGTGAAGTAAGGAAGCGAAATGCGTTGTTTGATAGGCGATGTATCAGAAATTAGGGGATCTTCCCGCACAGAATCGACGCTAAAATTGCTATGGGAACGTCCGACTTTCGTTTGACACCAACTAGCTGGTTGCCTCCAGTGTCCCTTCAAGCGCACGCTCCTATAGTTTCGTGCCCACGTCTTCTCTTGCTGTCTTCCTCGTTGTGGCCGAGAGAAATTAGCTGGCACCCAAGGTACAGAGAGCAGGAAAGCGGAGGAGGAAAGTATCACGAAAGTTTGAGAGGGAGGATGGTATGCCGAGGCCTCGCGAGACAGGCTCCGCGGCGGCGATTGTTGGTTCACGTTTTTAGTTCACTGGAATTATCTCTGGGGGGCTGCTACGATTTGGAAAAAAAGAAAAGGACCCAAGGGAAGGGAGCAGGGCGACGCGGTAGCAACGCGCTAGAGATAACGCCAGAATACCGTGCGCCGTCGTGCGTTCCCTGATGACGCGATCCTTCCTGAGGCGAAGGAGGTGCTGACCAAGGAGAGGCTCAGCGCCACCGAAGCAAGACTCCAGAGGTACGAGCCACCGACGCAGAAGCTATGCGCCGTCGTCGAGAAGACTCTCCCGTTCGCGCTTCGCACAAATTTCGAGCAGTTAGTGCTGCGCTCAGTTCGTGTTGCGCTCAAGTTCGGGCAGCGCTCAAGACCAACAAGCTCAAATATTGACGATTTTGTTTGTTCAGTAGTTTTCTCCATTCCCTACTTAACTAAGCCGATTTAAATTGCCCCAGCTTGCACTAGTAGTGAAAGGCTGGAGAAACAGCAGAGCTGGCGGTGCCTCTCCCTTCGTCGGAGACCCGGCTGTTGCACCTCATACTTATTACCGAACTTGCGCTAAACGTTTTCCATGACTGGCAGGCGCGGATCGTTTCGTCCACAGGCTTTCACATCTCTCCCGAAGTGGACCGCGTCATCACCCGCGGCGAAGTCTAAAGCCAACGCACGCGCTAGGAACCCGAAAGAGAGGCTGTACCCCGGATTGCGATGATTGACGCCGGTTTCATAACGCGAGGGACCCAGATTCGATTCCGACCACGTGAAGCGTTTTTTCTTTGTTCCATTTGACCGCGCATGTTATTGTTCCCCGCCGCTGCTAACCCCGCATCCCTCAGGCCTTTGAGGTGGCCCGGTGGTTCGGTTGCCGCTGGCACGGCCTAAAGATTCCAGTTTTGATTTTTAGGACCTCCTTTACCACATTTTCTTCTTGAGGCTTCGAGGTTTCTTGGTGCGATGGACGGAAAAGGATCGGCCTGAACGGCCCTGCTGTTAAAAAGGAACGTTTCAATGTTATCGCTATTTTATGCTTCTGGTATGTGGAACATTTGTCTGACACCACCGCACGGGCGCGATTTACCCCCGTACCTCCAATACCCCTTCCAGCAGAGTTAACAGTAGTCCAGGCTTTACGAAATACTTCTCGTCAGCGTACACGTGTCTTCGTTAATGCCACATCGGGTTTCCGTGTGTAGCTAGTGGGCATGTCAGCGAGAGTTTGACACCTAAGTTTGTCGCAGAGGGACACGTTGTAACGCCAATCTTGACGCCCCTCCGACCGTGTCTAGATTCGTAGACTGCCGTTGTTGGTGCTAGAATCGCCGTCCCAAGCTTCTTTTCCTATCCACTTCGTTTTCACTTTGGAATATCGTTTTCGTCGCACTGCAGGTGATTCCGTTTAAAATCATTTGTTGCGATGTTTTTGCCTGCTGTCGTTCTGGATGGCAACTACCTGCGGCAATTTCAAGCTGATGCGTTTTTATAATGACATTAATAATTCAAGGCGGATAAGTTTTTTTTTCTAAGCCAACCTAGCGGCATCCATCGGCGCTCGGTATTGCACATGGGGAGAGGTCCAATACTCCATTGACGACCTATTGGGCACACGGCGAATTGGGTATCAACTTGTGCAAGCTAACTCAAATGCTTCATTTTTTAATTCTATTAGCAGTTGAAGAGCCAACACTTTCCTGCTTCTGTAGTTACGGGTCCGTCTATCAATCTGCCCGTCGGAAAAATAAGCTAAAATAAAATATGGAGGCAGGATGACCGGACAAGACAAAAAGCGCCTTCATCCTTCCCTCCCTTCATTTACGCAATAAGAATCCCCTCGCGTCATAACTCCCTCCGCTTTCTCTGTTGCCGCAGCGGCACACATTGCGTCATATTCATGGCAACCGTGTCTGAGGCGTAGGGTTTCAGACGGTGTGATGCTACGCAAGATGCAGCGCGGTTGGATTCACAATTGCAGAAGCAGCACTAGCTAAGCACGGAACACCAATGGGGGATGAGATTTCGGTCCAGGTTGAAAATCCGAAGGCGCGCAAAAAACGTTTCCATTCCTTGCTAAAGAAAGCTGAGAGAAGCGTGAAAGGCTTCTCACAGCAAACCTGCGTTAAAAAATGCGTCAACACCATCGCTGAACGTGCGCCCAATTGATCGACAAACCTTCAATGACACGAATCGCCAAAACAAAGAACGAACCCATGCGACGATTGTTCGCGCACTACGCAAACGCCTCCACGAAAGATCTAAATGTATACCGATACGTTGTTCAGGAGATAACGATATACTATTGTACTCCTGTTTCATGATCGATGCGTGCATTGTCTAACGTGAACCGCTCCCTGCATCGGTCGCACTAAGTAAGCTTTCGCTTAAGCATTGCCGTCCAGGGCTTCTAACCTCAGAGCCAAGGTGTAGCTCAGTCGCCCAAGTCCGCAGGTTGGTGTTGAATTGCAGGCATACTAGAATGAGGCAGTTCAGTTTTTCCATTCGTGTAATTTCGATACGCTGATATACACGCGTCTAATAAACGAGATCTCCCAGTTCTACATTTGTACCTGGGCGTACATAGGCCTACAGTGTGTTGCGACGGTAACTGGAACACTTTAAAAAATTTTCCTGAGCGAACCGCCGCTCTGTTCGCGCTGAAACTTCACACGAAGGTCGCATTTTGTGGTCTGTTTTATTTGACACCGGGAACAAGGACGGTACTCACCTGTTTATCCTGAAAATAAATAAGAACGATCTTCGCCTATGGGAAAATGGCGCTGATTTGGTCGTGGGAGCCCGAAAACCGGGTTTTCTGATCGTCTGCTAGCTCATTTCTAGGTGAATTTTCTGATCGTCTGCTGCACCATTTGGCTCCGTACGTGAATCCCAAGCGTGCGGTTCACTCTGCAGGTGGTTCCGTTGTTCCAACATCAAGTTGCGCCGGCTCGCACGTCCAAATCAGCCGCCATTTTCCCATAAGCGAAAATCGTTTTTATTTATTTTTAGAATACAGAGGTAAGCACCATCGTTGTTCCCGGTATCAAACAAAATAGACCACAAAATGCCACCTTCGTGTCAAGTTTGAGCGCTAACAGAGCGGCGGTTCGCTCAGGAAAAAATTTTAAAGTGTTCCAATTATCGTCGCAACACCCTGTACGTACTAGCGACGTGGCGTGCAGGCCACTAAACATGGGGCGTGTCAAGAGTAAACCTAGGCAGGTTATTTTCTTCCACCACTCTTTGGTCAACGTGATGGTAATTGCGCATTAGGCAGAATACATTCCTTTCCTTTGCAATAACAAACATTTCCAGCAGAAATAAATACTTTGATAGAACACTTTCAATGTCGAGCAATCAGCTCGGCTGTCTACAAACGCGCTTTGTTGTCTTCCCCTTATTTCTTTCGTCCCACACTGGCAATTTTATGCGCTTTGTTTTTACTTACGAGGAGAGAGCCTGGGTCCAGCCGAAAACCTTGAAGTTCTGCGCACACGACCGGCGAGGTAGTACAAATGCTCCTTAGGCCGCGCGTAGGAACCGCAAAACCAATTAGCTTCGGAGACAGCAAAATAATTACAAAAGGTAAGAAATGGTTCTCATCAATGCAGAGCCCCTTCTCGGTCCCCTTCGCGACCAGTGGATCCTATACTTGGTACCAAATTCGACACCCAATCAGGCTGGTGCGAAGCGCGCTGAGCGCACAACCCTGTGCTAATTACCGCCTTTGTCCCACTCCCTCCTGCGCCCTCCGCGGGCGCTAGTCCAGGCTAAGCTCGCGACCAGCCCGTCCTGCAGCCAATTGCAGACATCGCAATTTCGCCTGTGCCTCATGGGGTGCGGGCAGGGCATCGGCCGAGTTCGTGACCATGCCTGCGTCTCGAAAGGGTTCCAGGCGAGCTGAAAGCGCCGTCAAGAAATCGTTTCGTGCGTCTATACAATCTGCCGCTGCCTCGCGAAGGCCCAATATTGAACTGGCATGGCAGCCGTGCTTGAATCGCAACCCGGCAATAAATGTCCTGGCATGATGAATACTCGAAGACGTTGCCTTTGGTGATAATCTTGCTCTCAAGCGCCGGTAACTGACGAATCGCTCGTCAGGAATTTGATTGCATTCAGGAGCTCGTGGCGAACACGTTCGCCCACAGCCACTCAAGAAAAGAGCTCGCGTTTGCTGCCAGCCTGGTCGGTCGGTGGTGCTGTGCCAAAAGTGTGTTTAAGAGAGTTGTTTATCCCTCACGTATAGAAAACGGAAATCATAAAGTGGAATTCTAAGGACGAGTTGCGAAAGGCTTTGACTGAGACAGTGTTTTCAGATCTTGCCACCAGCGTTAAAAAAAAGCAATTCCCAGGGTTGGTTTCTGTTTAATGATGAAACGGAACCAGTGCGATGAACCATAAAAACCATTCCTTTGATAGTTTATTGATCCCTGAAGGTGCTATGTAGATAACGCGGATATTACTCTTTCGGAGCAATTGTTAAGAACACAGTATGTGATGCCATGGGCTGGTTATACCCCTAAACACGCAAACGCATGCGTACGCTCTTACTAACCAGCGCGAGCGCAGGGTTCCTTTTAGATAACATAACTTGTTGCGTACTTTTTTGTTATATTTTTTATATGTTCAGTCCAGCTAAGTTCAGAGGAAATAGTAATTCCCAAGCATTTATACTCCGTAAAATTTTTCAGAACGATGTTGTCGCATCCGTAAGTGAAACTAAAAATTTAGTTCGGTTTGATACTGACATTCATACAGTTTAGTCTGGATTAATCCTTTCCTTTCTCTAGAACCAACCATGGGCTAGATAACATTGATAACCGTATTTCGCGACTATTAAATGACATGATTGTTGAAAGTGTTAACATAGACAGTATTTCCATATCCGCATTAAAGCAATATTTTATAAATTGCCATTCTTGAATTGTACATAAACATTGTGGTTAAGAGCGTAGTGACACGTGAAGAAATGTATGTGCTCTAATTTTGTTGTGTTTTTCCTCGGTTTTTCATTTCCAATTCATAGCTTTACTTGACTGAGTCGTAGGCTGCTGTCACATTATTTCTCGTTGAACATGACACGGTTCGTATTTCGTACATTATAGTGTTGTCTTATGTTTCAATATTTTGGGCTACTTGATTTTTCTTTTTTTTTTTTGCATACTTGATTTCTTTCTTCCTCTCCTAAATTGTGTCACTGCAGTAATTGTTTTTTTTTTAGAAAAATGCAAGTTATTGTGTTTTTTTCTGCATTCCTGTAGTTGATGTTTTCTATCATTGCTGTTTTCATTAACGTTACACAGTCTGTTACTCTACCAAACAAAGTGTTTTTCATTCCATTAAGAGCTGCACTCTGCCTAGCTCACTGCCTTGTAAGGGGAGATGGGACCCCGTCAAGCTGATATAGCATCAGCTTTCTGTCCCCTCTCCCTGCATATTCTTTGTGCTATGTAAGAAATGCAAATAAACTGAAATAAACTGAAATAAACTAAACTAAACTAATCATCATTGACCAGTCGCGACACCCCTGGGCAGTGGGATTCAATGCATCGTTTAATTTAGTTTGGTTATTAATCGTTTTTATCTCTTGGTACAACATACAGTCATCTGCCAATAACATAACTTTAACGTCAACAACGTGTGTTAAATCGTTTATAAAAAGTGAAAATCATAAAGGAGCTAGAACAGAACCCTGCAGGACCCCAAATCTGACGGGAACAATATTAAGAGCATGGTTGCCGAATTGAACATATTGATGCCTGTCTGACAAATAGCTATCCATTGTAGGATAGGTCCATCACCCAGTATTTTTGTTTAGTTTAATAAGTAATTTTATACGCGAGCCGCGATGAAACGCCGTCGAAAAATCTATAAATATTACGTCAAGATCATTAGTTCACTGCGCTAGGTCATGCACTCTTTCTACTAGCGGTGTTACCGTGGATAATCCCCGATGGAATCCATGCTGACTCGAATTAAGAATGTCGTCCTGCTCGACACATTCTGTTATATGTTTCAGAATAATATGTTTTAGTAATTTACAAGTACTGGTTAATAAAATCGGATTAAAATTTAGGGGGGAACTCACATCACCTGCTTTGTTAACTGGAGTATCTTTGGCAAGTTTCCAGTCTTCTGGAAGCCGGCAATCTTGGATCGATTTAGTGTAAATAACGCATAGGTTTTTGATAATTATTTCTGCATACCTTTAAAAAAAACTGTTCGGGATTCCTTCCGAACCACAGTTCTTTTTTTTTTCACTCAAGTTTAGAAGTAGCGTAAGCACGCCACTTTCTGTAACAGTAGGGGGTCTTAACAATTCGGCTCGACGGTACGAGCTCGGAAGTCACACGACGATGTACAGTCGTCTATAAAGACAGACTTGAAGTACGTGATGTTTGAGTTCTCCCTATCTTTATCTTATTGGGGTGCAAGCGCGAGCGCCGGTCTTTTGAGTTTAGAGCTTACGGGGTGCCAAAATTTACCAGGACAGTTTTTTATAAAATTTTGTGATGAATTGCCACATAAAATGTAGTTGATCCCTCTTCCATAGGAACAGGTAAAACACAAAAGTAAAATGTGTCTTCACAGGACAGTTGAATTTTTATTCTGCAGCGATGTGAACTTGCACACCACTATTTATATTTCGTCGGTATTGCGCCGTTATACGCATCAACCTTAGACACTGGATTGCACGCTCCGGAGCATTGCGTATATCCGACTGAAACTACAAGCGCTCGCAAACCGTCCGCTCGAACGAAACCGAACGGGTTATGAGCGAATCGTTGGGTGTACAAACGGTCCGTTGCAGAGAAAGGAGCAGCGGATTGTGCCACCAGCGCGACATTCGCAATTCGGCTTCGATCTTACTCTGTGGTCGTTGCCTTACAGTCTTCTCCGCACGGGACGCTGCGCGTCCCCTGTACATGTACGCGCTGGCATTGAGGCGCCAACTGTCGTAGCTCATTGGAGTCATGATGCACTACTTCGCTTCGCCTCTCCTAGACGGCAGCACCATCTGAAGGGAAGGATATAAGGCGCGTTTGTCGTCCTGTTTACGCGTCTGTTCATAGCGCAGTCGGGAGTGCGTTTCGTACATCCCGGTCCGGCGAAAGAGTCCATGGTTCAAATCACGGCGCACCAGCGTTAATGAAAGTTTTTCTGGCGGTATCATTTCCGCGACGGGTATGACTTCAGTCAGATCTTGGTGGACCCCGGGGCATAAAACACTTTCCTGTTAAAACTTCTTTGGCAGTATGCATTTTATGCTTCACTAACTTGGTTAAAATATTTTAGAAAAAAACTGAGGAATTGTAAAGCGTTTGTGGAACTTTCAGGGCCTTTTTATTTTACGTCTTATGTGAGTTATCTCCCGCGTAATCCATGGGTTTCATTTTTTGGTGAGCTTTGTAACAGTAGGAACAAATTTTTCAACGCAATATGTGACATGTCCTTTAAATTTGAGCCAGACATCATCGATAGTGCAATGTTCTTCAGAGCAAAAATCGTTGATGCTTCGTCTTCCCCGTTGATACTTTGTCTTCCCCGAAATACCCTTTCCTCTCATCCCCACTCACCCCTCATGCTCGTCTTCTCCCCTCTCACTTCTCGCGTGGGGAATGAAATAGAGGTCTGCTGAATCCCAATGGAATATCACACGTTCGCATTGCTCACTTGCCCTCTGTTAGAACAGCACGTGTTTTTTCTTTTGTTTTTTATTCCATTCAAACAGCCCCAGCTGTCATCTGTTGTTTTAAAGACGATAGTCTTGCTTGGGCTACTGAAATGCAGAAATGTTTGTTGTCTGTGTCTGTCTGCCACTCGATTCAGCCACCCGGCTAAAGTGAAACAGAGGCTGCGCAATAGTCTTATACACCCACAGCCAAATATAAACGTCCAAGTCCGGTGTCGATGTTCATACTTGTCAACGTTCTTGAACAAGAACAAGACGTTTCGTAAACATTAGGCAGAAAATCAATACAAAAGTGATATTTGCTGTGTTCCTTTATTATAAAATTATGGATGCTTGGTTTTTGTGATAGCAAATGAAATACTACCTCAACCGCAGAAAACCGTCACCTGCTGTAGCCCGCGCTCCTGACGGCATTTAAGAAATCACACGGCAAAGCAACGAAAGGTTCCACTAGATAGGTTTTACGTTCCACTCGGAACGCTTTTAGAGTAGGGCAAAGCGGTTTTATAAACGTTGTAGTAGGGTGCCTCGATTCACGCGGGTCTCCGCCGTGCGGCAGCGCAGGCATCGAGGCATCCGAATTGCAGCAGTCGAAAGCGGTAAATTTAACTTGATTTGAGCAAACCTCTAGCGTGTTATCTTAGGCGGAATGAGATGGGAGAGGAACAGCATGAGAGGTGAGCGGGAAAGAGAAGGGACGCATTTACTTGGCAGGGGTGACAGCCGACTATCGCATTTCGTTGACGTTTGCAACGACAAGAGCAGGTACTCGGCATTTTTTTTTTTTGCGTTGGCTTTTATCTCGCGTCTTTCCGACACGGTATTTAACGCATTGTTTTTGTCCTTTGCTATCGTGAAAACGGATAAAACATGCATTCTTAATCAAAGAAAGCCTGGTAATGTCGGTTACCTACTTATTTTTTGCCGCATTACCTGTGTGTAATCCTGAAGGGGGAACTGTTTTTAGTGCGAAAGCTCTTTACCTTACGTCAGTGATTTCGCGGATGCAGAAAATCGCTCAATCGTGGAAGCCTGCCATATTATCCCGTTTAGAACACGCTTACGCAAAGGTTTGACACGCAGCAGAAGGAGGACGCGAGGCGAGTACGGAACGGCCCGACGTTATGTCTAACGTTACACTTTCGCGTCCGATCGCTTACAATTGACACTTGCAGCTGCACCTACAATGAGTGTGACGTTGCTTGGTACGTTATTGGGCTCGCTTTAAAGTTTACCTGGGTTGAGCATAAACATAATACGTTAAGCCTAATCCCACCGTTTCAGTTCTAACGTTGTCAACCGGTACAAGTTGGAAAAAGTACTCCTATTTCCCATTGTACGTCAAAATTAAGTTGTGCCACTTGACGTCGTAACACCCCAAAGTGAAACGTCAAGGCTAAGCTCTGGCACACACATGAAAGTTACTGTTCTAGCAAAGGGTTTTACATACACACAAAGTAGCACACACCCGCAGTGGGGCATCGGTCAACGGTGTTTAAGCCGGAACATAGGCTTCTACAGCGCACGCGGTTACAGACGCCACCAAAAGCAATCAATGAATCAATCAATGAATCGGAGCGTGAACACGAGAAGTGTCGATTCCAAGAAACCTGCGCACGTACTCTGAATCCGGTGTGCGTAATCTGAAGCCTACCAAATTCCTATATCCCCAGAGCATAGTAAATATTAGCAGTGCGGTAATGGGCATAATTTATAAGCACTAATGTATGGTCCTTTCAAATTATATTCGGTGGTTGGCGCAGGAAAACCGTTTCAACGGTTTTTCATGTACAAATCTGCTGTTCTTGGTATAAAAGTTAGGTTAGAAGCTGGCTCGCACAGCAAATTGGAGTATTCTTTCGTACATTGAGAAATCACAGGGCAAATCAGACTTTGCATCTGCGGCAATAAGGTGCACGTTGCATCTGAACGCTTTCGTGCAGTGGTGTACCGCATCCTACATAAAATGTTTCTAACTGGTGACAACGACAACGCCACTTCTGCGTTGTACACGGTTGTGGGAAAAGCAAGTTTTTCTGGTTAAAACTCAATTCCGTGAAACAGATTATACAGTGTTCTATCAATATTTCTTGTTTAAATGGTAAAGGCTCAGCCCTGAATATGTCACATAGAAATTACACTCGGGAGGTGCTGAGGTACTCCTTGTGATATAGTGAGCACAGCGTAAAAACTACAGCCTCTGCAATGCTAGTTTTCGTTCTAATTAGCCCTTGAAGAATACTCTGTTTTAAAACAACCGTACACGGTGGACGTTATCTCAGCTGCTCAAGCGCGTTTCATGCCCTGCCATTCATTTATTCTATAAATTTATATGAAGATTGTAACTGTAACGAAATATTTATGGGAGCTTCTTTGCGTCTTTCCGGGTAGAGAAAACCATGGCACCCTTACTACCATATCGCTTTACAACGAGCATCAGACATTGCAATCCAAAACAACACAAAAGGCGCACTTTGGATCAGCTTTTACCCGTATTCGGCTCGTGGCGCTGAGAAGGAGCACAGGATTATCTTCGAGAAGGCACATGGAATGCGGTGAAGCAGGCCATGACTGGGCCGGACTTTTCGCGAGGCCAGACCCGCTATGCCTGGGTGTGCAAGGCTGTGTTTCTACCCCACGGGTCGATTATTAACGAATTGGCGCTGCTCGTTAGCGCTAATGAATTTTCAATGCACTGCGTTGTGCTCCTAAGGGGTTATCTTTAAATGCTTAGGTTGTCCGTCCCGCGATCTGAGCTAGTCAGGAAGACGTACAACGCTCGAACAGTGCGTCTGCACACGTAAATCCGCTGCAAAGCCAAGAATTCACTCCATTTCACACAGGCTGGGTGTTTCCTTTCGAGCTTGTGAGGCAAAAGAATTATAATCAGTCCGGAAGCAGTCTTCTTGTGCCGTTACCCAGGTTTTCTGAGCTCGCCGCTCAAGACGTACTGTGTCGTCTGCTGGGGCACTGTGTAGCGGCTCCTGGCAAATGCTTCGTTATACACTCGTTCAAGTTTCAACGAGGACAGAACATTACGCAATAAAATACGAGTCTTTACAGAGGTAGCACTTTGCTGCTATCCTTTCTGAAATTATCCTTGGACGTCATTTTGGCTCGGAGACGACGCTGGCAGGTATGAAAAGCATTAACGATGGTTTAACTGCTGAACGGCAGCGATGTAAGGTTTAATATGCGCCATCTCCCAAGATGTAAACGACCATAATAAAGCGCTATTTAGCCATGCGGTGTTTTCAAACACTTCACGCGATGCTGGCAAGCACAATAACTTCAATATTGTGCTTGTCTTTTTTTTTTTTTTTTTCGGGGGGGGGGGGGGTAGATACCGCTTTGCCGTGCTGTAGAAGGCAGTCTTTGGCCAGCAGAAACCTATCAGAGGCCTTTCGCATTAAACAGAACTGAAAGCTAGTGTAAATAAATCAAGATATCTACGAATGAGCGATATTTAGTAAATATATGATTAATTAATTCATTTGAATGGTATTTATATTCAATACGCTGCCAGCCTTTGCTGGAAGGTAACAGCTTAAAGCCAAACCGAAAAAGTGACATGCACTATAAAAAATATGAGCTACCACTCTGTCGAAACAACACCTATGAGGGAACGCGAAGCTTTCCAAGATCAAGTCCAACAACGAACAAACCAACTCAGAAGTGAGCGGACCCTACTTAGTTAAAATGATTAGTGTGGTGGTAGCGGGATTCCTACCTTTTATGTATGGTCAGGTGGTGTGATGTGGGTCCGCTCGGTACTGATACGGGCATTCGCTGGATTTCCCTACCGTTCACCATCGTCATCACTAGACGTAGCGGTACGTGGATTTTCTTTTTAATTTTGCACGTATATGCACCCCTCTCCAGATTCAAACTTCCTCGACCGTGCAAGAATGACCCATTCGGATAGCCGTCAGCTTCATAACGCGAGAGACCCAGATTCGATTCCGACCACGGAAAGCGTTTTTAGTTTTCTTCACTTCACCCACGATCATCATCATCGTCAAAAAAAGTTGGCTTTTATGAAGTGTGTTTTGGGTGAACTACAAAAGACATCAGTGAGAGGCTGCAAGCTTCGCTTTAAAATCACTGCGGTTGGGCTTTACCCCAACGTTTCACAAGCACCTTTCAGCGTGGCCATATATGTGCACTCGGCGAATGTCGAGGCCCAGCACACAATTTCAGGGCAAATTGAATCTGTGCAGGTACAACAGCGCAAAGCGTGGATTTGCGTGCAGTTGTGCAGATTATGCAGCAAAAGCAGAGAACAGGTGGCAAGAGAACTAATCGAGGCATTTTTCATTCGGAAGCATGGTGAACAGTGTGTGAGTGAACCATCCATATCTTTGTATGGAAACAAGTATGAAGTTTTCAACCATTACATCATGTGATAAGGATAGTCACATGTGTGCGCATGTGCTGGTACGGGTATTTGAGCGTGTTCAATTTTTCAATAAACTAGTTGTGAGTCTGCGCTCGTCCTGTCTCTTATTTTCCTTGAACCGTCCGTATCCGCAGTTTTACGTATAAGTGCGCAGATTATATTTTAGGTGCGTAGTACCTTAGGGCCGCAAAATGTCCGCCCGCGTCCGTGCGCAGAGAATTTACAATCGCAAAAAATCAGAGAGGCACCGCTAGGATTCGAGCCTGTGACTGGTAGACCAGACAGAGTTAGTGTCAGTCGTCTTACCCTATGGGCTACGACGGTGAGTTAGTACACGAGAGTCAACTCCCTCGCCTGTAACGGTGCGGAGTACCTTAGGACCTCCTAATGTCCGTTCGCGTCCATCCGTTCGCACACCACCATCAAGCGAAAATCAAGCGAAACTTGATTTGAGCCGCGATTTGCAGTTTCATTTAGGGAATAATCAAGGTGCAACTCACGCAAAAAGTGAATTACGGTCGGGGCGCAAATCGGGCGTCACTCGGGGTGGGTGGAACTTGGATGTCATTTCGAGTCCTCGTACTCCGCACCCTGGCCATCATCCACGGAGTGTAGATGCTGCCATTTTTTGTCGGATTATATCAATGGAAGCGAGTAACCAGATTAATTATGGGTGTGCTGGCTACAAGAAATGCATTGCACCAAACGTCTTCTCCAGTTTCGAGACTGAGACTAGGGTAACTTGAGTTTTTTGTGACAAAACATTTACAGACGTATGAAGGCGTACACATCTTGCCAAGAAAGGACGCAGGTGCTGCAGTCGCGCGCCTTCTATATAACGAGCCTACATGGTGATCATTGGTAGACTGGGAATTGGATCGGAAGCTAGTGGCTAGGGAATGCATATGGTGCTATGGATTGTACTTGGCGGAGCTTAAGTGGTTGTTTGGTCAATGCTTGAATGTGGGCTAGTTGGGTGGAGCAATGAAACGTGGTAAAAACCGCGCAGCTAGAGACAGGACGCAAAGGAAGAAAGACACAGGACTAGAGCTTGCCGGTGCGTAAGTAAAAAACGTCCTTGTTATTGCTCTTCCCGTGTGTCCGACTTTTCACTCCTCTTTCACTCATACTCTATCTGCCCGCTCTTCGTGAGTTTTCTTTTTTCGTAGATTACCTATATGCATATATTCATGGAACGATGAAGGTTGGTAGATGGTGAACAAGCAGGACAATAATTACTAACGTGCAGCAGTGAGCCGTAGCGGTGGGAGATCCCTCTTTTGCAAGATACGTGGCTAATGCGCACAGTAACTGTGGCGGGTCAGTGAACGGCCGTGGTTTAGCCGGCCCAGTAAAGATCTAGACACTGCTCTCTAGGAAGATTCCTGGAGCTTGCGCGGAGAGGAGTCGGGGTGAGGTGACCTACAAAAACTTCTCCCTGTAGAAAAAAGTTTTCGGACACTTAAGTCTGCTACGTGTTTTGAATGCGAAAGCCTAGCGATTATCAAATGCTTCTTTAGTGCTACATCAAGTTTGCATCTCTTCTTTTTTTTCGCCAATTTCTGCGACTTCACGACGCATTTCACGCTGCCAGCTTCCCGAAAGTTAGCGCTCCCCTCCCGCGCTCTCCTCCTGTGCACGTGCCACCACATGCATCCGTCACAGCGCACGCGGCAACCTGGCATGGTGCCAGTTTGCCGCCGTGGTCAACGAATCAGGTTGCTGCTCTGGCGTACGGGTTCGAATCAAACATATACTTATCTTTTTTTTACAGAGGCATCCATTCTGGTGACAGTAGCGTTGACGCCGACAACGACTGCCACGACGACAACGGTCCCTTTTCGCGTTAGACGAGACACCTAAGGCTTTCCCCTTAAAACTCTGGACATGGTGGCAGCGTCCGGTACGAATATTTCATGTGTGTGTGCATATCAATACATACATACATACATACATACATACATACATACATACATACATACATACATAAATACACGCAAGAGCAAAAGTTTACGGACCACGAAAGCAGCAATTTTGAGCTATTTCTCTGCCGCACGTCAGCCCATAGTACTATATATACGCGCGGTAGTTTTCATTAGCTCCGCACTTATACGACATCTCGCATGCATTCGACAGTTTTTCTGGCTGCTATAGGAAGACAAATAATCTAAAATTGCCACTTCCCTGGTCCGTAAACTTTTGATCGTGGCTCTACGTACGTATGTACATAGGCGCCCACAAATATAGTATACAAGGAACGCACACCGCTGCAGCTGCCTTTGTGGTTATATGTCGCGTCTCGCTGGCGTTCATTGTTCAACTCAGAAAGTAATTTAGCTCTTAATTAATTTTTGCCTTTCCGTTTGCCATCTTCCCCCTGCAGTTAAAATAAAATAAAACCGCCTACGTTCTATTTCGGTTGGCCCTCATGACAAACAGCTTCATACACCGTTCGAGTCCCCCGTTCACAAAAATTTGTAGCAAACTCTCTTCAGATAGGCAGACACGGGAATGTACAAAAATTGACGTACCTCAGTTTTGCGATAAGGTGGGCTTCAGTAAGATTAAACAATGATGGTGAAAGGAAGTGACAATCACGTTCTGCAAAAGTATCCCGCTGCAGTCCGTGTTTCGCTGCTGAAAATACCAAGCCACAGAAGAAGACCCACATTGTTCTCTCCCACTTTTATTTCTGAAGTTCTTCATTCTCGGTGGTATGAGCGTGTTATTTACTTCAGGGCAAGTGTGTATCCATCAGCGTAACCTGCATTTGTCTAAGCCTTTTAACAAAAAAAAAGGAGGTACAGTGGTTGAATCTTTGTAACCGTTAAGCCGGGATATCTTGCTGACAAGCTCGTTTAATTGTGTTCATGCGCATTTCTTGAAGCAAAGGATTCTTTCCTCAATACACATAGTATTAATGTTGAAAGCAAGATTTATAAAAAATGCACACGAAGCAATTGCGTGTCCGCCGTGTCTTTCGCATTTATCCTTGTACCCGTGAGTGCGTCAGAGCTGACCCATTTCCAAATTTTATCCTTTACGTCTCGTTTTCTTTTGCAGTGGCACCGCGAAAGCAGCCAAATGGAGTCGGCCTGGGCCATTAAACGTTTACTGCGCAGGGCTTGTCCCCCAAGGTCGGTCGAAGATTGGTTGTTAGACTTGGTAGGAAGAGACGACCCGAAGACGGCCTCCAAGGACGCGCTTTGACACAGACTGGAAGAAAAATGGAGTTCGCGGATGCTAAGCGGCATAGTCATCGAGTATCACCGTGGTAACCACGACGAGGAAAGATACGGTCGCCTCTCGCCAGCGAAAAAAAAAAAGAACTTGACGGGTGAGTCTTCGTGGAGCAGGGAAAATCAAGGAAGGATACGCCGACAAGCCCTTCATCGGTTTCGATCCATACTGCTTTTGTTATTCAGAGAAACCTGATAACCAAGTTTCGCGATTTTTCTTGAGCGCGGCTTTCTGAGTTTGTTTGTTGCTACTTTCATGATTGTTTTTAAAATAACGGGGCACCTAAGCTTTCCTTATGATCTCAGAATGCCTTAACATTACTTCTCGCTGAGTAATGTCACCGAGTTATGAAGCGAAGTTTAGTGGAGCTAATTTTTGGAGGACTAAGTTAGTGTTTCAGCGTATGTGATGTCAGAAATCCCACAATAATGGACGCCGTCGATATTTCGACCTATATTTAGCCCTTTCCATCATCACTCCTGTTCCTTCACACTTTTAATTTTTGCATCTTTTTCTTCCCCTTTACGCTGGCTGGAGAAGGGTCTCCTGAAGCCCTTGTCCAGTCGCCCTTGGTAGCCCAATATTCAAGCTTAAAGTTAGACCGATTTCGTCTGCTGCTCCGACACCACACTAGGGTCAGCCTAGAGTCATATCTGTGCTTAACTCTGTCACGTGTTTGCTCGCACTAACTGAGGTCTAAACACAAAATTATCGTATTCTTTGCCCTGGCATTGTTTGTTATGTCATTACAGTTAAGCCTGCGCAATCATATATTGAAGAACGTATTGGATACAGGCGCTGACCGTTGATTAGTGTTTTGTGGTTTTTGCAGAGTTATCCTTCTGCTGAAACACCGCCGTTCATACATGGTAGCCATAGTAGCGATAGCTGTTCGAGGAGCAGAGTGCTATTGGAAGAAACGCAGGCTCGCTGAAAACGTCCATAGCAACATCCAGTTTGTACGCTACACTAATTGCAGACCTAGGTGTTTAGTGACATTGAGAGATATTACTGCTTCAGTGTCGAAGGCGCCAATGCTGTTCGCGAAATATTGCATTCCCTTCTACATGGCAAAAGGGACAAAGGTGAAAAACTAGGCCATAGCCTAAGCTGGGCTCTTAGTGCTAAAAGCCTCTAAAATGTCTCGCCAGGTGCATCCAAAGAAACGTCAGAGTGGCTTTGCGAGAAGATCAGCCATGAGGGGCGGCCCTTTTAGACACACCATTCTCGCCATAAAGGGGTACTAATAACGAATGATCTCAATGATTGAGAAATACTTGCAACTTGGTTGCGAAGAGATGTTTGTCGTCCACTCTCCTTGGCACCAATCTGACATGAGCTAGGCGATATTATTTTGAACCAGAAATGGGAGAAACGGTCCCATATTCCTCCGGGAATAAACATAATGTCAGACCGACCGTTTCTATCTATTATGTGTTTTTAAAATCGAAAGCACGCGTGTAAGTTTGTTATGCCCAGGTAAGAATGCGGCCGTCTAGGCCAGTTAAGATGTATAATGCAAACGCGTTTTAGGATAATAAAGCGTCACAAGAGTTCTTATGTTTCCCTAAGAGCGTTAGGACAGAAGCCAGGTAACGACTGAGTACTAAATGGTAAATTATTTTGTGCCTAAAAACCAGCGCGCTTATTCAAATGCATAAACTGCTCTTACACGGTTAAATAAACGGAAGTGGGCCTGGCTTCTACGTATGACCTTTATTCAATGGCTCCACACTGGTTTTAGAGGTGCATCACCCAAAGGGGTGATTCAGTGGGGGGATCTGCTTTTATGTAGCAACGGGCCACTATCGCTACGACTGCAGGATGTGCCACCGGTGAGAACTTTGCTGTAACTGGCACTACTTTAGCTAATGTCAGTGCTTTGGAGCGAGACTATTTACTTCGAGGAATTTGCAAAAGAACATGGAGTGTGAGAACATTTTCTGGGTCCGAAAATAGTGTACAGAGAGGACGAGTAGTCTGCATTTCCGTGAACTTGCCATCTGTAATAATTATTTTAACCTCTTGAATAACAAATGTTACTAGGATGCAATAATATGTAGCAATTGGTTTACGAATAAAGATAGGACCGGAATGAATATAAGTTGGTATGCATAAACTGGCAACCCTGTTTAAGGTAGCAGTTCAACTTTCTCAAGTTTATAGCGGTATGGCTGGCCTTGCAGAACGAGGTGTAAGCTGACCGCCGCTGACCTGAGGGGCTATAGCCTCAAAATGTCATCCATGATTAAAAATAATCGCTCATTCATTGTTTCAGCAGTATTTATAAAAAATTATCCGTAAAATAGTGAGTGATAAATGTCGGCATAATAAGCATTTGCTTGAGGCGAGGTACACTCGAATATAATCCTGTGCTTCAGATCCAGTTATATGTATACTTACTCAGTAGACCAATCCATGCAGCCAACAATAAAATCTCGGAAAATTACCATGTCGGGCACATCGACTTCAAAGTTCACTCGGCGCTGTGGCATTACGCAATGTCAGAATGACGTCCTACAAAGCGTAGTGTCATATCGCAGATCCCATTTTCAAGTCAATTTGTATGTACGTTGCCATGGTTTGCCGGACTCTCTTTGCTTGTGGCATGCAGTGCCCTATTGAGCGCGTAGCGGAGAAGCTAAACCACAGGATTAGCCCAGAGTATAGCATAAGCAAATATTTTACACGCAATATAAAACCCTTTAAACCCACCGACATGTCTTACCTTCGCTTCGATGTCGTAATTTCTGGTCAAGCAACACGGCAGTAAAATATACTCATGTTCAGATATTATGATGCCATGTTTTAGTTTCTTTCTTTCTTGCCCCTCATGCATTCCTGCGTGCACTTTCCCCTTGTTGCGGTACCTTTGAATTCCCAGGGAAAGGTTTGCAACGAGTGTTGCTTCCATTGCCGGTACAAGCACGCCCACGAGGCTTTCCACTCACGTTCGAGCTGCAGGCGAAGGGAGGAGCTGGGAGAGGACACAAGTTCCGAGTTCGAAGCCAGGCATGTGAGTCGGGCCCCGTGGTGCCACCTTTGAAGCTTGTCCAACGTGGCCCAGCTCCTCGTGACGCCATCCCGGCCGGCCATCGAGCCTTCGGTGGCCTCGAGAGGCGTCGAATGCGACCCAGCGGAAAGCGAGAGACTCCAACGCAGGATCGGCTGAGGCTTGCCTGCATTGAAATGAGTTAAGGTTGCGCGCGGAATTCTCAAACTGCTGCGGCACAAGAATGGCCCACCAACGAAGCCGCCACCCGGGAATTCCAACCCATTGAGACGCCCCCGCCAAAGTCTTGGCATTCGAGTACGCTGCGCAGAAACTAGCCGCAGCCATCGGCCAACGCGGGTTTATTTGTACGTGTTCTGGGCTTCACTCGGTTGAAAAGTGGGTTTGTTAGTCGGCCAGTTTATTTCCCTCGCAGGATCCCTTTTCATTTTTAATACAGTATGTGTTTGCTCCCTGGAAGGAGGGATTTCTAAGCACGGCTGTAATATAAGCGGTCATACCTGAAATATTGTGATTGGTTGGGTTGCCTTAGTGTTGTCTCCTCTGAGTTGTCTCCTCTGTTGTCTCCCGCTGTGTTTTTCACCTTGAACATGACACACCCTCGCCAAACTTTCATCTTTCGCTTCGATAAGATGAAGGAAAAGGCAATTTGTAGCTTCTCGGTCAGGCCGAAAGTAATAATGTTTATGTGAAAAAATTAACACCAAAATTACATTTATCAGTTTTATCGTAATGAAACAGATTAAAAAAAACACGATTTCGTTAAGATCGCTGCTTGGTAAAGTTGATAAATTCCTCGCGGGACTTAAGCCTGCTCGTGTAGCTTCAGATTGAAATCATTATGGCTCCCCTAGAGTTACTCATGAAAGACTTGTTTACAGCTTCATCAAGCCTGCATCTTTTTCTTCGCGTACCTTTCTTCGCCTTTTGGCTCCCCATGGGGCATTCTTCGCTTTCGGGGCTCCGGCCTCGCTGGCGTATTTGCGTGGCGGGCCACGCCTTAAGCCGCTAAAGAAACTGGCCGTACATTCGACGTGGAAGCCCTTTTCATCACAAGACCCGGCGACAATTACTTCAACAGGTAAACTGGCAGCATTTGACGCCACTACTTACCCACGACCGGCGGTCCTTTTCGTCCACGGCCTCCCCGTATATAGGTACACCATCAAGTGACCATGGCGTACGCACTAGGTACATGTTTATTTACCCAAACAGGGGAGCCGCCATGAGATCTGCGAAACGTGCTTGTCTTGGAACCCCGCAGGCGCGAGTTTGAGTTTCTACCGCACAGATATGTACCAGTTTTTTATGCGAAAGCACTGGTGGCGTCGTGGCCGAGAGGTTGCACATGAATTATCCGACAGATGGAAATCAACATGGCCGATGGCTCTAAAAACAAAGCAAAAAAGAACAGGTGAAATAATGCTGGGGATAGCGCCATATATATCAGAGAAGCTGCTATAGAAAGTTATCCAGTTAAAAAGAAAATAGGGAAAATTTGGATCTGGGAATCCAACCATGGCCCACCGGAATGCGAGATGCGCACACATTCCCAAAAGCGCAGCGCATCCACTGCTATGGCTGACAAAAGGTGAACTCAAAAGCGTTATCTCTTTCGAATTTGAAACGTATTCTACAGGCACCTAGTACGCCTTCATGAGCAATTTTGAGCAGGCTAAGCATGGAAGTAGTTATTAGCTAGTGACCAAGTGCGTTTCCACAAGATGTCCCCTTTGTTTGGCGCACCGCAATACAACCTGCACTAAACCTGCGAGCATACTCCGTTGTCAAAACAGATGGCGTGCGAGGAAGGCAAATACGAGCAAATTGAATTCAACAGAGTAAACGTTATCGCACAAGGATAGCCTATAGTCTAAGTGAAGAAAATGAGTGTGACAAAAGTGTGTCTGCAGTGGATACTAGAAAGGTGCGAAAGTAAAACAATGACTCTGATAGTTAGACACTATGTTAGAAAACTCACCAGAAGACCCCCCCCCCCCCCCCCCCCCGCGGTGGCTCAGTGGCTAAGGCGTTGGGCTGCTGAGCCCGAGGTCGTGGGTTCGATTCCCGGCCGCGGCGGCCGCTTTTCTGATAGAGGCGAAAAGCAAAAAAGCCCGTGGATACGGGATTTTGGCGCACGTTAAAGATCCCCAGGGGGTCAAAATTAATCCGAAGACTTCCACTACGGCGCGCCTCATCGCCTGCGTTGTGTCGGCGCGTTAGACCCTACAATCAAACAACTCCACCAGAAATGCAGTCGCACTCACTACATCATAAGCGGTGCTTGCGTAGCCTCGTAATTTTGGTAAGTGTTTATTTACCATTTCGGCCATCCGCCATTTCTGTAACCCTCTGCTGTGGACCACAAACAACAATAGGATTTTTTATATTCCTGAAGCCCATACCGATTTTCCATTAAAACAATTTTATTGCTCAGTAGCGGGTACTGGGGCAGGCTCAGAAGCAATTGCGGATCTTGCAGTCTCCGTGCTTGTAAAATTAAGGTACGCCTAAGGGCCGTCGCTGTAAATGAAGTACCATCATGAGCTAGAAGGCAGCATAGTCTATCAGAGTTTAAAGAAAAACGTTCAGTTTAGCCACTAGGAACGACCAAACCAAGCTATTTCTTCGGGTGCAACACTAAGGCTTAATATAACTGCGCAGTAACACGACGATACAGAAAGAGGCACAAATAATACAGGACGCGGCGCCTCTTTCTGTGCCATTGTGTTACTGTGCAGTTATATTATGGATCAATACCAACTCGCCCAATTCACTGTACTACAAAGGCGTAGTACAGCTTTATCACGGCCGTTTTGGTGATAAACAGGCGTCGAGAAAACAGCTCACTGAGAAAGCATCAGTGATGTAAAGGTACGCACCCCCTACCGACGAGCTTTTCCCAGCAACCCGCCGTCTGCCGATTCCGGCTTGCGTTGCGCTGCTGAGCACGAGGTCGCGGGTTCGATTCCCGGTCGCGGCTGCCGCTTTTCTGATGGAGGCGAAAAGCAAAAATGCCCGTGTGTACGGGATTTCATCGCACGTTAACGATCCCCAGGTGGTCAAAATTAATCCGGAGCCCTCCACTACGGCGCGCCTCATATCGCCTGCGTTGCGTCGGCGCGTTAAACCCCACAATCAATCAATCAACCGATTCCGGCTTTGCGCCGCTCGGTGCGTAGAGGGCCTACTCGCTACCAGTATAGTCCGCTAAAATACTGTTCCCTGCACTGGCCAGCGCTGAAACGTCGGCGATTCGTGGGAGTACCTCGAAGCACGGAAGCGGTGGTAGAGCGGCGGACGGCAGACAACCGTCGTTGTTATGACAGCTCGCTTCACCACCTACACCATCTACGATTGCCTTTGTGCTCTGCAGCATGGCAGGATGTGGGTTCTAATATATCCACGGCGACCGGGACACGCAGTCCTCAGGTACAACGGGTTTTGTGCGTCGGCCGAAATTGGAAAGTGACGTGCGAGTAGGTGTGGACCCAAAAATGTGTTTGTAAGTTCACGCATACTACATCTTGTGTGGGTTGAAGCCACTTGTAACACGCTTTTGTTGTGCAGATTTTGTGTATGCTATCATTGTATTTGCTTTAATTTCTCAGTTACTTTGAAAGCTCGTGTGCATGTCAATTGATGTGGAAAGAACCACTCGTTCTTTTTCTACGCACGAGAAAGACAACGAAAATTATGGACCATTTGCTGACCGGCAAGAGAAAGTGCGGCTGCAGATAGTTGCATACATATTACCTCCCATACCTACGATTATGCAACGCTGTTTGGTCGCCTTTTATCTAGAATTGCAGTAACGACGAGTGCCGAGCGGTCGCCGTCTATATATAAGCCACGTCTATAAATAAGCCGTCTATATATAAGTCTATTTATAAGCCACGCTCAAGCTTATAGCCGTAAGGTAACGGCAAGCACGTTAGGTTGCGGTAATCTTGAACCGTGCGAGGTTATAAGCAACCTCAAACTGATTGTACGTCAAGGTAAAGGTACCACTTGACGACGTTGGAGCTTAAAGGTCAACTGCACGCATAATACAACTTTTATTTGCCCAACTTTGCTCCAAATAAGCAGTTTCTGCACTTTAAATCATCATGAAGAAAACATAAACCTCGTAAGCAAAGAACACACTAAGTTCTGTTATTCAATGTAGTTCGCAAAATACGACGTGTACACTTGGCAGAGAGCCGCCGAAACAAGTTCCGAGTGGGCTGTGACGGAGAAGAGGAAAATGACCTGAGGAGCACGCGTTGCACGGCGCTTTACCAGGCGCAGGGATGCGTTTTCTGAGGATTTCTCTGCTACACCACCCCGCTGTACCGCCACCGTCATCACTTATTTAAAACCAACCGCGTACGTAGAAATATCGCCATTTTTTAATGGAGTAAAAATGATTAGAAACCAACGAACTATACGCACGCTTGTGATGGTTCTTGAGCTACCAAAACTATTGTTACTGCAAAATAATATTTGTACTCCAAAAACATCGCGAAACGCGTACTTCTCTGTACATCTATCAATACTATTGCATCGTTCACAGAAATTCTTGACCACTTGTATTTCCACGTCCAAAATGTGCTGTATTGGCCCAACGCCACCACTACCCCTTTGACCTCTCGAAAAGTTTGACGACCTACCTAGAGTTGTCCTAAGCGCGGCTATAAACATCTGTGCAACAAAATCAGCCTTTCTCGTGGTAACAAACACGTCCGCAAAAAGATCGGCTATCGTCTCCGCGAAGTGCGAAAGCTAACGAAACTGCTCCTCTCCTAAACGGTAAACTACTTTTTTTTTCAATCTCGAAATAAAGTGTTTACTTATGTAGGGTGTTAGATTGGTAACTTCTATTTATAAAGTGTAGATAGGTAACTTATCTCGTGCTTTAGTGCATCATCTAGCTTTGAAAGCTGAGATACGGTTTAATTCAAACCAATTTAACCATTTGATCCTCGGTGTGCAACTAGGCCGATATTAGCATTTCTGTTTGCACATAATGACACAGTAAAAATAGTTATTGGTTGATCTCCGCCTGTTCGCGCTTTGTTCCCTTCAAAAAGAGCAACATGACAGCCGAAGCGCCTGCTAATTAAAGCTGCTTTTTGACATCGTACGAGGAAGTAGCATTGCATATATACACCCGCTTTTTTACTCGCGATGTCAAGGATTACTTCTTTGGTAGTTATTCTGATGAAAAAATAACTGTGCGACGGTCTGTTTCATCTCTGTTGATAGAAAAGCGATGTCGGAATGGCGCCTAACTCCAATAGCCCTGGCAAACGTTAGTGGAAGTTCTGTGGAAATAACGATGCTAAACCCGACGCTACTAGGCGCATTTGGAGGCTGCTGCTAGCGGCCGCCAGTACTGGCGCACCCGCGTCCGTTCCATCACCCATGTCACGTCCGGCCGCCTTAATGGCCGCCTTTTTTTTTTGTTTGTTTCCGAAAACGCCCATCTTTACGAGCCGTTTGCGTCGTGCGCATTCATGTTTGAAACACACTATTTTGACTTCGCACTCCTTGTATGGGCACTATTAAATGACATTATTTTTACGTTGTCGAAAATTTGAGTGCAGTTGGGGTTTAAAGCGTCGTGACGTTAGGCCCAACGGCAGTTGGCGCACACCCCTGATCGCATCGCATCGCATTTTAGGTGATAGTGCCCCCGCACCATCTGTTCGAGAAGCTTAGTACGATGGCAGCTTTCAGTGGATGCCCGAGATGGCGCTACTTTTTCCGCCAAGGAAAGAAGACATTTATTCAAAACCTATTTTCTGCTGACTTAATTCCTACTTTTACCATTATCATACTCAACTTACTCGTGTGGGCCTCAGTACATCTCTTCAGCACACGTTTCTAAGCCAAACTCTACAACCCATTCTAACGTCCGCCTTTTGTCTCTTAGAACTGCATCGACCTGTCGCGGCGTGCATTCCATTTAAAACCTACGCTGCGAACGGAAGGGGTGATGTCTGCTTCTAACTTACAGGCGTATGCGAGTATGTTCAGCCGCGGTGAGCGGTCGTCTTGTGATCATTCGGCCTACACGTGTTTACTGCTGACGATGCTGTCAGGGGATATAATGAAGACCTGATCGATTTTACACGTTGACCTGGGCGGAAGGCCTCAGCAGATGGAGGAGTTTCCGACGCCACTTCACGATTTTGGCGGTTTCAAGGACATAGGTGGTATCTGGTTAGACCAAAAAAAAAAGCAACGCTTGGCTCAGTAAGTACCGCACCGAGGAAGCGAGACCGCTGCTGATTACTACAGGAGGAACTCCGCTCAAAGGCCGTTTTTGCGCCATTGTTGACACCACCCATCAAGAAGTGCAAATGAAAGCTCATTTATTTCTCTGTAGTGCCTCGGACGATACTTTGACCAGAACCTCGACCGACTTCGGTGACGTCAAGGATTTGCGTCAATACGTTTGGGCGGCGGCGGATTTCAAATCATATAAATCAACTACGAGGGTGGTGTGTTTTACGATTCATAATGGTGTAACGACGGGTGTGCCACCACTGTTCAAGGCGTTAGGGGGCTCTGTGCTCGTAATTGCACCTGGAAACTTACTTGTTTGCCTACGTTTCTGTAGGAGGGGTTATGTTCGAAAGAACTCCCCAAACTGCATCCTGTGCAGCCACTTCGGAGACGAAGCCTGTGACAGCGTGTGCACCTACGTAGATGTTATTGGACGCCCCGAGTAACAAAAAGTGCACCGCGAAATCATACATGTTCAGGGGGAGAAAGGGGCAACGGCTTCAAGAAGAATGCAGAATGACTGTTAATTGGGCTACTTGGTACTTATTCATGATGAAAAAAAAAAAACAGCGCAAAGGCAACGAACTAGAAAAAGAAGGGAGGCAGGACACGCGCTGACTAGCAACTGATTATTTTAATCCGCAGGAAAAGACATATATAAACTTACGAAGATTAAAAAATAGCCAGTTTATTTGCGCATACTGATAGCAAAAAAAAAACAAAAAAAAAGAAACACAAGCTGCACGTGTTCGTGCACAATCACACTGCCCTGGCTAGAAAGTCAACCTCCCTATCAGCAAGTCTGATAGTGGGTTTTCTAATGCATCTGCTGTTTTTCATAATATGAAACGCCTCCGCAACCTCGCGGGCGAACCGATCTTTGCGTTGGTACAACACCTCTGTATCTTCAAAGCATGGGTTGCATATGCACTTGCCACAGTGCGCTCATAGATGAGAACCCTTATCAGTCTAGTTTTTTCCTGTGCTCGCGCAGGCGCGTGTTGAGGCAACGGCCAGTCTGGCCCACATACATCGAACCACATGATAAGGGTAGGCAATAGACAACCCCCAGCCGGCACTGTACAAAAGACACGTTGTGGTTCACCTGGCACCCACCCCACATACGGTTTTGCGCCTTCGCTTTTTTTCTCAATTGCGGGGCAGAAACGAGAAAGTTTATTCGGGGCTGAGAATACCGCAGTAACACCATACCTGCCCGCGACACTCCTTAACCCATGGGATAACTGGTGTACATAAGAGATTACCGCGTACTTTTTTCGTTTACCTTCATCTTCGCCCCTTTCCACTGGTTCTCCCTTAGTTTTCACCCATTTCTTTAGCAACTGACTGACGGCTACCAGTTCCCTGTCAGGGTAACGCGCCGCTTCAAGCCTCTGCGTTTGCAAAACAAAGCTTTCAGAAACTGTGTGGAAGCAGAACTTTTCCAGGGCCGATTGCAGGCACGACTTAACTAACTTCGAGTGCCCCGAGCTATACTCTAACAATGGTTTGCATGTGCGAGGCGTATAGGTCCAAGAGACATCCCCGGGTAGAAAACAAAGTTTTAAATCCAGGTACTGTAATTGTGTATTCACTGGAACTTCGGACGTAAACAAACCACACCTGTTTTTTTCAAAGACATCCAAGATTTTTTGCCTGCTATCTTCAAATCCCTCCTTATGAGTAAAGATGAGCTAATCATACACATAGCGGTAACTTTTTTATGCAACCCTCCGAGTTTGCGGTGAAGACTCCTCTCCAAGGTACTCAAAAAGATATCACTTCGCACCGGTGCAACACTTGCCCCAAGGCATACGCCCGACTTCTGGAAAAATAATTGTCCTTCCTCAAGCACGTATGTTGAGCTCAAGTAAAATGCCAGCAGCTCCATGAAAGCCTCAATAGAAACTCCACTCTAATTCCTAAAGACCACCTCGTTATTGTCATCCACAATACAGCTTTCTACAAACTGCATCCGTCTTGTATGGGGGAGGGAGTAAAACAGCTCCTGAACATCAACGCTAAATGCCATACACTCCCCTGGATTGTGACCCTTCAGGAACGTGACAACAGCAGCAGAACAGCAGCGCAGGGATATAATATCGATAAGCGTGGCATTATTTTCTTCTCGCTCGCTACATTTGAAGCGGGCTCGTCAGCGCCTCTGATGAAAATGTAAAGATAGAAAGTCTGAACAGTGATAAAAATTGTTTTAAAGCAGTGGTCGGGTGCTTAGTTCCAAGCCGAGTTAGGTAAAGCTCACCGGAACTATGCGGCAGTAGTGATAACTTAAATTTTGGCTCCACAAAGTTTAGAAAAAAATTATTGATCACGAAAGACGTATTCGACGCCAAATTGAGGTCACCATTTCAGAAACTGGGAAACAGTTCGTAGAATATTTACAGATGACCCCCTTATACCATCGCGCAAAATTGCTGGCACTCTAGGGATCTCAACTGACAGAGTGCACGAATAATTGCCGATAAAAAAATAATCGCCCATTCACCATGTGAAGGTGGTTGGAAAGGGAAGCTGTAAACGACAGCCACAACGATTACCCGAGCGACGTCACTTGAATTCACGCACGTGGCTCTACAAAGACTGAAACCAGGGACAAGTGGAATGCACTTAACCACACCCTTTATTACTTCAAAGAGATATTATTTGCTAAGGTTAAATCAATGCATGATTCATGAACGGTGGTTGGTTTAGTTGTATTAGTGAACCACATGAAACTCTTTTTTTATAAAATTAAAGGCAGCTTCAACCCGGTGTTGAAGGATCTCACTTCTCCCCGATTTCTGCCGCAGACGACGGAGGAGACGAGTTCGGTGGCAGAGACGGAGAAGTGAGATGCAATGGGTTGGTGTGAGCTTCCTTTAATATTTATAACCCCTAGAGCATGCGCAAAGCTCTACACGTGCTGTGGGCGGAGCTTGATGCTATCGCATGGCATTCAGCAAGAACGCAGGGCGTAAACCCGCAGATGCGCTCGGTGAGCGCACAGTCTGTCTCCCCCGTCTCCGCGTGGGCTCGTAGTTGAAATGGTGAGATAATGGGCTCTCGCTTCGTTTCGAATTGCAAAACAATATGCCTAGTGCTCCAGACCACCCGGTCATAAGCCGGCAATGCCAGGGGCGGAATTATGAAGTATGTATAGTATAGCCAGTTTACATATTTATTTAGTTTGAACATTCCAAGCAGCTTAGATGACTATTTCTTGAATAGCCCTCACGCAGTAAGCGTCCCCCATATTTCAACAAATATCTAACTTCGAGTGACTACATTCCTAAGGCAGAAAAGCGTTCGCAGATGGGTAGTTCTGCTGCTCACCGCTGCACTCGTTCCCCTAGCGCAAAAAGTGCTTCCCGCACCTTGGTTTTACGCTGCAGGATCGAAGTATCGGTTGATTTTAATTTCTTAGTACCTGTATTAACTTCGCTGACTCTTCTCCCGCCTTCATTTGGTCTTAGATTTTTCTATTGGCGCACCAGTCAGCGAAGCGTCGCACGAACGCTTGTGGGCAGTCTACAAGCTAACAAACAAATGGCACATTCTTCGAGGCACAAACGTGTCGTGGCCTAGTTTAAACTGAGCGAACGAATTGCGATGACCCGCCGGCTGCCGGCCGACTGATTCTGTCGGAGGGTCGGCGAGCCGTGCAGTACCATAGTCAATCCAAGCCTTATTGTTTTGACGTTATACGAAAGGTCATAGGAAATCGACAAGGAGGGTGCAGAGAGGAGGACAGCATTTATGAACGGATTGTTCTATTGAATACGCGTAAACGCAGCGAGTGGGGTCGTAACATGGCCTAGCGACTTCCGACAATTTACGCTAGCAATCCCGCGATGTTTACAAATCACTTCACTGTCCCTTTAACTTAGTGATCCTAACGGATCAGCGAGCCTCCGTGTTTAGAGCACGCAAAACATTTGTTGCCTGGAGCGTTGCTATGTAGCAGTCGTTCGCTAAGGTTGTGCACCTACGGCGTAACTGAGTTAGACGATCGCTGAGGCCGCAAGGTTCTCTCATCGCTCATTGTGAATTGATTGATTGATTGATTGATTGTAGGGTTTAACGCGCCGACGCAACGCAGGCGATGAGGCGCGCCGTAGTGGAGGGCTCCGGATTAATTTTGACCACCTGGGGATCTTTAACGTGCGCCGAAATCTCGTACACACGGGCGTTTTTGCTTTTCGCCTCCATCAGAAAAGCGGCCGCCGCGGCCGGGAATCGAACCCGCGACCTCGTGCTCAGCAGCGCAACATTATGAATACCGTTTGTAAAATAATTGTAATGTAAGCAGACTATATTCTTATACTGGAAGACTAGAAATCCAGGAGCACTAAGTCGGGAAGCGAGCTTCTCCGTTCACAGCGTTCTCGGTGCGGCTGCCGTTGATTGTTGCCTTTTGACTACGATGATAGTGTTCCTGTGTGGCGACCCCTACCCTCTCAAGGCGGATGGTCAGTGCTGACTACAGGGAATGTGAATAGCGCTGGAGATAGACTTTCTTAGAATTGCCCCCAGCGGAGAAAGAGCCACCCTGGCGATCAGGGAGACGAAATGGCGAGAGGCTCGAAGTAATGCTTGAAGCGCTGAACCGGGACGAATTCACGGCCCCGACGACGTTGGTTGTAGTGTCCGAGATGCTCCGTTCACCGAAGAGCCAGTCACAATGTTCAACATGGAGAAAATCCAAGGGTCTTTCGTTTGCTCGGATGACATGGAGTGAATCTCCAGTGGCGACACGTAGCAATCGGTGCTCGAGACTCGGTCGCTGTCATGCGGCAATGGGGAGCGAGAAAACGCTTCAGCGTCGTGGTGCTTCCGGGCTGAGCGATAGGTGACGCGATTAACGTATTCCTGGAGTCAAAACGCTTAGCGTGCTAGGCGACCCGACGGATTTCTGAGTGAGGACAACGAGCAAAGCGAGTGGTGGTCCGTAACAACTTCGACAGAGCGGCCGTAGAGAGACGGACGGAACTTTGCGAGCGCCAAAACAATGTCCAGGTAGTCTCTCTGTCAGGGAATAGTTGGTCTCAGCTTTTGTCAGCGTGCGACTCGATCGTAGGAGACCACGTACTCGTCATATCCTGCCTTGAGTTGATCGAGAATTGCCTCAAAATCTACTCCGCTCGCATCGGTGTGAATTTCCGTAGGTTAGTGACGATCGAAATGGCGCATGTTTGGCGGAGATGTGAGGAGATGGCGCAGTGTAGCAAAGGCGTCGTCACAAGCCGTGGACCATCCGAGATACCGCCTTTCTTGCTGAGGAGCTGTGTCAGTGGCGCGATGTGAGACGCAGAACCATCGTTTGGTTTTCCTTCCCACTCTTCCTGTCCCACGCTCAAAATATGCAACACACGCTAATATTGAATGCGAAAGATGCTAAGTTGCGTACGAATTGTCGAAAGTACGAAGAAAGCCGAATAAAGCTGTGAAGGGCATTCACTATTGTCGGCTTCGAGAATTCTGCAACAGCCCGCAACTTGGCAGGATCCGGTAGGACACCAGCTTTGTAGACACGTGGCCAAGGATGGTAAGTTCTCGGGCAGCAAAAGGACGCGTCTTGAGTTTTAGCTGAAGTCCGGCGGTCGTCAAGCACTTCAATACTTCAATATGTACTGAAGTCGAATAAGATGCGTCGAAAAATCTGCAAAAAAAGCCACAATATCATCCAGGTAACAAAAGCAAGCCTTCCGTTTGAGTCTACGGAGAATTCTCTCCATCATCCGCTAGAAGGTTGCAGGCGCATTCCAGGGGCCAAACGGCAAAGCGTTATACTCATAGATGCCACCAGGAGTAACGAAGGCCGTTTTTGCATCATCAGCCTCTGCTATGGGGACCTGCGATGGGGACCTGCCTATGGGGATCTGCCTTGCAGACAATCGAGGGCGTCATCAATTCGTGGCAAAGAATATACGTCCTTGCAAGTTATCTTGTTTAGCCGTCGGTAATCGGCCCTAAAACCGAATAGAGACGTCATTCTTTACAATCATTCCCGACGACGTCCATGGACTAGTGGATGGTCGAATCACAGCAAGTTGGGGAATGTCTTCGACTTGTTCATCAATTATGTGACATTCAGTAGGAAAAACATGGTAGCGACGTTGCTGCAAGGGTGCATGACTCCCGGCATCAATGGTGTATTCGACAGTGGTTGCACGCCCCAGGCCAGTCTGGCATAAACAAAAAGACGAGACGCCCGAAATTGTTGCAGTAGTTCAAGAAGTTGGTCTCGTTTTGAGGGCCAAAAAAACTCAATATATAGGGCAAGGAAATAAGGAAGGGACAGGACGGGCACAGACTCACAACTAGATTTATTGAAAAAAAAACATTAGCAGTGGCTTAGCTCTGCTATGCCAGGATATACGGAGCGTGAGTTAAGGTTCAGCTGGTTATTCTTAGCCTTCCTGGTTGTCTAGGATTACCTTTATTATCATGCTTACTGCTGCTTCAATGACACACACACACGGTATACGCATTATGTGACACATGTATATTTATCAAGCGGCTCCGGCGCAGCGTCAGCAATCGCCCCAGAGCTAAGCTGGTTGCGCGGGCGCACGCCGATGTTGCTGCGACGCACGAGCCATCGGTTCCACACCCGTCCACCCCTTTCATGATCATCAAGTGGACCGGGCCGCCACGTGCCGCGCTTGCGCAGCCAGTGTAGCTCACGCTACAAAACGAACAGGACTATATAACTTCATGGTGTTTTTTGCCCCCCGCAAGTTGGCTAGCTTGTGCCCCAAGATCCTCAAAGGATCGAACAAGGCCACAGCATGCTTAAAGAAGCATGCTACACAGTTTGTTCATTGCGCCAGACTGGCCAGATTGGCCAGCGGGCCAGACTGCCGTTGTACCAATAACGGCTTGGGGGAACACTAGCTATCAATGAAAAACAAAACAGGGTCGCATCTCCACACCATTGTTTCGCCTATGAGGACAGGCCATGCCAGCCGCTGTTGAACGAAACAAAAGGGCTGAGCAGAAGCCGGGAACGAGTCGCCCGCGAGTTGGTAGAAGCTTTTTTTATTCGTAAAAACTATGAAAATTGTTTGAGCGAGGGATCTGTTACGTTGTACGGAAGTGAATTTGAGTTCTTGAAAAGGATGGTGCATTGATAAGAAAAGAGAAAAAACTGGCTGCTTTGTGCGCATGTCCAATTGAAGGTGTATAGTCATGTTCGTTTTTTAGTTGTGAGTGTGCGCCCGTCCGGTCCCTTCCTCATTGTCTTGTCCTTCACGCGCAGTTTTTTCGTCCCTCAAAATGATTCCCCAACTAGCCCAACAACACGCTGTACTGAGCTTGGTTTCGTTCGGACGGCGAAAGCTTGGCATGGATGGCGTGAAGGGAGACGTCTGCAGATGGTGGGGAGGTCACTGCTGTAGGAGCGCACAGTCCACTAACTTCAACGGGGGTTGACATCTGTAGTTGGTGGGGAGGCCGCTGCTGTAGGAGCGCAGAGTCCACTAACCTCAACGGGGGTTCAATAAGCCGGCACATCTACACCGACAACAGAATTGACCGTCTCGACGTGGCCAACGGAATGCCCGCGTAGAAAGGTGCAAAAACACGAGCCGTGGTTAGAAATGAGAAGTGTAGTTTGCCCATTACGGATGCGAAGCAGGGAGAAGGGAAGCAGAACACTACGTCGTTTGTGAAACAGGTCAGGTGGCGTAACGAGTACTATCGCGTTGGACCGAGATGGGCATGAAAACGGAGCAAAGACGGCAGAATGTGGAGGAATGCTGACTTGTCCTCGAGAATAAGTTTTAGAGCAAAAGTAGCGGACGTTTTTTCAGCGGAGGAATCAATGAGCGGGAGAAGCTCTACTTCAGCATGCCCTCAGTCGATTACGGCCTCATGTTGAGAAAGAAAGTCCCCCCTCCCCCAATATGACATAGTGGGAGCACGAAGGCCTGACAGCGAACTGAAGAGCGTACATGACTTCTTAAATGACGACCCGGGCAGTGCGTACACTAGCCGGCTAAAGGCGGCAGAGAATAGCGTCTATGACGTAAACAGTGTCGACAAGGGCTACGATTTCGGCGCCATCTTTGGTAACATTAAGATAGAGTGAGTAAGCCTTAGGCAGATCGACGACGACGCAGTTCTTGCCTCCGGAGCTGCGGTGCCTAGTTTTCCGTTTCCGGGGGTACAGGACGACGACGCACGGGAGACAGCGAGCGCCGTTGCGGAGATGGAGATCCGTGGCTTGCGAAGTCACTGCTGTAGGACGGCATAGATGTCATCGGTGAATAAGCGGTGCACTCCCGACTGAGCTGCGAATAGGCGTAGGAGCAGACCTAGGGAAGGTTGCGCCCAGTTGTTACGGCGCGGCAGCAGTAGCGTGCCACGTGTTGAGGAACCCCGGAGGAAAAGCAAATTGGATAATTGTCCAGCGTCCGCCAAGGATTAGTGAACTGGTGACTAGGACATTCCGGTGGACGTACAGGGCGGGCAGGCGGGATAACGATGGGGCTCCAATGCATATATCTGGCTTCGACATCAGCGTCGTCGTGGGATAGCGTCAGAAAAGGTCGGTAAAGCGGCCATCGGCCTGGAGTGTATGCCGTCGGCATGAGCCAGGGTTGCAGTGGCAGGCGCTTGCGGCATAATGTCGGCATAGGACACAGGAGCAACGACAGGACTTGGCTCCCCAGTTCTGGAGCCAAGTCCTCCGGAGGTCCGGAGCGAAGGATTCCTTCGCCAACAAAACAAACCCCAACCTATGAGACAAGTTTTGCTGACGCCGACACCGCACATCGGCTTTTTTGATCAATGAGTCATTAAAGTTATCGCTTAAAATTAGGCGAATTCGGGACTGTATTAGAATGCAATTCAGAGCCTCCTAAATGCGCGTTTAGACCGCATCCCCAACACCACTTCGGCTGATTGGATCTAGCTGACGAAAGATGGACATTGTGAATACGTTGCGCTCTTCGACCCAGAAAACGTTGAAATGCGATACAGGAACCTCTACGTGTGGAGTTTGACTTTACTCGGCCCGTCGTAAGGGTCAACACTGAGGTGACTCCAGGTTGAGGCTGAATATATTCATAACAACACACCCACTCAAGGGAGTTGGCCAAAATCGACAACAGCAACCTCGAGAAGTTCACTGCCTTTTACCCATTTAGCTCCGACGTCATCATAACCAACAGGAATTGATTTGATTTATTGTGGGGTTTAACGCGCCGACGCAACGCAGGCGATGAGGCGCGCCGTAGTGGAGGGCTCCGGATTAATTTTGACCACCTGGGGATCTTTATCGTGCGCCGAAATCTCGTAAACACGGGCGTTTTTGCTTTTCGCCTCCATCAGAAAAGCGGCCGCCGTGGCCGGGAATCGAACCCGCGACCTCGTGCTCAGCAGCGCAACGCCTTAGCCACTGAGCCACCGCGGCGGGTAACCAACAGGAATTGTTGCACGTCCCACTCAATGGGATTGGCCAGCGGCGATTTCAGCTGCCGTCTGAGGCTCGCGGGCAATTCACCAGTTCTAGTTGGCTGCGATGTCAGCATAGCACACTTTGGCATTCAATTGGTCATAATGCCTTCTCGTGCGCAACTCATAAGGGGGGCTTAGGTGTCCTCAAAATTTTTGCATTGTGATTAAGCGTAGTTTGGTATTTTATTGCTACTGTGACCAGCCCGGAATCCATAGAATTAAATGTAAAGTTCTGATGGAAGCATCAAATCAAATAATTGCCATGTTTACTATAAGCAAGCACCCCTATTACTACCATACGCCGTAGCGTCTGCAAGTGTTAAATCTTGGAGCGCAAAAATTACCTGCATGGCCACGCCGATCACGCCGCATTTGAATATACGTCGCGGAAAAAGAGAAAATAGGTATGAGCTAGGAGCTGCAGTGAACAGCACGAAAAGCGAATGTGAAGAATAAAAACGATATCGTTAACGTCCCAACTTTATTCCGCCCTGAATGGGAAAAAAAGAAGCAGGTAATAAAAGTTGGCGGCGAAAAGACGCGCGGCACACTCGCGGTGCCCTCAGCCAAGGCCCGAGCTATGCAGCGATGATTTCCAGGTCGCGGTATCGATTACTGGGTGAGCAGAGCGCATATCACAGCGGTGAACTGCGAAAGCTTCTTTCTCGCACTGAGATTTTTGGGGGCGTAATAAAGAACCCCAGGTGGTCCGTATTATTCTAAAGAGCTTCCATATAACGCGACCGGCTGCACTTCAACGCTTCAAATCACCGACCGCTGATGCTTTGTGTAAGCGGTGCAGTGAGAATTCCTCCGCCGCGAATGAGCTCCATTGCGGAACGAAAGACAAATCCTTGCCTTTCAATATCGAGCCACGTCCTCTTGTGCGCATCGCCGATTCACGTCTCGTAGGGCTGAAACGCGCCCGGTCCGTCATTACAGGTCTCCGAGAGCCCTGCTGTTACCCGCCTAAGAGTCAAATTCCTTGTCATTACGCACCGTGCTGAGGGATTTTACCACAAACACGCGGGTTTCCAAAATACGCAACTTGCCAATTACAGCACTCATGACTCCACTGTTTGCAGACACGTCGATACTTTTTGTCCGAAAGAACGAATGACGGAAATAAGGGTTTTTGCTTGCCCCTCAGTTTTAATAAGCGAGTTTAGAAATCCACAAAAATGCGGAAATCATTCAAATGTACGGCTGTAAGTACTGAGAATTCGTCTGTAAAAAAATCGGGGCTTTGAATGAAGGTTGCTTTGAAACTTTGTGGAGTTTCTGGAACGGTGGAGATTAACCCAAACCGCATAAATATTGAGGGAATATGAGGGTTGATACCGTTCTTCACATTTTTTGTGCTATGCTTCACGGTTTGCTCAGTGTTGACACGACGCCTGATTGCTCAACATAAAACAACACCTCCGTGGTGTTTCTGCCAAATAAATTATTGGATGGCATCCGAGAGTAATACTTCTCAGCATAAAGGGAATTCTGAGTCCAGCATGCAGACGTTGTAACCGTTTGACGCAGATAATAACTGTCCCATTTTCGAATGGGGCGCGATGAAGTTTGCTGAAGATTATAACGATGACGGTGAGGCGAGTGCGCGTATCGCTCGGCAAACAGTCATCGGTGTCAAAGACATTTGGATGGCGATTCCGGGTAAGACCGATAGTTCCGGTCTTGACCGTGACCGTGCTTAACGAAAGATGACAGTGTGAATGCTGCGTAAAGTGGTTTTACATTTCACGACCAATAAAATTCGTATCACTACACTAAAACAAGTGATCTGAAACACATCAGTTCTGCGCTAACCACCTGTGCATTCGTGAGCATTGGCTTAAACAAGAGATGAATTTACGAAAAAGATTTGCTATTTACTACGTGCTGCTACCAACCCCAAGAACGTTTCGTAAGACGTTATGCTACTGGAAATTTGGCCCATGAACAGAGCCTAGCTTGTTTAGATTCGCAAACTGACATTGCCTTCAAAATTTTCTAATCGGGGGTTGCTACGTGTGAACTTTACGCGATCGAGCGAATGGTTTATTATGAGCACACTAACGTGAAAGTGCCTGCAAAATAAACATTTTCCCCTTTAGTCAGCCTCCAAAATGGGCACTTCAGGCCCCGTAACTTTTTACTTTAACTGAGGGATCACACCAGTCGTCGGTAGTTGATATTTTTTTCTGCGAGAAACGGTGCTTTGTTTGTTTACAAATCGTGAATGAAGCTGGCATTCCGCTTTTCGTTTTCCCTTTAATTTGTTCCGAACAGAAACGAACACGTCAGAAACTGCCCCGTCCTTCCTCCCTGCAAGAAAAAAACGCACCGACAAAACACCGTGGTGGCACCGCCGATCTCCCAGCCAGCACTGAATAAGCCCGCCAGGCCTATGAACGCGGAGAGAACACCCGGACTGGCTTGCGGAAGAGCTCCGGACGAGCTTAGTCCTCTTATCGATAGAGCGAGCAATCTGACGTTTCCCCGTAGCCGTTTATACATATACAGTCGAGCCCACATATAACAGCCCCACTTAAAACTAACTTTCGCTTATAACGAAAAAAACCCGCTTGACGAGTCAAAATATACCTTATTTCAACGGCATAAAATCCCACGTACAATGAACGTCTTTGAGCGCTGCCGATTGGTTACAGCGAACGCCCGGCGTCGAGATGTGGGTCGAAATGACGGCCTCTGGCCATATCTGCCGGCGCAGGTCGCTTTCCCGAAACTACACACACCTCTATCCTATACCACCACACATCCACGCAAGGCTAATAATAAAACCACTGCCACGCAACATGCACCCCAAACATCACATAGCCAGGAGAAAAAAACGGGCTGAAGCACTCCACAAAATACACAGCAATAACCCCAATACCATCTATGTGGACGCAGCAGAATACAGGCACCATGATGCATACGCAGTCGCTATAACGGACCTCTCTAAAAGACTTCTCAACTCGGCAACTATACGAGCCACCCGCCCAGAAACGGCGGAAGAGGCGGCCATAGCCTTAGCCTTAATACGGAATCCCACCCCCAAGACAATCATTTCTGATTCAAAGAGTGCAATTCAAAATTTCGCCACTGGCCGATTATCGCGAGTGGCACTCAAAATTCTGGGACAATGTCCACCCATATCCCGAGGCCAGACAATTCACTTGACCTGGGCACCCGCACATTCCGGCCTCGAGGGAAACGAGACGGCCCACGAACACGCCCGAGGGCTCACGATCCGGGCAGGGCCTAATCTCTATCCCTATCACGGGGCGCGGTCTGCGAGGGATTGCCTGGTCACATTTAATGATATCACCACACACTACCGCCTCTCCCACCGGATCTACCCACCGGCGGACCAGCAATTAGATAACCGCAAAGCTCACATTTGGCGTTTGCTACAAGCGAACACTTTCCCCAACCCAGCCCGTCTTACCCACGTACACCCAAGTCTCTACCCAACTGCAGCCTGCCACCTGTGCGGTGAACACGCCACCCTATCTCACATAATATGGGCATGCCCCCTGGATCCGTTCCCACTAATCACCACTGAGGAGCACTGGGAGGCCGCGCTCCAGCTCCGATCCGGACCTTCAGGTCCGGCTAATCGACAGGGCTGAGGAGGTCGCTGGTGAGTGTATGCCACCGGCTACAAGCGCGACCTGAATGGCATTAACCGAAATAAAGTTTTTCTGTCTGTCTGTCGGTCTGTCCCGAACTTCCTCGCAGGCAAACCGGGCAAATCGGGATTTTTCCGACGTCTGCCCAGGCAATGGCTGGCTACATCGGTTCAAGGTGCGGCATGGCGTTGTTAAGTCGATTATCGGCTAGGCGGCGTCCGCACCGCAAGTGACCAAGATGTTGCAGCGTCGCTTTAAAAAATGAAAAAGTGTTTTAAAGCTATGCGGAGCGCGACGTCTATAACGCTGATGAAACTGCGTTATTTTACCAGATGTTGGCGCATAAAACGCACGCTATGAAAGGCGACACATGCACTGGAGGAAAGCATAGCAAAGTGCGCGGCACAGCACTTCTGGGCACTAACATGGATGGCAGCGACCGGCGCGGGCCCTTCGTCCACGGAAAATCGAAGAAGCCGCGTTGCTTTACGAGCTGTGTGCCCGTGCGCTACAGGCAGAACGCTAAGGTTTTGGACGACGCGCGATTTATTCGCGCAGTGGCTGAGCGAGTTCGACTGTGACACGCGGTGGCAAGGCAGGCGCGTGCCGGTCGTGATCGATAACTACTCTGCGTACCACGTGCAAACTTCCCTGACGGCAGGGACCCTGCTTTTCCTGCCACCGAATACCACTTCGAAAGTGCAGCCGCTTGATTTCGGAATAATACGAACCTTTAAGGCATGGTATAGGCGCCGCGTTGTGGAGCGCTTGGTCATAGCTGTTGACCACCCGGAATCCAACTTGCAGCTTCGAGTTTCGCTATATTCAGCTGTAGAGGTGGTGAAGGCTGCCTGGTCGGAAGTGACAGCCACTTGCGCGCGGAATTGTTTCCGCAAGGCCGGCTTCGTGGACGCACAACCTGAAGCCGAGGCTGATGCTTCCGATGGTCAGTCCGGCGGGGATTTGTGGCAGCGAGTAATCGGCTGCGACATGGGGAGCCACGGCCTTGGCTGGGACAATTTAGTTTGTGCCGATTAAGATGCTGACACTGCGGAACCGTGCACGGACGAGGGCATCGTAAATGAAGTGCGATGCAAGAGCGATGCCGAAGAATCGGACGCGGACGACGACAAACTGAGCCTGCGCCTATAAGCGCACTTGTTGCAATGGGCTACATAGAGGACCTTAAACAACTTGTTTACGCAAAGGGCCTCGGCGAAGAGCACGTGGCTGCTCTAAATAAACTGGATACCGGCCTCATCAAGTCTGCGCTGCAGAAATAAACAACCATCACGGAGTTGGTTGCGAAAAATTACGCCCACCTCCCCTGGCGGGAACCCTGGAGTGATGCGACGCTGAAGGGGGTTCCATTGTGCGTTTCCGTTGGTTCAATTACTCGAATTGCGTGAGCAATCGTCGGGTGATGCGAGAGAGAGAGAGAGAGAGAGAGAGAGCAAGCGTAGCGCGGACGACCGTCGACTGAGAGACCGGCCGGAGCGCGGCACTCCGCTTATATGCGCAGCGCACCCGAAGGAGAGGAGACAGCAGAGAGAGAGGGCGCTGCACATGCGCACAGCGTAGAGTTCCTGTATATAGCTCCCGCAGGGAGCTAAGAATTGGGCGACCCTTTTCCACGCGCCGCCGTGATTGCGACACTCCGGTTATCCATGCCGCGCAGAGAAGCCCCCCACTATGGCTGCGCCGCAGCCGCCGACGCGGGCGGCACCGCGCCCCGCCCAGGAACAGCAGCAGCAGCAGCGTGAGCGACATCGCAGGAATCCAGCGTAGCCGCCGTAAGGCGCCGCCGACCGAAGCGCCCCCACCTCGCGTCGGCCGCCGTCGGAAGCGGGGCGGCGAGGCTCCTACACTCGCGACGGGCGGCTTTCCCGCAATTATATACAGAAACTCTGTGAAGGAAAGTTTGACATCCACCTAAATGCAGCCATACGGCTACAAAGGAAAGCTATACAGCTTTCTCAGAAACTTTGCAGTTGAAGAAAAATTCGTCCTGGTCCAGGATGTAGCCGTATGGCTGCATTTAGGTGGATGCCATACTTTCCTTCACAGAAACTTACTCCACCTTGGGGATTTCCCCTAAATCCGGTCGATTAATACAGGAACTCTAGCACAGTGCACTTGCGCCGCTCGCAGCGCCACCCACCGGCGGAGTGAGAGTGCGCTGCGCCACGCGCCCGCAGATGTTGGGCGAGAGTGTTCGCTATCGGAGAGAGGAGAGGGGGTGAGCGGAGGAGAGACGCAGCTGTGTGGACGCGGACGCCGACGACGGAGAGAGAGAGAAAAACTTTATTAAAATCGGGCACTGTTAGGCGGGGCGGGTGGCCAGCAGCCGCAGCTGCTTAGCGACCTTGGCTGCTCTGTCCGTCAGGGCTTGTTGCGTCGTCAGGTCAGAGCAGCCCAGCGCCGCTTCCCATAGCTCCGGGGTGGTGATTGGGGGTAGGGGGTCGTCGGGACAGGCCCACATGTGGTGCTGCACAGTGGCCTTCGCGCCGCATGATGTGCAGTTGGGAGAGGAGAATAGGGAGGGGTGAATACGGTGAAGGAGGGCTCTGTTGGGTAAAGATTCTGTTTGTAGGAGTCTCCAGAGCCCTTCTTCCGTGTAGCTGAGGGAAGGGTGGGCGGGGGGAATCGGAGGCGAGAGAGGCGGTAATACGTGGTGATGTCGTGGGAGCCTAAGAGGCTGTGGCGAGCTGACCTGGCTCCGTGGGGAGCAATGGGGCTGGGGTATGCCCGGGAGGTGAGCGCTCGGGCCGTTGCATGAGCCGCCTCATTGCCTCCAAGCCCAGTGTGGGCAGGAGTCCAGATCAGTTCTACTTGGTTGGTGGGTGGATTTTGCATGAGAAGTTTTAGGGCCTGGGGTGAGATGGCACCAGCAGCGAAATTTCGAATGGCCGTTTTCGAACCGGATAATATGAATTCAGGGGTTGGCCGGTGCGACAGGGCTAGTGCGATTGCCGCCTCTTCCGCCGTCGCAGGTTCCGAGGCACGAATTGTAAGGGAGTTGATTGGGGGGGGGGGGGTCGTTGGGGGCATTAATGATGGCCAGTGCGAAAGAGGTCTTGTGCCGGTACTCGGCGGCATCTACGTACACCGTGGCGGGCCGTATGGGGTAGCGTTCTGCTAAGGCGCTAGCTCGTTGCTCTCTGCAGCGCTGGTGAATATGAGGAAGCATATTGCGGGGTAGGGGACGTACTTTGAGGCAGGAGTGGGTTTCAATGGGTATGGGGAATTTAGGATCTCTAATAATAGGCGCATTTAGCTGTAGGCGTTGAAGGAGGTGTTTGCCGGGGTTATTTTTGGCTAGGCGGCTTAGTTGGCTCATCCGGTGCGCTTCTATCAGCTCTTGGGCCGTGTTGTACACCCCTGTTCCTTCTAGTCTGGCAGTGGAGGTGCCGGGTGGGAGTTGCAGAGCAGCTTTGTATATTGTGCGGATAAGGCAATTGATTTTGGCCAGTTCTGAATTAGAGGGAAGGAGGTACGAGAGAGCATAGGTGATCCGGCTAACAACGAGCGCTTGAACGAGGCGGAGCCTATCGGCTTCCTTAAGCCCATGTTTTTTGGAAGTGATGCGGCGAAGGAGTCCGATGGTTTGGGAAACATGTGAAGAAAGGCGCTTGATGTACTCTGTGTTTGAACGATTACGGTTTATGACAAGACCGAGGATTTTGATTTGTGGGACAACTGGCACAGGCTTTGAATCTATGTAGATTTGGATGTTGGGAGTTGTTGCGGTTCGCGCACTTCGGATTGAGGAGAAGTAGTTCTGATTTAGATGGGGAGCATTGTAGGCCGGCTTTAGTGGCTCCCTCAACGACGGCTAACGCTGCTGCTTGGACAGTCTCCTCTACTTGTGTGTCACTACCTGCGCTCGTCCAAAGTGTGATGTCGTCTGCATATAGGCTAAAGTGTAGGTTGGGAATGCAATCTAGAGCCTTTGGAATATGAAGGAGGGCTATATTGAAAAGGAGAGGGGATAGCACAGCTCCTTGCGGAGTGCCTACTGGGGGTAGGTGAAGCTCGCCTGATTCTAAGGTGCCTAATCGGAGGGTTGCAGTCCGCGAGGAAAGGAAAGCTTTAACGTAATTGTACGTTCGTAAGCCAGGGGAGATAGAGGAAAGGCTATTGAGTATTGATTGATGTGAGACCCGGTCAAAGGCTTTCGTGAGGTCTAGTGCTAAAATCGCTGCTGTGTCAGACTGTTGGGGAGAAGAAATGATGTCATGGTAGAGTTGGAGATGTACATCATTTGTCGAGAGTCCGGCCCGGAAACCGAACATGGTGGGAGGCAGGGCGTTGGTTTGGTTTATGTGTTTGGTGAGTCTGGCATGTATCATATGTTCAAGCACTTTTCCTATGCAGGAGGTGAGAGAAATCGGCCGGAGGTGATCTAAGCTTAACGATTTTCCGTGCTTGGGGATGAGTGAAATGTTCGCATGTGTCCATGACACTGGTAGTGTGCCTTCTTTCCAGGTTTGTTGTATAATTGTGTGAGTGTTGTAATGGAGTTGTCATCAAGGTTGCGTAATATTTTGTTAGTTACTCCGTCTCTCCCAGGAGCCGAACTGGTTTTGAGAGTGAGAAGAGTGGCTCGGACCTCTGATTCAGTTATGTCCGCGTCGAGGAGTGTGTTGGGTGTTCCTTGGTAGTCTGGTAGGGGGTTACGGTCGCCAGTAGGGATGTATTTTTCTTGAAGCGAAGAGAGGAGTTGTTGTGGGGTACCTGGGTAGGAGTGGATAAGCTGGGCCATGCGGTTGGTCTGAGCAGTTTTAGATTTATGGGGATCGATGAGGTGACGGAGTAGGGACCAGGTGCGCTTCATGGTAAGGGTACCTCTGAGCTTGTCACAGATTTCTCCCCATGGGGCTGCGGCTAGTTCTGCTGCGTACTTTTCCGTTTTGTGGCTTAGCTCTGCAATTTTTTTCCTGAGGCGCTTATTATGTTTATTTGTCCGCCATTTTCGCCGAAGGCTGCTTAGTGCAGTCCACATATTTTTGAGACGGGAGTCTACCATTTCAGCCAGGATTTCAGGGTCGAGCGGTTGGTCGTGGGCTTTTTGTCTCGAAGGAGGTCGGCTATCCATGTATCTAGGGACTGTACTCTAGAGGATTCAGTCAGTTGTTCATTTCGAGTGGTCCTGAAGGTGTGCCAGTCTGGTTGGTATTTCAGGAGGGGTTTCTAGTGTGAGCCTGTGCGAGTGAAGGTGTTCCCAAAGTAGGCGGCCTTTTTTCGAGATTGTAGGATAACCCCAAGCTGTATGTTGGGCGTTAAAGTCGCCTACTCTATGAGGGGGTTGGCTTTGTGCTTCTCTCTTGGCTAGCGAAAAAAGTTTGTTGAAAGTGTGCGTGTATTCTTTGGGGCCGCTGTATATGTTGAGCACGTGTAGTCGGGGGGAGGACGGAGTTTTGGAGTAAATGACGACCATGTCGTGAGGGATAGGAACGCTGTCAAAGTGCACTGGCTTGGCTGGGACGTTACGGTGCACTAAGATTGCGGTGTAGGGGTTACGGAGGTCTTGGAAGGAATGATAGCCACCTAGTTTGGAGTGGGGACCAGGTTCTTGTAGGGCTATTATTGAGGGGGGTTGGTCGGACGAGGCAGTTAGCATCTGTAAGTTGGCGCGTTTCCGTTGGAGGCCGCGGCAATTCCACTGCCAGACTAAGAATTCTTTATGGGATGCGGGCATCTGTAATGGGGACATCTAATACTGGGGCTACCGGAACGTTGATGGTGGTAATTATTCGCTGGAGGTAGCTATGCATTTCCGCTCTTATTGCCTCTATGGTTCCCTGCATGGCCGCCTGGTTGCTAAGCAAGGATTGGTGGAGATTAGTGTACTCCGATTTCTGTTCTTCCAGGGTATGTTCTAGCCTCCCGAGACGTTCCTCTAGCTGCTGAGGAGGCTGGTCCTGAAGTTAATCTTGAGAGACAGAGCAGGCTTTCCGTTTTTGTGGTGGGGAGGTTGAGTTCTCCTGCTGGGAAAGGGGAGCTGAGTGAGATTGATTTTTTAGCAAAAAGTTTTCGCGCTTGAGAGCAGCGTTTTCCTCTCTGAGAGATGTGATTTCAGCGCGGATAGTCTGCAGTTCTCTAAGTACGTCTGCTATGGATGTACCTACAGGGGGGTTTTGGGAAGCGTGTGGGGGCTGGGAGCTGGGAGGGGCGCTTGGGCTGCTCACCGGCTGGGACTCTGGTCCTGAAGTTAATCTTGAGAGACAGAGCAGGCTTTCCGTTTTTGTGGTGGGGAGGTTGAGTTCTCCTGCTGGGAAAGGGGAGCTGAGTGAGATTGATTTTTTAGCAAAAAGTTTTCGCGCTTGAGAGCAGCGTTTTCCTCTCTGAGAGATGTGATTTCAGCGCGGATAGTCTGCAGTTCTCTAAGTACGTCTGCTATGGATGTACCTACAGGGGGGTTTTGGGAAGCGTGTGGGGGCTGGGAGCTGGGAGGGGCGCTTGGGCTGCTCACCGGCTGGGACTGTGAGCCAGGAGATGACTTGAGGAGTTGGCGCTGGGGATCAGAGGGAGTCCTGCTGCCTGTTCACTTGTGCGTTGCGGACTTGCGGTCTTGGGCTTGTAGTGGGGGGAAGGAATCAAGTAGTGGAGGGTGCCTTTGGGACGCGGCTTGTGCGTAGGAGAGCGTCCGTTGTTTGGGCTGGTAGCGGCGCGGGCAGTCCGCCGAACCTGTAAGGTGGCTTCCTTCACACACGATGCAGCGTAGGTTGCAGGGGTGATTTTCATGAGCGTTGGTAGCGCCACAGCGAGAACAGCGGGGTACAGTTTGTTGGGTAGGGCACACGTCCTGGCGATGACCCGTTTTCCAACAGCTGATGCAGGCTTCGGTTTTGCGCCGGAAGGGTCGGCAGCGATAGGTGGCGGCCCGGTACCGAACCCAATACGGGACGTCAGGTCCGTCGAAAAGTATTTGTGCCTTGTTTGAGCTGTTCACTCGGCGGACGTCGAGGATTTTCAAGTGGGGGTTATAATTGATGATGCTGTGAGCGATTTGTTCAGGAGTGTCCGTTTCTGGGATATTGAAGATTATGCCCAAGGAGGTATTTGCCGGGGCCGGAACGTGAGCCCCGACGCCATAGCGATGTTCTCCAATGAGCAGGGAGGAGATACTAGCATAATTCATTGCACGTGCCTCCGAGGGAGCACTTATTACGATGAAGTTGGATTTGACTTGAATGCGTATTTGATCCTCACCATTGGGTTCAACATTTGCGTGCTGTTGAATTGTATCCGCCAGAACCACAAGGGAAAGCTTGGCGAGGGCTAGTCCGCCTCTCGGACGCAAAACAATCTTGACGTCGGTCGCAGGGAGGGGTTTGACTGGAGTTATTCGACGCAGGGGCTTTTTGCGGCTTTTGCATAGAGAGCTTGTAGAGGTTGCTGGGAGACTTGCCTGTTGGGATTGTCTCTCGGTACAACGGAGAGCTTGCTGCTTGCTTCGTATAGTTTTCCAGCCAGGTTGAAGCAGTTCGTCCGGGGTGATGGGTTCACCGACAACTTCTCTTTTCATAGCGGTGGGGCGGGCGACGAGCATCAGGGAGCAGCTGGCCGCCTGGCGTGCTGGGGGCGAGTACAGCCGCGGTGCTAGGCCTGGTTAGGCCTAGCAGTGCGAGCGGCGTGGTCCGGTCTTCCAAGGCTTGCAATTTCGAGCCGGCGGGGTGGATGACCATAAAAATTGTCACCCGGGGTTCCTGGGTGCTTCCGGAGACCCTGTGGCGAGCTTCAAGGTCGATGGTCAGGGCGTACCGCACTTAAAGCAAGAAATATACGGAGCCGTTGTGAAGCGCGAACGCTTGGCGCGGCCCCCTAGCGGGCTTCCCCGACGACGATGGACGCAGGACAGGGCCGCCGGCAAGAGATGCTCCTCTCAGCGTCGCATCTAAAAATTAAATGGGCTTCGACTTCTGAATTTTTTACTGTGGTCCATTTACTACGAACTTCGGAATATAACGGACGGAGGCCGCGTGACGTTCACGTTCGTTATATATATGCGCCGGCAGTAAGAAGGAAATGTAGCTCTCACGATCGCTCCTAACAACCGTTTCACCGCACTTGTTCACCAAGCCAAACGTAAGACCCAATTCGAAACTGAACTATGGCTTACCACCTGTGTTAGTGAGGCAGAATGTTTGGTGATGTCTATTGGCTATAATTCGGGCCTTTTAATAATTGTGGGCACAGAAAATGTCGCTATTTGCGTATTTTATATTTAGGTGTCCCTAGCTTCCTCTGGTGTTTAGAAAAACGCTTAGACGTTCCGCATATCCCGTTCCACCATACAGGTTTTTTGACGCCAACAGTCACAGTGCGGTGTAATTGTATGTTGCGACGATAATCGCTTTCACGCTTTGGGACTTTTCTTCATTGCTTAACAAGTGCTGCTGCTGCTGCTGCTGCTGCTGCGAGTGGTATATTTGTATTCACGGCTATTTTTGCTCTTAAAGGCTAACTTGTTTTCACGCCTTAGTCTTTAATACTTGACTTCAACGTAAGGAGCCCAGCTACCCCGTGTCTAATTTGCACATGGTCACACTTGTTCCGTAGGGTCCTTCTGTCGTGCCCTTTCCGTTTTTATGGACCCGCGCTGAGTGTTGCCGTATATGTACGCAATGAAGCATACATGTCGCTCAAAACAGTTGCTTTAAGCACTAAAGCTACATGAAGGCTATGAGGCGCGCCATTGTGGAGGGCTAGGGAATAATTTCGGCCCCCTGTGCACCTGAAACGTTGCCGAAACTTTTGTGCAAACGATTGTAGTTGTTGCTGTTGTTTTTGACCTCGATAAGTGTAACGACCACTGTGTCCAGGCATTAATACCGCGACTTCGTACTCACTGGTCAAAGCTTTAGCCACAGACCCAACATGGCGGGTATTATACCAAACATGCGTATCTTTAAGGAGCGCAATGTTGTTCAAAAAATAAATGCAAGATCCATTGGCAGATTAATGCGCGAGCATCTCGTGCCTCTCCCTTGCGAACTTTAGGGTTGGCTTGATACGTAAGTTTTACGCCGCCTTTAGAAGCCCCTCCCACACAATTCCGACCGTACTTAGCGCTCTCATGGTCCCAGTGGTCATGTTTACTAGCTTTTTCAGCAGCATTGGCTGCCTGGCGCTCCTTCTCTTGACCGCCGGTATCGGCATCTGTTCGCCGCCATTCCCATGCCTCCTTCCTTTACCGGGTCCACTGGCTGCAGACTTTATTATACAACGCGTACAAGCGGTGGTGAGATCCCAAAGACGCATCGAGGCAGAAAAGGCATCTGGCGATGCGTGCTTTGAATTATGGTCTTCATGGCAACGTCGCCAGCGTTGCAAAGCTCTCTCCGCTTTCGAAGGCAGCTCTCTTGACGCGCTCACCCCGCCGTGCCGTCCTGGGAATTCAATTGCTCGCTATGTTGACAGAGCGACGCGGAATCACACACAGAACCGCGGAAATTTTGTCGCTATGCCCACCCTATTCCTCACGCGGTGAAAAAGGAGGAGATCGATTAGAAATTCCTAAGCAACAGTGAATCATATGCGATCTAGCCCTGCGCATATAGTTTTTTTTTAACACTGACAGAGTTTCTAACCTGTGTACCTAATATCTTTCAACGGAGCTCCCGCCTCCAAGCCCGTGTAACAGCGCCCTACGTGAACGGATAAGTCGGGCGAGGCAGGGTGTTACGATTTCAAAATCCAGAATAGACGCAGGCGTCTCGGGGCAAGCATATACAACGCCACTATCCCTTATGGAGGCGGCGGGGTCAAGCGCCCGGGAATTTAACAAAAGATGAAATAATTCGTTCTCTACCAAAAGACCATGCTTCCAGTCCCGCGCAGCCATACTGCCCACAACGATGCAAGGACAGAATTTTAACAGAGCTGTTTACGCTTGAGCTTGGTCCGGTGGCGTTCGCAAAAAGTGTTCGCAAAAAAAAAAAAATACCGAGCGCAGGTGAGTGTGCTTCGCGTGAGAGGCGTCCGGTGTCGTTTAGGCTTGCTCATGGGTTTGCGCCATGTGAGGAGCTCAAAAAAAATCACGCCATATCCACGGAATGAATGATGATAAGTGGGGCGAAGCTCGAGAGGGGGAGATCATCGGTAACCGTAACTCTCCCGTGAAAGTTCGCCCATTACATCATTAAGAAAGACGTAAGACTGTGTGCGTACATTGTACAAATCAACTTTTATTTTCGGAGTCAATGCTCCCAGGCCCGGACCTGGTGAAAGACCCCGCGCCATCGAGGACTACCCCGCACCTCCACCAGAATTTGTCACGTAGGATGGGACACAACGGTAAAGAAAGAACTTTTATTTAGGGCGAACTTGTGCGCGAACAAGACGAGAGGAAACGAGCAAAGGTCCTTGCGTCTCGTTCGATCTCCGAGAACGACTGCCTGCGTTCGTGGCGTGATCTCTTGCGTGATCTCCCCCTCGCAGTGCACGTGCGCTCGCGCCTCCGTTGGCGAACACAGACAAGCTCGCGCTCCCGGTGCCGAGTTTGCACTGCCGGTTGCAGCCGGTTCTTGCGCGTGCAACGCGGCCCACTTTGCGACATTTTCGAAAGCATGCGGCGGTCACGTACCACGAGACACAAGGGATGGACAGACCCATGACTTAAAGGAGCCATGAAGAGAAAATGCAAGTTGGTTTTATTCGAAAGATTTCGTGTTTTATAGTGCCCCCAGCGCTTGTCCGGATACAAACGGTGCTTTATTCACTGAGAAATTAAACAATTTAGGTTAAAATTTTGATTTTCCCGCTCAGTCGTGCGTTTTCGTGGTCCCAAACGACATCACAGGAACCGACCGCTCTGCAGCCTAGAATACCTTCATTCACGCATCCGCCGTACAGGGTAGAGACACGTATACGCTGGCGCCGCCATTTTCAGTTGCTCGCTCGCCGCCGAAGGAAGTCATTGTGTCAAAACCGCGCTAAAATTATCGCCGCAACGCGGTTTACTGAAGAAGTTTGAATCATATTGTCTGTTTCGCGTTGCTAGGTCTCGTGGGAAATGAAAAGAATAACGCATTGAGCCCGTTGGCCCAATTGCGGCGGCACGGGACCGTTCAAAGGTTGTCTCCACCCTGCACAGCGGTGTTAGTTTGTTCCCGCGTTTCTTTACGTTCCGTAACCTAGATGGCGCCACCATACCGTGGAAAGCGTTTGGTTTGTTTTTGCCCGCATTTAAACCTGGCTTGTTTTTGTTCTGGGAGAAAATATTCGTTCCCTGAAACAGTGCTCGCCCGACAAATGGGGTCACGTAAGACACCGTTGCTTGCGTCAATCGGCCAGTGTCGTCTGAGACAACCCCAAGCCCCGTAGGGCTGTGCAGCTAAACCAAGCATGCTGTGCGCAGTACGAACAGCAGAACGCATCAGTACTTCTATGTTTACATGTGCTTTCGTAACTTCCACTGTTTGTCCCATCATTCTTATTGCTTTGTAAAGAATGTGCCCTAAATTTAAGCGCAAATCGCTCGTTCGTCTAGTTTGTAAGCTCTACCTAATTTGCGTCTGCTTCTGCCAGCCTCCGCCAATCGCAGAGCTTAGCTCATGTGACATCATAGGTTCTGTTGCGGGAAATGAGCTGGTGGGTCGCATGACCATTCCCGTTTTTCCTAATTATGTAGCTTATTTGAGCGAAGTTTACGTTAAAAGTGGTGTCAGTATGATTCTAACGAGACAATCTTTTGAATGAACCAAACTTGTGTTTTCTCTTCATGGCTCCTTTAAGGAGCTTCGCCCCTAAAACACAAGAAAACAGCTTACGTGCGTCCGCGCATGAAGTGGGGAGCACCGCACAGCTCGCGCTACAGATGTCGCGTTCGTGAAGCCGGTTGCCGCCAGTTCTAGCGTGCGCTAACACGGTCCACTTTGGGACAGGTGTGAAGGCCTGTGGACAAAATGATCGGGGCCTGCCAGTCATGCAGAGTTTTCAGAGACAAGTTTAGAAATTCATGTGAGGTGCAATAGCCGGTTCTCCGACGAAGGGAGAGGGCTCGCAGCTCTGCTATTTCTCCAACCTTGCATGACTAGTGGAAGGTGCGCCAACTGTAAAGAACAACAGCTTCTTGACAGTTTGGTAGCCATGATTGGTAAGGCCTCTAAAACTTCTCAGCCATACGAGTCCCTCCAAGGAAGCCTTCACGTGTAATAATTTTTGTTATCGCTGCTGCGGGGGGCAGAGGTGAAAGTTCTGCAAACAATTCGGCCCTCTTATTAGTACTGTGCACAGGAACGTTATTATGTGGCACACTGTGGCGCGCTCTACAAGCCCACGTACATTATGCCAGGCACGTTTCGAGCTAAACGGCAGAACCTTTGGGCTCTTTCCATGCCCGGACTGTCGCTGGCGCGCGAGTTGTAAGGCGCGTTTAAACACGAACCCATATTTCGCTTCTTCGCGTAAACGCACCACAATACAGGTTGGGGCTTTTGTCCCGTAGGAACATTCAGTACCCAACAATATACCCTAGCGGAAACATACGGGGGATTATTTAGGCTCCTGAGTGCCGTTATTCATGCCCCCGGGACAACCGTAGGGGAGGTGTGTTTGCATCAGACCATGTTTTGTATCCGCGGGGACAAATGCAACCAGTGATCTTGTTTATAAAAGCAAACTCCATGGTTTCGCGCCGCCAACGGGAGGGGAGCTGTACTGGAGCAGCTTTAAGCGGCTACCCCTTGAATGGGTACCGCTGTGCAAGTGGAGCTGTCATTGCCACGGCTGAAAAATAGGTGGCCTGGTTTGGGCTAGCATTCACGTGGCGAAGCACGTTCTCTTAACGGAGCGTAAACTGTCAACGACGTCAACTAACTTCCAGAAGCAGTTATTTCTAAGAGGGTTTGCTTTTTTCGCGTTTTAAGGTTAAAATACGCAGCCCTACAGGGCTGCGTATTTCTCCTAAACTTCTCCCAAACTGGCTGGCATGCTGCGGTCGTGGTCATAAATCTTCGTGGATTGTTAACTCGGTCGCAGTGCTGGATTCTAAAATTGTATGCGGAACAGTGCCGGAATGAATAAAATTGTGTTCGTTGAAGGAAACAATCCAGAAAACGCTTATTTCTCCATTATATTGGCTCACCGCGAAACCTCTTTAAGAAATTACGCCCACCTCCCCTCGCGGGAACCCTGGTGTGATGCGATGCTGAGGGGGGGGGGGGGGGTTTAAGCGCAAGCGGAGAGCAACCGTCGACCGAAAGGCCGCCGGAGAGCGGCACACCGGTTATATGCGCAGCGCGCCCGAAGGAGAGGAGACCGCGGAAGAGAGTACTGCACATGCGCCGGTGCCAGTGTGTCTGCCGCGGCTATGACGCAACACAATCCAACACAATCCACTTCAATCCAATCCAATCCAATCCAAGCCAAGCCAATCCATTCGAATCCAATCCAATGCCCCTGTTCCAATCCAATGCCCCTGTAATAAACAGCAGCTGTTTATTAGGATACTGACACGGAGCCAAGACGCCTTGGCCAATCACTCAAGAACCGATTAACAATTTATGGTGTTAGGATCCCATGAATCGTGCCCTAATATTTTGGGCATGAGAACTTTACGACGTGCGGAGGAATATAAATTTCGGTCTCAGCAACTTCACTTTTTTTGCAACAATAGAGAGCAAAAAAAAAAAGCACCTGGCAGCACTTATCACTGATGGATTTGTACGTTTATCTATTCATAATTGCTTGTTCCCGTGTTATCTGCAGCCGGTACTTTTTCCTTGTTCTACAAGCAAGTTTTATCCCTGGTCGGAAAAGCGATGTTCCAAGCTGTATGGTGGCGATGTCAGGAGCTTCTCTGGCTAATTTTTTGCACTGTTGTAAAATTGAGGTAGGGTGAATCCAAGTTTACGTTAGACACCCAACTTATTCTGCGCATTACTAAACAATGCCCAACTGCTACGAGTAGAGGGGCGGGTGGGCGTTACAAGAGGAAGCGGCATGATTTAATTAACAGTCACGCGTGCAGCAATCTCACCTCCGGAAACTTCGCAGAGAACTCTCAGCCGCCGGCCTTCTCTCAGCCTAAGGTCGCCGGTCGTTTCAGGATCAATCTTGAGGACAGGAGTCCCGGGGGATTCTGCGAGTGAACAGGCAACCAGCTTAGAATGCTCCGCGAACCACCCACGCCCACAAAAGAGGCACAAATGCAGGTGACAGCACTTCACAAAGCTATTTTCTTGCCAACGGGGCCAAAAACGACTGAAGAATTAAACTTCACCCCAACCGGGCACAAGGGTGCGATGCCTGTCCAGAATACGTGGCACCAGAATGTGATGCCGGCCACACTCTGAGCAAAACATTCTGCGCCCGTACGTACGTGTTTCACGAAGAATCCTTATTACCAACGCTGACAAAAAGACAGGATTCCTCCCGCGCTTGTCTGCAAAAATGTCCAAAAGCGATAGCGTCCAATGAACATATTTCGAGACAAGTGACGATTCCGCCCTCTGTGTCCGAGAAACGACCATAAGGAATAAGCCCTGTATGGTTAAAAGCATTGTGCTGTATAGCTGGCACGTACCACCTGGCTCTCAGCGCATGTCTCGCTGCGGCTTCCCACACGCTCTCTAGTGAGCGTACTGTCCATAAATTGACACGCACACACCCCGCTAGAACCGAAGAGGACGAACGGGGCCGAAATGGCATGGGGGAAATAGCCCGCGCACGTCATCTAAGGATGTCGTCCATCCACTTCCCCGGCTGTCAAGGAGGACATGCATACGGCATGTGGTAAGTAGCACAGCGGAACCCACGCTCGCACCTCTTATAAAACCGGCCTGCACAAAACGCACTCTTTCTTCCCTCCCTCTCAATACCTCTTTTTGTTCTATGCGCTAAACACGCGACAGAGTTGGGCGTATAGATAAGTGTACTACGTCCAGATCATTTCGACGAACCAAACGGCAACTCGCTCGAACGCGCGCGCGCGCGCGCATGCAGGCAGGCAGGCAGGCAGGCAGGCAGCCAGGCACGCACGCACGCACTCTACAAATTGATAGATAGGAGGATTCTCTACAAACTGATAGATTTTCCAAACAGAGCGCCAGCTGAAGCTACAGAAGTTGAATACTCAAAGTCGCCAATCCCTAAAGGCTGCCGGTCGGCGTTCTAGCACTCTAAAAGCCCTCACACGCCAGGAAGCAATCATGGCTAACAAAATGCCTGCAAACTCGGCCCTCACCCCTCATATCATCCATAAATGTACAGCCACCGCTAGTTGCGTCCTCCAGCGTTGCCCCTAGTATGACACCCATTGCACGCCGAGATTGTTTCATTTACTCTAGAAATGTGCTAATTTCATCTCTGGTCGAGAGCGACTCCTAACAAAAGTCTCGCCACCAGCGATAGAAGCAGACCACCTGCAGCAAGTGAGAACGGATCCTTCCTTTCTCGAAGCGATTGTCGAATATGCCTTAGCAAACGCACTATTCTACGAGCTCGTGTAACAGTCTGAACCGACTTCCTTCATGACTGCTCCTCTAAACAAGCCACGTAAGTCTGTCAGTGAATTCTTGGTACACTCCAGCTGTTCTACAAGGAGGCATGGGAATATGCCGTTGCCGAGTGAACTTTGTGGTGACCCGTGACCTTTTACGTGTCCGCGTGAATATTTAAAGTGTTCTTTCTTTCCCTAATGCCTCCCTTCCTTCCCCAGGGCCTTTGTTCCTCCCCTGCATTAATAAAGTTACTACTACTATAATGCAGCACACAAACTTCCACCATTCAACCCGAACAAAACTTTTTCATGCGTATGCAGTTTTTTCCGGCCTGTTCAGGGTCTGTCACGTAACACAGTGGTCGCATGAGGTAAACTATTTTCGGGACCCCACAGAAATTTGTCCATGATCCTAAGCAGGAACACGCAGAGAGAGAAAGATAAAAAGAGGGAGAAAGATAGAGGGGAAAGAGAAGGACAGAAGGAATTGAGGCACGGTAAATAGGCAATCGCTTCTTATTTTCTAACCAGGGCTTTGTAAGAAGATGTAGGGACAAAAACAGAAAGAACAAATAGAGGGGGAAAGCGAAAAGCCTGTGCTCATGAGTATCCATGCTACTTATGTTCTAAAGCCGATCACACAGCTTAAAGATCAAGTGCCCAGAAATTTCACCTTCTCCAAATATATGCTAAACGTGCCTTACCTATCCTTAGTTAATAAATTATGAGCGGTAAAAGCAGCTCCCCAGGAGCGGACGCTGCACTGCCTGGTTGGCGTAGGGCGCAGATATTCATGAAGCGGAAGTGACTCCCCAGCTGTCCCAATCCGCTGGACGGCTACGCGGTTTTGAGCTGCGTGTAGATGGACCCGACGAGGGAGTTTTGAGATAAACAGGTTTTTTCCGTTTCAATGGGCCCGTGCATTAGCGGATGCGTTGAGCCGAAAAGTCACCGGGGCGAGTCGGTTCGACGCGGAGGCAGGGGTCGGCTGCCTTGCCGGGCTGCCTTGTCATGGATAAGTTGCTGGCCACGAAGAGCTGATTACGTCTCCTTCCGTGTACCCTCGTGTCCGCATCTGCCGGCACCCCTGTTCGGCTGACCGACGGGGCTCTGATATAGCCACGCCGGGAGTAATATTCGTAATATATTTCCTATTATATTTTGTAATTTCCATGTTTTAGTAAGTCTATTCGAAAATAGCATTTAAAACAGCCCGAAAACTTCACTGCGTTTGGTATTTCAGAATTTAAGAAGAGCAGTCATTTTTGTAATATGACAGACGGGGTCAGTGACTGAGTATTTTTTGCCTCACTGGACGAGTGATTGCCCGGTGCGCCTTGTAACATCGTTTGGGTGCTGTTGTCGGGAGAATTTGTGACACTGCCCAAGAGCCTGCATGATAATTCACGCGTTTGGGAACTCCAAGCAGAAGCGCTGTAAGGCTAACATTACTAAGGTTTGACCCCTTCTGATTATAAAATTTTCCCTCTGGTTGATTTGAATGCAAAACTCTGACCAGGTCTGCCAGCTATTGCCTTCATACTCTTCCCATGCCGGAATCCGTAAGGAGGCGACAGTTGAAGAAGGTGTGAAAACCAACGTGACTAACTCACCGACCACGACGAGCTCGACGTGCGACGTCCTTTCGGGTGCGTGCAAGAAGCGCACGCGGCACACGTAGACGCCTGCGTCCCGTGGCGACAGGTGGGCGAGGGAGAGCGTGCCCCGGGAGACGGAGAAGTGGAGGCGCTCCTTCCAGGCAACCGCCACGCGGTGGTCGGCTTGCACAAGGGCCACGCCCCGGGCACGCACCACACTGTACAGCGGTTCGGTTGCGACTGTAGCCGCCGCGGCGCTGGAACCACGCGTCCAGCTGATAAGGGACGGGGCGGCATCCACGCTGGACGCGCCGAACGAACCCCCCAGGTCGCACGGCAGCCGCGCCTGGCTGCCTGGCAGCGCCAGTACCTGCCGGGTCTCTGGAAAAGAAGGACATTACAAAATTTGTATCTTAAAAAACACACACAAAGAACAAGTCCTCAGTTCCTCAGAACGCCATGGTCAGAAAAATCTCAGTCTGCTGTAGGGGTCTGCTCTAAAAGTTATACACATGTGCCGTTGCAGCAAATATACGTGATGCAGTTTTTGAAGAAAGACGCGAGGTGAAAAAGTTCCAGCTAGAACTTCGCACTTTGCTTTCGTTGTTATTTTGTTCCGAAGGGACATTTTAGCCCAGCCAGGCTTAATGACCTTCGAGAGAAATAATTACAAATATCCAATAAAACCGAAGCGTTAGCGCTTTAATTTCTCGTTTAAGTTATCAATAACGTCCGAAATATTACTAAGCGTGGAGGCCACTAATGGGGCCCTTGTGTAGTGGCTTGCGAGCCAGCAGCATCAACCATTAGTGCCGTGAAAGAGGCCAGCCTTCAAAAAGCCAACGGTAATGCACAGGCCTGCGTCTACAAACTAGGCGATTACCATGACATTTCACAGCGACTAACAATAAACCTACGCCATTAAAGGGCCTTTAGCAGTATAAAAATATAAAAATTAAAATGAGGACCTAGCAGGGAACTGGAGTATGCCCTAAAAATTAGGTGGGGAACAATAGGCAAAGGCTGCTGAATAGTGATGTCACTGGCTATTTGTTACCCGTACTGCAACAAAAATGAATAAATGACAATTTTTCCATATATAGAACGCACACGCGCACACACACACACCACACAGACAAGCACACACATACACACTCACAGAGTATTTCTGGGATTCCCGCGAGTCTGAGTTCCCTCCCGAAAGAAAAGAAACTTTTTTTTAACGCGAAAGTTACCCCATCGTGTGATAATCTGTTGTTGTTGTTCTTGCCTGGTTAAAAAATGGCCGCCGATTTAAGGAGTTAGTATAAAAAAGGATTCAGCGTCTACAGGTCCAACGACACGAAACGTCCAACAGTGGATATTCCGTCTCTTTGGACCTTTCCTCTCGTTGGACATTCAGGCTCGATTGGATTTTCCGCCTCGGTGGATCTTTCGTCTCGTTGGACATTCAGGCTCGATTGGACCTTTCGTCTCGTTGGACCTTCAATCTCGGTGGATCTTTCGTCTCGTTGGACATTCAGGTTCTTACTATTAAATTACTGTCCGGAGCACTCTAAAGTTCCCTTGAATGCCCTCTACCGCAATATGGTTATGGGACTTTGTTCATTTTCAAATGCAATAAATTTTACACGATAATCTGAAGTTGCAGGAAAGGGGGCCGTGGACTCGGTGATGCTGAGGCTCTCTACATTTATTCAGGTGCGTAAGGCTCGGCCGGAACTTAGAGAGCGGGGGAGACATGCGACCCCCGTGGAGCGCAGCCGTGTTCCAATTCTCGCGTGGCACTGCTGGCCTGGCCAGGCACCGCAGATGATGATTGTGGGATGCAGTGGTAAAGATGATAGTGCCGCTGATAGTGAATGAAGCTGCCGCCACTACAGGGCTCCCCCCTAGCGCGTATAGCGCGTTAAGAAAGAAACCGAAGTACAAGCTATATGCAGATAATTAACTAGGTCTATCCATGGGAAAGGTCGTGGAAGGTCCAGGTCAAATAGCGGGTAAACTATGGAAGCAGTCCTGGTAAGTCCGTTGTGGGCCTCCGGAGAGTTGATTGGTCTAGGGTGGCCTTGGCTGGGAGTGCAAGATGGGACGAACTGGTGTACGGTGGAGGAGTCCCGAAGTGATAGAGGCACTAACCGCGGCCACAGTGCAGACTTGACAGGGCCGGTAGAACGGGCGCTCCACGAGCAGCCTCTTGCGACGCGTGTACACTGGCGTTCATGTGCCGGCACGAGGACGCTTATACTCTCTGGGGTGACGGTTTGAGCACGGTGTCTGGTGCGACATCGTTGCGCATGCTTTAGGTGTAACCGCAGTACGATGCCTAGGGTGACAGCGGCTACAGCGAGTCACCCACGTCTCGGAACGCCGATGAATATCAACACACAACACTGGTCGTAGCCGGCGTGCAAGACATTGTTGTTTGGCAAGACGGCACTGACGCCTTGTTAATGTGCGCCGAAGAAATGCCAGTGGCGCAACTCGCTTTCTTGACTGGTGCTTACGGCAGGGATGGCGACGTCGTGGTCGAGTTTCGGGAACGCGCTCCTCTGGTGGCGACATCGGCGAGTTATGAGGTTGGACTTCTGTCGTCAGTGGGTCGGGCTTTTCCTGGTAATCGCGCACGTCGCGGTTGACGGGGTGCTCGCGCGGCGTTTCATGTAGAGCAAGGGTCGCGGCTGTGTTGTCGGTGTCCGCGGAAGGTGCCACGACGTGCGCTTCACCCGAGTCATGCTGCGACAGGAGTGTAGCGGGGCTCTGTGTTACTGTCGTGGTGGGCTTGACGTGCGACGGTGGTGTAGCGGGCGACCAGGTTGGGGAGGATGGAACGGTCACGGAGCACTCACCGGATCCCTTGTATGGGAGGGTAGAATGGGCGGAGGGCTGCGGCCGTTTGGCGTCCGTGACGACGTCGGCTGTGAGCCTCGTCGGTGTAGGTGTGGCTGCCGCGCTGGAGGTGGAAGGTACGATAGCGACACTCGTGGCAGGAAACGACGCCGATTGTGCAGAAGGTACGATGTGCGGCGGGAAGCGTGCGTGGACAGCGCGGGTACCTTATCTGCTGCAGGCCGAAAGCAGTCGTCTCCGAAGCCGTAGTGCGCGAGCACGGCAGCGCGAAGGTCATCGTAGGGTGTTTCGCTGGGCGTTGGTAGGGCGAGGACGAAGCGGAGCTCGAGGGGAAGCGTCTCCCAGAGGATGGAGGGCTTGAGCGGCTGAATTCTAACGTAGTTCAGCGAGAAGGTTACCGCAAGCTTGAAGAAACAACCTCTGAGGTAGCGTGCGTCGAACACCGGTATCGTCGGGACCCCCCACGTCGCCATGTCGGTGTGCCGCTGGCCGGGTGTCAGACGCGGAACCTCCGGGTAACCACATGTAGGAAAGGAAGCCGTGTAGGAGGTGATGGTGTGGCTCTAATACGTGAGGTGCGTAAGGCCCGGCCGGAACTTGGCTGCCAAACCTTGGCTGTCTTGGCTGCCAACCCTCATTTCTGTCGTAATGGCACTTTTTCGTCCTCTGCTTATAACAGGAAAGGCGTCCCGGAAGGTTATGTTTTAGGGCCGCTTTTATTCCTTACTTACATAAACGACTTACCGCGGTGCCTCACGCGCTCGAAATGCATTCTATACGCCGACGATACCACCATCTTTTCAGACAATCCTGATGCAGATATATTAATTTCTTATTTGCAAAATGACTTATCTTCCCTTGAAAATTGGTGTGCTAATAATAGACTATTTATTAACTCGTCCAAATCGTCCCTAATAGCATTTCACTCCCCCAATAAAAAATTGCCAAAAAATCCTTGCCTCCATATAGGTCACAATCCCATTCTACTGCGGAAGCTAACACCCTTTTAGGTGTTATTGTAGACACTCACCTAGCCATATCTCCTCCATTTGCAAAAAGATATCATTTGGCATTCGAGCGCTTCTTAGAGCTGGACTGTACTTCAGTACGAGAACTCTGTTGGATTTATATTATGTAGTTATTTATAGCCACTTGAACTACTGCATCACATCGTGGAGTCGATCGTATAAAAATTACGTTTCATCATTAAAAACTTCAAAAACAAGCAATTCATATATTAACGTTTCCCCCTAAATGTCACCATCTCTTCCTATCTTTACTGAACTTAATATATTCCTTTTGCCAAAGATGTATTTGTATAGCGTTGGAGTTCTGTTTTTTGAAGTGCTGCATAGCCTCCTAGATCTTGACATTTTCTCTCGTCACATGTTAACCAACCCTAATTGCACTAGATTTTCCCCCCGTCAGAATTTGTTATTGCCCAGGGTAATAACTAATTATGGCAAATTTATTCTACTTTTTTCTGCTATTTCTTTTTGGAACGGCGTACCATTGAAAATAACGGTAGTTAGTTCACTTCAACCCTTCAAAAGAAAAATGAAAATGTTCTTAGCTACTCACCAGTAACTCCTAGAAATATTTTACTTGTGTGACATCTTTCCCTGCTTGTTCTGTTGCCAATTGATTTCAGTTTTCCAGTTTTTTTTCACAATGTGTTGCATTTTCTAAAATATCACATTCTTACACGATGTTTTATAAGATTTGTATAACGTCTGCAATACTTACTGGTTGTATTGTGCTCACAACTTGTTATCTCTGAAACATCTAGCATAGGAGGTCCCACCTGGGGTTCGGAAACCTTGGGACCTCCTCCTTTAAATTCCCCCAATGTTAATACTCTTGTATATTTGATTGATTGATTGTGGGGTTTAACGCGCCGACGCAACGCAGGCGATGAGGCGCGCCGTAGTGGAGGGCTCCGGATTAATTTTGACCACCTGGGGATCTTTATCGTGCGCCGAAATCTCGTACACACGGGCGTTTTTGCTTTTCGCCTCCATCAGAAAAGCGGCCGTCTTGTATATTTCTGAATAAAGTTGAATTTGAATTTACATACAACGAGCCCCTCTCATTTCCCATTCTGATTCGCTATATATATATACATATATTTACAGTAGAACCCCGCTGATACGTTTTTCACGGGAAAAAACGTAACAACCATGAAACTCAAGAGCCGAGAAACGGGAAAATGAAAGAAATAAGCGTGTGCAGAATTTTATTTCATTCCCTCCGCTCGAAAAAATCGTACAGCGTTGCCTGGCGCATTTTGTCACGTCCGAGCAGCACAAGGCGCTTCTCAAGCACCTGGAGCGCCATGTGGGTCTCGGCATCGTCACTCCGCGTGTACCTTTTTAATATATGGCAATAGCGATTGACGATGACGGTGACAACAATGGCGATAACAATGAGTCTGAGCCAAGAAAACAGGCAGGTGACAACCGAAAACAAGTCCCCAGCGACATTTGCGGCTAAGCCTATAGCCAAGCCAGGCCAAGCAGCGGAAAAAGCCAACATGGCCGCTCTCCATGGCCAGCTCCGACCGCCAATTCGCAACGTAACACACAGGAACGGTCCTACACTTGCGACGTAACGGCACGGTTCTCAATACATTGGATTCAATGGGAAGTATGCCGGGACCGGCCAAAAACAACGTAACAGCTAGGAAAACACAGCACCCGGGAACGTAACAGCGGGGTTCTACTGTATATACTTCAGGGTGTCGAACCGGAACCGAACCGAACTGAAAACCGGAACTGAACCGAAAAAAGAAATAACGGTTACCCGTTCATGCCGAAACGGTTCGACTGTCCATTGTTGATATTGCCCAGTCAATGCAATTCAGCCCTTTTTTTCTTTCACATACCATCAAATTCGTATCCGCTCGCACACTTTCCCCTCCAGACAATTGAACACTATCACGCCTTATGTAACAATCGGGGAAATGAATGAGCACCAATGTAGCAATGGTCTGTTGCTGCTGGAAGCGCGAGTGTCGTGCAAGCAGACCAAAGGAAATGTCTTTCTCGGCAGCTTGCAGGGGATATAAAACGACTTTGCCCTTCCCTAGCTGCGACTTTATTGGAGCAATCAGGCTGCAGGAGTGCTCCACTGCGCAACAGCGAAAGCGCAAACCCGAGGTCAGCAAACATTTGACATTGCGTAATTTGTTTAAAAGGTCCGACACCTGCAAATTGTTAATACTTGACAAGTGTGACCGCAGGAGCTGCTCAGTGGCTAAGGCGTTTGCTGCTGATGGAGTTTTGTCTCTTTCAGATGTGCTTTTTTTCGGAGGTGCACTTGTACTGACTGCCCAACTCGCTACATTACTTCTACTCCTACTCGTTCCGGAGGGAGTACTGCTGGGGACGAATTAAAGAGCGTCTACCAAAAAGTCCCATCTAATGCTCCGCGCGTCAAATTTCCCTTTCATTTTCTAACAGCATAATCTCTTATAAGATTCCGCAATGTAGCACATGGAACGATGGCCGGGGGTCAGGCGGTACGATGACATACTGATTGTAAAGCACACATCCGGCATAGCTATCGCAAAAGGAATTGCAGTGGTCAGAGCAATAATGCAGTGACTGAGCTTTAACTAAAACTTATTTTTAACAAAAATGTGGCTAACACATTCGATAAGGTGACAGCTAACAATTATTGAGGGATATCAAATATACTAATTCATTGGTAGTATTTATGTGCCTGTTGTAGGATTTTTCTGTTTTGTTAGAAATATAAAAAATGCGCGTCAAAAACGCGCTGGTGTTGGAACGCGGCAGTACGCAGACCTAAATTTAAGGCTTCAATGTTAGCGCGATGGGCGATTCCATAGCGACGATTGCGATTTCAACAAGAAAGGAACGGGGAGAAAATATATCCCACCGTGATATCGCTTGGCCGTGGCTTTATAATTAGTCGCTGGGACAACATGAAGTCTGGACCAGAAAGTAGGTGGTAAATCGTCGCCACTTCATCTGTTTTTCTAATATCTCGTAATTGTTTAAATTTTGCTTTGCAATTGCGCCACTGCCCTTGGGGAACAGCCGCATTTTGAATTCTTGTTTGTATTTTGATTTGACTGTCGTTTTAAACTACTAAATGTTTTTCTTTTCTAATTTCAGTGAGAGAAAGAGAGAGAGAAAAAAAAACATTTATTTGAGCTTTCTAAAGTGGGAGTGATTCCCTAGTCCGGGCATCCATCAAGTGAGCAGAGAGCCTTCGCTCTGGATGCCAGGAGCTGCTGGACGTCCAGACGGTCGCTGGTCACCAGGTTCTCCCACAGCTCAGGGGTGGGAAGAGGGGATCGGAGAGGTGGAAGTTTGGGATTGCACACACACTGTATTATAATATGAGCTAGAGTTCCGGGTTGTGGACAAAACTGGCATACAGCAGAGTATTGAGTTGGAAACATACGATGCAGGCGAACTGGGTGAGGAAAGGTATTTGTTTGTAGTCTGCGGAGCAGCGATTCCTCTTCCTTGGATAGTGCAGGGTGAGGAGGAGGGAAGTGTTGTCTGTCGGACCGGTAATATTGCGTGATGTCTTGATACGTTACGAGCGGGATTGACGATGTGGTCTCCTGGGAAGCCCGGAGAGAAAGGGCGCAGGCTTGCTGATGAGGGAGGAATGGCCAGGAGTTCAGATGATATTAACTTTCCGGCGGGGTTGGTGTGGTAAAAGTAGCTTTAATGTAGAAGGGGCTACCGTCCCGGCTAAGAAGCTTCGGCAGGCAGCTTGGGAATCCGTGATAATGATTGGGTATTTCGTGTGTATGAGGGCTAAGGCGATAGCTAGCTCCTCGGCAACCCAGGTTGATGATGTCTTGATTGATGCACAGGTAATGAGGGCGCCCTTTGTGGTGACTGCGGCTACTTTGTGTTGACCATTAGGGTAGGTACTAGCATCCGTATAGGCGACATCTGTTCTTTTTTCATAAATATTCTCATGTGCTTGGCTTCGGGCTTGTCGGCGGCCGGGGTGGAGGTCAGGGTGCATATTTTTGGGTAAAGGGCGAACCTGGATGTTACTTCTCCAATGGTCAGGGAGGAGCTGACAGACAGTAGATTGCGGGCATGTGATATGAAGGCCGTTGAGGAGGGCTAGCCCTGCAGGTGTTTGTGGTAAACGGAGCAGTTGGCTTGATAGGTGGCCTTCAATAAGCTCGGATACCGTATTGTGGAGGCCAAGTTGTAGGAGACAGGCCGTCGAAGTGTTCATATGTAGATTTAATACTTGCTTAAAAGCTTTGCGGATTAAGCGATCAATGCTTTCTGTGTCACTTTTGGTGAGGGTAAGGTAAGGTGTTTCATAGGTTACTCGCGAAATCAAGAGAACTTGAACCAGTCGAATGAGATCTTTCTCCTTCATGCCCCGGCAGCGGTTCGAAACGCGTCGAAGCATGTTGGAGACTTGCTGAAACGCCTTGGAGAGCTTCAATAAAGTTTGATTATTACGCGTGTTGGCCGGGATGATAAGGCCTAAAATTCGAAGTGAGGAGCTGGTCGTATGGTATGGCCGTCGAGGTGGATGCAAATCGGTTCAATGTGTGAAACAGGGGGATGTTTGCGTACGACGATAAGTTCCGATTTTTATGGCGAGCATTGAAGCCCGACTGATGAGGCATATTTGTTAACGACATCCGTAGCCTGTTGAAGTGAGTCTTGGATTTTTTTCTATGGAGTCAGTGTCTGTCCATATTGTGATGTCATCAGCGTAAAGCGCGTGATGAACGTGCGGGATGGCGTGGAGTTGATGGGGTAAGTCCAGGAGGGCCAGATTGAAAAGTAGTGGAGAGAGGACGGAACCTTGAGGCGTGCCCCGATCACGACTCCTACCCGGATAATAGCGTGGCGTTGAGTTAAGAAGTCAGCAATGTATGAGTACGTGCGGTGGCCACAGCCTGTTTGATTTAGACGGGATAGTATGGATGAATGCGACACATTGTCGAATGCGCCTTTCAAATCTAAGGCAAGAATGGCTCGCGGGGAGTGACGGGTAGCCGGGGCAAGGACCTCTTCTTTAATTCGAAGGAGAATATCCTGGGTACTCAGATGCTTCCTGAACCCATACATGGTGTTGGGAATGAGACCCTTGTTTTCAAGGAAGGTTTGAAGGCGCTTCAATAATAATCGTTCAACCAATTTACCCACACAGGAGGTTAGAGAAATGGGCCGAAGGTTATCTAGGTGAGGGGTCTTATTAGGCTTGGGTACGAACCGCATCTCAGCTGTGTTCCACTGGGGAGGGAGTTGGCCTGAGCCCCAGCATAAATTGATGTGGTGGAGCAGATGATCGAGAGAGTTGCCATCCAGATTGGCAAGAAGCCGGTAAGTGGCTTGCTCTGGACCGGGAGCGCTATTTTTGTTGCACTCGGAAACAGCTGCTTCTAGTTCGTACAGTTGGAAGTCCTTGTTTGTCGTCCCCGTGTAGGGGGGTGGGGTGAAGTGGCGAGAGGTGTTGAGGTATTTAGCCGTGAGCGCTTGTATGAGGTCGTGGGCCGATCCGTTGAATGAGTGTAGGGTGCGGGTAATAGAGCGCTGAGCTTCATTCTTGATGGAAAGCGGGTCCATAAGATACCTTAGCAAATGCCATGTTCGGCGAGTGGTGAGGGTACCTTGGAGGCTGTCGCATAACTGAAGCCAATTCTCTTTGGAGAGGTGTTTGGCGTATTCAGTGGCTTCTTTGTTAAGAGCTGCAATTCTGAGGCGGAGTTTGCGGTTATGTCTTTGCCGTTTCCATCGTTTTGTTAAGCTTCGACGGGCCTCCCAGAGATGTAAACGTTTAGCATCCACGCTAGGGGTCTGGAAAGAAGTGGCTATGGTTTTTGTGTTCAGTCGGACTGTTTGAATGATGTCATCAATCCAGTCGGCCAAAGGTTGGTCCGGGTCTATGGGGCGCGACGAATTGGCCTTGCGAAAAGCATCCCACTTGGTGAGGCGGATGACCCCTGTCTTGACGTTGTAATTATGATTGCGAATGGTGAGTTGGATAATGTCATGGTCACATCCAAGGTTCTCGTGAGTTGATGACCATAGTACATCCAAGGTGCCCTTGAGGAAAGAGGTCTGGAGAAATGTCTCTCGCTGTGCTCGTTCCCGTTCTTGTTGGTAAGCAGGGCTGATTAAGCAGCAGGAGTTGAAAATCATCGACTGCTTGCGCCAGGAGGACGCCCCTTTTTGTTTTGTACGTGTAGCCCCATTGGGGATGTGCAGCATTAAAATTCCCGTGAATAAGTAGGGGCCCAGTTTTAGCGATAGCGATGGCATCGCGTATTGTGGATGAAATATCGGCGGCATTTTGGGAAGGGCGGCAATAAATGTTCAGAACGTAGAGGATTGATTTACGTCTGACCGTTGGAGATAGGAGCTCGGCGAACACATGATTACATCCCCGTTGTGGGGTGACGTGTGCAACTGCAGATATGGTGTTACGAATTAGTGTGAGGGTGGAGCAATTATTTGGCGGGCCGTAGGGGATATACCCAGGGAGCTTGATGTGAGAATTCGCCTCCTGGAAGGCAATGACTGCTGGTTTAGAATCAAGGGTGGTGATGTATTGAGTAAGGGCAGAAGCTCTTTGTTTGAAGCCTCTGCAATTCCATTGTAGGAGTGTCGTTGAAGGTGGGCTAGGCTGTCTCCGCGCCATCAGGTAAGGAAGGTGGGATGGCATTGTCGGCGTTTCGGGCGTATGGGACGGCGCGGGTGTGGGTCCTTAAGAACCTTTTGTAGTCCTGTCCTGCCAGATGGGGCCGAGATCATAGTTGTGCTCGAGTGAACTGGATGGAGTGCTGATTGAGGTGACGTCTTTCCTGAATGTGTTATATTCCGTGCGAAGTGATGCAATTTCTTGCTGTAATTTCTGATTTTCTTCCCGAATATTGTGAAGGTCTTGGTTTATGGTGGCCAGCTGTGTAGAGAGTGTAGAAAACATGTCTTGGATTTGCAGTGGTGGCGGTGGCTGTTGGGTCTGTTTTGAGGGGTTTGAGTTAAACGGTTCTGGCGTTTGACTAGGGGGGTTAGGTTTCTTTCGCTTTTCGCTAACAGTGGAGTCAGCTTTCTCGAGGGCATCAAGGCGAGCTTGGAGCGAGGCTATTAAAGTGTTTTGCTGTTCCAAAATTTGAGTAAGGCGCTTACATTCAACACAGCCAGTTGGGCTCTCGGATTGTTGTTGAGGGGGCGTGGATAGGTACTGGGGTTGAGCTGTGGGAGAGACCCGTTGGGCCCAGAGTGATAATTCAACTCATCGAACCGGTTCGCGAACCGGTTCAAGCTCCCGAACCGGTTCGGTACGTGATTTTGTCGAACCTGAACTGAACCGGAACGAAATGATTTCGCCTGAACCAGAACCGTAAATGCACCCCGGTATTTTTTTAGGTTCGACACGGTGATATATATATATCACTGTGTCGAACACTGTGTCAATATATATATATATATACATATATATATATATATATATATATATATATATATATATATATATATATATATATATATATATATATATATATATATATATATATATATATATATATATATATATATATATATATATATATATATATCGCACCAGACCGGTATTCTGGAGGTCGTGGGTTCGGATCCCACCTGGCGGGCATTTTTTCTTCACTTTCTTTCTTTCTTTCCAAATTCTTAATCTGTTTCAATGATCTACCACATCCTCCCCTTTGCTTTCCGAGGTTTTCTCGACTGCCAACCCTTATTTCTGTGTTATTTTCAACGAGCCCCTCATTTCCTATTCTGATTCGCTACATGCATAGCGAGGGCCTCGGTTCTGGCAGTCTTGTTGCCAAAGGGAGCTTAAGAGGGTTCAAAGCTGGTCGACCACTCTGGACGTGTCGTAGACACTCGAGTCACGACCCGGGGGTTAAAAAGAAGGTCCCCTTCACCCCGATTAGTCCGAATGGCGCTGGCTACCACCCCCAAGCACAGGAAACAAACATACCTAACATAAATACCCCAGAAAGTGAATGGGAAAATCGCCCCGCCGGTAGCGTAGTGGTTATCGCACCAGACCGGTATTCTGGAGGTCGTGGGTTCGGATCCCACCTGGCGGGCATTTTTTCTTCACTTTCTTTCTTTCTTTCCAAATTCTTAATCTGTTTCAATGATCTACCACATCCTCCCCTTTGCTTTCCGAGGTTTTCTCGACTGCCAACCCTTATTTCTGTGTTATTTTCAACGAGCCCCTCATTTCCTATTCTGATTCGCTATATATATATATATATATATATATATATATATATATATATATATATATATATATATATATATATATATATATATATTCGTACAAATGGATACGACAGCCGCCGCAGGAGTCACAGATTATTCCTACCTTGGTGGTATAATTTTCCATTACTTTCCATTTTCCATTACCACAGGACTGTCGAGGGGCCATGGGCTCGGTGTGGCTCACGGGAATCGATTTTAGCGCTTTGTAACGGTACTCCGTAACATCATGAAATATAAAAGGAAACTAAAAAGTGTAATGCTGGCTTATATTTTGTGTTTCAAAACAACTTGATGAACAAGGTATGGTTTGTCTTCACAGAATATCCGAAAAAGCTGTAAAATTTACTGAACCTGTATTAAACCTAAATGTTTATCTGGGAATTCAGCCCAGTATTTTTGGGTATTTTTAAAAACATTAGCAGGCAGCGTACATTTGATCTGATCATTTTACCCCGTGGTTATCTGTTTTGCGAAAGGGCAGACCTCAGGATATGCTCGGAAGGTTCTAAAAAATATTTATTTGTTTCGTTTTTGTTTGTTGTCAGTAAATAAATGTTTATTTCCTCTCTCTCTCTCTCTCTCTCTCTCTCTCTCTCACTCTTGCGCTTCAATCAATATGCAGTGCTCGTGAGCCTTGGGAATACCCGTATTTTTTACGGTGGTGCTTGTTCTGATAAAGTATAGCCACTGTGCATCGCATAATGCAGCAGAAGCAGGCTTCGAAGATTCTGCGTTAAAGCAATTGTATTTGTTTTTCTTTGTAAGTTCAGAAATGACTGCATAGTCGTCTGTATTGCAGCATTTCTGCGGTCGATTTAACTGAAGGACATCTTGTAGGCAATAAGATACAGTTCCCTTGCGTTTGAAGTAGACGAATTGCTGTCACAAAATGCAACTGCGGAAACCACGCAACCAATTGTGCGGACCATTGAACCCTAGATCATTGTCAATTGCGAAAGAACGGCGAAGTAATCTCCTCTTAAAAAGAACAGGACTCCACTGTTCAAGAACAGGAAAAAGGGCTAGAAGTGCTGCAGTCTGCTGTGACGAAACCGTCGAATGAACCCTCGAAGTGGCGAAAAGAATTGAGTACTGTCGCACAGCACAGCTGCAAACTATCTAGACGTCTGTGTCTGGTACCAAGGCCCGGTGAAAAGCTTTCGGAAGATCTTAGGGACTGGGCCAATCGATTGCCTGATAGATATGCAGGGTCATTTAGTGTCGACACAGACCTGTTTCGGGTCATCCGGGGCAAAAAGGAAAACTGCTTCGCGTAAGAACGAGACACATACCCTACAAACGCTATTGGCCAAGAATGAATAAATGCTCCGCGCGCTATGTTATGACTGCCGGTTTTAATATTTACCCGCTTGCTCCGCTAAATGGCTGGCGCATTCAGACGGTCCATGATGGTCTTTTACGCACTCGACGGTTCTCCTAGGAGTGGCCAAGCCTTGTTTCTTTGTTTATCTGCTAATTGTTGAAGCACGCCGAGGAGCGCGGCAGACGACGACTTTTGCAACCGGTGCGAGGAAAATGGCGTTTCCTAGTGTTGGTAAGCCTGTCCCGCCAATGATGGTTCAGGTTCCTTGCTGAAGCCATTAGACATTCGCAACTCCTAAGCCGCACTGGGCAGGGTAATTTCTAGTTTTCTACTGTTACCCAGTACGTTACCCCCTAGAGCGCCACAGGTGCCAGGAACGAACGGACATAGCACACATGCTATGGCAATGTCTGCAGGCAACCACGCTAGCTCGCAATGTTATTAACAGTGAGCAGTTGGAGACTGACGCAGCTCGATCCATAAATACGACGTCTGGGCCGTCCAACTGGTCAATAACGCTGCCAGAGCTCCGGGGCTTCTGGCCTGCGCCTGGGAACTCCAGTTGGCAACTAAATAAAGTTTTATTCTCTCTCTCTGGGATTAGTGCACCGCATTCACCTTATTTTACGTCGTAACATTTTGACCTGGCATGAATTCCCGTCAACGCTGTTAGCTATTGGCTGTGCACTCACAATGGCACGTGCAATACCATTTTAATATACCGTCATTACACTTGTTTTTTAGCTTTCTTTCATATAAATTTGTATATAAAATGTAAATTTGTAAGGGGAAGTGTCCGACAGACAGACTGACTTACTGACGGCAGCTTATAGGCTTATATAACTGCAACGTGTTACTGGTGCGGTACCATGGCGCCCACACTTTTGATCAGTCTTCAAAGGGTATCAGTTAACGCCAACGCGGAAACGTTAAGTTACATCTACCTTATAAACAGGGCACTGAAAGCTACGACAGCAGGTGGGACATAATTTATGCCGTACCCCTTACCACGACCTTCTGCCCTATTCCGCATCAGATCGCTGTCCTGTGGATGTGTCTAACGTTTCATCCCTGTAATTTCTTTCTTTTCCCTTACTATTCGATTGATCCTATAAGGCAATGGCATGCGCACGCAGTGAAAACGGATAATAACGCGTTGTTTCGATGCGCTTCTAATTTTATCTGTGCCCCAAACAGTTCTGTCAGTTTTTCTGGAGGTTTCTATGAATGTTTGGATGCGATTTAGGCCCATGTCGTTAGACAGCCCTATTCTCAGAACTGTATTCGTTGCATGCGACGAGCGTGAATGGCAGAGAAGCGCAGCAGCGCTGCCGGCCACAAACGCGGGCTAAAAGCGATGGTGGTCCCGCTTTTTGAAATGTCCATCTCCATGTTCCAGATACGTAGCAGCTCTGTTTTTATTGCTGTCTACGTATGGCAAAAGCAACATGCAACCCTCATGAAGGGGCTATTTGTGCGGTTAAATGACCAATGTCCACGCATGAGGGGCTATGAATGGGTTCGGCGGGGACGTGAAGAAATTTTATTGATTCTTTAGAAGATTCACACTATGGTTTGCTATAAATAATTGCTTTATCGTAGAATTCTCTGTCATTGAATTGCTTTTAAAAGTCGGAGATTGCTTTCTCCGCAGGGAGTTTGGTGTAAAGATTATCAATGAAAGACAAAACTCTTCAGTGGTTAGAAGAGATCAATAAAAGGTCACAGAATAGATCCCCTCTGCAGACTCATTTTGCTGGTTGCGAACACTGACCGCAAAAGCAAGACATTATGTGCCTACCATATATGACAGCGTCGCCGCTGGTGCTTTCTGCGAATTCAAGGGCAATTATTTGCTTCCAGATTAGAAGTTTCGTGATTCAGTATGTTTACATGCCAGGGCTGTAAAGAAATGATGAAAGCTATATATACGAGCAAGAACGAAATGACGCGGTATAGGGCGTGGAAAATGACCGATGAAAGACGTCACCCCAAAAATTACGCCGAAAGATTTCTGAGGTTATATATTTCACACCTCCCCGTGATAAATTTCGGTTGCCGTAAAATAGGGGATCATGTTGTAGGAATTCTGACTGTTCGTCATTCTGTTCGTGATCGTATATATTTTGTACTTGCCAAGATATATACATCTGTTAAGCATTGTTCGCCATTGTCACTGTCAGGATTTAAAAGTTTGGTTCGGATGTTCGTGTCTTTGCTTATGCAAACAAGTGATGAGATTGGAACCCGCAGTTATTTTCAGTGAAGCTTTGACTATACAAAAATATCACTTTTAAATGTATGAAATACAGGATTCGATCCATCTAAACTCTAAAACATTTTTCCATTTGGCTTGAGATTAACTCTCATAGTTAACACATGTAACCAAATGTCTTTCTAGATTCACGTAGAAAAATTAAGGAGCCATTCGACTATTGGAAAAACAATGATCTGCGAAGCTTTTTAGCCCAAGAAGATTTTTAGTACATAAACTTTTAGCACATAGAGGTGACACAGAATTTAGGTGAAAGCTACGAGCAAGTTTTATTTCTCTACGACGCTGGCGGCGATCATCCTGTCGTACACCCAGACACATACATACGCTCACACCCTTTTATTTTGACTATAGGGATATTGAAAAAGATGCCTATTGATAACTAGTCTATTCAAAATGGATACCCCAGTGATGAGGTGTATAACCTTGAGGTCTAAGTCAGGTTTGAATGTCGTACGACATTGGTGGTGGCCGCTAATAGCCCATACTGCGGGACGTTCGTATTCCCACGCCTCGCGATATCAGCCACCTCGTGCTTCAAGGACACGAGGAGCCACAGGAGTTTTGTTCTCAAACACAAATGCATGGACCCTAGCCATAGAAGCTTAGCTTAATATATACATTTTTACAGGTGTCCATATCGTTCACTGTCCGGCTATGACAGCCCGAAAGAAGACATCTTATTACGGTGTTTTAACATGCCAATCTATTCACTTATCTACAATTTTGAAGAACCGAAAGGTAAAGCGATATAAATGCTCATTTCACAGTGTTGGTTTTATCATAATTCTAAAAGGAACAGAATATAAATTTAACTTTGCGGTTTTAAAAATCGCAACCCAAGACCATTATATTGACATGAATCCAAATTGAACTGCTACGTGAGAAATAAAGGAAGGGAAAATTTCAGGAAATAATAAAGAACTAAAAATATCCCCAAAATTTCTATACACGCTGACTGTCACCGGTTGAAGACGCACAGAAACGTTGTTTCAACGAAACACCCATCCAGAATAATCGACATTTGCGCAAGTTGGTGCTATTTGAGCATCTGTCCTGAACGGTTGAACATTCTGCGCTCCCCTCAGGGGAGTAAAATCACATAAGGAAAATGAATACATAAGCCACATAATGCTATTCTTTCACTGACTGTACTAGCGCCACGATTGTGCTTCTCCACCATGCTTGCTCATATGCCTTGATTAAACGTAAGGATGCTGTAAATGTAAATAAAACCTTGAAGAAAGTGCTACACCGGTATCCCGGAGCGCTTTCATAACGGCGTTGCGCTACTGAGCACGAGGTCGCGGGTTCGATTCCCGGCCGCGGCGGCCGCTTTTCTGATGGAGGCGAAAAGCAAAAACGCCCGTGTGTGCGAGATTTCGGCGCACGTTAAAGATCCCCAGGTGGTCAAAATTAATCCGGAGCCCTCCACTACGGCGCGCCTCATCGCCTGCGTTGCGTCGGCGCGTTAAACCCCACAATCAATCAATCAAGCTTTCATAACGGAAATTAATGCTTCAGATTTATCCGCCGGAACAACATCAGACTTGCAGGTCTGACGAAGTGCATGTGGCGGACTAATTCGGACATCTCTTGGATCTTTACCCGTCATGCAATCCTTAGACGGGTGGCTCCGTCAGAGGCACAGCAGCCCTGCCCAAAATCATACGCATTGGCGTTGACTGTCATTGAACATTTAAATAAGGAAGGCCTGTGACCCAGCTGACGCTGTTGCCAATAAACCAAGGTTAACAACGTAAAGATGGAATACTGGCAAGAGAAGCACCATTTTTTGTTGCTACGGTTTTAGCAATAAAGTGCTCCCGGAATGAAATTCGAAGCCTGAACTGTACACCGGGGTTCATCTACTGACCATGCTCTATTACCATGCGGTCTCAGAAGATTCGGTTCATTGCCGTATGGATTGATAAGTAAAATTATGACGTAAGCGACAGCCCAAGATCTGGCGATGCGCCAGTGTTCTGAGCACTCCGCTTTATACAATACAAGCAAGTTGGACGAATCTCGGCCACTGTCCTTCGCATTTTTACACAACGATCGACAACAACTCCCGATTTCCGCATCGTGTGGACACCGGGTCACAATGCTCTCCCTGGGAATGAGACGGTCCATGCCTCTTCCCGCGCCATCCCGGGCGCCCTCGGTAGCTGACGATCCGCGTGCTTCTCCGCCCATACCCCTCTGCTATGCTGACGTGGTAGCCCATTAACGCCGACAGCGCTAGCACGTCTCCCCGCCTCATCCGAATCTTCCAAAGACAGAAGAGTTCATTTTACGGCGGCTGCAAACCTACACATTTACCCATGGCTCGTGCCTTCATGCTATTTATCCTACCCAGTACTCTCCCAAAAACAAACATTGCCCCTCCTCATGCACCCTCTACCACATGATGTGGGAGTGCCACCTCACCTCAACTCTATTCCCCCTTCCCAACCCAACCCCTGAGCAGTGGGAGGGCCAGCTGGCTAGCGGAGACATCGGTGACCAGCTCGAGCTGATATCTCGGGCACAACTGGTCGCACGCTCCAAGGGCCTCCTGGACTGAAGATGCCCCCCGAAAAAGGAAAGGCTCGACTAACTCAGTTCCAGCTCAATGAAATGTTTTAACCACCACCGCCAGGGCAAACATAAATCTAAACGTTTTACGTCAATATCGTATAATTGGCTCTTGAAAGCTCGTTTTCCGTTCGGACTCTAAAGACCATGATTCTCGTCCTCCCCAACAACCCTCAATAATAAATTATTTCTCAGAATATGGTGTCACTTCGAAATGCTGCCTGTAATGGCTTTCACAGTGCCCAGTGGCTCAGCCCACATCACGTCAATGAGTCCAATGGTTCGCGGGTTCGTTATCAACCCAATTTCTTTCTTTGGATGTAGTAGTTGGTTATAGGGGTGCGCTGTGGCCGGGAAGGCCCGCGGCCGGTGTAGAGTTTCCGATCCAGAAATGATAAACGTTCAGAGTATTTGCACACAAAATACCCTGAATATTTCTAAACAGCTATGTCAGTATTTTTTCGGGCAGTTTGATTGGTAGTGCAGCTGCCGGCTTTTAGTATTAATATTTCTATTCATTTCCACAATCGGTGGTGTCGACAATGTTCCCTGGAACTTTCTCCCCGTGGTTTTATTGCAAAAGAAATAAAGCCCACCTAAGGGGAAATTCGGTGTCCTGCGTCGGCGCGACCGAAATATGGTGCTAGAAATGGCCTACAGTGACACAAAATAAAAGTAAAGAAAACAAAATTGGGTTAAACTGTGTTTGGAATTATAGAATCCAGGTCCTACGAATTGCGAGTCCAGCACACACAAACGCAACGACAGTACAAAGAAATCACATGGCCCAGCAGACGACAATGTATATGAAACTTCTGGCATACAGAATAACGCGAAAATCTGGGCAAACACACGCAAGTTTTCTCGAAAGGAAACGATTGAGGTAGTTGCAAATGTAGACAGCGATGCGTTCACGTTTTACCAGCTGCCAGGCTCTTGGCATGAATCAGCCACCAGATAAGCGCAAGTTGCTCTGGGTTTGAAGGTCCTCTGGGATTACACCCCCAGTGAGATGCTACGGTAACTGGCCTGTGTTTTAGGCCTGTGACTGTTGGTTCCTCACTGGCACTTGGTTCGGGCTATGGTTGGCACTGGCGAAAGAATTGCAGCATTTGTTATTTTCGAAAGAGAACAAAGTACCTTAGGAGGAACTACGTGTTAGAAGGGTGCTGGCCGCTAGCGTGTCGTAATAGTCACCTGCTGCTGCTCCTCCTCCAACACCTTCTTGCTGGAATATTTGCGTCACAGTGAGGACAAAAGTTAAGCAACATTTGATAAGCCGGTACTCGCTGGTTAAGCTTTCGGGCTTCGAATGCGTTAGACGGAGTGCTCTTCAGGTCTGATTCTCCTCCACAACATTCCGCGTCATTCTGTTTTTTTCGGGGGAAGAGATGGAGACAAATGAAAAAAAGGTATGGGAAGAAGTGTGAGAGTACACATTTTAGACACGCCGTTCAAGGGACCATAAAAGCACAAGACGACATTCATCAGTTTGAAAGGACTTGCCTTTGCTAACTTAATCCGCTCCGTTTCAGCCACAAAGGACGTTTTTGTAACCGAACAAAAACCCCCAAAACACACACAAAAACACCAAATAAAACTAACACGCAAGAGATATCGAAAAACTTATTTTACCTTGAAGTGACGTCTTTTGGACACTAATAACGCAATATTAACAAACACCAAAAACGTGGTCATTGGTGTGTTAACTGCACGTTAGCATTCAAGGGATATGATCAAACGGAACTAGAAGCCCCACTACAAACTCGCAGTCATATTTCTTGGCGGTCGCTCAGTTGGGTGGCCGGCAATTTCCCGAAAAAGATTTTTTACCGTCATAGAGAAATCGCCGGAAAGTGGATCAGGAGTTGCCGCTGCTTCATGTTTTCTTGATATTTCAAGTATTTGTTTGAAGTTGCGATAAACGTGGTACCATCATTATCCACAGAAGGCAGTCTTTTTAACAAAACAAACATGCACTTTTTAAGGACATGTTGGTATTGCATTTGGAGGTATCGCGCACAATAAAAAGGAATAGGAAAAGGTACAGCCGTGAGCTGAAGTAAACGGACCACGGGAGCGCTGGCCAAAACTAATCGCTGCGCCGTCTGGTTGCTCGGCGCCTGTTGTCGAGACTGCGCACAGCGCAGGCGCGGCCTAGCAGTACAGCACACATGCCGCTATCACTCGCTGCTTCGCGATTGTCTCACGCTCCGATAAATTGACACCAGGGGAGCCGCGCTGCCCTTTTACTGCCTGCGGGTGACACACCTTCAGTGGAAATGGCGCGCTGGCGCAATCGGCGGCAACGCGGCTCCGCTGGCAGAGTGGGCGCGCTGGTGATTATCTCGGGCTTCAAGCTTTTTTTTTTTTTTTGCGATCCCCCCCCCCCCCCCCGCCGTCATATATTGAAGCAGAAAATGAAGCAGAAAAAAATCACTGGACAGTTGAAGAAAATAAAACACAACACCATCTTTGTCGGTTTTGAGGATAGATGCGAAATCACAGCCTCCCGAGAATATCAGCGAACTGGGAAAATTATTGATGCTAACCTTACATGCCAAGGTTTTGACAAATACTGCTGTGTTTAGGTATGCACTGCATTGCTTTATGAAACTTCGTTTGCCGCATGCGGCATATGTGCCATTTCGCAATTGCTCGGGAAAATCCAGCTTCGCAATTTTTCAAGTGCGAGGCACCGACACATACATTTTATGTTCAAAAACTATATTGCGATATGAGATACCATTGAACCACGCCTTCAATTCCCAGCGACTATCGAACTGCATGCAAAGTATACATTTTTCGATTAGATTTATTTGCACTTGAAAACATTATTGACAGTTCTTGCGCACTTCTGTACAATGAGTTGAAATTGAAGGATTTGATCCAAAGAGGGTCCTTCAGTCGACGATTGGAGATAAAAAGATTACTAGCTCATGGTCGACAGCATGCGACAAACAAACGACGGTATACTTCAAAACAGCCAAGTTTATTTACACGTAATAGTTTACAAAGCATTGCACAGGGCTGTCGTTCATAGATGGGGGTCCGCAGACAAAAATAGGAACGTGGGAGAAGAGGAACTCCGTGGGTCCCTCCGCGATACTCCCAACTTCCTTTTTTTTCCAAACCCTGCCACGAACTAAAAAAAGTGGATTTGCCGGATGACATGCTAGAATAACGCCTCCGCACAGCACAAATTTTAAAGCTGGCTTTTTGCACAACGTTTAAATTATGCAGAAAAGCCACACTCAAAGGGCGTGCATAGAGATATGAGTATGAGCGACTTCGGCTGCAAGGGTTAATTGTGCGACAATAGGGCACGTACCAACATATTTCATCGTGGGGTCCCTCACCACTTTTGCAAGCCCAGAAGGAGTATTTGGCACGCTACCGGCCGAGCACCACTGGCATAAAAAATCAGAGGTCGGGCAAAGCCCAAGTCTGGCTGGCAGCCCTTTCCTTCACCACGCCATAATCTTTATTTAATTACAAAAGTCCCGCCTCCCAAAGAGACGTCTCAACCGAGAGTGAGGAGGACCTATCAATTAGCCAATACTATAGGCCGCTGAGCGGCCACAAAGACAGTCTGTTGTTGTTGTGTACACAAATAGCTATGGGACCCAACTCTGTCACTCTCATGCAGAAACTCGAAACTCGACAAACACGAACAACACGAAAAACACGAAAAACACGAAACACGAACTCGAACAAACAACAAGACAGCAGATATCAACTGAGAAACTTCATCACTTAACAAAAAAGAAACCTCCTGCTTTTTGAATAAAAAAAGGCTACGAGCCCAACGCAGCCACAGCACGCTATGTGTGGCAGCGTAGCACCATTGCCACTTATCAGGTGAGTCGCATCGTTTTCAATGATAGGGCGGTGCCCGGCAGTGTTCCTCTAACTGCGCGGCGTGATTCCCCTGACGTCAATTTATCGGAGCGTGAGACAATCGCGAAGCAGCGAGCGATAGCGGCATGTGTGCTGTACTGCTAGGCCGCGCCTGCGCTGTGTGCGATCTCGACAGCAGGCGCCGCGCAACCAGACGGCGCAGCGATTAGTTTTGGCCACCGCTCCCGTGGTCCGTTTACTTCAGCTCACGACTGTACAGAAGAAGCAGGGTGTCGAACCGGAACCGATCCGAACCGAAAACTGGAACTGAACCAGTTTTTTTTTGCCGGAACTGAACCCGAACAGTTATTTTTTCAGCACGCTGAACCCGAACCGGAACTGAACCGAAAAAATAAATAACGGCTACCGCTTCATGCGGAAACGGTTCGACCCTCTGTTGTTGATATAGCACAGTAAATGCAATTCAGGCCTTTTTTTCTTTCACATACCATCAACTTCGTACCCGCTCCTGCACTCTCCCCTCCAGACAATTGAACACTATCACGCTCTATGTAACAACGGGGGAAATGAATGAGCACCAATGTAGCAATGGTCTGTTGCTGCTGGAAGCGCGAGCGTAGTGCAAGCTGACCAAACGAAATGTCATTCTCGGAAGCTTGCATGGGATATAAAATGACTTTGCCTTACCCTAGCTGCGACTTTACTGGAGCAATCAGGCTGCAGGAGTGCTCCACTGCGCAACAGCGAAAGCCCACACCCGATGTGTGCAAACTTTTTGCATCGCGTAATTTATTTAAAAGGTCCGAAACCTGCAAATTGTTAATACTTGACAAGTGTGACCGCAGGAGCTGCTCAGTGGCTAAGCAGTTTGCTGCTGATGCAGTTTTGCCTCTTTGAGATGTGCTTTTCTTCGAAGTTGCACTTGTACTGACTACCCAACTCGCTACATTACTTCTACTTCTACTCATTTCGGAGGGGAGTACTGCTGTGGACGAATTAAAGAGCGTCTACCCAAAAAAGTCCCATCTCATGCTCCGCGCGTCAAATTTCCCTTTCATTTTGTACCAGCATAATCTCTTTCCCCAATGTAGCGCATGGAACAATGGCCGGGGGTCAGGCGGTACGATGACACACTGATTGTAATGCACACATCCGGCATAGCTATCGCAAAAGGAATTGCAGTGGTCAGAGCAATAATGCAGTGACTGAGCGTTAAGTAAAGCTTACTTTTAACAAAAGTGTGTCTAACACATTCCATAAAGTGACAGCTAACAAATTATTCAGGGTGACCAAATATACTAATTCATTGGTAGTATTTATGTGCCTGTTGTAGGATTTTTCTGTTTTGGTACAAATGCAAAAAAATGTACGCCATTGGTAAGCGCTGGTATTTGAACGCGCCAGTACGCAGGCCTAAATTTAAGGCTTCAAGGTTAGCGTGATGGGCGATTCCATAGCGACGATTGCGATTTCAACAAAAAAGGAAAGGGCAGAAAATATATCCCACCGTCATATCTCTTGTCGGTGGCTTCATGAATAGTCGCTAGGACAACGTAAAGTCTGGGCGAGAAAGTAGGTGGTAAACCGTTGCCACTTCATCTGTTTTTCTACCTCGTAATTGTTTAAAGTTTGGTTTGCAATGGCGCCACTGCGCTTGGGGAACAGCAGCATTTTGAATGTTGGTTTGTATTTTGATTTGACTCGTTTTAAACTACTAAATGTTTTTTTTCTAATTTCGGTGATAATTCAACTCATCAAACCGGTTTGCGAACCGGTTAAAGCACCCGGTTGGCGAACCGGTTCGGTACGTGATTTTGTCGAACCAGAACAGAACCGGAACGAAATGATTTCGCGTGAACCAGAACCGTAACCGAACCGGTATTTTTTTTGTTCGACACACTGAGAAGAAGGAACCATAAACTTATGTGAAGCAATAAAGAAATATTCAAGACTCAAACGAGCCTGTAAGAAGTGTGAAGTGTCAACGAGTTCTCGAAGAAAACATCCATGGGTTTTGGCCACTTCAGCAAACATCAATGACACAGTAAGGCCAGAGAGAAAATGAATGAGGCATGTTTGTAGCACAGCCTTCAAGAACTGATGTTTACCATCACAAAAGAAAACTCAGCGAGAAATAAGCTGCCAAATAAAAATTACCGGGGATGTTTAGAAGTTTCCAAGGATGTGAAGGCGAAAACGTATAGTTGGACCATCTGTTCAATCGCTCTTCAACTTTCTGTTTAATTTTGCAGTCGCGAGTCACTGTTAGACCCTCGCTCTCCACCGTACTCTGCGAAGCCTGTTCTGTTAGCTTGCCATCGGTAGGAGCCTCCTGTTGATCTGCTGTTGAACATTCTGTCAAACGTTTCGGTCGCACCCGTGATCATTTGACCGGCCCCCTGGACAGCACCTTCCGAAGCACCGTCCGCCAGCTCGCCATCGCCGGAAGCATCCTCAGCTCATTACCCCTGGCTAGCAACCGCAGCAGCCACCCATTCGCCCCCTACTTTCACCTGTACTGCTTGTTTTGCAAGCGGCAGTGACTACCCTCTTTTGGCGCAGCTGTTGCCCTTTCCCGGGGTGCGCTGCGTCACCCTTTCTCAGGACCCACGTCCGACCCTCTTGCCACACTGCTGTTTCTCCTGCCTGGCGCCAGATCCCCAACTCTAGCTTCCTGGCTCGCAACTTGATTGGACGATTCACCCCACTACGATTTTTTGTTTCTCGCCCATTCCGTGAACGGGAGCGTAAGGCTTTTGGGTCAAAAACTTGACAAAGGCCAAGTCTCCCTCACACAACCGTAACAAAAGGCCGCATAGGTCCACTGCGCTAGCACAAACTAAACGACGCAAAATGCAGTAAAAACTTGAATTTTGTGACGCTAACACTGTAACACCTGTAAGACGTAAAGAAGTCTGATTACGAGACGCGTGTTTCCCGCGCCCATCCTTCGTTTGCCAGTGTAACTCCACCTCCTGCGCCAACCAATGCGAATGGGTATTTTGAAACTGCGGGAGGGGATCCTTGGTCTCTTGGCAAAAAAAGGTATACCGAGTGAACGCATTGCGGCCTTCGACCTAGAAATGTGTGTTAAAGGGATGCATTGAGCCCTGGAGGAGTGATTCGGGGATGGTATTTAAAGAAGTGAGAAAGCACCTCTACGCAAGTAGCGAATATGTAGGACTTGGAAGGGCGTATAAGAAGGAAAGAAGAGACAAAAACGACGCAAATTGAAAAGGATTAAGAGGATGGTAATAAGAGAGCAGCATGGTACCACTGTACCCATTTCTGCATGTCTGTGCTGTCTACGAAACTACCTACGAAAGTGCTTCTCAGAATAATATGCAAGGAAACACAAAAATCCGCATGGCGAGCAACCAGGCAGGTGCTCGCTACATCACCCCCGGCCGACACCACCCCAACCGTTACGATGAGAAGCTTACACGCCTTTGTCCCTCTGGTGACAAAGGTTGTGTCACAACAGAAGACGGCATAATCAGGACAGCGCTGCAATTAGACATAGAGGATCGAGTAGCTTCAAAGAAAATACAACCTTTTCGTATTGCCACACGCTAGACGCCTTAAATGCCCTTTTAATAATTCTTACTCGGGTACTTGGGCTGCGGATACGTGTTGTATCCTGTTAGAAAACTGGGAATATAAAAATTAAGCTAATTACATTTAACGTTACCTTTCTGCGCCCCCACAGTTGCAAGGCTCAGTATAATGCTACTGGTTAGACAACGTACTCCCAAGAATGTGTGTTTTTTTGCCTGTGAACTGGCTTCAATAAACAGCGAAGTTCAGCTCTCGTCCTTGCGTTCAAGTACTGCCACGTCATATTTAATCAAGTCTCAATTTTCCATGAGGGCACCACAGTCGTTAAAACAAAATAAAACGCATTATCCGGTTAGTGAGATGGAGTTCATTATGATGGAAAAGAGGGTGCGGGGCACATGCGTTTGCAGACCCCCCTAAAAACATTAGTAAAGAAAAATTCTCACTTCAGATCTCTGCGCTTGCGACGTTTCTGCAGCATCTTGCGTGCGCTGAAAGTGTGGGAGCGACGCTGCCAGATACCGCCTCAGCTATCAGCGCTCTCGCTGAGGCGAGTACGCTGCGAATAATGCCCGAAGCCGCGTTAAAAGAAGTGGGTTTATAAGTATAGATGGGCTATCACCGTAGGCAGGCGCACATGCGTGTTCTGCTCCTTTCGTTTAGCACCGGTGTAGCTACACGGCACTCATATGCGGTTCGGCCACAGCTCCCGTGCTCCACTTACTTCTGACGGCACCTGTACTGCGCTTGTATAGCGCTTGTCCTGTCTCCTTCCTTGTGTACCGTCTTTGGTTTTTACGCTAAACATATTTAAGAGTAGTGCACATGAAGTAATACCCAGCTTTTCCAGTGGGATTGCCAGTAATTTGCAGCACTTAAAGTAGTTTGATTGTTGCAACGCATACCCAACGCATAGTCGGTTTAGCCAGCTTCAAAGCGTGGACTGACCCCACTCTTTCATCTGAAACCTTTCACACTAGCTCGGTACTCCGGATGAGGCGTGTTTTTCCGAGCACAAAGTGGACCACATCAGGCTAACGCAATTTTTTTCTAGCATTTGTGCTTTACTTCCTAAAGTAAGCACTTCATTATATCATGAAGCCATCTAGCATTGAACAAAATTAGGAAACCCAAAGCATGCTCTAGGATACAAGATGTTTCTTACGCTTGGAGCTGTATCTTTAGAGAAGTTATGTTACGGCTGAACTATTTCTGATCCCGGTTACCGGCAGGTTACGATGGTTGCAAGGTTCAAAGTAAAAAGCTTTGGGAGTCAAGAGAAGGATTACTTGGTTAAGGCCACAATTACGGATTTAATTATAAAGTAGTGTCAAGGCTCAAGCAAGACTTGTCTTCGTAGGCGGCAAGAGCTATCCCTGAAAATAACGAGCGGTGGTTTGTGCTGTTTAAGCCGTTAAACAAATAAACGGGAATGCCTTCTTCATCTTTTACACTGGCAGCGCAGGCTGTTGCTGCCTTTGCGACGTCCAACCTCCTCACGCGTTAAATTCGTGGCGTCGAAAATACGCCGCGTTTTCTGGCCGGTCGTTCTTTGAGTGCGTGTCACGTTTGCGGTCTTAGACCTGAAAACGGCCAGCACAAGACAGCTAGATGTTTTGTCCAATGCATTTCTTTGTAAGCATTTTTATTCTGACTTTAACTTCACCTTTTTGCACAGCTTACTGCTGTTATTTCCTGGTCGCCGCAGGCATTCCTTCGCTTTGATTCCTAGATTGTCCACCCTCTTCCCTTTTTTATATGTGACATTTTGTGGTGAAAGATGGGAGTGATATATGGGCTTAACAGTCCTATGGCTGGCCGTCATGTTAAAACAGAGTTACCGGACGTTTCATGGTTACTAGGTGTCTGTTATTTCGCAATTATGGCATCAGTAAGGTTAGTGTCCCGGTGGTTAGCCACATTTGCTTCAGTGTTTCAGTGCTTTAGCTTCATTGTTTCGGTGTTCATTTTCCTAAGTTTTGCTGTGCCTTTTCGGTGTTGTAAACGACGTTTCAGGGGGACTAGTTCAGAGTCTAAAAAAAATGGGCGTTTATAATGCCTTGCATTGCTTTGCGACTGCTAACGTGTCAAGGCATAGATTGTACAGGTTGGCAGCAATTTACTGCCTGATAACCTCTTCGTTGTAGGCAGTATAACTTAACTAGAATCGAATAACTTTTTCAAAGCCCAAAAGAAAACAGCAAATCTTTCAGTAACACGCAAAATTTGTTTAAGCTTGCTGACGCGAGAAACAGGACCGTATACTGTGATCGACTTGAGCGCATTAGCAAAGGGCTCCTTCCGTTTCAATCAATAGAACCCAGAATTTTTAGTACTACGTCCTTCTTTTATACCGGTAGTTCCTGAGAATAAACGAAAAACTTTGATAAGACGAGCCATTAATTTGCTGTAGAAGTTTCTGAAACTGACAAGGCAAACTGGAGCATAAATAATCTTGATTGGTTGATTGTAGGGTTTAACACGCCGACGCAACGCAGGCGATGGGGCGGGCAGTAGTGGAGGGCTCCGGATTAATTTTGACCCCTTGGGGATCTTTAACGTGCGCCGAAATCTCGTACACATGGGCGTTTTTGCTTTTCGCCTACATCAGAAAATCGGCTGCAATGGCCAGGAATCGAACCCGCGTCCTCGTGCTGAGCAGGGCAACGCCTTAGCCACTGAGCCACCGCGGCGGGTAGCATAAATAATCTTACACATAGAGCATTATTCGTTCGCACGTCTTTTTACTCCTATTTTTTATTTCTTGTGTTTAACTGGATCACCTCCGCTATGTAGGTCGGCGAACAGATCTCGGCCCATGGTTGGCCGCAGTGCCCTAACCTTTGCCTAACGTCCCCGCACCTACACCCCGCAGCTACACCTCTGCGTTTAAAGAAATAATTTAAAAGATAGAAACTCATAATGAGTAAAACTAGGCAATTCGGACAAAGAAATCTTCTACCCTTCTTTCTAAAACAAATCTAAAAATAAATTCCTTATTGGCTAAGACAGAATGCGCGCACTACGACACTAACAGCGTAACGGACATTACGCACAGTGTATATAGATGCGATAATAAAAGTAGCGGGACGTATCTTTCTATACCACGCTGCGCGCCGGGAAAGTTAGAACGGAGCACACTACTGGGCCCACAGGTTTAGCTTGCGAGGGCCCATTGATAACTAAATAGGAAGTAGAAAATTCCCCAGCAAAGAGAAAGGATGAACAGCTACAGGTGGCGACGGCGTTACTGTGGATCACTTAAGGGAGGCAAGAGATATCGTACAAGACAACCTGGCTAAGCAATTTCCAGACTGCTTAAGAACTTTAACGATGTCCATAACCTGAAAAAAAAAACGAACGTAAACATAGTTTTCATTCACAAGAAGGGAGACGTCGGAGAGCTTAAGAATTACCTTCCCATCAACCGACTCTCGGTAGTGTATAAGCTGTTCACCAAGGTTATAGTTAGCCGCAGAAGCGGCAGGCTAGACTTCTAGCAACCAACCGAGAGGACAGGCTGGGTTTAGAAAAATGTAATCAACAATGAATCCCAATGATGTCCTGAGTCAAGTAATTAATAGAGAAAATTTGCGGAATACAGACTCGCGAGGAAGCTTGTGCTAGTTGGTAAAAGCATGACAGAGATTGCGCCGCGTTATATTCTCCGCTGAATATATTAAACTGTTTTAATGGCAATTAAAGACTACGAGAACACGTTTTAGTCATAAGGCACCCCAGCAGTACTCGAAGCATTAAAGGACCAGGCAACAGAGGGGGCGTACATAACACTTCTAGACGGCATAAATAAGGTGTGTACGGGCAAGGTAATAATCTACAAGAAAAGCAAAATGTTCACGCTCAGAAAGGGAGTCAGACAAGGGAATGATACCATATGGCCAAAGTGTTTCACAGCGTGCCAGGAAGGGGTATTTAGGAAGCTTGCCTGGTAGAAGGCAGGATTTCAGTTAAACGGGGAATACTTATTCACTTTAGGTTTGCGGACGACATAGTCTTGTTCAGTGAGTCTCCAGAATTCCCGAAAAAAAAATGCTTCAGGAGCTAGTCAGACAGCTTGACTGCACGGTTAACGATAAATTTAAATAAATCAAAACGAACGATGAATAAACATGCCGAAGGCGCCCTCTTCAGAATATACGGTACACTCGCGATAATTCAAACTCGGATAATTCAAACTTTCGATGAATTAAAACAAGTTTCTAAATTTTGGTTGGCGCGCAATGTCCTCAATGTATTTTAGAGCCGCCTAATTCAAACTGTTACATTATGTAAATTCGGTTAATTCGACACAAGTTGGTATATTGCCGCCAGTCATATTTATGAGAACTTATGATAATTGAAACTTCTGATAACTGAAACGCAATCCTGGGGTCCCTTCGTGTTTGAATTATAGGCATTGTACCGTATGTAACGAAACGCTAGAACAAGTTCCAGGACATAACTATATCGGACAGGTTGTCAGTGCTCATTCCAACCACGAGAGAGAAATCTGGTGAGAAATATGCGTTGTCTGGGGTGCAATCGCCTAGCCCGCCCAAATAAGGAAAAGCACGCCCCCGCTATCACTCGGAAGAAAAATATACAACTAACGCATTCTGCCGAGGATGACATGCTGACATATAGATGGGAAACATGGCGCCCCACTAGACAACTTTAAAGAAATTTTTGGCGCAACAGGCAATGGAACGGAGGCGCATAGTGACAAAAAACGAGCCTCCTGGATAAGCGAACTCGGGTGGAAAATATGATAGTTGAAATCACGAAAAAGAAATGGACTTCGGCTAGCCATGTAGTTGACTGATTGTGAGGTTTAACACGCCGAAGCTACTCCTGAGCTATGAGGGGCGCCATACTGAAGGGCTCCGGATTGATTTCGACCTCCTGGAGTTCTTTAACGTGAGCCTAAAGTTGGACACACGGGCGTTTTCGCTGTTCGCCTCCATCTTTTCGAGAGCCGCCACCGCGGCCGGGATCGAACCCGCGTCATTGGACTGAGCAGCGCAACGCTTTAGCCACTGAGCCACAATGGCGGGTGCGCTGGCCACGCAGTAAGACGAAATGACAACCGGTGGACCATAAGGGTAACAAAGTGTGTACATAGAGACAGGACTGTAAGTACGGGAAGACCGTTAAATCGACGGGGGGATGACTTTAAAACATCCGGGGTCAAAACAGCAAGGGACAGGAGCGGTTGAAGGTCAATGGAAGGTCATTCATCCTCCCCCTATTTCGCATCATCATGCCGACGACGACGACACCTACTTCTCTATAAGCCCATGTAGTAAGAGCAGACGGGTATTTCGAATTGTTCACAACGTCACAGTGACCTGACTACTTAAGGAAACTAAATGAAACTTATCGTAATGATAGGTCCTTTCAGCGGCCAATTGCAGCATGCGTTTTCTAAGATTCCTGACTCATATTGAGATGTCTGGAAAATTCGCGAGGAAGGTTCATTCACCGCTCCGTGCTCTGGCGAGCGGACGCAAGACACGCCAGGGGTATGCAGCTTCGCCGTAAAAAGCGGTCGGTCACAGCCGCACAGGCGGCTCTCTGCCGCAGCCACGGTGGTGTCTCGGAAAAGATCACCACCCACGGAAGAGGAGCTGCTGCACAGAAAAGGACGGTGTGAACCTTCTGAAGCAGCAACATCACGTGCTGCTGGAGAATCTGCACGTGTTATGCAGCTCCAGCGGTATGCCGCATTTTGGTTCTCTACTTTGGAATTGATCGCATTCATAGAGAGCGCGCGTAGCGATTTCGTCCAAGTTTGTTAATCCTAAAGCACTAGTGATCTCGGTAGCTTATCATGCTGCGCGCTGGCGAGGAGACACCATGCAAAATGGCCGACGGGTCGAAGATTAAAAAAGGTCTAACAATGCTCGGAGTGACGCGGAACTTCTAAGGAATCTCCTGTAAACAAAGTGAGGTAACTTAATTAAAAAAAATCAATGGTTAGATCTATGTCTGGGTCGTATCTCATTCAGGGTACTCCGGAATGCGAGGCGAGGACGCAGCCCCATCACCCCCACAGCTCTGCGTGTCCATCTTAATGTGCTTAATAATGTCAATGTGCTTAATAATGCAAGCAATACCTTGCATTTAAACAAGAACCTGCACTGTGGGCTGAACATATTCTGATTTCTTTTCATATTTACGATATTTGTTGTCGATTTCCATGGGTTCGTCGATCACATTCGACGTCGCATCGAGCAATCCGCGTGCGTCTTCGAGCTAGGCTTAGCATGTGACACTCCGATCAAAAAAATTTAGGGAAGCTTGCACTCACGCACAAGACTTGAATAGCGAAGCTGTTGTTGGTGAGCATTGACGGACACAGTGAAGTTTGAATATCATTGCTTATTTGCATAGTTGCGATGCCAGTAATCGTCGTCCTATGCGTCAAAGATGTCGTCTTGTTCGCGGTGAGCGGTGGATGGAAAATCATCGTCAGCATTTTATCCTTCAATCATCTCTTCGACATCGACTCGAGGCAGCGGTGGCGGGATTTACAGGTAGTATCGGGAAAGATTGGCACACTCGTAGCCATGTCTCCAATTATTCATAAAGGCTTCCATGGGATGTGGCGGCCGCGATGATATCTCCGAAGCAGGGTGTCTTTCCAACTGTATATTCTTTAAGCATTATGGCTGGAGTTTTTACATGGGCGGTAGGGTTTGACGACAGAGCTGGAGGTTCTTCCTCTTTCTTTGCGAAAGCCACTGCGCGAGCCATGGACTCGGCGGTTTCCGCGAGGCACGCGCTCGCGAGCGCGCGGCGTTTTCTCGGTCCTAGAGGTTTTTGCCCGGTTTTTTATTTTCGCTAAATCCACTGCGCGTGCCGTAGACGCTCGGCGGTGGTGGTGGTGAAAACTTTATTCATCCAAAGCTGTTAAGAAAGAGGCGCCGGCTGGGAGCACCGGCACACTACAGTCCCCTAGTCGACGGCCAGGAGCCCGTGGGCCCTAGCGGCGAGTTCGGCCAGCTGGATCACACACTCTTGCACTTGTGGGTCGGAGCTGAGCAGCATAGCCTCCCATTGCTCTACCGTGGTAAGGGGCAGGGACAGAATAGCATGGAGAGGGGGTTTGGAGGGGCACGCGCCCACTATGTGGTGGAGGGAAGCGAAAGGCGCGCCGCACCATGTGCACGTGTGACAGTATCGCGTGTGGAAGTGGAGGTGGCATAATGCGGGATGTGGGAAGGTGTTAGTTTGCAGCCGACGCCACTGGACAGACTGCCTACGCTTTAAGGTGGGAGCAGGGCCGGGGAAGTACGTCCGACTAAGGCGGTAGTGCTGCGTGATTTCCCGATACCTAACCAAGCGATCCCCCCCTCCCGCCCGAGGTGGAGAGACACCATCCGAGGCATCCCGGCAGCAGAAATCTCGGGCTACCTCGTTAGCCAGCTCGTTACCCGGAAGGGACGAATGGGCCCGTGTCGATATCAGGCGTGGGCCATGTGCAGGCGGAGTTGGTGCTGTCTGCAGGATGCGTGCGGTGATGGGGGATACACGACCCGTCGCAAAGTTCCGAAGAGCCGTCTGCGAGTCGGAGATTATTGCAGTGGCCGGGGCAGCTGTAAGGACCAGGGCAATGGCGACTTCTTCCCCAACTTCAGGGTGAGGCGTGGAGACCGAGCAGGAAGCAACAGAGTCTCCTCGGGAGTTGACAACTACGGCGACGCAGGCTGCACGGTCGGGATATTCCGCTGCGTCGACGTACAGGGTAGTGGGGTGCGAAGCATGGGCCTTGTGTAAGGCCTTGGCCCGGGCAAGGCGGCGTTCTTGATGGAAGGCAGGATTCATGTTTCGCGGGATGGGGGCCACATTGTAGCGGGACCGGACAGAGTCGCTCAAGTTGACCTTATCTCCGTGCTGCGTAGCAAAGAAGATGCCCAGTTTTGTTAAGATGTAGCGACCCGTTGGCGTAGAGGCCAGGCGGTGGAGTTGGCCAACACGCTGGGCTTCAACAAGCTCCTTAAAGGTGTTGTATGTCCCGGTGTTGAGAAGCTTCTCAGTGGAGGTGTGACGGGGGAGACCCATGGCCAGCTTGACCGCCTTGCGGATGATACATTGGAGGCGTCGCATTTCGGTCTGGGTAAAACTTCAGAAAGTGGGTGGCGTATGTGATGCGGCTGGTGATGAATGCTTGCACGAAGCGAAGGAGGTTAGCTTCTTTGAGGCCATGGTTGCGGTTGGCGACGCGGGCGATAAGTCTGCCAATCTGGTCAGCTGCGTTTTCAAGGGTGCGGATAGTTTCAGTGTTAGACCCATTTTCTTGAATTCGGAGTCCGAGAATGCGAATGGAGGGCCCGTGCGGAATGAGGTTGCCTTGTAGCGTGACCTGAACATCAGGGGCACAGGCATCACGATGGCGACGCTTCGAGTGATAGAAGAAGAGTTCCGACTTTTGTGATGAGCAGCTGAGTCCCCGTTCGTGGGCGTAAGTGGCGATGATGTTGGCAGTTGATTGAAGGCGGTCATGAATGTCACTATCGCTGCCCCCAGTGATATCCATATCATCCCAGTGATATTCATATCATCATCCATATAGGCTTGAAGACGGGCCATGATGACGTGTTCGAGTAATTTGCCCAGACAAGAGGTTAGGGAAATCGGTCTGAGATTTGTTATAGCCAATTCCTTGCCTGGTTTGCGAATAAGTGAGATATTTGCCGTTTTCCAGGAGGCGGGCAGACAGCCCGTCGTCCACACTGTGTTTATATAGTCTGTGAGCGCCTGTTCTGCGGCTCAAGTGAGGTTCCGAAGAAGCTTGTTGGTGATGCCATCAGGACCCGGGGCTGACCGAACGTTGACACGTGTGAGAGCAGCCCTCACTTCGGCAACCGTGATGGGGCGATCTAAGATCTCGTTGGGGCCGCCGGTGTAATCCGGAGGAGGAATGGAGGCAGCGGACGGAATATAGAGCTCCTGAAGCTGTCGAAGAAGCTCCCCGCAAGGCACACGCCCACGGGCGCTCGAAATTTTCTTGGTATTTTTTTTCTGCAGCGGCGAACTAACGGCCAGTAACAACAGCTCCGGGGTTAAAAAAGCGGCCGGACGGCATATCCAGTCATAGGCCGTCCTGCTTTAAAGAGCCCACGAAAAAAATAAAGCTTTGTTTCTTGAACTTCCTTAGTTCTAGGGAGCGGTGAAGTCCTGAGACGCCCGCCAGGAATTGACCTGGGCCGTCACGGTGGCTCAGTGGTTAGGGTGCTCGGATATTCTGAGCCGGGAGACCCCTATTCAATCCCAGTAGCAGATGCCGCTTTTCAAAAGAGGCGAAATGGAACAACGCGCGTTTGCTGCGCGGTATCAGTGCACGGGAAAAAACCTCAGGGGGTTATCCGGAGCCCTTCTCTACGGTGTCTTCGTAGTAAGAGTCGTTTTGCGGCGTTAAACCCTATAACCCCAACCAAACCAGTGGTGAAATGCCTTCAATAATTCATGCATTTAGCTGGGACCTTGAAACTTAGAAGTGGAAGCGTTCAGTTGTCGTACGCAGAAAATACACAACGCGGTGCAGGGAGAGAAGTGCATTTTCCCGCAACGCGGTCGCAGCGTGCTAGAGGCTACAAGCATGCCGGGAGTTAGGCGTGCTTCATAGCAAAGCAAGCACGGCGCGCTCCCGCGCTAGCAGACGACACGAAGCCTCGCCTCCAAGCCCCTATGCGCTTCGATTCGCGGCCGCTGCCTGTGCGCTGGCGCTCCGCGTAGCGTGGCCACGCTCCGCCGTGTTCGCACCTAAAGTGGACGGCCCTGTACTTAGAGCTTTAACAAGATTCAGATACCAGTAGCCAAATTAGGTTACATTTTGGTTACATTAGGTTACATTAGGTTACAATAATGTTTTGTCTTTTATTTTTCGTTTCTGTTTTTTTCTTGTCTTTTAACAGCGGTTCACATTTGCACTATTATAACAAATAAAGGCCTTGTCTTTTCCAAATACGCATTCTTGTGCAGTTCGCGTTAAGCTACTGGGCAACGAATGCTTACACATCAAAACCGCAGCAGTCGTCCGTGCTGTTTTGCCACCGTGCTGAGTTGCACGCCCTGTTCTGATCCACGCTACGTTGTCGCGCGCTGTTCTGTCATGGTGCCAGACTCGCCCTGTGGCACCTGCAATGAGAGTGCAGCTATTTCAAAGAATCCCGCAAGAAGCACAAACCCCCTCTCGTACCCATATATGGCAAACTAGCGGTAGAATCCGGCAATGGCCGTGTGGTCCAATATACTAATGGTTATAAAACATACTGAGTTATTCGTTTTTTCTCATAATCAGTTTGTTCACCGTAGAGTTGTACACAATTAAAAGTTCCCGCCTGTTCTCAATACACAATCTCCTACCGGAGGCGTGTCGTTTAGGAAATAGCTGGAACTCGTGTTTTTATTAGAACGATCCCGAAACAAATTACGACGCTGCTGTGTTCAAACGACTACTCACGCATGGAAAGTTTCATTTGAGTAGATTACACGAAAAACTATTAGTGACAGCTTTACAGCAGAAAACAGGGGGCGTGATTCCAGAAAACGGTGGGCGCTGTCCCAACGGGCCCGCGCTATGCGAACTCGGTAAAATTGAATAGAATTCCACTTCCCGACGGCTATGATTTTGAAAAATCCCGCGTACTCTTCCGCGTGTTTGGTGAAACAAAATCTTGAAATTTGGGTTTTGGGCATTTCTATGGGCAGCGTTTGCAAGCCAAAATGTACCTTAGTCAAGGGGTTGAATAATTGAACTAACATGACAAATTGACCCAGGCGCCCAAGAAAGACATTCTCTGATTTGAAGACCTGCCCGTGTTCACTGAGGGCGTAGGCGAATGCTGAACCATTAAAACTCCCGCGGACGAGTTCAAGAAGCCTTCTTTCAATAAATTCATTATTCCTTCCGCAAACTTCAAGGGAAAAAGTATACAAGTTAACAGCTTCAGTCTTGGGCGACATTTAAGCAAAGGTCTTTTTTTATTATTTTACGAAGAAAACTCCCGTTGTCGAATGACCGGCACTTGTCTGGGGCTACCACTCGTTCTATTTTTCGTCACGTTCATTTCTAAGGTCATCGTAATCACAGCGTCTCCAGTTTCAGGTGACCATACCCGGATTTACTGAACGGTCACCTTCGCGACCAATCTACTGCGTCAATGAAAACGACGACGGCGACAATGACCATGTCTTGTCCACCCTGTGAATGAGGGAGCTGCCCCGCTATCTCACGATAATGCAGCGTACGCAGCAGCGCAATAAAAACGCGCGAGGCTTCGCGAGGATATTCTTCACATACAGCGACAAGCTTTTCCTTATAAAATAACACGCATCTGTGACTACGAATAAAAATTATCTTTTGTAGGATTTGTTAACAACTTTTTAGGATTGTTTCTGGCGTGTCCACAGTAACATACCTACGCGGCCAATGACTATGAAGTTAAAATTGCGAAGAAGCACGGACAGGCGTTATATTACTGTCAAAAGGGCAGATTGTACAACCATTTTATTGCCGCATTAATGTCACTGGCCTGTCGTCTGAGGCACTAGACGTTTTTAGGGCCTGCAAAATTTAGAGACTTCTTGTTTCGCTCACATAAAACAGCGTTCTTTTCTTACAGTTTTCGAGAAACGGTGATTCTCTGAACAACGGGTTTCGCAAGCTTTCAGTATGGCGTATTGTTCGAAGGGTCCAAGTTGCTGCGCAGGCTGAGAGGGAACTTTCTATATCCCTTTACCAGCCATTTATAGTGGACTTGCGATGGTTTTTTTTTTTAAATTTTAAGCGTGAACGTACGTTCCTAATCTTGTATACGAGCGGTGTACGAAGACTGTCATTTAATGGCGCCGGCCATCAGAAAATAAAGGCTCGGTGCTTCAACCCCAGCCTTAGCGTTACACACCCTCAGAGCACGAAGTATTCGCCAACCTTTTTGTTCAGGTCAACGCTTTACAAAAGGGCTAGCCAGCTCGAGCTTTTCTGTCAATAAATAAATAAATAAATAAATAAATAAATAAATAAATAAATAAATAAATAAATAAATAAATAAAAATCTTAAATGCACACGTCATCGGACAGTGAATATGCCGCTGTTTCCGTCATGTTAAGCTGTCGGCGGCAGTCAAGAAAGAGCGTCGCTGGTCAAGGTCGGTGTGCCTGAGTGTGAAGCTTCTAAACCAACGTTGTAGAGTGAAAGAATGACGCGAGCATCAAAATGGTAACCCCCAGCATCGTTGGTGTGGGGCGCTGCATGCGGCAGCGTTAGGAGCACGTCGTCTGCCATGGTGCATGACAAATTGGGAGCCCGTTCTATTACTGCCACTCAAATTCTCTTTATTGAACCAGTCTAGCTGAGCCTTACGCGTGAGCGTATATGCACAACCTTGAAGACTCGCATTACGGGTGTAGAAAAATTTCCGGCTATCTACCTTCGTCTCAGCATATTAACTTAACCTAAACAGAATTACTAAAAAAAATCAGTATTATTTAAGACGAACGCTGTCCCAATCACCCAAGAAGCACTAAATTACTAATGTTTAAAACTCTGATTCGTCCTGTGATTGACTATGCATGCCCCGTATGGAACCCTCACAAGCAGCGAGAAGTCGATAAAATTGAGGCCATTAAAAAAAAGCTATCAGATTTAGTTGTAATCGCTATGACCGCTACTTTTCGCCTTCCCTTGCCCTATCCTCACTTGAACTTACCACACTACGCACGCACCGACTAAACCATTCCATGAAATGGCTTCATTGCTTTATTCATTGAGTGTATCGCATGTCTGACAATACTTACATCGTATTTGCCTCGCCGTCCATTACTAGAAGAAATCGCCGTCTTAATAACAAGCCTTACTATTATAGAACCAACGCATTCAAATTTAGTTTTTTTTCCTTTAACGGCCCAACACTGGAATAGATTGCCTGGTGGCACGCGTTCCCTTCCGCTGGAAAAATTTGCACTTGACCTTTCTGATTTGTCTTGATTGTTCTTTTGTTGTATTACTCTGTTACGCTGTTTAATTGCTATTTTTTGCCCTGTTGAATGGTTACAACTGCCCATAGGTCGGCAAACTTACTCATGAGTGCACTCACAACCCCCTCCCCCTCACCACTCACGAGTGAGTGGTGAGTGAGCTTCAGCGTCGTTTTGACCTGGTGAGTGCGAGTGCGAGTGAGTGCGAGCGCCACTCACGGTAAGCCCCGTTCACCACTCGTGCCGAGTCACGCTCAGCACTTGCGAGTGCGACTGCCACTCGCGGCCGAGTGGAACTCACCACTCGCGAATGCGAGTTCCACTCGCGGTGGGCCCCGCTCAGCACTTGCGAGTGCGAAAGCCACTCGCGGTGAACCCCACTCAACACTCGCGAGTGCGACTTCTCACTCGCGGTGCGCCCTACTCGCCACTCGTGAGTGCGAGTTCCACTCGCGACGAGCCCCGCTCAACACTCGCGAGTGCGAAAGCCACTTGCGGTGAACCCCACTCACCACTCGCGAGTGCGACTTCCCACTCGCGGTGCGCCCTACTCGCCACTCGTGAGTGCGAGTTCCACTCGCGGCGAGCCCCGCTCAGCACTCGCGAGTGCCAAAGCCACTCGCGGTGAACCCCACTCAACACTCGCGAGTGCGAGTACCACTCGCGGCGAGCCCCGCTCACCACTCATGAGTGGCGAGTGAACGCGCGCTTCTTGCGCGATGTGCGGGGCTTACCGCGGTGAGCATTACTCGCTGTTGGCATTCGTCGCAGGAGCCGCTTGCTGTGGTAATTGCTGCTGGCGATATCCATTCATACGCTCAGCCACTAGATAATGGAACGACTGCCTTTAGCTTCGGGAATATGTGGCTACTCCCCTTTATAATTAAGGCACCGTGGAATCAACTCTCCAGTGATCTGTTGATTTAGGAATACGATTTGGATGGACGTCTGACGCCACAATGCACTGATACTCTCATTGTCATGACTCATTGGGGCTGTTGCGCGTACTCTCGACGAATGATGTTTCTGGCTCGCAGCGTTTTGTGTTGGAATTAGTGTCGGTAACGTCGTCGCAACAAAGTGATTGCACTTCACTGCAGCTAAGCGCTGCGATGGAGGCATTAGAAAGCACCGTGATCTAGTGCCGTAGTACTTGGTGTACATAATTGGCCGGCTTGCTGCAGCTGTCAATAGGCCGGCTGTTCTGAAGCGCAAATTGGGAGTGCCCGTATTCGTTTGAAAAGGAATCGCAGATTTCCACGGATTCGCGTATCAGGATGGCGAAATGGTTCGGATGGGCGAATTGCGTGTTGTCGAAGCAGTACAGTTAAACCTGGATGTAACGAACCTCCATGTAACGAATTCCTGGATTTAACAAATTTTTTCCAATCCCCAACTCCATCTCCATAGAAGTCCATGTATTTGTGACCTCCACGTAACGAAGGTGTTGCGGTAATCGACCTGAATGTAACGAATTCGCGGCACTGATCATTTATGATTTTGAGCCGTAACACTACTAAAAATTTGTAAATACAACGCGCAAGTTCTATATAATAGGGGAAAAAATATGGGGCAAGATGGCGGGTAGAACGCATACGATTGCAGCAAGCAAGTGCGTGCCATCCATGCGAGCATCGATGTTTTGTGACGTCTGGTGGCGCTGCCGTGCCGAACGGGCGAGCGCACTCTGGTTAGGCTGGTCCGGTAGGTGTTCTGTTGTTAGGCGTCACCGAAGCGTGGGATGCACTTCGCGCGAATGGTGGAGCACCCGACGACGTTGCACTCGATGACTTTTTGTACGCTGACAGTGATGCTGTGTCTACAGAAGAAATGTCGGATGTGGCACTTGTAGAAACTGTTAGAGATCGCGGCGATGATGAAGGTTCGTCAGAGGCGGATACATTCCCGTTGCCTACAGCAAAGGAGGTCTTGGATGCGCTGGACGTGCTGCGCCGTCACGTCGGCTCGCAGGATGATGCGGAAGCTTTGGAGGAGTTCGTTTCTCTGGACCGCCGCGTTGCGTCGTCTTTGACGCGAAACACACAGGCGAAAATAACGCAGTTTTTTTGTGTTAAATAAACATTTGAGGTAAGTTGCGCTAAATCGGCATCTGCCGCATGTTTTTTTTTGGTGTTCGTGATGATTTCCCTGGTGTTTACTTGAAAACTGCATGTAACGAAAACCTGGATGTAACGAAAATTTGCGAACTTTTTTCAATTTCGTTACATCCAGGTTTAACTGTAGCTCATTTTGCAGGCCTTGTCGTAATAAACGTATCAGTGTTTGCCATTACTTGTTACGGCGGCGCTCTGTTATGATGCTCGCTTCCACGCGGACTTGGTGTCACACATCCTTCTACGGCAGTTACGGTGCGTGCATGCCTTGCGGCATGTGATTTGCTGCTGTCCGGGTGTTTGGCACACCTGAAAACTTCACCGCTGCTGTTTTATTGCAAACTTCACCAAAACGTTTACGTTTCGTTATGTTGCGTGAATGTTGCATTGACTCATATACGCCAATGCGCGTACCTTTCGCAAGCAAACGAAGTACGCTCGCTTTGCATCACCTCACATTGTATTTGTCATGAGTCACCGACTGCACCCCTTCGTTGAGTTCTCTGTCTCCCTCTGAAGTTTGTGTATCCGTTCGTGCAGATTCACAAGAATCGTACGTTATGTCTGACTCCTCATTCGTCTTACCGAATCGCGGAGTTCGAATCGTTACTGTTGTGTGCATTTTGTGAAATGTAGATTTCATATCTTCAGATCGCGAAAGGTAACGTACTCGCTGTTCGCGCTGCTCTGCTGTTATCGACCGTCATTTTCCATTACGCTTGTGAATTTGCCCGCCGTTGAAATTGAGACCTGGGCTCCCGCATTTTGCTTTTTTCATTCTGTCCGTTCACGGTCACCAACCAGCTAGTTATGAAGGCGAAATTGCTTCTACTGCTTTATTTTCGTATTTATCGTTGTGGTCAGCCCAAACACTGCAGTCCCCGTCATGCTTGCTGCGCTGATTCGCTGAAAAGGGCTTCGCAGTCTAGTGTTCCTCATATTTTGTGCCCCGTATGTAGATCGTCGTCCGCATGCCGATGGCGCGCAGACTAGCGGAGGGGTACTGTGACCCATGTGGGGTGTGACGAATAGTACGCGTTCTTGGCAGTCGGATAGCGTAATTTGTGAGTGGGTGAGTGAGGGAATGAGTGCGTGCGTGCGTGAGTGCGTGTGCGTGTTCACGTGAGTGCGTCTGCGTGCGTGCGCGCGCGCGAGTTATGTGTGTGCGTGCGTGCGCGTGCTCAAGTGCGTTGTTGTGTGTGTGCGTGTATGTGTGTTTGTGTGCGTGCGCGCGCGTGCATGTGTTTGTGTGTTGCGTGTGTGCTCGTGCTTGTGTGCGTGCGTGCGTGCGTGTGCGTGCGTGTAAGTGTCCGATGACTTATTCTCCCCATTATTTCGTATAAATTTTGCAGTGAACTTGCTTCGGTGCCCGGTGCGGGCGCATGACGGTGTAGTTTAGGATCAAGCTGCGGTTTTGCTCTGTGGCAGGTTGGCGCCGTTTAGAGAGGGGTACGGGGAGGGAGGCGGGCGCCAGGCAACTCGTCGCAATGAGTACGCCGGCGCTAAAGTTAGGCGGCACCAATTTGGCGCGACCACGCGGCGCCGCCTATCTCCCTCGCCTTGTCTCCGCCAAGCGCTCAAGGCCAAGCGCTCCAGTAGCGTTCCTCCGCCTTGCTTGCCGTTTTCAGTCTTTTTGTGGCGGTATTTTGCTGGACACTCTCGCACTGCGCCCTTTTCACCTGGGATTACTCTTGAAATAAACTGTTTGGAGGGTTGTGCAGAGCGAATTGATTGCGCAATTTTAGTGGCTCGGATAGCGCGCTTCGAGATAGGAATATTTCCGCGCGCTAGCCCGTATTTTGACAGATGGCAACAGCTTTTCTAAAGTTTTCTTCCGAACTTGACTATTTCTTTTACGTTTGCCACCGCTGTCAAAATTTTCGGTGTTTCTTTTCTTTTGTAGAATATGAGCGAAATAGCATAGACAATAATAAAAAGTTATCATGAATGGCTTCTGGCAAATTTGCGAGAATTTGTTCATTTCGTAAAAGAATCCAGCGACGATTACAGCTTCGAAAGTGACATATCAAGACATGTGCTTATAATAACCGAATACATACTCAGGAAAAATTGAGACCCCATTCCTGAGAAAGGTAAATTTTAGCTCAAATGAGTAAGTATTTAATTCCCTAAAATATTTCTACTGCCGACAGCGAAAACGACGAATGCCGCTCATAACAAAATCGACGGATTACTTGTACTTGTAAAAATAACAACCAACTATAACGTCGACACATCAAATTACCGAAAAATAAAATCACGGCCTATTGATGACCACACGGGATAAAACGTGATAGATAGGACGTGACGCATTTTTTGTTGACCAAATAACTACACAACCCATATGAGCTGCTAAACACGCTAGATAAATGAAGGCTGTCTTACCCTGTTTTCTGTATTTCATATCTTTATTTCGGACGACTACACAGTTTCAGTGAACGGAGGGCATTTCAGAGAAAAGAGGTAAAAACGTATACAAAACATGAGCACAGACACATAGATATACACACGAAAAGTAATCCGGAACGAAAAGTTATTGCCCTCAAAACTCACCACGTTTATTTACTTATTTATTTATTCACAGTGTCCCAAAGGCCCTCGCGAAAGCGTATGTTATACACTCTTAGTCAATTCCTGGTTATCCGACCGACCTGCAGGCGGGCTGCTGCGTCAATTTAAAGCCGCTTATAACGCGGCGGTTCAGGCGGCCTCGAGCACAAGCGGCCCGCCGAGCACGCGGCCCGGCGTTTAAGCGGCCCTCTTGAGGGCCGCCTAACCAAAGGGTCACCTAAATCCCGGGCCGTGTGTTCGGCGGGTTGCTGGCCGTAAGCTTCGCGCTTTAATTCTCGTAATACAGGCTTTTTTTTCCTTGGGATAAAGTTGGTAGGAGTTAATGACTCTTTTGGGTCATGCCTCATAGCCAATGTGAAGCTTATCTCTTAAAACAACCAATTTTTTTTCTCGCTTCACGTAACATAGTGGTGTCGATGTCAATAGGGCCGCATTGAAGGTCTCCGCAAAATGGAACGATTCATGTGGTTTACAATAAGGCGTAGTTTAATCTCCCGTGCTGTAAAAAAACAGTCAGTTGGAATGTGAATTAGCGGTGGTTGTGAGTGAGCGTGAGTGGGTGATGGGAGTGGAGAGTGTGTGTGAGTGGAGGAAGCGAGTGGTGATTGCGAGTGAGTGTGAGTGGCCATTGCAAGTGGTGATTGCGAGTGCGAGGAAGTGTAAGCGGCGAATGCGAGTGGTGAGCGTGAGCGCGAGTGAGTGCGAGTGGTGACGGTGAGTGGTGAGCATGAGCGCGAGTGAGTGTGAGTGGTGGGGATGTGTTGCGAGCGTGAGAGTGAGTGCGAGTTGTGACGACGAGTGGTGAGCGTGAGCGCGAGTGAGTGCGAGTAGTGAGGACAAGTGGCGAGCGTGAGCGGGAGTAAATGCGAGTTGTGAGAGCGGAGTGGTGAGCGTGAGCGGGAGTGAGTGCGAGTAGTGAGGGTGAAGGTGGGAGCGTGAGCGCGAGTGAGTGCGAGTTGTGAGAGCGGAGTGGTGAGTGTGGACGCGACTGAGTGCGAGTGGTGGGGACGAGTGGCGAGCGTGTGCGCGAGTGAGTAGGAGTAGTAAGGGCGGAGTGGCGAGCGAGAGTGCGAGTGAGTACGCGTGGTGAGAGCGGAGTGGCGAGTGCGAGTGCGGGTAAGTGCGTTAGGATAAATATATTTTTTTGAGTGACTGTGAGTGAGTGGTATTCAGTTTTGCCGAGCTTTGCCCCTGCCATAGCCCCTAGTAGGGGCTGCCGTATAAATAAATAAATAAATAAATAAATAAATAAACAAATAAATAAATAAATAAATGTAGGTTCCAACAGCGCCAAGAACAAGGCCAGCCACGCAGATAGCCTGGCGGAATAACGTTCCTAATTGTGCTATCTTGAAGTGGGCTAACCATTAGAGGTGTAAGTAAGCAGTCAATATGATAAACACGAATATATCAGCGATGGTAGAAATTAAAGATAATAAAATTACAGCCCTTCCACTACTGTGAAGATGTTAGAACAGCGAAGCTAAATTGGGAGATAACTATGTTGACTTATGTGTGGTGACTTACTATTTGAATAAAGGTACATACGCATAACTTCCCTAGAATTAATTCTAAATTTATTAGAATACAATTTATCTCCAGATAGTTCGAATGAAATACGAGTTGCAGCCGCTTTCTCTAACCATGCTCCCTCCGCAAGTCAACGATACATTGACAGAAGAAGGGTAATTCCGTGACAGCTGGGAACTAACCAATTTAGAAAAGTGAATGAAACTTGGGGTATACATAGAACCGTCTTCGCTTCCAATTCAGCTATAGTGTTTTTTTTTTTTTCGAAATGCGCACATTAGGTTGGAAGCCACAGGACATTTTATAGTAGCGCTGGAATGAGCACGTGTCTTCGGAGCGAGCGAGCGCTATTTCTAGTCAACGTGACTCGATAGACGCGCGCAATTTTTGTCAGAACTTAGCGCAAGACCGCTACGCTATAAAACTCCCGCAAAATGCTTGTTCACTTTCTGAAATGATCCTCAACTTGTCTTTATTAATATATATCTGACACTTTGAGGTTGCCGGAGGGGGAAAAGCCACGACGCTACGTATTTCTTGTCTCTTTAAGGCAGAATCTGGGTGGAGAATTCCGGAATATATGAGTTATAGTTATCTTTCCGCAATGGTTTCAGTTCTTTCTATGACGATTGGGACAGCAGAAAGATAAAGAAAACATAAGTAAGGCTTAACTTGTCAGGAATAGTTAGCGCAGTGTTTTGCGTGCGCTAATCGAGCATGTTTTGATATCTAGATATTGCCGGTCGCTGTATAGTTACGTATCTGAAGTAAATAATGCCCCACTATTTATCAGTCCGAGTTTAAAAACTTGCGAAAGAACTGTACCTCATGGGTTTCTTTGTCCAAAAATTGGACCTATATTTTCACAGTTTATAAATAGCAATAGCAGCCCCGAAAGATGAAAAGAAAAGGATGGATTTATCATCAGCCGCTAATTCATGTAATCACCCCACGGTGAAACAAAAAGTGACGTAAAGCAGCTCCGTAAAATAGATCAGCTAGAGGATGCGGCATTAAGCAAAATAAACTGTGACACAACCGCTCTTGCTGTCCGCCCAGCCATTGAGAACAGTACACAAAATTCACACTCGTCTTGCTCACCCTCCCATGTATACATGTCTCCCATGTATACATGTGTCTTTATATTGGAGGTGAGCGCAGCCAAGACATTTAGGTTGTCGTTACTGCCTGCCCAATGCACGTTTGGGAAGCCTCAAAGGACTGCGTCTCGAGTGTTCGCATAGTAAACGACAAATAAAATGTAAGCGGAGAATTAGGAACCTAACGTCCAAACGTCAACATTTCGGTTCACAAAAGACAGTAGACAGAGCCCACGAAGACCGCTTACGAAAGAGATCATTATTTCAGCGGCCTAACCTTTGATGCGGTCGAAGTAGATTGCATCCACTAGTTGACATCACAGTACGCATCTACTGACGTCATTGAGAAAGAAGTAATGTTCGGATTGAGAGGCCGGGCAGGCCTGAACCCATGCTGGTTTATGAATGGAGGGGTCTCAAGGGTAGAGTACCTTTTCAAAAAGTAAAGAAACTGAGGGAAGGAAAAAAATTGCTCGATATAATTTCCAGACGCTGCCGCCTTTCCGAACTCATGAAGAGGGAAGAAAAACTTCTGCTTTCCAATCTACTTGGAAGTACCGCTAGGCTAACAACAGGCACGAAATGCGGCTCAGCAGCGGCGAGTGAACGTCAGAGCAACCCTTTAGAATAAGGCTTAAATACTATATCATGACCAGAGGACGTCTTGAAAGGCAGACTACAAATCTAAATGGACCGATGCTATTGCATGATGTGAAATACACAGGCGAGAAATGTTTTGTTAACAGTTCCCATACTGTCTCGTGGTCGGATTGTTGTCTCCATCGTGAAGTGACATCGGCTTACGTGCCTGTCTGTAGCGCGTTCACACATTGCTCCAGAAGTCCGCCGATGGGTGGGTAAGCGAATATTTCATGGAATACCCAAATTTATTTTTGACTCAAGCGATAAGTATCTTTACCTGAGAGCGGCATTTTTTATGCTGCTGCAGGCGCGCTCACTATTACTAATTTGCATGATTTCCGTAGTTTACGCTTTCTACACAATGTACGGAGTAGTTCTTTGTTAAATCAGAAAAAAAGCTTCAAGACGTTTTCACCATCTGTTCAGCCATTGCTTTTTGGAGAAATTTTGTGAGCTCTGCACAGCTGTGTCTGCGCTAAGGCAAGTGTAGACTGGCTCCCGGTTCTTTTCACTGAGCCTGCATATCTCACTGTATAGTCCGATATAAGCACCACAGGTAACATTTAAAAATTAGGCATGTAGGCGCCGTTTATAAGCAACCAGTAAAATGCAATGACAGTAAATGTCTTCTGTAATTCCGCAAAAATGAGCGGTTCGCAGGCCTGAAGGCCCAGAGAAGCCCATCAGGAGAAAACAGTATCTAGGATGTATTCTCCGGGCTTCGGAGACAATGCAGCATATGTTTATTCGGTGAATGAAAAGACGTTAAAGGGGCCATGGAGACAAAACACAAGTTTGGTTTATTTGAAAAATGGCCTCGTTAGAATCACATTCACACCACTATTAACGTAAACTTCGCTCAAATAAGCAATATAATTAGGAAAAAAGAGATTGGCCATGCGACTCACTAGTTCATTTCCCGCATTAGAACCTATGAAGTAATATGCACGGCAGTGCGATTGGCTGAGGCCGGCAAAAACAAATGCAAGTTAGGCGGGGCTCATAAGCTTCCAGAATGAGTTATTTTCGCTTAAATGTATTACGTATTCATTTTATAGCAGTTCGAATTGTGGGGTAAACAACTGAAGTCACGAAAGTACTCGCAAACATAGAATTACCAGGGCGAGGCCGCTGTTGGTACTGCGCGCACTATGCTTCATATAGCTGCACAGCAGTCTGGCGGTTTGGGGTTGTCTGAGACGACACTGGCCGATTGGCGTAAGCGACATTGTTCTACGTGTTCCTGTTTGTCGAGCATTCCCTATGTTTCACGAAACGATTCCTACCTGCCATAAGAAAAACAAGACAGGTTCAAATACGGCCAGAAACAAAGCAAAAGCACACACCAGCTCTGCGCAGTATGGTGGTGCCATCTAGGAGGACCAACAATAAGACAAGTGTTTTGCAGTCCCCTGCAGAGTAAACAGTGCACTAACGTTCGCTTGAAGACTTGTCCTTGTTAGCTCATCGCAAATGTCACGAAATGCACCATTTGGCGGTAGAACCAAAATTTTAACCTAAATTGAATAACTTTTCAGTGAATAAAGCATAGTTTGCTACGGGACAAGCGCTGGGGGCATCATAAAACACTAGATCTTTCAAATAAAACAACTACACATTTTTTCCTGCATGTCCGCTTTAAACAAGTTAGCTACTTTCGATGAACTACCAATATTTTCAATTGAATTTTCCATGAAGCGTGTACGTTCAAGTCACCGATTATGTTAATACTGTTATTTTCCAGATATCAAGTTTCTGAGAGATGATGAAAGAGGGAATGGAATACAGTATTGTCTAGTGTTGAATGCAGATCATGCGCGCAATGTAACAAAATTTTCCCAGGCTTCCTCTTTTCTTCAACTTAAACATTGAGTGCCTTGTTTAAGATCAGCTCGGTGAAATTCAGTTATAGACCTTTCAAATCCAATTAGAACTCCTCCACCGCACATCCTGCCGGCATGTGTAGTTTCTATGTTGTAGTCTCTGTATTACTTTTCGCGGCTAGTAAACTGTCTTGATGAAAGACAGCTTACAAGCCATGAAAAGTAATACACCGAAGAAATTTGTTCTGACAGCAACTCTTCCCCTACACAGACAAACCTTCATAGAATTACCAGCGTGCTTTTCTTGTGTAGGTGTCGCTTGCCGCTATTTTAGGATATAAATTTCGTGAAACAAAAACCCCACGAAAACATGCCTATGTAAGCAGTTGCTGTGGCTTAACATTGACACAGGGCCTATACGGTCTTTTTAGGCGAACGGGAGAGTAAATTTGCTTCCCTTGGCTTTTATTTCTACTCTAAAAGGATTTGGCTTCCTCAAAGTGAGGACGAGGAGAGCAGATATTTTACGGGGGCGGGATAATAAAGGTAGCGCTGGCGATGGCTTCAGAGCTACGGAGAGGGTCTCATATGAGGACCTTCTAAAAACAAACAAGTGACACGTGCTCCGCACTTCGAGTGACATAAGCTGCCAGAACAGCGTCAGGAGGAGCCATAGGCCAATTTTTCTGGCTATCGTGTGCTTAGAGCAAAAGCTACGACATGTGAGCAAAACAGAGCCATATTGCCTTTACAGAACCTGCGGCACGGGGAAAAGAAATAAAACAGAAGTGAGAAATAAACTCTCAATAGCATCGTTTGCCTGCAATGGTTTCAACGTCCAACAAAAAGGGAGCATTAGTTATAAGTTTTATTCATATCTCTCCTCGTGAAGCTTAAAGGAGCGATGAAGACAAAACACAAGTTCGGTTCATTGAAAAGACGGTCTCGTTAGAGTCATACTGACACCAGTTTTAACGTAAACTTCGCGGACATAAGCTACATAATTAGGAAAAAAGGGAATGGCCATGCGACCCACTCGCTCATTTCCCGCAACAGAACCTATGATATCATACCAGCCTGCTCTGCGGTTGGCGGAGGCCGGCAAAAGCAAACGCAAATTAGAATGAGCTTATAAGCTTGACGAACGAGCTATTTGTGTTTAAATTTAGGGCACATTCTTTTTTAAAGCAATAAGAATGGTGGGACAAACAGTGGAAGTTACGAAAGCACAGTGAAAATAGAAGTACTGATGCGTACTGATCTTGGTACTGCGCGCATTATGCTCGGTTTAGCTGCACAGCACTCCGGGGCTTTTGGGTTGTCTCAGACGACACTGGCCGATTGACGCAAGCAACGGTGTCTTACCTGACCATACTTGTCGATCGAGCAGTATGTTTCACGATGCGATTATTTTCTCCCAGAAAAAAAAACAAGCCAGATTTAAATGCGGCTTGCCACGGTATGGCGGTGCCATCTATTTTCAGTAACGTAAACAAACGCGCGAACGCCGCCGTAGCATACCTCGATGCCAGCGCCGCCGTACAGGGTGGAGACCCCTTTCAATTGTCCCGTGCCGCCGCAATTCGGTGAACGTGCTCAACGCGTTGTTCTTTTCGTTTCTAACGAGAGCCAGCAACGCCAAACAGAAATGATGACTCAAACTTCGCCAGTAAACCGCGTTGCAGCGATAACTTTAGGGCGGTTTTGATACATTGGGTCTATTCGTTTCACCTGCACCACGTTAACCACAGCAGCACTTCGCCGTTGGTTTCAGTGCTGCAGCTCCCGGCACCTGAACCGCGCCGCTCGATTAGCCGGTGGTGTCAATGGGTGCAGGGTGATGTCATGGTTTTGCCTAAACTCCCTGCCGAGGAGGTGCAGAAGCAGACGAAAAAGGTGCAGGTCTGGTTCCACCGATGGCGAAACCCCCTTTGCACCGCTGTGAACTGGTTCAAGAGGTGCAGGCTGAATCCAATAGACCCAATGACTTGCTTCGGCGGGGAGCGAGTGACCCAAAATGGCGGTACCAGCGTATACGTTTCTCCACCCTGTACGGCGGACGCGTGAATAAGGGCACCCTGGCCTGCAGTGCGCTCGGTTCCTGTGATGTCATTGCAGACCACGAAAGCACATGATTTAGCGGAAAAATCAAAATTTTAACTTAAATTGATTAATTTCCCAGTGAATAAAGCATCGTTTGTATCCGGACAAGCGCTAGGGGCACTATAAACCACGAAATCTTTCAAATAAAACAAACTTGTATTTTGTCTTCATGGCCCTTTTTAATTCCGAGACACCAGTTAATGAAGTAGTGAACTAATGAACCTTTCGCTGAGAAAAGACGCCTTATAAGCCTTCAGTATTTATTTAATTTGTGCTTTCATTATTAAGCTCGTTGTTATTCTTTCAAGGGAATTCCGACCAGAAGAACAGTATTTGTGAAAACTGGAGAGCGTGCCGACCTCTCCCCTCCCCCTTGAACCTCTAGAAGTGCACTGATAGCAACGACTTGAATTGCTGTGAGCAAGAATGCCGGATGTCGATAGTGTAGAGTGAATGAGAATTCCTGGTATTGAGAATTCGAGGAATGCTGAAAAGACTGAAGCGGTTGCAATTAGTCCGCGCTGGCGTCGCGACGGACTCTCGGATATTTGCCGTATAGTTCACTCCGCAGATTTCCCGAGGCTGTTGTATTCATCACTGTGAAAGCTTACGAAAATTCCCCACACCGCACAAGGCAGCGTCTTTCATGCTTTACAGCGACAGCGATTACGTGGAAAAGCCCATCCTTAAGTGCGTAAAAGGCTGGAGCTTTTAGACTGTGGGGAACATATACTATTCAAAGGAGTTCATTTTGACAACGAGTTCTGTGGAGATAATTGAACACGGTGTGAAATAACAAAACCCAATTTGCAATGGAAAATGCTGAAAGGAGCGTTGGAATCAGGACGTTTTCAATGCTCGTTGATACTGAGTGGGCGTAGCTACGTGGCTCCATCTTACCTCAACGTTTTCCCGTTCCCCGTTCCACTCGCAATCCCATGCACTCAGTTAGTGGTCGTTGAGTGTTGAACAAACTCCGATCTAGAATTCCTTCCCGTGCCAATGGCAACAAGCAAACGTATTTCCCGCTCATGTGGCTAATCGGGCAGTCATTAACCAAATCAATCAATAAATGCTGTAACCCCTTCCAACACTCTCAACATGTAGGTAGTTAGCCATCGCTGTAAATGTACACATCAAATCGCGATGAGTGAACAGAACCGACTTAGTCGCAGACCTTCATACGCTGTTTAGTAACAACTTACATCACCGGGAAACGCCGTCGTCTTAAATTCAAATTCATTTCAGTCTCTACACACTACGGGGCAGCCACAAAAAAATTCACTGTCTGACTGCGCGACTGCACCTATGTGTGACAATGCAATCACAACACAGGCGGCTGTAATTGCAGCAATCATTGTGCTTCATTAAATTACGGATCAGTTTTCTATCGACGAAATATTAATAATTATAAATCACGATCTATACCAAGGATCTTGCATTAATTTCTGATGACCGCGGCACTGCACATACTGTCTACACTCTAAAGGTCAAGAGTTGAGATTGAAGCGCCCGGCCATCATTAACTTAATGACTTCTTTCTTGCGATATTACTTTGTTTCCAAATAGAAAATGTGTGTGGTATGCACAAGCGAAATATATTGGGTTCCTTTGTATCATATTTTGTTAGAACAGCGCCCAACCTGAAAGGGCTGGTTGATGAACATTATCTTAACAGCGCAACTTTTTAGCAAACGCTATTTTTTTCTGTCTGCAGTGAAAAATTCCAATAAAATGTCGAGCGCGAGCCCGTGAGTGCATGCCTCACGGCGGCCGCCCGGAAGTTAAACAAACCAAAAATATGCCGTGCACTCAAGTGTGCGTGCCTCGCGGCGACCGCCCAGCGCCCCCGCCGCACGTTTGTCAAGCCAGGCATACCCACCCCGCTAGAGAGATTGATCAAGATTGGCAAAAAAAAAAAAAAAAACTCTAGCGTTCGCCATAATTGTGGCAACACTTGATTAGAACGAGAAAGACGCGTCATAGCGTACGCCCCTCCAAGGTGATGTCCAATGTTGATCACTTCCAAAAAATGAAGGAAGCTCACACTTATAGCAATAATAATGGAGTAAAGGTCGTTGCGGCAGCGAATAAGAAGTAAATTGGCTGCAATTGTGGACATAAACCGCCGTGATGGTCGTGAAGGTTGCGTAGAGCTTCGCTACCTTCAAGTCTTACCCTTTATATAGTCTGAGCTTCGTTCATTTTTTTTTTATTTTTCTTGGAGATGTTTGTTTTTCTTCTTGCAAGCAGGTACAAAATCTTCACCGAACTAAGTTGTTTTGCTCCATCCTCACTGTTGCCCCGTTTTGATATGTACCGGAGCCTGTGTAATTTGTGAACATTTCTTGTACACATCATTCTATCGCGCTTAAACAACTTTCTTGAAAGGCAAAAATAAGGATTCTCGTGACGCAATTCTTACATTCCCACTTTTGTGCAATGAAAGACACTACTTTCCTCCTAAGTGCCACTTTGTTTCCAGTCTATTTTAAAGCGATTATCATTCTTGGGCTACTTCCGCCAGTCTTATTCCGTCCGTGTTTGTCTAACTGTTTTCTAGGAGTAGGGCGTCAATTTGACCTGATACTTTCCCCAGCGCGTTCCGAAACCGTGGTTAGAAGTTTCGCAAAATTTATATTACATTATAAAACCGCTAGCCCCTACCACTGACCCAGCAAGGAGGTGCGAGATAGGCCGAAGTGGCGATGTGCCACTGCTGTCACGACGGCACGTAATGCTCTAGAAAGCGGATTTAGTTTTCTTGACAGATTTGCAGGTTTCGGAGCCGCTTGACCAGCGGCGACCTGAATCTGCGCTCTACATATTCTTTTAAACCGGGAGAACGTGGGCTATTCTGCATGCGGTAACGGCTCCGGTACTAACCCAAACACCCATTCAGCTAGCCACCTTTCGCGATGCAAAATAATGACGGTGAGCGGTGTTCACTCTTTAGTTGCCTTCTTTCAGATCTGCGGAAGCGGTCGGTAGCTCACGTGGGGGAAAGACCGTTCCACCCAGCCGCTTGTGATACATGTGACTGTGGTCTGGGGGCGGCGAAAACACGGGCTAAAGCCACCACCCGAAACATATCCTGGATACGTGCCTAATGGGAATGCACCGTACTTGCGGTAATTACTATTTATACTTCGTAATGGCAAGGAACCGATACCAGGGAGCGCATATTTTGGCATTGCAAATGCGATTACCTTGCCGCTCGCCGCGGTTGCGCAGTGGCTGAGGCGTTGGGTTGCTGAGCCTAAGGATGCTGGTCTCATCGAGGCCGCGGCGGCAGTTTCAACCGCAGAGCTGTTTAGCAAATCGTTCGACTTCCATGCCCGCAGTTAAAATACCAAGAAATGCCGAGAGCTCGTATGTTCTTGCCACGCGGTGACCGTCCAGCGCCCCCGGCTCACGTTCGTCGAGCTTAGAGAGATTGGTAAAGGTGGGGGAAAACCTTGCTAGTGCACACACAATGTTTACTGTCCATTGATTATTACTTACAAAAAATGAAGGAAGCTTACTCCTATAGCAGCAAAGACGACGTAAGGTCGTTGCAGCAGCGAATAAGAAGCAAATAGGCTGCAATCGGGGGATTAAAGGTATCGTACACCTTCGCTACCTTCAAGTCTAACGCGTTAGATGAGTTTACTGCATTTTTTTTAATTTTTTTCGCTTCGGGCACCGAAGCGAAAAATTACAAATTTTGAGAGGGAGGTGGCGGGTGTTAACGCATCGAAGCTACATGTGGGCTAAGAATCGTGTCGTAGTACAAGGATACGAATTAATTTTGACCCCCTGGAGATCATTAACGTGCGCCGAAATCTCGACACTCGGGCATTTCCGCTTTTCGCCTCCACCTTTTGAAAAGCAACCGCCGCGACCAGGATCGAACCCTCACCTTAGGGCTCAGCAGGAGAGCGCGCCTGTAGCCACTCAGTCACCGTGGCGGTTACGCCAACTGTCAGATACCAAAAAGACCTAGAGGGAAATGTCGACATCCGCAAGCAGCCATTCTTTTGTATTTGATGCTACAGATCCGTCAATCAAACTTGCTAATCTCTGCATCCATAAATGTCTATACAGTCTTTGGGGATGAAATAAAAATGAGTCTCTCTGTGTTTTACGCAACGTTTTCGTCACGCCGTGGAAGTCTGCAGGCAGAACTAACGGCGAAACAAATTAAATGAGGGAGAAAAATGACAGGGGCACACAGTACATCTTGCTTAGATGCCAGCAATCATCCTGAACACAAGAAGCTCAACAAAGCCAGAAATAAAAACTCACTGCAGCATTCCCGTCATCAGGGTCCTAAAAGTGATTACAGGGGGCACCGCACTTGTCCGTAATAAAACTGTGGTTACTTCCGGCCGTGCGCTGCCTTAGTTTAAAGTTATTTGGACTGAACTACTGCACCTGTTTGGAATCTTTGCCGACCGTTCTTGGTGTAGCCACTTGTTAGAACGAACAACGCCCGTACATTTCAGTTGCAGTTACTTTAAGTAACACTCAATGCTATAGAAATCTGTATCGATTGTTTAATTCCCGCGCCGATTTGGCATTAAGCCGGCATTTCTTTAAAAAAAAACTATAGCTCGATGAGCTTAGTGAACTAAGCTAAACCAATGCGAACAGTATGCACGGAATGCGAGCAGCTTCACCGAAATCAGTTATTAGTAACAGCAGCAGTCTAAGCTACAGAGTTGCAATGTGTCGTGACACGAAACACTCGCTCCGTTTAGATTACTTTTGGTTGCGAGATGACGCTTCTAGCGGTTCTTGGGCATTCTAAAAAAAAGAGGGGGGGGGGGGGGGAGGGGTCGAGGCTGCGAAATGGAACGCGAAAAGGTCGACGCCATGGTGAACAACTGCTTATGCTTGCCATTTTGGTTTGTAAGTTACGACCATAGCGATTGTGACAGAAAAGACCCAGGCTCAGATGAGCCCTCAAAGAAACAAGAATGGCGACACGCCTGCTCCGATTTCAAGACAAGGCGGCAGCTTATTAAACGACCGGTCTTGTCGCTCTCAAAACCCATACTCCTTTTCCTCTCGCTTTCTCCTGACAGCGGTGGCCTGTGCTTACATCGGTCGAACTCCTTACTGACCGAGTTAATTACGCTGCCTGGAACAAGGCCTCGGTGGAAAACGAGAGAGCGGCTCCGGTTGCGTTCGACCTGCCGACGCCACTTGCCTGCTTCTGTACGTACAAGGTCTGTTGTCAGAGAGCTAAGCTCGGCGTTTTTAAACCTGGGGCTGAAAGCGGAAAGTTCGCCTGCTCTGTCTGGCGTCAGGCCGCGCATGCCGGGTCATCTTGTTTGACAGGGAAATAGTACGAACCTTCCATTTCCCAAGAATAAATGGAATCCCGCTTGCTGAAAGATAACGTGGCCGTTTTTTGAAAGTTTATATTCATTTGCCATTGTCCGTTACATCCGCAAAATTGTGCACAAGAATCATTATTAAAGAAAATATGGTCATCATTCGTTTTCATTATGTTGCACAGCACACAGTATTAAGCATAGCAAGAATTTTAAGAAGTATAGCACAAAGTTTATGAAGGCGTTTTGAGTAGCTAACAGCATCCAATACCCTAGATAAATCTATCAAAATGGCATCACTTTGAGTTTTAGTGTCAAGAGCGTGAGATTTGCCATTAGAGAAATCAACAAGATAATTATCCTACTAAATCCAAGACACAAACAGTGCTAGACATCACACAAGATGCTATTATTTTCAGGAAACTCCACAGTCGGCCTAAAGGTATGTTCAAGAAGTTGAAAATATGAAGACATAATGAAATCGCATGATAGTTTAATTAGGGGCTGCGTGTTGGTGGATTTATACATGGGGATAATTCATGTTAATTTTTAAACTAGAAAAATGTTTGAGGTAAATATGAACTTTTGTAAAATTACAGTCGAATGCCGGCCGGTACAAAGGTACTATCTATCACGACAATCATTGTTAATGAGTCCGTGCACGTTCGTGAGGCACGATACTATCCTCAATAGAATACGCAAGCCATGAGCGAAAGCAAGTTCTACAGTAATGGACAAATGAAAGACGAAAATCTGAACCAGAGCACACAAATAGCGCACCCGCCGCAGTGGCTCAGTGGCTATGACGTTGTGCGGCTGAGCACAAGGGCGCGGGTTCGATTCCCGGCCGCGGCAGCCGCTTTTCTGATGGAGGCGAAAAGCAATAACTGCCGTGTGTTAGAGAATTCGGTGCATGTTAAAGACCCCCAGGTGGTCAAAATTAATCCGGAGCCCTCCACTACGGCGCGCCTCATCACAGTAACGTCGGCGCGTAACAACCCCACAATCAAACATCAATCAATCACACAATTAGCGCGATGTCTTTCCATGCAAGTAAAAAAAAGAGGCGTGATTTAATTACAAAATCAAAGTTGGGAAACGTGGCCTTGAAAATATACCGACAGCGTGTTATTATTCGACCTCGACGAACAGTATTTTTCAATTTTGCGCGTTTTGGTTCATATTTTCTTGTTCGCATTTTAATTCTCCATGACTGTACATAGAAGCTTTCAGTTGCAAATAGGAATTTAAAATAAATGTTGAAGGCCGAGGGGATTATTGATGGATCACTGGAAGGGACATTATTTACGAGAACTGTATATGTGGAGGCTGAGCAGGGTAAAATTGCAGTCTAAAATTTTCTAAGCTTACTGTTCAATTTGTAGTGCAACGCTTAAGCGGAAGTCCCTAGATGAGGTGAAGCTCTTCCTTGGCGTCGTTATATTGGCAATTTTAAGGGCGTCACCATTTAGTTGTGAACTCCTTAACATCACAAGACAAGGTGACAGGTGAAGTATATCACCCGAGATCCACAGAAGGTGAATAAATTCCTATTGTTTTTAAAGCGACGGGGCGCTGTAGACAGCTTGTAACAATATTTTTGAAACAAGCCACCAAGAAATTCACATCATTACTTACGCAGTCACGAAAATGACTCCCTTACGAATTCAGTAATAGACGCGTCATAGAAGAGTGAGAAGTCTGGAAAAGTAGAGTAAACGTAACGATTGTTACGAACCGGAACGAGAATGGAAAGAATAACGGTCCTGGGGTATGAAATACCGTCTGTAACAATACATATTTTAGCCGGTATACAAGAGGTGGGGAGTGACAAAAAACGATATCTACAACGGGTTATTTTAAACCAAAACTTAAAAGAAAAAAATGGCAGCACTTAGCGTCTTTCTATGCCATAACAGGCGAGCAATAAAAAAAGCCACAAAATTCATGGGGCGTTAAAATCGCCCGTGCAACCAAGAAGGCAAGAAACGCTGGTTCATGAATGTCGTTGAAGCGAGCAGCTATATTTGGTGACGGTCGGTGACAGATATGGCCAAATATTATAGAAATGTTCCAGGAAAAACGTTGCGCCAAACTGATTCGGTATCGGCTGGGATAAAGAGGACTGAAAATTTAAGGTCAGTCCTCAAAGTAACGTAACGCCTCTTTCTCTCCCGTGACGCCATCAGTTTAATGATTACGCTGGGATCGCTGAGTTTCGCAAACGGAGAGAGAAAGCTAATTATTTAGTTGTTGCAAAAGAAAAGCAACTTGACATAAACGAAATGTTTAGTTTCGTACACAATTAAATTTTACCAGTGGTGGGCGCGCAAGTTACGCACCGAAAGGGCAAAGGGGTGTACAGGGAAGTTTAATGACGAGAGATGAGGCGCACCGATGATGGTTAATAAACGATTGGTTTGAGCCTAACTGCTGCTGTTAAGGCACCCGCCTGGTTGAAGACGCCCGTAGTACGGGATGCCTTGGATCCTGCCGGTCATCCATACCTTCTCGCGAAGTCGAAAATGAAAAAAAAAACATTACTTCCTTAGAGTCACCATTCAATTGATGGTACAGCAGAAGACATTTTAAAGGTTCCTCCAAAATTATGTCATTTTCACTTCGAGAGTTTTCTCTTCAATTACAAAATAGTCCACGCGTACAGAATGCAAAATCACCGAGTAGAATAATGAATCATCATTTCGCTTCTATTAATTCGAAAACAAACAATTTTTTTAAACAAGCAATTTTTTAAAACTTTTTAAAACTATCCCACTTATTTTTAAATAAGTGGGATCGTTTCCAGTACGTACAGCATAATTTCTCTCATCTTGTAAATTTCAAAATGATAACTGCGGTGTATATGTGCGTGAAGAAATAGGGGCTGCTCAAGTGTTGTTATTTCATCGCGACATATAGTGCGAATCAATACAACGCATCTAATAATCTTAATGCAGCCGTAGAAAACAAATTTCGCCAGAGAAGCATGCTTTCCCATCTCACAAAAGGAGTCTGCGTCAGCGGTGCGGGCTGGTTGCGGCAGAACGTCCCACGACCACGACTTTTGAATTTATCGTTAGAATGCACAAAAGTAGGGAGCGTTTCGGGATTCAGTTTGATAGGGAAGCTGTACACATCGAGAATAGCAGGATTTGTTTGTTTGCGCGAACAAACTCCAGCTCCATACCTATTTACACAACCTCCTGGGGATTGGCCCAGAATTTTGAAGTGGTCGGATGATAATTAAACCTACATGCCTAATGCTAGGAACACCATCCCAATCTAGTATTACGCTCACAGAGCAGCGTGCACGGCGCATTCCAAATGTGCTGCAATGACGATATAAGAGGGCCAGGTATGGTTAGAACTTCCTGGGAGCACTGGGCATATACAGAGCGACGCAGCTCAGTGCGAATCAATGTAATCTACTGAATACTGTTTTAAAAACAGCCAATGTGGAGCAGCACGTGTAACACACTCGAGCGATAGTCGTCGTCGGCTGAAATGCGGATGTCCCCAAAAAAGATAAATGGTTCGTGTTTGAAGAGTTTGTATTACACTAACGTTATTACAGACGTCAACAAACCAACTTACATGGTTCGTGTATAGACATCTCTATGAAGTTGTAACAGATCCACTTAGTACACAACGCCAGCGATCACGAAGCAGTATCGCACGTATTCCAAAATGGATAAATAAATCAGTTTAGTTCATCAGCTTGCCTTCTTGGCCAAATATTTTTTATCTTGTTATACTGTTTCGCTGGCCATCTATTTCGACGCAGAAAAGTGGCTTCAGAAAGTTTCTGAGTGCAGGGCTGAAACCTTGCAAAAATCCATCGCATAATATGGTTACAGCATATTCACGTTACAACAGCTGGTGTACGGGTTCCCCACTTCCCCAGTTTAACGTGATGTGGGATGCTTGATTTAGGCCCCTGCGATTAGCCCTGCTTCTGCCTTGAAAGTGCCGGATAGAATGTGCAGAATAGAATGGCTGGTACACAGAGGAAGGCATGTCGCCATCGATAATACGCCCCTGAGCCTTACCATGATCAAACAAGCAGCGGAATCGGCGCAGAAAACAAAGAAGACATATCCAGCACCGACTCCCTAACAAAAACAGTCAACGGTTAACAGAATAAGAACAGTTCGCAGACAGAATTTCTCCTTTCCTTCTTGTTTATTCCTAGAGGCCCTCCCCACTCACCTTAGTTCTAGTACAAGCATTAGTTTTAGCTCAACTTGCGGTTTGCTGCAGCTAAACGTTACTCCTTCCCACCTCTGAGCCCCAGATCGTTGACGGAAGCCTGCCTGTACCACAAGTACTTGTAAGCCAGGTACGCAGACAGCTATTATAATTATGACGCCCAAGGGACTCGCAGGGAGAAACGCTTCAAGCCTTTGTTCAAGCAACAGCGTCAATATTTGTCCAGCTCTGGTGCTCCACTATAGCGAAAAAATGGCCGGCATTCGCATGGCAAGCACGACTATAAGGCCAACCTCCGAGCTGCAAACTTTAGAAGGCGAACTTCTCGCGGCGGGCACTGAAAGTGACGCGACGTCTCATTTTCGTCGACATCGACCTCCATCCAACAAAAAAAGATGTGAAACCCAGCGCCGCAAAACAAGCATGAGCTAGAGTCAACTAGAAAAAGCGAGCCATGATTGGCCGCTGTCAGTGCCCGTACTTCCTGTAGGTGGCGAATGCTGCCGGACCTCCGGACTATCTAGCTGCGGTAGATCGGCGGCGAACATCCGTTTTTCACACTTCGACGGACACACTGTGGCTGCTGTGTACCTTTCGCTCTTCCTTCGCCGAATTTTCGTTGAGTGGAGGTTGACGTCTATCCCTATTTAAAGTCACGCGACAGTAGTACTATACTGTCTACATGGCTCCGCATCGGGAGAACCGTATGAAGGCGTCAAGTCGAGGCATGGCGGAAACATTTCATCAGGCCGAGGTACCACAGATAGGTTTCGTGTTGGAAGCAGTAACTACGATTATTTCCTACGAGAAGTTAGCTGCTACCATGAATCAATCTATGACCACTGCAGGGCGAAAGCCCTTCTCACAGTCTTTCAGCAGCTCGTATCATCCGTTTTCCATATCCATTCTACCACTCCGAGGCAAGTCTGAGTTTACACGAAGTCTTATTAAACCTGTCATACATTTTCCTGCGTGGGCCGATACATTTATTTGACCCCGGAACGCTTGATGAGTGAATTTTAACGAAATTTGCATATTGTTAGCGAGTTCATGAGCCCGTGTATAATATACCACATAAATGTAAACCTAGGGGCGTCCGTGAAAAAGTAGAAGCGATAATAACTTCAAATATGCATAATTTATCCCCTGTGAAGAGAATAACCAAGAAAAATTTATACTAATATTCCAAAACTGCCAGAAGTCAACCTAACTTCCCAGGCTGCGCGCAAGAAGGATTTCAAGGACAAGAGAAATGACAAAGCAGCACCAGACTGTTACGAATTACAGAGAATTTGACGCCCCTTAAAGGGCACCTGAAGCACTTTCTTCAAACTTTTTCAACATTTGAAACGCTCTCCAAACATGGACAATGAACGCGTTCAACCCTCAGGTAACGAGGCGACGAAACCACCGGGCCAAATATTGGTAGTTTGCGTACATGAGATAACTGAAACTCATACAAAAAGTGTTCATCTCTTTACCGCATTCTTCAGAGTCGGCGCGTTGATTCTGTGCTGATGCGACATCCATCAAGCCATATACCTAGTGTTGGCCGGTTTCCTATCAGTTTCAGTAGTAAAATAATTAGATCGAAGCTTTAGCAAAAATAATAAACACAGGAAAATATACTAACAGGGTATCTACTGTGGCGGAAAGATGAGGCCTTCCCGGGTGTTCCAGCAGGGAAGGGCTCACAGTATTAAAAATTAAAAGAAAATAAGAACGAACGTCGTACAGGTGTAAGGACATAAGTGTGTTGTCAGAAAAAAGAACAGCCTCAACACTAACTCCAAGTTTGCAAGAACAACGTTTATTTTCCCAAATTTATCGCTTAGCCATTGGTCAGGAGCCCTTGGTCCCTGGCGGCGGTCGGGGCCATCTGGAAGAGCCGATTCTGGGTACCCGTGTCGGAGCTGAATAGCGCTGTCTCCCACCGCTCGTTTGTACTTATGTTGAGTGTAGGCTGTCATGACTTACTGCTTTGAAGGTTATTCCTCCGGAGAGGGCAGCTTTTTTATTCGTCTTAAGAATCGAGCAGCTTCTTCGAGAACGCAGACGTTTACCGGGAAGTATACCCAAAATGAAGAGTCAGGTGTGGTGTACGGGTGGGAACAGCAACGATTCGACCCATTTGGCCAAAATAAAATTGTACCCATCCAGATCCATGCCAGCGAGATACCTGCCTTTCCAAAGCCCCAAGGCCACAGGTAACCGAGAGAGAGGGAGTAAACTACAAAGCCGTAGAGGTGACTGGAAGATAATTGGGAAGCTGGTGGAGGAAAAGCTCCGAGGAGAAGGGAACAGCTACCAACTGGTACGAACGAAGTACTATATGAACCTGCCTCAAATAGCAGAGCTGAAAAGAAGAGTAGTATATCACCGACAAATCAGCTTATTTGGGGAGGTGATACATGTGATCAGCCCTATAAGAATGTGGCAACGGAAACAATAAGTTTACGGGATGTGGTAACGTAACTTCGGTTCTGTGAAGTCAGAAATAATGACAGGTCCGTACCTCGATTACTCGCTTCCCTCCGCACGGCCCACACCTCGTGATTTGAATGCAGTTTGGGTCTGTTTAAGGCACTTACTATATCATAAATTTTGAAGCACTATGTCATCTAAAAGCGACTTTCATTAAATGCCTGGGTCCCGTGTCAGTCAAGAGATCTTTTCCGCCAAGCATTTTTTAGGCATCTGTGCACAAAGCGATGGCTTTGAGTGGGAAATAAACGTTTTATGTATGATTAGAAGAACATTCAAATACGCAAATACACAGCGGTTCCGTTTGCGCTACTTGGCCTTCAACAATGGGCTTAATGCGAAAGAATATTTTACAGTCCTTTGTGCGAGCTAGAAATTCATACAACGCTCTGGATACGGATCTCTTCATTGTTTAAAGAAGGAATGGATTCGGACATGCTCCGGACTGAGTTGCACGCACACAAATCGCGAGTCGGCCCGTCCAATTCGCCAAACAACAGCACCGCTAGCGCAATCCACACATACATTAGCTGCTCCAAGCCCAAAGAAATTGAAGAGGTCTAAAAGTGCGAAACATGAAGAAGCGGCACAGTTCGGTTGATAGGAGCAGTTATGGAGTTACCATTCGAGAGCTGTAGACTATTGAGGGTGAGAGTGAACTTTTCAGCACATCTAAGGCCTGCACCACATGCGAAGTTTCTAACAGTCATGCCAGGGCTATCAGGAGCGCCGTAATATAGGGCTCAGAGAGAGAAGTCTGCGGGAGCTGTGACTCCCCGTCGTCCCCTTCGAAGCAAAGCGACCGAGCACTCAATGACCTTAATAAACAATGCACGCAAACTGATAAAACTGCTGTATCGCCCACCGCCCCCAACAGAGAGTGGGAAACTAAGCCCCATCGGCTTTGACCGATCACTCTGACTTTATTTGTGGCTCGCAGCACGCTTTCTTCGGGGGGCAGCAGATATAAAATGCATGTTGACGCAGCGTTATCGCTAAGGCACGGCTAGACTCTATGCGTTCTCCACCCATGCCGTATACGTTTACACGATGACGGAAGCGTCAATTGTTACCCGCAGTCTAAACTGTAGCAAAAACCATGAAGATAATTAGGGTTACGGTAAGGTAAAATGGGATGTAGAGCCGATGTCATGGCGTTCAAATTCTGCTCAAGATATGAGCAAAAACAATACCGTTTCATCTTCATTTCATCACTCGAAAGCAGAGGTATTGTGTTTCCATAGAAACTGATTTTCCCGAGCTGTACATGAAGCGGATGACTATATTTTTTTGTTTTCTTTGGCTAGAAACAGCCTGGCTACGTGACTCCCTGTCTGCTCAATCCGCAGGGGCGCTGTATATCTTTTGTTGATTTAATCTCATCCCGGATTGTAGCCCAGTTTCATCTCCACTGTAAATCCTTTCTGTGATGGAGAGCTACGAAATAATTAAAACTCCACATTCACGCTAGGCAAGCCCCCCGCTAGGATTTTTATCCCCTACTCTTCATGTCAGTCCTCTCAAACAACAGGAACACCGCCAGCGAAAGCCGCGGAAGAAACACTGAACTCTTGAAAAGCATCAGACGACACCTAAGCACTTCTGATGTGTTCGGAATGCGAAAGCGTGCATGTCCAGCTGAAAGACTCAGACGCCTTGTTTCGCCTCGCGTTGTTGAAGGGCTTTGTAATCTTGCCGGTGGAGGCGCTTTGCTTTGCGATACGCCTCACCGCTTTCAAATGGCTGGGATGGGTAGCTTAAGCGTTGGCCCGCTGCTCGTACAAGCCGCCGTGCAATGCCAGAGTTGATGACGATGTTGAATACCTCAGCTTGTTCTTCCAATCCCTTAATCTGCGGTATGCTGACAAGGAAGTCCAGTATCTCGCTGCTGCCGAGGTTTAGCTAGCGCTGTGGTATTCCTCGTGAAGGGGCCGTTTTTAAAGACGATAGTCTTTCTTGGGCTCTGTCTGTCTGGCTTTTAGAAAAGGTTTATTTGACAATACACACCAAACCTTACAATACAAACAGAGGACACAGAACATTCATGCACAACGCCTACAGGTATATGCAGATACTGACAATGGTCAGCACAATCTCGTTAATTATGTAGAGTAGGTGGAATGCTATGGCATAACTATGGCTATAAACAAAAATAATTGGAATATCTCTCCCTCGATTCAGCCCCCCGCCCGAAAGTTCACAGGAAGTCTTGAACGAAGCGTTTGTGTAGGCAAACATCCCCGAACTACTAATTCTGATAGAGAACTTCATACTTGCGAACATTACATTGTTCAGCAAAAAAAAAAAAAAAAACGTTAGGGAGACTTGGAGCAAACCATAAATACATAACTGATATTAAAACAGCCCTTTTAATTTGAAACTGACTTGGGCGTAATTTCTGCGATAGAAACCAGAGAAAACGCGTTACAAATAATATTTTAACCAGGAATTACAAAACAAAATAGCTCGGTGTCAAGCTCGTAAATTGAACGCCAAGAGAATCAGTAACGAACGGTTAGAACAAATGTGGTGCAGCAGTGCGAACACGGGAAAGTGATTGAATTTACCAGACCTCTACTCCGTATATTATGAGAGGACCTAGACAGGAGGGAAACAGCCTGACAGGTGGGCGGAGGACTGGAGAAAGACAGTAATGTGGCCGGGAACGCAGAAGGCGATCGTGTTTCGACTACATTTTCAGCGAAGCGAGCAGATAGGCTGCCATTTTTTCTATTAGGGATGTCGATGCCACACGCTGAGGTTTTTACTCCAGCTCGCGCCGTCGAACGCCCCGTGATATAGAACGCCTCGTGCAATGGAGCGCCTCCGAAGAAACCATTTTTGGTTGCGGGCGCCGCAAGTCGTTTTTTTTAGAGCGCAAGCTCTTAAGCGCAAGCTCCTGTGGTTTGGCGGCGCCGTCGTCTCTCGATGTAACCAAGCGAACGAAGGGAGACTAGATAGAACGAGCAGGAAAGCGGAGGAGGAAAGTATGGTGAAAGTGTGAGGGGGAGGACAGAACGTCGAGGCCGCGCAAGACGCGAGTGAAAACCACGCCTTGGCGTCTAGTGGCGCCCACAAACGGACATGCAAACCCAGGCATCCATGAAAAGAAGCGTCTTTTTTTCTTCATTGCGTCGTTTTGGCACAGGGCATAAGTAGAAAGGAAACAATGGGTCTTATTCTTTCAAGTTCGAAAAAAGCGCAGAAGCTCAGCACACCCTGCGTGCTGCGCGTGCGTGCATTCATCGTCATCCTCTTCCTTGCGAGGCTCACCCGAACCACGTGACATTTTCGCGGGAGGTTCAAACACGATTTAGGACATGCTCGGTGGCGGCGACGCGCTGCGAGGTAACGCCAGAGAGCCGGTGCCGCCGTGCGTTCGGTGATCACGTGATCACTTCCCCAGACCCAGCAGCTATACGCCGTGACCGAGAAGACTGCTATTCGCGCTGCGCTCTAAATTTGCATTGCGGATTATCGTAACTGTCAGACAATTTTTCCCTCAATGGACCACTAAACGCCCTGGCCATAAAAATTTTCTACAATGCCAAAGACATCTTCACGGCATTACTCGGTGTTTTACGGCGAAAGCCCTTTAAGTGCCCCATTCTTCGTAAAGTCGTCGTTCTCGCGGTAGTCTTTGTTGTCCGGTCAAGTAAAATGGCAGCCGCTGTTAAGGGTAAATAAAAAAAAACGTGTGCTACAATAAGACTCAAACCCGGATCTTTGCAACAGAAACCCAATGTGTTCCCTTCGCGCTCTCTCTGGCTTTCTTATTTACCTCCCACGTTGCCAGCGATTGAACAAAAGTTGAAGCAGTGCGTGCCGCGTGATAAGTGAACGTGCCGGTACGCGAGTAGAACAGGTGCATCCCAGCGCCGCAGTAATCTTGTCCTGGGCAAGCGGTGACGAGTGTCCCCAGTCTGCCCATTGAAGTATGTCGCGCCAACATACGAAGGAACGACAGCGAAAAAGAGGCGCAAACAAAGTGTAGCAATAAAAAATCCTGATGAAGTTATTCGCGCCAAAATACGAAGAAACGCAAGCGAACAAACCCACACAAATACGATGCAGCAGTAAAAAAGTTGTTAATAAAAATCGCGAGGTTTTCGCCTTCGAAGGGCAGATTTCTTCGGCTCGTTCGTAAACACGCGGACGCAGGCGACAAAATGCAGAGCACGTCCAGCGACTGACTTTATTGTAAATTTGACCACGGGTGCGCCGGATTGGGTTATCTTTGTCATCAGATAATGCCCCAGTCAAAGAAATCACAGCTTTACTTGGTGGACTGAATCGGTCGTTCGCTCATGTTACGGCGTATTCAGATGACGCACGCAACCACCACCGGATTCGGGACATCATGAATGAGCTCATTCCGAGCGGTACGCTGGCAGGGAGCATTCTCACATACTTCTCGGGACAACAGAGGAGATGGCTCGGCTTGCCAGGATCAAACTTCGGCCATTGCATCTGCAATTTGTTGCCACAAGCACTATCCTGAATGCTTCTCTTTTATAGTCGTGCCGGTAGTTTTCTCACAACGCGGGAAATCGTCCCACGAGAGGTAAAAAAGGATCTCCCTGTCACGCATCAAAGACATTTTCTGCGTAGCATAGAATATCGAAACCTCCGCACCATGAACAATGAGACCGGCAGACAAGAAATGGTTATCATGAGCACGCCTTTGCCAGAAAGATGAAACCTGGCCTGAAACCTGAAGATAAGAAATCAATGTTTGTTCTTATCCCGGCCCCATTCCAAGGAACGTATTCAGGCCCACAATTTTTTTTTATTTGCTGCCTGCATAATTTGGGGACCTAAGGAAAAGCGGTAATTCGAGATTCTGCAGCTCTTTACTCAGCTTATTACAAATATGTGGCTGCAACGTTCCAAAGTTGTATCCTCATGCTGAAAAGAGTTGTGATCTTCCCAAGACATTGCAGATATCCCAGACAATAGAGCTGGTTGTTTATTCGCGCTGTTTTTGTCGCCGAGCCATCTGCTGGGGTAGTACTTCAAGAAAACTGTGCGCTACCTATCATTTACACTGAACGCTTTTGGTGTGCACGTAGTTTGCCCCAATGATCACTGACTCCAGCAGGGATATACCTCGTGCATTGGTCTTAGGCAAGGAGCTGTGGTTGGATCTGCAGGTGCGTTACACAGACTCCGCGGTGACATGGCACGGGCAAACGTGGTAGGGATGAAAACACGAAAGTCGTGCGGTGGTGGTAAGCTGGGTCCTTTGGTGCATTTCAAACGGTGGAACAAATACTGAAAGAGAGACGTGCAAGTAAGGCAAAGTGAAAGTACGACAGTGAGTTATTCAGCAAGCAAGTCAGCAAGAGTGAAGGTAAGCCGAAGAACCAGGGTTCAGAGAAACAAAGAGATAACTTTATCCACTGAAGTAGCAAGCGGTGAACAGTAGGGTAGCGGTGGATAAAGACAAATTGAAGCGGACAAGCGAGACGCAGAAAAAAATAAAAAAAGTTCGAAACGTAAACAGTGGAATGTATCACTGTACCCACAAAAGGTAGCAGAAAAAAAAAAGAGGATTTGCAACATTACGCACAAAGCCACCATTGTAAGCCATACTGCGATATACTACAATGTATAATGGCGAGAGAATCCGTTTAAATAGTGTTAGGGTAATATAGTAAACAAGATTTGCCAGTGGAAGATTCAATGGCATAGAATATACGTAACATAAATATGTGAAATCTGGTAGAAACCCACATTGAGATCAGAGGACCTAACCTGAGGCGTTTAAATATTCAAGGAGGTTTTTTCTCTAACGCTTCCGCGCCATGACTGTGTCATAGTCAAAGGAAGTCTATCAGCGCCACCGTACCTCCTCATCGCCATCACACAAACGCTGCTGCGCGTGTTTTGCGTTGGCTAGCGAAATGCGGACATCATCTAAGTGCGTTTAAGGTCCTCCAGAACAGATCACATGGAGCTCAATAGCGAACCTGCAAAAACTTACACAAAAAACTGCAGAAATGGCGAGCATTGTATACTAATGCTTACCGTTCTTATGCCGCTTGTCTGCATTGTGAATTCTCTACAGCTAGATCTGGCTATGCGTAGCGACAACGAGGGGTTGTTTTTTTTTTTTTAAGTTACCTTTTGTTTCTTTCGCAAATTATGTATTTTTGCGCAGATGCTAGGCTTAGTTGGTTCGGTGTTGGCTATTTTTTAGTCGCATTTCGGTCGTTCGTTTGCAGGAATTTCAGTTTAGTGTTCGTTTTTAGAGGAAATGTATAAGGTGCATATTTTTCATTTCGTAAGGTGATTTTGGGAAAATTTTATTGCTTCTATTTTTATTTTTCCCGATGTAAAAATTATATTCGACCAATTATCTCTACTTACGTTATTATAACGAATTAATGTGTTGTTTCCGCCAATTATGCATCTTTGTGCGAATGCAGCGCGCTACACGGTCCAGGCTGTGGGGGTACTCGGCCTAGAATGTCACGCGCTAAAACCTGCCGATGCAGGGAACACTGAAAAGTAATAGTCGTATAACACGCTCATTTAATTAGGTCAGGGTAAGGGAAGTTTACAACAACTTTCACCACCTAAAAGAACCTTGAAGGTGTGAGAAAAAGGCTAGCCATGAATGCTCGAAAAACATTTGGAAAGTACACGTTCGACTGCACCCGCACTGCCGAAGACGGGTAGGGGACAGTGCGGTGCGGTGCTGTATAGTTCTGTACAGTGCTAAGAACGGCCATAAAGCACGGGAATGCTCAATCCCCGGTTTTATGGCCGTTCTTACACGCCGCCAAATGGGCTGCTGCATAAACAATGGCGTCTGCGAAAATAGTAATTTGGGGAAAGCGTCTTACGAAGGACACCAAACCATGCTCTGTTCGGAGCTAGTTTATATTTGCGTTTGTGCAAGGCGGAGACGCGAGTAGAAGCTGTGTTTTTATTTGGAGGCATTCTTGATAATGAGGTACTATCGGCGTCAAATTAAACGTGAACAAGAAAATGTGAACCAGAACGTGCAAACATTGAAAAATACTGTTCCTGGAGTTCCTATAATTGCGCGCTATCGGTATATTTGGAAATCAACAGTTCCCAACGTTGTTTTTGTAACAAAGCCACGCGTAATTTTGGCTTGCATGGAAAACAATCGCGCTGTTTGTGTGTTCAGGTTCATATTTTCGTATTAGCGTTTCATTTGACGCCGATAGTACATCCCTAAAGCACCCGCAAGTCCTCTGTTACACTGATTGAAAAAGAAACCTGATCTATGGCACTGAAGTTGTACACTTAATTGTTGTATCTCGCAGTACCTTCATGTTGTCGGGCACCTGCGCTAATATGTTGTTTCCCCAGGCATTAAAAAACCATTCAGTTGCAAGTCATGCCCTCGGTGTTTCTTCCTTTTACACTTTGTTTTGCATTCTTACTTTTCCCAAAACGAAATACTTCATTCTACCGTACGACATGAAAAGCAAATGTCGCGTCACTAGATGCCCGTGTATTAGGGTTAGTTCCACGAGAAAAACAAAGCAAAAAGCAATGTATTTTAATCAGGCGCGCGCTTTGTAGCACCTATTTGAAGGGCACCAGCGATGCAAGCTTGACGAGTTGGTGCGCATTAAAATTCACCGCACAGAAATCGAAGAAGATGGACATGTCCAACACAGAGATGCTTTATTTATGTGGGGGCGTATGGTCGTGGGCCTGTTTGTGCGTGTGTGCATGTGCGTGTACGTGTGCCTTTGCATGTAGGTGCATGTTCATGTGTGTGTGTGCCTGTCGGTGTGCGTGCAAGCGCTCTCGTCCCTGATTTCTGCGTGTTGTGTATGCTGAATAAAATCACTGATTGATTGTAGGGTTTAACGCGCCGACGAACCAGGCGATGAGGCGCGCCGTATTGGAGGGCTACGGATTAATTTTGACCACATGGGGATCTTTAACGTGCGCCGAAATCTGCACCGAAATCAGCGACAATTGCTTTTCGCCTCCATCAGAAAAGCGTCCGCCGCGGCCGGCAATCGAACCCGCGACCTTGTGCTCAGCAGCGCAACACCTTAGCAACTGAGCCACCGCGGCGGGTCTGAATAAAATCACCATACACAAGTTTCTCGAAAAACCTAGATCCGATTATTCTGTGTAACGCAGGTGGAAGGCAATGGTGCGCACGTGTTACAGAATTACGACTTTACAAAGCAAGAAACAAAACGTTTCATAGCAGTTTTGAATTCAGGTGGAATGAGAAGGCGGGTGACTACAACCCAAACAAAACAACCTGGCCCGAACTCCACAATTCGTTCCGGCTACATTACTGGCCAAAACTTAAACTCGCTTTGGGTGGACAACATCTGCGTGGTTATATTCCACAGTCCCCTGGGAATGATTCCGATTTTCGCTTTCGTTGCCCTGGGCTGTTTGCAGGCGCATACTGCGTCCTCAAAACGCCGCGGAGAGGCGCTCTGGTCCACCATGACCAAGCAGAGCTGAAGGCATGGTCGAGGCGCTGCTGACTTGCATAAAGCTACGAGCTGACGACGCGAAAGGCGGAAATTGCAGTAGCGCTTGCGTTGAGTCTTCACGAGCGCGGCTCTTGCTAGTTTTCGCCGCCGCTATGCAACGCCCCTTCACCATACACATGCGCTCCGTTTTCCCGGCTGGCCGCAGCGACCCCAGTGCAAGTCCATGCCGCATCAGCGCATCCAGCGCGTGTAGCGTCGCCCTAGTTTTAGTTTGTCCAACTTGTCAACTGCGGCAAATGCTGGGCACCGCGCAGGCCGTTTAATTTACTTTCTTAATTAGGGGGCGTTTCTGCGCGTTTCGTAAATGTTCAAAGTACCTGCCTCGCACTTTCGTTTCTTAAATATTCCGTTCCTCAACCAAGGATGGCGGGTTCAATGGCCAAGAGCGTTGGTATTTTTTCTTCCAGCCGAGGCGAAATTCAAAACTGACGAGAAGACGTTGCCTCCAGGCTAAAGAGCTCAAGGCGGTCTAGATCAATTTATACTTATCTCCTACAGCTCACATCATGAGAAGACAGTCTGCAGGTCACGTTGAAGCCCAAAGTTAATCAATCAACCTCGAACGCATCTTTATGCTTTTTAGAGAACTCATACCACGGTGGCGGAGGGCCTGAACGTAGGGAATAGTTAATACTACGCGCGGCTGTCAAGTAGGAAAAAAGCACCCCCAAATTTTTCCCTGTTATTGGAGCTGGCTGGATCCAAAACGTCGCCTCTGGCGCAGTTTTGTCGTCCTTCTTACCTTCCTCAGTTGCGTTGAATCTGGAGTGCACAATTCAAAGACTACGAATGGAGTTTTTCTGAAGTAAACATCGGTCGCTAGCAAACACATATATAATAGACGAAGTTGCCAAAGACGTCTCGCGAATGAGGCGTTGTGGCAAAAGAAAGGCAAAATGCCCTCAAAGTAACTTTGGGGTTATGAACATTGCACGACAAATATGTGAAGTTGGCAACGCAGGAAACACAAAAAAATATATCAATCGGAAAGTGCAAATGTAAAAGCTTCTGGGTACTAGAGGGAAGATGTTGGGTGAAAAATAGAGGCAAAATATAACCCGAATAAACGCGAAAGGGTGAAGGGGTACGTTCGCTCTTCGTAATAGCAAATGGGCTATGCCACTGGTAATCAGCTCAATGTTTCACTTTCTAGCCGCCACTAGAGCTCCGAGTAGCTCTGGCGCTCTTGTAGTTGCTTCAAGAGCTGGGGGTGCGTTGTATCGGAAGGCTTACAGCGTCTTGGTGGTGCGGAAATAGCATTTGCACTGAGAGAAGAGTGGGCCCTAAAAACTCGAAAGCATTTTCTGCAGCTCATTTTTCATTGATGCAAACGCCTAAGTTCGTACTTAACCACACTAGCCTCTACTTTAGCATTCGACGTAAAAACTAACACCTGCTTGAAAAAAAAAAAAAAAAAGATAAAACTTGCGGTGATGTGTGCGCTTCATTGTCTTTTTTCTTTTTCTGGGGTGGTAGGGACTCTCAAGCTAACTGACAATTGAAGATATAGAGGTACTAGAAAAACAACGCAGTTGTTCTTTTTCATATGATAGCGGTGAAATATAAATTAAATCGCGAAGCGGAGGAGCCATCTCGTTTTCTTTTTGGAACCGAATATATCGCCATGCAAACGTTAAAAAAAGAATGTCGGCGGACATAAAACCTGTCGCCAACATTATAGTGGCTGTCAAAGCGCCCATTTTCTTCGAGCAGCGCCCTGTGGCGTAGCCCGAGGTCTCGGCGTGTACTGAAGGCGCATCTTTTCCTTCAGGAGGAAGTTGCGCGGCTATGTGAGGGTGCTGCGTCTCACGGCCACCACTAGTTTTCTTTCTTCATAGAATATACTTTCAACGAGCCCTATCAAGTTGCCTGAGCTTCTACAGAGATTTATTCTCGTCGAGATCCTGCTTTATGATATCCTTAGCTCAGCTTTTATGGTGACAGCGCAGAAGGGCCACCCTCCACCGCCGCTACTGTCCTGGTGGAGCCGCCGAGCTGAAACACGGGAAGAGGAGGTAACGGGCACTTGAATAGTCAGCCTCATATAGGTGTCCAATTATTTCCTAAAATTTAAAGCGCCCAGAATGTGACCTCGCATTTACATCCCCTGTAGAGCTGGAATGCGTGTGTCATCATGCGCAAAAAATAAACGACCCCCCCCCCAAAAAAAAAAAAAAAAAAAAGAGAGAAAAAGCAGTGTCTACCTCCCGAGCATTCGCTCAAGAGACTATAGAGAAAGTTATACGCATATCAAGGGTGAACACTCCCGTACCCTGCAGTGCGAGAAGTAAAGAAGTAGTCGGTACAGAAAAGTCGGATGGCTTCCCGCAAGAACTGGGGAAGTTCTTCCAAGAGTTTAGCCTCAGTTACTCATCCTTGCTTTTTTTTTCTAAGCCAAGAGTTTTCAGGGGAAAAGTGGCCTTTTCCTCGAGACTAGAACAAAATAGGGCCCTTCCTTATTTTCAAGAGCTGATAGCGAGATCAAAGCGACTGTTTGAGCTGTTCGCATTTTTGTTTTTTGTTTTGTGTCTTTAGTGCTCAGACTCCGTGAGAAAAATGTGCTCTAAACGTCAACTCCAACACCATATCTAGGCATTTATACTGTGCGTCCTGACCCGCTTTGAGTCTTCTCCGACTGAAGGATAAACACAATAAACACACCGACGCCGAGGCTACCGCTTTAGTAGCCGAGATTGCATAGGCTATGTATTTTGCTTCAACGAGCAGGGCCTTTGTTGCTGCCCGCCGGTAAAGTCGGCGGGGGCTTTCCCAGCTAAGATTTTCAGAGCCGTAAAAATAAGCAAGGGCAAACAAATGCGAAGAACGGCCTTACAAAAAATGGAATGGATGAACAAAAAGAGGAAAAACAAAGGAAAACGAATGAAAAGAAAGCTATTACTGAGTGATATAAAGCCTCAAAGACGGCAGAGGTAGAGTTGGAGCTTTAGGTCGTGCAGATGAGCAGAAAGGCTCAAAGCGAAGTCTAGATAGTGGCTTGAAATTGGGAGCTGTCCAAAATAAAGGTAGGCAGTAGATGGCCCTTCGCTTGCTTTGGGGGATTGACTGAGAACAGCTTCGTTACCCATGCGTATTTATCTGTTACAATTCTTGTAAACGCCTTGGAATTTGGTTCGCCAATGCATCGGCATGAGAAATGCACATGAATATATTCCTAGAGACAGACAGACAGACAGACAGACAGACAGACAGACAGACAGACAGACAGACAGACAGACAGACAGACAGACAGACAGACAGACAGACAGACAGACAGACAGACAGACAGACAGACAGACAGACAGACAGACAGACAGGCAGACAGAGATATTGCTGAGAGGTAGGCGAAAAGCGAACCAAATCATGGCTGCATAAGATACGGTTAATATTACCAAAGCTAATTAGCGACTGATTAGTGATTGGTAGTAATTATTACTAACGTGGGATTAACTTGTATTCAGATAAATTCAGGTAGATTAATATAGGATTATTAAGGTGGATTACGGTTAGACTAAGATGGATTGTTGTTTATTATGGTAAATTTGAGTGCAATAACACGGACAACGGTAGATTAATATAATTAACGGTAGATTAAGGGATTACGGACGGAAAATAGCGTGGCTGCTCTGTCGACGAGTGGATGTGTATATTTAAATGTGCCCTTCCCAATCGTACGCCAAGATTTCGCCTTCAAACCATTCCAGAAGTCTTAAGTTTTCCAGAGCAATGTTTGTTGAAGGGGCCGTGGTTTTTCTCCAGAGTGGCGTTTATATACGAGCTCTTTTATGAAGATACCAACAAGCACACTCCAGTTCAATTCACTCGCGGCGTTCGGGAGCAGCGACTGACCCGGCGATGTACCTTTAAAATACGGGTGGTGGATCGTCTCAAAATAGTCTATAACGCGTCATTATATTCTACCAGGTCTGAGAGGCATCGTAATGAAGAAATGCCTCGATATTATCTTAAAAATACGGTCGGGTACTTGTACATCTGTGTCAAGGCAATTACTGCGGCGTTCATTCTGTAAGTGCCAACTATACAAGGACGTTATTTTCAAAGTTCCTTTGTGTGCCAGTAGTAAAACAATGTTGGTGTGCACCGGGTACTCCACGATACACAGCAGAACAGTGGTATGTGTTGCAATAGTTCTAAGAAATTAGCTTTCGCGATTGCAGAAAACACAATTACTACACCCCGCGTTATTACCTGAATGAGATCACTGCGAGATCCCATTGGGCCTCTATCATACAGAACTGCTCAGAGATTTCGGCATTGCAAGGGGTCGAAATATTAGTGAACAGGCAGGGAGTTATTTTATGTGAATCATACGCAGATTTTCTTGAACCCAAGACTTGCGACGAGTACAGTTGTAGTGCTAAATAAAAATATTTGTAATAAAGGGAATCCTATATTTTGTTCTGGACGAGTTCAGCCAAGTAGTAGAATTTTATGCTCCTATTGCACTTCTCGCCCGGAATGAGAAGTACACCTCGAAGCCAATAAATCTAGAAAGTGTGTTAGTTCCAACTTGTGGCTGCATACTTAATGTTCGAGAAATCAGCGACACAACGGGACAAAGAAAGGGAGGCGAGAGTGGTCGCTGAACACACTTGAGCTTCTCCAGAAAATATCCATGGCATTCAATGGAAAGCCTCTTGCCGAAATCACGCTTGTCCTGCACACACCAAAATACCACCAATGCAGCTGTACCTTTAGCCAGGCTCAATCAGAGCGCCCATCAGCTTGAGGGAATCAATGAAAGGCTGGAAGCTTTTGCCAGCGCTGCGAATAATTTCATACAAAAAGAACAGGAAAACGCCCGCAAAATCTTACTCCTCCCAGTTTCCCCGTGTTCTCTCCCGAACTCTCCCGATCTGCCCAGATCTTCGTCAATAAATATATCGCCAACGCCAGCTATGACCCCGGAAACTTCCCTCCGATGACACCCTCCTCGGTCGAGGCGTAGGCGTCGTGACGGCCTCGTTGCAACCAAAGCCGATTACCATTCCTTCATGTGGTTGTGCCCCGAATTCACTCGCTGCCGTACACCCCCCCCCCCCCCCCCCCTCATATGACCCACCAACCCCCATATGGCCTGATACTATCGATTGTGCTTACTGCATCGCGCTCATTGCACGTCACACCAGTTGCATTTCCCATCCAAAGCCGCATACACGAGCAGTCTAAAAATTAGCCCAGCTTCGCTGACCTAACCTCGCCTTCGCTGATGCTAACAGCGAAGCTGCCTGGAGCTCCCTGGAGCTAAGCTTCATGGATCTTCTCAAAGAAAGCAGATAGATTCCCGTTCGCGCCCGTCCACGCACTAAAGGCGCCTTTAATGCGCCTTTATCCTCCGACGTAGCGTAGGTGGACGCGCGAGCGCGGGGCGGCCAGGCTGCGTCGGCGATTGCGGGCCCCTCTAGAGCCCAACCAGGACTTGTCCCATGAAATCCTCGACCAACATCACCTTGGCTGTTACAGCTTTTATTCATTCCAGCTTGCCTCTCCAGCCCACCAATCTCATCAAGGGTTCCTATCAAGGTCTGTTAACTTGTAGCTACCACAGCAACTCACCGCGACCACTCAGACTCCCTCTTCAACCAGACCTAGAGCCTTCCTTCGACAAAATACTGCGGAGCTTTGATTTCCCCGGTTTCCACGTGTAACGTGTGTGGAAAAATCGGTGTAGAAAGGAAATTTTGCGCACGCCAGAGGAATTGTTTTGTTTCCTTCTCGGATGGCTCGTGGGGTGACGTTTGGGCCGGCGTTTTCCCAGTCCAGATTGAAAGGATTCGGGAGCGATATTTTGGACGGTGTCTTCCACGTCTGAACATGCACATCACCGGTTACCGGTTATGCGTGCACGGGTGAAGGGAATGGGGTGTGCACGCGCAGTTGGGCTTCATGTGCTCAATTATGACATGATGCTGCGCTGGGGGGAGATTTCGACGTGGGCGTCTCACGGCCCGACTATACCTGACTGCTGTACTCCGTGATCGAGCTGTCGGTGTTGGTCTGTTACAGAGACAGTAAGATGCCTCTGACGCGGGAAGGAAACGAAGAGCCCAATGTTTGTCCGCTAGAATAAAACTCTAGTGCTTTAAAGCTTCATTAACCTAATTAGCTAGGGAGTATGCTCAATCGCAAATCACAAACAAACGTCTTTTGTTTTGTGCACTCCTTGGACTGCGCCCAGCTCCCCTGACCATCCTTCTTCACATAGTAGAAGGGCACTGAATTTTTCCCGCCTCCTCCTTTCCCAGTGGTTAGGTGGAACTGAAGTGTCATCTGCCCTGTTATCGTGCCCACGTATGCACGCATGAACATGAGTACTTTGAACATGAACATGAGTACAAAGAACAAACGAGGACTGAATTCTAGCGTCTCTGAGTCCCGAGTAGCTTCTTTAGATGCATGATTCCTTGACTGATTGCTAAAAAGGTTTACGTTCGCATTGCGCGGTCTCCAGAATTTTTCGAGAACGTGTCAGTCGTCATTTTTTAGAGCGCATTGTCGAAGCCCCGCCGCGCGAGTTCGTGCCTACTAGAAGAGTCTGCTTACAGGTCGTTCCGACGCACCACTAACCTGAAACGTCAGCCTCAACGTAACCTAACCTAGCTTAATCCAAACCACAAACTAAAACAAACCTAAACCTAACCGAACGTAATCTGACCAAAACTAACCAAAGTTTTCTTTTTTTTCATTTTATTTCCCCTTCGAACAGCCTAGATGCGACGGAACGACCTGCAAAAAGATATCCCGTGCATGCTGGTCACTCTAGGCCATCATGCACCGTGGCAGTGAATGGTGTTGCGGCTAATACTCCGTCAGGGGGAATTATCAAGGACCATCAGGTTTAAAACGACTGAACACATTGGTCAAGGTACCTAAGACAGAAGCAATCTTTTGGTTAATTTTTTAGTGGTTTTGATACTGGTTTTGATACCACAAGGGGAGACGAGTTGAGCAAGCAACGTTGTGTTTTGATCGCACTACTCAAACAATTATAAAAAGTGTCGGAGGAAAGAGCTCACGGCATTGGAACGGGGAGCTGGCACAGAGTGCCGTTTTAGACAATAGCAACGTCTCTAGGATTTTAGAGACGCAAATAACGCCGCAGACGCAGTAGCGGTAGAATCCATTCGGTTGGACGTGTTCTGCACCTGACTGCTTCCAGGTCTGTGCCGGCCATGTTCGACATAACCGGGGAAGACGGAAATGAGGCATCGTGCCAGAAATCTGACCTCACTCTTTAATAACTTCTAATGGGCTTCCAGCCCCCAAAAGTGAGAAGCTGAGCCTGGAAACACGCCACAAATCGTAGATCAAACACACAACGACTTCTGGTCAGATATAAAATGTCCATAATCCTCACCTAGGCCTATGTTGAAAATACTCCCGGGACGATTGGGAACTTTTTCCAGGTTGTGCACCTGCGTTGGGAACAGTCCATCCAGTGTGGTTACTGTTTACGTTTCTGGGGTGCCAAGATGCCATCCATCTCGACGTCGAATGAATCGACGGTAAAAATTACCACCAGTGAACCTCGTGAATCAGCGTCTGATATCACTGGGCGTTGGTTCATACCAACCTTATGTGGTGAACAATGCGAACGAAATTATATGGAGGAACAGGTGGCGAGGGTGACGGTGGAGGACAGTACGATCGTTTCATCGCACAACAAAATAGCGACGGTAATCCTGTTTTTTCCGTGCGTCATAACCCCATCAAAGCAATGCCTTAGTAAGGCAATGTCGTCGCAGCATTAGCAAGGCTGTGCCGCTTTTTCGCATTATCGGTTTAAATATTTGTATGCCATTTTTAAATGAATTGTGGGGAAGAAGTTTTTTTTAGGAACGAAATTGCCTATGTGACGAAGTCGGACCTGCAATTCTTAAATATACTCTTATTGCGTTTACGAAGCCCCTGCTAACGCTTACACACAGCTGGCTGCTTACCTTCAGGCTAGAACGCATATAAGTACTAGTCAAGCCTAAGCAGCACATCTGAAATGAGCTTGTGTGCCCAGATCGGCATCGTCGCAGTGTTCATATACCTATCCGCGATTCAGCCAGCGCAAGCGGGCCTCACAGTCTTCACGCTGATGTTACGTTAAACACAACTGCGCGTTTTATAAAGGAAGCAATAGTAACCCATCTCGGAACCCATGCTCTGGTGCCCAAGAGCCGCGCCCAGATAACGCTCGTTGTGTTGTCCGGTGACGGAGGCAAAAAAGTTCGGCCACTTCCGCAGTTGATATGCAAAGACTGAGGAAACAGTGGAGCTGGTGGTCTTCGCTAAAGTTAACTTGGCTCTTCTTAGGTCTGCCCTTTTTATGAGTGAAAGCTGGTTAAAAAGCGAAGCTTTCTTTATGCAAAATAAGTTATCCACAACCCGCCCTCCTAGAGTCCAAAATCTAAACTGCCAAAGTCCACTTGAATATAGCCAAAGTCGAAAGCCAAAGCCCACGCTACGTACGCCTAGGAAAAAACTCCTCCCCGAATGCGGTGATAGCGCAATCGGATATACGCCGGTTTCGTAACGAATGGGACCTAGGTTCGGTTCCGACCACAGGGAGAGTTTTTTTTTCTCCGGAGGCGCGCACCCCTAACACCTGCTTGTGTGCCCCTTCCCCTCACACTTCTTGCCCTAGCCTTTTCTTGCTCTCCACTTCGCCGAACGGAATTTCCTCTTAACGATTCGCACGGACAGACGAAAGCTAAAAAGCTCCGTGGGTCGAAATTTCGCCACACGTAAAATATTCCCTGGTCACCTGAACTATTCGTAGCCCTGCGCTATGGCGCGCCTCAAAGCCTAACAGTTGCTTCGGTGTGTAACACCCCATTTGAATTTCCAGTCATTCTGTGAGGGTTAGTTTACGGGAGGGTTGGGCAAGGGGAAATAAAATGTTTGGTTCTTTTGCGGCCTTCCGCGGGCATCACGCGCCAAGACCGCGAGGGCCATGCTGCATCTCGCATTGTAAAATGTGCCACCTGCGGCCGCCCTGGGTCTCTCCTCGCAAAGTACACACATCTGATGTGCGGCACCGCTGAAGAGCCCGGTTGGAAACGCAAACATTTTAGGCGAAGTATTGCCTGGCAGAGTCCCGCTCCGGAAAAGTGTGCGCCCTCGCCTGCAGCGTCGCCACCCGACTGCGTACAGGACAATCAAACCCAAAGCCCTTGGGTAACCAGCTGAGCGCCCTACGGATTTCCGCCCCGTCTCGTGCATATACATTCGAAAGAGAGAAATAAAAGCGCTAGTTTTACGGAGTATACAAACAACTTGGAGCGACGTAGCAGTAGCAGAGCAACAACCACAAAAAAGCTACGAACTTCCTCGTTCAGAGTTCCAGGTGTACAATATTTTCTTTATTACTTTATCCCCCGCAGAATACTTAACAAAGTTGATTTTAACCTAAACTTAAACTGAAACATAGGTAGTACTTCATTCCGGGTGAACACTTGAATTCAGCTCAATCTTCTTATCGTTTTCTTTCGTTTTTATTTTCGTATTGTCGTTATTTTCGTACTACATATAGGTTGGGGTAAAAAAAATCTCACTTGGTATTATAGGAACAAAAAGCAGAACGAAGCCTATAAACTGCGCCTGCACTGCTATGCATCTGGGCAAAGGTCATGCTAATGAGAGAACTGGGGCCATCAGCGCCAAACATTACGCAGAATCGCGTCGCGCAATCTGTACGAAATGAGGTATAGAACAACAAAGCATCATATACTGCCATAAAATGCCAGTTTTGCGGCTATGTCAGAGCCGAGATGGAGCCTGGTAAGCGACCACGACCTGCCGGCGGGGGCTCGCAGATAGGAAACAGTAATGGAACTGCCTGGTCTCCTTATAAGGCCGGGCTTAACACAAAGACAAGAGGAAGTGGCAAAAGAATGCTCTCGCGTAAGGACGCCCTCCCCCCCCCACCCCCCCCTCCCCGTTTTTTTTACACACAGTGGACAACTCGCGATGTACTAGTAGGCTTTTCAGGATTGGTAACGCTGGCAACATATTTTGTGGCGGGCTCTCGTTGGTAATAGTGAAACGAGTCACTTGTCACTTGTTGCTCAGTATGTGGTGGAGTCATGGAAGCAAGGTATGAGTTATGTTACTTCGAATTTAGAAGGGCATGAATGTACAAACAAATCCTAGAGGTGGTGAGATTAAGGTCAAAGCCATCAAGGCGAGGGGTTTTCGCAAAACTGTGGCCTGGGCTCTGCGAATAAGAGAATTTATCATGCTGAGGCAAGTGAACGCTGACAGCCCCTGAAACCTCGTTGCTGGGGACAAAGTCGTGCGATTTAGTGGAGCCCAGTGTCAGTAACAAACACGGGAAAACGAATGAATACCAGCAGAGAAAAGCCTCACCTTACGAGACTAGCCGACAAGAGTATGCAGCGACGCACCCATGGCAGAAATTAGAAATGCGGTTCAATGCATTCTGAACTTCAACGTCTCTTCTCTCAACCCGAGCCAACCAAAATTAGGGGAAATCAGAATGCTTTAAATATTTCGGAGATATTAAAGGTATTTCGGGAATTAGAGCGATATATATGGAGAAGTTTGAGCAAGAAGGCAATTTTGGGTCAGTAGAGAGGCGCCCAGAGAGGAGGAAATCCCCAACAGCCATTTCATTGCATTGTAATGAATCGAGCTGCGCCATGGGTAGGCATGAGCTACAGGGACTTCACTCAGATCATTCATGAAAAGCACATTAAGGGCGATGATACTGGCGAGAGGCTCCACTTCGAGACTTGCATTCCATCCCTGGATATGTGATAGGCACTGTACCCTCACGGACCGAGCTTAAGTAGCAATAAACCATATTGTATGTAAAGTCCAACGAATAAAAAGAGAATAGAGTTCTCCAAAAGAAGATAATTTTCTTCTTGGTCTTGTTCATCGTGTTTTTCATCCTCTTGTTCTTTTTTTTTGTTTGTTTTTGTTTTTTACTAAATCAAGCTCAGTAAACGAGTCAGGGGACAGTTCACGACGATATTTACAATAAAATGCTGCCAGTCACAAATATCCACGATTTCACTTGCAGGCTACCTGAACAGGTCTGATCAATCCAAGTATAACAAGAGCTCACTCCTGCCGCAACTTCGCTTTAATTTTGGCTTATGATGACGGTAGTAAAACACATGCCACAGAAATAGTAAAAAGAAATAAATAAAAAAATAGCTGCACGAGAACACCGAAGAGCTAAACGTATTTATACCACCCAAACTAAGAATGAATGCCACCTTTCGCGCTTGATATTTGCGCAGTATGAATCATTATCAGTGTTGGCACCAGAGTACGCAGCGCAAAACTTCTCGCTTTCAATACCTTTTTTCGCCGTGTTGTTGGTTCTATCCGCATTCAACATTGACGCAAAAAACAAACTACGCGCTGTCGAAGGGCGGGGAGTCAGATAGCAAGCTCTCAGCCTCACGTTAAGTCTAATTAATTATTAGCATCAATATTTTTACACGGTCTGCGGGCAGTAATCCTATACGCGCCCCCTCCAAAAATGAGGCTCATAAATACCTGCGGCAATGGAGGTGTGGCTAATACGACAAATATTTATGCTGTGGGGGACACTACGGGAAAACCACATTCCTAGGAATAAAAAGTTAGCGCTAAATACAGAACAAGGGATGCTTTTCTAAATGACAGATGAAGCTTCTCCGTTCTGCGGGCAGTCCTGACACTCTTAACTTCTGCGCTCCCCATCATATATCTTCATTTCATTACATACCTCTCGATCTCCATTAGAACAATAAGAGCGTGCTTGAAAACTTTGCCGCAAACAGCGTTTTCACAGGGTGAATAAGCGATTAATCGATGCGATAGATTGTGATTTAAATTCCTGAAAATGCCACTTGGTTTCCTATAAAAATTATACGGCAATGTGCGCTCTTTGCCTCACAAGGAAGGCGGGAAATTCTACACGAGACTCAAAATTCGCGTTGGCTTTCCAGCGTCACAGCAGTCGTGAGTCGGCCGTCGGTTTTGTCCCCGTGACTAATTAAAAAATAGATAGCGGATATCCCTGTCTGTGGAATAAGGCATCTCCTCGCGCTCCGCTGCAGCTGCGCACAACCCGTTGTTCCTTTGCATTCCCTTCCGTGTGTGGCTACTTGAAGATTGCTAAAAACCGGACGAGTTCCTGGCCGTTTAACTAAATTAATATGAGCCATACGTTCACTCTGCCCTTCATCCCACGTGTACTGGCGAGTTTAGCCGTTACGTTTGTTAGGGCATCATTTCCTTGATTATGACCGCATTGTTCTCGATCTAGGTTTACGTATTTTGTTAGGGCGTACAATACATAATCATTTAAGTTTGTTTTTTTCTTTTTTCTTAACGGGTGCCTTCAGTAGGACCGCACGTGTAATACCCGTATGCACGTTTTGTATACGTATAGATGTATACGTATAGAAGCCGCCAGTGGTTTTTGGTTCCACAGAAAGTAAACAGCATGGAGTTTGCGCCATGCGCTGCTAAGGTCCCGCATACATAACTAACTTTTAGAACCAAAATTACACAGCAAGGTTCGCCCCTGCCAAATATAGGCACCTCCCGCTTCACCAATCCCCCGATTTACGCTTGAACGCTTGAACGCTGTAAGCGCCGCAGACCAATCAGGCCCGCTGTTTAGAAGATGATTTAGAGGAGCACCAAGAAACTTTACCACTTCAAAATCCCGTGTAGTGCCTTGAAATCGGCATGGTTGCGTGTGCCACGCGCCTAATGAAACTCTGCTTGAATTTTTAAGGTTCACCTCGGCTCCCGATGCACGACAAAACGGCTGTGTGAGCCCTATTACCTCGGAATCACTTTCTTGTCCGAGCAGAAAAATGCAGTCACCCGCATAGGCGAAGACTCTCACTTAATTAGATGACAGGGCCAAAATACGAATGACAATGCTTTGTAGATTTGTATGTTCTAGGTACAAACAAAATTAAGAAAACAAGCAAACAAACAAACATACCGAGGTTTGAGGTGCACACAAAATTAAAGGGACCTTGACACATTTTTTTTCATCTTTCTAAACCGCAAATGCTTACAGATCGAAGTCAACAATCCCATTCAATATTTAGAATAGCGGGTTCCGAAGTACCTCAGTCAAAGATTACTTCTCTACGCCAATCACACAACTCCAAAAGTTACTACATAAAAAGGTTTTTTTTCTCTTTCCCGGTTTCATTGACGTTGTTTAGGCTCTCGAATAACGTCACTGGAGGGGTGTAGCGGATGCTGTCTGCGACACCACTTTTTCTCTCACTGAACCTATGACAGACATTGAAACAAAATAAACGAATACCCGGAATGTAAACACGGCAGCGTAAAAACCGCATTACGTCACCCACTTAGCAAGTAAGATTAGTCGCAAAGAAGTCCTCTCTGAGGAATAGCGTAAAAGCTCCCGATAGGCCAACCGAATGGCTCACGCGAATATTGTATTAAGGTAAAAGTATCTTGGAAACCGCGCGCATGTCTTCGAACGTACTTTGCTTTGTCTCCTCAAAGGCTGCATCCCACCGGAAAAATCTGCAACATGTCATATTGCCGGTGTCTTTGTCGTAAGCACCTGACATTAGGCGTGGCGATATGTGCTGCTGCAAAACTGATCATCGGAACCAAGTAATCCGTTAAAATCACTCCTCTCCGAAAGAAGAATTCACCCTAGTTTTTCACGAGCGTACAGTCTACTTCCCTTCCTTGGGGCAGGCCGCACATTTGAGTTGGTGTCCGCGGGTCCTACTGCTGCTACTGCTAGTAATGCAGGCCTTTCCTCCGCACGAGAGCATGTTTCCTTTGCACCATGGAGGAGCGGTCGCTACAAGGGTCTCAAAGTGCCGTTTATGCCCTCTTCGAGCAGAACAGGTGCATCATCCAACGGTCCGGATGGCGTAGCAATAGATTGCAAAGGATCATCCTGAGCACTGATTGAGCTAGCAGTGTTCGAAAGGACTGTATTAGGTGGGAGATGGGGAATGACGATATTATCAACAGAGTTGCCCCGACATTGAAGACCCTTGGCCAAAGGCTGCTGCGATGTTTGCAACTTGTACACCAGAAAAAGATGAAAGAAGCTGACAGTAACCCGTAAGACTTGAAGGTAACGAAGCTGTATACAACCTTCATGACCATCATGACGGTTTAAGTCCACGATTGCAGCCGATTTGCTTCGTCTTCGCTGCCGCAACATCTTTAAACCATCGTCGCTGCCGTAACAGCAAAGAAGCATATCGAAGAAGCAGAACGAACGAACGAAGAGAACGTGCACATTTAAATTAGGCGCCCGCCCGTGGAACGTGTAACCTACCACGTGTTCTGTGTCGAACAGATGGTGTAATTCGTCTCCCCACAGGCGCTACCGAGTGAGTAAAAAGTAAGGCTCTTGGGTACTAACATCTCTTTATTCTTTACAGGAAGGCTTTGACGAACACTTTATTAGAGAGTCTGTTCCCAATGCCGGTTTATCGCCAGCCTTACAATGGCCACCATAGGGACAGTATTTTGAAGCGTGTCACACGTATGTGTCTTCCGCCAAGGGCAAAAAACGGTTTTTCTTTAATTTGCATACATCAACACTCCCAGTGAAAACGGGGTTGCCTGAAAAAGCAATGTCTGTTCTTTGGTATTACAATTTCCGCTTATGTAATCAACCTGAAACTATTGATCATTGTTTTGTTTTGTGTCGGGAAGCGGTCTTTTTCTGGGACGTTTTGCAACGAACTGTTAAAAAGGACACGGATATTACCCCTTACACAATTCGGTTCTTGCCTTTTAGAGTTGGTACTGGAGTACCCTATGATATATTTGTTGTGATGGGATTGTACAGCTTGTGGAAGTGCCGCATGTCTGACACGCACGCGGAACCCCCTCGCCCAACGAAGTCCACATTTACCGGAGAAGGCGGCGTTGGTGCGGAGCATTTATGCAGCGCAAAGTGACCCACCAGAATAGCTGCATCTGTTGGACGCGTGCGTCTGCTTGCCAGAGATCTGAGGGACGGCTTATTTTAGCTGCAGTGATGTGCATCTTCTTGAATGGCTGATAGCTTCTGTAGGCTGCAAAAAGTGCAGTTTTCCATGCAATAAAGGAACGAAAATACGATGGTAGCCGAGTGGGTAAGACGACTGACTGTGACTCCACTGATCTACCGGACACAGGGTCGAATCCTGGCGGTGCCAGTGCTTTCTTTTCTTTATACTGCTGTACTGGCTTTTGTGAAACGCCGGAATCGATTAATTGGTAAACAGCTTTGCTGCCAAAACGCAGCCGTTCTGTACACCTCCTTTCTCAACGTTTTCAAATTACGAATTTACAATTGTGGGTTCTACATTGAAATTAAATGCCGCGATAAGCGCGTTTATGGAATTGTAGCAATTAAACATAAAATTGCAGCACTTAGGCCAAGGAGATTAAAACTCCCGAAAATGAATATTTTATTGATGGAATCAAAAAACAGAACGTGCAACGAGAGCACTGTATAGCGCTGCGCGCTTGATAGCTTTCACAGTGCTGCAACAAGCTTGTGAGGTGGAGTATGAACTCAAGTTTTTGTGTTTCTTTTTAATATGAAAGCCATGTTTCCAGCAAATGTTGGTAGAGTGAATGGGAATTTCCGAAGTGGTGCTCACATCTAAATGAAAGCGCAATTGCGATAAGAAGGGATGTTTCCCAATGCGTGAGGTTGTTCGGAAACGAGAAGCGCAATATTCTGGGCATTGCGCTTCACATTAAATGAAGCTCCGTAGCCCCGGAGGGGGTACCTGTTTAATTCTAACAGCCACAAGGATCGCAAGATCATTCTTCTATCCGAATACTCGCCCCTGGGAGCTTGCTGTAAGCACGTGTTTGGACGACATTCATAAAGCCCCTCTGGCGGCACAAGGGATCATGCGGCATGAGTTTGCTTCTGTTGAATGCCTTTTTCGTAAGAGAGAACGCTGAGGCCTGTGAATGGAGCTGCTCTTAGATAAGCCGCTGCTTCTGGGCCGTTTATCCCGAATGTCGAGTGCTTCGGCTTTCTTAAGACAGCCTTATTCTCTCCACCTTTGAAATTCACCAGTCACATATCTTTATTAACCCGCAAAACGGCCTATGACCTGAGAATACTGATTAGAGTACGTCCCTATTTTAATAAACGCATATTAGTATCCCTTTGCTATGCATTCCTTCACAGCCATATCTTATACTGCATTTCTTCTTGCGGCAACACATATCAAACTGACTTGGCACCTTTACAACACACACAAAACCAAGCTTTAAGAATAATCACTTACAGCCATTTTTCATGTAATGCGTTAACATTACACCGCATATTTAATATATTGTCAAGTGGTGATTTAAATAAATATTCTCTTTGCGTCCTAACTTATAAATTTTGTTAAGGAAACTTACCTATTTCGTTAATAGCTGAAGATCAAAACCCGCATTTTGATGGCACCCGATTCTCACACCACAACAATTATCTTCTACCAAAATCTAGGACTAACTACGGCAAACTAACTGCGAACTTTTTGGCGACTTCATTCTGGAATTCAATACCCCCACTATTAAATCATCTCTTTCAATTCATTCTTTTAAGAGGCAGCTCGCCAGATTATTTTGGCATAACGATTGTTATTATGTACTTGTATATGTGGTATGGAGATGAATATCCCCCATTAATTACCTTTTTGTATATGACTTTTGATTTTTAGTAACAATGTTTGGCTTGATCGTCTAATCATGTTATTTGTGTTTTTTAGGATTGTTACTGCTGTAACAGCGTTAGGTGTACTTTTTGTTTGTACTTGTTGGTAGGAGGTCCCTCCCCAGTGTATGACTATGGGACCTCCTAGAGTTATTTATGCACTGCACCATTTCAACTGAAACAATAAACTGAAACTGAAACCTTACACAAGTGGCGTCAAGGACACGCGCCGGCATGCTTGAATGCCTGCATATCTAAGGGCTGCCTTTCGAAAACGAAATAAAATGTGTATAGCAATCTAATATATGGTTTGAAGGAACCAATATGGGAAAAGCTTGTGGAGAAACCTCGGATAAAGGAGCCGTGAATATTATTTTCCGTAATCTTTTGAGCTGAGCGGCTGTCTTTGCATGAAAGATCATCTCGTAATATTTCTATATTGTTGCGTTCGAAGAATTGCAGTAGCCGAGTTTGATGGAGACGGCCAACGAAGATTTATTCAGGGGAACTTTTGCCAGTAAAGGGAGCAACGTTTATAAAATAACCTGGTCGAATGCGAGGCGCAGCTCTGTCCTATCAGCGTTCTCCAGTGCGTGCCGCTACACGAGCTGTCCTCGTCGCGCTACGGTGAGGAACCTTTCGTCGCCGTCGTGTTCGTGGTTGGTGGGATTAAAAAAAAAGCATTTGTTGAGCCTGCAGTAAAGTCTTCATGCAGACTTCAGACATGGCCTACATTGTGTTCTTGACCCTCACCGCGGGTGGAGCCCCGCTAGCCGTTCCCGTCCCGCCGGGCTCCTGCCGAGCCATTGCTACGGACCCTCTGGACGGGCTGGATTTGTAGATCTTGGTTTCCTTCCGGAGATGCTTCTTCCATTGCCGGGGGTAACTTCCCTGTTTGTAATTGTCCGTGTATGACGGCCTTTTTCCGGCTCAGCCCTTTGCAGGGGGTTGGTAGCGTGTGTCTGGCCGTCCTGTAGGCCTTCGTTATCTCGTTGAAGCTCGTTATGCGATCCCTAATACTGAACCACAGTCATGCGCAGTCTCCCAGGGCGCGGTCTGTAAATTCTCGCGCGCGTGAGTGTGTAATCTCGTTGCGGTTGTCTTTGTTTCTCAGCACTTTCCCTGCTTGTGTCGAGAGCCACTTAATTCGAACGTGTCTGTTACTTTCGGTCTTTTGGTTCAAAGTTCTTGCTGTAGCAGGCGAGATTCTACCGTGAGCGTAGTTTTTCACTGCCTGCCTTGAGTCTCTGATGACTGTTAGACATGCTGGGTCCACGATGGCCAGCGCGATGGCCATCTCTTCTGTGTCCTCGGGTTGTTTGCTTGCTATGCTGGCTGCCGCTCTCATCTACCACTCAGAATTGACTGCCACCACCGCGAAGCCGTCTCTACTTGCCTGTTCCGCAGCGTCTACTTGTGATGCGCCGTTGTCGTTACCGTGCACGTCAACGGCTTTTCTCGCCTTCTGCCGACATCATGTTCTGGGTGCATATTCCGCGGGCAGGCTCCACCAGGATTGTGTCTCGTAGGCTTTCAGGAATTAAACCCTTGTGGCCCTGTTGCGTGTGTTGCCCTATTTCCATCTTCTCCTGTATTTTTCTTCCGGCGTTGGTCGTCGACAGTCCCTTCAGCTGGGCAATCCTTTCCGTCTCGGTGATTTCGTCGAGCGTGTAATGGATGCCCGAGCTGGCTAGTATGTTCATGTTCGTGGTCTTGGGTACCCCGATGGCCGACTTGTACACCGTCTGAAAATGACAGTGGAGCTTATTCTTCTTGCTCTTCTTCCATCGATGAAACGTTGCCACGTACGTGATGTGGCACAAGACGAAGAAGTGCAGGAGCCTAGTGCGGTTCTCTTCGCGCATTCCTCCTCTTTTGTTGGACACTCTCATTAGTAGCCGGATTGCGTTGGCCGCCTTCGTCGCCACTCGCCTGATCCCCTTTGTTTGCAAACTACCGAAAATTACCTCTGCCTTAAAGGAGCCATGAAGAGAAAATGCAAGTTGGTTTTATTCGAAAGATTTCGTGTTTTATAGTGCCCCCAGCGCTTGTCGGGATACAAACGGTGCTTTATTCACAGAGAAATTAAACAATTTAGGTTAAAATTTTGATTTTCCCGCTCAATCGTGCGTTTTCGTGGCCCCAAGTGACATCACGGGAACCGACCGCTCTGCAGCCTAGAGTACCTTCATTCACGCATCCGCCGTACAGGGTAGAGACACGTAACGCTGGCGCCGCCATGTTCGGTTGCTCGCTCGCCGCCGAAGCAAGTCATTGTGTCAAAACCGCGCTAAAATTATCGCCGCAACGCGGTTTACTGAAGAAGTTTGAATCATATTGTCTGTTTCGCGTTGCTAGGTCTCGTGGGAAACGAAAAGAATAACGCGTTGAGCCCGTTGGCCCAATTGCGGCGGCACGGGACCGTTCAAAGGTTGTCTCCACCCTGTAGCGGTGTTGGTTTGTTCCCGCGTTTCTTTACGTTACGTAACCTAGATGGCGCCACCATACCGTGGCAAGCGTTTGGTTTGGTTTTGCCCGCATTTAAACCTGGCTTGTTTTTGTTCTGGGAGAAAATATTCGTTCCCTGAAACAGTGCTCGCTCGACAAATGGGGTCACGTAAGACACCGTTGCTTGCGTCAATCGGCCAGTGTCGTCTGAGACAACCCCAAGCCCCATAGTGCTGTGCAGCTAAACCAAAGCATGCTGTGCGCAGTACGAACAGCAGAACGCATCAGCACTTCTATGTTTACATGTGCTTTCGTAACTTCCACTGTTTGTCCCATCATTCCTATTGCTTTGTAAAGAATGTGCCCTAAATTTAAGCGCAAATCGCTCGTTCGTCTAGTTTGTAAGCTCTACCTAATTTGCGTCTGCTTCTGCCAGCCTCCGCCAATCGCAGAGCTTAGCCCATGTGACATCACAGGTTCTGTTGCGGGAAATGAGCTGGTGGGTCGCATGACCATTCCCGTTTTTCCTCATTATGTAGCTTATTTGAGCGAAGTTTACGTTAAAAGTGGTGTCAGTATGATTCTAACGAGACAATCTTTTGAATGAACCAAACTTGTGTTTTCTCTTCATGGCTCCTTTAAAGCCTAGAAAACCACCGACAAGCTACAACTCCTTTCGACCGATAGTCTTGCTCAGCTGTGTTGGGAAATTGATGGAAAACGTGTTCTTTAAAAGGGTCACTTGGTACACGTAAACCAAAAGAACTTTATCATCCTCAATTGAATTTCAACAAAACACATCGGCTACTGACAACATCATTGCCCTTGTATCGTCTGTAGAAGAAGAACTACATTCTGACCATGTACCTAATGCAGTGTTTCTAGAAATTAAATCAGCATTATACTCAGTTTGTCACGATGCAATACTAGCATCCCTTACTGTACTTTGACTAGGCGGAAAATTGTACGCATAAATGTCAAATTATCTTGAAGGACGAAAACTCTCCATGTGCACGGCACAAGGCCCAACAGCACATCATGAAATAAAATTGGAGTAACTCAAGGAGCTGTATTAAGCCCTTGACTGTTTATTCTCACGCTTATCCACCTGAAGTGTGTATTCCCCCGTGGCGTCAAGGTCACTCTCTACGCGGACGACGTCTGTATTTGGAGTGCATCCAAATCCAGGACTGCAACGCAAAACAAACTACACAAGGCGCTTGAAAAAATATCTGTACACCTAGTGCCTAAACGACTCCATCTTTGCTCAGAAAAAAGCGTCGCCATAGCATTCACTCGCAAATGCATGGATAGATAATCTTTAATCCTGGGTGGCCTGTCTCTGCACTGCGGACGGACCCAACGATATATTGGTATCCTGTGAGACAGAAACCTCTCGTGGGCACCTGAAGTGAAAAGGCTACGGATGCTAATCTCAACAGCATCACAAATCATTGGGTGTTTTGTTGGCAGCCATTCGGACAGCGATTGCCGCTCCATGATTTTGCTGTTCAAGGCGTATGTGGATCGCATGTTGCGCTATAGCCTTCCTTTCCTGCAGCAACTGACACCTACAAGCAAAAGACAGCTGGAGGCGGCGAGGAATAACTGCCTCAGAAAATGCCTCGGACTTCCTAAAAACTCGTTTTGTTCTGGGACAATTGCTGAAGCTCATTACCTAGCTTTGGATGTGCTACGGCTTCAAGAAACGCTCCGAGTTAATTTGAGGCACATGCTACATGCAAAAACTCATTTCTTGTCCCGTATTGCTGTTCATAACCCGAATTCTAGCTTCGGAGAAACAATAAAAAGTATCCATGCCTCAATTCCCATTCTAGCTAGCACCACCGGCCATGCCACGGAACGTCCCGCCCTGGACTCTGACGCCCCTCCGTTTAAAATCATTCATACCTGGAATTCATTAGCAAAAGCATATACCTCAAATTGGCCAACTGCAGATGGCGGTTGCACATATTTAAAAATTTTACTCTGAAGCTACTCACATTTATACCGATGGATCAGCAACACCTGAATGCAGCTCCTCGGGAATTTTTGTTCCATCCGCTCACGAAGCATTGTCATATCGGCTTGAGCAACTGACTTTGCCTGCGTCGGCAGAGCTATACGGGATTAGAGAAGCCCTTCGATACACTCTACGCCAGCCGCCTACATGTTGGACCGTCTTCTATGATTCAAGGGCAGCACTTCAAAGTTTACAACGTGGTATCTGTTTCAGATTTTGCGAACATGTACAGAGCGAAGTAAAATATCTACATCATCTCGCATACGTCACTGGAAATCACGTAACCTTCTAGTGGCTTCCAGGCCACAGGGGCATCATGGGAAACAAGAAAGCGGACGAAGCTGCCCGAAGGGGCCTACAAATGAGAAACACAAAGATTTTCTTTACGAAGCATGGCGCCGCCACAATGACAAAGGCACTAGCTCTGACGGAAAGGAACCCTGTATGACCCTTGCCGCAGTACCATTACGTTTTTTACAATGCATAAACGCATAAATCGGAATGCGGCTGCCAGAACGTCTACCCCGCCACTTGGAGACGTTGTTCCATAGGCTTCGTCTCAATGCAGCATTAACAAATTCCAATCTACATCGGATCGGCCAGACATCAAGCCCATATTAGGATACTTCTGGTTCACTTGAAACTGTCAAACATATATTACTGGAGTGCTCTGCTTATGCCTGCTCAAGGTGCCGTTTGCAATATAAAATTGATTTCCTCCACTCTGGACTGTACCTGGACCATGGCCCTCTCCCTCCGCGGAGCGCAAAGCAAGAAACTTTTAACTCAATGCCCTGAAGGACTGTATTTTATTTTACTTTATTTTCTCTGCTACTACGCTCCCTAATGACACCTACTACGCTTTTCCCTCTCCTCCTTTCCCCGCAGAGTAGATTGTCGGCGAAGTGATGTCGGCAAACCTCTCTGCATTTTACTCTTTAATAAAAAGTTTCTCTCTCTCCCTCTCTCTCTCTACTCTCTCTTTCGCGTGATCGTGCATCCGTTGTTACCGTGCTCAATCAGCATGCCCAGTACGCGTATGTTCCATACGGGATGCTGTTGCCTTCGCCAGTTCATACCTTGATTTAATCGGGCTCCTTTCTTTTATTTGCAAGGCGCCCTTTCCTTGGTCTATAGGTCAGGAGCTCGGACTTCCTAAGCGAGCACCGGAGCCCCGTGCCCGCTGGGCTTTACTCAACTCCCTCTACCGCTCGCGTAATGCATCCTCGACGTGGGCGTCGCTGCCTCCTGTTACCCACAGCGTGATGTCATCAGCATATACGGTATTTCCGATGTCTCCTAGCTCGCTCAGCTTCTTGGCTGCTCTGATCATGACGAATTTGAAAACGGTCGGTCAGATTTTACGAGCCTTGTGGGGTGCCTCGCCTACTCACTCCTTTGGCTCCCGTTTCGATGTCCCCTGCCACGATCTCCACCGTACGTCTGGTTATAGGGAGTTCTTGATATACTCGTAGTACCTCTCTCCCAGATTTATATCTGAGATCTCGTCTAGTATGGGTGCGTGATTGACGTTGCAAAATGCCCCTTGCAGGTCCAGGCCTAATATAGCCTTAGAGTCCATGGTCTCGGGTTCTATGGTCTGATGCTTTAGTATTATCATGGCACACTCGTGCTAAGGTGCTGGCGGAAGATAATCATGGTATCAGGATACAGATCATTGTCTTTCAGAGGTACTCTTGGAAGCGAGCGAGCAGGACAAGCTCCAGCACCTTGCCCACGCTGGACGTTAGCGAGATCGGGTGAAGGTTTTCCGGGCTCGGTGGTTTCCCCGACTTGGGGATGAGGATCATCATGAATATCTTCCATTCCTTCGACAGGGACCTGGCCCTCCAGTGCACGTTGTAGTACGCCGTAATAATGAGAGTTGATGAGCGTTGATCGGCGTTGATAAGGCTTACAGCACCCACCCAATGTGGGTGATAGCTGTTGTCGATCAGACAATGCCCCGTAAGCTCTGGTGCGGGTTAAGCAAGTGAAAACATGTATGAAGATATACATATATATATATATATATATATATATATATATATATATATATATATATATATATATATATATATATATACGCTTGTTAGTTTTCATTCCAGTATTGTTTAGGTAGAAAATGTAACTACGATTTTGTTAGAGTTTCGGTTAATCTAGCACAATATTCAAAAGAGGTGTTTCGCTTTTTCGATAGGACTTTCCTACCAGCAGCGCATGCAGTGTATGAAGAAACAGTAACAGGCAGATAAAAAGAGCCCTGCAGTCGGGAAAGGGCGCGTTTGGAAGCGTAAACGCGTGTTTTACAAAATGGTTCAGGGGCGGTATCATCGAGTTTTGTCCCTTTTGCGTCCCTTTCAAAAGTGTCCCTTTTGGCAAGCCCTGATTGGCTAAAAGCAAACAACCGGAAGTGACGTAACGCAAGCGCAGCCAACCTGCTGCCAACGCTCGCTGCTTAACCGGAAGTACGTCACGAGGAAGGGGTGCAAAAGGGACGTTTTCGAAAGGGACAGTTACGAGAATACCGCCCCTGGTCTGTGCGTGCTCATTTGAGGATACGCGGTTCCAAGAATCAACCATAAGGTGTATTTCTAGTGCAAGAAAAGGTATCTAGGAATTCTTGGTGTCTTATTCTACTCGACGATTTTCAAGATAGAGGGTGAGATGCATTGTGTCACGTCTAGTTTTCATGTCGCTATGGGTCGGCTTGCTCGAGACTAGACACCGGCCGATCCCGAACTGGCCTTGCGAACCAACACTCTTTCTTTTAAATCCGGCACAGAGTTCACACGTGCGACATAGGCCAGGTAGTCATCGCCCTGGGCCGTGTTGAGAGCATTTCCGTGTGCCTTGGGCTTTCACGATCTGATAACTGGCAGCAAAGGTTTCTAGGCACTTAGGGTAAAGAAGGCGCGCAGTGCTGGAAATAAATCGCGAAATACGAAGCCCCCGAGACGGATCTCCAAGTGGCCGAGCTGTTTTGTCAACGACAGCCGGTGGGCACGATAAGAAGGTGCGCATTCATCCACTCTCATTTCAGCGACAGCCGAATTGCAAAATCCCAAGAAAAAATGCGGGTTCCCAGGGAAGCACCTGCGCACGTGCGGTACGAGCAGCAAACTTCGCGGGACTTCGTGCAGTGACATTGGCCCCGTTTTAGAAGCGTCGGAGCGGCCACAGCAAGCGTTAGATACTTGGAATTCCCGCTTTTCTTGAGAAGAAACGTTCTCAAGCGTGAAGGGAGAGCAGGGCGCCTTGGGGGATTGGGGCTAAGACGATCAATGCTCACACTAGGGGCAACTCCCTTCACAGTGCGGGAATAAAAAGAGGCGAGACCTACTGCGGCGTGTGCTGAAAAAGGAAATGGCGAGCTTACCCGCCGGTACGACAGAATAACGGAGCGCAGCGCTTTTTTGAACCGCTGAGAGGTGTCCCTGGGGAGATCAGAGAGCGCGGCCCTGCGAACGGCCGCTTGTGTTTACGTCGCGGCGGCCAAGTCGCACTGTCTACGGGAGTGCGAAACAGTACGCGTCGCTACTTCGCTTTGGGCGACGCGAACCCCTGCGTGTGCATGGCTGCACGCGCATGTTTTGCTAGATTGCAGTGAATCAAGAGCACAGCGGCGTGATTTCTCAAGCGTCACAATACCGTTCCCGACGGGGAGTAAAAAAAAACTCTGAACACTCGAACGAAACGGGTCTTCACTCAACGCTAAGGAGAACTTGTACAGAAGAGAATAGTGTACTCAGAGCAAGGGAACTTTCGTTTCCCTAGCAGGATTTTGCACAACACGACACCTGAAAATAGAAACTATTCCTCGAGGGAAACACTGACTGGAAAGTACACCGTTGTTTCTCGGGAATATGGTTTTAATAGTTACGTAGTACGTAGAGCTGGCACTTGGATTCAATACTAGTCTTTAAGCCAGTTTATTCCATGGGGTAGGGTGTGCACTGTGTTCTTCCCGTACATGCATAGAACATGGCAGGCTTATTTTTGAGCTGCCTGAAACGCAATGTTACCGATGGCTTTACTTTTAAAAAATGTGAGCCGTTGCTGCTCATATTGAAGCGAAAACTTTCCACGTGGGACCGATTGCGTTCTGTCAAAAAACTAATGCATTTCCCCACAGACCGGTTGGTACACTGGAAAGCTCTGATAAGATCTCTGGACACAGCGCTTTCGTGAAACCTGGGTTTATTTATATCAAAACGGCTACCCAAAAATATCGAAAAACGAACTGTTCTAGATAAGACAATACACACATCATCACGAAGAACGAGTACAATAGTATACTTTTATCTCATAAAGCGCGTATCAGTATACACTGACTCGTTCGTATATAGATTCGTTCACCTAGTGCGAGAAAAATCCTCGCATTGGTTCGTTCTTCGTTTGCGATTTAGGGCTTTGGAGGTTTGACGATCGATTTGACGCACTTCCAGCGAAGGATGGACGCGCTTTTAGCGAAGACCTTGAAGCCCTTTTGATGCAGTTTAGGTGTTGGTAAGCTTTAGCGCTTCTCTCAACATTCTTTAGGAAGGGTTGGTAGTTTTTTTGGCTTGCTGTGAGGAACAATATAATAATAGTAGAAGGGCGCTGCTTGCAAAAAACGTACCGAACAGAACTCAAAAACGTGACCACCACTGCTCCTGTTTCCATTTCACTTAAATGTTGGGCCCTGGTGTAAAGCCGCAGTTTGAAACATGACGTGCAGTTTACCGCCACGAGAATGTGAGATTAATATAGCTGCAGGTTACCAGGCGGCCAGGAGGGCTGTCCGCTTTTCCATACACCTCGCTGACGAATTGCGGATCGTTTCTATCGTGGTAACCAGGAAAGGAGTTCGCGTTCGCGCAAGCCATAGAGGTGATCGAGTGGACGCTCGACTTGTCGTCGGGCTTTACGCGGCAAGAGACGAATAAATGCCGGGAGGGCCCTTGAGGCGACCGACCTGTGCGGCCACAACGAACAGCACGGTCGGCGTGATCATTCATGGTGAGTCCGCAGTTAATTTGGAGCCATTGCGAGACGACATCGGGGCCTTCGTCTAAAACAAGCTGATAGAGTTCAGGCGTCTCGGTCCCAAGCTGCTCATTTCATTTGCTTCAAGAGATTAGACTGTAGAGACTGCACGGCTGCCCGTGATTCGTAGAAAATTGTCCATCTTTGCGAAGAGGTCACTCTTATGCTTTGGAGAGCAAAGCCTAGGACTATCAGCTGGGCTTCCATAATTCATGTTAGGGGCTTGGCTATCTTGATTTGCCCTGTTTTCGCTGCGAAGGACTCAAGAAAGCGCCGGCAGATCGTGTGGTCATCCCCGAACCATCGATATAAAAGTGTTGTGGTTCCTGTATTGTTACGCTATTTTAAATCATAATTGTTGCTCCAAACTGGAATCGTGAGTGAAATTACGTGTGGTTGGGACGATCATAAGTAGGGGCTTACGATAAATTGGGCTTTTTCTGACATCTCAATGAGCACTTGATTTCAATCACGTGCAGTTCAATATAGACTTATTTTGGCCCTGTAAGGGTGACGTCCACTACCCCGTCGAAGGAGATTTTTCTCGCATTAGAAACTTTAGTTTCAATCACACCGTAAGTTTACGCGTCAAGCAGGCAGGGCAGAAGCAGCACCAATATTGGAACTGCTGAACAATTATGTCACCCAAATTACCTCCTAGAAATACTATTCTGCCATTTGAAAAAGCAAACAAAACCTTCGGCAAAGGAAGAGGACACACAGAACGTGTATTTACAATATATAAATCAATATACGGAAACTGTCAGTATACAACGGTAACAGCTTATTTACAGCTACATGCATTGACGTGTTTAAGAAATATTTCCACCAATTTCTACAGACAAAAGCCATAATAAAAGAGGTTCAGCCCTGCCACATCGTTTGAAAATTAGTGCTAACGCCCTTCTTGCGCAGAAATCAAAGAGCATCACCTCCGCCTCTGGAAATCTTTCCTCAGAAAAGTTCCCTCGACAGGCACAACCCAACTTCCCGTCGCATGCTCCTTCAAAGGCCACACCGTCTGACGACGAATAAGGCGCCAGCGACCGCGCCGCAACGATTACGCCGCAGATCAAAAGCACCCTCCAAAATGGACAGTGCACGCAAAGCGGCGCCTTGGGCAACACCTTCTATTTTTATGCCCCTCTTGGAGGCCCAAAATCTGTCTTATTATCAGGTACGCGTCTCTCCTAAAGATACAGTAAGCAACTAGGTAGTACAAATAAAAAAAATATCTTGCTGCGACAAATGCCTTACTACCAATTTTCTGTGTTTTCCCCAACAGAGCCCACATTATACGGCTTGCGGAATATCTCGCCCTGAAAGCCACGCGACACAGCCATGGCGTAATACGTTAATGCAAGGTCTCCCTGCGGCCTAATAATGCGGCTTTCCCCCATTTTCCCTTGAGCATGATACCGCAGCTGTTTTCCCTTGGCAGGAGGCAGTCTCTTGAGGATGCGCAATCCCTACGTTTTTGTCGGTGTTCGCGCCGCAGCTCAAAGAACCGCGCACAGAGATTTCATCCCGAGCCGAAGAATGCGCGCACCACCAGCCACAAACTATGGCATTGCGAGCAATCAATGATACGCAAACGAAGAAAACACGCAAGCCCCGGGTGTAGCTACTCGACAACAAGCCGCCATTATAAAGAAAGTATTTGTTTTTCCTTCCGGGAATAAACGCCTACCAACATTCTCCTTTCATATCATTGGTTGATATTCTATAAAACCGGGTAACGCCGGACAGCCTGCGTGACTTAAGGCACGTATTTCTTGGCGCTGAAAATCATTAGGATTTGGAAATACGAACGCTAATACGTCATGAAAGCTCGACCAAAAACATAAAAAAGTTGGTAGCAGTTCATGAAGAACATTGAGTTATATTTTAAATGGAAAATTCACCCGATAACGACTTGACCGGACGGAGAAAGCGCGCCTGGGTTCAAATACATTTCTAACGCATCCGCTTTCAATGGGCATATACCCCAGCCCGAACCGACATACTGAAATGAATATAAGGTTTTTTTTCGAAGTTTTCTCTTAAAGGTTTCTCTGAAAGCGTGATACAGCGATAGCAAATTGATTTCCGACATAACATCAGTTTCCCTATAAGGTTTATGACAGAATAATCCCCCACTAAATGCACTTTATTCAGAACGCGAAAGCACGCATTATTCCTCCATAACCCGGCCGAATGACCGCACTTTCTCGTAGACATGGCAGTAAACCAGTTAGGGACTTGGTGTTCAGGGTTATTGAGAGAGTCATATTAAGCGACACATCCACAGCACCAATGCGGCATGCAGCTGCCATTCACTAAAAATAAAATTTCTACGATTTTGAGGTTTTAGAGGTCAAAGCTACAGTTGCTATATGAGGCGCGGCGTACTGGGTGACTACGGAATAATTGATTGATTGTAGGGTTTAACGCGCCGACGCAACGCAGGCAATGAGGCGCGCCGTTGTGGAGGACTCCGGATTAATTTTTACCACCTACGGACCTTTAACGTGTGACGAAATCGCGTACACACGGGCGTTTTTGCTTTTCGTCTCCATCAGAAAAGCGGTCGCCACGGCCGGGAATCGAACCCGCGACCTCGTGCTCAGCCGCGCTACGCCTTAGCAACTGAGCCACCGCGACGGTTGACTACGGAATAATTTATGCACTCTGGGAATCCTTAAAATGCACCGAAACCCCTCCCGCTTCTCATTTTCTGTTTTGGTCTCCATTAATGCAACGCACACTCAGAGAAATTGCCGTCCTGCTAAGCGGAGTAGACAACCCCCCAAAACGCCGCGCGTTGCAAGTAAGTTTTGCTTGTTTTTTTTGTGCGGTTGAATGTACAACCTCTGCATTAACTTCGTCGTGCTTTTAGCACTTGTACAAGGAGCCGCATTAAAAGGCTGCTGCAACGATAACGACATTTTATTTATTTTTATCCGTATTGGTAGCTGCGCAAGAGAGAGCGAAATGTTTGGCACGCCATGAATTATTCCACGGTGCTAACGTCATGAGCGAGCAGGCTCAGAACGCGCACGTTTGGAACCCGCAGGAACGCTGAATCTAAAAATGGCCTCGCCGGTACCGTCTGTTAAGCAGGAAAGGCTTTTAGTAGGGCTAGCCCTCTAAATGTTCGGAATCTGTGCATACAGACTTTCATGTGTGCGTGCGCATCAAGTGCCAATAACTTGAGAAAAATAAAAGCATATCTCAATACCACCGCAACACTCCGCCCTCCCGTTCCCGCATGGCTGCGAAATCCTACGGGGCCACCGCACGTGCTCATCGAGTTAACGGCCGGGAGGCTGCGACCATGGGATATGACGTCAGCAGCGCAATCGATGCTGCAGCAATTGGTAAAACCACAGGATCCTCGCTTCCCTTTGCATTATCACTCCAGATTGCTCTGCTCGATCCAGGGGCCGAACCACAACTCTTTGCACTTCATGCATTTTCTCAACAATATTCTCGAGAAATGGCCACCATCACTTTTTTCCCCGCCGCCCAAACGCACCCCAATCACACTTGAGATACTATTCGAGCCAGACCCCTTTTTTACCGCTTTCATTCATCCGTCATATCAGAGGACAGTCAGACCATTCTCTTTTAGCGACCAAGGCACCCAACGCCCATCTGTGCCACAATCGCTTTCCGTTTGACGCGGAGTGCTGAACGACGCCCAAGTGTTCTTTGCTTTTTCTTCGTTTTTGCTGCGATGATCTTTCGTGATTTGTATCTATAGAGAAGTGACGGGAGAACCTCAGAAAGCCCGTGCTGAAGTTTGGTCCATTTGCCATTCGCGTGTTATTTGCCAAAAGAAAGAACTCCCTGACGTTCTTGTGGTGTTCAATTCTTTTTTCAGTTGTGGCAGAGGTGGCACAAAATTCCTGCCCGATAGACGCATCGACGAGCAGTTCGTTCGTTGAAGCCACTTCGCGCGTCAATCAGCCACAGCCAATCGCACGACCAGGGCGGCTAAGGTACATCTTCTTCGCGCCTCTATACCGTCAACCTCTAAAATAATTACTTGCATACACAGACACGTATGTGTTGTCTATGTGTGCAGCTTGTAGTCCCTGAACTACATCCGTCTTCAGGACACGTTGCGACCCGTGAAGTACGGAAATCTTACTTAATTCGGAAGTTCTCGCTGCACCCCTGCTAATTGTGTTAATCAATGTGCTGGTAAACTTTCGTTTCTGTCAGTTTAAACATAAGACAAGCATGAAAAGAAGACAACCTGACGGCATGTCCAGTATTTTATGTACCAGTTTCAATCATCTACCTGTCAGTTTCTTTTGCATGGGTATTTATTTTGGCTCCTGTTACCTACAAATGCTTTCTGTTGTTCACGCTGCTTTTTGTAATGCGGTTTAACCGTCGTTGTTAGTTTAACAGTGAAGCGGTGAAGAGCTACACTCCGGCGGCGGTTGAATTCCATCTATGTGTAGCGTCGACACGAAAATATTTTCGTCCCCAGTTTTTTGCGAATATTCTGTATACCTCTCAATCTAATGTAGTTATCTTGAAAAAAAAAAATCACACTGACATTCCCAGCCTATACGACATTTCCAACTTGTAGCATTACGCCGACTTGCACTAACTTGTCCTAATTAATCATTCACAGTGATGTGGTACACGTTAAAGAATTCTCGCTTGCTGTCACTACATGGCTCCCACGTAGCCATGGTACGGAGTACGGCTACAGAAAACGGCTGTATCTCGGGTGTTGTCGAAACTAGTACGAAACAAACTATATAATAATTACCCGCTAAAACGACTGTCACAGCACGCCGCTTTTAATCTACTTTTCTTAATTACGTAATTCACAGCGGAATTTGAAATATTGCGGAATTGCCGTCTGCTCCCAATAGATGGGCTTCTACTGAAGGGAAACGAACCGCTCCATGTTTGTCCGCCTCGAATAAAACTCTACTCCCCCTGGTTTCATTCAGCTAATTAACTACGACAGATGCTCAATCGAAAATTGCAAACAAACGTGCTTTGTTTCGTGCATGGATGCGTCGAATGAGGTAAAATACACCACAGATTCACTGCTCGCCCTTCTTCACAGAGGAAAAGCCCATGAATTTTCATGACCCTGTCTCCTGTCTTTTTTATGTTGCGGTTGTTTGTGTTCTAGCACGGATGTTTAGTTTAGTTCATGTATCTTGAAGTCCTTTCATAATAAAGACCTGTTATCTTTCATTGCTGTTATTTTGGTCTGTAGTAATTGTAAGGGGTGCTTCACCCGTTTCCCCGATTTCATGGATACGTACTTAAACTGATTCTTGTTTTCTTTTCCTGCATATTCCTCGAAGGATATACTACCGCTTGTCTTTAGTTTCCGTTCCAAAAAATGGACATTCTTTTGCTTAGAAACACCCTTATTCTGTTTCCAAAACAACGAAAACATTGTGAAACAAGCTCATGTTGTTGTAATACATTTATGACATTCTAAATGAGTTTTGTCATGTGAAAACTGATCACATTTGAATCAGCCTCCAGAGGTTTTCTTTTCTACGTTTGTCGCGTTTTTGCTCCTTTCCCCAATATTCCTGTTTCAATTTGCTCCTCTGTTTTTGCCTTTTTCCCGTTTAACTTGTTTAGCTGCCTTTCTGTAGATGGCGATTCTTATTTACCTTTTAGGTGCAAAAACTCTGGCTTTGACTTTCTGACAGTGTCGCCTTCTTGGCGTCTGCGCGATTGGACCCGTTTTGCTTGGACTGATCGATATCTGTGGCAGAATTTTGGGGTCCGTGTCATTCCGGTTCGCATATTTCGGGAAACTGCTTCGGCACGTAAGTACCACGACCAACTACAGTTGCTGGTGGTAAACACAGAATTTTGGAGCTGGGTGCGTGTGGCGAGTGCTGAAAGGAGGGCAGGGGGGGGGGGGGGGGGGGGACGGTGCTTGCGGCTTGGCGAAACCAGGTAGATACGTACCCTTTGTGCGCAGCTGGCTCAAAGGTCATGCACATGTGACCTTATGCACCCGGGCACTGCGCGACGGCAGTTGCTTCTCGACGCCCCTGTCACGCGCAGCACTACGTTTCGGCTACCTGTCCCATATATACAGCCTACCCTAATACTCGCGTCAACGCTCCTCTTCCTCTCATTTTTTTTGTCAAGCGAGTAAGTATTGTTATGCTTACAGTTTATTTACTTATTTTACATCCAGTCGCCAGCAAGCCTTTCGAACGGAATGTATGTATAATGTACAGGAAGCATCTTAACTTACTCTAAGGGTTTGCATTAGCCCTCTTTTAACTTCGCCATTTCCTTTCAAACCTTTCCTTTCCTTCAAAGCGTTTTGAAGCAGCGCGGAGAATAGAATTTGAGCGTTAGTTTCTGGGGTCTAATTTTGACCCTGACTTAAATTTAGGAATAACCCGCGAAGTCTTCCAGCGAGTGGGGAACTTGCCGGTTTTGAGAGAACTTCGAGTTGAGAGAACTTCGAGACCGGAACAAGGAGATCCCCAAACGCTTTCAGTACTGCAGAAGGAATGCGGTGAGGGCCGGACGAAAATGGCGGCTTTAGAGCTTTAGCTTTTGGCACAAAGCTTTCGGAAACCAATCACTCTGAGCATTTATTATAAGATGACATCATTCTAAGACATCATTTGAGGGGGGCAGGCTAAAGTTTTCTTGCCGTATACTAATAACAATGATCAATCAATCAATCAGTCTATTAGTGTACCCAGGAACAGCCTTTGTGCTGGCGCACGTGAAAACAAAACAAAAACAAAAATAAACACAAGGAAACAGGCGACGCAAGATCTGCGCATCCTACACACACAAGAGCAACTATCATTGGTTACACTCAACAAAAATTACACGCTTTGAGAAACACACACACACACACACACACACACACACACATATATATATATATATATATATATATATATATATATATATATATATATATATATATAGAGAGAGAGAGAGAGAGAGAGAGAGAGAGAAAGATAGGTCGGCAGTCTACAACCCCAAAGGAGGCATAGGGGTGTTGTTAGGCTCTTTTTTTTACTATGGTTAGTGACGTTAACATTTTTGAAATATAAGTAAGGAAGAAAGAAAGAAAGAAAAACACGCGCCCAGAGTGGGGACCGAACACACGCCTTTCTATTTGATCTGGAATGCCTTACCAATTCGGCTATCTGGGCGACTGTGTGCTCCTTCACTTTCTGGGGTATTTATATTTACTAGGACGGTATCTTACGCTTGAGGGTGGTATCCAGCGCCACTCTGACTTCACGGGGAGAAGGGGACCCCCTTCTCCCCGTGAAGTCAGAGTGGCTTATTTTTTCCTGTGTTATTTTCAGTGGCCTGTGTTATTTTCAACGAGCCCCTCATTTCCTATTCTGATTTGCTACATGCATAGCGAGGGCCTCTGTTCTAGCAGTCTTGGTGCCATAGGAAGCTTAAGAGGGTTCAACGCTGGTCGACCACTCTCGACATGTCGTAGACACTCGAGTCACGACCCGAGGGGGTTAAAAAGAAGGTCCCCTTCACCCCGAGTCGTCCGAGTGGCGCTGGCTACCACCCCCAAGCACAGGAAGCAAAAATACCTAAACATAAATACACCAGAAAGGGGAGGGGAAAATCACCCCGCCGGTAGCGTAGTGGTTATCGCACCAGACCGGTATTCTGGAGGTCGTGGGTTCGGATCCCACCTGGCGGGCATTTTCTCTCCACTTTCTTTCTTTCTTTCCAAATTCTTTATCTGTTTCAATGACCTACCACTCCTCCCCTTTGCTTTCCGAGGTTTTTCTTGCCTGCCAACTCTTATTGCTGTGGTATATATATATATATATATATATATATATATATATATATATATATATATATATATATATATATATATATATATATATATATATACACACAGTCGAATCCACTTATAACGATACCGCTTATAACAATATATCGGATATAACGATGGACAACGATTGCACCGTCCAATTTTGTATGCTTTCTATGGTAAAATAACCCGCTTATTACGATGCTCCCGAGCCGCGATATCGGATATAGCGATTGAATCCGCTTACCGCGTGCGCCGAAAATGCGAGCTGCCGCCGGCGCTGGCGCCGGCACTCGGCGCCGACAGCACGCGACGCGCCTTGCATCCCGTCCACCCCTCAGAAAACGAGTCGACTGCGCCAAGCGAGAGGAGGAGCAGCTTTTCTTCCCGACTCCCCTCCTGGAGCCGCTGCTTTGGCCTTGTCCGCGCGTCCGGCCGAACCAACGATCGGCTGGTTCGGCCAGTTCGGCTCGCACTGCTCGCAGCTCGGAAGTTTCCCTCGCCTTTTCTGCGCGCCGAACTCAGTGCTTTTTTTCTCCGCATCTGCCTCCGTTCACGTTTCACAAGTTTCACTGCGGAGTCAGACTGAACGTTCGGACGCCATGGCCGATTCGCCTGCGGCGCTGCGGCGAGCATCTAATTGCGGCGAGAGCAATTAAATGCTCTCGAAAAAGATGTGCGTCAGCTTCGCGTGAAGCAGTCAAAGCTGACTGACTAAGGCTTTTCTGCAAACGAGTAGTTGCACTACCTCACTTGCATGCTAATAAAATGTTTTGATCTCTCTTGTGGCTTTTTTTTTCTCGACCCGCTTATAACGATTATCGGTTATAACGATGGGATTTTCTTGGCACTTGGATATCGTTATAAGTGGACTAGACTGTATATATATATATATATATATATATATATATATATATATATATATATATAATATATATATATATATATATATATATATATATATATATATATATATATATATATATATATATATATATATATATATATATATATATATATATATATATATATACGTCACAAGATGATGCAATGGGCCCGGTGAAAATACCGTAGAGCGAACAGACGAACGGGTAACAAACAAACTTTATTGACGTTTCGGCCTGGGACAGGCCTTCGTCAGAATGGCCTGTCCCATTTTCTGACGAAGGCCTGTCCCAGGCCGAAACGTCAATAAAGTTTGTTTGTTACCCGTTCGTCTGTTCGCTCTACGGTATATATATATATATATATATATATATATATATATATATATATATATATATATATATATATATATATATATACACGTTGTAGTGTCCATTGCCATACGGCAATGCACCCGAACGGTTGTTGCGCGTGCTCACATGCTGGCAAGAGAAATATGCAAATGGAATAATGTTACCCGCACAAAAACAGAGTGATCTTAGATGGATTCCCCTCGAGGTAAACAGCATAAAAGGAATGTGTACATTGAAGGATATGAGAAAATAAAAAAAGCAATAAGAAAGAAGGACAAATGGTTGTTTTGCTAGCGCTTCCCGCCGCAATTACAGCATAAAAGTCGGTCGTACATCCTTAAGACAAGAATGAAAAAGCGCAAACTTATGGCATGACAAGTCCACGGAGATGCTTGCAAAAGAGAGTCGGAAAATTATGAAATATATATAAATATTCGGAACAGAGGGCACAAGCCATGCACGCCGTTCGGATTATGAAAAGCATCATGTTACCTGGTCAATTTCAATAATAATAATCAATCAATCAATCAATCAATCAATCAATCATGTTTATTTGCGTGCCCAGGAACAGCCAGAGGCCTGAGTGCTGGCGCACGGATAGTCACATAAAAACAAAATACAAGAAACATATAGCAAGAAACAAACAAACGACAAGACACACAAATTGAAGTAGTGAAAATGACAGAAATAAAGCACAGGCGTAGCCTGGGTACAGGTAAAAAAATAAAAAAAGAAGATGCCTATGTTGCTCTGCCTGTCGTAAAGGCCACACGACAGGCAGAGCAACGACAGGCAGAGCAACAAAGTTTGACAGTAATACAACAAAAAGAAAGGCAAGAGTGTAGAGACAAATGATAAGACGAGCAAATGACAGTAAACAGTTTCAAAAATAGGCAACTATCAGTTGGATAGACACAACCGCAGAGAAACCAAATTCCAGAAAAAAAAAACGACAGACATATCATAGATGTTTAACATACTGTTTTAAACAGCGATGTACGGTAAATTGTAAAGGATTTCTGAAAGATGTCAAGGCGTTCAAAGAAGCGGTTGTAACAATTTTGTATTCTGCGCACCGGAGAATGATTGGAGTTGCGCGCAGCGGTCAAGAACGGGCGATGCGACCTGGTGGGCCTTTGTGGTACACTAAACTCTAAACAGTTAAGCAGGTCTGCGCAAGAAAGGTCACCATGAACAATTTTGTGAAGAAATGTAAGGTCTGCACGCATACGTCTGCAGTTCAAGGAAGGGATGGAAGGAACTATGGGTAAGTCAGAATCAGGATGAAAACTGTGACTGTGATGACGGTGCTTAAATGTGGATAAAACCTTCTTCTGCACACGTTCTATTAATTCACTACTAGATTTGGAGATGCCGTTCCAGGCAACAGAAGCATATTCTAACTGTGGTATACATATTGCATTATATAGCATTAGAAATGGATCTGGAGAAGAGAATTCCTTTGTAATCCGACACACATTTCCAAGACTTCGGAGCGCTCGCTGGGTGATGAGCCTAATATGAGGAGAAAAAAAGACGGTACTGTCGAAAAGCACCCCTAGGTCCCTAATCTCCTCAACCCTTTGCAGAGGAGCTCCCTCAATACTGTAGGAAAACAGCAGAGGGTGGGTTTTCCGGCTGTAGGTGACAACCTTTGTTTTAGCGGGGTTTAAAATTAGGCAGTTTTTCCTGCACCAGACCGATAATTCTGACACATCCCTCTGCAAGGCACAGCAGTCCTGAACACCGCTAATGTGCCTAAATAGTTTGACATCATCAGCATAGAGAAGAAAAGAAGAGTTTGTTAACACTGTTGACACATCATTGATAAAGATAGAAAACAATAATGGACCCAGCACGGAACCCTGAGGTACACCACTTGTTGCAGGGTAAACACTAGAGTTTTTGTAGTTTACATCTACATAAAAGGACCGGTCAAGGAGATAGTTGGACACCAAGTCAACAAGGCTTGCGTCTACACCGGATGTAGCAAGCTTGTTAATTAATAACTGATGGTTCACCACATCAAACGCCTTACTGAGGTCAAAATAAATTACGTCCAACTGGCCGTTTTCACAAACTGCAGCCGAAGCCTGTGTCATAAAGCTTGCAAGATTTGTGACCGTCGATCGACCCGAGAAAAAACCGTGCTGATTTGTTATCACAACGTTCTTGACGCAGGCAGCAAGAACTTTGTGCAGAGCTGACTCAAAGAGTTTTGAGGCGACACAAAGGAGTGAGATCGGGCGATAGTTAGAAACGGCTGCCTTATCACCAGACTTAAATATTGGAAAAATTCGAGCGATCTTCCATGCACAAGGAAATTTGCCGAAAAGTAAGCAGTTATTATAAATGGAAGTTAAGACAGGCACAAAAATGTTGCCGTAAGCCTTCATGAGGGCTGCCGGAATTCCATCTTCACCACAGGAAAATGACGGTTTCATTCGTTTAAGGCTATCATTGACAATTTTTTCATCGAACATAAGTGTATTAAAATTAGTGTTCTTAAACGATAGGCGTTCGTCGTTGCCATCTGGCAGTTGAAAGACAGAATGAAAGTACTGAGCAAAACTGGTGGCAACATCCTCAACCTCTTCACCATCGGAATTAAGCAGGCTAACTTGTTCTTTAGACGCCTTAGAACGGCCGCGTACATACCTCCAGAATTCAGCCGGTTTCTGAGACGCAGCAGCCTCTAACGATTCTATATAGATCTGGTGGTCACGCCGGTAGAGGCTTTTACAAAGTAAGCGATACCGACTAAACTCCGCTTTCCACTTGTCAAGCCCAGAGCGCTTGGCCTTTTTGTGGGCGCTGTCCTTAAGTTTAAGCGAACTTCGAAGTTCTTTAGAGAACCAGTGGAGAAATTTGGAATGAACAGGCTTATAACAAGGGATGTACTTTTCCATGCCACTCCTGACAATTTCGGTAAAACGTCGAACCTGTTCGTCAAGATCATTGACATCAAAAACATTAGACCATTCAGCAGATGAATAAAGTGATAGAGCTCAGCATAATCTCCACGCTTAAAAGCATATCGCGGGACTGCACAATCGTCAACACCACCGTAGCGATGCTGGGCAGCGACAGAGACAGAGACAGAGATAATAATAATAATGATCAATCAATCAATCAATCAATCATGTTTATTTACGTGCCCAGGAACAGCCAGAGGCCTGAGTGCTGGCGCACGGATAGTTATATGAAAACAAAATACAAGAAACATATTGCAAGAAACAAAACAAGCGACAAGACACACACATATTAAAGTAGCGAAAATTACAAAAATAAAGCACAGGCGGAGCCTGGGTACAGGTAAAAAAGAAAAAAGAAGATGCCTTTGTGGCTCAGCTTATTGTAATGAATACACAACAAGCAGATAACAAAGTTTGACAGTAAGACGACAAAAACAATGACAAGAGTATAGAGACAAATGATAAGACAAGCATGATAAGTAAACAGTTTCAAAAACAGGCCACTATATTGGTTAAACAGAACCGCAGAGAAACCAAATTTCACCAATAAAAAAAAAGAAAAACGAACGACAGAGATATCATAGATGTTTAACATACTGTGTTCAACAGCGCAGTACGGTAAATTGTAAAGGAGCTTTGAAAGATGTCAAGGCGTTCAGAGAAGCGGTTGTAGCAATTCTGTATTCTGCGCACTGGAGAATGATTGGAGTTGCGCGCAGCGGTCAAGAAAGGGCGATGCGACCTGGTGGGCCTCTGTGGAACACTAAACTCTAAACAGTTAAGCAGGTCCGCGCAAGAAAGGTCACCATGAACAACTTTGTGAATAATAATAATAATAATAATAATAATAATAATAATAATAATAATAATAATAATAATAATAATAATAATAATAATAATCAATCAAATCATGTTTATTTACGTGCCCAGGAACAGCCAGAGGCCTGAGTGCTGGCGCACGGGTAGTTACATGAAAACAAAATACAAGAAACATATAGCAAGAAACAAACAAGCGACAAGACACACACAAATTGAAGTAGTGAAAATGACAGAAATAAAATAATAATAATAATAATAATAATAATAATAATAATAATACTTTTATTTTCATTCAAATAAATACATTTTATAATGCCGAGCCTGCCGAAGCCTCACAAGGGCTTGTATGGCAACACTCGGCAGCTGGGGCGAAAATCAGTGCCAGCACTGAATCAAATAATGCATAACATACTGTCTTACAGTACATTCTCTGTACAAGACCACCCTAGGCAACACTCAAAAATGCAACCACCAGAAGAAAAAGATCAGTACCTCATTGTAGGAATGCAAAAAAAAAAGGGTTTCGAACAAAACAGACTCTTCAAATAGTCTGACACGCAGCATAAAAATTTTCAAATAAAACTGATCTATAAAAACAACGACATACAGCAGACGATTGATATTCTATACAGCATCAGGACATAATCCTTAAAACAAGAAGGCCAATACACTGCAAGAGAGGCAGTACAAAATTTCTTCGGTCATGCATTTTTTAATTGGTTACAATCATTTGACTCAAATTATAGGACAGTTTAGCTTTGAAGATCCATAAGCGCTCGTTTAATTCCACGCAGTGTTTCTTCATCGAAAACTGACTGTGGAAGTTGATTGAAAATTTTAGGCACATAATACGGTCTACAACTTTCACCATACCGTGTTCGTACCCTTGGAAGAAGAAAACGGGGAGGATTACGCAAAGGAATTTGCTTAGAATGTGGAATAAGGAAATTCTTGTTCCAAAAGTGTCGAGGGACGATCGTGCAAAGAAATAAAGTGTCAAAGGTAGGAAGGCCGAGCGCCCTGAACAAACTGATATCAGAAGGCATGTCAATCCTATAGGCAATGCTGTGAAGGATATTTTTCAACAAACCGTCTATTTTTGATTTCCAGAAATTGGAGCAATAAAGTAGTTGCGTATTTCATATCGTAAATGGGAGTAAGCAAGCGCATGTGTAATCATTTTTTTTTACCGTTAACGGTACAAGTGCTCTAATACGATAAATCAAACATGCCACACTTCGCAGTCGCGCACACAGCGAAGCCATGTGAGAGTTCCAGGTCATGTCAGTGTCATAAAGAATCCCGAGGTATTTCACACAGTCAGAGTAAGAAACTGGAATACATTTACACGGGAAACATTTATCTGTATGAAGAAGAATGGGCAAGGTGGTGTGCACTATTTTCAAAGGATTTCTAAAACAGACCAGTTGTGTTTTTGTCAGGTTAACTCTTATTTGATTGACTTCGAACCACTTCATTGCTTGCATGGTATCCTGTTGGAGAAGGGCCGTGGCGGTGTCATAATTTACGTGCCTCGAAATTATTAGCGTATCATCCGCATATTGAAATATATTACATTTACTTATAACTGAACTGAAGTCATTAACATATAAATAAATAAAAAGGGGGGACAGGACGGATCCTTGTGGAACTCCTGAATGTAAGCTTCGTAATGAGCTCTTTGCTGTATTTAAACACACCACTTGCGACGGATCGGACAAGTAATTCTTTACAAAGTCGTAAAAATGGCCTCGAAATCCGTAATTGTAAAGTTTATTGCATAGTATTTCGTGGCTAACAGAATCAAAAGCTTTGGATAAGTCTAGAAAAAGTGCACAGGCCACCTGGTTTTTTTCTAGGGTATCATGCAAAAAATCCGACAATTCTTCAAACAGTTGTTGCGTACCACTTTCTGGAATAAAGCCGTATTGAGAAGAAGACAGAATCGAGTGTTTTTGCACAAAGCCTGTCATTACTTCAAGGACATGCCTCTCTAACACTTGGGCTAAGAAGGACAGAACCGATATCGGGCGGTAATTTTCCGGTTTTGATGCATCACCCTTCTTGAACAGCGGAATAACCTTGGCTCTTTTCATTGCGTTGGGAATGACGCCGATTCGATAATTCCGTTAAAGATAAATAAGAGCAACTCTGATAAAACTTGCAAATTGCAAGTTTATTAATAAATAATCAATCAATCAATCAATCAATCAATCAATCATATTTATTTACGTGCCCAGGAACAGCCAGAGGCCTGAGTGCTGGCGCACGGGTAGTTACATGAAAACAAAATACAAGAAACATATAGCAAGAACCAAACAAGCGACAAGACACACACAAATTGAAGTAGTGAAAATGACAGAAATAGTGAAAGTAGTGAAAATGACAGGCGGAGCCTGGGTACAAGTAAAAAATAAAAAAAGAAGATGCCTATGTTGCTCTGCCTGTCGTAAAGGCCATACGACAGGCAGAGCAACAGAGTTTGACAGTAATACAACAAAAACAACGGCAAGAGTGTAGAGACAAATGATAAGACGAACAAATGACAGTAAACAGTCTCAAATCAAAAACAGGCAACTATCAGTTGGATAGACACAACCGCAGAGAAACCAAATTCCAGAAGAAAAAAAACAAAAAAAAGAACGACAGACATATCATATATGTTTACATACTGTATTCAACAGCGCTGTACGGTAAATTCTAAAGGATTTCTGAAAGATATCAAGACGTTCAAAGAAGCGGTTGTAACAATTCTGTATTCTGTGCACAGGAGAATGATTGGAGTTGCGCGCAGCGGTCAAGAACGGGCGATGCGACCTGGTGGGCCTTTGTGGTACACTGAACTCTAAACAGTTAAGCAGGTCTGCGCAAGAAAGGTCACTATGAACAATTTTGTGAAGAAATGTAAGGTCTGCACGCATACGTCTGCAGTTCAAGGAAGGGATATGGATGGGACTATGGGTAAGACAGAATCAGGATGAAAAGTGTGATTGTGATGACGGTGCTTAAATATGGATAAAAACTTCTTCTGCACACATTCTATTAATTCACTACTAGATTTGGAGATGCCGTTCCAGGCAACAGAAGCATATTCTAACTGTGGTATACGTATTGCATAGTATAGCATTAGAAATGGATCTGGAGAAGAGAATTCCTTTGTAATCCGACACACATTTGCAAGACTTCGGAAAGCTCGCTGGGTGATGAGCCTAATATGAGGAGAAAAAGAGAGGGTACTGTCGAAAAGCACCCCTAGGTCCCTAATCTCCTCAACCCTTTGCAGAGGAGCTCCCTCAATACTGTAGGAAAACAGCAGACGGTGGGTTTTCCGGCTGTAGATGACAACCTTTGTTTTTGCGGGGTTTAAAATGAGGCAGTTTTTCCTGCACCAGACCGATAATTCCGACACATCCCTCTGCAAGGCACAGCAGTCCTGAACACCGCTAATGTGCCTAAATAGTTTGACATCATCAACATAGAGAAGAAAAGAAGAGTTTGTTAACACTGTTGACACATCATTGATAAAGATAGAAAACAATAATGGACCCAGCACGGAACCCTGAGGTACACCACTTGTGGCAGGGTAAACACTAGAGTTTTTGCAGTTTACATCTACATAAAAGGACCGGTCAAGGAGATAGTTGGACACCAAGTCAACAAGGCTTGCGTCTACACCGGGACTTAACTAGCTTGTTAATTAATAACTGATGGTTCACCACATCAAACGCCTTACTGAGGTCAAAATAAATGACGTCCAACAGGCCATTTTCACAAACTGCAGCCGATGCCTGTGTCATAAAGCTTGCAAGATTTGTGACCGTCGATCGACCCGAGAAAAAGCCGTGCTGATTTGGTATCACAGCGTTCTTGACGCAGGCAGCAAGAACTTCGTGCAGAGCTGACTCAAAGAGTTTTGAGGCGACACAAAGGAGTGAGATCGGGCGATAGTTAGAAACGGCTGCCTTATCACCAGGCTTAAATGTTGGAAAAATTCGAGCGATCTTCCATGCACGAGGAAATTTACCTAAAAGTAAGCAGTTATTATAAATGGAAGTTAAGTCAGGCACAAAAATGTTGCCGTAAGCCTTCATGAGGGCTGCTGGAATTCCATCTGCACCACAGGAAAATGGTGGTTTCATCCGTTGAAGGCTATCATTGACAATTTTTTCATCGAACATAAGTGTGTTAAAATTAGAGTTATTAAACGATAGGCGTTCGTCGTTGCCATCTGGCAGTTGAATGACAGAATGAAAGTACGGAGCAAAACTGGTGGCAACGTCCTCAACCTCTTCACCATCGGAATTAGGCAGGCTAACGTGTTCTTTAGACGCCTTAGAACGGCCGCGTACATACCTCCAGAATTCAGCCGGTTTCTGAGACGCAGCAGCCTCTAACGATTCTATATAGATCTGGTGGTCACGCCGGTAGAGGATTTTACAAAGTGAGCGATACCGACTA